>NC_141686.1:60627595-61922595 GCF_964263255.1 Lissotriton vulgaris | reverse complement strand
GAGCGGGAGACCGAGAGCGGGAGACAGAGAGCGGGAGACCGAGAGACCGAGAGCAGGAGACCGAGAGACCGAGAGCGGGAGACCGAGAGACAGAGAGCGGGAGACCGAGAGACCGAGAGACCGAGAGACCGAGAGCGGGAGACCGAGAGACCGAGAGCGGGAGACCGAGAGACCGTGAGACCGAGAGCGGGAGACCGAGAGACAGAGAGCGGGAGACCGAGAGACCGAGAGACCGAGAGCGGGAGACCGAGAGACCGAGAGCGGGAGACCGAGAGACAGAGAGCGGGAGACCGAGAGACCGAGAGCGGGAGACCGAGAGACCGAGAGCGGGAGACCGAGAGACCGAGAGCGGGAGACCGAGAGACCGAGAGCGGGAGACCGAGAGACAGAGAGCGGGAGACCGAGAGACAGAGAGCGGGAGACCGAGAGACCGAGAGCGGGAGACCGAGAGACAGAGAGCGGGAGACCGAGAGACCGAGAGCGGGAGACCGAGAGACCGAGAGACCGAGAGCGGGAGACCGAGAGACCGAGAGCGGGAGACCGAGAGCGGGAGACAGAGAGCGGGAGACAGAGAGCGGGAGACAGAGAGCGGGAGACCGAGAGCGGGAGGACCGAGAGCGGGAGACCGAGAGCGGGAGACAGAGAGCGGGAGACAGAGAGCGGGAGACCGAGAGACCGAGAGACCGAGAGCGGGGAGACCGAGAGACCGAGAGACCGAGAGCGGGAGACCGAGAGCGGGAGACAGAGAGCGGGAGACAGAGAGCGGGAGACAGAGAGCGGGAGACAGAGAGCGGGAGACCGAGAGCGGGAGACCGAGAGCGGGAGACAGAGAGCGGGAGACAGAGAGCGGGAGACAGAGAGAGGGAGACAGAGAGAGGGAGACAGAGAGAGGGAGACAGAGAGAGGGAGACAGAGAGAGGGAGACAGAGAGAGGGAGACAGAGAGAGGGAGACAGAGAGAGGGAGACCGAGAGCGGGAGACCGAGAGACCGAGAGCGGGAGACCGAGAGACAGAGAGCGGGAGACCGAGAGACAGAGAGCGGGAGACCGAGAGACAGAGAGCGGGAGACCGAGAGACAGAGAGCGGGAGACCGAGAGACAGAGAGCGGGAGACCGAGAGCGGGAGACAGAGACTGAGGGAGGGAGACAGAGAGCGGGAGACAGAGAATGAGGGAGGGAGACAGAGAGCGGGAGACAGAGACTGAGGGAGGGAGACAGAGAGCGGGAGGCAGAGACAGAGGGAGGGAGACAGAGAGCGGGAGGCAGAGACAGAGGGAGGGAGACCGAGAGCGGGAGACCGAGAGACAGAGAGCGGGAGACAGAGACTGAGGGAGGGAGACAGAGAGCGGGAGACCGAGAGACCGAGAGCGGGAGACCGAGAGACCGAGAGCGGGAGACCGAGAGACCGAGAGCGGGAGACCGAGAGACAGAGAGCGGGAGACCGAGAGACCGAGAGACCGAGAGCGGGAGACCGAGAGACCGAGAGCGGGAGACCGAGAGACCGAGAGCGGGAGACCGAGAGACCGAGAGCGGGAGACCGAGAGACCGAGAGCGGGAGACAGAGAGACCGAGAGCGGGAGACCGAGAGACCGAGAGCGGGAGACCGAGAGACAGAGAGCGGGAGACCGAGAGACAGAGAGCGGGAGACCGAGAGACCGAGAGCGGGAGACCGAGAGACCGAGAGACCGAGAGCGGGAGACCGAGAGACCGAGAGACCGAGAGCGGGAGACCGAGAGACCGAGAGACCGAGACCGAGAGACCGAGAGACCGAGACCGAGAGACCGAGAGCGGGAGACCGAGAGACAGAGAGCTGGAGACCGAGAGACCGAGAGACCGAGAGACCGAGAGACAGAGAGACCGAGAGCGGGAGACCGAGAGACAGAGAGCGGGAGACCGAGAGACCGAGAGCGGGAGACCGAGAGACCGAGAGACCGAGAGCGGGAGACCGAGAGACCGAGAGCGGGAGACCGAGAGACCGAGAGACCGAGACCGAGAGACCGAGAGACCGAGAGCGGGAGACCGAGAGACAGAGAGCGGGAGACCGAGAGACCGAGAGACCGAGAGCGGGAGACCGAGAGACCGAGAGCGGGAGACCGAGAGACAGAGAGCGGGAGACCGAGAGACCGAGAGCGGGAGACCGAGAGACAGAGAGCGGGAGACCGAGAGACCGAGAGACCGAGAGACCGAGAGCGGGAGACCGAGAGACCGAGAGACCGAGAGCGGGAGACCGAGAGCGGGAGACAGAGAGCGGGAGACAGAGAGCGGGAGACCGAGAGCGGGAGACCGAGAGCGGGAGACCGAGAGCGGGAGACCGAGAGCGGGAGACAGAGAGCGGGAGACAGAGAGCGGGAGACAGAGAGCGGGAGACCGAGAGACCGAGAGACCGAGAGCGGGAGACCGAGAGACCGAGAGACCGAGAGCGGGAGACCGAGAGCGGGAGACAGAGAGCGGGAGACAGAGAGCGGGAGACAGAGAGCGGGAGACCGAGAGCGGGAGACAGAGAGCGGGAGACAGAGAGCGGGAGACAGAGAACGGGAGACCGAGAGACAGAGAGACCGAGAGACCGAGAGCGGGAGACCGAGAGCGGGAGACCGAGAGCGGGAGACAGAGAGCAGGAGACAGAGAGCGGGAGACAGAGAGAGGGAGACAGAGAGAGGGAGACAGAGAGAGGGAGACAGAGAGAGGGAGACAGAGAGAGGGAGACAGAGAGAGGGAGACCGAGAGCGGGAGACCGAGAGACCGAGAGACCGAGAGCGGGAGACCGCGAGACCGAGAGCGGGAGACCGAGAGACAGAGAGCGGGAGACCGAGAGACAGAGAGCGGGAGACCGAGAGACAGAGAGCGGGAGACCGAGAGACAGAGAGCGGGAGACCGAGAGACAGAGAGCGGGAGACCGAGAGACAGAGAGCGGGAGACCGAGAGCGGGAGACAGAGACTGAGGGAGGGAGACAGAGAGCGGGAGACAGAGACTGAGGGAGGGAGACAGAGAGCGGGAGACAGAGACTGAGGGAGGGAGACAGAGAGCGGGAGGCAGAGACAGAGGGAGGGAGACAGAGAGCGGGAGGCAGAGACAGAGGGAGGGAGACCGAGAGCGGGAGACCGAGAGACAGAGAGCGGGAGACAGAGACTGAGGGAGGGAGACAGAGAGCGGGAGACCGAGAGACCGAGAGCAGGAGACCGAGAGACCGAGAGACCGAGAGACCGAGAGACCGAGAGACCGAGAGACCGAGAGACCGAGAGCGGGAGACCGAGAGACCGAGAGACCGAGAGACCGAGAGAGCGGGAGACCGAGAGACCGAGAGCGGGAGACCGAGAGACCGAGAGCGGGAGACCGAGAGACCGAGAGACCGAGACCGAGAGACCGAGAGCGGGAGACCGAGAGACCGAGAGACCGAGAGCAGGAGACCGAGAGCGGGAGACCGAGAGACCGAGAGACCGAGAGACCGAGAGACCGAGAGACCGAGAGCGGGAGACCGAGAGACCGAGAGACCGAGAGACCGAGAGACCGAGAGAGCGGGAGACCGAGAGAACGAGAGCGGGAGACCGAGAGACCGAGAGACCGAGAGCGGGAGACCGAGAGACCGAGAGACCGAGAGACCGAGAGACCGAGAGAGACCGAGAGAGACCGAGAGAGACCGAGAGCAGGAGACCGAGAGCGGGAGACAGAGAGCGGGAGACAGAGAGCGGGAGACAGAGAGCGGGAGACAGAGAGCGGGAGACAGAGAGCGGGAGACAGAGAGCGGGAGACAGAGAGCGGGAGACAGAGAGCGGGAGACAGAGAGCGGGAGACAGAGAGCGGGAGACAGAGAGCGGGAGACAGAGAGCAAGAGAAGGAGGGAGGGCGACAGAGAGCGGGAGACAGAGACAGAGGGAGACAGGGAGAGGAAGACAGACAGAGGGAGACAGGGAAAGGAAGACAGAGACAGAGGGAGGGAGACAGAGAGAGAGAGAGGGATAGGGAGGGAGACAGACACAGAGCAAGGGAGACAGAGGGAGGGAGTCAGGGGGAGAGAGAGGGAAGGAGAGGGAGACAGAGGGAGGGAGTCAGGGGGAGACAGAGGGAATGAGAGGGAGTCAGGGGGAGGGAGACAGGAAGAGTGAGAGAGAAAGAGTGAGAGAGAGAGAAAGGGAGACAGAGAGAGGGAGACATAGAGAGAGGGGGAGACAGAGAGAGAGAGAGGGAGACAAAGAGAGAGAGGGAGACAGTGAGGGGGACAGAGGGAGAGAGGGAGACAGAGGGAGATAGAGAGAGGGATACTGAGAGAGAGGGGGAAAGGGAGACAGACACAGATAGAGACAGAGACAGACAGGGACAGACATAGACAGATAGAGGCAGAGACAGGGGAAGACAGATAGAGGCAGAGACGGAGAGACGGAGAGGGAGACAGAGGGAGGGAGACTGGGACATACAGGGACAGACAGAGACAGGGACAGACCGAGGCAGAGACTGAGACAGAGAGAGGCAGAGAGGGAGACGGAGACAGAAGGAGACAGAGGGAGAGAGACAGAGCGTGGGAGACATAGAGGGAGGGAGATAGAGAGAGAGAGGGAGACAGTGGGAGACAGAGCAAGGGAGACAAAGGGAGGGAGACAGAGACAGAGGGAGACAGAGAGAGGGAGACAGAGAGAGGGAGACAGAGAGAGGGAGACAGAGAGAGGAAGCAGAGAGAGGGAGAGAGAGAGAGGGCGAGAGAGGGCGAGAGAGGGCGAGAGAGGGCGAGAGAGGGGGAGAGAGGGCAAGAGAGGGCGAGAGAGGGCGAGAGAGGGCGAGAGAGAGAGGGAGAGAGAGGGAGAGAGAGGGAGAGAGAGGAGAGAGAGAGGGAGAGAGAGGGGAGAGAGAGGGAGAGAGGGGGAGAGAGAGGGAGAGAGAGGGAGAGAGAGAGAGAGGGCGGGAGAGAGAGGGCGGGAGAGAGAGGGCGAGAGAGAGGGTGAGACAGAGAGAGGGAGACAGAGAGAGGGAGACAGAGAGAGGGAGACAGAGAGAGGGAGACAGAGAGAGGGAGACAGAGAGAGGGAGACAGAGAGAGGGAGACAGAGAGCGGGAGACAGAGAGCGGGAGACAGAGAGCGGGAGACAGAGAGCGGGAGACAGAGAGCGGGAGACAGAGAGCGGGAGACAGAGAGCGGGAGACAGAGAGCGGGAGACAGAGAGCGGGAGACAGAGAGCGGGAGACAGAGAGAGGGAGACAGAGAGAGGGAGACAGAGAGAGGGAGACAGAGAGAGGGAGACAGAGAGCGGGAGACAGAGAGCGGGAGACAGAGAGCGGGAGAGAGAGAGGGCAAGAGAGGGCAAGAGAGGGGGAGAGAGGGGGGCAGAGGGGGAGAGAGGGGGAGAGAGGGGGCGAGAGGGGGAGATAGGGGGAGAGAGGGGGAGAGAGGGGGAGAGAGGGAGAGAGAGGGCGAGAGAGGGCGAGAGAGAGAGGGAGAGAGAGGGAGAGAGAGGGCGGGAGAGGGAGGGAGAGAGAGGGAGAGAGAGGGCGGGAGAGAGAGGGAGAGAGAGAGAGGGAGAGGGAGACAGAGAGGGAGACAGAGAGCGGGAGGGTGAGACAGAGAGAGGGAGACAGACAGAGAGGGGCAGACAGAGAGCGGGAGAGACAGAGAGAGGGAGAGACAGAGAGAGGGAGAGACAGAGAGAGGGAGAGACAGAGAGAGGGAGAGACAGAGAGAGGGAGAGACAGAGAGAGGGAGAGACAGAGAGAGGGAGAGACAGAGAGAGGGAGAGACAGAGAGAGGGAGAGACAGAGAGAGGGAGAGACAGAGAGCGGGAGACAGAGAGCGGGAGACAGAGAGCGGGAGACAGAGAGTGGGAGACAGAGAGCGGGAGACCGAGAGCGGGAGACAGAGAGCGGGAGACAGAGAGCGGGAGACAGAGAGCGGGAGACAGAGAGCGGGAGACAGAGAGCGGGAGACAGAGAGCGGGAGACAGAGAGCGGGAGACAGAGAGCGGGAGACAGAGAGCGGGAGACAGAGAGCGGGAGACAGAGAGCGGGAGACAGAGAGCGGGAGACAGAGAGAGGGAGACAGACAGAGAGGGGCAGACAGAGAGCGGGAGAGACAGAGAGAGGGAGAGACAGAGAGAGGGAGAGACAGAGAGAGGGAGAGACAGAGAGAGGGAGAGACAGAGAGAGGGAGAGACAGAGAGAGGGAGAGACAGAGAGAGGGAGAGACAGAGAGAGGGAGAGACAGAGAGAGGGAGAGACAGAGAGCGGGAGACAGAGAGCGGGAGACAGAGAGCGGGAGACAGAGAGCGGGAGACAGAGAGCGGGAGACCGAGAGCGGGAGACAGAGAGCGGGAGACAGAGAGCGGGAGACAGAGAGCGGGAGACAGAGAGCGGGAGACAGAGAGCGGGAGACAGAGAGCGGGAGACAGAGAGCGGGAGACAGAGAGCGGGAGACAGAGAGCGGGAGACAGAGAGCGGGAGACAGAGAGCGGGAGACCGAGAGCGGGAGACCGAGAGCGGGAGACCGAGAGCGGGAGACAGAGAGCGGGAGACAGAGAGCGGGAGACAGAGAGCGGGAGACAGAGAGCGGGAGACAGAGAGCGGGAGACAGAGAGCGGGAGACAGAGAGCGGGAGACAGAGAGCGGGAGACAGAGAGCGGGAGACAGAGAGCGGGAGACAGAGAGAGGGAGACAGAGAGAGGGAGACAGAGAGAGGGAGACAGACAGAGGGAGACAGAGACAGAGACAGAGAGAGACAGAGGGAGACAGAGGGAGACAGAGACAGAGGGAGACAGAGACAGAGGGAGACAGAGACAGAGGGAGACAGAGACAGAGGGAGACAGAGACAGAGGGAGACAGGGAGAGGAAGACAGAGACAGAGGGAGACAGAGACAGAGGGAGACAGAGACAGAGGGAGACAGAGACAGAGGGAGACAGAGACAGAGGGAGACAGAGACAGAGGGAGACAGAGACAGAGGGAGACAGAGACAGAGGGAGACAGGGAGAGGAAGACAGAGACAGAGGGAGACAGAGACAGAGGGAGACAGAGACAGAGGGAGACAGAGACAGAGGGAGACAGAGACTGAGGGAGACAGAGACTGAGGGAGACAGAGACTGAGGGAGACAGGGAGAGGAAGACAGAGACAGAGAGCGGGAGGCAGAGAGCGGGAGGCAGAGAGCGGGAGGCAGAGAGCGGGAGGCAGAGAGCGGGAGGCAGAGAGCGGGAGGCAGAGAGCGGGAGGCAGAGAGCGGGAGGCAGAGAGCGGGAGGCAGAGAGCGGGAGGCAGAGAGAAGGAGACAGAGACAGAGGGAGACAGAGACAGAGGGAGACAGAGACAGAGGGAGACAGAGACAGAGGGAGACAGAGACAGAGGGAGACAGAGACAGAGGAAGACAGAGGGAGACAGAGGGAGACAGGGAGCGGGAGACAGAGAGCGGGAGACAGAGAGCGGGAGACAGAGAGCGGGAGACAGAGAGCGGGAGACAGAGAGCGGGAGACAGAGAGCGGGAGACAGAGAGCGGGAGACAGAGAGCGGGAGACAGAGAGCGGGAGACAGAGAGCGGGAGACAGAGAGCGGGAGACAGAGAGCGGGAGACAGAGAGCGGGAGACAGAGAGCGGGAGACAGACAGCGGGAGACAGAGAGCGGGAGACAGAGAGCGGGAGACAGACAGCGGGAGACAGACAGCGGGAGACAGACAGCGGGAGACAGACAGCGGGAGACAGACAGCGGGAGACAGACAGCGGGAGACAGACAGCGGGAGACAGACAGCGGGAGACAGACAGCGGGAGACAGAGAGCGGGAGACAGAGAGCGGGAGACAGACAGCGGGAGACAGAGAGCGGGAGACAGAGAGCGGAAGACAGAGAGCGGAAGACAGAGAGCGGAAGACAGAGAGCGGAAGACAGAGAGCGGAAGACAGAGAGCGGAAGACAGAGAGCGGAAGACAGAGAGAGGGAGAGAGAGGGAGAGAGAGGGAGAGAGAGGGAGAGAGAGGGAGAGAGAGGGAGAGAGAGGGAGAGAGAGGGAGAGAGAGGGAGAGAGAGGAGAGAGAGGGAGTGGGAGAGAGGGACACAGAGGGACACAGAGGGAGACAGAGGGACACAGAGGGACACAGAGGGACACAGAGGGAGACACAGAGGGAGGAGGGCGACAGAGAGACAGAGCTAGAGAGAGGGGTACAGCGAGAGAGAGTGAGGGAGACAGAGACAGACAGGGACAGTGGCAGACAGATAGAGACAGAGAGGGACAGTGGCAGACAGATAGAGACAGACAGAGACAGAGCGACAGAGAGGGAGGGAGACTGGGACATACAGGGACCGACAGAAATAATGGAGGGAGAGACTGAGATGGAGAGGGAGACTGAGGGAGACAGAGGGAGAGATAGAGAGGGGGAGACAGTGGGAGACGGCGCGAGGGAGACAGAGGGAGGGAGTCAGGGGGAGACAGAGGGAAGGAGAGGGAGACAGAGAGAGAGCGGGAGACAGAGAGAGAGGGAGACAGAGAGAGAGGGAGACAGAGAGAGAGAGGGAGAGGGAGACAGAGAGGGAGAGGGAGACAGAGAGGGAGACAGAGAGCTGGAGACAGAGAGCGAGACAGACAGTGAGGGGGACAGAGAGAGAGAGGGAGGGAGACAGACACAGAGCAAGGGAGACATAGAGCGGGAGACAGAGAGCGGGAGACAGAGAGCTGGAGACAGAGAGCTGGAGACAGAGAGCTGGAGACAGAGAGCTGGAGACAGAGAGCTGGAGACAGAGAGCTGGAGACAGAGAGCTGGAGACAGAGAGCTGGAGACAGAGAGCTGGAGACAGAGAGCGCGGGAGACAGAGAGCGGGAGAGAGCTGGAGACAGAGAGCTGGAGACAGAGAGCTGGAGACAGACAGAGGAAGACAGACAGAGGGAGAGCGAGATGGAGACAGAGGGAGAGAGAGATGGAGACAGAGGGTGAGAGAGATGGAGACAGAGGGAGAGAGAGATGGAGACAGAGGGAGAGAGAGAGGGAGACAGAGGGAGAGACAGAGGGACGGAAACAGAGGGAGACAGAGAAGGAGACAGACAGTGAGGGGGACAGAGAGAGAGAGAGGGAGAACGAGGGAGACAGACACAGAGCAAGGGAGACAGAGAGCCGGAGACAGAGAGCGGGAGACAGAGAGAGGGAGAGAGAGTGGGAGACAGAGAGCGGGAGACAGAGAGCTGGAGACAGAGGGAGACAGACAGAGGGAGACAGACAGAGGAAGAGTGAGATGGAGACAGAGGGAGAGAGAGATGGAGACAGAGGGAGAGAGAGATGGAGACAGAGGGAGAGAGAGAGGGAGACAGAGGGAGAGAGAGATGGAGACAGAGGGAGAGAGAGAGGGAGACAGAGGGATACAGACAGAGGGAGGAGGGCAACAGAGGGAGACCGAGGGAGAGAGGGGTAGAGAGGGAGACAGAGGGAGAGAGAGAGGGGATTGAGAGGAGACGGAGTTAGACAGAGAGAGAGACAGACTGAGTGAGAGAGGGAGGGAGAGAGATAGAGATAGAGATAGAGAAAGAGAGAGAGAAGAGAGGGAGAGGGAGGGGGAGAGAGAGAGATATGTGTATGCCGGGTCTTGTGGCTCAGTGGACGAAGGCATTCGCTGCAGGGGCCTGTGTTCCACCTCATGGTCTCAAATTTGCTTGAAAATGCACCATTTGCCCACTTTTATTTCAACATTTTCTTCCGAGGGGGTGGACCCCCCCCCAACCCCTCTTAAGTAGTTCAAGCTCGCTCGCTACGCTAGGGGCACTACACTGCCTTACTGTGTCCCAAAATGATGCATCTCCAAAAAGTGTGTCACCAACATGAAAAGTTTGGAAAGCTGTGACTTAAACCCTATGCCAGCCCTCAATAACATGCGTTGTTGGATCAAGTGTCTGGGAATGCACCTTGCATTCAGACAACTCATTCACGCCCTTCACTTTCAAACTCAACCTCCCCTCACAGCGATCACAATGCACTCACACTGATCACCATGCACTCACGCCATTCACCCTTCACTCACAATGTCCACACAGCATTTATGCCACTCGCAATGAACTTACACCGTTCTCCCTCCACTTACCCTGCGGATACATGAGCACACCTCTCACTCTGTACTCACAATGCACTTTTCACCATGTACCTCACCCTGCAGTCACACAAGCACACTACTCACCCTGCACTCATGAGACACTTCACTCACCTGTCCCCCTCACTGCTCACTCTGCAATCTCACTCAAACAAACCCATCACTAATCATACATTTATTTGTCCCACTCTGCACTTACATCTGCACCCAAATTCATATGTTCACCTCACTCACCCTGCAGTCACTCCTCTCACCCTACTTTCACACTGTTGCATCGCTCACCGTGCACTCACATGGGCACTCCTGTCACCCACACAGCGCAGAGGGTTAATGTGCTTGCTACAAAACACGTGCACCATGCAGATCACAGAACTGAGTGTGAGTAAACTACGAGTAAACCCATTTATAAAATGTTGCGGACCCGCTTTCCTCTGGTGCGCTCCTGAGACCGACTGGAAGGAGTTAGAGCGGAGCGGAGAGGCGCGGCGTGACTGTTCAGTGCAGAGAAGCTGCAGAACCGCCGCCGAATAAAACGAAGAGCGGAAAGAACTGTAGGAGCTGAAAAGCCGTACAAGCCGCAGCCGCAGGGAGAGAAGGCGGCGGCCTCTCGCAGCAAGCATCGGCGAGAATCGGCTTCAGGCTTCGACTTCATTGCGGATACTGCCACCGCCCCCTGCCGCCATCTCTTGCATCGACACCGGCGTCAGGCATCAGGATCAGCTGCTTCAAGGGAGGTGAGGTGAGGCTGCTGCTCCAAGGACGCGACGTGAGCGCGGCTGCCGATAGAGGCAGCCGCTAAGTAAGAGCCGGGGGGTTGACCTAGGTGGGTTTGACTAGGTCCGACTTTGCCTGCAGGTCCCCCCGAGTGCTCCGCTCACAGCTGCTTTCACGGGCTATCTCCCTCAGCCTTCCCTCACAGCCTTCCCACAGTCTTCCCACAGTCTTCTCACAGTCTTCTCACAGCCCCCCTCACAGCCCTCCCTTATCAGCCTATCAGCCAGCACGGGGGACCATTGTTACCATTGTTACAAAACTTGTCACAAAACTTCGTCTATGTTCTTCCCTTTTTTCTGGCTTCGGCAGAGGAGCAAACGAGGAAACGAGCTAGTAAGGCGCGAGGAGCAAGGTGGGGGGCAGCGGCTGCTTGCCATCGATACCCAGTGTGTGAGTGCCTCCCCCTTCTGCCACACATTTCTCTGCCGTCACTTACCAGAGGACCCGCCGACGCTCCACTTTCTGCCAGCTGGCTTACATCTCGCCGAGGGAGGACAGGTGCTGGTGTTCCGCTCTCCCCTCGCCGCTGCACGCCATCAACAGCCGCTGAGAAGGGGAGAGCGAGAGGTGGGAAAACTACCTTGCCCAGCAGCCCTTGGGACAAACCGGAAGTCGGAGCCCTCAGCAGCGCGCCAGGCGGCGCATTCAAAACAGGCTCTTTACCCGCGTCTCAAAATATGGTGAAAAAACAGGCTCCCCCACCTACCGAGCCAGTGAATACTCTCGACTCATACCTAGTTCAAGTGGTAACTAGTATCAACAGTAAGAGAAGACAATCTTTGGGTCTAAGCCAATCACCGGTATTGCTTGCAGATAGCCCGTCTACAAGCAACGCAAGTACAGCTTTGTCGGACTCCCTGACAGGAAATGCACAGTTAATCCCTGTAGATTCCGGCCCTAACTCCTCAATCAACCATATGGAAAACACCGAAGAATCTGCCTCAGCCAAGGACAGAGCTGATCTCATTGACTTAGCTGATGATGCCTCTACTGAGACAAGCATTCAGTTAGATGACATAGATGAGGTCCCCCAGCTCCAGTCCCCACCCAACCGTGTTGTGAGAGCATGCAGGAAAACAGCAGCAAAGCGAGGGGGGAAACAACCAGGGAGGAAGAAGCCTGCCACCCCCCCCCCCCAAGAAGGCAGGGCAAATCCACAGACTATGAGATAGATCTCGAGTCTAAACGCATATCCGATGATGAGCTTTTCAACAGGATTCAAGACATGATGGACATTAAAATCAAAACAATCATAAAGCCCCTGATCGGGAAAGTGGATAAATTAACTGCCGAAGTTAGGAAGCTGGGAGGGGTTCACAGCAACCTGGCCAAGGAGCTAGAGAACCTATCTTCCCTCGTTGCAGATTTAATATCCACGGATGAGGACGCTCCTTCTACTGACAGTAACGTGCAGTCCACCCAACCAGGTTTGCCACACTTACCCCTATCCTTAACATCAACAGCCCTGAATCAGAATGCTGTAACTGGGGCCCCTCACGCCATCACCACTGATGTAACAGTGGCACGGAATCAAGAGGCTAGCCCGGTTCAATTTATAGAGGAAGCCTCACCGCTAGTCTTGGTATTGGCCAATGTTCCTGTTCTGCCCCAAGATAAATCAGAGTCAAATCAGGATCTCAAGGACAAAGCCTTACATTGGCTTTCAAACAATATTCATTTGGCGCAAGAAGGGTTCGATAAACTGGCAGGTGATATAGTTTCGACTAGAAGGGTACCCTGGATTGGCAGTAAGCCGAAAAAGTTCCAAGGCGATTGCGTCATCATAAATTTTACTAAAGCAGAGGTCCTTCCTGAAATCCTGAATAATGTCTTTCCACCGCAGAGGCGTAATGGCTCCATAGTACCGCTAACTCTTAGATTTTTCAACAATGAGTCTCAATCTGGTACCTTAACAAACACTTATAGGCATTCCAAGCACAGGTATAATAGCAGCTGGGGAGGGGCCACGGGCTCCCGATATGCAAACGATCGGTTTTTGCCTGTACCGCAGCATGCGTCAGGAAGACCTATCTACTCGTATGAGCGGAACATTCCCCCGGCTTACCCGCAGGTCCTGGGATCAAACGGGTGGGGGAATGGCGTACCAGGGTATGATCATAGTGCACGGGGTACTAGGCCATCATGGTGGCAGAGAATGGATCCGGCTCTGGCCCACCCAATCACCCCACATCCCCAGTGGAATCTAGCTCATACCGGTCAGACCCATTTAGCCACCCCATCTGCTTGGGGCTTCACCACAGGCAACAGGTTTGGCCCTCTATCGGACCTCAATACGTGTGATTGACTTGCATCAAGTACTGACCCAAACATTTCTGGACCAATTGACTTGAATTCACGTAAAGAGGGTCATAACTCCAATGGCCTCCAAAGCTTTTACAGGTCTAATGTAGTCACAGAGCCCCAAACACCCATTATTCGAGGTCTGCAATCTCTCTCATTCGGAACAGATGCTGGTCCTAACACGCAAACGACTAGAGTGACGACAGAGCAGTGCTGTCACGCGAATTCCACCTGGGCCCCATTAGCACAAGTATCAGTGGAATGTGACTCTGAGAGTGGCAGCGAGTCTACGACCAGTAGGGAGTCATGTAGGATCATAAGTTGGAATGTGGCAGGCCTAAATACTAAACGCCAGGACCCAGTATGGTGCAGCTTTATCTCAAAGTACCACATCATCGCGTTGCAAGAAACGTGGGACACATCTAATAATATCTGGTGGGACGGGTATACCAGCTTTATAAGTCCCGCTGTCCCTAGCAGAATGGGAAGAGCTAAAGGTGGTCTGGCGCTCTTATTCTCCGTGGATCTAAAAGGAAGTTATAATCAGATTAGGTCCGATTCTGACAATATATTGATTGTTGAAAGGACTATCAATAAAGCCAGCAGGACCCTATATGTTAACTTCTATAATTCAGGTAACTGTGCCTATGATGGTCGCAATATTGCTAATTTAGATAGCATTTTAAACTCAGTCCTACAGAATATCTCATTTGCATCCGAGTCAATTTTACTAGGTGATTTTAATATACATACATGTAATTTAGCCTGTAAGGGAAGAGTTCTATGCGACGATGATGACGCTGCCTTAGTCGCGCCCCACTTTGAACATTCCGTGGAGGGCCAGGAGCTCGAGGATCTACTGGCTAATTTTAATCTTTACGAACCCAATTTTGGCCCAAGATTGCCAACCTTCACCGGCGGCCAGCACGGGTCTGTGATAGACTACATTTTTGTTTCTCTTGGCATTCTATCTCTTACTATGGCATATAGCTCGGTAGTAACCCACTTCAGCGACCATAACCCAGTGTTACTTGAAGTGGCTTGGGGCAGCCAGATGGGCTCAGCTCCATCAAGAACAAACCGAGCACTCTCTTTGAAAACCACAGATCAAGACAGAAGAGTAAAATGGGCGAAGGTGATTCCAGAAAACTTTTATATAAATTGCTTCCCTAAGATCAAAACCCAGACTGAGCTATGCCAGAACTCTGATACTCAAGGGAGTTTAATGATATCTGCCTACGAGGAAATATGTGCACAGGTCTCCAAAGAACTTATAGCCAAACCTCTTCAGGGAACTCAAGGCCACAAGCGTTGGTTTGACTCTGCTTGTTCGAAGGCCCACAGAGATCTGTTGGTGGCTCTAAAAATTGTCCCTAGAGCAAAAGAGGAAATCGCGAGGCTAAGGAAAATTTACAAGTCCGCCGTCAAGAGCCGCAAAGATTCTATTAAGCGTGAAACATGGGAGGATCTTCTCTCAGCGGCGGTGCTGAAGGACAGCAGAAGATTCTGGGAAATTATTAAGCAGCCGCTTTTCTCGGAAGATAAAAATTTATCAATGGACTGTGTGATCACGGAGGAAAAATGGTTGTCCTTTTTTAAAAATGTGTATGGGGGCAATGCAATTGATGAGGACATTAATAGTCGCTTACCTCCTAGCGGGACTGCAAATCCTATTTCCTTCAATCCCCAAGAAGTAGAAAAGGCGCTCATGGAAACCACCAAGCATAAGGCACCTGGCCCGGACGGTGTTCCGGCCGATTTCTTTATGTATTCTCCTAAAATGTGGTCGAGAGTGTTGTCCAATGTGTTCAATGCAGTAAATTTCAACGCAGCACCTACCTCGTGGGCTAATTCCATTATCGTCCCCATTTATAAAAACAAAGGTCAGCGGGACGACCCAGCATTTTATAGGCCTATATCCCTGCTGGACTCAACCGTTAAAATTCTGGGGAGAGTTCTTTTACTAAGGCTGAGGGAGAATGTCGAGGGATGCGGCGGATTGTGTGATTTACAATATGGCTTTAGAGAGAGGAAAGGTACGATCGAGCAATGCATTAATTTGTATCTACTCATCTCTAAGTACACAATGGCTAAGGAGGGTTCAGTTTATTTGGCCTTTATGGACCTCTCGTCGGCCTTCGACCTTGTTAATAGGTCCAAATTATGGCTGATTTTGTTGGACTTGGGGATCGATGAAGCCCTGGTTATGTATATGGCCTCGTTGCACCAGGAGCTCTTTGCAGCCGTCCGAGTGTCCAACAACGGCAGGTGCACCTCCCCATTTAAATCCCTTAAGGGGGTGCGCCAAGGATGCATTCTGGCCCCTACGCTTTTCACCATCTATATTAACGGCTTGGGGGCGCACCTGAGGGGCATGGGCACGGACGTCCCGCGCGCAGGAGATACCCATATCCCGGCACTCCTGTATGCGGACGATGCCGTGTTGATTGCCCGCACGGGTGTTGGTCTGCAGGTTCTCCTTGATGCCTTTGGTTCCTTCATGGATAATCTGGATTTAAAGGTCAATGCATCCAAATCCCACACCATGGTTATGGGCCTAGAGGGTGCAAAGAGAAGACATAAATCATTCTTCTGCAGCGGGACTCCAGTGTCCGAGGTAACCACATTTCCCTATTTGGGAGTGTTGTTCGACCAAAAATGTACCTGGGGCCCACAAATAAATGCTAAAAGGTTGGCAGTAACTAGATCTGCCACCGCACTTCTGGGTTTTGCAGGCAAGTTGGGAGCCAGGCCTATGGAAGCGTTGCTGAAGATATACAATAGTAAGCCTGTTGCCATCGCATCATATGGATCTCCTCTGTGGGGTTATGTAAACCTCGACCCCATTCAGAGAGCAGAAAATAGATTCATAAGATCCCTTCTCTCTGTCCCCCAATCAACCCCAACTTATTCCATCCACAAGGAAGTTGGGTTGCCATATTTGTCGGACCTACTAAGCATTGCACCCTTGATCTTATGGCTGAAAATATGGCTAAATGCTGACCTACCTCTGAATCATAAAATTCTGAGGGATGTCCTATCACTGGATAATCAGAGTAAAATCCCTTGGCTGGCCTACTTAAGTAAATCTTTTTCAGAGTTGGGTCGCCCAGAACTTTTCCGCTGCCCAGAGAATGTCACGGCTCGTGACATAGCTCAAACAAAAAAGGCCTTCAGAGAGAGGAAGGAAGCAAGTCGCGAGGCAGTCGAGCTGCAGAAACCTGCAGTAAGGGCTCACCTTCTACTAGTCAGCGACCCTCATTTGGCGCCTTACCTTCGTTTTGTAACAATCCCTTACCACAGGTTTCTATTAACTAAATTAAGGTTCAATCTTATTCATTTTTACTTAGGTTCTTTTAAGGGTTGGCAGAAGCCAGAATTAGCCGCCCCTTGCAGCTGCGACCACTTTTCTGTGCAGGACACAATGCACTTCGTTATGTTTTGTAGTTTATTTCAAGAGCAGAGGAAAAAATACTTGCTCCCCTTACTGAAAAATGCGGGGTTCACACAGGTGCGCCCTGCACTGCTCTATCTACAGCTTATGACCAATCCACGCACAGTATTTAGCCTCGCAAATTTCCTAGTCGCGGCAGCTAGGGCGAAAGCCGCTGGCCAACCCCCGCCCTAAAGAACTACTAAACGTAATGAAATTACACCTTAGGTATTGTCTTATATATAAATTTACCTTTTAAACTGTGTAAATAGTATTTGTAATGAATCGTTATGATTGTAATGCATACTTTTATGTGATGTTTTTATTGTCTTTTTTCTCTTTGTATGACTTTGATTAAGTCGAATAAAGATATTCTGACTGACTGACTGACATTTATAAAATGAAACGTTTGTCAGAAAGGGTCTACAGAGATGAGGAGAATTGTTGGTTAGTGGTAGTGAGGCAATTTATGGAGGAGGAAATGGAGGAGGAAATGGGGGAGGGGTGCCAAACAAAGACTGTTGCACCTTGCGGGACAAGTGCTAGGGCCAGCCCTGCCTGGGAGACTTCCCGACTCTCCCCCAAACACCTTTCCCGCCCCCCTAAGTTTGAGTCTAGTTGTGCCCCTGCATGTTGGCACTTCATAAATAGCGCCATTCCAATGATGAACGTCGGTGTCCCCGTCAACCGAGAGGGTGACATAAGAAATCCATTGGACTAATCCGACGAGCGCTGCCTGGAAGTGTTTTTTAATGTTTTTTCTCAGTTTGTGGAAAACAACTAATATTAGCTCACTGGATATTTAAAAATAAAATAGATGCCGACTTCTTTTTTTTACTATTTCTAAAGCGAATTAACTTGCCAGCTGAGATGTGAGCAAATATGTGCTTTTCGTGAAAGAAAAGCATCTGCGATGCTGTAAAAAAATAAAAAAAAAACCCAGAGCACGAGTTATACTTGTCCCGGGCCTGTATCCCCCCTCCTCCTCCTTTCCTCAAACGTCATCCTCCCGCCACTCGAACAACCCCCACCCCTTCCCTCTCCAAATACACACTCACTAGCAGGCTACTCCCCGATCGCCCATTGACGCCATAGGAAGGGATAGTAATGCGCGGGGAGAGGATATTACTACTTAAATACACACGCGGCAGTAAAGCAGCACATTCTTACAAGCAGCGCGTTATATCGGGCCCACCACACCCAGGAAAACCGAACCTTGTTGATGAACTAGCGCTTCAACGCCTCATAAGAGATAGAATGCGCTACAATGCTTTGCGCGGATTGAAGGGATTCAAAGTCCGGAGTCTCAGAGATAAGATTTCAGTAACAGGGCCCCTGGCGGAGAGGCATTTATGCGTAACGCACACCCCGTAGTTCCAAACTATCATAAGAGGCTCGAGTTATGCGCACCACGTCACCCGGCAGCCACCTCGATCGTACGTGCCAACATTTGGGAACACCTTGGTTTGATTTCTAGGTGAGGAACTGGGGCGACACAATGTCCCAATGGTTACCGTGATATGCATGAAGCGAGAGAGTAGTCATTCTGCCGCAAATAAGTAGTTACACATCACTTTGCTATTTTATGGGAGAGTGAAAGATGGCGGCAAAGGGTTAACCTTTAGCTGTCAACGTTGGAAGGTGGTTACTTTGGAAAAAAAATGTTCTGGGTGAGTCTGGGATTCGGTTTTGCTGAGAGTCCAATGTCCCAGAAAACACGCAGGCACGGTCAAGCTTTAAAACTCGGGAGCGCTCGCCTTAAATCGAGTGTTGGAACTACACCGAAGGGCATCAACATTGTTTCTCGTCGTTGATTCAAGGCGTCTGGGCTTTGGGGGTAGTTCAAAGTGCTCTCCGCCTCTACCCGGCAGAGGCACAAAATACACTGCAAGTACCTGAAAGCTTATTTACTAAAGTATCCCTTCTCCGCTGGGATTGAAGAGATTACAAGGTATTTATTTCCAGACCAGATAAAGTCAATATAACTGCAACTGTATCTCTTCAGGTGCTTCGGCGGACCTGTCAGGCACAAGAAGGGGTCCGGTGAAGCAGGTCTGCAGCACAAGGCACTCGGTCCGGCAGGGGGCGCTCCTGGCACGCGCAGGGACTAGTCTGTCGTTTTCTGCGCCTCACTAGCGCCGCCTAGCGGCTGACATCGATATATGCAGCCTACCCGGAGTGTTCTTTTACACCAGGGTGGAGTGACGAGTCAGAAAAAAAAGAGTTCTCAAAAAGGCAAGATGGATGGACGAGCAGGAGACTGTTCTGTGCGAAATAGGGAGGAGCGACATCGGTGGGGGAGTGGGAGGGTAATAGAGGCTACCCAAGCAACTATTTATTTAAATTCGTGATTTTATATAACGCGAATACGGCCCATGGGTATCAGAACGCTTTGCAACGAAGCGGCAAAGTTACACCTTCCTGAATGAGGTTAAAAAGATATTGAAAAAAGATGCTAGAGTGATGGAGAGCAAAACAGATCAGAAGGAAAAGTCGGAGAATAAACGCGTGGGTGAGGAGTATGTGCGTATGTGGCTATTTCCTTTCCCCTCCTGGGTTAATCACCTGCTGCTGGCAACTTATCACGGGGAGTGGGAGCCGGGTATGTGTGGAAAGCCCACCTCCTCATACGACAAGACCCTCTTCTTCAACTTGAAATAAAAAACTGCAACACTTTGTGGAAATAGTACTACGTATGATAGACCTCGTCTGGCTGGGCCAGGGTAAACTTTGCCGCCACTTTTCCATAGCCGTTTAGTGCTGAAGTGAAAGGGTGGCTTTGCTTTAGGCTCGCCTGGTCACCAAGTTTTTTTTTCCTTGAGGGTTTGTGCAGCAGCAGAAGTGCTCAGCGGTGAAACTCATTGCCTCCGTTCAGGCATGCCGTAAAATGAAGGGCTCGCGCAGAGCCAACACGCCTGTCATTAAAATAAGTTTCATTAGGGGGGGCGTGGCTTGGACGGCAATGTGGACGGTCGTCTAGGTCCGTCAGCTCCGCATCCCTGAGGGGAAAACAACACGCCAAAACAACCAATTCCGCCAACAAAGGAGAGGAACGAGGAGGGGAAAGGTCCGTCCAGTTGGGAAGTTGCTCAGATTTAAGACGAACAGCCACGCTGCCGAGAAACCAGCTCGATAACTTTGCCGAGAGCCTCAAAGCACGAAGCCCAAGATGGCGCCTGGTGCTCACAGAGAGGACAACAAGCGATGACTGTGCGGCAAACCGGCTTACGAGAACAGCGAAGCAAGAACCAACACCATACCCACGGAGAAGGAAGAGTAGGACAGTTCTCTGCACATAGCAATTGAAACGCACTAAACGCAGAAGAACCACGCATCTGCCACCGCCTCCGCGCTACGAAGGAGTACACACAGCGAGGTAAGCCCGCCGAACAAGCTATCCCCCACCAGCAAAATAAAGCAGCGCGCTCACCGGAGATCAGACACCGACACGGTTGAAGGCACCGGAAGGGGGAGGAAGGTAGGCGCCATTACCGGAAGTCTTCCTCAAAGCAACCCAGACGGCAGGACCGGAAGAGGAAGGACGTCATCGTCCTGCGCCAGGAAGTGGACGCTCAGGCAAAGGAAAACAAAGGAGGGAAACTTGCCGAGCCTCCCAAGGTCCGAAAGCCGGATTGAACGGCGCAGAGGCGGCACGAAGCACAGCGGATGCCAGACAGAGTGACGCTGGGCGCAGGCGCGGCAGAAGCGAGAACAAGTGACGCGGGAGCAGTGCAGTGAAGGCAAGCACAGCGCTAACTACACCAAGGAGCCGACGCTCACAGCGGGCCGCCCAAGCAAGGGGGAACAAAGGAGGGAAGATCACCAAACCTCCCGGAGGCAGCACAAAGCACAGCAAAGGCACGACGGAAGCAGGAACAAGTGACGTGGGGGCGGCGCGGTGGAGGCTAGCACAGCGCTAATTGCACCAAGAAGCTGGCACTTGCAGCGGATCCCAAAAGGGCACACAGCCACAGAGCAAGCTGCAGAAGCAGTGAGCGGCAGCGAACGGCAGACCTAAGCACAGGCAGAGGCAGCTAGCACAGCAATACTGCCGGAGGTGCGACTGGGACAGAGGCGTGGCACTCATAGTAGGTAGTGGCGGCCAGCAGGCCGGGACACAAGCAGCTGCAGCGAGGGAAGCCGGCCACTCAAAAAGCACAAGGAACTCAAGAAGCACATCAGTTTAAGGGGCCAAGGCACCTACGAGAGACCAAAGACAAAGACATCGTCAGTGGAAGACCGAGCCCCTTCAGGGAGCATACAGTACAGAGGGCGCAACACAATATAAAGGCAACATCCAACCTACCCTCCTGGGCGCCACACGCAAGCACGCAGCCCCAGTGCCCAAAAGCAGTAAAGACATAAGCGACACGAGACAAAGGCACACGCTGGCAGGTCTCAAGGCAAAGACCAGAACAAGGTACATCCGGGAACCGAGCAGATACAGACTGCAAGGTAGCTCAGAGAAAACGTCAAAGGTGACAGAACTACCCAAGGCAACCCTAGCAGAAGGGAGGCTAGGCAACATCCTATCAAGGAGGGGTATTATAACCATGGCAGGCAACGAAGGGAAAGCAGCTGGTGATCAGAAAAAACCAAAGATAGACAACCAAGGGTCGCCTCTGAAAAATAACAAGAGCGAGACGGCCACCCTAGAGACGATCCTGCGGAAAGTAAATGAAGGGATCGAAGTGGGAAAAGACACAAAACTCAAGGTTGAGAACATGCAGCTTGAGATGGCAGCTATAAGAGCAGACCTCCACAAGGCAACGACAAGAATCGAGATGACAGAAGGTAGAATAAGTGCAGTGGAGGATGAGACAAGGGGCAACACCAAGGCCATAACCGAGCTGCAGAAAACGACAATAGCCTTACAAAAACAGCTTGCTGAGAAGGACGATAGAGCCAGAAGAGGCAACATAAGGATCCTAGGAGTGCCGGAGGGGACAGAAGACAAAGCGGGGTCATGCGCAGCAATGTTAGAAGAGCTGATCCCCAAACTCACAGGCATCACATTCGACAGAAGGTTCGAGGTGCAAAAAGCATACAGAATACCGGCGGGAAAGCCCACAACAGGGAAAATGCCGAGAGCAATAATATGCAGCCCACTCAGACTAAGCCAAACAGACGCCATCTTCGCCTTCGCTAGGAAAAACCAGAACTTGAAGTGGGAAGGCAGTAAGATCGTTTTAACCCAAGACTACTCCAAACCCACGGTAGAGTCAAGAAAAGGGTTCCTGGCCCTCAGAGAAACACTACGTAGAAGGGGGGCCACTTTCAGCTTCGTTGGTCCCGCCAGATTCAAAGTAATGGACAAATGGAAGACAATGATTTTTGAAAGCCCGGAGGAACTAAGGAGATACCTGCAAGGCCCACCCGTGGAAGAGATGGAGGACAACAGAAGCCCAGGAGCAGCAAAAAGAAGCGCCTCACCGGATGTGAATGGACAACCTGAATAAGTGAATGCGATAAAAGCCGAAGGAAAAAGAAAATGAATAAAATCACCAATGGCACAAGGAACATATCTACCTCACTAAACCCACAGCGGGAAATTAAAAGTACTATAACTTTAATGGAGAGCGACAGCCAGCACACCAAAATCCAAGGTCAACCAAGGCACTACCCAACGAGACAATCGAGCCGCCGCAGAGCAGGGTGCCTAGCTCTGTCCTTGGCACCATCTCCACCACAGTCGAGCTAGATCTTGGAAGGAAACCGACACTACCTCAGGGGAAAGACGCGGAGCAAAGGAACTTTGTCGTCGCACACCCACTCAGCAAGTAAGGGAGGGGGGGAGGGACAACAACTGGGGGAGGGGGAACGGAGGGGGAGCGGGGAGCACACACATGGGTCTACTTACTATCATCTGTCCTTTCTATACTCTACCTTTCTATCTTTCTTTCTATCTTTCCTCCTACACTCACACAGGAGAGAAGTACACGCAGGAGAGAAGGGGGACGGTCCCACACACGAGCGGAAGACCGAAAAGATGCAGAGGAAAGCCACTGCAATGCGAAACAATAGTACTATAAATGATAAACAACAACAAGAGTAGCATTGCGTCCGACATTAAAATAGTGTCCCTAAACGTCAAGGGTCTAAACAGCCCGGTGAAAAGGAGGAAGGTACTCGAACACCTTAGGAAACTCAAGAGCGACATATACGTACTGCAAGAAACACGATTGCAAGCAGAGGACATCAGCCGCATAGGGGCCAACTGGATAAGTGAGGTGCAGGGCTCACCAGCACAGAATAAGAAGAACGGGGTAATAACAATTATAAGCAAACACTCCAAAATAGAAGTGGTAGGCTCGCAGGCAGACGCACACGGGCGAATGCTCACGACGACACTCAGAAGGGCAGGGGAGACATTCCATGTAGCTAACATATATGGGCCCAACAGTGACGACAGAACATTTTGGGAGGGGGTGGGCGCACAACTGTACTCACTACCTCTAGGGGACTTGCTGATCGTCGCGGGGGATATGAACCAAGTCCTGGATCCAGCTATTGACAAGCATCCATACAGACCAAGCCAATCAACAAAAAATCCCCACATCCTTAAAAATCTCTGCTCCAAACTAAGTCTAAGTGACCCTTGGCGCTTAAGTAACCCAGACGCCAGGGAGTACACTTTCTTCTCCAACCCACACAACTCATACAGCCGGATAGATTACATTCTAATGTCAGAAACACACACTCACCTTATAGACCACACGGAGATAGGACCCAGAACTATATCAGACCACTCACATATAAGCCTAACACTATCGGGCAAACACAACGACGAGCCGACCCGCAGATGGCGATTCGACGACAGCCTGCTCCAAAACGCCCCAGCGAGAGCCAAAATAGAGGAGGCAATAAAAGAATACCTACTACTAAACGATGAACCAAACACAAGCAGGGAAGTCCTATGGGACGCCCTGAAGGCCACTATTCGGGGAACAGTCATGACAGTCAAGGGCAGGATGAACAAAGACAGAAACAAAAAAGTCGCAGACCTGGAGAAGGAAATTAAAAAACTTGAGAACAGCCACATAGCCAGATTAGATGACAGGAACACACTCACAAACCTAACTAAATTAAAGTACGAACTAAACAGAATACTGAGCGAGAGAGCGGGCACTTGGATCAATAAATATAAATCAATTAATCTGTGCACTGCAAACAAAGCGGGCAAAAACCTGGCATCCTATCTGAGAGGAAAGCAGAGACATCACACGATAAGTGCCATCAAAGACAAACACGGCATATCCCAGACCTCAAACAAAGACATCCTTGAAGTCTTCAGGGATTTCTACGAGGGACTGTACACAAAGGATGACACACTGCAAGATGATGGGGGGAAAGAGCTACTAGCGAACATAGCCACACCCACACTGACGGACCAGGAGAGAGACATTTTGGAAATGCCCATAACAGGGGACGAGATAGAGAGAGCCACGCAAGGCCTCAAAGATAACAAGGCACCCGGACCAGACGGGTTCACAGCTGGCTTCTATAAGCAATACCTGAACTTACTTAAACCCACAATGAGAGAGGTATTCACGGCATGCGCCCAGAGCGGACACATGACACCCTCAATGGCTGAGGCAAACATAATAGTGATACCCAAGGAAGGGAAAGACACAACAGAGGCGAAAAACTTTAGACCGATCTCCCTCATCAATGTCGACTGCAAAATATATGCAAAAATCCTAGCCAACAGACTCAACGCTTACCTTCCGAAACTCATACACAACTCGCAAGTAGGCTATCTTAAAAACCGGATGTCACATGACAACACGAGACTCCTATGCCACGTAATTAATCACTCCTCACACAGCGACAACGCAGCAGTCATGATAGCTTTAGATGCTGAGAAAGCCTTTGATAGAGTCTCATGGCCCTTCTTGGATCAGTGCATGGGGAAATTCAGGTTAGGCCCAAACTATAGGAAAATGGTGATGGCCCTATATGAGAACCCCAAGGCAAGGGTGGTGGTCAACGGAGGCACATCAAACACACTCAGCCTGGGAAGAGGAACTAGACAGGGATGCCCCCTATCACCAGCCCTATTCCTGCTAGCCATAGAACCGCTCCTCACGATGATCAGAACCAACGTGGACATTGTTGGAATACCAATAGGGGGAGAGACCTTCAAGCTAGCGGCGTATGCAGATGATGTACTAATAGTAACCGAAAACCCAGAGAGATCCATAAAAGCACTGACTGACACCATTGACAAATACGCCAAGGTCTCGGGGTACAAACTTAACAGGGACAAATCTGAATGCAAACCGCTAAACATCCACGCAACAAGAACAGTATTAGGAACATCAGGACTAACATGGCAACCAAAACCCATAAAATATTTGGGCATCCTTTTTGAGAGGGACCTAAGAATGACACTGGAACACAATGAGCACGCAACGATACAGAAAATCAAGGACAAAGTAGAGGGGTGGTCCCCCAGGTTCACAACATGGTGGGGAAGGATAGAGGCGATCAAAATGATGCTCTCACCAATGGTCAACTACTTGCTAACAATGCTCCCACTGACCAACACAGAGAGCTTCCACAAGACACTTGACAAAATACTAAACAGCTTCCTTTGGAGGGGTAAGAAACCAAGAATAAGCTTACACAAGCTAAGGCTATCTAAAGAACAAGGGGGCCTAAACATAACGAATTTCAAGCGATTCCAGACGGCATGCATAGCTAGACAGGGACTACACTGGCTAGACCCAAGAAAGGAATACACCCCAGCATGGCTATCCTTTGAGCGCGGCCTACTAAAGGGCATGAACCCCATAACTCTCCTGACAGCCACACGACACCCAGCAATGAGGGAGAACCCCATCCTCAAGAACACAAAGATAGCCCTATTAAGCGTCGACAAAACACTAGCAACAAGCATCAGGGGAGGCCAATTTGAATCCCTCTGGCACAACCCTACCTTAAAGTACAGAGATAAGGTTCTGGACATGCCGGCGTGGTACGGACAGGGCATATCCACGGCCCACGACCTTCTAAGACAAGGCGAGAACATAACGTTTGACACACTAAAGGGAGCACACAACCTACAAAACATAGAACTATACAACTTCCTGAAAATAAAAGTAGCTATTAGGAAGGCTAACCTCACAAGTCAGACACCGTCGCTCGTAGAGCTTGCGGCAAATCTAAACAAAACAGGACATCAAATAGCACACCTCTACAGAGCCCTACGCCCCAAGCACACCAAACTCAATGACAAAGTCACAAACTTCTGGGAGAATGTAGCGGGGAAGGCACTAAGCGAAACAGAAAGGGCCGAATTGTGGAGATCTACCACTAGGAAAAAGATAACTGCCTCATTAAATCAGACCAAATACTGGTTAGTGCACAAGGCTTACTGGACACCAGCCCGCCTTTCCACCCTGGGGATCCGAGAGAGCGACACATGCTGGAACTGTAACGATGGTAGGGGGGACTTAGAGCATCTCTTACTCAACTGCCCCCAGATCAAGGGTTTCTGGGAAAGAACGGGGGAACTAATCAAGGACATCACTGGCGTAGCCATACACATAGATTTTCCGAGTCTAGTCCTAGGCTTTGCATCCCCATCCATCACAACGACAGAAGACCGCGACCTCATTGACCTACTGCTAACGGCTGCAGTCAAAATAATCCTAAGCAATTGGAAGGACACCACAAAAGCGACACCACAGACATGGCTCAACTGGGTCACCTTCCTAAGAGGGGCAGACAACATTACAGCGAAATATACACCGAAAACACACAGGCAATCAAACATGTGGAGGCCCCTAGACCTCTACCTTTCATCGCATAAACCCCCCTAGGCGCAGACACCAGGCACCAGACAGCCACTGAGGGACACACCACAGGGACCGACACTCCAACAAGAGAAACCGGCTAGGAAGTACACTCTCCTATCTCCAACCTCTATCACTTTCTTTCTCTCTATCGTCCGGGGTGTTATACCCACCAGACAGATCAACGGGGGGAAAGAAGATAACGCCAAGCAAGACTCGGATAACGGACTTCTTCTTCCTTCATGGACTAGTAGATCTATCCGACCCCACGCACCATGGCAAGGAACGAGCTATTGCAGGACAATACTACTATACCCCCCCCCCCCCGCCCCCCCCCGGCGCCTTCTTTTCTCTTTTTTCTCTTTTTTTTTCCCTCCTTCTTTCCGCCACTCATGTATGCTCCATGTAAATATATATTTTTTTATACACAATAAAAAATTACAGAAATAAAAAAAAAAAATAAGTTTCATTAGAATACCTTTAAATGCACATAACATTATGCTATTGATCTATTAGTGTGCAAACTATTTTGAAACCAACCTAATATCTGTAGCAGCCCGAGCAGCTGGCCCCTCCCTTTACCTCCCACGGGACATGCCTGTACTTGCCCCTGGATAGAGTATAGAGCTGGCAGATCCAGTGTCAGGATGAGACACCGCTCAATTGGAGGACATGAAGCCAGGCGGGCAGCTCATCAGGCAACACTGGCACAGCCCGTACCCACCCACCCACCCCCAACAATGTGATGGATCAGAAAAGGCGCGTAGAAAGGAGCTGAAAGGGTGGCAAAGGCTCGATGACTTGTGTGCACAGAAGCCAATACATGTATGGTTATTTGCCCCAGTTTCCAGAGAGGATTCTCCAGACGCAAGGGCCAGCAGAAACATAGTTCGACATTAAATCAACCTCACTCACTAGCTCACACGCATACATCCCCCAAGTTCGTAAGAAGTCACTTACACACTTCGAACGCTCACGAGTATTACACACGCACTGTCAACCGCCATCACCTGATCAAATCTCACGCGCCTCTGGGGCGACCCTACCTCCTCCCAGCCGTGTTAAGCATGCCAAGCGTGGGAGTGTCAGCCTTACTCTGAGGCACTGGCATCCGACGTGTCCTCATTTACAGGAAAGGTAGTGATGTTGGGGCGGACGCATCCTGAGCCATTGACACCAAGGGACAGATTTACAAGCCCCTTGCGCCACTTTTGCGTTACCATTTCCATGTTAAAAGTGACGCAAATGTGGCGCAAGGGGCTTGCAAATCTGCCCCCAAGTGTGCGTCGCACAAGCCCCAGCTGATCTGCGCGACTGCGAGACACGGGGTGAGGATACTTTCCGATGCTGACAAAAGTTTACCGAGTGCATACAGGAAACTAGACTCCCGAAACACCTGCGTCACACATTTCCCCTCCCCCTACAGCTCAAAGTCAGCCATGGGGACACTTTCCTGCAACAACAAACTGTACGTGCTGCTAGTCTTGCCCCCGCCCGTCGCTGCTACAATGCTATGTCATGGGTGCCGTTGAGTGAGGCTGCACGGGTGCTGTGGCGTGTTTCTGTGCTTTGGATGTCATCTCAGCGCTTTAAAAACAAACCAAAAAAAAACCACCCATGCTTCTTCCTGCTCTCCGCTGCTGCTCTTACGAGTGTGCAGCGCCCCTCACTCCTCGGCTGTAACACGAGCCCCCCTCCCCTGCGCTCACAGAGTGCGCCACTCGTTCACTTATCCCACCGCGGTGTCTGGTTACTACGCGGCGCTTGCTCGGGTCTCGCCCTCTACCGGCTTCAAGTGTCACTGTGCCTCGGAGGGTACTCGGCCTTGAGGCGCCCCTCGGGTGATTGGGCGCGCTCTCTTCTGGGTTACCCTGACCAGCCTCAACCCCAGACATCTCGAGCTAGTCTCTCGTCACGCTCCCCGCTACTGGTACAGTAACCGCAGCGGTGCCCTGTTACCCTGGTGCACGTCCCATCAAACCGTGCAAGGGCAGAGGCTAGGCAGACGACAGGATTCCCTTTAGTAACTGCTGGCGGATGCCCGTCGTGTCCTCTCGTGCGTGCCCGGCTCACGGTGGCTGACTTGTGGAGGGCGGCGCACTTCCAGATACTTTACTTACTCTGCGAGGGGTTTTTCCAGCATTTACATAAAGAGTCAGAGCCCCTCCTCTGCACTCTGCTGCTCACAGATACCATACCCCGCCGACTATCGGGACCGGTCCAAGGCTCTAGCGCTCCTAAGGTGCCCTTATGTAACGTAACTGGTGCTAATGTAAAGCGCTCCAATACCTTCGGGTTGAGTTCGCGCTATATAAAAACTGCAAAAAAAAAGTGCCTCGAGTCTTTCCTGTCTGGTCATTAATTAGAAGCGCCCGGCCGTGATACTAAGCGCTCACTGTTACTCTGCTCTCAGAGGGGGCTGCGCGGCTTTTCTACGGGAACCCAGCCTTAACACTCTATTGGCTCTTTGTTCCTTTGGTTGGGGTCATCCTGAACGTTGTGAGCGTCAGCAACCGCTCTCAAAACTCTCGTGCTCACCGCTACACCGGTGGGTGCCGGCAAATATCCAGGCAGTACCTTTACGCGTTAGAGCCTCCCCCCCCCCCCCCACCCCCCACTCCACTTGGTGGCTACCGGCAGATATCTTGGCTGTACAAGTACGCGTGAGAGCTCACCTCCCCAGATACTTAGAGCTTAATGTTACGTCTAAAGCGCCCATCTTCAACAGATACTTTGGTGCTCACTGTTACTCCGGTGGGTACAGGCTGTACCAGTGCGTGCCAAAGTCCCCTCCCACTGATACTTTGGTGCTCACTGTTACTCCGGTGGGTACAGGCTGTACCAGTGCGTGCCAGAGTCCACTCCCACTGATACTTTGTTGCTCACTGTTACTCCGGTGGGTACAGACTGTACCAGTGCGTGCCAGAGTCCCCTCCCACTGATACTTTGGTGCTCACAGTTACTACGGTGGGGACTGGCTGTACCAGTGCGTGCCAGGGTCCACTCCCACTGATACTTTGGTGCTCACAGTTACTACGGTGGGGACTGGCTGTACCAGTGCGTGCCAGGGTCCACTCCCACTGATACTTTGGTGCTCACAGTTACTACGGTGGGTACAGGCTGTACCAGTGCGTGCCAAAGTCCCCTCCCACTGATAGTTTGGTGCTCACTGTTACTCCGGTGGGGACTGGCTGTACCAGTGCGTGCCAGGGTCCACTCCCACTGATACTTTGGTGCTCACAGTTACTACGGTGGGTACAGGCAGGCCCGGACTGGCCGTTGCGGGCACCGGGAAATCCCCCGATGGGCCGCACGGGTGTGGGCCGGTTTGGGGCCCCTGGGGGCCGTTTTTGTTACAGGGTCGTTTTTTGCAGCATAGCTGCAAAAACGGCCCTGTAACAAAATCGGCCGAAAACCGGCCCTGGCAAAGAGCGCGGCCGGCCCCCCCTCCCCCCGGGTGGAGGGGAGGGGGGGCCGGCCGAGCACTTTGCCAGGGCCGGTTTTGGTTCCCAGTCCGGCCCTGGGTACAGGCTGTACCAGTGCGTGCCAAAGTCCCCTCCCACTGATAGTTTGGTGCTCACTGTTACTCCGGTGGGGACTGGCTGTACCAGTGCGTGCCAGAGTCCACTCCCACTGATACTTTGGTGCTCACAGTTACTCCGGTGGGGACTGGCTGTACCAGAGCGTGCCAGAGTCCACTCCCACTGATACTTTGGTGCTCACAGTTACTCCGGTGGGTACAGGCTGTACCAGTGCGTGCCAAAGTCCACTCCCACGGATACTTTGGTGCTCACTGTTACTTCGGTGCGTGCCGGCAGCTGCCTCGGCCGTTGCATTAAAGTGCCGGAGTCACTGGCTGATGCTCCGGTGCGCTCGATCTGGCGAGTATCTTTCATTAAGTGTCAAAAGCCTTTTTTTCCCTCGACCTATAGTGATCTCTGATACTATCTCGCGGATACTCTGATGCTGTCACTGCGACTGTGACGGGCTGTCATTACTATTTCTATACGTCTCGGGGATCTCGTGCAGCCCATCATTCCCCGGGTGACATGGCTGTCATTCGGCTTCTTGATCTTTGTAAATGCGCCGGGGACTCCCCTGACGGATTTATTAAGTGTCAGCGCCACATATCCCAATGCGAGAAGTTAGTAAGGTCTGAGCTGACTGTTCCGTAAAGTGTCAGCAACCCCGCCCAGTAAATAAAGAAATAACTCTAAAGCGCTGTTACTCTGGTGGGTCACCGTTCCATTAAGCACCAGAGCCCCTCCCGATTACTCGCTACTCCAGCAGGCTGTCACGGCTGGAGATGTTTGCAGCAAGCCCCGGGCCCCGCCTCGGAGCTCCAGCCATTGCCAGAAGCCCCTCCCCGACACTGCCCCCTTGTTATGGTAGTAAAAGTCAGGCTGCCCGCTGTTTACACACGGCCTCCCTCCCATCCCCCCGGTTCCACCTTTACTGGGGTTTGGCAGAGGAGAGGCACAAGCCGTCAGGCGGCGGGAGGGACCTGCCCAGGCCTCGTCCAATCGGAGCCCTGCCCTCTTTTAAATAGACCCGAGCTGTCCGTCAAGGCGCCTGTCGTCAGCCTCTTGCCATCGCCATATTGGGAGAGTGCGAAGGCTCGGCTGTGCCCGCAGACTGACGCTGCTCTCGCCGGGCTCGGTCTGTCGCAGCCGGCGCACGCACCCAGGGTCGCACCGCTCCCGCACCGGTTGCCCTCAGACTGCTGGTTGTTTTTTTTCTCACCCTGGGATTGGATCGCTGAAGTGGAGGAGCCGGTGCAGGGAGCCTTCGCTTGGCTGCAGCTCTCCAAGATGTCAGACGTGCGAGTGTCCAGCAGCAGCCCGTCCCTGGAGCGGATGGAGCCGCGGCTGGCCGAGATGCTGCCCAAGGCGCCCACCTGCAGGAACCTCTTTGGCTGCTTTAACCGGGATGAGCTGAGACGAGAGCTGGAGAAGCACCAGCGGGAGAGCGAGCTGAAGTTCAAGGAGACGTGGAACTTCGACCCCCGGGAGGAGAGACCGCTCCCAGGCAGGATGGACTGGCAAGCGGTGCCCAGGAGCGCGGTGCCCGGGTACTATAGCAGACCCTGCCCCAACAAGAGGGCGCACTCGGCTCCGAGCCTGGACGTCAATGGCAACCGCTCGGACACTTTTCAGGGAATATCTGGGGACTTGACAGAGAATGGAGACAAGCACACGGATTCGCTGGAGCACTGTTCCGGGCAGCGGAAAAGACCAAACACCGAAGGTAGGAGAGCAGACTGTGTGCTGTTCACTGAGGCTTGCTGGGCACGGTCTGCTCAGGGGCTTGTCTAGCCAGGGAACTACTGGTCCTGTTAAAGAGCGCTCCTCTTCGAGGACGCACTAGCTTTACACAGAGTGTTCGTAGTGCACCGGCACCCACTGGGTGTTGTCTGTTCACGGACTTGACAGTGGGACTGGTCTGCTGGTACCTCCACTGGACGGCAGGAGCCCCTTGCGAATAGAGGTCTTAGAAGCACCTCTCGGGATGCAGTGATCCCGGCGCGCTGCCATGCAGTGACCACTTCTTGAAGTACCTAAATAGCCCGTGCCCACGATTAATGCGGCGTACAGTTTATAGCATCATTTTTAATATGGCTTATTCGTAGAATCCACCAGGGAAAATGGGTGTTTCCACACTATTTCTGTCGGAAATACAATTGCCACTCGAAACACCACTGACAGTCACGACACGAATTGGTTTAAAACGTCGACTGGGTGACGTCAGTTTTAATTTTTATAAACGCCGAGTGGCATAGAAAAATGTATCAGAAAAAACTGCTCCATGATAATGTTTTGCTATACATCATTAACACAATGCTCGTTTTGGGAGAAAAACACTTTCCCAGTGACAACGCATTTTTTTTTAAGTCATAGAGCCGCACACCCCAGCCCTGATGCCCTGCGTTGCCCGTAATTTTGGTACATAACGCCCCACCCGAAGCTGCACTCCACGTCTTGACGTTTGTATAGGCACAGGCCGCTGACTCGACTCTGCACAGCGCGCCGTCACCGAGGGGCTTATTTACAAGGCTCTTGCGCCACTTTCCCGTCATTTTTAACATTGGAAAAGTGACGCAAATGTGGCGCAAGGGCCTTGTAAATAAGACTCTCCGGGGCTTATTTACAAGGCTCTTGCGCCACTTTCCCGTCATTTTTAACATTGGAAAAGTGACGCAAATGTGACGCAAGGGCCTTGTAAATCTGGCCCTTAGTTTACAGGCTGTTGTCGTCTGTGTTAAATTGGTAACGCGGTCACCGCCTATCCATCTACGTAAGACACTTCAAAGTAAAAAAACAAAAAAAACACAAAGGTGTTTGGGGACGGCCCTTTGGCTTTCTTTTCAAAAGTATGTATTTGTTTAGGCCTAGATTGCTCCCTAGAGCAGATGTGTAATGTGCTCTTAACTCTGTGTCTAGATGCGTGTCCTCCGTCGAAATCCAGCAAGACAGAAACGGACGACCCACCCTGCAGTTCAGTGGAACAGACGCCCAGCAAATGCAACCCCCGAAGACATCAAACGTAAAAAGCCTCTTTTTGTAGGTGGGTACGCCTTCTGCTTGGGGGGATGATGTCTGCGTGTGTCAAGTTGTGTGTGATGTTATTTCGGTCCTGATAACATTTAAAATAATATTCCAATCGAGGTCTGTTGTTCAGCGTAAACAATATACTTTTTATGTACATGCCCACGCCCACCAGGGTTTAAAAATCAACAGTTACAGGTGTCCTTGCAACTTGCAGGTACTTAGCTCTTGGAGCTATGATTGGAAACAGCCGAATAATAACACAGTTTTCACTAGTTACCGTTTATATAATATTTGTGTTTTGTACTTGCAAACATTTTTTTTAACAAAGACGCTAACATAAGCAAGGTACAGGGCACAAGATACACAACTGTCTATTAATTTGTCGGAGGGATTTGAAAATATGCCGGTATGGTGTTGGGTGAACGAACCATGGTGCCAAAGGTTACCTTACCATTCAGGCGTTAACAACTTTAAGCCTGGGCAGATGTTTCTCACTAAACTAAGTAAATACTACAAAATGCCTATGTTTTCAAGAAGATCGGTTAGACTCAATTCGTGTTTAGAAACGCTATGACTCCGATAGATAGAGGTAGGTGACAAAAAAAGAAATGCAGGCCACCAGCCTGCTAGAGCCGTCAGAGACCCGTGCTGGGGTAAACAGCCCAGGAACACGTCAGCAGGCTTGTGTGTATGCTAATGCGATACTACTGACTGTTTGTTTGGGTGTTCGGAGGGGAAATGAACAGCTCAGAACCACACCGAGTGGAAACCAAAACTCGCAGGCTGTCGCAAAGCTCTGCACTGGAAGACCCAAGTGACCCCATTCTGGCAGATTTGTCATTCTTTTATGCCGATGTTGTTAGCAAGGGCCCCTAGACTATCTGTGTTATGCCAGCTGCGTGGGCTCTACAGTCTTTCAGCGTAAAGCAGTCTGTTTCAAAGCAAACAGAAGACATTTGACTTAACTTCTGGCACACAACTCTGGCTTGCATGGTTTCTTTGTTTGTCTTAAACCGAATGCTACAAATGTTTTTCTTCAGCTGTACTTTGCTGCATCGACCTCGCCCCAACACTGCTACTTTTATTAACTTGAGTCTTGTGTTTTTGCTTTTTTGCAGATAAGAATATATATGTATTCCTTGCGAACCAGGGAAGATGTATAAAGTTTTTTTACAGACATATCGAGAGACTCCCTTCGACTGGGACATCTACTGTTTAAGCACTGAAGAAATAACACTAAAGTTAGGCAGCCACAAAAAGGACTGCCTCTAAAAAGCATTATATGTAGCATCTTGCAATTAGGAGTTTCTTATTTGCTTCGTTGTACTACCTGTGTATATAGTTCTTAAGTTTTCATGTAGCACATACAAACTTTGTTGGGGGAGAAGTCAACATTGATTACAAATATTTTTTTCTGTACCCCTGATGTTGCAAATTATGCCTTGGCCTGTTCTGTTGAATTCTAACCTAAGGCGTATTTTTTTTTTATTGAATAATACTTTTATAATGACGCTCAAATGAAGAGATGCGGTGTCGTGTGCTTGTTTTAATGTTTAATCTTGAAGGCTGCGTTGGTAGTCCAGTGTCATCTTGATATATCTACCTAGATATATATTGTAAATGCTGCCAGGCCTGGTTACAGCATCTGGGAGCCGCCCAGTTTCTTTAACTATTGCCAGTTATATTGAGCTGTTTAAGTGTCCCTGCGCCTAGCGGTACAAGGAGACAAAAAATAATTAAATTCATTGTAGCGCTTAGTTTTATTAGGCCATCAGCTAATTTGACTATTTTGGAACAGACTATAAACGTTAGCCTCAAATCTCCCTCACTAAATTTGTACTAAATGGTATTCCCATCATCCAACAGTATTTCTACATTGCCTGTGTATCTGTATGTATATATTAAAAAGGATATAACGTGTACCTGTGTACATACCTCTGTAAAGACACTGAGAAAATATACTAACTTATTTATGTAAAAGATTTTTTAAACAAAGTATCTAGAAAGGTTTGTTGGTCCTTAAATGCCAGAGTGTCCTTTTTGTGCATTTGTAAAAGCTCTATTTGTTAGACATTAGTTGTTTTCCTCCTCTCAAAATAATGACTGTGCTTAAGGTATGCAAACTGAGCCAGGTTTTATATTTTTTGTAATGCGTTCTAAAGAATATTCTGATTATTGTTCCACAACAATCAATAAATAACTGCCATACTCATGAGCACGGTGTTGTTTTATTTGAAATGTTAACTGAGAACTGGGAGAAGAAGTATTGCTACAGGAAAATGAATTTGTAATAGTATTTTGCTTTTAGGCTATCCGAAGCAAGCTTATCAGAGTTGTGAGAAGGTCTGGGTATTGGGTCCAGAGCATAAAACCTTGCAAAACATTTTAACAGATCACATGGCATCTTCGATTTCCAGGGAGAGGCCATCACCTTAACTGTAATCCTCAAACCAGATCAACACGTATGCTCCTGGGTAAGGCCTAGTTCCCTCTGCTCCTATTGGATGGACGATTTATCACAAATGACCCTCAGTTGACATAGGATTGTTTGTCACTATCCGCCGAGAAACGTCAGAGCATCTACTTTCAATGTGGATACTCCTACTAGTAGAGTTTGCCTCAAAATTAATGTGAAACGTGATGAACGCCCACACCCTCCATGTGCCTGTCACAGATAGTTTGGGCTCTTGAACTCCCATCCCACCAGCTTTCAGCAGGAAGAAAATTAGAAAAATAGTGCTCCATTCACCCTCCCCCCCCCCCCCCGTCCCTCCCAAAACAATGGTTTATCGGAAGGCGCTCCTCATATGTACATACTTTTGATGAGGTCAAATACTGTAAAGCAGTCGCAATGTTCACCAAGATTCAACTGGATACCCGCTTTCCTTCACCATGTCACTCACTTGGTATTTTCTTCGATAGTAAGTGTCACGAGTTTATGTTCAAAATAGATATCAATCAAAAAACCGATACTAACAGTCTCTCAACATTAACGGTCTCTTTCTTTTGCTTCCTGAAGACGAGAACGTGTGCTTATTAAGAAAATAAATCTTAAGCGCACAGACAAAAGTCCTGCCATAAGATGAAAAAGTAAGCAGAAATCAAAATCATTAGATACACTAAAAAACAACAACGGGAGTAACCCAAATACAAATCACAAGCTGACTTGGACAGCTTTTTCCCGCCAAAATGTTGAACATCCGTTTCTTCTAATGAGAAACGTTTTCCCGCCAAAATTAATCTTGGTCACAGCTTTACTTGGCCTATAGGGGCGCTATAGTCCTTAGACCCAACGCGGCTCGACGAACTGTTCTCTCCCCAGAGATAGAGTGTAAGAGGTCTCTACCTGAACATACTTCTGTGTATCTGCAGTGGAAGAGGCTATGTTGAAACTCCAGTTTGCTAAGAAGTTCAGCAAGTGACAAAGCCTATTTATGCAAACAGCATTTAAATTCGAGTGGGCGTTCAGTAAAGGCCCAGCGATTTTGATTCACACATCACAATTTTCAGAAAAATTACGATTAATTGAATTGGTATAGCCAAGGCAAGAATACAGTAATAGTGGTACACGTAATCACGAGGAATATGATACACCGAACTGAGCGGGTTTACCTGTACAGATATGCAGTGGTGCAGTTACAGCAGAAGGACACCACGATCGTTTTAAAGTTGAGGTTTGGTAGCTACTTTGCTAATACTGCTACAAAAAACTTTTTCTGGACAATGTACGAATGTTCTCCAGTACCGACGTGCAACACGCTTAAATGTGGCCGAAGACAATTCCACGCACTTGTAAACGTGGTCAGCAATTTTACCTCCATCGGATTTAAGAATGAAATCCACCTCTTTTTATTATGATCTGAAATAAGATTGTCATCTTCGGTGTTGCACCATAGTGGTAACACCTGCCTAGGAAAATGGTCCTTAAAATGCACTGGTAAGAATAAATAAAGTAACGTATTATCACATCCAAGGGTATATTCACTTCGGACTTTAAATTATCCCCTGCACGGCATCCTTGTCAAAATACTAATAATAAAGGGTAACTGGAGTTGTGTGGAATTATCTTTCCCGACTTCGCCCAGGGGTTCGTTGGATACCTAGCTTAGGCGAGTGATGCTTAGAGACAAGACCCTGCTCGTACCCACACCACAGACCTTTCATTACTGCAGGTGCATGGAAGCAATGCACCCATCACCCTTAGACCGATATTAGGTTCCCAGGCGTATTGCTAGAAATGCGAGCAGAGCGTGTGACGCTGTAAACGAGAAACAGTTGCATTTTGAGCAATTCTACATGAGACAAAAATACAGGGAGGGGTTGGTAGGAAGTCCTCCTTTGGTGGATAAGGCACCCGCCCAGCACAGATCAAATGACACGCACTTCTCTTGATTGCGGATACAAACAAGCCCGGAATAATACACCGTCAACGGGCATACAAGCAGTTTGCCCTGAAGGGATAAGAAGTTTGCGGTCACATTTCATCAGTGCCCAGCTCTCTCTGTCCAATGCAATGAGCATGGCCGGGAATTCGGTTTAAGTTGGGTGACAAATGCAGAGTATTACTAACTACCACTAAATGCTACATTATTTTAATTTTCTCGATGAGCGCGAAGATCACTGGAAAAAGACAACGGCTCCTGTGTCACTCGTACTGATGCTGACCCTTGACACGCTCAGGTTTTAAAACAGAACAGTTCTCCATATATATGCTTATCCGCAGTTTTACTGATTCAGGGCGACTTAAGCAGGTGCAACGGACGGTTACCAAATGCACTAGTATTCAATGTATTGATCTCTGAATAATGGAGTGAACGGACCACCCCGGATTCACGACTTGCATGCAGATGTCAACAGCGAGCGTTAAACGCGAGCAAATCTGCCGTGCATTAGAAATGAAAAGGGTGGTAGCATCAATCCTATCGAGACGACTAGTGCGGGGAGACTTCTTTATATTCATTACTATACATTCCGCACTACATCATCTAAGAGAAATACACCCTCAATTTAAGCAGCAGGTACGATGCGTGCATTAAGGCCAATTACTTAGCACACCGGGATACACGAGGTAACAAAGGCCGCCTTCTGCCAAGCAAGCCCGCAGAGGTCAATTGAAGCATCCATCACACCAATAGTACGGTCCGGAGGAAGCCCGGAGTCCCTCAGCAGGCGCCACGCAGCCCCGGCTTCCCTCGGTCCACAAGCAGCACTACCTTCATCAGTAGATCAGCAGTAGCACGACCTAACTATGCATCACAGAGCGTTCTGCACAGCCGGGGATCGCTTCCTCGGCACATTTCAATAGCACGTGCTGCCAAACAGCAGAGACCAGCACAGAATACCAGCATGTACCCACAGCAGCACGTTTCACAGCACAGTCCACGTCTCCCACCCCACAAGAGACGCACTGCTCGGCTATGTGTCCCAGTACATCAGATACCAACACTGTCTAGTGCCTTGGCACGCCTGTCAACAAACCTGACAGCAGCACTGTCCATCAGCGCATCAGTGCCCTCGTGTCACTAAGTGCTCTAGACACAGCTCTGCCAGCACGTCTCAGAGTCCTAGAAGTCAGAAATGAGAAGCGCCTTTTCTGCGTCTGCTACCTTACCAGACAGCAGCACTGCCTCACCATGTCTCCCAGTGCACCAGACAGCAGCACTGCCTCACCATGTCTCCCAGTGCATCAGACAGCAGCACTGCCTCTCCATGTCTCCCAGTGCACCAGCCAGCAGCACTGCCTCACCATGTCTCCCATTGCACCAGACAGCAGCACTGCTTCGCCATGTTCACACCACCTGCCAGCAGCACTTCCTCGCCATGTCTCACACCACCAGACAGCAGCACTGCCTCACCATGTCTCCCAGTGCATCAGACAGCAGCACTGCCTCTCCATGTCTCCCAGTGCACCAGCCAGCAGCACTGCCTCACCATGTCTCCCATTGCACCAGACAGCAGCACTGCTTCGCCATGTTCACACCACCTGCCAGCAGCACTTCCTCGCCATGTCTCACACCACCAGACAGCAGCACTGCCTCGCCATGTCTCAGAGTACACCAGCCAGCAGCACTGCCTCGCCATGTCTCACACCACCAGACAGCAGCACTGCCTCGTCATGTCTCGGAGTACACCAGCCAGCAGCACTGCCTCGCCATGTCTCACACCACCAGCCAACAGCACTGCCTCGCCATGTCTCACACCACCAGACAGCAGCACTGCCTCGCCATGTCTCAGAGTACGCCAGCCAGCAGCACTGCCTCGCCATGTCTCACACTACCAGACAGCAGCACTGCCTCGCCGTCTCCCACACCAATAGACAGTAGCACTGCCTCACCATGTCTCACACTACCAGACAGCAGCACTGCCTCGCCATGTCTCAGAGTACTAGATTTCAGAAATGGAGTAGCGCCTTTTCTGTGTCTGCTACTTCACCAGAGCCCCACTGCATCAGATGCCAGAGCAAACCCTGGCTCGTCATGTCTCCCACAACACCAGACAGCAGCACTGCCACCATGTCCCAGTGCACCAGACAGCAGCACTGCCTCACCATGTCTCCCAGTGCACCAGCCAGCAGCACTGCCTTACCATGTCTCCCAGTGCACCAGACAGCAGCACTGCCGCTCCATGTCTCCCAGTGCACCAGCAGGCAGCACTGCCTCGCCGTCTCCCACACCAATAGACAGCAGCACTGCCTCGCCATGTCTGCCGGGGCACCAGACAGCAGCACTGCCTCACCATGTCTCCCAGTGCACCGGCCAGCAGCACTGCCTCGCTGTCTCCCACACCAATAGACAGCAGCACTGCCTCATCATGTCTCCCAGTGCCCCCGACAGCAGCACAGCCTCTCCATGTCCTCGAGTGCACCAGACAGCAGCACAGCCTCTCCATGTCCTCCAGTGCACCAGACAGCAGCACTGCCTCACCATGTCTCCCAGTGCACCAGACAGCACCCATGTCTCACTGTGTCTCCCAGTGCACCACACAGCAACACTGCCTCACCATGTCTCCCAGTGCACCAGGCATCAGCACTGTCTCTACATGTTTCCCAGTGCACCAGACAGCAGCAGCAGCACTGTCTCACCATGTCTCCCAGTGCACCAGGCAGCAGCACTGCCTCGCCATGTCTCCCAGTGCACCAGACAGCAGCACTGCCTCACCATGTCTGCCAGTGCACCAGACAGCAGCAGCACGGGATCTCCATGTTTCTCAGTGCACCAGACAGCAGCCGCACTGCCTCACCATGTCTCCGAGTGCACCAGGCAGCAGCACTGCCTCGCCATGTCTCCCAGTGCATCAGACAGCAGCACTGCCTCACCATGTCTCCCAATGCACCAGACAGCAGCAGCCTGTCTCACCAGGTCACCCAGTGCACCACACAGCAGCAGCCTTTTCTCGCTGTCCCCCAGTGCACCAGACAGCAGCAGCACTGCCTCACCATGTCTCCCAGTGCACCAGACAGCAGCACTGCCTCGCCATGTCTCCCGGGGCACCAGACAGCAGCACTGCCTCACCATGTCTCCCAGTGCACCAGACAGCAGCACTGCCTCGCCATGTCTCCCGGGGCACCAGACAGCAGCACTGCCTCACCATGTCTCCCAGTGCACCAGACAGCAGCACTGCCTCGCCATGTCTCCAGAGGCACCAGACAGCAGCACTGCCTCACCATGTCTCCTAGTGCACCAGACAGCAGCAGCACGGGATCTCCAAGTTTCCCAGTGCACCAGACAGCAGCAGCAGCACAGCCTCACCAGGTTTCCCAGTGCACCACACACAGCAGCCTGTCTCACTGTCACCCAGTGCACCAGACAGCAGCAGCAGCACTGCCTCACCATGCCCCCAAGTGCATCAGACAGCAGCACTGCCTCACCATGTCACCCAGTGTCCCAAACAGCAGCACTGCCTCACCATGTCTTCCAGTGCATCAGACAGCAGCAGCACGGTCTCACCAGGTCTCCCAGGCTAGACCACCAGGTCTCCAACAGCATCTGACGTCATAGGGAAGTACTTCCTCACCAGGCAGCCCCATGCCACCTGCAGGTCTCCTGGCTGTCCACATGACCTATGTCGGACTAGAACAGAAAATAGGCTGGCACCAAACAAAAAAGCTGTTGAATCAGATAGATAAAAATATGGCGCACCCACGCAAATCGGGGCAGTTTAGAAGTTGTAAAGACACGCTTTCTGCAGGCTATATTTGTGGTAATATCAGGTAAATTAACTGGAAAAAACGGCCTAACAGGATACAGAACAGCCCCACAAACAGCAAAAATCACAGCCCTTGAACGGACCTGTCAGACCAGCTTTTTAGGTCTCGCGAGCGGAGCGAGAATTCATGTCTCGAAAATCCTCGTGAAACCAAGGGCTTCTTGCGCTGCGGTTTTCATTGAGTTCACGGGAATCACGTGACCAAACAAGCACGCGCATTCACGGCCGCACAGCACATCAAAGGGCTTCTTCGCCCAGCGTGCGCTCTGCGGCTTCTCCTCCCCTAATTGAATCATGGCCGGCCGCAGGCCGGCCGTACTTTCAGTTTCCCGCTCTGCATTTTCATGTACGTGTTGTTTTCACTTGTACTTTCTTTCAGTTTCCCGCTCTGCATTTTCATGTACGTGTTGTTTTCACTTGTACTTTCAGTTTCCCGCTCAGCATTTTCATGTACGTGTTGTTTTCACTTGTACTTTCAGTTTCCCGCTCTGCATTTTCATGTACGTGTTGTTTTCACTTTGTCTCTGTGCGTGCGTCTCCCTTGTGGTTTTCCCCCACCACTCCTCACAGTCCCCGATTCGTGACAAACTAAGTTGTCTTTGACCGAATTGAAACCGCAACACATTTACTGTCCGATTCGTCTTTCCTTTGTTTCTATGTTTGAAGCGGATTGGTTTGCAATAGGATCTTAATAATGAGGGGGCTAACTTTTATTTGAAAGCACAAAAATTGAGTATGCACGTGCTTTCCATTTTCTTCTGGAAATTACCAGGGCAATGAAACCTCCTTTATGCAAGAGCGTCTTCCAGACTTTCATCACACAGAGACCCTCTCCAGCAGCCTTAGTCAGCAGTAAACAGGCGATCGCTGCATTGTGTTATCACTGGCCGTTGGGCGGAAGTGACGACATTGGATGACTTTTTGAGTCTTGAAACGTTTTTCCGGTCAGTGACGCAGCAGAATTGTGGAACCAGCGTGGTTTTTACCTATCTCAATTTTTTGCCACCTTTTCAGTAATGTTCTTGTGGCAGAAGCACTCCTTTCGCTGGCTTTTAGAATAAACAAACCCTCCACACTCCTAAGCTTCTCGTGCCTGCAGTAAGCACCACCGCCATAATACACAACAATGCTACACTACTAGAAAACAGCACTGCAAACCCGCAAATACATGACAACCAAAGCACTGCACCTATTATTCACCAGTTATAATGCTACTGTACTGTCATTACGGCAAAGTTATACCACAATTACAACACGTCATTTACAATACGAAAACTGCAGCAACAACAAATGCATGAGCACAATAATACAAAGACATCCCTACAACACCACCTACAATACAGCTACAAAATTACAATTGCAACCTTAAACCAACAGAAACGTCGTTTTACTAAAACTACAAGCACTATGACGAAACGTCAACTACAGCAGTACATCAAACCGTTCACCACTAATACAATATTACCGCTGCAATACTGCGCCCATAACACTGTGACTGCGCCACTGCATTTACAATGGAGGAAAACAGCTGCAGCAAAGGTGCCTCCCCTTCCAACAGTGAGAGGATTCTGCTGCCCGGAGCCGGGCCGAGCCCATATTCATTCCAATGATGAGAACCACCTACCAAACGTAAAGCATTTGTCAATACTTATTTCCAGACTTGTTTCGCTCACAGGGCCCAGTGGCACTTTTATCAGCGCCGCTCAAGTCATTTCCCCCCACTTGCTCTGCTCCTCGGGCCCGGTGCGCGGGTCCTCCCAGTTCCTGCCCATTGCAGGGGGAGGTCATTGGCTGCGGGCACCGTGCCCTGTGTTCACTCCGCCCCTCCCCCTCCCCACGGCTCCCCTCAGCTGCACATCTGTAACTGTTTTTTTCGTGAAAGGAACATCTTTGTGGTACAGAAGGGCTGCGCTGGCACAAACTCTCGCTCTCCGTTCACAGGGACAGAACTTCCAACAAGCACTGGCGTTGCCAATAGGTCTCACAGTAGGAAAGTTGGAGCTATTACAATTGCAAATAACAAAGCCCTTTATGTTTTTAAAATGAAAACAAAAATAAAAGGCATTGTTATTTGCAATTGTAATAGCTCCAACTTTCCTACTGCGAGACCTATTGGCAGCGCCAGTGCTTGTTTGACACTGCCATCTTGCCCTACAGGCCATTTCGACCCTGCACCTGACAGCATATCAGTCTCACTGTATGTGCACCAGGCTGCAACAGTGTTCCTACTGGCTCGTCCCACCTGGCGGGACCTGCCAGGTCTAGTAGCTCATCTGAAGAATCTCACCTCCTCTTATACCCTAGCACACTGACTACCGTGGCATGCGGCACCACCTCACCCTCTCATTGAGGTTCATACAGGCATGGTTCTGGGGTTGAGGGGACAACTGGACATCCCCATCCAAGTGAGCCTACCCGGCTAAGATGAGCACCTATTTGTTACTTTTACATGTTTTAGATGTGCCTGTAAGACCCACGGTCTTAAGTACTAATTTGGGGCTAAACAAATTGGCTGTGCCGAATGTTAGGGAAGCCAGTAGGGGGAGAAGGTGAGTCTTTTTATAAACCCGCAATCCATGATGAACACTCAATTATTCTGATACACTTCCATAAAAGACAGGGACTGCAACTCCAATCACAAGTTAATTGAAGAGCTTAAGAATTAAATGACATTCTCAAAAAGAGGTTGCCTTCCTAGAACAAGCCCTTACAATGCAACGGCCTTGCTTTTTCAAAAGTTAGAACTATTGGCATTGTAAATGACAAACTTTTTATTTATGTGTTGGTTTTGAAAACAGAAAAAAAAATGGCATTGTCATTTACAGTTCCTCCCGGTCGCCGGTTTGTTCAAGATGGCGGCTGACTGACCGCCACGAGAGAGCTGTTTCTGTGCTCAGCTCCTAAACCAGCTGTAATTGCGAAGGAAAGAAATGGGGCGGACCAATAATGGGGAATTATGATGAGAAATTCCCCTATCTGGTGAAATATAGGACCTCAGCGTGGTCTGGAGTATATTTGAGGGCTGGACCGTCAGCTTTTTTCTTTATTTGGAAATGCCACAGCACTGGTGGAGTCTGTGCGAGGGAAGTGACATGGAGGCACAGCCGAGAGAGCAAAGGAGGCGGAACCAAAACCCCGCTAATGGCCACTGGACAGATGGGCGCCGGAGTGTGACTGCGGGGGAACGCAGTGCAAAGCAGCCGCTAATCACAGTTTTTGGCGAGGGGCAATGCAGGAAGTGGCGATTTGGGCGGATGATGCGTTCCTGCCTCGTGGTGACTCACTAGTGAAAGGCAATGCCGGTGCCGACTGTCAGGAACTTGCTGCTGTCTCTACAGCCATAATTGCACAGGATCAACAGGCCGAGCAGCTTGATAGCTCGGCTGGAAAAACACAGCTTGTCGGAAAGGAGGTGGAGCAGCCTATCGGGCATTAGGGAGAACAGACTCAGACACGGAGTGAGCAGCTCGGGAAGCTGATGGAGGACAGCTTGCACATATGCCCAGGTAAATATGAACTTTCTATAGATAGTGTGTTACCAAGTGTGCCAAGTGTGCCTAGGATGAAAGACACTGATCTCTCACTTGAAACTGTGGCAGGAAAAACAAGCGCGAGTGGCAGCAGGGAGGAGGAGGGCTGCACGATTAACTTGCGGGAGCGATAATTGCTACCATATGGCGGCGCTCGCTTGCTCCCGCAAGTGAATCTCCACACGTGCACGCGTTGCCATTGAAGCCAACGGAACGGGTGGACGTGTTTGGCGGAAAAGCCGAAGCGATAGCAATAGGTCATTTTGCCTAAGCAGCGCATGTGCGCTGCGTCGGCGAGACCAAAAAAGGCTTGATCCAACTCAATTAGTAAATCACCTACGATGGAGATGCACCTCAAATAGGAACAATCTTAACCCCTGACCATATTGAGACTGCACAAGTCTGACACCATTAAAATGACACAAGGAAGGGAAAGTAAAGCAAACAGGAGACAGTGTCAATAAGTAAATGAATAATTAGAATGAAAGGCCTCAAAGAGATACACAATTGGTGGATATTTGCTTATCAGAGCAGATAGCCCAGCATTTATTTCCAGCAAGTTTCAATCCAAGCACTCACACCAGAGTAAAAGTGAGACTGGGAGTACTCACTGATCAAGGGAACCAGTTACTTAAAAGGATACAGATTGCTTGAACATCTTCCAGCGCTTGTTCAAAAGTGACTGTACCCATTCCACAACTCTTGCCGTCTTGGTCTTTTATATCTGCTCGTTTTACAGTTCCTGCCATGCTAAACACCTCTTTCCGTTTTTTCCATCCAACTTTAAAATCAAGCTGAAAAACAAAACATATATTATGACCCTATACAAATGCTGCCCAAACTAACCTATTGCTGTGAGTGATATAGGAGGGGTGTGTGTGTGTGGGGGGGAGGTTAGGGGGGAGGATTTACAATGCAATAGGTCTTGCATTAATTAAATCCAGAGCTTTTGGCTTTGCAAGAGGAAAACAAATGCAGTGTTGACCGCCAGTTTCCCTATTTATTGACTTTTGCAGCAACGGCGACATGTTGCACTTAAAAATTTCTCAAGCTAAAGTGTGGCACTGTTGCTACACAGGGCAATACATAAGAAATAAAGTATGCGTCAGCTGTATTGTCTAAATATTGACTATCAATGAGCTTATGTTTAAAGCTAAAGCACGATGTGCAGCCATTGCCACAAAGTGGAAAAATGTGTGCGCTGCAATTGAAAATGTTACCCTTGCACACTAATGTAACAGAAACCTGAAAACTGCGTTACGGCAGTGCGTAGCTGTAGTGCCTACTATGGCAGCCACGTCGAAGAAGTCATTAACTAAAGAGTGCTCACAAAGTGCAAATGAAATGTAACCTCCCTAAGGACTGCCCCCATTTGTTACTCGGTACAAGAGTAGAAAAAAAGGGACTAATAAGTAAAGTAACCAAACAATGAAGCATTCACAAAGAACAGTCACGAGAGCCAATTAAGCACATGGCGGGGTTTCAAGCCCATATCGTGATCACAGCATGTCTCAAAGACAGGTGAAACTTTAAAACAAAACAACAAAAAAAATAAAAACACACAGCCCATCAGCAATGTGTGTTTCGTAAATAGTAACCCTTTCCCTCGGCAGGAATATCAGGATGCCTGGGTGTTTGGAGTGGACATATATGTATAAAACACAACAAAGAATATCCTGCTAAGCAGCGCCATGATCGCATTAACAGCATTGCAGCCTCTTCAATTTTCAAAACATGAGTCAAGAATGCAGGTCCTTTAACATAAGAGACACATTTGAGGACATTTATTATATCAGACTTACATTTGCAACAAAAACAGTGTTTCAGAGTTGACCAGCTTGCAACAAGTTCATGATCTCTGGGGGTATGTTGGGATGATTCACAATATTGGGAGGTAAATTCATCATACCCGGTCGGACATCCGCACTGTGTCCTGCTGAGAATCCTCCAAAACTGCGGCTTAAAGCACGGCGAGCATGTTCTCCTTAAAAATCCTGGAAAGGGTCGGGGGGGGGGGGGGGGCGGGGGGGGGGGGGTGGATAGAGAAGTCACCAACACGCAGTTGAAAAAATCTACAATGCTGCAAAAGTGACAAGTCTTATCAAGAGTGCCTATTACTAGAATCCGATAACGTCTAAGGGAAATTGGTTTAGATGAGTTATGTTCCTTCCAAGAACTTTTTTTTCTCAAAGTGGGACACGGAGCAAACAAGCATTTGCAATTCAATAGGTCTCACATTAGAAAAGTTTGAGCTATTGGTATTGAAAATGACAAATTTAGTATTTGTGTTGGTTTTGAAAATAGCGAAAGTAATAGCTTTGTCATTTACAATGCCAATAGTTTTAACTTTCGCAAATGTGACACCTTTAGCATTTGTAATGCAATATGTGTTGTATTTATGTGACTTAGATGTATTGATATTAGAAATAACAATGGCTTACATTTTTTTAAAAGAATACTTAAATAATAGCTATTGTAATTTATATTGGCAATAGCTTAAACTTTTGTGAATAACTTTAGTGAAGATTATGTTCAGTGTATTTTATTGTGACGAAAATCCAAGAACAGAAGTGAAATATTAACATATTTTTGTTACATTTTTAATAAAGCTTGAAACATTGAGAGAACATATTTGAACAAGGTGTTGTTGAATGGTTGCACAGATTGATGCTGTGGTGGCGCTGAGTGATGTGATCGCGAACAAGTGATGCTGTGGTAGCACATAGTGATGTTGTGGTGCCCCTGAGTGATGCTGTGGTGGTGCGGAGTGATGCTGAATGCTATGCTATGTTTTGTTTTGCTATCCTATCTTTTGTTGTTATGCTATGTTTTGCTATGTTATGCCATGCTTTGGTATGCTATGTTTTGCTATGCTATGTTTTGTTATGCTATGCTATGTTTTGTTGTTTTTTGCTATGCTATGCTTTGTTTTGCTATGTTATGTTTTGTTATGCTATGTTTTGGTATGCTATGCTATGCATTGTTATGCTATGTTTTGTTATGCTATGCTAAGCTTTGTTTTGTTATTCTATGCTATGTTGTGTTTTGTTATGCTATGCTAAGTTTTGTTGTGTTTTGTCATGCTATGTTTTGCTATACTATGCTTTGTTTTGTTATGCTATACTATGCTTTGTTTTGTTATGTTGTGTTGTGTTTTGTTATGCTATCCTATGCTTTGTTTTGCTATGCTATGTTTTGTTATGCTATGCTGGTGAGGGTGAGGGTGTGTGAGGGTGAGGGTGTGTGAGAGTGAGGGCTGTGTGGGAGGGTGAGGGTGAGTGAGGGTGTGTGGGGTGAGGGGGTGAGGGTATGTGAGGGTGAGGGGCGGTGAGTGAAGGTGTGTGAGGGGGTGAGGGTGTGTGAGGTGGTGCGAGGGTGAGGGGGTGTGAGGGTAAGTGAGGGGGTGTGAGAGTGAGGGGGTGTGATAGTGAGGGGGTGTGAGGGTATGGGTGTGTGAGGGGGAGGGTGTGTGAGGGTGTGTGAGGTGAGGGGAAGTGAGAGTGAGGGGGTGTGAGGGTGAGGGGGTGTGAGGGTGGGGGTTGGGAGGGTGGGGGGCTAAGGGTGGGGGGTGAGTGGGTGTGGGGGTTGTGAGGAGTGTGAGGGTGAAGGTGAGTGAGGGTGAGAGGAAGGGATTAACAGAGACGACTGAGAGATAAGGTGCAAAAGAAGTTTAACTACTGAGAAAGAAGTGAGAGAACGAGAAATGCAAGAAAGGAAAGAGAAGTGGAACTAAGAGCAAGCCGTGGGAGGGGGAAGAGGAGAATGTGTGAGGCAAACAGCAAGTACCAAAGAGAGGTGGAAGATGAGGGTGAGTGTAGAAAGGAGAGAAGAGATAGTGAGAGCAGAAAGGAGAGAAGAGATAGTGAGAAGAAAATAACGGAGCAAGAGAGAAGTGAAACCAGAGGATGGAAAAGAAACGTGAAGAGAGACACATAGACAACATGGTGTGGAGAATAGGATAGAGAGAGAAAGAGAGGGAAGTGAGAAAATTGGAAAGTCGGGGGCGGGGAGACGGCAGCCAGATAGAGAAACGACCAGTGGGTAGGTAATAGGGAAAGAGACAAGGAGAGGGGACAACAGCGATGAAGGAAGAGGAAGACAGTGGGGAAGGGAGTGGGAGATGAAGAATATGGAGGAAACAGTTATAATGGGATAACAGGGGAGCGAAAGCGAAGCTGCTGTGCCCCAGGATACTTCTCAAAATGAACTTTTCTTTCCCTTCGACTCACGTTAGGCCATACATTTGTGTGGTTTGCTTATTTAGGATGGCATCTGGAGCACGTGTCCCTCTTGCTCACTGTGATAAATCTGTTGCTGTAACTGTTTCAGATGCATTACATTTCAAGAGAGGGCAGGACTTTGCTCAGGATTTATTTTTTGGTGTATGGAATATTCATTTTGCACATGCAAGTCATTTTGAAACTTTCCTACAATATATTACTTTAGTCATAAATTGTTTGATTTGACAAAAAAATCCAAAATTGCTGGTTTGAGGCATTTTTGCTACCATCACATATCTTAATTGGCCCTGTGGACGAGTGATTTGACCTAGAAATACCTCCTATTCAGGTTTCCAGTCATGATTACTTATTACCGGCATTAAAATAAAATTTGCAGAGCGTGCCGATACACTAATTAGGGTGTTGTGCGCAAGGAAATTAAACCGACGCAGAGTAAATTCCCGGTGACCGGTATTCATCGTGACTATTTGTCAGTAGTATGATCTCGAGTTATTGCCCAAACGAACATAGTGCAACTATCTTAGTAAGTAAAACAGGGGGTGAATAAAGTTAGAAGGGTTACGTTTCGAAATGAAGCGGTATTGCAGCATGGGTCCTGGCAGGTGGGCGGTGACTGAAAGTCACTCGCTGGTGGGTGGGAAACAGATAAACGGGGGTCATTACGATTTCACCCATAGGGAGACATACCTTGTATTGACCGTGCGTCCTGCGCCACTTACTGCTTGATAGCCAGCCGCCCGCTTTGCCTAGGTCGTGCCCGTCTACAGGACCCAGAATCTGGAAATGCTCCTTCAGCTCGAAGTTATACACAGAAGTGTGGTCTCTGTGGCAGTACACAGGCTGAGGGAATGACAACTACGCGCATGCATGAGCGACAATCACGTCGGATGAGTGCATCGCTAACCCAGTGACAGGGTGGTCAGCGCTCCGGTCATTGGAGAGCGCATGCGTGCTAGAGAAGACTAAACCAAAAATACCAGGCGGATAATACTCGGATTTAGGAGGTTAGAGCCCAAACAGATACGCGGTATGCAACCACTGAACCTTAATGATATTACAGAAATCTGTATCTAAGTGTGGCAGACCTATTGCGTCATAGGTCTCTCACCCGCGGCACTGCTGTGGTGGCTGAATCACATTCAGCAAAAATTCATGTAGGACATTTTCTTACTCCAATTCACATTTTTATTTCATATTTCAGTTTCATAATTTTAATCCATGTGCATTTTCATTACACTTTCTATTCCTTGTTTAAACAATTCCAATTTCAAATAATCCAATGCCTTTCGGTGCATCCAGCACCTTCATCAGGGCAAAATCTAGAACACACAAATAAATAAACTCAGTTTGAAAAGAAAAACAATTGTGTCCACTTTCAATGTTACAATGTTGCAATCATATTACACTCGTATTCTTGCTCTGTGATTCCCTGATTTAGCTCTTTGTTTTACTGTGAAAGCTTATGCTCGATGATTGAACCTGTGGTTCATATAAGTATAAAATGCTCTCATGTAATGCCTCAATGTTAAAAAACGGGTTGCATGTAAGCGTTGCGTGAGCCAGTATATCGTTTAAGTTGTTGGATAGCTAAATGCGCTGCCGTGTGTGCTTGCAAATTAGTACTATGTACGCGCTTATCTCGACCGTGGTCGCTCTTACCTCACGGGTGAAGTTTGTGTTCTATCTTTCTATTACCGTGTTAATGCGGTTTACGGCCGTCCGCTCTGGTCGGGTATTTACGTTACGCACGTTACGCGACTGGGTTCTGGGAGTGGCTAATTTTTTTTCTCGATCTAACTTTATTAATTGACTGCTATCTGCATTGCAAGCATCAGGACCTTTCGTATAAGTGCTATGGCCAGTACCTGTGTGAAATATTTCAGTGATGTTATCAAACATTATGAAAATAATAATTAGGATATATCGATATACTGCATTTAAACATTATAAATAACATGTAAGTTCAACATGGTCATTGAGCCCATTGGGCTTGAGAGCTGTTTAGATGGTATATCCAATAGTTTTCTCGCTTGAGCAAGTTCTTTCGATTTGATGAACCCTCCGTTTTTGGAACCACTTCTAGAATGCAAGCTTGTAATTGGCTGATATGGTGTCGTTTTTCCATGAAGTGTGTCGCCACTGTAGATTTAAGGGAACCAGTCCTTATGTTGCTCTTGTGCTCATTTAGTCTAATTTTGAGCTTTCTCTCTGTTTGGCCCACATACACTGACCCACACGGGCACTTCAATATATAGATAATGTTCATTGTGTCGCATGTGGCATTACATTTTTGTGGAATTTTGTATCCCTTCATGGGATGTGGGATTGTGTTTACCTTTATTATATTATGGCAATTGCTGCAGTTCATGCATGGGATAGTTCCTCTAAAAGAGTTCAATGCTGCTGCTTTTTTCGTGTGTTTCAACATTTCTCCCAAGTTCCGGCCTCTTGTATGGGCAAACAATGGTTCCTTATCAAATATTCCTTTGAGATCAATAACCTGAAATCTGGTCAGTGAGTGCGAATCCCTTAATATTAATAACTTGGTTTCCTAATGTGCGTCTTTATGCCGGAGGGCGGGGGCTGCCTGCGCATGCGCGCCATTCGTAAATTTTGTTTTCAGTAGCGAGCCCCGGAGCGAAAACTAAGTGGCAGCTGAAGTCCCGGGTCCCAGGAGGCGGCCCGGGTGAAGACCAGCGGGGCTCCCATGCCTAAGGGGAGAGCCCCGCTTCGTGCAGGCCTGGCAGAGGAGCTCGAGTGCTTTGCGGGGCTCCCATGAGAAGCCCGGCGTGTTCCAGATGGTGTGAGCCCGGTGAGGTGGGGGAGGGGTGTGTGCATGCGCGCATGTGTGTGTGTGTGCCTGCCTGCGTGTGTGTGTGTGCCTGCCTGTGTGTGCATGTGTGTATGTGTGTGTTTGCGCACTTCCGTGGAATGTGAGGCAGGGGATGTGCACGGTGCCGGCCTGGACGTGCGCGTCCACAGACACCAATCGCCGCACGTGCCCGACCCCCGTCTCAGATTCCTAGGAGACTGGCAACATTAGTTGTCGAGCTGGATGCAATGCTTCACATTGCTTTCTCCAGCTCGACCTAAAAATGAGTGATAAACTATCAAAATGACAGTTAAAGTCATGATTGAGCACAGCTTTAGAAAACCTGCTTTATTGACTTGACAAAATCAACAGCCTCACCTCTTTAATGTTGAAGGTTCGTCCACTAAGATCGTGCTTGGCCATAACTTCCACTGCTTTCTTGACAAATTCTGCATCCTAGAAATCAACCACTCTGTAGAAAATAAAATGTTTATTAACCAATAAAACGCACAAACGTAAATAGATATACAAATATATATTTATATTGGTTACTTACCCACGACCCTACAGCAAGGGATATTTTCAAATACACGTAACGAAATAAAACAAATTAGTAAGCCAATATCGTCATACAGAATAGCTTGCAACAATGTGTAGGCCTACGCATTGAATTAAGCTAACCCTGCCTGCTTAAAGCAGTCAGCTGCATGTAAACAGCTGCCAATATAGAGATGGGCTGCCCTCTAAGTGGCAAACATATTCCATAACACGTTCGTTTGCTGGATCCAGTTCACAGGTAACCTGGATGGCAGCTTACTGGCGAGCAAAGATGCAGAGGCAGCATACTAGTTTGACTTTTGTAAAAAAAAAAAAGCTGTGCTGAGGAGAGTAGCATTTGTGCGTTATAAAGTCATGGAAATACTGTGCCATTTGACAATATGCACTTGAAGCAAAAGCACTGGCATGTGGGCATTTTGTATAGGCTGTGTTGTACAGCTAAACAATCTAGTTAATTCATTGGACAGTTTGTCATGTTACAGCACACAAATAATTATGGTGGGTGACTTTAAATAGCATATAATTAATATGTTAAATCGGTCTTAAATCCCTTCCAAATATATGTATCCATCCAAGTCGGAAAGCAGCAGAACCTGACAACACCCAATTCATTTTAAAATAGGACTTGTCTATTGATCCATAGCACTATCGTGTGCAGCTCTGCAAACTGCTTGGAGGATGCCAAAAGTACAACATTGCACTACCTGAAATTGACCATTCAGTATAGTGTCGAAAATCCGGAAATCACATTCAGATTACAAGATCTAACGCCTAGTTTAGGTTTCTGAAAGGGGACAAAGTTAGCAAAATAGGGTGCCTTCAGCCTTCCAGTTAAATTTTAAACAGCATCCAATTATTTATCAGTGCAGGGATCCGAGATCTTCCATTCACAATCAGTAAAAGTAAACTTACTTTCCAAAACTGGTACAGGTATAATGCAAAAATAAAACTGCTGAGGAAGTTTACAACCTCAAACAGGTTATTGCCCACGGCACTTACCCTTGATTTTCATTCAGCATCCTTACAGAGCTCCACGTATGTAACCTCACCAACTACATAAGACATATAAAGGGAAAATACCAAGAAACAATGCATTTAAAAACACCAGCATCTTTCTTTACTGTGCCCAATGCACAACTCTACAAAAACCCTATTTGTCACCAACAATGAAAACATACCAAATGTCAATCAATGGCTACATAATTCAGCCAAATTCGAAAACGTAGCAGCCACATACTCAATAGCAATACACAACTATAAACCAATTCATACTACAAAATCATATTTCGGCCACAACGAGTAATATTACAAAAGTCAGCGGCCATTTATCCTCAATTTAAAACAATTATATAGCACGTTTCATTGACGTGCGATCTCAAGCACAGCAGCTGTTTTAAGGTGACTTTCTACCTGAATGAATTCAATCTTGAAAAATGTTTACCTTCAATATAAAAACAAATTTACAAGCCAAATGTTCACAGGAGGCAACACTTTCTAAAATTCGGTAATTAAAACCAGTCAAATAGTCATGTCACATTACAACAGATACACCAAGCACAATTTCTCACAGACCTGCCTTGCACAATATACAGATTTTTTAACGTTGATAATGAACCTAGTATGTGGGACTTTATAATGTAATTATTCTGCCAAGACTATGCAATGTGTAAACAAAGAAAAGCGGTAAGCAATTGTAGTTCGGTATCACCTGAGAGCGTATTGACAGTGTGCAATGCAGACAACTTGAAATTCCAACGCCAAATGTACTACCAAGGAGGTACAAACAGTGTCTGAAGGACATCCATCATTGTGCACACAAACACTAGACATTAGGAGTGCCAGTAAAAATTACCTACAAGGAACCATTTTGGAAACATGGCTGCATGCATGTGCCAATCTATGTAAGCAGTATTCTGCAGAAGAGCACTACATTTAACATTACTCCCCAGCAATGCTGGTTGTCTCGAGGGAAAAGGGGAAGCAAAAATAAATTAAAACCCTCAGCAAAAAAAACAAGCATGCATTACTAAAGTTTGAGCTATTGGTGTTGCATTATTTAGCAATGCCAATAGCTCAAACTTTAATAATGCGAGACCTATTGCATTGTAAATGCTTGGTTTTCTATTTAACCCTTGCTTTTCCCGGCTCCATCATTCTGTGCTTTGATAAACTGAACGCGCTTTGTAGCACTCAACCCTCCGTGTTCTTAGCTTCAGTCTCTGTGCTGCTGCACCCCTTCAGTCTCTGTGCTGCTGCACCACATCACTCAGGGACATCACCACATCACTCGGGGACGCCACCACATCACTCGGGAGCACCACCACATCACACTCGGGAGCACCACCACGTCACTCGGGAGCACCACCACATCACTCGGGGGCACCACCTCATCACTCGGGGGCACCACCTCATCACTCGGGGGCACCACCTCATCACTCGGGGACACCACCTCATCACTCGGGGACACCACCACATCACTCGGGGACACCACCACATCAATCGGGGACACCACCAAATCACTCGGGGACACCACCAAATCACTCGGACACCACCAAATCGCTCGGGAGCACCACCACATCACTCTGGGGCACCACCACATCACTCTGGGGCACCACCACATCACTCTGGGGCACCACCACATCACTCTGGGGCACCACCACATCACTCTGGGGCACCACCACATCACTTTGGGGCACCACCACATCACTCGGGGACACAACCACATCACTCGGGGACACAACCACATCACTCGGGGACACCACCACATCACTCGGGGACACCACCACATCACTCGGGGACACCACCAAATCACTCGGGGACACCACCAAATCACTCGGGGACACCACCAAATCACTCGGGGACACCACTAAATCGCTCGGGAGCACCACCACATCACTCTGGGGCACCACCACATCACTCTGGGGAACCACCACATCACTCTGGGGCACCACCACATCACTCTGGCGCACCACCACATTACTCTGGGGCACCACCACATCACTCGGGGACACAACCACATCACTCAGGGACACAACCACATCACTCGGGGACACCACCACATCACTCGGGGACACCACCACATCACTCTAATACACCACCACTTCATTCGGGGACACCACCACATCACTCGGGGACACCACCACATCACTCTAATACACCACCACTCCACTTAGCCCAACAACATCATCACTCAGCCCAACCACATCATCACTCAGCACCACAACAGCACTTCCCTTGCTTGCTACCAATAAGCATTGCCATGGCCAATAGGACAAGCATTAGGAAAGTGTAAGCTATTGGCTCTGTGAATAACAATGCTACTAATTTATATATTTTCAAAGCCAACACATATTAAAAAAATGTGTCATTTACAATACCAATAGCTTACACTTTCCTAATGCGAGACCTATTGCATTGCAAATGCTTGTTAGTCTCCTGTTTTTCTTTGTAATGTTTTATTGACTTTCCACTGTTCTCTTGTAACGTAACTGGCTCTATTTTACAGCGCTCTGACACCTTCGGGTAATGTCTGCGCTTCATAAAAATGCCCTAAAAAAATAAAAGAAAAAAAGAAAATAACCGCCATTTCTAGGTTGGTGCTAGAGATGAAACGAATGGCTCTGCTTTGTTCTGTGACGCACTTACTGTGAAAAAACGTTTACCAATTAGGAGTTAAGTGACACTGCTGCTGATAGTGCCCATAACTGGCAAAAGATACATACTTTAATGTAAACACCAGTGGATTAAGGTATTCGCGGCCAGAACCCCCACTCCTCGTGTTGTCACCGCGGAGGTTGCTAGGAAACAACAGGTGGTAGGGCCTGGAAACATGCGCGCCACACCACCTCCTTATCACAGACGAGCCTGCGATGCACAGTGCACCAGACGTCGCTAAACCAAACGCCACAGTGCAGAGGGGGCGCCCCGGCTCTCCCTCGCCCTCCTCCTCACAGACGAACTGCGCTCAAACATCGGACTCAGAGCGCGATCAGAAAGGAGTCACCCGCTTTAGGAAGACACGTCGCAACGCTTGCACTTGGAGTTTGTTCCGCTTGCGGCTGGCAGGCAGGAAATCACTGCAGGTAGGAAATGATTGCGGGTTGGAGTGGGTCCACTTCTCTGTGCCCGCCTCTGTGCTTGCTTCTCTAAGAATAGTCGGTGTAAAGTATGGTAAACCTGTGGACACTGGCGATTTGGGGCACCCGGTTTCTGTACAATGTGCCACCTCGTAAATGCGGCAAAACAAACTCGCTTTACTGCTGAGTGAGAATCTCAGAACGAAAGAGACCAGAACATGTGGAAACAGAAACTGGAAAAATAGCCCTCGAACGTGGGAACTGAGGCAGAGTTTGCAAGAGCTGTTTGCAGGAGCCTGGCCTGTCTGTCAGTGTGGGGGTCCTTGGATATACAAATACAAGAACAAGACGTGCAGGGCGAGTGCCGGTCCGGCGAGAAGGGGCGGGACTGCGAGAGCCGATTCCGACGCGCGCCTTCGGATTGGGCCGCGCAACGTCACATGAGCTGTCTATGGTAGAAGCTCACGCGCGCGACCCGATCCGAAGGCGCGCATCGGAATCCGACGCCCCCATAGGGAACGCTGGGCGCGCGGCCAGCTCTTGTCTCCCCTCGTCATTTTTCGGCTGAGACGCCGACTATAGTTCTCGCTGCGAGAACGCGCTTAGCGAGTTCGTCCTAGCGAGACCTAAAAAACGGCGTGGTTAAGGCAAGTAACGCTTGTCTCTCATGAGGTCTTTGATTGCTTGCCATTTCATGTCATATGGGATGTTACTAATACATACTCTATTGCGTCCCTGTCCCTTCCGGTCACCAGAGCCCGATCCTCGGTCCTTTTGGTACGGCTGAAACCGGTTTCCTTTCCTAGATCCTGTAGATTTTTCCTTCAGTTCCGACTTCTTTCACTTGCTCTTCAGACTCGCTAGTAAAAAAAAAGCCAAAACAGAATTAGGTTTATATCGTTGCAGGCACATGTACTTGATATAAAACAAATGATGCATCACAAAGCGAAATAAAATACTATGTCATGCTTTATGGTGGAGAAAGCACAGGATTTAGAAGACTACTAGTCTCCCATTAAACTACCAACTAAATATTTGCCCTCAAAAGTATAAGATCAGACAGAAGTGCTATATCCTCGCTGATGTAGGTTTATGGATGTGCCATTACAATAGCTGTTCCCTTAAATCTGCGAAACATACTGTGAATACGCAAATTGATAGTCGTCACAAAATCCATGAAGCCGATATAAGTTAAATTTGTCGCATTGAAGAACCTTTGCGGACCGCCATTACAACAAACCCCGGAAGTAGTATTGCAATAACCAGCGCATAATACACAACGGCACAAAGTTCGTCCATCTGGTTCAAAAGTACCATCATAGATATAGTCCAACGCCTCACAGCTGTAACGAATTGACCAGACTAATATCACACGTGATACGGGTCTACGAGATTTACAAACCCGCAGGACACGTCGTCACAGCTTACCTTAAAAATACTGCATTTCCAGTGCTTCAAACGTGCGGACGTTTCCCCTCCCCGCTTCAACTGAATAGCGTTGACCGCACAAGCCCCTACCGGACTACGGTCACCACCCACAAGAGAGTCTGGGATACGCCATCAATAAGTGAGTCGTGCTCCATCCCCTACCACGGCCTAAAATTCGAGAAACACATTTTTCAAGGCCTACCACTTTTACGGAACCCTGTCTTTAGGGCAAATCAGCCGCTTATGTGGGGTCTATTTTACTCGTACTACTAGCTTATCTCTGATACCCTAGCGTCTACCCAACACGGCCTGCCCGGCAATCTCAAAGACAATAGGTAGGCCGTACGCTTGATCTCCACTGGAATCGCCGCTCTCCTCCGCCCGTTGGTCGTCACAGTTGTTGACCTCCTCGCTCCCGTGCTCCTGCTGGGGCTCCTCTTCCTGGGCCCCCTGGGCTTAAACGGCTTCCTGCGCCTCGTCCCGATCTATGTCTTCCATCCTAACGTGCCCCTTGATCTCACAAAGGCTTCCACACAAACAGGCCGCTCCGTCTTGCACCGTTGGAAAGAACCAGTGTATTGGGCTGCAGTGGGTGTCGTCAGAGACAACTTCTCGCTAGAAGGGGAGTATTCTTTAATTTAGCATGAACATGGAAAAAGGACAGATAAGCAAAAGAACCCAGTTAAAATGGGATCTTACAAATGTTTTTTTTAAATATTCTACATATTGTATTCATTGAAATAAAGATTGCGGAAAAGCACGTAATAAAAAGGACCGCTCGCAGCAATAGATTCAAAGCCATTTTTTTCTTGAATAATGCGACGTTAATAACTGAAGAGTTTCGGTTGAATACATGACAACTAAATAAGTAATGATCCCAGCTTCCAGTCGGACAGTTAGGAGCTGTGACTCAAAATGAAAGAAATAGATGTTTTTTGTATTTCTTTCATTTTGGTATCATCGTGGCACCCGCGCATTACTTTTAAAAGTAATGTGCGGGTGCCGTGATGATACCAAAATGAAAGAAATACAAAAAACATCTATTTCTTTCATTTTAGATAATCGCGGCACCCGCGGTTTACTTTTAAAATGTTAAAAGTAATGCGCAGGTGCCGCAATTATACTAAAACGAAAGAAATTTCACTTTCAGCCCCGTCTTTTTAAGACGGGCTCTGCACGATTTATTGCTGCGGTAAAAGGTTAATTATCTTCTTATGGGGCGAAACATATGGCCACATAAAGAAGATAAGAAACCTTTTACCACAGCAGTAAATCAAGGTGCCCAGTCTGAAAAGGACGGGGCTAAAAGAGAAAGATGAACGTCACTAGGACCTCTTCTTCAATGGCTGGCCACCGTTTAGGAGGCCAGCAAATGGAGAAGAGGGGCGGGGCTTAACCCTCGCTGGCGAATTCTCCCTAAAACATAAAATCTTGCAAGCTCGACTGCGCATGTCCGCAGTACGCCACACGAGACGTAAAAAGTAAATCATGTACAATGAAAACATCTTGTAGCAGTATTTTATTTTCATCCCAAGAGGCCATTCATTTCTTGCAGTGTTTCATAAAAAACTGAAATTAAACGAAAAGTGAACAAAAGAAAGGTTGCATCGTGAACATTGGGTAAAAAAAACAGACCACTCAATAGTCATTCCTTTAATTCACATGCTGTTTATGCGGTTGGGTATATGTGCCCGTATTATACCCAATACAAGGATTGATGTGACCTGCAAGACATTGGTCTGACCCCCCCAGCAGGGGCATGTCAGCATTCCATACTTATAAGACTGATAAATTGCATATAACAGCGTTGCTTATTATTTTCATTTTTACAAAATAGACAGTAGGAAGTGCTACATAATACAAGTTAGTATGTATTTGTTTAACCCCTTTGCCGCGGCGCAGTCCCCCAATGTGCGGGCGAATTCCACACGTGGGCAAATCGGACGGCCCCCGGCCGTCCTACGCACATGCCCACAATGACGTCGGACGCATAAAACGGGTTAAACTAGCATAAACAAAGGTTTCAATTGAAGTAAACAATCTGACTGTCCATATTTCTGCACACTCCTGTGGCAGACAATTACCTCAATGCATAAGTCTTCCACGACACGATCACCAATATCTACAAACTTTGTATAAACATTGAAGGGGCACTAACTTGATATTTGTACTTCATGCCCATGATGTACATATGTCAAAAGGCCATACTGTGTATATTTCACTTCATGATATAGATCTACATATACCTATATATAGATAGGCAGTACGCGCCTGGGTACCTTGCTTGCCACTTGCCTGGGGCCTCCAGTTCCTGCTTGTTCCAGACTGATCCAGTGACACTGACCTTGCCCGGGTTTTCCTGCTCACCGTTTTTCCTACCAACAGAAGCCATGCCCACCCCAGGACCTACTTAATGCAGGCTGCAGAGTGACTGCAGTAAAAGGCACCTAACCTGCCACTTGGCTGTGGCCTCTAGTTCCTGCTTGTTCCAGCCTGATCCAGTGACTGTCGCTGCCTGGGTTTTCCTGCTCACCGTTCTTCCTGCCAACAGACACCCAGCCCACAGCAGGACCTACTTAATGTAGGCCGCAGCGTGACCTTAGAGCTGATGCACTGCTGGTGTGCCAAAGGCAAGTCCATCTGCACCCATCCACGCTGGGACCACTCACAGCGCCACAACCCCATTCCCTCTTGACCCCCGCAGATACACTATCGCCGAGCTCTACACACAACACCACAACAAAAACTGCCACCCTACCAACCCACGCTCTATGGTAGGACCTTTAACCTGCCACAGGGGACACACCAGTCCTCTTCCTCACTGAGACCTGCTCAACCCCATTTCCATGCCAGACATCACCACCACAATATACATAGAATACAAGTTTTCCCACCTTGACCGTATCAATAAGACTGGCAAAGTCAGGGGCACCCACGCCTACCGTCCTCCAAGGCCACGTTCAGCGTTCTGCAACTTCCTCGCACCCTTAGCCATCGACTACAAAAACATTTTCCTCAGTGACATCCATTTCATCTTGATGACCACAATGACATCAACTCTACCGACAGCTTGAACAACATGGAACTCCCCCAAATCGTCCATGACCCCACACACACAGCAGTCTATATGCTAGACCCCTTCTTCACCTCAAGCGATCTCATCAGATACTGCCACTCCACGGAGCTCACCATGCCCAACTACTCAATCAGCCACTTCAACATCAACAACTCTCAGCTTCTGCCCCTAGTCTGCCCAACGACCTCATCGCAGCTGGAGCAAAGTCCAAAAGGAGACATGGATCAATGCCCTAAACAACACCCACCTCATCTCCTCTAACAACCTAGACTATAAGGTCAGAAACTTCAACAATTGGATCACCAACTGTGCCAACAGCATCACTCCAATCGGCAACAACACCCACAGAAGATCCACCAAGCAGCCTAGGTGGTAAACAGAAGACCTCCGAACCGTTAAACAACATTGTAAACAACTGGAAAGGAGATGGCGCACCAGCAAGGACACGACTGACAGACCACTTTCAAGACAGCCCTCAACCTCTACCACAGACAGTTGAGGGAATCGAAGAAAAAAGCCATAGCCTGATGCATTGAATCAAGCTCGAATAACAGCAAAGAACTCTTCAACATAGTAAAACAATTCTGCAACCCCACAGCTGAAACAAACATTAGTCCGTCACAGGAACTCTGCAACAACCTTGCATAAGTCTTCCACGACAGGATCATCAATATCTACAGAAACTTCAAACTCCAGTCCAAGGCCACCAACTAATTCAAGCAAAGCAACAACCCATCTACCATCACAGACATCTGACCAACCGAAAGAAGCCAGATCGCCCCACAGGACACAGCCTCCATCATGAACTTGGTCCACTCAGCGGTCCTAACCAACCCATGCCCCCAAATCTTCAACCTAGGTAAGGCCAGAATCAGCCACGTACTTGCCACTTTGTTTAACACTGTAATTCCCACAGTCACCTTCCCCTAGGACTAGAAACAAACAGATGTCAACACACTAAAGAAAGACCTCAACGACCTCAACAACTACCGACCGATCTCCCTGCTCCGGCTCCCTTACCAAAGTATTACAAAAAGCCATCAACCAACAACTCTCCTCGCATCTGGTTTGGAACCTCCTACTCGACTCCTACCAATTCGGATTCCACGTCAACCCCAACACCGAGACAGCCCTCACTGCAGCTACCAATAACGTCCGAGTCCTACTCGACCAAGGAGAGACTATAGCTCTGATCCTCCTAGATCTTTCTTCATCCTTCTATACGGTCTCTCACCACAAACTCATCACAAGACTGCACAACATAGGCATCCAAAGAGTCGCTCTTAGATGGAATGCCTCCGTCCTCACTGGAAGAATGTAAACAACCCACCTCCCCCCTTCTCCTCTGAACCTAAGGAAATAATTTGTGAAGTACCCAAGGATCCTTGCACAGCCTCACCCTTTTTAACATCTATATGACACCTCTGGACAGCATTGCCCAAACACACAGACTTGTATCCTATGCAGAAGACACACAACTCCTCCTCTCACTCTACGAAGACACCACCACGACCAATTTCCACAACTGCATCACAGACGTAGCAAACTGGATGAAGCACAACTGCTTGAAGTTCAACACAAACAAGAGAGTTACTGATTTCCAGAAACAAAAGCTCTCAAGGGATGCATCCTTGTGCCCCTCAAAACTCTGACCTACTCCTAACCCCACTGACCACGGAAGGCATCATTCTGGGCAACAAGCTAAACCGAACGCCTCAGGTCAACTTTGTCTCCTACTGCTTCTTCATCCTTTGCATGCTTCGTAAGATATTCAAATGGATCCTCCAAAGCTCAAGATGCACCATCACCCAGGCCCTCATCTCCAGCTGACTGGACTACGGCAACTCTCTCTATGCAAGGATTACAGCTCTCCTCCTCAGACTACAGATCATACAGAACGCCACAACCAGATTCATCCTGGATGTCCCAGGACAAAACCATATCATCCCCTACCTTCGTGAACTCCACTGGCTCCCTGTACAGAAAAAAATGCCAGTTCCGGCTCCTGACCAATGCATACAAGGCCCTATACTACTGTAGACTTGCCTGAACTTCCATCAGACACCTCCACATCCCTTTCTCTAACCCTCACACCCGCATCCAACATAGCAGATGCAGAGGTCGCTCCTTCTCCTACCTAGAAGCAAAGTCATGGAAAGAGCTATCCTTTCATCTACGGACTTCCCATTTGTTCCAGAGTTTCGAAAGTCCCTGAAGATTTGGCTAATCAACTGAACCCTGCCAGCACCTGGACACCCTCACGGGTAACAAGAAGCGCTGTACAAATCTACTGATTGATTGATCTATATATTACTTCAGTGGCAGTTGCCACTTGGTACTCATAGTAAAAATCGTGTTTCCATAGGAAATGCCTTTTTTTGTGTTGCTACTAACTTTGATACCATTTGACAAATCTTAACGAAACTGGACACATAAAGTTCTACCTTTTGACTAATTGGCACATGGAAAGTTTAGGGGGTTTCTACCAAAATGGGGCAGAGGAAAAGTGGGGTATCGGTGCAAAACAAGTTTTCCACATTAGGCTTTCCATAGTAACTTTAGACTCAGCTACAGCCCAAACATTAGAACAGATTTACACCATTTTGACACAAAGCTAGACTTTGGTCCAGAAAGAGTTATTTTTGTATTTTGGTGTAAATCTGTTCAGTAGTTTTGGAAAAAGGCGGGTTAAAGAAATGTATGTCACACCGTGGAGGATCCATAGAGCCGACAGAGCTCTTGTGAAATCTGATTGGCTGCCACCACATAAATCAGGTAGTGGTGGGAGCCATCTTAGGACTCACCCCAAGTCCTAACATAAAAAGGCAAAAAAAAAGACATGGGGCAGGGTATAGATACCCCGATCCTCTAGGCCTGTTGTTGGGATCCCAGAGGGGTTAGCGGAAGCATGGCCCCCTTCCTCGAACTTCTGAGTCGACTCGGGCAACCCCATGGGGAGAGTCGAAAATAGTGGAGAGGGTGAATGCCCCCCCCCTCCTGGATCCCAATTCGGCCTTGGGAACCCTATTCCTTAAGATGCGTAATTAAATATAGGGAGGGGGCGTGCAGCTCCCCTGCCGAGCCTTAGGAAAGCCACGGGGACCCCATTCCCCAGGCCTTCCTGCCCCTTTAATTAGAAGGCAGGGGGGCGCATGGCCCCTCCCTGAGCTGTTAAATGGCCAGGCAACCCAATTCCTTGGAGCAGGCTCATTGATGTATTTAAGGGAGCCCACCCCGGGACACAGTTTCCCTACCAGTACTAGCGTGGGCAGGAAAACGTGTGTGATTCCATCTGGCAGGTGCAATGTTAAATATGGGAGCAAACACTAAATCTGCTCCCAACCAGTGAGAAGATTTAAAAATGCTCCCACCTGCTGGGAGCAGACTTGTATTCAGTTTCCTTGCCCCCATAAACAAAACATATATTGCTTCCGCCTGGAGGGAGCATGCAAAAAGCAGCTGCTCCCTCCAGGTGAGAGCAATACAGGCTCCCTCCCTAGGTGCCCCTCCTCCAGCAGTCACCAACGTGTTGGTTGATGGGTGCCCCGGGTGGGCACCCACCTATAACTAATACAGGTCCGGGGGATGGGGCCCCCACGAGGCCTATAGAGGCTCAGGGAGGGAAGCCAAACCCCCTCCCATTACATTTACATTTGGGCCCCAAAGGATGGGGTTCATGAGGACTATTTAGGCCCTAGGAGGGGGCTGTGAACCCCCTCCCTTTCTTACTAATTGGCCCCTAGGGATGGGGTCCCTGGGGCCAAATATGGTTTGGGGCTAGTGGGCCACAAGTCTTCCTCCCCTTAGAATTCAGCCCTGGTAGGATGGGGTCCCCGGGGCCTATTAAGGCTCAGAGAGGGGGACTGCAACCTCTCCTCCTCCTAGTATATGTTTTGGCCCAGGGGAAGACCCAGTGGCCCAAAAGCCTACCTTAAGCCATGTCACAAACGGCTGTGTGGCCAACCCTCCGCCATGCACAGCCAAATGCCCTGCACAGCATGGGATTGGCTGCCTTTGGGTGGGTTGGCCACAGGCCATGTGTCCAACCTCCCGCTGTGCACAGCCAAATGCTGTTCATAGCATGGAGTTGGCTGCATGCAGGGGTTGGTTGCAGGGCCTGGCCATAGGTCATGTCCAGCAACCAACCACCCTATTTATTCCACGCCCAAAGGCCGTGCACGCCGGAGGGTTGGCATTATGTATGGCAATAAATATTACTTTACATAAAAAAAACCTTCAGAAATACACTGAAAAACTACAAAGGTAAAAGTAAAGTTTTAAACTCTAAAAACCACAGAAATTCATCAGGTATAGTTATCTCACGAAACTATAACTTACGCCCTCGCCTTGCACTGCTAATTGCCCCGCTAATTGCCCCCTCGCCTTGCACTGCTAATTGCCCCACACATTGAGAATATCACCTCAACAATTGCAATTAAGTTATTGATGAGAAAACTGTGCATGGCGTCTGCACAGGTTAAAGTTACTTAAGGGCACAAGTTATAGTTTCTTGAGATAACTACAAATGGTGAAATATGTTTTTTTTTTTACAGTTTAAAACGCTAGTTTATTATTGAACATTTCCCCTAACTATAACGTTATTTTAATCTTTTTTTTTTCGTTTTTTAGGTACCTCATTAGGGCAGTCAGGGGGTGAATTTACGAGGGGCATACGTTATAAAACACAAATAACAGGACTCAGATTATGTAACATGGTAAGGTACTTTTTGAAGATAAAAACACATCATTCACTTAAGTTAATAGCATCACTAATTGTGAATAATGCAGAGATTCAAGTTGTCAATTACCAGTGATCATATCCCCTTATTTCCTACAATTAAGATGGTCAACATGTAAGAGCACCATTTCAGAGCTCCGTCGGTTGGAAAATCCTATTTTTGTCTCAGTCCCCTACAACCCTTGCCTGCATATCTTGAACTTACCTCATGCAGAAAACTGCTAGAACGGACCGCCAGGGAACGATTGACCCCATTCCACTGCTATGTGTTTGTGGGTGAGTTGCTCTGATCAGCCCAAGGAAGCTCCTGTGGCAGCCTAGGACAGGCCTGCTTGGGAGACAGGTAACAGTACACACCAAAGGCACACTGCATCTCAGCCCTTTCCTTACACTGGGTCCTCAAATTCCGGGGAGGTGGCCATCCACCCAAACCTGCCCCCATCGTCCTGCAGGGCAATTCTCTCCAACCCACCATTGCAGCCTATCTGTGATCATTGAGATGCACTGCTTCCTTGCTGTGCCAGTGGGCACAGATTGTGGCTCCGCAGCAACCACAAGACCTGGAGATGGCCACCTCTACTATCCCCCACCCTCTCCACTGACACCAACACCACCATGTTACTTCAACAGAACTCTAATATGTCCCTTTCCCTCTCTAAGCAATGAAGACAGCGATTGAAAAAACAAGCATTGGAAATGCAATAGGTCTCGCATTAGAAAAGTTGGAGCTATTGGTCTTGTAAATGACAAATATTTTATTTATTTGTTGGTTTTTAAAATAGCTAAATTGATAGCTTTGTCATTTACAACGCCAATAGTTATAACTTTCGCGAATGTGACACCTATACCATTTGGAATGCAACATGTTTTGTATTTACGTGACATAGATGGCAGCTCTGGTCGTTAGGCCACATCTCTAGAGAGCAGGAGAGTGCAGCAGGTGTGAGAGGGTGAGTGGGTGTGTGAGGGTGTGTGAGGGTGAGGGTGTGGGTGTGTGAGGGTGAATGAGGGTGAGTGAGGGTGTGTGAGGGTGAGTGAGGGTGTGTGAGGTGGTGAGGGTGAGGGTGAGGGTTAGGGGGTGTGAGGGTGAGGGTGATATGGAATTCTAGATTAAGCCCCTTGCAAGTCATACTGTCATACACAAGCGTGCATTAGTTAAGCATTGCTACCTGTCTCTTTAAGCTGGTCTGTCATTCCCTGTAGCCTGAAAGTCATATGATGCATTTGTTGTCATGACAACAAGCCCTGCTTACTTAGCAATGCCGAGTAAAATCCATCGCAAGAAGCCAGCTTGTTAAACCTCACCATAGCAAATGGAAACGTTGAAAATGCGGTTTTAAAACAAATACTTCAAAATTCCATTTGTGAGGATATACGGGCTAGGTCATAAAAAAATAAAGACGGCACCATTTTGATTGCATAAATGCAAATGTGCTGTATTGTACTACTGCAGGTACCACTGTGAGTGTCTGCTGATGTTGCAGACATCGATCAGTCTATTTTCTGATAACGCTTAGAGTACTACAAGCACGCATCCTTAACGCACATGGACACGTTTCTAGTCCACGAGCATCCACGCGGACCCCGAGAAGCGCCACTGCGTCTGGTTAAAAGGAAAAAAACGTAAGGATGGCATCTGTCTAAAAGAACTAATGTCTACAGTTCCACAAGGCCGGCTGTTCATTGCTGAAGCGCCCGCGAGGGAGCAGGCCAGCGCCAGCCCCGGCACGCGCGCGAGGACCTGTGAGGACATGTTCGCCATTGGCTGCGCTTGCACCTGAATGCCCTGTAGTACTACCGGTGTCAATGCCGCGCGCTCCCCGAGGGAGTGTCGGAGCTCTTCACGCATGGAAGGCGGACTACTCAAGAGCACGCATTATCTAATGCAGCGCGAATTATTAAATAATGCGTAGCCTTCCTCAAGGAGGTTTGTTATTTAAATGAAGCAATATATTAATATTCACTACATCGAAAGGAATAACATAACATTCAATACTTACACAGTAGCAACCAGACAACACATGCACAAAAGATACAAACACATTTCCAAACAGAAACAAGCAGTGGGCCGGAAAGTGAAGGGTGCGGGGCGTCAGAGAACCTCGAGGAGGGAAGGTAGATAAGGGGAGGGGGGAGGAGAAATGCGACACGGCGGGCAGGGGAGGGGGCGGAGCGGGGAGAGGGAACAGACGGAGGGAAGTCAGATAAGGGGAGGGGGGAGGAGAAATGCGACACGGCGGGCAGGGGAGGGGGCGGAGCGGGGGCCTGGAGTGCGAGGGGTTTTAACATATGGCTGGGGAGTTGCAAAGACCGTAAGACGGCGGGCAGGGGAGGGGGCGGAGCGGGGAGAGGGGAGAGGTGCGACACGGCAGGCAGGGGAGGAGGGTAGGAGGAGGGGGGAGGAGAGTAGGGGAGGCACGGCCTAGCGGCCGTGCAATCAAGAAGTGAGGGGGCGGAGCTGGGGGAGGCAGTGAGAGAGAGAGTAGGCAAGGCAGGCGGCTGGGGGCATGTGCACGCGCTTTTAAGCTCAATGCGCATGCGCATTGAGCTTAAATTTCTCGTGCACTGCAAGGAATCGCCACGATTCCTTGCAAGTTGGTTAAAGAGTGGATAAGCCCCCATAGTCTCGCAAGCTCGATGCGCATGCGCATCGACAGGCGAGACCTAAAAAACTGTAGTTCTGGGGAGTCATAGAAACAAAGAAAAGATGCATCTTCAACACAGTATATTAACAGTGAAAGAGGATATCTTGCTCTTAGTCTTCATAGCTCTGATACAAAAAGAGGACACATGCTCTTGGCCATTGTTGCATTAACACAGGAAGGAAGGACTCCTTCTCACTGGTGTCTTCGTATTCGGTTTGTCTTTACATTGATTGACGGAGGATTTTTAATCTGTTGAAAGGAAATATCTCTTCCCTCTAAGACTAAGTACTAAAACAGCTCTACCACACTCTTAATTCAATGTGATTGTTAACCATGTTTAATATACCACAGCCCTTTATATTCACCTCCCTCTCTCTATAGACCGTGGAGAAGTCAAGACACAAAAACAACCACTTTGGTGGCAAGGCACCCAAGTGGGGCACTGAAGAGAAAGCTTACACAACAATCCGAAGACTTCTCTGACTTGTCGCAAGGAGCTCTCAAAAGGAGTACTTACAAGCGCTAAACATCCAACCTACAAATGCTCAAAAACCAGGCAACGAAGGGGGCTGACAATACTCTAAAGCTGATCATCATTTGACTATGATCACTTGAGCTGGCTTGTCTTTCTCGAACAACGGGACAGACAGCTTTACAAATAGAGGCAATGATGCCCAGATCAACAGAGAGCACCACAAGTGCTCAGACCACCTAATGGATATCCCCACAAACAACACGCTACTCTACCACCAGCCATGCTGGAACCTGCTGATCGCACCATGGAGCATCTGATACAAACTCATTCAAAATAAACTATTCACCTAAACTGTTCAAGCATGCAGCCAAAATAATCAAGCACAGACCTTTAAAAGAAGTACCAGAAACACTTGTCTCCAATATTTATTTCTGGACTATTAAAGGAGCCCTAAATTCTGACCTCATCATTTTTCACGCGCTGCACAGCCGGATGGAGACTATCGCTTAACTCCTGGATGTCTCATCCTCCAACAAAATACCACACAGCTTAGAACTATTCTCCACCCCCTTTTATAACGCTTAAGTAGTGATATCAATCTACAGGAATATCTTGGAGTAAGCTTCAGACCCAACTCTGGTTATGTTTGACCAGCTCTTCCACATATTTAAAAGCTCACACCACCTCCGAAAATCTTGCAATCCCCCACAATGGTGCCCGCGATCCCCGGCAACCCCTACAGGTTCCTGACATCCCACCCCCCAAAACACATGCCACTTATCACTCAACCTGAAAATACCTGAATTAAACACCAGTAAACCCAACAATCACAAACATACAGCTTATAAAATAGTATGGCAGTCACACAGCAGATCATAACCCACACAGCAGGTTACCCAACCAAGGAACCGGAAGTTCCAACATCCACAATCCCTGACCAGGACTCCAGAGAGAATGGCATGGGGAGCTAACGGAAAAGAGAACCCTGAGATGGTCTTGAATTTCAGACTCAACTGTACCTCGCAATTGCACCATCACTTCAAGCGTTTAAATCAGAAAATTGACAATCTTCCCAAAGGACTCAACGTTATCTTGATGTCCCTAAAACACACCTCACCAGATACACAAGCCATAAAAAAAATTATATAGCATCTGTTAGCCCCCACTCATTAAAGTCACTTCCCCACACACCCAGGATCCAATAATCAACCATGGACATCCATACCAAATTCAAACTCCTCAACCACTCACAATCAGGATTTTGCAGCAACCAAAGCACTGAGACGGGCCTCAACGCAAGACGACATTCGTACTATCATGGACCGAATACACTCTACAGCCCTAATTCTACTCTAACTCTGCACCGCATTCAACATGGTCGCTCGCCATACACTCATCACCAGACTCCACAATGCAGGAATTCAAAGACCAGGTTGCCAAAGCATGCGCTCCTTCCTGACCGGAAGAATGCAACGGATCAGGCTGCTGTCTTTCACCTCTGAACTTAAAGATGTCTGCTGCAGAGTTCCACAGGGGTTAAACCTCAGCCCCACCCTCTTCAATTCACCTGGTGCGCCATGCAAAGCTCGGTTTTTTCCCACGGACTCAGCATCATCACATACACCGATGACACACAACTCCTCCTGTCCCTCTCAGAAGACCTCATCAACACCAAAAACAACTTCAAATGCTGCATCCATGAAGACGCCACATGGATGTGCACCAACTGGCTGAAACTCAACACCCAAAAAACAGAAGTCCTGATTTTCAGACTCAAAAACTCCCCTTGGGACACCATCTGGTGGACCATAGGACTGAGATCTACCCTGATACCCACCAACCGGGCACCAAACCTGGGCATCATCCAGGACACCAAACTTTTATTTACCAAATCCACGCTCCCAAATCTGCCTGCTTCAATATCCTACGTATACTCAGAGAGATCGTCAAATGGCTCCCTTGGCCTTTCCATGAGGAAGACCGTCACCCAGGCTTTGATCATAAGCAGGTTAGACTACAGCAACACCCTCTACCACTGAATGCCCGCCCATCTCACAAACAAGCTCCATACCGTCCAAACCGCTGCAGCAAGATTGGTTCACAACCTACCCTGCCACACCCACATCAAGCCTCACCTCTGGGAATTCCACTGGCACCCCATACGGAAACACTGCCAGTTCAAGATTCTCATCTTCGCCTTCAAAGCACTGCACCAGAAGGGATCCTCTGACCTCAACCGCCATCTGCACTTGCACCCGCCAACAACCCAGAACCTCAGATCTACCTTGCTATCACTCGAACACAACCCTGCATCCACAGAAGTAGGCAAGGAGGCCGCTCAATCTCCTATATAGCAGACAACACCCTCCCTAGGACGTCAGAGCAGCCACAACGCACATAACATTCCACAAGAAACTAAAGACCTGGTTCTTTGTCTGATGCTTTTGACCTGTCTCAACTATTCAGTGCCTAGAAACCCTCAGTGGGGATTAGTCTGTGCTCTACAAATCCTTTTATATTATGTACACATTACATTAAAATGACAATGTTATGTTAACAATGGTTTGTATAGCGCACTGACACCGGTTGGTTTCCTGGCGCTGTAAAGACAGAATGTGGTCAGAGATGGAAGCTTATGGGTTAGTGATATGCTTGTAGATAGAGCCAGGTCTTTAGGAGTTTCCTGAATGACAGGAGGTCAGGACAAAGCCTGATCTCGAGAGGGAGGGAGTTCCATAGGCGAGGTGCCAGGGTGCCAAATCCGCAGCCACCAGACCGTTTGCGTTTGAAGGAGGGTGTTTGTAGAAGACAGTGACGTGCTGAGCGTAGGCTTCGAGGCGGAGCGTATTTTATGATTAGTTTAGAGATGAATTTGGGGCTTTTGCCGTAGAGTGCTTTAAACATCATACAGCTGACTTTAAAAATGCAGCGCTGAGTTACCGGAAGCCAGTGGAGTGTTTTCAAAAGGGGGGTTGCTGGGTGCCATCTAGGCTGGCTTAGAATCAATCTTGCTGCATGGTTCTGCACCATCTGCAGACGTTTTAGGAGGAACTGAGGAAGACGCAGGTAGATTGAGTTGGCATAATCTAAGTGAGAGATCACAGTAGCGATCACCACCTGTATCAGGGCTTCACGGGTCAGAAGGCGACGAACCTTCCAGATTTTCCTTAGACTGAAAAGGCATTTGGAGACTACCTGACCAACTTGCGTTTTAAGCGAGAGGTCACTATTTAAGGTAATGCCAAGCGTCTTTGCCGATGATGAGGGGGACGGGGCTGGGCTCATGTCTGTTGGCCAGTAGTGTGGGCCCCAGTATTTGGCACTGTCCCCGGTCAGGACCAGCTCCGTTTTCCCAGGGTTCAGTTTCAGATGATTCTGGTTCATCCAGGCTTGGATGAACCTCATTGTAGAATGTAAAAAAGCAATGGACGTATCTGAGTTGTCAATTGTGAATAGGAGCTGTAGGTCGTCCGCATAATTCAGCACCGTGACCTGTTTCTTTCTAAGGGCCTGGATTAGGGGGAGATGTAGAGGTTGAACAGGTGTGGTGATAGGGACGAGCCCTGAGAAGACAATAGACCCATAAGAAGACATGACAAGCTATCCATGGCGGACCATGTATTCCTGATCAAAGAATACCAGGTAACTTTGCATAGAAGCCCACAGACCCACTCTGCACCGTCCTATGACATACTGGTAATGGTGAATAAAGCCCAACAAAGAACACTCTGATCATCCCAGAACGCTAACCCAGAGAACCTGCTGCAGACTCAGTTGATTCCTGACCATGAGTCCTTGACCCTGGAGAAAGAATTTTCACTAAAGTGTATGCTACACAATTGTAGATTAGCCTCTAAACATACCACAGACATAGTAGAAGCTAGCTCTCATCTCAACATAATATTCCTGACTTTTCCAAGCTGGCAGACCCGGGCTAGGGGTATTTTAAAGACGCTTTTGACAATTGTATTTTGAAGGAAACATGGTGCATGGTAGGTCAGGGTTTACCACCTTGTTTTACCCGACTTCCTCTGGTGGGCAAGATAGACCAGCTGATGGTCTAATTATGTGACTAGAAAACTCGCTAGCCCTTACCATTACCAGGCTTGACATCAACTCACTGGATTTGCTGGGGGCGTCACTTGTCGGGGAGGGTCCTCATGTCATTTGTTTAACATCTACAATAGAATAGGCCGGGTGGGGGCAACACTTCATTTAGTACATTGCTTGCTCTTGAAAACGTTTTAGACACCCTTTTCTTGGCTGACAAGATGATGATCTTGTTGGGTGATATTAATGTTTTTTTTCCGACCATAGGTCCTGAACTTTATAATCTTAGCGAAGAAGAAGATGCTGTCAGGGGTGAGCCCCAGTTAGACCTTGCCCCAGTCAGGAGTTGTTCCTTGGTTGCCACTCAGTTGATGAGTTTGTCCCTTCACTGTGACCTATGGGCCTGTAATGACAGATCTATGTCGGACCGTAGGGTTCCCATACATTTCAGTGCTTGTCTCAAAAAAGCCACATTGATTATATTTTGTTGTCTCTATCACTGTGATCTCTCTCTTGAATATGACGGTTGTTGAGGCACTTGGACAATGACTATAACACTCTCCATTTGTCTCTTAAATGGGAGCCTAGCTGCTTTTCTAAATCAAGGGCTGAACCTTTACCTACTAGGAATTTGGAAAGACCCAGATAGGGTGGCTCAAATCTACAGCCTGGTGGCCGATACTATAAAGGCAATAGGTGCTGGTGGAATGGTATCTCCTGAACCTCGGTTATTACTAAGTTTCATGAAAATCTGTTCAGGTTCATAATTGGTTCGCCTTGTAAATGTAAATCCGTATTTGAAAAGCACAAACTACTCACCCTTCCAGGTCTCAAGGCGCTGGGGGCCTTGCTGTGCTGAGCTGCCGCCGGAGCGGGGTACCGTGAACCCTGTGCTCAGAAGTCAGCTGACCTGGCCGCTGCGCCACACCTCTCCAGCCTTGAAATGTTAACTACAGGGCTTTTAAGGCTCACTCACAGTGCGCTTTTTAAACAGTCATTGTAGGAGACTAAAACACACCCTTATCCAATTTTTTAAAGTTAGAAATGATAGGAATCGCTAGTGCTAGGTATAAGGATGCCCATCAAGCTTTGTAAAGACATGGTTGCAGCTGTCAGGAGAGGTGATACCAAGTCATTTTGGCGATTAGTGGACCATGGAAATCACAATGTTGAGTGCAGAGTACAATGTTCAACTGCAGAAGTGGGTGGATCACTTTTCGAGTATTAATGCAGTTGAGTCCACTGGTGGTTCTAGTGAGGTGGTTGAAGTTGTTCACAGGCTTGAAGGTGGTAGTACTCCTTTGTCTATTGAGCGAAAAGAGATTGTGGAGTGTGAGAGGGTGCCATCTTTCTAGCATTGGTATGGCCCCACTTTTTTCTGAATGCTGATGTGCTTTGACGGAGTGTGCCCTGGGCTCCTGCCAACCAGGTACCCAGGGCCTGTGTTCCTTACCTAAAGGTGCTAGGTCTCCTCCCCCAGGATGGGCAGGGGAAACTTCAAAGGCCTGCCGCCTCTGTGAGCTTCTCGAGACCATTTGCTGTACCCAGCAACTGGCCCCCCACCAGTCCTGACCCCAACTCTGGCAGGAAGACTGGTGAGAAAAACTACGTCAGGAAGGGGGTGTGCCAACCCCACCCCTCAGGTGGGGGAGACGAGGTGAAGCACGACCCCGGGCTCCGGCTATCTTGAAGATGGGGTGCCCTGCCCAATCACAGCTAGGCTCCTGCCCCCCTCCCACAGGAGGAGCAGGGTAGGGGGTGTACCTACCGGCCTGTCGATCCTGAAGCCTGCTCCTGCCTAATCCTGCCGACTCCTGCAGACAGCAACCTTGGGACACCCAGAGGATCTGCCTGTCTTGACCCTCTCGAAAATTGAGACTCCCATCAGCAGAGGCTCTGCTGCAACAATTCCCCCCTGGTGCTAGCCAGGAAGATCCGGACCAGCCCATTCTGCACCCGCCGAGCCCGGCCCGAGTGATCTAAGAACACGAGGACGTCCCCCCCGGCGACTGGGACCCGAAATCCAGTGCCCAAAGACCCTCCTCGATGAACCAGACAACGCCTGCAGACTCAGAACCAGGGGCCCCCCAACCGCGACCAGCTGAGGGTAAGCTTTTCCGACCCCCAAAGACACCCCTGCACCTGGCGCCCTGCAACCGCCTGCACCTTCCTTTGGGGTACCTACCTGTGCTGCAAGATCCCAACTTACCTCTCGAAGTGGTGGTCGCCCCTGAAGAGTCTCCGTCCCCGAGCCTGCAGCCTTTGTTCATCTTTTACCTTTCCCATTGAATAACATTGAGCGCCCGACGGCTCAAAAGCACCCTGCACCCAGCTGCCCGAGTGCCGCTGGCCGTGCCACCATTGACCTATCCTACTTGCCCTTTGCCCTGAGCAAGTGAACAGGAGTCCAGCTCCCACAGCTGCGTGGCCTGCTAGCCAGCAGCCACCAATTGGAGGCCCCTGCCCCTCTTTGGATAACATTGGGCCTAACTACCTCTGCACCCGGCCGCCCCTGTGCCACTGAGGGTGAACCAACTGTTCCGACCTGTCCCTGGGGGACCCCTGAGTCTATACTCAGAACCTTAACTTCACCAGTCAAGTACTCACCTGGAAACCATTAACTCACATACCTGCCATTGGATAATATTGACTGGCTTGACTCGAAAAATCTTCTAAGTGTGAAGTTTTGGAAATTTAAAATATTCATATAAAATCACCAGAATTCCAAATCCTGAAGTACTCACCTGTGATCAGGAGCAAAGCCAGTACTGTACCTTGTAGCCCAGTACTGAACCGCAAAAGAAATCCTTACCGGGTTTATTAGTAACTTGTATTTTCTCCATAGGAATCCATTGTCTGCTTTTCTATGAAATTTCTTCGAAGTGTCTACTTTTGAAAACTTTAAATATTCTTTAAAAATCATATGAAACACTGAAACGTAATTACTTACCTGTTTTAAGTTGAGACCCCAGTGCTGGACCTAGGAGCCCAGTACTGGATTACAAAAGTAACGAGAGCGTACTTTACCTGCAACCTGAATTTTCTCCCATTGGATAACATTGGCAGGTTTTCATTGAAGTGTGAATTTTTAAAACAGCTTTATATTCCTGAAAAAATCACTACAATAACTAAAACATTTATACCAAATTGTTTTCAGCTTAGACCCCAGGGCTGAATCTAGGATCCAGTCCTGGAACTACCAAAGTAATCTACAAAGTAATCAACAATACTTATATGATGAGAACACATTGAGCTCAATGCAAAAGTGTGTTTAGAATTGTGTTGCCTATTGCAACCCCTGTACCTATTGTGTTCACAAAGTTTGTTGCCTTTCTGCAAAGTACTCATCTGAGACCTCTCATATTGAGTGAGAGTAGTATATTTTGATACCTGTTGGTTCTAGAATTAAAACATCTATATCTTTGATATCTATCTTTGAGTGTGTGAAACCTTTTGCTGACTGAGTGTGTACAACAAATGCTTTACACTGTCCTCTGGTACTGCCTTGCTGCTCGACCAAACTACCACTTTAGAGTAAGGTTACACCTGGCTTTAACCTCGGTTATACCTCTGGGGTTTGTGGACTCTATAAACACTGTACCTTATTCTGGTCCAGTATATATAGGCCCACTTTCTCACATGGAGGCAATCATAGATCTTCCCGCTAACAAAGCCCCGGGCCCCTGGGAATTTATTTAAGGCTGAACTTGTGATCTGGGCCCCATACGTCCAGCTATTTCTTCTTTGCTTTAAGGTAGACGTATTCCAAGAGCATGGCAAACTGCTAACATTCCACCTAGCTATAAAAAAAGGCAGCAAAGATGATCCTGGGAATTATAGGCCCATCGCCTTATTGATGCTTCCCAAAAACTTTTCTAAGACTTATTTTGGGACAGTTATCTGACAGGGCTACGGATATCACTCTCTCCATGTATCAGGCGGGCTTCCATAACAGGGTCAGCACAGTAGATCAAATCTTCTGTTTTTGTTGCCTTTTTTGAAAGACTGTAGAGATCAACAAATGCCACTTATATATGGTCTTTGTTGACTTTAAATCTGCTTTTGATTCCATACCCAGAGCTAAGCTTTGGGTGGTTCTAAAACAGATGTGTGTCCCCGATAACCTTTTGTCTATATTAATTAGGCTCCATGTGCATAACTCAGTCAGGGTGAGATATAGAGCCAATGGTGAGCTTACGGACGCCGGTGACCATAGCTCCAGGGTTCACCATGGGTGTATGTTGGCCCCTATATTGTTCACGCTCTACAATAATGATTTGGTGCGTGAACTCTACTTCCCTGGCAATGATGCACCTAAACTGGGATCCCACAGAAGTGCAATGTTGATTTTTGCAAACACGCTATTAATTTCTATAACTGCGTGGTCTGCAAGCGATTATGGATTGCTTTTTACTTTTCTGCAGTTTGTGAGGCCTTTAACTTAACATCAGCAACACGAAAGTTATGGTGTTTAATCCGTATAACTCAATCAGGGCTAAGATAATGGTGCAGGGTGTTGCTCGAACAAATCAATGAGTTTGTGTATCTGGGGATTTGATTAAACCAAAAAATTAGTAGGTCTTCACATTTAGGAAAAAGTGCACTGAAACTCCATCAGGAAGCAGGGGCTGTGGTTAAATTGCACAAGAAGGTCCATGCACATTCTCTTGCTCCAGTGGTGGAGATATATAACCTCAAGGTCAAACGCTTGGTCATGTACGGTGCAGAACTTTGGGGATACGCTGGGTTGGATTAACTCTGTACAATAGAAACAGGTTTGTGAGGAATGTTCTCAGCCTTCTGCAGAGTGCCCCCAGTCTTCCCCAGCTCCTAGACATGGATCTTAATCCAATTAAAAATTTGGTCTTCTCCAGATCTATTCTGTTCTTGCACAGACTCTGGTCTACAGAAGAAATGGAATCATACAGAAGCTCGGTTAGAGCACTTTTGAATTCCTTGGGGTGGGAAAAGATCACTTAGTTTACACATATTAAGTCCCTGATTCACACAACTGAATTGCTCTTTCTCTAAGAATCCCTTCAGCTAAATCCATTCCTCACACAGTGATTAAAAATTGTTTGAAGGAGTTTCTGTTGCTGAGGGAATTGAAAAGTGTCAAGACTGGGAGCTTGACCGATGTATTTTTGGATGTTAAGATTGATTGTGTCTATGAATTATTTTTTTACATTCTCCCTGGCTCTACCCCTTTACAACTTTATTTAAAGGGGAGATATGGGCTCTTCCCGGTGAATAGTTTTTGCGTGCAGTAGGGAGTAAAGTATTGAAGTTCAAGTTTGTGCTCCTCCTTTGAACAGATGGAAAACCCTCCAACACTTTGCTTTCTTTTGCACTGCCTATTCCAAACCCCAAAAACAATGGTTGATACCCTTGAGCAGACATGCCAAGCCATGCCTGCACTTTACATTCTGCGGTTTGACCACATTTCTCTATGCTGCCTGGCTCTCTCATATTGGTAATGTCCAATTATAGACTTTTAATTTTTTTCTTTTTTGAGTTTCTGACTGGAACGCTTTTTATTCATATCTAGAACAAAAAGTTTTATTCTTATTCATTACATTTGTACACTCGCTATTTTGTACCTCCATGTGTCAATGTAGTAATGTGATACTGATTTTATTTATATATTGGTTTTTAATCATAGTTTTCATTGTGCTTTTAAGTATTGTATTTTAGATGTACCCCATTTTATGGATTTTTTTAAATCTGAAAACAAACATATCTGATGATATTCTTGCCTGAATTGCGGTTAAATCCATCTTCCACTTATGTAGGTCCAACACACGCCAAAGGAGCCACACTTGAACTCATCTAATCTATTGAGCCTACTGCTTGGTCTGATCATCATCAAATCATATTCTGTATCTCCGTAGTTGCACACGAAGCCAAGGGATCACACTTACGCACTGAATAAGAGACCCCATAAATCTAAATATGGATGATCTTTCCTCACTTTGCCACAGGGACTTCACAGCTCCATGTGAGATGTGAGGTGCACAAGAATTACCAGATCGTTACAACCAAACAGTGATCGATATAATGGGTGAAGTAGACCCACTTTGCCTTAAAAGATAGAAAGAGAAAATATCCCAATCCTGCTTCAACAATAACTTGAACGTAGAAAGGAGGAGACTCCAACTTGCTGTGAGATAATGGAGACATGAATCCTCTAAGTCATCTGAAACAGTTAAGGGAGAAAAAAAAACTCCAACATTTTTTTTTTAGATAGAATGCAAAATCACCATTTTTCAAAACCTAACTTCATAAAGCCAAGAATCGCCCATGTGCACTATTTGAGATAATCAAACAACAACCTGAGTCCAGTAAAAAGACGGGAATCTTTAACACCTCCAAAGACAACTGTCGTAGCGTACTCTTCCTTTTTCAGCAAGAAAATATTGAAAAACAATTCGGCATTGACCATGAATTGATAGGCCAGAAGAATAGCAGCAAACCCACAACCCATAGGGCAACTACAACTGACATGATGCAAACACCCAACCATTCAGCGAAGATTAAAAATGAGGCTACATGGTGCGAAGTCAGAATCATAAATGAAGAAGCGATACGGGAATCTGTAGTGTCAATAAAATCAACCTCACACTTCAATGACCCAATCTCTGCATCAATCAACTCATTGTACCACTCTGGACAAATTACATGAACTCGTCCCTAACCCAAGGCATCGTCTTAGAATGTCCAAAGACTGGTTCAGTGATACCACTCCTGAGATAAAAAAAAAACAGGCACTGATCTGACAGATGTAAATTTTCATCCAGTGTAAAAACATTCCCTTCCAAGTGAAACTGCTGGGATACATTTATACACAATCTGCAACATATTGAACAGTTCAAATTGCAGGACAAGTTCCAACCAGGTATTACACCAGGTCAAAGCACTGAAACAGCCATCCTACAACTCTTATACAACGCATTCAAAATCCTGGATCACAACAATTCCTGCCTACTCATATCCTTTAACATGAAAACAGCATTCAACATGATCAATCACAGCAGATCAAAGAGTTACTGAAATGCAGAATGGAGTTTTCTGGTAACGTGTGTTGCTTGAACATGAAATACCTTGTAAAGACAAGAGACGAGAGGCAGTTGGCAAAAAAAGGAACAGTTCATTTAATTAAACAATGCAGTCGGGGGCAGAGTCACAGGCATAGGGTCTGAGGACTGTCTCAACTTACAATCAGTCTAACAGATTTGTATACAGTTCATTGAAAGCAAGAAAATGATTCTGGTGATCCTTTTTTGGTAAGGAATGTCTTTGGAGCCATACATTTATATACTGGGTGAGGAAACCAGGTGGGACTCGACGCTGAGTGGACCCAATGCGGTGGAGCATGCAGTGGAGCATGTGTCCAGGTGTCTGGAATAGGGGCGTGTGATCACTGTGTGTTTGCTGTTTCCTGATTTGCTAAGTGTTCATAACTTCATGCGGCATTTGACTAAGGTGTTTTGGAAACGTGTGAATAACTCCGACCAGGTGTGCTTTATAGGGGGCAATCTCCCGGGATCATTGTGGTATCGCTGTACCTATCTGTGGGATTGAGCTGGGAGTTCCTGTTTGCGCATTTGACTGCTGACTACCTGCCACCCCACCTGCGATCTGTTAGTGACCGTGGGCCTGGCTCTCAGGGCCTGCCTAACAACGTATTTCTGAGTCGGGGTTGACATGGAGTTCACAATGGGTGAATGTGTCAAAGATGCAATTTCGTTTTTATACATGAATGTATAGTTATTCATACTGACATCGACTTTTTCAATATTAATATTCCAACCTCCAGTTGAATTTTCAACTATAATATCTCACCCATACTTCATAACATTTACTTTATTGGGGGACTGTTGTTCTTCGGTTTTGACAATTACTGCTTTCCTATTTACTTGCATTATATCCAATTTAAGGACTGCGTTTTTACAGCAGAAAATCCACAACTGCACAGAGACACACACAAACAAGAACATGATGAAAGCTGGCAACAATGACATGCACAATCCGGAAAGCCACAGTGAGAGACAGGAGAACCAGTTCGAGAACCACTCCTCCTCAAGGGCACCTCCCTCCTCACATATGTTTCTTTGTAAATGGTGTAGTGCCCAGATGGCAAGAGTAAATGTCCCATTATCCAGGTCATTCCCTGGGATAAACGTACAGTAGGATGCACCAATCTTGGCACACACCTCTCTCTCCATTGTGGTCATTAAATCTAATAAAATCCCAACGTTGCATCACCATGAGGCAGATTGCTCATAGTTCTTCCTTGCTCGAACTAAGGCTGGGATCAGTGCTGTTCATCAGTTCAAGTATTTGTAGCCAGCAGCCATTGGCTTTCGTCTGCATGGTGAAAAAGAGTATGGCCCCTCCCGCCGATACTTGGGAGTCTGAAAATAGACAAAAATGTTCTCGAATGTCCTTCTAGTGATGCCAGCCAAAATAATCTGCAGTTTGTTTCATGAGTCTGATGCAGCAAGGTTGTCTACTTCCTTAGTGGGTGCTGGTACAAGTCCAATAGTTCTTCTCCAGGATTAAACAGGGTAGGGGTGTGTATAGTTACCAGAGAACAGAGCCTGCGCCATCCAGGAACGAGCTGAGTGTAGGCAAACTCGCAGCACTGCCACTACATAGCCAACAGCGTGGAGGTGCCCCTTTGCATATCCGGAATGTGCAGAATTGTGCCACAGTTTTAATTTGGGATCAGTGGAAGTGTTCCTTTACCTCTGTAACATAACTAATACAGTGTAAGTTTCTGCAGAATATGGGGTTGCCCAAACCCTTCTAGCTAAGTGTTCTCATCCACCCGTATTTCAAATTTCCTGAAAGGGGGTGTCTATGCTTTCGTTCAGTTCTCCCCTACAAGGCCCATTTCCCTTTGTATCATTAAGCTGGATAGCCCTACACAGGAACTTCATGCCAGGGGTCCACTTTTTGTTAAAGAAGATTGCCTCATATACGCGAAGGGCCACCCTAGGAACACAAATGGAGTCAGGTGCGTATGTGTTTATGCATGGAGTTGGGGATTTTGCTACCGCCAAACAATATCCTCCCCTTTAGTGCCCTCTCTACGCATCGTCTAGCTCAGTTTGAATATCGCTAGGCGAAAAGTTATAAAGCTGTTGGAATGGTCTTGGAATGGGTCAGATTCACTACTATCCTTTTTCAGGGGCTACCTCCTGGGACAAATAAAGTCTATCTGTGCCTACTGCATGCGGTATAAGCAAACAGATGTAACATGACCTGGCAGAAGTCTCTGGGCCCGATGTAGGTGGCAAATTCTGGTCGGAAACGGCCGAAATCGGCCGTTTCCGACCGGTATTTGGCACTTTGAGATGTAGGGGGCCAGTATTTACCTATTCGGTATATTTACCGAATCTGTAAATTTACAGAATCTGCAAAATACCGAATCGGTATTTTTACCGATTCGGTATCTTCCAGATGTAGGTGGGACTCTTATGAGTCCCACAGGCCTTTCAGATTCGGTATTTTAACACCCAATCTAATTGGGTGTTAAAATACCGAATCCAGGTGTGCATGCACATGTGTGCATGCACACCTATGCCATGTGACAGACAGACATGCCCTGTAAATACCGAATCGGTAATGCCCATTGATTCCTATGGGCTTCAAGGCCCATAGGAATCAATGGGGGATACCGATTCGGTATTTACAGAATCGGTAAATACCGAATCTTACAGATTCGGTATTTACCGAATCTGAAATACCTACATCTCCCCCCCTCTAATTTACCACTTCATAAATACCGAATCGGTATGATTCGGTATTTATGAAGTGGTAAATATAGATTTACCTACATCGGGCCCTTAGAGCCTACAGCAGTCATGTGCTGATACCGGTTGTGTAAAAGGTGCTATGTAGGGCATATGGCACGCTAGTGTTGAGGTTGGTGTAAATATAAGTGACATGGGAGAGATCCCTATGCAAGCACTGTGATAGTTTCTAAACGGACTCCATTTAGGCAGGTGGTACTTTAGCACCAAATAGGTGCAGCAGCACCCAAACTAGTCAGAGGGTAGATAGAAGTGCAAAAATACATAACTTGTAAATTAACATTGCAGGCCTTGGATATAAATCCAGGAGAGATGTCTGTGGTTCTCTGGCTTTCGCTCAACAGTCCAATCAAAAAGTTCACAGTGCAGTTTATACCTTTGATTCACACACTTTAGAGCCGCATTGGGGTGTTGATGTGGCAGCTGAAAGGTGGTACACTTGGAGGGTCACCTGCAGACCTGTTGGATAAGACCTTGGTTCATTTGTTAATTCAGAAAAACATTGCATGTGCATCATAGTTAAAGATCTTTTCTTTAAGGTTCACGTATTTCATTCAGGGGTGTGCTTTCAACACTCCATTTACGCAATTTTTTGTGAGACCGAGATCTAATTTCTAATTTAAAACACTTGTAGAGCGCGGCGTACACCTTGCGGTTTCTTGGCGCTGGAGGTTCAGTAACTGAGGGAGAAAGACCATGGAAGGGTGGAATAAGTATTAGGCGGGGAAAGCCTGGCTGAAAAGGAAAGTTTTCAGGTCTCTACGGAAGGAGAGATACTGAGTTGCAGAACGGAGATTGTCTGGAAGTGAGTTCCAGAAAGTAGGGGCCAGAGTTGAGAAGTTAGAACCGCCCCACTTTTTGCGTGAGAAGCGGGGGATCTGGAGAAGGGACTTGGAGGAAGACCGGAGATTTCTAGCGGGGACATAGGGTTTAATTAGTGAGGCGATGAAAGCGGGGGCAGTGCCCTGGCGGGCCTGAAAAACCATGCATCCGATCTTAAAAAGGGAGCGTTGTTTCACGGGGAGCCAGTGAAGCTCTTTTAGAAGGGGGGTGGAGTGGTGATAGCGTGGAAGGCTGTATATCAGCCTGGCCGCCTGGTTCTGGATGGTTTGGAGTCTACGCAGGCTGTACGCTGGAATGCCATGATAGAGGGCGTTGGCGTAGTCCAATCGTGAGATTACCAGGGCGGCTATGATGATCTTAAGTGCCTGGGGAGAGAAGAAGCGGGAAACAGAGCGGATAGTTCGGAGAGTGAGGAAACAGGAGGAAACCACGGAACTGATTTGTGAGTGAAGAGTGAGCTGGTTATTCATTTTAACACCCAGTGTTTTGACCGCGGTGGAGGGGGATGGTGCCGGGCCAAGAGAGGGGGGCCAGAAAAGAGAGTTCCAGGGGCTGGATGAACCACCAGTGAGAACCAGCTCGGTCTTGTCAGGGTTCAGTTTAAGATGGTTGTGGTTCATCCAGTCCCTGATGAATGTCATAGTTGACTGGAAATTAGAAACCGAGAGAGGAGAGGGGGACAGATCAAAGATGAGCTGGAGGTCATCCGCATAGTTGTAAACAGTGACCTCCAGCTGCTGGAGTGCATAGATAAGAGGAAAGATATAGAGATTAAAGAGTAAGGGAGAGAGAGAGGAGCCCTGGGGAACACCGCAGGTGACAGGGAAAGGGGTGGAGGTGAAATCGCCCAGTCGGACCGCCTGAGTGCGGTCCCTCAGAAAGGAGGAGAGCCAGACCAGAGCTGATCCCCCGATGCCGGCCGCCTTGACACGGGCAAGTAAGATGGTATGGTCCACCGTGTCAAAGGCGGCGGAGAGATCAAGGAGGACCAGTGCCTGGTGGTTGTTGTCATCCATACCCTTTCTGAGGTTGTCTAGGACTGAAACTACGACCGATTCGGTCGAATGCCTGGGGCGGAATCCTGCCTGGCGAGAGGCCAGCCCCCCATTCGCCTCGATGTGAGCGCTCAGTACCGCGGTGACATGGCGTTCCATCACCTTGCCCAGGAAGGGCAGCAGGGAGATGGGGCGAAAGTTAGCCGAGATGGAAGGGTCCGCGCCGGGTTTCTTCAGCAGAGGCACTATGGTGGCGGCCTTTAGTGCAGGGGTCACAACACCCTGAGCCAAGGAGCTGTTAAGGAAGGCGATAGGGGGATCAGGGCAGCTAGAGTAGATTTGCTGTAAGATGCGTGCGGGGCAGACGTCCGCCGGAGACCCCGACTTTACTTTGGGGAGTATTGCCAGGAAAGATTCCTGAGTGAGGGGAGGGATGAGGGTGAGAGGGTTTTGGACGGTGGGGGGGGAGGGATCAACAAAAGCAGACGAGGGTAATGGGATATTAGCCTTGATAGTTGTGATTTTGTCCAAGAAGTAGTGATTGAGTTGATCACAGAGGGGCTGGGAGGGAGGGATTTGGGACGAAGTTCGGTCAGAGAATGCCAGGTCATTCACAATGCCAAAGATTACCCTGGGTTTGTTGTCGGCAGATGTTATTTTCGTGGAAAAGTAGTCGGTTTTTGCAGCCAGGATTGCTGATTTATATTTAGCCAGTGATGCCAGGAAGTGGGTTTTAGATGAAAGGCTATAATCTTTCCTCCACTGCCTCTCCGCCCGTCGGGCGCTCAGTTTGAGTTCTTTTAGGTGGTCGTTAAACCATCTATTGGAGTCCTTGAGTCGGCGGATGGAAATGCGACGTAGGGGAGCCACTGAGTCGCAACCTCCAGCCAGCCAGGTGTTAATGGCCTTGGCTTGAGAGGCAGATGATAGGCCAGAGAAGGAGGGAATGGAATTGCGGAGCAGGGAGGTCAAGGAGGGGAGATCCAGCCTGTTCCAGTTCCGCGCCCAGGTGTTTTTGGCACGCGGGGTTTTGGAAAATGGGTTGTGGAGGATGGAGAAGGAGATGAGGGCATGGTCGGACCAGGGGCATGGAGAGACAGCCACCGAGGCCAATGGAAGGTTAAGAGACCAGACCTGGTCGAGTGTGTGCCCGTGAGAGTGAGTGGGGACAGTTATATGTGACACGAAGTTGAAAGATAGTAAGGATTCTGTAAATTCTTTTGAGGCAGGGCACTCGTGTGGGTCTGAGGGCCAATAATTAAAATCCCCCAGCACCAGAACCGAGGCATAATTGACCACCAGATTGGCCAGTAGGTCTTGAAAAGCAGGTAAAAATGAAGGTGAGGGCTGAGGAGGGCGGTACACAAGAAGGCAAGTGATGGGAGGGGAGGATAAGAGGGAGCGGACTACTAAAAAGTCAGCAGGGAGCATAGGGGGAAAAGGAAGTGATAGAAAATGCAAATCTGACCTGGCGATTAAGGCGACCCCACCGCCAGCCCTGCCCGCCGGACGATCGGCACGTAGGGCCACGTAGGAAGGCGGAAGGGTAGCCAGGAGAGCGGGGAGGGAGGAGTCACAGTACCAGGTTTCAGTCAGGAGCAGTAAGTCCGGTTTCTCAGAGTCGAGTAGGACGTACAACTCGTGTTGGTGCTTGACCGCTGACCTGGTATTAAGTAGGATGACAGACAGTGCTGGGGTCGTGGGGCAGGGATCGGCGAGGGGGGGGCAGGGTGACAGGGGGGTGCGTAGCGGGGGGAGCGGAGGTGTGGGGAGGGTAGGGGCAAGGCCTAGTGCAGAGACGAGTCTATGGAAGGAATCCGGGAGTGGCCAGGGGCCTTGAAGGGCGATGAGGTCCTTAGACGAATAGGACAGAATTTTGGCATAGTGTCGTGCCCCTGGCCCCGATCGGCCGCGGACGGGCGCAGACGGGCTTGACTTATGCGCGACTTCGGCGCGAAGTCGGCGCTCTCGCTGCGCTCGTCCGCTGCGCGTTCTAAAATGGCACATTGTTATAGATGGCCGGAAGGGCGGGAAGGGGGCGTGGCCTGAAGGTGGGCGTGGCCAGCCGGCAGGAGGGCGTCACGTGAGCGCTTGATCCGCTACACGGAGCCCTCGAGGTGCAACCAAGCAAATAGCAGCAGGTAAAGTTTTAAAATCACAGCATACACAATCTAAAAAGAGCGTCTCCCGGCTTTCCGCCTCAGGAGATGTGAACCCAGTGAGCGCTCGAGAACTGGCGCTTAAGAAGGGCGGGAAGGGGGCGTGGCCTGAAGGTGGGCGTGGCCAGCCGGCAGGAGGGCGTCACGTGAGCGCTTGATCCGCTACACGGAGCCCTCGAGGTGCAACCAAGCAAATAGCAGCAGGTAAAGTTTTAAAATCACAGCATACACAATCTAAAAAGAGCGTCTCCCGGCTTTCCGCCTCAGGAGATGTGAACCCAGTGAGCGCTCGAGAACTGGCGCTTAAGAAGGGCGGGAAGGGGGCGTGGCCTGAAGGTGGGCGTGGCCAGCCGGCAGGAGGGCGTCACGTGAGCGCTTGATCCGCTACACGGAGCCCTCGAGGTGCAACCAAGCAAATAGCAGCAGGTAAAGTTTTAAAATCACAGCATACACAATCTAAAAAGAGCGTCTCCCGGCTTTCCGCCTCAGGAGATGTGAACCCAGTGAGCGCTCGAGAACTGGCGCTTAAGAAGGGCGGGAAGGGGGCGTGGCCTGAAGGTGGGCGTGGCCAGCCGGCAGGAGGGCGTCACGTGAGCGCTTGATCCGCTACACGGAGCCCTCGAGGTGCAACCAAGCAAATAGCAGCAGGTAAAGTTTTAAAATCACAGCATACACAATCTAAAAAGAGCGTCTCCCGGCTTTCCGCCTCAGGAGATGTGAACCCAGTGAGCGCTCGAGAACTGGCGCTTAAGAAGGGCGGGAAGGGGGCGTGGCCTGAAGGTGGGCGTGGCCAGCCGGCAGGAGGGCGTCACGTGAGCGCTTGATCCGCTACACGGAGCCCTCGAGGTGCAACCAAGCAAATAGCAGCAGGTAAAGTTTTAAAATCACAGCATACACAATCTAAAAAGAGCGTCTCCCGGCTTTCCGCCTCAGGAGATGTGAACCCAGTGAGCGCTCGAGAACTGGCGCTTAAGAAGGGCGGGAAGGGGGCGTGGCCTGAAGGTGGGCGTGGCCAGCCGGCAGGAGGGCGTCACGTGAGCGCTTGATCCGCTACATGGAGCCCTCGAGGTGCAACCAAGCAAATAGCAGCAGGTAAAGTTTTAAAATCACAGCATACACAATCTAAAAAGAGCGTCTCCCGGCTTTCCGCCTCAGGAGATGTGAACCCAGTGAGCGCTCGAGAACTGGCGCTTAAGAAGGGCGGGAAGGGGGCGTGGCCTGAAGGTGGGCGTGGCCAGCCGGCAGGAGGGCGTCACGTGAGCGCTTGATCCGCTACACGGAGCCCTCGAGGTGCAACCAAGCAAATAGCAGCAGGTAAAGTTTTAAAATCACAGCATACACAATCTAAAAAGAGCGTCTCCCGGCTTTCCGCCTCAGGAGATGTGAACCCAGTGAGCGCTCGAGAACTGGCGCTTAAGAAGGGCGGGAAGGGGGCGTGGCCTGAAGGTGGGCGTGGCCAGCCGGCAGGAGGGCGTCACGTGAGCGCTTGATCCGCTACACGGAGCCCTCGAGGTGCAACCAAGCAAATAGCAGCAGGTAAAGTTTTAAAATCACAGCATACACAATCTAAAAAGAGCGTCTCCCGGCTTTCCGCCTCAGGAGATGTGAACCCAGTGAGCGCTCGAGAACTGGCGCTTAAGAAGGGCGGGAAGGGGGCGTGGCCTGAAGGTGGGCGTGGCCAGCCGGCAGGAGGGCGTCACGTGAGCGCTTGATCCGCTACACGGAGCCCTCGAGGTGCAACCAAGCAAATAGCAGCAGGTAAAGTTTTAAAATCACAGCATACACAATCTAAAAAGAGCGTCTCCCGGCTTTCCGCCTCAGGAGATGTGAACCCAGTGAGCGCTCGAGAACTGGCGCTTAAGAAGGGCGGGAAGGGGGCGTGGCCTGAAGGTGGGCGTGGCCAGCCGGCAGGAGGGCGTCACGTGAGCGCTTGATCCGCTACACGGAGCCCTCGAGGTGCAACCAAGCAAATAGCAGCAGGTAAAGTTTTAAAATCACAGCATACACAATCTAAAAAGAGCGTCTCCCGGCTTTCCGCCTCAGGAGATGTGAACCCAGTGAGCGCTCGAGAACTGGCGCTTAAGAAGGGCGGGAAGGGGGCGTGGCCTGAAGGTGGGCGTGGCCAGCCGGCCAGATCGGTGGTACCTTTTTGGTGGTTAAAGCTGGTATATGGTTAATTAGACTAATTAAGCTATTTTATGAGCTTTCGTACTTAACTGGGTGCTTGGATTAGAGTTTTTATGGAGAGTTCTTGTAATCATAGGGATGGACCATGGAAGTTTTTATCTAGGGTTTTATAGGTGCCGTCAGTTTTCAGAGACCTCGTCTTTCCTGGTGTGTGCATTGGGAGCGACATTGATGCAGGTTGCTTTCAATCTGCACATGCGCAGGATTTACGGAGGGGGGTGTTGTTGGTGTTGCAACATGCCCAGAGATCCCTTGTGACACCAGATATTTTTGTTCCCCCTTTCTGTAGAGTCTTCTTTTTGGGATACTTTTGTTGGCTTTTGGGTGCTTCCCTAGATATCACATGAACTGCTAATTTACTTATGAGACGGAGGGGGTCGGAAAGTCGTTTCTTGGCCTTCAGGTACACCTGATCATGCCATCTTGTGGTGTCTGAGGTCAGGGCTTACTGCTTTTTCCGGATTGTATGTGTTTCCAACCCTTTGGAGGGAATTTAGTTCAACTTATGCCCTTAGCTATTTTACAACTCCGCTATTAGGCAGAAGATACCATCCAGCTGTACGACTTTTTCATTTTGAATAGACATCCAAAGGTTTGCAGAATGCAGGTTCATTCTTTAATTATCATACATGATTTATATCCTGGCAAAGTTGTTTACATATATTTGTTGGGAACACAAATTCTTGTCTGTCATGGGGACATCTTAGTGTAGGACATGAGATCTCCCCCCAATGGGTGAAAATAACATGTCTCCTATAATGTCGATCTGTGTAGCGTTTTTCGAGTGCATTCATTTCGCATTTTTTTCGTTGTACCATGGTTTGACACCAGTTCCCCTTTTGGAGGGTCGGTGTGACTCTTAGTCCTCCTTTTATTGTCATGAAAATATACTCTTTTTTTCACGCAAGCTTGCAACTTGCTAGTTCAGTTTACACTCACGAGACTGACTGCTACACGCTGTGGACGCCATATTTAAATCCTAGCAGTTTTCCCCACATTCATGTCTTTCAAATTATCCTTCCTAGAATTATCCTTCCTAGAGGTAAGTGGTGTTTATTGATTGTCCCAACACCTTGCTACAAGTTAGTTTTTCGAGTAATGAAGCCCAACCAGCATAACACTTGTGCCCAAGTGCCACTATTTCAGATTTTAGCTTTCCACCACAGCCTCGTTTGGACGTGGTCGCCTCTTCCTGCGTTTCCCCTGTAATTAGTCAATTTTAAGGGCCAGATATTTTTCCCCTGTTCCCATTTCCTTTCCCTAGAGGCCGTGAGCCTGGGGTAATTTTCGTATGGAAGACGCCTTGTTAAAGACTTTATGTCTCACAAAGCATCCCATCTAAGTTATGGTCCTACAGAGCGCTCCAATCACTAAATTGAAGGGTGTTGGACTTGGCCTTTTTCCCTCAAAATTTTTCGCTTTTGACCCCCTTATCTAGGAAGTCTCCCCCATGGGATTAAACCTGTATAGGCCATGAGTGGTGTGAGACACCTTGTTGAAAATGTAATTACATGTAATAATGTGAGCACTTGTAAAATCCCCCATTTTAAAACTGCACCTGACTGAAATGTAGTGTATTTAAAATGGATGCCATGGCCATGGGTTTTGCCACTGGACTGCCATAGGTCAGCGGTCTAGATAATATTACCCAGCTACCCCTAGCTTTTCGAGGGAAAGCCTGGCACCCAGGGTGCTCACCTCCTCCCCTAGAACCAGTTTAGGCCAGATTTGCCAACATTCCGGAAGGTGCTGGCTCTGTGAGGGAGGAGGGTATAAATAGGGAGAAGTGCCACCAGAAAGTCAGTCAGCGCTGGGACAAGGAAGAGAGGGGACCTGCTGTGAGGTGCTACCGCCACATGGGCCTGTGAGCTGGGCCCTGCACCCCTATTAACCCCCCCTCTGCTGTCCTCATGGGCCCCTGACAAGGGAGGGCCCCTATCCAGGTCACTGACGCTATTTGACCGGGTACCACGCCAGCGCTGTGTGAAGAAGCGCCCAGGAGGTGAGGAGTGTGCCCCTGAGGAATTGCTGTGGGACTGTCTGCCCCTCTAAAGCACCCTGGGGAAGATTGTGCCCCCAAAGGAACTGCTGCGGGCTGAGGTGCTGTGAGGCCCTGTGAAAGCTCTGGGCCCTGGGACTGTTGTGGCCCCTGAGTGCTGTAAAGCCCACCTGACAAACGCTAAATCTGCGAAGCGCTGAAGAAATGCTAAATTCCTGCCCCCTCTGCGTGGACTGAGAAAGGAGACTGTGGCAGCTTGTAAATAGCGCCATTTTCGCTGTTTCCTGAGAAGACTGTGGCAGCTTGTAAATAGCGCCGGTTGTGGAAGCGCGCTTTCACCGCTATCTAAAGGAATAATTAAAAGGGAGCCTACCCCTTATTGTTGCCATCGTCACCGCCGCGGCCCGGCGCCGCCAAGGGACCCCCACCGCTGTGGGCATCGTCGCGGCGGCCCCCGGTACCAGGAGAGGGCCGCCGAAGTGCAGGGAGGGCCCCGCTAGGCCCTGAGGCCGTCAAGTTCCCCCATCACATGAAGGGGGCCCGGCCGCGTCATCGGCCCGCCCCCGCTGCGCACTGATTGGCCTGCGCGGCCGTGACCTTTGAAGGCCGCGCAGGGATTGGCTGTTGGCCGGGAAGGCCAGGAGAAGGGGAATCGAAGCCCCGGGTCCCCGTGAGGTAGGAGGGGGACCCGGGTGAAGCTCCGTTGCGGGGCCCCCGTGCCAAGGAGGGATCCCCGAGAGAAGCGACCGGAGCGGGAGGCCACCTCGCCGGTTTGTGCCCCACGCGAGGGGCCGGTGAGTCAGGCGGGGCCGGGGCACACTGTCGGTGCCAGCCCCGCCTCCCAGCCTGAGGGAGGCCGGAAGAAGCTAGCTGGCTGCGTGGTGGGGCTCCCGTAGTGAAGAGGGAGCCCCGATAGTGCCTATTCCGCCGGTGAGTGCCCCAAAGAGAGCCTGCCCGGGCCTAAGGCAGCCCCGAGTCCCCGTGAGGAAGGAGGGGCCCGGGTGAAGAGGGAGACCGGCTGTCATGAGGAAGGGGCATCGAGGCATGGGTTCGGTGCCTGCCCCAGTCCCTGCCTCAGAAGCCCGGTGAAGCGATGCTGCTGGCGGGGCTCTCCTGAGCTGTAGAGAGCCCCACGCACCCAAGTTGGCCGCATTGAACCCCATGGGCCCCCGTGAGGAGGAGAGGCCCGGGTGATGCAGAGGGAAGGGGGGGGCTCGAGGCACATTGCCGGTGCCTGCCCCCTCCCCTGGAAAGGAGCCCTGCGTCCTGTTGTGGAGAGCCCCGGGCCCCTGAGAAAGGAGAGGAGCCAGGCGGAGGGCTGAAGACAGCAGGAGTTGTGTAGCGGGCCCCCATAGTGAAGAGGGAGCCCCGGTTGCAATGCTGAGGCCTGAGTGAGGCCTTGTGGGCCCGAGTGATCGGCGCAGATCACCGGGGAGACCCGCGACTCGAGGCACATTGTCGGTGCCTGGTCCCCCCCCCTGCAGAGGAGACCCCAAAGAACGCCTGCAGGACCTACTGAGCCCCGCAGGAGCCATCGAGGAGAGTCCGCCTTCCCTTTAGGATGAGAGTCTGAGTTGGCCCCGCCAGATTGGCCCCAGATCTAATGACATTTTGATTCCATCCTTTTTCTCTTTTAGCATGGACTACTTCCTATGTAAATAATTTCCCCCCTTTATTCACTTGGCTCTGGCGCCATTTGGCGCCCTGTGTGACACTACTGTTTTGCATTCTTTTGCCTTGCAGGTTGGAAACCCTACTAAACTACGTATCTTTTTCAAACTCAAACTGGTGTCCTGCCTCTTTTGTGGTGTGCCTGGTGTGTTGACTGTGGGTACTGCGTGAATGCTTCACATGTCCTCGAAGTTTGGCCTGCCCGCTTGATGCCATGCTACCCCCTTGGAGATTTGGGTAACCCCCATTTCTTACATTGGTGGCAAGCGGTGGGATAGGACTTGTGTTTACGCAGTACCACAGCGGCCACAGGTTACACCACAAGTAGAGCCTTGTGGTGGGGATTATTGTTTGGAAGAATATTGTTGCTAAATTGCTTCCACCTGAAAGTGTTTGACAATTGTGTCCCGGGTGTACCTCGCCACGATGGGCTTGGTTCACCAGGAAGTGGAACTGATGGAGTACACTGAGCAGGAAGTGTTACATTTTCTCCAGGAGAGAGGGATACCCCCAGTAGGAAACATTAGGAGAAATTTGTTTCTCTATGAGGCCCTCAAGAGGGGAGAGCCCTTAGAGATTGATGGGGACTTGTCTGACTACCCCCCCCGAGGTTTTGAAGGGTCAGTGGGTTAGAGACCAGAGGGAGGGCTCCCCATCCAGAACCCTGGGAGGTAATTACTCCGATGAGGAGGAGGAAGAGTTTAACAGGGCAGAGACGCCAGTAGCTGTGGAGGACACCGAAGATAGGGAGTCTCGCACTGGGTCCAGTCCCGGGGGCACTGCCCCATCCCTTTCCCTGTCCCCAGAAGAGTGGGTAGATAGGAGGGAAGAGAGGGAGTATCAGCTGGCGCTGGCAAAGCTCAGACATGCCGAGGGCTTAGCGCAGCTGAGGGTAGAAGAGCAGCGACTAGAGACTGAAAAAGTCCTAGCCCAGGAGAGGATGGCGGAGGCGGAGAGGGCCTTCGCCAGAGAGAGATCAGCTCAGGTGGGTAGGTTGTCCCCTGAGAGTGGTTTTAGGAGTCTGGATTCACCGAGGAGGGTGGGATCCAGTGGTGGCAGCGAGTGTAGGTCCAGTGCAAGGAGTCCCACTCCCGAAGCCCAGGAGACTGTGCCTGATTCCCCAGAAGAGGAGGACGGGTTAGTGTTCAGAGGCAGGGGAAAGCTGTCCCATCAGTCCTGGGGAGAATTCGAGGAGGAGTGTTGGACTGTACTGGAGGATTGGGTGGTGAGGAGAGCAGTGGAGGATTGGGAAGGGCTGTGCCATGCCGTTATCCGGGAGCACATGCTGAGGAGTTGTTTCCCAAGACTGCGTCACCATCTGTTGCAGTGCGGGTTCTCAGACCCCAGGGAACTTGCACGGGAGGCAGACCTCTGGGTAAATGCCAGAGCGTCTGGGAAGGCTGAGGGGAGTGATCCTGAAGGGAGTGAGACGGGGAGGTGTCCCGAGGTGCCCCAGCTGTAGTCACCGGGCCTGGAGTGTTCTCTAAGAGAACCCCAGGTTGGGAGGCTAGGCTGTCCCGATGTGTCATCCAGAGGGAGGGATCCCCTTATGTCAGGAGAACCCGGAGCATCAGTAATCAGACCTCCAGTGGTTCGGGGGTCAGACCACTCACAGGGTTTAGATCCTGGACTGGGGGTTCAGGTTCAGGAGTTGCCTGGCCTGGAAGGTGGGGTTCCTATAATGCAGGTCCCTACCAAATTGACTCCCAGGGGTACCACTCCCAGTGGGAGGGTGCGAAACTCTGGGAGGGGGTGCAGAGGGAGGAAGGTCTCTTCTCTGTCACCAGCTCAGCCACAGGGCGCAGATCCCGGGTTGGGTGGCCAGGGACAGGAGTTGCCTGCCCTGGTGGGAGGGACATCTGTAACCAGAGTCCCCCCAGAAGTGACTCCCAGGGGTACTTCTCCGGGTAGGAGGGTGCGGAATTCTGGGAGGGGGTGCAGGGAGAGGGAGGACTCGCCCCTGTCACCGGTTCAACCTGAGGGTTTCGACTCCAGGTTGGGGAGAGAGTGGTTGTGTGAGGGTGTCCCCAGGCGTAGGAGATGGAGGAACCCTAGGAGGAGAAGTAGGGAGAGGAGAGCCTCGCCCCTAAGGGCTGGTCAGTCTGAGGGTGTAGACCCCAGGTGGGTGGACCAGTGGCAATTTGGAGAGAAGAGAGTGGTCCAAGAGTATTACAAGCCTGAGGCTAGAGCCTCCCACTCTAGGAAGGAAAAACATCCCACTAGGGAACACCAGTGGGGTGGTTTTGTTGGTGAAGGGAGGCTTGCGAGATAGAACCATTGGGTTCCAGAGTGGAGGAGAAACTGCAGGTGCTCCTGTAGTTGCAGGCCTGCGTCCACCTTTTTCCGCCCCAAGCAGGGAAGCCCATCAAGGCATTGATCTGTCTACCCTGGCTTTCGGCTTGGGGGGAGTTGTGTTGGACTTGGCCTTTTTCCCCCAAAATTTTTCGCTTTTGACCCCCTTATCTAGGAAGTCTCCCCCATGGGATTAAACCTGTATAGGCCATGAGTGGTGTGAGACACCTTGTTGAACATGTAATTACATGTAATAATGTGAGCACTTGTAAAATGCCCCATTTTAAAACAAACTGCACCTGACTGAAATGTAGTGTATTTAAAATGGATGCCATGGCCATGGGTTTTGCCACTGGACTGCCATAGGTCAGCGGTCTAGATAATATTACCCAGCTACCCCTAGCTTTTGGAGGGAAAGCCTGGCACCCAGGGTGCTCACCCCCTCCCCTAGAACCAGTTTAGGCCAGATTTGCCAACATTCCGGAAGGTGCTGGCTCTGTGAGGGAGGAGGGTATAAATAGGGCGAAGTGCCACCAGAAAGTCAGTCAGCGCTGGGACAAGGAAGAGAGGGGACCTGCTGTGAGGTGCTACCGCCACATGGGCCTGTGAGCTGGGCACTGCACCCCTATAAACCCCCCCTCTGCTGTCCTCATGGGCCCCTGACAAGGGAGGGCCCCTATCCAGGTCACTGACGCTATTTGACCGGGTACCACGCCAGCGCTGTGTGAAGAAGCGCCCAGGAGGTGAGGAGTGTGCCCCTGAGGAATTGCTGTGGGACTGTCTCCCCTCTGAAGCACCCTGGGGAAGATTGTGCCCCCAAAGGAACTGCTGCGGGCTGAGGTGCTGTGAGGCCCTGTGAAAGCGCTGGGCCCTGGGACTGTTGTGGCCCCTTAGTGCTGTAAAGCCCACCTGACAAACGCTAAATCTGCGAAGCGCTGAAGAAATGCTAAATTCCTGCCCTCTCTGCGTGGACTGAGAAAGGAGACTGTGGCAGCTTGTAAATAGCGCCATTTTCGCTGTTTCCTGAGAAGACTGTGGCAGCTTGTAAATAGCGCTGGTTGTGGAAGCGCGCTTTCACCGCTATCTAAAGGAATAATTAAAAGGGAGCCTACCCCTTATTGTTGCCATCGTCACCGCCGCGGCCCGGCGCCGCAAAGGGACCCCCACCGCTGTGGGCATCGTCGCGGCGGCCCCCGGTACCAGGAGAGGGCCGCCGAAGTGCAGGGAGGGCCGCGCTAGGCCCTGAGGCTGTCAGGTTCCCCCATCACATGACGGGGGCCCGGCCGCGTCATCGCCCCGCCGCGCACTGATTGGCCTGCGCGGCTGTGACCTTTGAAGGCCGCGCAGGGATTGGCCGTTGGCCGGGAAGGCCAGGAGAAGGGGAATCGAAGCCCCGGGTCCCCGTGAGGTTAGAGGGGGACCCGGGTGAAGCTCCGTTGCGGGGCCCCCGTGCCAAGGAGGGATCCCCGAGAGAAGCGACCGGAGCGGGAGGCCACCCCGCCGGTCTGTGCCCCACGCGAGGGGCCGGTGAGTCAGGCGGGGCCGGGGCACACTGTCGGTGCCAGCCCCGCCTCCCAGCCTGAGGGAGGCCGGAAGAAGCTAGCTGGCTGCGTGGTGGGGCTCCCGTAGTGAAGAGGGAGCCCCGATAGTGCCTATTCCGCCGGTGAGTGCCCCAAAGAGAGCCTGCCCGGGCCTAAGGCAGCCCCGGGTCCCCGTGAGGAAGGAGGGGCCCGGGTGAAGAGGGAGACCGGCTGTCATGAGGAAGGGGCATCGAGGCATGGGTTCGGTGCCTGCCCCAGTCCCTGCCTCAGAAGCCCGGTGAAGCGATGCTGGCGGCGCTCTCCTGAGCTGTAGAGAGCCCCACGCACCCAAGTTGGCCGCATTGAACCCCCTGGGCCCCCGTGAGGAGGAGAGGCCCGGGTGATGCAGAGGGAAGGGGGGGGGCCTCGAGGCACATTGCCGGTGCCTGCCCCCTCCCCTGGAAAGGAGCCCTGCGTCCTGTTGTGGAGAGCCCCGGGTCCCTGAGAAAGGAGAGGAGCCAGGCGGAAGGCTGAAGACAGCAGGAGTTGTGTAGCGGGGCCCCCATAGTGAATAGGGAGCCCCGGTTGCAATGCTGAGGCCTGAGTGAGGCCTTGTGGGCCCGAGTGATCGGCGCAGATCATCGGGGAGACCCGCGACTCGAGGCACATTGTCGGTGCCTGGTCCCCCCCTGCAGAGGAGACCCCAAAGAACACCTGCAGGACCTACTGAGCCCCGCAGGAGCCATCGAGGAGAGTCCGCCTTCCCTTTAGGATGAGAGTCTGAGTTGGCCCCGCCAGATTGGCCCCAGATCTAATGACATTTTGATTCCATCCTTTTTCTCTTTCAGCATGGACTACTTCCTATGTAAATAATTTCCCCCCTTTATTCACTTGGCTCTGGCGCCATTTGGCGCCCTGTGTGACACTACTGTTTTGCATTCTTTTGCCTTGCAGGTTGGAAACCCTACTAAACTACGTATCTTTTTCCAACTCAAACTGGTGTCCTGCCTCTTTTGTGGTGTGCCTGGTGTGTTGACTGTGGGTACTGCGTGAATGCTTCACATGTCCTCGAAGTTAGGCCTGCCCGCTTGATGCGATGCTACCCCCTTGGAGATTTGGGTAACCCCCATTTCTTACAAAGGGCCAGTAATCTATTCTATTACCTGTCTCCTTTTCCTATGTATGTATGTAAGTATAGGCATTTATATAGCGAACTACTTACCCGGAGGGTCCCAAGGAGCTTCGACAGCTGCGAAACTCTTCCTGGCTTCCCTGAGAGACGGTCCCTTAATGGGTATCTCCAGGGTGAGACCAGGCATCCCCGGCGGTCTGGTGGGGCCGTTAGTGAAGATGAGGCAAGCTAATGCCCAGAGTTGCCGAGTGTGAACGCTGATCAGAGTGGGCACCGAGGCGAGAGAATTATCGAGTCCGCTGACCCTGGTCCAGAAACCTGCCACGCCGGGAATCGAACCCTGGTCCCGGGCCGTCCTCTGCTCTCGGGTCTGCCGCCTCTAACCAGTGAGCCACACTACTTCACGAGGTGTGAGCCCAGAGTAATTTTCGTATGGAAGACGCCTTGTTGAAGACTTTATGTCTCACAAAGCGTTCCATCTAAGTTATGGTCCTACAGAGCGCTCCAATCAGTAAAGTGCAAGGGCCAGTAATCTCTCCTTTTACCAGTCTCCTTTTCCTAGAGGCCGTGAACCCGGAGTAATTTTCGTATTGAAGACTCCTTGTTGAAGACCTGCCGTCTCATGAAGCGTACTATCGAAGGTATTGTCCTCTAGAGCGTTCCAATAATGCAGTAGCTTTGACTACTGTTTACAGGTATTTACATTTGAACATAGTTCTCAATGCCCATACGCCTTAAGTGAGCACACAAGTGCTGAGTACATTGCTTGTTTTAGTACCGTTCAAACCCTGAATCTTTCGCTCTGAAGATTCGAGCTTTCAGGTCGGACGCGGGCCCTCCATTACATATCAGATGCAGCTTTATCCTCATTAATGAGCGATTACCAGTTTATCAGGTACGCACTGGTTCATTAATGTAACTCAGTTTAGTCGCTATTAGGCATATACCACTGGTCTTTTTAAAAAAAACACTGTTTTCATAATTTTAAGACTACTCTTGAGTCATCCGAGGTCCAGTATGGCCCCTCTCTGAAAGTTATACTAACATAAAGACATCGGTCTTAATTGGTTCTGATGAGCATATTAAATTCTCAAAATTACATTTCTCATTTCCTTCTTATTCCTTTTATCTTTTCTTCTCTTTTGCTGTATAAGTAAATATTCGTGTTTGCATGGATTATTTTGTAATTTCCTTTTTAAATATCTGCCATTCACCACAGTTTTATCGTCACATTGTTTCTGCATGTACAATTCACATGATTTTATATTTGAGCGCAGTCCTTTTTCTTTCATACACAACTTGCATGTGTGGTGTGGACTCACGGATGGCTAGAGGGGCACAACTTTTTTTTTTAATGAGTTCACACTGGAGACATTGTTACCCAATGTACCTTTAACTTTTAGGTTATCTCTTTCAATGCTGGTTTCCTGATGAACGATTCAGAAAAGGGGGTGGTGATGAACAGAGTGTCTGAATTGAGCAGACCACTCTTACCCAGTCCAAAGATCAGGGCTTGATCCATTACCATTATTTATCTCACTGCCCCATCCCAGCTCAGAACCTGGCTATATGCAAATCAGTCTGTCCCTGGCCCAGTGCATCATGGGAACAGGGCAGACTAAACTACCAAGCCAATTCTTCACCAGAAAGGAGACAAGCTACCGGGGACCGGTTTCTGGCATTTCAGCCGTCTTCGGCCCGGCTTGCTTGAATCCTGATGGAGCAGTGAGAAAGGGACTCATGTCTGAGTATACCCTGCCACACCTATAGTGGCCAAAAACTATTCAGAAAAGGGGGTGGTGATGAACAGGGTGTCTGAATTGAGCAGACCACTCTTACCCAGTCCAAAGATCAGGGCTTGATCCATCACCGTTATTTATCTCACTGCCCCATCCCAGCTCAGAACCTGGCTATATGCAAATCAGTCTGTCCCTGGCCCAGTGCATCATGGGAACAGGGCAGACTAAACTACCAAGCCAATTCTTCACCAGAAAGGAGACAAGCTACCGGGGACCGGTTTCTGGCATTTCAGCCGTCTTCGGCCCGGCTTGCTTGAATCCTGATGGAGCAGTGAGAAAGGGACTCATGTCTGAGTATACCCTGCCACACCTATAGTGGCCAAAAACGATTCAGAAAAGGGGGTGGTGATGAACAGAGTGTCTGAATTGAGCAGACCACTCTTACCCAGTCCAAAGATCAGGGCTTGATCCATCACCGTTATTTATCTCACTGCCCCATCCCAGCTCAGAACCTGGCTATATGCAAATCAGTCTGTCCCTGGCCCAGTGCATCATGGGAACAGGGCAGACTAAACTACCAAGCCAATTCTTCACCAGAAAGGAGACAAGCTACCGGGGACCGGTTTCTGGCATTTCAGCCAGGTTCTGAAACTGGGATGGTGCAGTGAGCTAAAAAACGGTGTTGGATCTAGCCCTGATCTCTTGACTGGGTGAGAGCTTTCTGCTTAATTCAGAGACTCTGTCCCTCACCACCCCTTGTTGTAAATATTTTTGTCCACCCTAAGCGTGGAAGGGTATTCTCAGATGTGAGACCCTTGCTCATTGCACCATCAGGATTCAAGCAAACCGGGCCGAAGACGGCTGTAATGCCAGAAACCGGTCCCCGGGAGCTTGTTTCCTTCCCAGTGTAAGAATTGGCTTTTTTAGTTTGGTTTGCCCTGTTCCCATCATGCACTGGGACAGGAACAGACTAATTTGCATACAGCCAGGTTCTGAAACTGGGATGGTGCAGTGAGCTAAAAAACGGTGTTGGATCTAGCCCTGATCTCTTGACTGGGTGAGAGCTTTCTGCTTAATTCAGAGACTCTGTCCCTCACCACCCCTTGTTGTAAATATGGTTTCCTGATGAAGGCGTTTTATTCGCCGAAACGTGCATCAATTTTCTGAAAAAACAACATTGTATCATTTTAATATACCAATTGCTTTCTATTGTATTGTGTTATCTATTTTGGCTCATTGTATACATAATTACTTTCATTGGCTTTTGTAAAGCTTGATGTACAGTTTACAGCTTCATTTATATTTTGTGAATCTTGAGGATTTATTATGACAGCAATATTGAAGTATTTATTATTACATCTATTCAGCGGTATAATTGTATTTCTTTCTGAAACATTTTTTCACCATTTCACATTGTTCAGTTTTCTTTTGTATATTTCTTGAATTTATGTCCTATCAAATGTGAGCCTTCATTTTAACATATTGTATGAATAAAATTCTATGTTTTTATACTTTAGCCTTGGTACTTTGGGTTCAGTACCATGGTTTGCTAACTAGGGTCAAGTATTTCCATTCACCAATTTGTTGCTTAGTAATTTTCTTATATTTTCAATTGTACTTACCCTGTTTTTGGAATGTCTATTAGCAACAGGGGGGTCCTTTTCTGTACACACGTATATGAGGACCGGTGTGTTGGTAAATTACTAGGCCTGATCAGGGGACAAGCACATTCAGATTTCTACTCTCGCCTCCCCTATCCAAGTACCCCACTCTCCCTCGGACCACGACTTCTCAATTGTGTTTGTATCTGCGGTTTCCAGCTTGTGGCTAGGGAATTCCAACTAGAGGCAGTGTTCCTGTCGCTATTTTGGAGGGTGACCCAACTTCAGAGATCTAAAAAAGAAACAAAGAAAATAAAGTATTGCAAAGATCATAAGAACGTGGGGAGCCCTGGGCCAAGAACCCTCACAAAACTTTGCCTAGGGTTAATGACTGGACTGGGACTGCCTTGCAACTCTGGAATGTCTGGCTAATCTGACGAACATTTCGATCACTCGGCGCCATGCCACTTATGCACGTGCTGTGGAAGTTATGGGATCATCACTATCCCAGACGTACGGGAATCCTTGATCCTGTCACTTGAGGACAGCTTTGTTATAGAACTGAAAGGGGACCTCCATTTCGGGGCGCTGTTGAAACTTCACGCCATATAGGAAACATGGGTCCTGGGTTGAATGCCCAAGAATGGAGACCTTTCGATTTGGTAATTGGAACCTGTCCCATTTATTTATTTAAACAACGACTATATCGGCGAATTTGCGAAAACTATTTGTTATTTTTATTTCTTATCTTTATTTTTATCTCCTATCTTTATTTATTTTACTGGGCTAGCTTGGATTGTTCTTTTGAATTTATTTTTAACAACATGGCCAACCATATAAACATCTTTGGAGTTGGGTCCAACCCCTGAGTGGGCTTACTCTTATCAGAGTCCACCACCAACCCCCACTGATTCACAACCTAACAATGGAAAAAAAGGGCTAAATACACCCTATGCCGATCGGAAAGGGAAACAAGACTACCTCAATGAAAACAGACACAGGACTACATGGAATATCAAACTAACCACTGAAAAAGGACTATCCACATCACAAGACAGAGAGAAAGTAAAACAGGACGACCGTCATAGAAATAGTCAAAGAACTACATAGTTACCTACTAGGATCTTTACAAAGGATGCAGCCATATTGGAATTGTCACTACACAAATGGACATCAGTTAAATTTCGACCACCTGCCTCTCCACCGCCTGTTTTCAGGTTAGTATTCGATCTCTTTGCCTTTTTGTCCTTGTCCTTTACAGAGCCTACACCTCAGCCTACCCTGCACCTGACCCCCCCCAGATTCAATCACTAGGCTTACAGTTCTAACCATGTCCTACCTCCAGACCAATACCTAACCGCTACCACTTACTCCAATATCCAATATCCAATTCCTCCACCCTAACACATCACACCACACAGCACAGTCCCTTTTGAGAGCCCCATTCTTATTAGCCTCTGGCCTTTCTGCTTCCCTCTTTCCCTCCTCCCCCTCTCTCTTCCTTAGGACCCCACCTGGCCCCAGCATCCCTGAGTCCTTGTGTCTCTTTGGTACTTCTCTACCGTCGCCTACCCACCCACCCATTCCATGGAGCTCACAGGCACTCACACACACATCATCTACCCCCCTGGCCTCTCCCAAAAAAAATCGGCCAAACGGTTTAAACACAACATCATCAAATCGCACCCTGAAACTCTCTTCGTTGCGTGGTGAGAAGTAGGGATCAGCGGAAACTCAACCATAGACATCATCTTCCACACTAAACGGAGAGCACAATGGAGGAAAGTACTCCTAGCCACTTTTCCTATTTCCTCCACTAGAAAATCGGCACACGGTTTAGCTATTTATATTGCCCCTTCCCAACTCTTTCAAGCTACAGCAACAATCACTATCTATAATGATGGTACCATCCTCATACAAGCCACTGACCGTAGTTTAAACCTACTAGACAACATCTTTCTTATCATTAAAGAACAAGTGGATGAACCGCAAATTGTTCCACTTCCCACCTACACTCTCACCAACACTAGTAAGGATGACACAGCCATATCCCTCCCTCCTCCCCCCTCCTCCCGTCCACCGCAGGCTTCTGATTCTTATGACCTATCGGCTTCCACACCCCCAGATACCCGGACGTCCTCCCCTAATTATACAATGAGTATAATTTCAGCTCACGCTCCCCCTACCCATCATGACCGAGGCTGAGACCAATCTTGCACATCACACTTCTACAGATACCACTTTAGGCCGGACCATAGCTCCCCACCCTTACTCCCCATCTATCCCCCCCTCTGATTGCTCTCATTCACCAGCTTCTGTGACCCCAGTTACCCGGAACTCCACCCCCACCCGGACTTACACTACTAACACCACCACACCGAAACAGCTCAAGCTCCCCCCACCCATCATGGCAGAGACCAACCTTGCACTTCACACTTCTACGGTTTCCTCTCTAGGCCTAACCATAGCTCCCCACCCCTACTCCCCTTCTATCCCCCCGCATCATCTCTCCCCACAACCCAGTCACACCTCACAACACCATACCTAACATCGACTCCATACAACTCTACCTATCCCCCTCCAACTCGACCTATCCTAATCACCCACCCCCATTAGCAACGGAACCCACTACGGGAACCACCATAGTTCACCCTCCTTCCCCCACTCGCAATACCACACCTTGCATGTACTTGACACAAGCTCCACCACAGCTCTGTGCCATGCACGCCACGGTCCATCCCCTGACTTCCCAGACACCACATCACCCTCTGAACAACATAAGCCTCCCTCCACACCTCCCACCTCTGCCCACCGACATGGCAAATCCTCTACCCAACCATCCACATCAAAATCCCTAACACACACGCACTCAGCTCCACAGTTGAACGCACGCATCCCGGCACTAGCACTTTCACCCATCCAGATGACACCCCAGACACACACACCAAGGGCTTCTCCCCCCACCAACATTTCCCCAAAAGACACTAGACTTGAGATCATCTCCACACTTCATCTAATCAAAGAAGACCTCCACGCTTTTAAAATCATGCTATCGAATCATCCATGTCTCCCAAGATCCAACATTCCTAACAAATCCCCCACAGCACCAAACACATGGCTCATAGATGGTTATCAGTACCCGCCCGCAACCTACCCTCCCACCCATCGTGTACTAACAATCATCTCTCCAAGACCGATCTCTCTCTCCTGCTCTCCTACAAAACACCCTCTACTACCACTGATCCTCGCACACATAAGCTCATCCCCTCTATCCTTGCAAACCCTCACAGGCCCTCAACTCACAACAACAGAAGAGTAATCATCAATAATCTCTGTAAAATTCCACTCACCCAGGAACACACCTCATCCCCTGCCACCCCCCGTCTTAAATGCTCACTCCTGAATTATAGATCGGCATCGAAACATGCAACTGACATAGCCGACCTCATTACCTCGACTAACCTGGACCTCATCATTCTCACTGAAACATGGCTTTCAGATTCTTCTTCGCCCCTCATCGACATCCTAGTTCCCCCTAACTATGACATCATCAGACTAGACAGGGCAGGGGGCAAGAGTATACACTGGAGCAACATCACCATAAACAGAGCCATACCCTCGTTACTCCCTTCCTGTGAATACATTAGCCTCAACATCAATAGTAATCGTAAACCTGTCTGCTCGCTCCACATCATATATAACCCACCTGGCGATAACCTATTATTCACAGAACACTTCATGGACCTGATCACATCACTCACTGGTCGACGAAATACACAAATTTTCCTTGGTGACTTTAACCTCCACTGGAACGACCCTAGTGACACAGTAGTCAACAGCCTCAAAAACTTCCTCAACGCCTTAGACCTCATCCAATTATGCAATAGTCCTACACACAACAAAGGTGCAATCTTGGTCTTAATAATCTCTGCTCTTCATTGACTCCCTCTGTAAAATATGTCACCAAGAACTTGCTACGATAAGTAAAATACCAAGAAAGGTAGCCAACCTTAAGATGATATTGTTGAACTGTAGGTCTTTGACTAAACACAAAACGGAGATCTACGACCTACTGGTAAATAAAGATCTGGATGCCATGTTTCTTACTGAGACATGGCTAGAAGAAACGTCCTCTCCTGATATTCTGGACGCAATACACCCCAGCTATAGCCTATTGAGAATTGACAGACAAAAACAACGTGGAGGAGGGCTAGCATTAATCGACAAATCAGAGCTAGAATGCACTCTAATGAAATCCACCATAACCAATAGCGAATGTGGCATATTTACCATAAAAATTGATCCGACAAATGCGATCACTGGTTTACTGATATATCGCCCCCCGGGAGCTGCGGCACCTTTTTGCAGCCAACTCATTGAGTCGGCTACCCAGCTAGCAGTTAGATATAAAAAACTAATTATTTTAGGCGACCTTAATCTTCATTTTGAAGACATTAACTCCAGGGAACAACAAATGGTAGCTGCCGCACTAAACTCTGTGGATATAAAACTGCTCTCTACAGCCCCCACACACCAGCAGGGGCATCTTCTGGACCCCATCTTTGCGAATTGGGAAGGCATTAAGATCCTTCCCCGATCCCATTGATCTGGTCAGACCACAGCATTGTGCCATTTGAGATACAAATAGAACCCATAGGAACCATACCCATAAAGCATCCCCCTCAGAAACGTCGCAATTGGAAATAATTCACTCCTGAACTCTTTAATAGCATTTTAGCAGAGCATACCCCGACAACAGGCAGCACCTTACAGGAGGTTTGGGACAACTATAAATTATGTATGTCGAAAGCACTAGATAAGATTGCCCCCTGGACATCCAAACCTTCAGTAAGACAATCCAGAACTGCTCCATGGTTTTCGGAGAAACTCAGAACAGCTAAAGCCCAATGTAAAACCATAGAACGGAGATGGAGAAAGAGCTACGCACCTGAACTCAAATCGAGTTATAAAACTGAACTAAAAAAGTATCAGAAACTGGTTAGATCGTAGAAAAGTATCCATTTTAAAAACAGAATTGAGCAAGCAGACAATCCAACGAGAGAACTGTTCAGTATCTACAAAGAGCTCACAATCCCCTCAAGACTCGACACTCAAGACAACTACTCTGCTGAGATATGTGATCTGATTGCTGACTTCTTTGTAGAGAAGGTGGATAAAATCCATGCCACCTTTGTAAACAATAAAACTCTCTTAAACACCAACGCGACTACCAGCTCCACCCTAACATACAAATCCCCACTAACTAGTTTTAAAACCCCTGATAAACATGAATTATTGGGTATCATTAATGGCATACAGTCCGGCTCCCCCACTGACGCCTGCCACCCGGACCGGTGTAAGGGAGTTATGGAAAGTACATTAATTGACCACATCAGTCACATGATCACTCTATCGTTCCAGGAATGCCATGTTCCGGAAGTATGGACAACTGCCCAAGTTATGCTATTAAAGAAAAAGCCCAACATTCATATTTCCCAGCTCCAAAATCTCCGCCCAATCGTCCTTCTCCCATTCTGTGCTAAAATCATAGAAAAAAAAATCTCTAACAAACAACTCATGGAGTACTTGGAGAGAAGCTCTCCTTCACCCCTCTCAGTCGGGATTTAGATCAGGCTACTCGACTGAGTCGGCAGTCCTATACTCGACAGAATGTCTCAGGCAGATAGTGGACGAAGGAGAGACAGCGGCGTTGGTCCTGCTGGACCTTAGTGCAGCATTTGACACCGTGCTGCACTCAACGCTGCTGTCTCATCTTTCGGACATGGGAGCAATGGGCCCAGCACTTGCTTGGCTGCGCTCCTTTCTGGCCGACAGAAGGTTCCAGCTACACTGCCCACCCTTCAGATCATCTCCTCGGAAGGTGAGCCATGGGGTTCCACAGGGCTCAAGTCTAAGCGTTATTTAACATCTATATGGAACCCCTGGCACACATCGTAGAGGACTTTGGGGTGGGCATTGTCAGCTACGCTGACGATACCCAGCTGGTGTTTAAGCTAACTCCTGACCGAAGAGAAAATGCCATCAATCTCTCGGACTGTATGTCGGCAGTAGCGGCCTGGATGAATAACAACTGTCTCCGTCTGAATGGCGATAAGACCGAACTACTGGTGGTCGGAAGAGCAACTTCTGTGTGGTCTCATTCATGGTGGCCTAGCGAGCAGAATAACCTGCCTACCCCTGTAGAGGCGGTTAGAAACCTAGGCGTTATGCTGGACTCAGACCTCTCTGGCAAGACCCAAGTCAACAGGGTAACGGGAAGGTGCTTTAGCATATTAAAAGTTCTGCGTAAGGTGTTGGATCTTCTTCCTACCGAAGCCAGAAAAACTATAGTCCATGCACTGGTGACACCCCATTTGGACTAGGGGAATGCCCTCCTGATTGGGCTCAGTCAGAAGGGCCTACATCAACTACAATGCGTGCAGAACGCTGCCACACGTCTGGTGCTCGGACTCCCAAGAAGAACTTCTGCTAAAGCTGCCCTGACCAGACTCCATTGGCTGCCAGTTAAGGAGAGGATTAAGTTTAAGACCCTTTGCTATGCCCACCGCATCGCTCAGGACAAAGGTCCTGAGCACTTAAAAAATCTCCTTACTATACATCGTCCAACCCGGAACCTAAGATCATCTGGCACGATGCTATTCAAACTCCCCCGAATCATCAGGGCCAAAATGGGAGGAAGATCCTTTAGGTATTTAGCCTCTAAACACTGGAATGCGCTCCCGCTCCACCTGCGGATGGAGCCATCTGAACTGAGATTTCGGACAAAATTGAAAACTTATCTGTTCCCCAACATGTAATCCTCCCCTGAGCCTCCATTTCCACAGCTCCTCTGGATGTCTGTATTGGATTAGCAGTTAGCGCTGGGACACACAGTTCTGTGCAGCCAGGCGCTTTATAAATGTCTTATTATTATTTTTTTTCTAAGACTGACTCCACTCATCTGGAATCGATCCTCCCTTGCGACTGGTCTGATCACCACATCATCACCTTCTTCATCAATGAAACAATCAAGCTGACCCCTGCCCAAGCTACAAAACCTAAGGCTTGGAAAAGGGACTCTAAACCGTGGTTTAACGGTCTACTTAACGAGGACAGACGATCTCTCAGAACTGCCGAACGCAACTGGAGATCAGTAGCATCCGCCAAGCACCTCCTGACTCTAAAAGGAAAGAGAAATGCTTATTTTCGCAAGGTCAAACGCACTAAAGCAGACTTCTTTAGCCAACAACTTGACCAGGCAAGACATCGACCAAAAAAAAAACGTTTTGAATTCATCAAAACGCAATCTAAGGATCAACCTCAACGGATTCTTGACCTAACTCACCCACAACCATCGTGTGAGGACTTTTCTAACCACTTTAACCTAAAGATGGAGAACATCAAGAAAGATCTCCTCAAGGACCTAATCTCTTAATCTTGCCCCCTCACCAAATCCTCCCCTACCCCCAAACGCCTCTCAACAAATCCCATCCAAGCTTACAGTGAAAAATGAGGCAACATTGGCATACTTTCACTCCTATTCTTAAGAAGCTATAGGCAAATTTCTCAGTGCGTTGAAACCTTCAAGTCACCTTATTGACCCTCTCCCCGCAAATGCGGTTAAATATCTTACACCGGTGCTACTACCTTTATGGACCAAGATCATCAACAGCTCTCTTCAACAAGGCTGCATCCCTGACTCCCTAAAGATAGGGCAAGTGTCTCCCATCCTTAAGAAACCCACATCTGATCCCATGGACCTCAACAACTACAGCCCTATCTCCAATACTCCCACCCTGGCCAAACTTCTGGAAAAATGTGTGCATCACCAACTGACAAAACTTATCGACCACTTCAACCTCCTAAATAAACACCAATCTGGCTTCCGTGTAAATCACAGCACGGAATCAGCCATGACACAAATCATTGATGATGCACTTCAACTCCTTGATCGTAACGAAGCATGTCTCCTCATTCTATTAGACCTCTCCTCAGCATTCGACACGGTCAAACACGAACACCTGATAGATCTGTTGAAACACCGAATGGGTCTTTCAGGTCCAGTGCTCGACTGGTTCACCTCCTTTTTGCAAAACCGGACTCAAAAATTCGAGATCAACAACACACTGTCCAAACCAGTTCTGGTTACGCTAGGAGTCCCACAAGGCTCCTCACTATCCCCTACACTCTTCAACCTCTTCATGGAACCACTTACCGATCTGTTACAAACATCCATCGTACAATTCCACATGTATGCAGACAATACCAAACTCTACCTCAAGATCAATACCTTGGACGACATTACTTTGCTCAACCATACTCTTAGGACCACCCAAACCTGGCTGGCAGTGAATCACCTCAAACTGAATGCCTCAAAAACTGAATTCCTCCTCATTGCTCCTCCTGCCAAAGTCCCCACTATGCACAATTTGATAAAACACCTTACAGCACTAGATGTTCAACCAACCATTATGGACTCGGCGAAATCACTGGGTATAACCTTAGACTGTAACCTTAATATGCAGAAGCATATTATTAATGCAACGAAGGAAGCAAACTTTCAGATCAACACACTAAGGAAGCTTAAGCCCTTCTTACCCCCCAAATGACTTCAAGTTAGCAGTGCAGGCCTTAGTTCTACCGTGGCTGGACTATGGCAGTGTCTAGTTATGCGGTCTCCCCAAAACCGCCACAGCTCCTCTTAGAGCCTCCACCAACGCCGCAGCAAGACTCATCACTGGCTCGAAAAAAAGGGCCCACATCTCCCCGATGCCCTAAAATCTCTAAACTGGCTGCCATTTGAAGCCAGAAATCACCTGAAAATAGCTTGCATGACGCACAAGGCCCTACATCATAGTGCACCCAGCTACCTCACACAAAAAACTCACAATCTCTGGAGGATCAAGATCAACAAGAAGTACAGAAAACTTCCTTCTGAAACCACAAAAATACAAGAAGAAAATAAACGTATAATCGTTCCTTCTCAGGAATGGCACCCAGGATTTGGAATGCCCTTTCACCAGAAATTAGACGGAACCCTTCCTTCAAACTGGAAGTAAAAGGCATCCTCATGGCAAAATTTACATAACATTGCTTGACTTGACAGTGGAGATCCCCTATTCCATTTAGCTTACCTACCAATCGAATGCTTATCATTTTTATGTACAGCTTTATTCCACTCATTTTGACTTTTTCATCGTCAATGGTCTACCATCATCCTTCAATACCGACTGGTTCGGTCTTGCACCTTATCTGACTTTCCCTTCTATCTATGTTTGTCCTTGCTGCCAATCTATATGGTCCAGCTTATCCATAATGTATGACTTACCCTGTGTTTCATGTATTAGGCTTTTTGACTTTACTCTTACGTTCCTGCTTATTTTTATTATTTTGATATGCCTATACACATTTATTGCAATGCGCTCCGTTATAGTCATAATGTTCGATCTGTGCCTTGTTCCTTTATGTAGCTTTTTGACTTTATTCTTATGGTCCTGCTTATTTTTATTGAGTTGTTATACCTATACACATTTACTGTAAAGCGTTCTGATACCCGTAAGGGTCTTGTTCGCGCTATATAAAACTTTCAAATAAATAAATAAATAAATAAATGTTACCTCGCATTTAGACTGCGTTTGTGTGAAGGCATTACCTCACCAGACAATTATCCCTCCCCTGACATAGCTGTGGCCCCAGTCCCCGTTGGTCCGTGTTTCGTCTGCAGTTGGTTTTGCCACGTGTTTGTCAAACTACCTGATCCTTGTCACAGCAGTGGACTGGCAACCATGCAGCTGAATGTAAGGGGCAGTCATGTTTCCCTGGGCTTGGTTTTGTGGATTAGTATTTTGTGGTGGTGACCCTGGCCCGTCTGTCTCTGCTCATGGTATGCTTTTAACCGGCATCTGTCTGCCAGGTGGCTCACCTTGTGGCAATAGTAACATTCCATGGGGTCTGGTTGCTGCCAGCCTCCCTAGCGCCTGCTGCTACAGCTAGGTTGAAACTCTTTGGGGTTTTGCGGTGGAGCCCCCTTTAAGACAAGTGCCATTTGCAAGCTTGCGGCCAACACAGCTCCCTCGAGGGTGGTCTTTTTCAATTTGGGTTAGACCAATTTAGCTGTCTCTCTCTGGGCTTGCTCCTATTTTTCTCAATCTTTCTCTTGCTACTTTTTATTGTAATGCAATATATGGGCTTGTATCTCCTGCCAGGGCTTGAGGTCTAACCCAACCACACTGTCAGCTTATTATCTGGGTGGGCAGCCCCTTTTTGAGAATATTGTAAAAGAATGAGACGTGTGGGCCCCTGTCAGTCAATGGCTGTCCTATCTCTTGTCCCCATTGTTCCCTAATTCTATCCAGAAAATATTATTGTGTTCCATGGCTTCATAGTCTCCGGCATTATCCCTCCTACTAAAGGTCAGACAGAAAACATGTCCATATTCGGTACCTGTATGAATTGAATGTGGCCCCGTCGTGCTCAGTAATTGCGGGGATGAAAGCTCAGGGAAATACCGTTAGTCTGCTCTCCATTAAGACTACTTAGCAGACTTGATATCGCTAGGTTTATTCTGCAATGTTTTTCTTAAAACATGAGATCCTTTACACCACTCAATCCAACAACGGCGGTAACTTAAGTATGTTTCAACAAATTAATTTACAACCGCGGAGATTCTCACCCAAGTAAAATAAGCACATATATATTAGTTCATACAAAAAACAGTGCTCGCAAAGGTTTGCTAGAAGTATGGTTTTTAGATGCACTTCTCTAAACTACTGTCAATTCCTCAAAGAACTAAACCTGAACCAATGCAAGGTAATATACTTTGGGTTGTACTTTTGTGATTCTGTTTAAGAATGGCACCCCCAACGTTTTTTCATGTTGCACTTACTAGTTTGATTTAAATCTGCAAATTAGTTCAGTAGAAAGCTTTTTTTAATTGCAAATTTGTCATGTATAAAAAGCAAGCATTCACCAGTCTTGCTTCCCTGCTGCTGCAAGTAATCAGGAAGCACTCCAATATATATATTACCTACTGGCGGTCGCCAGTAGGTAGTTATAGTTAGGATTATTTTGAATAGGGAAATCGCAACATTCTATTGTGAATAACTTTGGCGTTGGTTGAGGAATCTGCCTGAAAATGTCCTCAAATTTGCCTGGCGGCGCTCTGGTCCTTCCCTTAAAGTTTGGGGGGATTCGTCAAGCGGGGGCCGAGAAAAAAGGTGGGTCCCAAAACGTGTTTTCCCCATGTTAATTTGCATAGGGCGGTCGACCTCACTTTTAGCCCGAACGGGTGAATGGATTTCCACCAAACTGAGGTTCCGTGACGATTTGGACCCGTGTTTTCAACATTGTCGTAAATACATAATTTTGGTATCAGCGAACCGCAAATGATCCATTTAGCATATCCTGGTGTTTTTGCTATGCTACGAGCAAGAGTACTCCTGTTACAAACACATTTCCGATCTACCCATGGCATCCATTTTAGATCATGGCAGCCATTTTGTGTTTCTTGCCCTCACATACGCAATGACCTCTGATTACTTCATTTCGATTAAGGACACGTAGGCTTAGCCGGCGATTCACCTTTCTAGTGACACGTGCACCTTAGAACAGAACATGCTGTAGCTGCATGACTCGACAAAGGCTGCCTCCTCTGCCCGAGGCCAGCCTTGCTATACTGGTTCTCGTGTTCGTTGGCCTGATCATGATTAGGCGGCCGAAGCCGGTAGCCTTGCCCATTTACGACCCACAAACATCCCTTATCCTGCTTTTCTATCTTCTGCACCTGGCTCTGCTCCTTTCCTTCTGGGCCTTTATTAGGGGGAGGTAACGAAATTTACGATGAGGCGGTCCGGCTCTTGAATGAAATGTTGACATGGAATTGTGATGGAATAGTGGGAACCCCTCTTCGTAATGTTTGACATCAAATATTATCGACGATTCCTGTGCAACGCCAAATATTTATTGTTTAGGACACAAAGGTTTGGGAATGTACTAGCATTGTGAAGAATTCGCCTGAAGGCTAATATTTTGTATATAAGGAGCAACCCCTCTTGTACAAATCGAACAGGCTCCTAGACACTGCCCGTGTGTAGTTTCTGTGACTTCTGTGTCCCTGCAGTAATAAACCTTTGGTCTTTGACGCCACCATCGAGAAGCCCGTGTTTCTGTTTATTTGTGCACCGAGACAGGTGGAACTCCAGGGTCTTCGGGTGTTATCCCTGACACCTCTGGACGGAACCAAAAAGTCCAGAACTCCAATTGGCGCCCAACGTGGGGCGACGTCATTCGGTACCGGTCCAAAAGCCTGAAGAGTTCGAGAAGCTTCGTGTGAAGATTCCTGAGGGAGGCGCCCCACTTCATCGATCCCGGCATATCGCAAAAGTGGCCCGACGTTTTCTTCCACGAGGGTTCCCGTTCAGGACGGCTGCAGTGGTCCGTTGCCTTGACCGTCGCCCTGTCTTGGACCCGAGGTGCAGTCCTTAGTACGGCGAAACGTGACGGGTTTCTCCTTGGTGACGTCTTCAGTGCCTCAGTTAAGTATTTAGTGGTTGCTAATTGGTTACTTCATAAGGGTTGTTTAAAAATCCTTTTAGTTCTTGGTTTGGTTTGGTTTCGTAAGATTATCACTGGTTGTTCTGGTTACGATAATCTATTGGTTTAGTCTGGTATCGATACATTTGTTCGCTTTTGGTAGGCCTAAGTTCTTGGTTCGAGTGCACATTCCTGTTTGTGTTTGTTTGTTCTGTGTTTCGGATTACAAAATGGTAAGTCGGAAAAATTGTATGTTGTCGTGTTTTGGTTGCAACAGTGATTCCCGGTTAGAGGACTCATGTTTGGTTCCTCCGATTGGGACTCCTCTTTATGATCTGTATTGTAAGTATGGTGTGGGTCCTATATGTTATAATGAGGTGTGGGTCCGATACACTGAAAAAGACGGTGTCCTTAGTTGGCCACTGCATGGTAGTTTTGAACCTGAAGTTCTTGACAATTTAGAAGTGAAATTGTTTAAAAAGAAAGCCCGGCCGGCAATGTTTGATTCTTTCCGTTACTGGCGAAAAGAATCTAAACAGAGAGAAATTAAAAGGTTGAAGAAAGAACAGAAAGAGCAAGAGTTGACTTTAGAACAGGCGGCTAAGCAGCTGCAAGTCAACGAGTCTGAAAAGGCAATAGAGATAGCTACTAGAGAGCGTAATTTAGCGATAGACAAGTGCTACCCTGCCTTGACATCGAGTACAACTAAGATAGTAGAGGACCCCGAAAACGATCCTCTGTTGTCTTACTTGTTACAGTCACCCCCACCGTATGCACAGGGTGCTACGGCTCCGCCTGTACCGAATGTTAAATTGCCGGTTGCTGGACAACCTAGTATTCCTGCTCCTGCCCCTCAGAATCAAGCTCCTGTACTTCCTGTGGTTAATGTAAATGTTCCTTCAGCACCCCCTATTCCTGGGTTGCCGACTTCTTTGCCTATACCTGTATTGCTTACACCTACTGCTTCACAAGCTACCTTACTTGATACTCCTACTGTCCCTGTACTATCTGTTCCAACTGCTACTGTGTTTTCTACATCTGCTAGTATTATGACTCCGCTTTCTGTTCGTCGAAGAATTTCTGATTCTGTCTCTAACATTCTGTCTCCTTTCTATAAATCTTTAATTAAGACTCCTACTTCTGACTCTGTACAAAGACGTAGTCAGCTCCCAAATACTGAGGAACGGGGAATATTAGATTCCACGGCTCTCAGATGGATTTCAAAGAGTAGAAGATACAGTACTAAAGATGTATTGGATACATTTATGCAGTGAAACGAACCAACACAACGATATGTGTTCGACGAGATGTGCTCCCTTTTACGAGAAGAGTTAGAAGAAGATGACTCTGACTCGAGTTTAGAAGAATTGATTAAGGTCCAAAAAGAGTTTGCTGCAGGTATGATAGTAGGTCAAAATATAAAAGAAGCGATGGAACTAATTTTAAGTTATAGGAATGATCCATCACTTCGTTCACCAAGGGACTTAGAGAAGAATAGTACTAAGCAGAATCGCCAATATCCAATGAGAGAGGTTCCACCAATTTGGCGCGAAGCTATACAAGCTGATGTGAATCTTGGTATTGCAGCCGCTCCGGCGCAATTCCAGAGTGTGGATACACATTCCATGGAAGCGAGCTGAAGTGTTAGCAGTGAAACAGGCCTTGCCAGATCCGCGTAAGAATCCTGCCGGATACTATAAGGAGTTAGCACAGACATTTGAGGCTTGTGTAATGAATCTAGCGGACATTGACATGTTATTTGGGAATGTAGTTCCGCAACCAATTTGGGCTAAAATTCGTAAAGAAAATCATCCAGTTGCTCTAGGTGGTGATTGGGCAGCTATCATTGCGGCAGATGGTCAGCAAATAGGTGGTTCCAAACCCGAACCTCTAATTGCTAATCTTCCAGGTAGGATAATTGACTTAATGAAGACTCTGATGCCAGCATTGCGCGTTAACTGGGACAAGTTGTCCGCATGCAGGCAGAAGAAAGACGAAAGTGTCTCCGACTTTTTCACGAGGTTCGAAGAGACTTTTGTAGATCACAGTGGTCAGGATATGAGCACAGAAGGAGGACAGAGATTGTTTGTCGATAAATTCGTACACAATCTGCTACCGGAGCTCTGCAATAAATTAAAAGATTCCGAGAGTGCGTGGGCTGTCTCTACAACTGCGCAAATACTTGCAACTGCACAGTATTATGAAAACAGGGATAAAGAAGAGAAAGAGAAATCAGATAAAAAAACGAAAGATTTAAAGACTAAAGTTCTTCTGCAACAGGCATATCCGCCTCGCATGAATCAGAATAATACACAGCAAGGGTCGTATCAAAGGACAGATTATGGTTCTCAGAGACCGCAATACCAGTGGAATCAATGCGCGTATTGTAAGAAAGAGGGTCATTATAAGAATGAGTGTCCAGTCTTAGCGCAAAATAACGCAGCAGCAGCTCAGAGAGGTCGTGGTGGTTTTGTACAAAATTCTAGAGGTCGAGGACGAGGTGCTATGCCTCCACAGACGAACGATCGCCCTTCCAATCACTTTGATCAGCGAAATGGACAGTCTGCTCAACAGAATAGGTCGCAACAGTATCATGTCGAAGATTATTGTGAAAATGATGAGGGATTTCAACAAAATGAGTACTAGGACAGCCATGGACAGAGAGAGGGAGTAGTATCAGTTCCAGTGGATCAGAGTGGGCCTTATGTCGCAGTAGCAACATCAGGTGTAGTCGAACCGTTTCTGTTGGATACTGGTGCCGCAAAAAGTTCCATCATTCATGCGAAACTCCCTGGCGCACCTTTGTCCGGCTTAACAAATGTTTCCGTAGGTTTTTCAGGCGCCCCTGTTTACAATCCCGTATCTGGTCCTTTGTCTATTTCTGTTGGACCGTGTCAATTGAAAGCACCCCTGATTTTGACGACAGGTTGTAATGAAAATCTGCTTGGTTTAGACTTGTTAAAACGCCTATATGCGACATTGTACTGTTCTCCGGAAGGAGTACAGCTTACGTTGGGTAAACGAATCACCTCTTCGATGTACTTGTCAATGGATGCACTCCCGCCAGAGCTGCGTTCACTCCCTGATACTCTTTGGGCGACTGGTCCTAACGATGTAGGCCTTTTAGAAATACCACCATATGTAGTCACTTTAAAAGCAAATGCCAAATTTCCACGAATTCCTCAATACAGAATATCTAGTGAAGGCGAACGTGCACTCTTATTGATTGTGCAAGATTTGATTAAGAAAGGGGTAGTTGAAGAAACTAGAGGAAATGTCTGTAATAGTCCTGTATTGCCAATTTTGAAACGTACTGATCCTTCAAAGCCTCCAGTATATAGATTTGTTATCGATCTCAGAGAGGTTAATAAAATTGTGGTTCCGCAGTTTCCTGTGGTTCCAGACATTACTGCATTGTTAACATTGATTCCTGCAACAGCTACATGGTTTTCAGTCATCGACTTGAAGAATGCCTTTTTCAGCATTCCGATAGCCGAGGAAAGCAGAGACATTTTCGGCTTCTGTCTAGGAGGTCGAAGCTTCAGGTTTAAACGCGCTCCACAAGGCTATTGTGAGAGCCCATCCATTTACAGCCAAGCATTAAAAAGTCAGTTAGATTCCTTTGTACTTCCTCCAGGTTCTGCTCTAGTGCAGTATGTAGATGACCTTCTAGTGGCTGCCGATGACAAGGAAACTTGCAAAGCAGCTACGATTTCGTTATTGCATCATTTGTCTAATTTGAATCACAAGGTGTCACCTTCGAAAATGCAATACTGCTGCCAAGAAGTGACCTACCTAGGTCATCTCTTGTCAAAGGAGGGAAGGAAGTTGACCCCAGAGAGAATAAAAGCAATTACGCAGATGAGTGTTCCTCGCACACAGAGAGAAGTACGTGCCTTTCTAGGTATTACCTCTTACTGTAGGCAGTGGATCCCAAATTTTTCTCTTTTAGCAAAACCACTGGTAGCTTTGACTGTGAAAAATGTTCCGAGTCCGGTGCCATGGTCTGCTGAATGTCAGGAGAGTTTTTCTGAGTTACGAAATGCACTATGTTCAGCTCCTGTATTGGGTACACCCGATTACAGCAAGCCATTCACGCTCTATGTTCACGAGAGAGAAGGTTGCGCGTTGAGTGTTCTGACACAGAGATTCGGTGATAAACAACGCCCTTGTGCGTATTTTTCATCAACATTAGATCCGGTAGCTAGAGCGTTGCCTAGTTGTTTGAGAGCTACAGCGGCAGCTGCGGCTTCCATTCGACAATCTGCTGGTTTGGTGATGAATAACATGCTAGTGGTCATGGTTCCTCATGCTGTGGATACACTCATGAACAGAACTAAGACGCAACACCTTACCAGTGCTAGATTATCTGGCTACGAGCTGACACTGCTAGCGAGTCATATTCAGATCAAAAGATGCAATGTATTGAATCCAGCAACACTGTTGCCGGCTAATCAAGAGTCGAGTGATTCCGAACCCCATGACTGTTGTTTCAGAACCGAGGAGACAAAAGGACGAATTGATTTAAAAGACACTCCATTGTCAGATCCAGATGGCACGTTGTATGTTGATGGGTCATGTTTTAAATTGGAGAATGGTGATGTGACTGCTGCTTATGCAGTAACGACTTTGAGTACGATTGTGGAGACTGCAAGAGTGAGTCAGAATTCTGCCCAAGCTGCAGAATTAATCGCTCTAACGAGAGCGTGTGTTTTAGCAAAGGGAAAGAGAGTGAATGTGTTCACAGATAGTCAGTACGCATTTGGAGTGGCCCATAATTTTGGCCGTTTGTGGAAAGAAAGAGGTTTCATTACGTCCCATGGGACTAAGATTCAACATGGTCAGCTAGTTAACGACTTGTTGGAATCTCTAACCTTGCCGACTGAAGTTGCGATTGTGAAATGTAGTGCGCATAAAGCAATCACGGATGATGTTGGTCGTGGGAATGCTTTTGCTGATGAGACCGCTAAACAGACAGCTAGAAATATGATGAGTGGAATGTATGTGGCTACGTCTGCGAGATGGATTTCTGAATCTGGAATGTGTGAAGACACAGTGGAAAGTGTGAAAGAGATTCAGAAAGAGGCGACTGAGGAGGAGAAACGTGCATGGAAAGAGAGTACGGGTAAATTGGACTCGAGTGGGTGTTGGATTGATTTGTCGGAACAACAGCGTTGGATGTTGCCTGATGCGTATGTGCTTGCAGTGGTGACAATGGCACATGGAGTAGCGCATATTAGTTCTAAAGGAATCTGTAAGATGTTGGCTCCAGTCTGGAAGAATGATGGGATTAGTAAATGTGCAGAGAGAGTGGTGAAAAATTGTATGGTATGCCTGATGCATAATCCTGGCAAGGGAATCCCTACTCCTGCTGGTCACTTCGCTCCTCCCTCTTGCCCCTTTGAAGTGATTCAGTTAGACTTCATCCACATGGATCGGTGCAACAACCTAAAGTACATCCTGGTGGTAGTTTGTGCTTTCTCCAGATGGATCGAAGCATATCCACTAAAGGACAACACTGCCCTATCAACTGCCAAAATTCTTCTCAAGGAATATTTCCCTAGGTTCGGAATGCCACGGATTGTATGGTCAGATAACGGAAGTGAGTTTATAGGGAAAGTTATGCAGAGTGTGTGTGCCGGTTTAGGGATCAAGCAAAAGTTTCACAGTGCAAACCATCCCCAGTCTGCTGGTTTAGTTGAGGGTTACAATGGCACCCTCAAACTAAAACTTGCTAAAATACAGGCATCCACGGGTTTATCCTGGCCAGACGCTTTACCATTGGCTTTATTATCCACGAGAGCAACTGTACATTCTAGAGTAGGGCTTAGTCCGTATGAAATTGTCTTTGGCCGTCCCGCTAATATTTGGGGAGTGCCAAGGCCAAAGGAATTCTGTTCTCTGGAATATCCAATGTTGATTGATTACCTTTACGACTTGACTGCTAAATTGAGTCTTATTCACCAACAGGTTTTCGATGCATTGCCAAAGCCACCGGAGAGTCCAGGTCATCAGCTGAAACCAGGTGACCACGTTGTGGTGCGCAACTTTGTGAGGACGAAGAACCTTCAACCCAGATTTGTTGGCCCCTACCAAGTACTGCTAGCAACGAGAACTGCTATTCGTGTGGCCGGTCGCAAACATTGGATACATGCGACGCACGTCAAACGTGTGCCCCTGCCACTTCCTTATGACAACTGGATTAAGAAGGGAATTGGTGCCTCTGAGTTCGAGCGAACACCCAAGTTTGTCCCTTTCAGCGATGCCGAACTGATAACTGACACTTCGAACTCTGACTCTCCTCCTGAAACTACTTCTTTGACTCCTGAACATTTGCCCTCTGCATCAGAAGAAACTTTGCCATCTGCGAACTTGAACATTGCAACCTCTGCTGATAACACACTGTTTCCTGATCAAACAGTTCCTGCAAAACTGAGATACAATTTACGATCTCGCAATTTGGACAAATAAAGCAGGAAACTGCCTATTTTACACATTTGAAATTTTAACACTTTGCCTTCAGCAAGGAAGTTTGCTATTGTTTTATTGTTTTTAAAAATTGCCTTGCCGTCTGGGTAGCCGTAGGGTCGTGGCTGTGTACCTAGTTGAATCTGCGGGGGTCAGACACAAGGTCGATCTTTCTGTTGGTTCTGGGAACTCCCAGGGCTGATAGAGGCATTTTCATCTACGTACACATCATCAGTGGTCGCGAGCGGATTGTAGAAGATGGAGCTTCCTGCGCTGCAACGAGAAAATGTGATTTATGTTCGCAGAAACAGACTTTACAGAATTCTTCATAGCAAATGTTTTCTGATGCAATGTGCTATTACATTTTTAATTGTTTTGATAACGTTGGTGGGTGGAATCGTTTTTGGTATAAATTTAATTTTTATGCCAGTAACTACAGTACCTCCCCTTGATCCTGCTACCTCTACTGTTTCTTCTATGCACTCTTTTCACTCGTTTCCTGAACATGAGCAAGCTCGACGCTCAGAATTTATCAATAACACTTTCGTACAGCTCTTGCACCAACACCAACTGGTGGTCAACACTACAGACTGCTGGGTGTGTGGCTTGATACCCCACACTATGGATAAAGGCATTCCCTATCTGGTTTTGCCTTTTAGCTATAATGGATCATTTCAGGACTTTCAGACCATTTTTGCCTATGCCCTTGAAACCTATCCTCCGCGTCCACCACGTTCCACTAAATATAACTCTGCCAACAAAGCTTTAGTCCAGGGAATTATTGACATGATCGAGGACGTCAATAATACTCCATCTTACCCTAGAGACGAATTACGAGTATATTTGAGTTGGAACTCTACAGAGTATCGCCTTAGTTTGGGAGAAAGCAAGCGTAAAAGCTCCACTCCAATCTGGGTCGTACCTCACCGAGGTCAGGTCTGTTTGCAAGGAAATGGGAGAAATCCGAGAGCTCAGCTAGGGAGGAGTGAGTGCGTTGAGACTTACGTGTTTCCGTCTAACTCTTCCCCTGCCTTCCTTACTGCTAGGGGTACCTACTTCATCTGTCAAGACAGAGCGTATACTTGGTTGCCTGCTGACTTTTCAGGTTCATGTTATATTGCTCGATTGTTGCCTCCAACATACACTGCTTCTTCAGACTATCACAAGACCAGAGTAGCAAGAGGTGTTTTCAGCAAGGAAGACACCGCTGGTCAGGAAGCTGGAGACTTCTTCAAAGGTTTCCTTCCGTTCTGGGGGCCTATGGCCAATAGTAGAAACATACGTCAGCTAACACGGGTAGTTGAATCTACTATTACCGAAACTGCTGGTGCCCTTAGCAATTTGACAGCTGAGCTTCAGGCAGATAGACTCATGACGTTGCAGAACCGTATGGTTCTAAACGTAATACTTGCAGATCGAGGTGGGGTATGCAGAATGATCCAATCGAGCTGCTGTGTCTTTATTCCCAATAATGCTCCAACAGTCTATGAGGCGATCTCTAAGCTACACAAGATTTCCGACTCTATACATGTAGACAAGGGAAACTGGTCCTTCATGGAGTGGTTGTGGACTCTGATATCAGCGTGGGGATGGAAGGTTCTGATGGTCATTGGTGTCATCTTAGTATTCCTATTCTCATGCTGCCTGATTATCCAGTGTGGTCCCGCTTTGTGTAGTCTCTGTGCTGCAACCTGTTTCAGAAAACCACCTGCGTTTGGAGAAAAGGCACGAGAAAGGATGATGATACAACAGCATGTCACTGACCTGATGAGCATAGAGTTAGACTCTGACATAGACTGAGTAATTGCCTATGTAAGGGCAAAAGGAGGGTCTGAGGTTCCGTGACGATTTGAACCCGTGTTTTCAACATTGTCGTAAATACATAATTTTGGTATCAGCGAACCGCAAATGATCCATTTAGCATATCCTGGTGTTTTCGCTATGCTACGAGCAAGAGTACTCCTGTTACAAACACATTTCCGATCTACCCATGGCATCCATTTTAGATCATGGCAGCCATTTTGTGTTTCTTGCCCTCACATACGCAATGACCTCTGATTACTTCATTTCGATTAAGGACACGTAGGCTTAGCCGGCGATTCACCTTTCTAGTGACACGTGCACCTTAGAACAGAACATGCTGTAGCTGCATGACTCGACAAAGGCTGCCTCCTCTGCCCGAGGCCAGCCTTGCTATACTGGTTCTCGTGTTTGTTGGCCTGATCATGATTAGGCGGCCGAAGCCGGTAGCCTTGCCCATTTACGACCCACAAACATCCCTTATCCTGCTTTTCTATCTTCTGCACCTGGCTCTGCTCCTTTCCTTCTGGGCCTTTATTAGGGGGAGGTAACGAAATTTACGATGAGGCGGTCCGGCTCTTGAATGAAATGTTGACATGGAATTGTGATGGAATAGTGGGAACCCCTCTTCGTAATGTTTGACATCAAATATTATCGACGATTCCTGTGCAACGCCAAATATTTATTGTTTAGGACACAAAGGTTTGGGAATGTACTAGCATTGTGAAGAATTCGCCTGAAGGCTAATATTTTGTATATAAGGAGCAACCCCTCTTGTACAAATCGAACAGGCTCCTAGACACTGCCCGTGTGTAGTTTCTGTGACTTCTGTGTCCCTGCAGTAATAAACCTTTGGTCTTTGACGCCACCATCGAGAAGCCCGTGTTTCTGTTTATTTGTGCACCGAGACAGGTGGAACTCCGGGGTCTTCGGGTGTTATCCCTGACACCTCTGGACGGAACCAAAAAGTCCAGAACTCCAAAACTTGGCAAAATTGTAGGGACTGGTAGCCCGATGTGCCTTTGCTATGTCTCAAGATATGTGCTCCAGTGGATTTTGAGTAATTTAGGTTCAAAAAAATATATATATCTATAAGCGCGCCCCGGTACGTGCACCGGGGCGCGAACCAACGCGCTACGTGAGTTCGCGCGCGGAAACCTGATTGGCTCTCGGGTGTCTGTCAACATTCCAAACAGTCCGGAGTGGCCGCCATCTTGTCTCGGAAGGATCGAGACACAAGAGGTGGCAAAAACAAAGGGGGAAATTACCAAAAGGGGGCAGAGTAGACCCCCCCGATCCCCTAGGTTTGATGTGGGGACCATAAAAGGGGCCCGCGGGGCAAAAATAATAAAAAAAAAAATTCGATTTACACGGGTGGAGCACCGGGGAGCGTACCATGGGGAAAAAAGAATGACAGAGTTTTTAAAAAATTTAGCCTCTTTTTATAAATTGGAGGTAGTTCTAAAGTGAACTGTTTTTTTTCTTCTTTTTGTTTTATATTTTTTTTAAAAAAATTTGAACATTTTGTACTTTTTTTGGCTTTTATGAACAATTTTATATTTTTTTTGTTATTTTTATGGAGAGAAACAAAAAACAGGGAATTGTAAACGGCTCAACTGGAGCAAAAAAAAAAATCAGGAAAAAATTCTTGTTTTTTGGGCCAATTGTGGTTGTCACCAGCACGGTTGATGAGCTTTATGCTTTGCTCACCATAGCTGATGGTCTTCCCACAAAATATACAAGTGATCTTGTATTGCCAAAACTGGGGTTGTATGTTTGGGACCATCTCCCTTGTCTCTGGTCCCGATGGAGTGGGTTGCTTTCTTTTGGAGGTGCTGGGTGAGGTTTCGGGAGGGTTTGTGGCCAGTTCACGGACCTCTGCCGCAGCATAGTTGTTGGGATGCCTGCGCTGCATGTGGCGAATCATGGTGTTATTGCCAAATGAGTATTTTTTGTTAGGGTTCCCCCTTGAAAGTTCCATGTTACAGATTAGGCAAGTCACCTTTGGCGCATTCACCTTTTTGAGGCCACTTGGGATGGAAAAAAACTCCCATACATGTGCGGCTTTGGCCTATATGGGGTATTGTCTTCTGCCAGGAATGGCCTCCTCCCCTCCTCCTCCTCCTCCTCTTCCTCTTCTTCATCTCCACCAGTGTGGTGTTGTGGTGGTCCTCTTGGTGGTGGGGGTGGTGGTGGTGGCGCTCCTGCTGCTGCTGCTACTGAAGCCATTTTTCAGTCCAAAAAAGTACAGAGAGGTCTTTCAACAGGTCTTCTTCACTCAAAGTACAAAGTGAGAATGAGGAACAAAGGTGGGGGCTTTCATCATTAGGAAAACAAAACTGTCCTGAACCAATGAAAAGTGTTAATTTCAGGTCACATGACCAGGGCTTTCATCATTTGGAAACCAAAACTGTCCTGCACCAATAAAAAGTGTTATTTTTAGGTCACATGACCCGACGCGCTTACGCTACGCACCCCCGGGCGCGCCCCGGGGCACGTCGCGTAAGCGTGTCGGATGCTTACGTTGCGTGATCGTATGCGCTTGAGTGCTTCCGGGTGCGTTTACGCCGTGCGTATCACGCGGACACGTCACGATGATGTTTTTGTTCGCGGCAAAAGCGCTAACGAGATGCTCACCGGTACGCGCCCTGGGGCGCGCCGCCAGACTGCGCTTTCCGGTGAGCTCACCAGGACGCGCACCGGGAGCGCTCCAGGGCAAACAAAAAACATGAACAATATACATTAAAAAAACAGTATTACATAAATATACATTATAGGATTCATTATAAAAAATATTACATTTCATAGCTATAGAAATTTGCTATTAAAAACCTTTGAAATTCACTGAAAAAAACAAAGGTTTCACACAAGTTATAGTTAGGAATTAGCATTTAAAAAATCTATGAAATTCACTGAAAAAACCATAGGTTTCACACAAGTTATAGTTAGGAATTAGCATTTAAAAAATCTATGAAATTCACTGAAAAAACCATAGGGTTCACACCAGTTATAGTTAGGAATTAGCATTTAAAAAACCTATTAAATTCACTGAAAAAAACATTTTATTTATTTATTTATTTATTTTGCATACTTATAACGCGCTGGGAATCGACTCCCTGAGGAGTATCTCCGCGCCTTTAGCAGCATCTGAGACCAAAGCAGGCTCTATCTTAAGGTTAAGTAACGCCTAAATGGAACTAGTAGTTAAACAAAAAAGTTTTTAATTTTTTCCTAAAAGGAAAATGTTCCTTACAGACTCTAATGTCGTAAGGAAGATCGTTCCAGAGCTTTGGTCCTGCTACGGACAGAGCCCCATCTCCTTGTCTGGTCTTCCAGAACCTGGGGACACATAACAACTCTTGATCACCAGATCTCAGAGTTCTCGGGGGGGATGTAAGGAACACATTTTTTAGTTAGATAGTCAGGACCTTTACCAGTGAGGCATTTATGGATGATGCAGCACGTTTTAAACAGCACCCTCTGTTTCACTGTAAGCCAATGCAGTTGATTCAGCAATGGTTTTGAGGGTGTACGTGCTGGGGCATTCAGAACCAAGCGTGCTGCCGTGTTCTGCACGACTTGGAGTTTGTTAATGATGCCCTCATTGGTGGCTAACAGCAAACCATTACAGTAGTCCAGTCTGCTCAACACAAGTGACTGAACTAGAGTTTTCCTGGTGGTGTCAGGTAACAGGGGGAATACCCTTCGGAGAAGACCAATAACATGGAAGCAGGAGCCTACCACTTGAATAGTATGATGTTTAAGGGTGAGCTCCTGATCCAGTTTGACTCCTAGATCTTTCACTACCCCTTTGGGCACAGAGACTGGGCCTAGGTCTTGAGGCCACCAGTCAGGAGTCCACAATCGTTTGGCTTCTCCAAAAAGCATCACCTCAGTCTTTGAAACATAGGTTTCACACCAGTTATAGTTAGCTGGAAATTTTACTGGCATAAAACCATTGAAATTCCCACGTTATAGTTAGTTGGACTCACTATAACTTGCGCGCCTGAAATGCACTGCTGATGACGTCACATATTACATCACTCATGACATGGTCAGTGACATCACTGATATCACCATCCTTGTGACAGACTGACAGACCTCCTTTCAGTGTAATGTAACCCTTGAAACACATATTCAAAAATAGAAACTAACATTTTCAAAAAAATGGAGATACCCATACCAGTTACAACAACCAATTCAGTAATTCCACCGTCTATATACACATCCACTCATTCAGCAACAGTTCTATATAGTCACTCATACATATACTCACTCATCATATGTAGTGATACACATATAAATCTGTTACACACCGACAGTCTTCCAAAAGTTACTCACAAATATACTCACACATGCAAATAAACTATTGAACATCCATTTATTTGCATATACAGCTATACACACACTAGCACATTACTTCTAAGGAAACTTACACATACTTACTCTCTTAAACAATCACTTATAGAAACACATACTTATTTAAACAGGAACTCTTTCAATCTCTCACTCTCACATATACTTACTTATATACATCAATACTCACATATACTAGATTAAAACATATGTAGTTCTTCATAAAGACACTAGTGAGACAGGCATTCAATCACTAACACACATATATACACACTCATCCACCCATACAGTCCTGCACATATGCTGTCTTCAAAACACATACAAACAGTGAGTCAGTCACCAAACCATGCAGCCACTTATACACAAAGTGAAACACTGATACATATATTTAAATATTCAAAAATTACTCGCTAATATATGTATTCACTAAGATACACTTAATAAGCCAGTTAACCAATCAATATTTTATTTAAAAAACATCCATTTACACACTTATTTAAACATTTATTCTTCCATCGACCTTTACAAATACATATATAAAACATATTTATTTTTCAGAAAGACACACATTCACTGGATGGTGTTATCAGTGATGTCATGAGTGATGTCACTGACCATGTCATGAGTGATGTAATATGTGACGTCAGCAGTGTATTGCAGGCGCGCAATTCAGTGAATTTAATAGGTTTTTTAAATGCTAATTCCTAACTATAACTGGTGTGAAACCTATGGTTTTTTCAGTGAAATATATATATATATATATATATATATATATAGTATAGAGATGGCGTCTGACTAAATCCCCCTCAGATACATTTTTTTATAAATAGCACTTGCTTCCATCATAGGAAAATAAGAGACACACACAGACTTTACACCTTTAATAGAATTGGAATCGGCTCAGCTGCCAGACCGAGGCAACGACGGAGAGCGCGTGGCCTCCATTCCCCTGAGCGAGCGCCAGGTGAGGTGAGGCAATTCCTCCCTACAAATTTGGGAGAAGGTTGATAAACAAAGACATACAACTGCATAGTGAATATGTCTATACTATGAAAACTATCAATCACAGCACGTGGTAAGTGTTGCAGTAGTGTGCATCATAGGTCCTGACGAAAGCCCCTAAGGGCTGAAACATGTTGACCAAATATCATTCATGGTGAATAGTAATTCCTTCCATACTATTTTTCACTCTGCTTTTAATCATACCGTCTTGATGGGCGCACCTAATAAAGTTTCTTAAGTCATCAAGACAGGTATTTTTAATCACCTAGATTCTTCTTTTTTCACATTTTTCACAATTTTGAGCACTGCAACTTGCCCCTTCAGCCTTCAAACTCATCTTCTTCGGTTGATGGTTCAACCGGTGGGTCCAAGTTTAGCTAGCCTCAGGATTCTCCTGTGGAAGAGCGCACTGGACACCAGGTGTTAACACAAAAACCCAGATGATGAAGTTCCACTATTGTGTGGGCTGATGGGTACACTATTTTCTTTTCAAACCTGCACTTTCACCTCTTCTCCTGTGTCAATCTTTAAATAACCTCTTGGTATGTGTGCTCTGGGACACTATATAGGTTCCAATCACTAACATAATCAGATAAGACCCTTGGTATCTTTTGTGTGGTTTACTGTCTAGTTGGGCGACAAGATACCAGCAGGTCTATAAATACATATTCCCCTAGGGCCCCCCCTCACCTTCTGTTTCCGGTAAGACTTGCACTGCAGCCAAGTAACTTTTTAGGGTGCTCACAAATTCACCAAGTCACAGGCCTGTATTTCTGCTTTTCTGGCTTCACACGGATTGTATGATTCTCTAGTTGATCACTTTGAGCGGAATATCATCAAGATCTAGAAGAACTTTTCTATACTTTCTCCAGGAGCTGCTGACTTGTCCATCCACAACCCGCAACCTTGCAATTCCCCTGCATTATTGGAAATCTTTGCAGCCACCTCTCAAGTTCAAGTGCAGGAGATGCTAGACAAAGCTAAAGCTGGATCCCCTTTCGACCCTGACCCACCCCCCAATATCACAGCCAACCTTTCAGCCATATTAACGTCATCAATCACAACTTTTTAATCTGACCCTAGACTCAGCAAAGCTTCTGCAGAATTAGAAATCCGCACAGGTCAACCCTGTCAATAAAACACTAGCGATCTGGGCAATTACCGACCTATTTCGCTCCTCCCCCTGGTAGGCAAACTTTTGTAGGGTCTTGCAAATAAACAACTCTTATTTAGACGATCACAGCTTATTGGATCCCTCTCAATCCAGCTTCCGAGCTTTCTAAAGAACAGGAACCGCATTGGTGGTTATAGTTGACTATCACATTCACTAGATGCTGGCACCTCAACTATGCTAGTTTTACTCGATCTGTCATCCGCTTCTGATACAGTCTCCCACCCCATTCTGATCTGTAGCCTCTATGAATCAGGCATCAATGGAAAATCCTTTGCATTGGCGTATAGATTTTCTGGCAAACAGGACTCAGATGTTTTTATTTGACTCTTTGAAATCCAAAAGCATGTCTATGAACAAGGAGGTCCCCCAGGGATCTTGCTTGAGCCCTACTTTAACATCTATGTGGGCACCTATGCTCACATTTTTAAATCCTGTGGCGTTGATTATATCCTATGCAGATGATACACAATTAATCATCTCATTGGCGTTAGGTCCAGATAATGTGAAAATAAGATTTAACGAGTGCATGAGGAAGATAGCCACCTGGATGACGTACAACTGTTTACAGCTCAATGGAGGTAAAACTGAGATGTCTGGAAAGGCTCAGGTCTACTGGTCAGCTGATTGATGGTCTTTCAAGCTGGGTCCTGCTTCCTGTCCTAGGAGGGCAGTTAAAAATCTCTGTTTTATGACCGATTAGAACCTCTCCATAAAAGAACATGTTTGGATTGTCTGTGGCACCTGTTTCGCTATCATGTGCTTGTTTAAAGAAGTACCAGCAGCTTCCATTGAGGTCTAAAACTCGTATCCAAGCCCTGATTACGAGTGGCCTTGACTAAGGTAACGCCTATTGGTAGCAGCCAATGATGCACTCCTTTCCAAACTGCAGGTTGGAGAAAGTACAGCAGTGCATTTGGTTTGCAACCTTCGTCCTGGTACTCCTTTGATTCCCAATTTGAACACTCTTCAAAGGCTTAGGAAGCGGTCCCTGTTCAAGCTTCTCTGTCTGATTCATACGTCTCTGGTAAGCAAGGGCTTGGTTTACCTATGTAGGAATCTCACTCTATACTGCCCCAGCAGAAGTCTCAGATCTAAGGACAAAGCATTGTTAAGTTCCAGTTGCATCCATACCTCGAGATAAGTTGGATCTGTCTTTCTCTTACCCGGCCCCCTTTTACTGGAAGAAACTTCCTAACTATATTCTATCCTGTACTGACTTTGGAAGATTGAAAAAAATTTGTAGACCTGGTTATTTTAACGGGTTGCCTTGCCTCAATTCAATGGACGCACTGAGATACTCCTTCGGAGTGAGGCGCTCATGCTATATTAAGTTCCTTTCATATAACTAAGTTTTAAATTATAGCATATTGCAAATCTGTAAATATTTTGTAATGAAACCACTGTTCGTAATGCAAGCTGAGCTTGCAGCTCACTGTATTTCTTTTAAAAGCTTGTTATAATAGTAAATGATTTGTATTAATGAATCATATCTACCATTTTAAACAATTTGAACCTATGAATACAATTCTTGCTTTAGTGGCTGACAAATCTTCCCCACAACCATATTGTAGGACTGCAAAGTGACAGCCACTTTGCTCCTACTGCTCCACTGGATAAAATACTTGCTGTTTTTGAACTGCGTGCACCTCCAAATCTCATGTGGAATTGGTGAGTTTGAGGTGGAAAAGAGGCACTTCTACTATGGGAGGGAGGCAAAATTGGCACCCTCAGGTTACACCTAAAAAAAGATAATGAAATGGCTTTACAATGATATGATTATATAAATTGGGAGAGAAGTTGGCCTAATGGCTAGGGCGGTTGACCTCAAATCTGGGGAACCGGGTTCGAGTCTCTGCAAGGACGCGCAACATCCTGCGAATCTGGGCAAATCGCCTAATCTCCCCATGCTTAACAAAAATGAATGTGTCCTTATAACGCAACTGGTGCTCGTGTAAAGCGCTGCGATACTAGATACCTTCGGATCAAGTGCTCTACATAAAACTCCGGGAAACAAAATTGAGGCTAATGTTTGCCTCGCTGTTGAGATCTTGTCCTAATTTGGAATAGGAACTACAAATTCATAGTTCTTTATTATTTGAAGGTTAATCTCATGGATGCTGCGTAGCAAAAATCAACAGCTGAGTCAGCAAAATATTATTGGAACAAGGCTGAGTTTAGTCCGAGACATAGTATACGGCCAAGTAACCTCTTTTCAAATGTGAAACTAAATTCACAACTTAAGATGCCCTGTAGAGATCTGGCTGGAGGTTAATTTCTCCTTTACATGCATGTACAGTTCTAGAAAGGTTTTGGTGTGTGGCTTTTTAAAATGTCAGTTGATGGCACTTCAGCCATAAGAATGCAGATGATATTGAGATGCTCATTTAGAACAAGGTACATACTGTGTCAGTTGAGTAGAAGGCTCAGTAGCATTTTCAATGACAGGAGTATCAAGGCAGGTTAAGTTCAAGACTGACTTAAGAGATCAGGAGGGATAGAGCGTAACATTGGGAGGGTGTCGTTTGTGTAGGATATATTCATTAATGATGTAGTTTTTTTGGGTTCAAACGTACAAGTGTTGACCAACAGCAGGCAACAAAAGTGCCAGAGGATTTTCATAGATGTTGCTAAGTTTATGATCAAAGACTGATGTGTTTTCGAGAAGCATTAGAAAGTATGATATGGAAAGTAAAATGAGATGCCTAAATACTATGGAGGAATTTTGTGGTTGGATTGTTTTGTTGCTTTCAGTTATTTTGGAGAAGAAAATGAAAACCTCATTACATCACTGCACAAGATAGTGGATCTTGTTTTATTGTGCAGGAACTGAAAAAGTTCTTAAAGGTTTGCTGCCTTAGGGGTCCATTAGGATGGCGGATTAACATTGTGGCGGGCGGTGCTCTCAGCACCGCCCGCCGCAATGCTAAAAATGCACGTTGTACATTTCAATGCACAACATGACCGGCACTGCGCAGTGCCTGTCATGTGTCAAATCCTTCTTAACAGTTCTGCTGGGGTTTACATATACCAATTGCAGTGCACTTGAAAGAAAGAAAACAGGATGCCAAGGCAATTTTATGTATGCACTGTGGGAGCCAGAAAGCCCTGCTTTTGTCCTACCAGACTTCTGTCTCTGGCTTTTGCACACAACACTTGGGTGCATTTGAAAGGAAGGAAACAGGATGCGAAGACAATTCTTGTGTATCAACTGACTAGTTGCTGGAAAACCCTGCTTTTGCTCTACCAGACTTCTGTCTCTGGGTTTATTGGGGGTACAACTGCTGCCTTAAACTTCATTTTAAAATGTGGGAAGCCACTAGGATTAATACTGGTCCTTAGGAAGAACAAAAGAGGGCTGGATCTACCTTCTGTGCCCTGGCAGGAGCCCCAAGAGGCTAGACCTGCTCCCTCTTGTAACCAGAACAAAGAAGTGGAATCCGAGGGTCATAAGGATGACCCACTGTTCAAGCTACAGGGATAAGCTACGCTACAAGAGATCTTTTCAGCAAATGCCCACCTGACCAGAGGTAATTGGACTTGGACTAGGCCCGGCTGTTGGCCCCTGCTTGACACCCTGTGAGCCTTCAAGTGTCTAGCCTGGCATGCTGGTGGGCTTAGAGGTGTACTCCTGTGGAGGATTCGGGCATAAGACATTGATCTACATTCTGTCCATCAAATTATTTTTTGTAATTTTCTCCCTGAGTGTACTGGGGTAGCTCAGACGTGGGTCCCAGAGCCTCCACACCACTGGAGTCAAGCTAGCCGGGCTGATGAGAGGTGTTACCTCGAAACCGGTCCGGTCCTCGGATGCTTGATTCCGGTCTGGGAAAGATATGGCTGTTGTAGTTCGGACTGGACTGTTCCCATGGGGCACAGGGTCAGAGCTGATTTGCATAAAGCCATTATCAGACCCAGGGTGGTGTGGAGTGCAAAAAACGATGGATTTAGGCCCAGATCCTTGTACTGGGGTGAATGTAAGACATTGATCTACATTCTGTCCATCAAATTGTTTTTTGTAATTTTCTCCCTGAGTGTACTGGGGTAGCTCAGACGTGGGTCCCAGAGCCTCCACACCACTGGAGTCAAGCTAGCCGGGCTGATGAGAGGTGTTACCTCGAAACCGGTCCGGTCCTCGGATGCTTGATTCCGGTCTGGGAAAGATATGGCTGTTGTAGTTCGGACTGGACTGTTCCCATGGGGCACAGGGTCAGAGCTGATTTGCATAAAGCCATTATCTGACCCAGGGTGGTGTGGAGTGCAGAAAACGATGGATTTAGGCCCAGATCCTTGTACTGGGGTGAATGTAAGACATTGATCTACATTCTGTCCATCAAATTGTTTTTTGTAATTTTCTCCCTGAGTGTACTGGGGTAGCTCAGACGTGGGTCCCAGAGCCTCCACACCACTGGAGTCAAGCTAGCCGGGTTGGTGAGAGGTGTTACCTCGAAACCGGTCCGGTCCTCGGATGCTTGATTCCGGTCTGGGAAAGATATGGCTGTTGTAGTTCGGACTGGACTGTTCCCATGGGGCACAGGGTCAGAGCTGATTTGCATAAAGCCATTATCTGACCCAGGGTGGTGTGGAGTGCAAAAAACGATGGATTTAGGCCCAGATCCTTGTACTGGGGTGAATGTAAGACATTGATCTACATTCTGTCCATCAAATTGTTTTTTGTAATTTTCTCCCTGAGTGTACTGGGGTAGCTCAGACGTGGGTCCCAGAGCCTCCACACCACTGGAGTCAAGCTAGCCGGGCTGATGAGAGGTGTTACCTCGAAACCGGTCCGGTCCTCGGATGCTTGATTCCGGTCTGGGAAAGATATGGCTGTTGTAGTTCGGACTGGACTGTTCCCATGGGGCACAGAGTCAGAGCTGATTTGCATAAAGCCATTATCTGACCCAGGGTGGTGTGGAGTGCAAAAAACGATGGATTTAGGCCCTGATCCTTGTACTGGGATGAATGTAAGACATTGATCTACATTCTGTCCATCAAATTGTTTTTTGTAATTTTCTCCCTGAGTGTACTGGGGTAGCTCAGACGTGGGTCCCAGAGCCTCCACACCACTGGAGTCAAGCTAGCCGGGCTGATGAGAGGTGTTACCTCGAAACCGGTCCGGTCCTCGGATGCTTGATTCCGGTCTGGGAAAGATATGGCTGTTGTAGTTCGGACTGGACTGTTCCCATGGGGCACAGGGTCAGAGCTGATTTGCATAAAGCCATTATCAGACCCAGGGTGGTGTGGAGTGCAAAAAACGATGGATTTAGGCCCAGATCCTTGTACTGGAGTGAATGTAAGACATTGATCTACATTCTGTCCATCAAATTGTTTTTTGTAATTTTCAGTCATTTTGGTGACATTTTATTTATGAAATTGTACTCAATTTTCCTAATTCGGTTTAGAATTGTTAATGATTTGCAACTTTACACATTGTCCTAAGTTAAGTTTTTCTACTCTGTGCCACAGACCATGGGGCTCATTACAGGTGTATTCAGTGACTTTAATAGTTTATCCGGACAAGAGTTGTACTAATTCCTTGAGGTGGGTAGTCAATCAGAGAAATTAATAATCCTACTTTTACAATTGTCAATATCAGTCCAGTGCAGTTAAAAAAAAAAACTATATGTAAGGTATTATTCACCTGACTGTTAGACCTGGCATCTTTTGGTGTATTCCCCTGTCTTTTAGCTTTCTGACCTCCCAGTATTGACTGTTTTTGCTGGTTTAGTGTCTCTGCGCACTTTCTCACTGCTGTTCAATGTTAAAGTGCAAGTCCTCCTATTGTAAATTGTGTTAAGGATTTGCGGTTCCATGATTGGCATATCTGATTTGCTAGTAAGTCCCTACTAAAGCACACTAAGGGTGCCAGAGCCTATAAACCAAATACTGCTAGTGGGCCTGCATCACTGGTTGTGCCACCCACACTAGCAGCCCTACAAAGGGTTCTTCGACCTGCCACTGCAGTGTCTGTGCGCAGTTTGTAACTGCCATGTCAACCTGGTAAGTGCACCTGCTTGCCAGGCCCTAATCTTACATACAAGTTACGCCTAAGGTAGGCCCAAGGTATCCCTGTGGACAGGGTGCAGTGTATATTAAGAAGGACAGTACTGGTGTGTGACATGTCCTGATAGTGAATTCCATCGGAATTCGTTTTTCACTATGGAAAGGCTATCTGTACCATGGGACAGACTGGGAGTTTACTTATAACATCTTATAAGCATATCTTACCATTGGGACAAGGTAGATAAATGGACTCAGAATATAAAAATGCATCTTTTAGTAAGTATTTTTTTACTTCGCCATCCTGTTTGCCTTCTGCTGGGTGTGTAGATTGACTGTCTGGCTTTGGAGTGAGAGGGGCTGGGTATGTGCATTCTCTGCTGACAGCCATGGGGGGGTGGGGGGTTGAGGTGTGTCCTGCCTTTCCTGGGCTGAATAGACCTAGGCTGCATTTAGAGTCGTGGTAAGCGATTTCTTTGCACCTGAATCAGCCTGGTCTGGCTTGGACAATGCGGTCTCCACCTCCTGCCAGGAAGCCGGGCCAGAGATCCCAGAACTGGTTTATGCTGGGTACAGATACTCTCTTGCCAAAAGAACAAAGGAGTATAAACATTGGGGCCCAGACCCCAGAATTTTGGAACCCACTGGGTCAAGGAACCTGCCAAGAAGAGCTGGAAGAACTGCAAAGAGGAGTACTGCCCCTTTGCTGTGTTATTGCTTTGTTGGGTTGGCCTGCAGTTGCTGCTTCTGCCTGGGGAAGTGAAAGGACTGGACTGAAAATTCTTAACTTGTGCTGAGTATCTCCAAGGGCTTGAAACCGAACTTGCCTCTTGTGCACAAAGTCTCAGGGACAGCAAAGACTTCACTTACCTTCGGGTACCGCCTCTGGAACTGTGGGTTTCTGTTGCCACAGAGGGGGGAAAGCAGCTGAATCCATGCCCTAAAGGCACCACAGAGGACACTGCCTCATCTTGCACTGCAACCCTGGTCTGACAGATGACGACCGCCGCTGCTTGCACAGTGGCCTGTGGGCACCGAACTCCGCACTGCCTTGCTTCGCTGCCCTGGTCTCACAAACGTTACTGCACTCTGACTTCGAACACCGTGATCGCACCATGGATTGGGGGCATCACTCATAAGTAGGGCTCCCAGTTTACTGTTTTTACGGATTTCTACATATACAGACAGAAATCTAGATTTCCTTTGTCTGTATTTATATTTAGAAACTGCAAAATACTAGCAAATTTTGCCAAGCTGCCGTGCTCCCAAGTGCACAAGACTGTGTATATCACGGCCAAGGGTGGTAACAAAGCGCTGTCAGGACACTTGTTAGCCTAAACTTTGCCAAGGGCCTCTCCTTCCCACACAATGCTGTGAATCACTCAGGTGGTTCCTGAGCGGACGGCTGCTGGGAGGAGACGGGTGTCTCTCCTGAGAGGGGCGTCGCGTTGGACGCACTCCGGGTGAGAGTTAACAGACCTGTAATTCAGATCTCCCCACACATAATGCAAGAGAGGCTGGGCGAGGGCTTCTAAGCAGAAAGGGATGGCGGGGCAGCTGCTTCTTTCGATTTCTGTTACACAATTCTCCTCCTGAGCAAGTACTAGAATATTATCTCAGAATCAATCCATAGATCAACAACAAGAAATTATAGAAAGAGATAAAAAGTAAGTCCAATGTATTTCCAAACTTCTTCTTTATTTTCTTCTTATCAGTCACTCAGTACTTTTCATTCTTTTTGCTTTGCCAACACGTGTTTCGTCCTAACTTTTATAGCTTATGGACTTCGTCAGGGCGATCATATATCTGTTATCAAAAATATTGGCGAAACCAAAGGGTAATCGAAACTTGAATTTGTCCTAGTTTAGACACATATACATGTGTATAGTGTGGCTTTATCTGTCTATGTTTTCCTATACGAGTAGAAGGTGAATCTCAGTTTTATGTATTTTCCTCGAAGTAGCGAGGCTCTTGTATCCCAAATTCGTACAAACGAGTCACCACCTATCCTTATGTTTCCGGTAAAGACGTGAAATATCTCGGTATAAGGGAGTCCTTGCGCGAACTTTCGATTTCTAGCTGCTGTGGGGAGATTTATAATTTCTCGCTGCGAGTGTAGAGTTATGTGGGTGAGAACATTCTTAGTATTTATTCTGGCTGTGAGTGTAGCGTAATGTGACTGAGAACATTTATAGTATTTATTCTCGCGGTGAGTGTAGGGTTATGTGGCTGAGAACATTTCTAGTATTTATTCTCGCGGTGAGTGTAGCGTTATGTGGCTGAGAACATTTCTAGTATTTATTCTCGCTGTGAATATATCCTTATGTTGCTGAGAACATTTCTATAAATAATCTTAATCCAGCTCTTGGGGGCGCGCACCTGTGTGTTGGTAACACTTCAAGTGAATCAAGAGCTTTTAGCAGCGCTAATTTACTTTAAGTACTCGGGACGGCATGTGTAGCAAATCCCCCAAGATCAGACAGGTTGTCATAGCTGTGTGAAAAGATATTTCAAGGCTCTAGTTTATTTAAGAAACCTTAACTACAACTGGCAGAGCCAATGGCTAAAAAGTAACTGCCACAAACTACGTCCAAGCAGGAAGGGCTAGCTGGTGGCTCGTGACATAAGCAACTAAATCCATCACTGGTCTTGCTTCTAGCCTCCCTTCTCCCCATGGCTGCACAGTAAAATCTCTCAGTCTCCCTCCAGCATCTTTACGTTTCAGTGATTAAGCCAGTGAGCACAGTGCCAGCAATCTATTAAGAAGGGTGGTAAAATAAAAAAGCCTCTTCAACAAGTGAATGGTCTTTTTAAAGACCTGTGAAGTACTCGGTGTGGCTGGCAGCTCAAAAACTGTGAGTGTGTGAGCCCGGACAGCTGTCTTAGCCCGGAGTGACACACAGGACGGGTGAGAGGGAGGGGGGCTGTTTGTGTGTGTGTGTGTGGGGGGGCTTGAAGCCCTTCGAGCCCAATGAGTGTTGCGCGCCTGGTGGGAGATGGCCCCACTGTGCAACCCGGGAACCTGTAAATCCATGCTATGTGGTCTGATCACTTGGAAACTAGTCTGCGCAATTTGAGTGCTTGGCATGGATGTTTTGACTGGTTTGTGAAACAATTCAGGGTAGACAGCTACCTAAGATCTGTACATTCACCCTCACAGTTCGACCAAATAGAACACTAATCCCCTCCAGCAGAGCCATAGCCAAGCAATTGATTGAAATTCCTCAAAATGGATTCCCTCATCCTTGCAATCAGCTATTGCCCTCCGAGGTCTCCCCTCTCGTACATGGACGGTGGCAGTGCCCTCACATAACAACGGACGGCATGTGTGCGTTGTCAATTTAAATAAATGTGGAAAAATACTAGCTGTAGCGTTGTCTTTTGCTTTTGGCAAAAATAAATGTGGATAAATACAGAAAAAATGCCCAAGAAATAAATATGGATAAATACAGACTGACATGGCAAAGAAATAAATACCATAAAACCGGGAGCCCTACTCATAAGTCAAATGACACACCGCTTCGCCCTACACTGTCGTCTGGGCTAACCGACACCAGCTCCCTCCAACTGGCACTGTTGCTTGCACTGTGAACTGACAGCTATGCAACGAGCACCGCCTCACTCGCGCACAGCAGCCCTGGTCCCACCAACGCCGCTGGACGACAGTCATCGAGCCGCTGCCTGCACCGCAAATTGAGGGCACTGCACCGACACGCTTCGCTTCATTTTTTGACGGCTGCCACGTCCAACCCGCACCAACGTGATCAGACGCGACTAAAGGGTACTGTTTACGAGTCTACCGACACCACGACCGAAGCAGTCGGACGGAACTGTTGGTGTCTGTTGTTTTCAGCACCACAGTAGCATCGGACGGAGCTACCAACTTCAAGGAACTGCATTTTAAGGTTATTCTTGCAAAGTGCATATTTTTAAGAACTGTATGATGGATTTTTATCATTTTGAATAGATAAAGTAATGGATATTTTTCTAAACTGGTGTGGTGTCCTTTTGTAGTGTTTTCACTGTATTACTGTTGGTTATGTGCAAATGCTTTCCAGTCTGCCTCCGAGATAGTCTGACTGCTCGTGCCAAGCTACTAATGGGGTGAGCAGGGGTTATTTCAATAGTGTATCCCCTTTATCCTGACTAGAAAGATAAGGTGACAAAGGTGCAAACCATTGCCAACTAAAGACCCCCATTTTTAGGTTTCGCCTTCGCAGGTGCTCCGCCCAGGGGGAAATCTTATGATCTCCAGTATGGGGCTTCGTCCCACCTCTGTCTTCCATTGGCTAGCTTCATAAATGGAGGCTAGCCATTGGAAGAGATTGGCTGTCAATCACGCTTTCCCCATGAAAACGCGATTCGGGTGTTTCCGTGAAATTTTTTAAGTCCCGCCCCTTGTTGCCTGGGCCGCGCTGTGATTGGCTGCTGGCCCGGGACACCCCCGTGACATCATTCCCCGGGCCGCTGTGATTGGCTGCCGGCCCGGGACCGGACTTGTTTTTTTTTGCCATTGCGCTTTTGTTTTTCCATTTCCCCGACCGCCGCTGGAGGAAGGCTGTGCTACCCGCCCCCCCACCCTCTCGTTGTGCTTGTTTGAATTCGTAAATGACGTGATGACGCATTGCTGGTCCTATACAAACAGTTCCCAATTCAAGATGGTCGGTAAGTTTCTTAGATGAGGGACAGTGGGTTGTAAATCCAGCCGATAATGCGTTGCCCACCTTCGATTGGGTTTATAGTCCCGAACGAGACGATGCTAATCCTTCGTCCCTGGCGGTGACGTAACCCTAGCTACTGCCCCTGGTGGCGCTGTTCTCTTTCTCTCAGCTACTGCAGGATTCACGCTCACCGGGTAAAATCATGGTCGGCCCTTCGTTCTCGTGGCTTTGCACGTGGTGGTGGGTTAAGAGAGGTGGGAGGTGTTTTAATCGGGGGAGGGGGTGGGGGGGAGTAGCCGCAGGCTGTGGTCGCTTCTGAATGGGGGTGTGTTCTATGAGAAGCTTGGGCTGGTTAAGTCAAGAACGTCAGGAAAAGAGAAGTGGCATCACACAGCCCGCCGACTGTCATTAGGTGTTGGTTATACAGAGCAAATTCCTTATTCAGAAACCTAGAGCCCGTCATTTGTATTTTTTCTTGGTTCCTAGTGAAAGAAATCGAACGCGTTTCCCTAATTGGAAAATGCTCACGGCCGTTTTAAAACTCTTATAGTTGTTTGGTATTGTCCCGTAAGGCTTGGTGGGCATCTGGAGAAACTTGCACATTGTAGTCAGGATATGGTTGACTCGGGCTGTAGGAGCCTGCGCACGAGCCGAGCCTTGAATATTTGGCATGTCAGCCTACAGCTAAGACATAGCTGCCAAGTAATCAGATTGCTGATCTGTGACATTAAGATATTTTCCGTGTGGTTAATGCGTGACATTCAAATGTTTTATGAAGGACACCAAGTAATACTTTAGGGCAGTCGTCATGCGAGTAAAACGAAAAAAATTCTGAAAAATATTGGTTGCCACCTTCAGTCATTCATTATTATTATTTTCTTTTCTTACAACAACGGTGCTTTCAGGGATTTGTCGTTTTGTTTTTAAAGCTTGCAGGAGGGTTATCAGAACGAGTTGAAAGTGACACATGTGGCAGCAGCCCGGCTACATATTTCTGTACTTTATGGCTAGACAGGGTGAGGGGAACTACAGTTTTTTGTCTGCTGGTGTAAGATGTCAATTTTGTGTCACCTGCTGCGCGCTTAGGTCAATGGATAAACCCCTGTTGCCTTTATGGGCAAGTTTACAAAGGCCAAAAAACAACAGTCCCATGTTTTTAACCACGCTCTCTGCTAAGTTACTACTGCTGCTTACAGTGCTGGCATTTATAAATGAGTTATTGTTATTCAGTGAAAAATTAACTGAATAACATTTCCACTCAGATGGCTGTTTGCTCGGTGCCATATAAACATAGAAAAACTACTTTCAGCAGTGCAAATCTCTTAACATTACTACCAAACTTAGGGTTTTAAAATGAAAAGTAAAAATAATATGTTAAAAACAAACTGAGCAGATTTGGAAAAGAAAAATACCCATTAAAGCAATATGTGTGTGTTTTTGCAATACCCATTAAAGCAATATGTGTGTGTTTTTGCAAGTGACAAAAAAAACAAGCATTTACAATGCAACGGTTTCGCCTTTGGAAATGTTTGAGCTATTGGCATTGTAAATGACAAAAATGTATTTATGTGTTGGTTTTGAAAACAGATAAATAAATGGCATTGTCATTTACATTGCCAATAGCTCTAACTTTTCCAAAGGCGAAACCGTTGCATTGTAAATGCTTGTTGACATTTGGAACTTGTAACAGTCTAAAAAAATATCCAAAATTGAATCAACTACTAGCACTCATTGTATACAGGTGGTTTCACTAACTTCCAAATAAGTAATAGTGCAATCATGCAAAATCTGGCTTTTGGAACGTCGCATTAAGCAAGGGCCTCAATGGTGCCTAAAGTTTTTTTTTAAATAACGAGAGACAGAGTGATCTACTGAACCACAAGTTTACATCAAAAGTAATTGCCAGGTTAACAAAAGTTTTTTTTTTTATAAATGACTTGTTCTACCACATGTAGTTCTTCATTACGAATAGGACGCGAGGAAGCTAATGAACAATGGAAACCAGTCTGAGGACAGCAAATAGTGTTTAAAAGTATCCTCCCTTGATTGTACTTCACACTGATTCATAGCAGAATTACGGACAGGAACATATTTGGGAAGGTGCTTCAAGCATACTTAACTAGGCAAACAGAGTGGGGTGGACCATTAGTCTTGCCTGCAACAAATGATGGATGGAATGCTGAATGATTCAAACATTTTCCACCAGTCAAGGGATCTGGGTTAAATCGATTGTTCTTTTGCCCACAAGGCCACCCCAGTTTGGACCCAGCCATATGCAAATCAGTCTTGACCCTGTGACTCATGGGAACAGACCAGACTGAACTGCCAAGCCAAGTCCTCCCTGGACTGGAAACAAGCATCCTGGGACCAGTTTCAGGGTATGTCACCCTTCATCAGCCAGACTAGCTTGAATCCAGTGGTACAGTGAGCAAGGGAACCTCGTCTGGGCATACCCATCTCACTTAGGATGAAAAGTGAAGCTGCAAAAAATGATGGACGGAATGCTGAATGATTCAAACATTCGACCCCAGTGTAGTGTAATTCTATGGCATGCATTGCGCGATCTGTCGCGCGATGTATGCCCACGCATTGGCGCCGGTGATAAAACATGTTAATCAAATGATTACACTTGCGCATGGACGGCTGTTCTACGGTTGGTCATTGTCACAGTTGGCTGGCTGTGGATCAGACGCTTCATGAACGGGTGGAGTTTTACCTTGGAATAAAATTGGATTATTTACTTATGAAGAGACTCGCTTTGTTCTTCATTTAAGAACACTACATTTGGCGACGATCGGGAAATCATCACTCCACCCGCACCCACGCAAAAATGTATTTTACCTGGATTACCTACTTTGAATTCGACGAACATCGTCTACTCCTGAATATCAATCTGGTAGGAGTATCGGAAAAGGTATGTCATGTATACAAGATGAAGCGTGATTGGTAAGCTTCAAACTTTATATAGGCTTTCGGGTTTTGGAGGCGTGTCGGAAGAAATAATCACATTTAACTGGATGAATTCTTGACTTCTAGGAGTCCTCCTACCCAATTGGTTGTGACAATCAGCAGTAACTAATAAACAAGTTACTGGGATATCGTCAATATTTTCATACCGGCGCATTGCTACAGCGATGTGCACGCTTAGTTGAAGTAGAAACAATTAATTTATCTGGAAACAATTGCAGATTCAGTACATACGCATCAGCGATATGCACGCTTGTTTTTGAAAGAGACCTTTCAAATTAAAAGTCATAGCGTATCTTTTCAGCGATGCGCACGCTTTTCTAAAACAAAATCCATCAGATTTTTAATAAGTGGCATATTGCTTCAGCGATATACACACTTACTTATTCATTGATTTACAGTTTGATAATACAATTCAAGGGGTATTCTGTTTACTATTCACTCACTGTTCTTACAAATTATAGTACCATTATAGTTTACCATCAAAAATACTCTGAGGATGTTTTCAATTGTATTTTAAATTTTTGGTATAGGTTTGGTATAGTAACAAATATTCTTATTTAAGTCGTGATAATGGCAAACAACAAATGGCATCAAATTCCTCAACCACCCCCTTTTCTAAGTAAAGCGGGGACTCCAGACATTATTTGGACTGAATGGTTTGGTTTATTTGAAAATCATCTGGTCGCAATTGATGCTTCAGAATATTCTGCTCAGCGCAAATTTGCAATTCTTTTTGGATGTCTTGGTCAAGCTGCACAGAGAATATTTAAAAGTATTACTCCTATTGCTCCTCCTCCAACTCAGGATGAAAGTGGTGATAATCCATGGAACGTTTACGTTGAGGCTATTGCTAGATTGAAGAAACAGTTTTGTGATGAACCGAATATTATGCTGGAACAGCATAATTTTTATGCAAGAAAACAAAAGGAAGAGGAGAAAGTGGAAGAGTATATTTCTGCTCTTAGGGTCCTACCCGTTACATGTGCTTTTGAACCATCACCAGATAAGTTCATTAGAGATCAATTTGTGGTTAATTGTGCATCAAGAAAAATTAAACAAAGGATTTTAGGGTGTAAGAATCCATCTTTAAATGAGGTAATTGACCTCGCCTTAAGTATCGAGCGATCTACTTTAACAAGTAAGGTTGTCATGGGCTCTACTAAACAAGGAGTAAGTATGGTTGACTTTTCTGACTGTGAACAAGAGAGTGCCATTTGTGCAATCAACACGAAGAATAAAACTCAGTTTGTTCCTAAATCTAATCAGAAAAGGCAAGTTATATTCTGCTACAGATGTGGTTCCAAGGACCATATAGGCAATGCTCCAAACTGTCCAGCACTTAAAAGACGTTTTTCAATCTGTAAAAGGATTGGGCATTTTCAAGGAGTTTGTAGATTTGCTAAAAAAAACTCCAAATGTGAATTTTATTGAACATGATGTTGATGAATGCTCAAATTCTTTCAAAAATATTGTTGTGACTCTAGATTGTAATGGGGATGTTGACTCTATTAAGGGGCCCTTATGTTCTGCTATAATAAATAACATTCCTTTATGGGTGATGGCAGATTCTGGTTTCCCATTCACAATTTAAAGAGACTCAACGTTTTATGAAAAATGGATTAAGAGAGTTGATCTAGTGAAATCGGACGTTAATCCCAAAGCATTTGGTGAAAAAGATATCAATATGATTGGTTATTTTGCAGGTTTAGTGCAATGCCTTGGGAGAGAAACAGTAACCAAGATTTATGTTGCAGAAAAAGGAAAGAATATTGTGGGGTGGAAAGATCTTGCTCTAATGGGTCTGTGCCTAGGGATGACAACCCCATTAAGGTTGGTGACTTACCTAAATTCGTTAAGAATGATTTACCTGTTTCTTCAATTGATTGTTCTAATTCGTTAACTACAGCTGTTCAGGATATTCTTGCTGAGTTCAAACCGGTTTATAATGATATGGTTGGAAGTGTAAAAGGGTTTGAACACAAAATCAGGCTGATCCCTGGTGCACAGCCTGTTGGCCATAAAAGTGCGGGCGGTCCCTTTGAGCGTAAGGACAGAGTTACAGAAAACATTGAATGACTTATGTGATCAGGGTATCATAACAGCTATAAATTCATCACAATGGGTGCCCCGATTGTGGTCACCCACAAAAAGACAGGGAAAATTAGGTTATGTGCAGACTTGCGCTCCCTGAATAAGAATATTATCCTGGACTGTCACCCACTCCCTAGGATACATGAACTTCTTGCAAACATAGGGGAAGCTAGATGGTTTTCACTGATTGACCTAAAATAAGCATACCATCAAGTTTCATTGTCAAAAGAGTCTCAAGAACTAACATCTCTTATCACCCCTTTTGGGGCTTTTAAATTTTTACGGCTCCCTTTCGGCTTCGCTTCAGCCGGAAGCGTTTTCCAGAAACTTATGGATCTTTTATTTCAGGACATTACAGGGGTGCAAGCATATCTTGATGATATCTTAATCTTTACAAAAACTTTAGAGGAACACGATAAGATTTTAAAACGTGTTCTTTCAATTTTAATGTCCAGGAATTTGACTGTTTGCAGCGATAAATGTAAATTTGCGGGTAACAAGATCGACTACTTAGGTCACACGGTATCAGATCAAGTTATTACCCCTAAGTTCTCTGTTATTAGAGCCATTGAGGATGCTAAACACCCAACGGATAAAGACGCTTTACGGTCTTTTCTTGGCTTAGCAGAATACTACGCTAGGTTTGTTCCATCCTATTCCCAGAAAGTTGAACCCTTACGGTCTCTCTTGCGGAAAGGTTCCAGTTTTGTGTGGTCGGAAGTTAGACAGAGTTTTTTGCAAGGTTAAAAAAATGATTGTGTCAGCTAAGGCCATACATGCTTTTAGAGAGGATGATGTTTCTATTATCACAGTAGATGCTAGTATATCTGGACTTGGTGCTGTACTCACCCAGAAAATTGAAGGCCATGAGCAAACCATTGTGTTTGCTTCTAGAGCTCTTAAGGAGTTTGAACAAGGTACAGCACTATTGAAAGAGGCGCTGGCATGCGCATGGGAAGTTCACAAGTTCAAAACTTATATTTGGGGAAGAAAATTTAATTGGTCACTGACCACAAGCCGTTAGTTTATATTTTTAGTAAATCTAATTCGGCCTCTATGGCAGCAAGACTTATGAGATTAGTTTCGAAATTACAGGAATTTAATTTTGTGGTAAAACATATTCAAGGAGGCAAAAATTTTGAGCGGATTGTTTGTCCAGGTTATCTATGTCTAAGGATGATGAGGAAGATTTTCTGGTCGAGGACGTAGAATGTGTTACTTTAGTGGATGCAGTAAATGAAATAAGTGATATTTCTGAGGAGGACTGGAAGGCGGCTACCATGGTAGATAATGTATTACAGAAAGTTATTAATTATTCTACACATTGCTGGCCAGAACTTAGGGGGTTGAGTGGAGATTTGTGCAGATTCGCACAAGTTACGGAAGAACTTTCTGTGGAGAATGGTATAGTTCGTAGAGGGGAAAAATGTGTTCCTCCCTTCAAACTTCGCGGTCCAATCATCAATAAGGCACATCAAGGTCATTTAGGGGTGACTAAAAGTGTTATGCGTATTAAACAACATTATTGGTGGCCCGCGATAGATAGTCAGGTCAGGAATTGAATTGATTCATGCCCAGAATGTTTGATGTCGGACAAACACTGGCGCACAGTGAAGGTTCCTTTACATCCAACTGAATTACCTGTTTCAGCTTGGGAGAAAGTTGGGGTTGATTTTTCTGGTCCGTATTCCATTTTGAATCAGGAAAATAGGTATGTAATTTTGTTAGTGATTACTTTTCAAAGTGGATGTATTTCGAGTTTGTGAAGTCTCCAGATTCGGATTCATCTATTTCTTTTCTAAAAAAGATCTTTGATTTGGAGGGGGCTCCCAAAATAATTGTCACTGACAATGGGACACATTTTGTTTCTGAGAAGATGTGTAGATTTCTGAAAGAATTAGACATCAAACAATTGAAAGTGGCTTTATATTCACCGGCATCTAATCGCCTAGTGGAGAGAGGTAATAAAGTAATTAAAGGTGTTCAGACTGCATTTTCATGTAATTACGATGTGGAGAAATTTATCAAACAGAAAGTATGGCATTATAACACATCTCCTCATTGTGTTACAGGGGTGTCTCCGTTCTCTTTATTAAGAGGGAGAGAGAATCGTTCTCTTCTGTTTCCTTCCCTGTTAATTCAGAATTCGTAGAGAAATGCAGTGGATTTAGAGACTATTAGGAAGAACGTTCAGGATAAACAAACACAGATGAAATTACGGTTTGATGGTAAAATGGATAGTAAAGTGGTCGATATTTTTGTAGGTGATTGGGTTTTAATTAAGAATCCAGGAAAAGTTAACAAAGAGCGTTCGAAATTTTTTGTACCTGTTCAGGTTTTGAAAGTCATTAAGTGAGCTGCTTTTGTAGGCAAGAAAGGTTGGTGGAATAAACGTCAATTGGTGAAAGTAACGGAACAAGCTGAGATTATTGGGGAAAAACATAGGAAAAATCTTTCAGATGGTTTAGATTGGAGTTTTTGGTTGCATGATCCTATGGATAAACAAGGATCTTCTGGTCCTGAATCCTTACCTGTCCAATCAGGTAGTCTACAATGCACTAGGAATGTTGTTAAATGCCAAAATGTTACTAATAACCACATTCTTTCCTCTTTTGGCAGGCCAATTAAAGCACCTGAAAGATATAATGAATTTATTAGATTTTAAAATTTTCTTTTCATTTATTTTTCATTGTTGATGTAAGGGGAAAGGTGATGTAGTCTAATTCTATGGCATGCGTCGCGCGATGTATGCCCGCGCATTGGCACCTGTGATAAATATGTTGTTAATCAAATGATTACACTCGCGCATGGACGCCTGTTCTACGGTTGGACATTGTCACTGTTGGCTGGCCGTGGATCAGACGCTTCATGAACGGGTGGAGTTTACCTTGGAATAAAATTTGATTATTTACTTATGAAGAGACTCACTTTGTTCATCATTTAAGACCACTACACCCAGTCAAGAGATTTGGGTTAAATTCATTGTTCTGTAGCCCACTACGCCAACCCAGTTTGGACCCAGTCATATGCAAATCAGTCTTGACCCTGTGCCTCATGGGAAGAGTCCAGACCTAACTGCCAAGCCAGGTCCTCCCTGGTCCGGAAACAAGCATCCTGGGGCCGGTTAGTCTTGTCTAATATTTTCCATGGAATATGAGCTATTACTGTTGAAGTGTAAAATATATGATGTGAGGCATCTCCAGTAGCAAAGTTTTTACATTTCTAAAATGTATTTTGAATGGGTAATCAGGCAGCAAACTTGCAACCCTGAGCTCCCCAAAGGACAATGTACAGGGCTGAATACTTTGCAATTGGGGAATCAGGTTCAAGCTACTGTTTTGGCACAACTTCCTGTGATTCTGGGCAAATCCTTCCAGGACGGATTGCAAGTGGATTGGTGAATTCCAACCCCTGTTTAAACCCCTATTTAAGCATGGATTGGAATTACAAGTTTTGATTTATTTAACGCATCCGATTATAATCAGATGCGTTAAATAACAACTTTTGGTAAATCCCAGCTGGTCAAACATGCCGAAATTTTACAGGGTAAACAAAGGAGTTAGGTCCTTATCGGGACTGAGGGGGGGCTGGACCATTATACTATAGGATACAAAGAAGATGCCTGAACCCTCATATCTTAATATGACAATTATATTGATGAAAACCAAGTGAAAATTCATGAAACCTGGTAAGGTACTTTTATTTATACCCATTACTCATATTTTTGACTTATTTTTGAAGAACTTATTCTTTTAGGCAAAAATAGATACACATTTACACCATCACAAAACCTGACAATTTTGACAAAAAATAAATCAAAAAACACCAAATTAACACAGAACAATACACTTTCATCAATGTTTACAAATCAATTCCTATTTAAAGACAAACAAAGCAACGTGAACTCAAGAGCAGAAACAAAATATATTATATTTGCAATAAATCACTCAATGATATAGCTAGCTCTTGTAGGTGTGCCGACGCGTTTCAGGTTCGAATGACCAGTTTTCGAACCCTCATCAGGGCTTTGTTATTTGTCTGTATCTTTCAGGCAGGCAGTATTTCCATTCATGGACCTGGGGGACGATGCTTCAAGCTTTACTTCTCCATGTGCATCGTCCGGCGCCTCGTGGAGGAAGGAGGTTGTGATCGCTATGTCAGGTATCCTTGTGTCTTCATCCAAAATTAGGAAGCCTTAGGCGTTCTAGCGGGAGCCTGACGGTGGAGGCATCGAGCTAGTCTGGCAAGCGAGCGCATTCAGTGCGCTACGAGCAAAGAGAGACACGACACGACGGATATCCTGTGGGCTACACGAAAAAACACCTGGAGAGAAACTCAGTTTGATATCCAGGTTGTCCTACACAAACAAACTGCCATTGAATGAAAGAGACCCGAAATATCTTCCTAATTTTGTTCGAACCTGACACGCGTCGGCACACCTACAAGAGCTAGCTATATATCATTGAGTGATTTATTGCAAATATAATATATTTTGTTTCTGTTCTTGAGTTTACGTTGCTTTGTTTGTCTTTAAATAGGAATTGATTTGTAAACATTGATGAAATGAATTTTTAATGTATATTGTTCTGTGTTAATTTGATGTTTTTTGATTTATCTTTTGTCAAAATTGTCAGGTTTTGTGATGGTGTAAATGTGTATCTATTTTTGCCTAAAAGAATAAGTTCTCTAAAAATAAGTAAAAAAATATGAGTAATGGGTATAAATAAAAGTACCTTACAAGGTTTCATGAATTTGCACTTGGTTTTCATCAAATAATTGTCATATTAAGATATGAGGGCTCGGGCATCTTCTTTGTATCCTATGAAATTTTACAGGGAGCATGGTAATTACCCACTTCAGCCCCTGCATTTTATGCACGATCTCCGGAGAATCCCGAGACCTGCCACACAGGAACCTATGAAGGTGGACATAGACTAGTAGTCTTGATTTGAATGTGGACCTGACTTCGAGCTGGTACCACAGATCCATTCCATACCAGTAAATGTATGGCCTTTCATAAATGTAATGGTTTCTATATTTTTTTCACATTGTTGAGCAGAGTGACGAACCACAAGGTCCTGAGGAATGCCAAGAACTGTTTACATCTAACAAGGCAGAAACATGTTGACCAGATACTAATAACAAGGACCATCCATATCCCTATTCTCACTTAGCTGTTTTTAATCTATCCACTGGGGACACTCATTCAGGAGATAGTTTTAAATCACTTTTCCTGGTTTTTTGCACTCTGCCCCTCACTCTACCTGCATTGGATAACTTAAAAGACCTGACGCGCCTCTCCTGTGGTAGAGTTGTAGCCCACACTGGGTACTTGCGATCTCAGTGTGCAAGAGGGAACCCAATGATGAGGCATGTCACCTTCGGGTGAGTGAGTGTTCTCGTCTGAACACTTGTGTGCGTCTGTCCCCTTCCCTTCACAGAGAATAATCATTTTATAGTGTAGCTACACTGGTTACCCTTATGTGAGTACCGATTATATGGAGTGGTCCTGTGAATAGTAAGAATTCCTCCATAGGGACCCTTATAGTGAGATTATATGGTATTTACTGTACCATGCGGATTTTGGTACGTTAAATACCAAAACCCTCATTGTATTCCCCACAAACTCGTAATAAATTATATTTATTGTACACAATAAATAAAATACCCCATTGCATCAATATTGAGCACATGCCATAAATAACCAAAACACACAATATGTCTCAATCTCCCCATCCCTTTAAAAACAAATATGTCCTATGCAACTGGTGCTCCTGTAAAGTGCTCCAATTCCTTTGTGTCGACATTTTGCTAAAGATAAAAAAAAAACTCCTAAGATATTTTCGAAAGAAGCTACATCCACATGGTCTATATGTCACTTCCAACTATATATTTATCACATTGCTAGTTGCAGACCCTTGACGTCGGATCTAGTAAAATGCGATTCATTTACAAATGTGTAGTATTGAGAAATGTGCATCTCCCTCTTGTGTTTCCAAGAGATTGCTGAAAGCCGCCAAAAATGCCGACAGTGCAAAATTAGACGGGAGACTCAAAGTTAAGCAACAAATTCGGCTTTCTCGTAATTTAAAATAAAAAAATAAAAAGTTAGATTTCCGCGTTATTTCCTAAAGATAGTGTTTCCCTGCTCGAATTTCGGCTTGTAGGCTACCTCACCCGATTTGGGCAACGAGATGGCTAACTGCCAGGGTGAGAGCACTCCATTTCAATTGATGACGGGCACCGCACACCAAATTGACAATCATCTGCGCAGTTTTCAAAAGTGGGGGCTTTAGAAATACGCTGACTGGCACGGCTGTGTGGTAAAAAAATAATATATATTTAAACGGAAAGAGCAGGCGTGTTCGGGGCAGGGTAATATAAATAAGTATTTTTGGAGCGAGAGTCTTTAACCTTGATCAGTTCATTCACCGCTTCCTTCGCAGAATTCCAAGTCTACACACATCACCGTCTGCAGACAAACAACAGCCTAACTGCGCGGTAATTAAGACTGTTTTTGTGGAAGGAAAAACTCTAGATCATAAGAAAAACGTACGTGTACAGCCCACACAGAGTCGGGAAAAGCAACTCGGGCGGCTGGTAACGCCTCGAACTGCGCCACTGTATCGCCACCGTAATGGAAGTAGGACTTGTCCGAACGTGTCCAACCACATTCTCTTTAACAGCGGCAATCTTCTCGGTGTTGTGTTATTGGGAGGGGTCATGCGCAGATAGAAAACCCGACAACTTATTTGAATATAACATGTCCAACACTGCTGCACGCCAGAACTATGAAATCACCAATAAATAAATACATCTGTATTTTAAAAGTCCTTTATACGTTTTAATATTTTAGCAAATCGGAGGAAAAGAAGAAGTAACGTTATCTGAAGCGACTGAGGCATTCCAAGTCGTAATGTTGTACCTTACACTGTACTCAAATGGACGCTGTTGTTGCCCGAACTAAGACGAAAGACACGACATAGCAAGTCTGGCTTCAGTTTCTAAAATGGCGGCTGGTGGAAATAGCTCCTCCAGGAGAACGTATATGTCACAAAAGAAACCCACTTAAATGTCGCATTGCACATTAGAGGAACTGTACGTTTCATTGTTAAGCAGCTGTTTTTTTCTGGAGAAAAGGATGAGCCCAGTGAAAGAAAACACATTCGTTTTTTTATGAGATTTAGAAGAGACGCAAGTACCACATCCCCTATTTTGCTGAGGTTGCGTTTTTTTAAAACTGGATTAGCGTGTACGGGACCCAATGAGCAAGCTCTGCGCACCGCAGGCCACGTCCCCACAGCCAATAGAAATTTAAGGTGGTGTCTATAAGCTAAAAAAGTACACTAGACAACCTAGCGGCTCGGAAGAGGAAAGGTGGTTTCTGTTTATAGACTCCGCAAAGCCGTTCTTTTTCTCTTAGCCTAGCGAGCTTTATCAACTGACATTCTTCCAGCCTTTCTATTTCAGTCAGAGCGTTTTCAAAATATTGTGATTGTAGAGGGGTTAAACAAAATAGCAACTGTATTTTATTGACTTGAATCGCCAGACGCTTGTAAAGTTCACATTGTGACTATATTTCTTTAGCATTGATGCCCGGACTTTGAAACAGGTTTGTAATAGGCGATTCCTGTTTTTAAGTACACTAAAAATAAATCTCTTCGCCTCATGGAATTTCAGAATGGGGTGATTTTATAATCCTCTGCGTTTTGCAGCGCGGTTTTGCGATCCCCCTCCCCCTAAACTCGTCGCAGGCAGTTTTAAAAGGGTCCTTTGATAATACTTTCTGTTTTGAAGCATTGTTGGACGTTTTGCGAGCCTCCAGTTTTGCAGATGCATTTCTTATTTTTAGTCTTAACTTTTTAACATCTAAATTATTGTACAAGATTATAGCAATTCTGCAGTTTAGAAAACCAAATTCAACCTACATGTATGTATGCAGTATGTGCATAGCACATGCCTAGCTAGGAAAGGCAGTAGAGCACTTTAACCCCTTCGCTGCTGGCCCGTTTCCGCCGCTGTGCGGTAAACAAATGAACAGGGCGGGGCCGTGACGAACCCCAGCCGTCATCAGCACACGAGCACCACGGAGCGTGGCGGCTGGGGTTCGTCACCGGCATGCAAGGGGTTAAAGGGTCAAAGGCAGCCACGGCCCGTGGAGGGAGTTTCAGTGGGGCGGGGTGGGGAGGGGCAGGGTGGGGAGTGCTAAAAACTGGAGTATGAATAATTGAAGGTAAGTAAACAATTTAATTAATAAAACGAATTTCGTAGCGCGCCCTACATCGTAAAATGCGATGCAGGGTGCGCTACGAAATTCGTTTTATCTGCCGCTTGGGAGTCTATTTTGTGCTCCATTCGGGTCAGTAGCTGGGAAAGTGTGCTGAGAGGGCATGATGTCTTTGTCAGGGGCAGTGTATAACTAGGGTCTGTGGAAGGAGAGGGTACTGGGTTATGGGATTGAGTGGCATCATTGGGGTTAGGAGTGGGGATAGATTGGACGTGAGGAGTCAGGTCGTTGTTGCTTCCGGTCAAGAGGTTAGAAGGAGGTGTTGTTGGTCTAGAGTCAGAGGGAGGGGAGTGAGCAATGGTAAGGAGGAAGTCCGTGTCCGGGGGATTGGCAGTGTGATTAGAAGTGAGGGCGGTTAGGGCATGTGGCGGTGGGTCGGGGGGAGTGAGCAGTGGCTAGACAGAGGTCAGTGTCTGAGGGATTAATGGTGACTTTGGGTATGGAGATGATTTGGGTAGGCAGAGTAGGGACAGTAGTGGAGTTGGCAGTGCTTTAAATGGGCCAGTACTCACAGGTACTGAGTACCGGCACTTCTTTGTTTTATCTCTCTGAGTACCGGCACTTCTCTTACTGCTGAGCAGAGTACCGGTACTCATTAAACGCTGGTGCTGGCGGCCTGTCTCTGACGGCCAAGGCACTTCTGTGAACCTGAGCCGAGCCCCTGCTGGACTATTCAGCGTGGGCTCATCTGCATACCGTCGGGATGTTCACCATCATGCTGTGTTGCAAACAAAGAAATTGAAGCAACCCGGTGACAGCGCTATTAAGAAAGCCGTGGGAGGTAACCAGGTTCAAATGGCTTTAATCACACCTCATTCTTTTGTGTAAGTGTCTGCTTATGATTGTCTGCTTGCCTGTGATTGATTTGTGTGAGATAAATGCGAGAGAAAGGGGGAGAGAGTAGAGACACATCTTGGAAGGTATCTTTAAGGAAATGTGTTGAATGGTTGTGTATGCAGGTCTGCTTTTTTCTGTGTCCCTCGAGAATATGTAGTATTGTGCCGAGCAACAGCAATTAACAATATAGATGTTGCAAATATTAAAAAAACAAGGAAATGTTAAAATATCACAGCGTTTGGCTACGTTGTGTAAGGAGTAAACAAACCTTTGTTTATTGAAAATAGACATTTCTCGTGTTTTGGTATGTGCTGGCAAGTAGTATAGAAGTCAAGAAGCATTGGCATGGTTTCCTAAGCCCCGCCCACTCGCCACATTTAAATGAGTACCTGTACTATTTTTCTTCCATTTAAAGCACTGGGAGTTGGGGATAATTTTCGAGGGTAGAGTCGGGTCTCCTGAGGTTGAGGGGGGGGTGCCTGTAGTAGGTTCAGTCACGGAAAGAAAGTCGTTAGAGTCTGATCTGGCTAGCTCAGGGTCAGAAGGGACAGTAGTGGAGTTGGTTATAATTTGCGAGGGTAGAATCTGGTCTCCTGAGGTCAAGGGGGGGGTGCCTGTAGTAGGTTCAGTCACGGAAAGAAAGTCGTTAGAGTCCGGTCTGGCTAGCTCAGGTCAGCCTTGCAGTGTTTATTAACAGTGCGTTTGCTGGACCTGGTGGTATCAGTTGAGGCCATTGTAGGGTGTTTGGCGGCGGAGTGTGATGATAGGGGTAGTGAGATTATAATTAGTGATGGTGGATGTCCATAAGTTGTAGCGTGGGTTGTCAGGGGAGGGACATTGGGTTGGTTCCAGTTTATTTGTAGGGCTGGGGGGGAATGGGTTTGATGGAATTGGTGAGTTAGAGAGGCTAGTAGTGTTGGGAAGTGCCAATCAAAAATGGTGAGGTGCGGATCAGTGGCCTGTATGAGAATGTTTCCTGTTCTGAAGATAGAAATTCTGAGTTCCCCTTTAAAGGTAGGAGTGATTGTTGTGGAGATTTTTTCGCCATAGGGAATATTAACTGATTTTGTGACTTGAAAGTGAGGAAGGAAGGTGTTTTTCCACTTAGTCGGGCGATTTGTGTGAAAGATTAAGTTAGTTTTCGTGTTGCTGTTGGTAGCGGTGTTGTAGTTGCCTACTATAAGTATTTGCGGGTACTGATTTAAGTTACTGTGCTTTAGGTTCTTTTTAGCATTACTGGTCAGATTTATTGGGTACTTTATGGCCCATGAGTTTAGAGTTCCAAGTGGGGTTTGGATGGTGCATATTTAATGGCTGAGCGTTCAGGCTCTGTATGAATCTATGGGAGTAGAGGTTGGTTGCGCATTTGCGTTTTGTTGCTGTGAATGGTTGGACTAAATAATGAGAGAAGTGTCAAATTATTGATCAATTCAAGATGGTTGTTATCTTCTTTGAACATAGGTTGTCCCCTTTTTCTAATTCCATGGAGAGCTATAAAAGGTAATTCCAAGTATGATTGTGTAGAGAGGCGGATGGTAGCATGTGAGGCCTGCAAGCCACAGACAGTACAGCGGAGGAGAGGCAGAGCAGCCCAGAGTTAGAACAACAGTACCCAGGAATCTCAACCGATGAAGTGTCTGGTGTAGTCTATTGCTCTTTCCTGGAGTTGGGGAGGGTTGAGTGGACCTTTCTTCCATTTTTTAGATTTGTCAGTCAGCCATCTGAGGAGGGTAGCAGATGTTCTTTCAGGAACAAGCTAAAACATGGAAATTGGATTGTTGGATTGTTGCTGCATTGTGATGTAGTCTTTAAAGAAGTGTGTCTTTTTCACCTCTTTCCTAAATTGAGCAGCATTGGGATGATTCTTTTGGATACAGTTCCAATCATTTATTAAACTTGGGCTTCACTCCGCTGAATCCCGCAGAGTTACTGAAAAACTCGGAAAGATTCTGCGGAGTTTTGCAAGTCGGCGGAGTATCATCTGCCTAAGTGCCTGGCTATTTATTTCCAGTTCCGTCCAATAAGCGGCAGTGTGTTTTTAGTAGCTTGCATCAGGCTATTGGATTTACTACACCCCTTCAATGAGTGATTCATGTAATAAGGTTCCTAAACCATAGGCATGGCAGTGAAAATGAAAGGTTAATGTGCAGCACGCAGCAACTAGCAACACTTGAGTGGACCCTCTGCTGCTGCTCAGTCATGCGCCTGCTAATTATCATTCCTCGGTGGTGGTGCTGGCAGTGGCACATGACTGCTGGTGATTCCCAGAATTGATTAGCAACTTTTATAATTGGGAAAACAAGGCAAAGTACAAACTCTATAATTTGTCTCGTAGTGTCATCAGCACTTTCTGAAAGTGGTCCGTAACTGCAAGGCACTCTTTCCATTTCCCACCCTGACTGGCTTCTATTCCTTGTTGTAGTCCAACTGATGGAGCAAGGTGGCAAAGCAAAATTTTGTGTACCGCTCGTGAAGTCAATATTCCATAACGCTAACATTTACTAATGGTGTGTTGTGGTGAAATAATCAACGATAGTATAAGTTGAACACATATGCACACGTGGGAATACTAATTTTGCCTGCATGAGGCAATATAATTAACTAATTTGTATTGTTATTGTGATGTGAACTAATGCACAGCTTAAATATAAACAAACGCAGCGTGAATATGCTTATTGTACACGTTTTTGTGCTAGAAAGTCGTCGGATATGTAAGTATAAAACGCATTTATGAACCTGGGTTTCACTCCGCTGTATCCCGCAGAGTTACTGAAAAACTCGAAAGATTCTGTGGAGTTCTGCAAGTGGGCGGAGTATCATCTGCTTAAGTGCCTTGCTATTTATTTCCAGTTCAGTCCAATAAGCGGCAGTGTGTTTTTAGAAGCTTGCATCAGGCTCTTGGCTATTGGATTTACTACACCCCTTCAATAAGTGATTCATGTAATAAGGTTCCTAAACCATAGGCATGGCAGTGAAAATGAAAGGTTAATGTGCAGCACGCAGCAACTAGCAACACTTGGGTGGCCCCACTGCTGCTGCTCACTCATGCGCCTGCTAATTATCATTCCTCGGTGGTGGTGGTGGCAGTGGCACATGACTGCTGGTGATTCCCAGAATTGATTAGTAACTTTTATAATTGGGGAAACAAGGCAAAGTACAAACTCTATAATTTCTCTCATAGTGTCATCAGCACTTTCTGAAAGTGGTCCGTAACTGCAAGGCACTCTGTCTATTTCCCACCCTGACTGGCTTCTCTTCCTTGTTGTAGTCCAACTGATGGAGCAAGGTGGCAAAGCAAAATTGTGTGTACCCCTCGTGAAGTCAATATTCCATAACGCTAACATTTACTAATGGTGTGTTGTGGTGAAATAATCAACGATAGTATAAGTTGCAGACATATGCACACGTGGGAATATTAATTTTTCCTGCATGAAGCAATATAATTAACTAATTTGTATTGTTATTGTGATGTGAACTAATGCACAGCTTAAATATAAACAAACGCAGCGTGAATATGCTTATTGTACACGTTTTTGTGCTAGAAAGTCGTCTGATATGTAAGTATAAAACGCATTTATGTGGCTTATCTGCTAGGTAATAACTAATGGGGAAACATTAGTATGGTGGGAGGTAAACAGAAGGGTTTTAGTTCCATATTTAACATGAATTTGTGTTTGTTTCTATGATAGTTCCAAAAGTGGCCTCTGAGGCCTAGTGAAAACATGGCTGCTCTGGTAAACTGCGAGCGAGTGCTGGACTGCGCATGCGCGCCCAAAGCCTGCAAGTGAGAGTGAGCTGCCTGTGCTCGGATGGGAAGTTCAAGGCCGCTGTACCCTGGAAGTCAGGATGGTTGCCAAAACATGGACACTCGAGTGTTCCGAACGTGAGAAATGAAGATATAGTTGCCAGTCGAGGATGTGCCTAGACCAAAGACTTTCCTAAACAATGCGCTTTTTAATAATTTGCTGATTCACAGTGAACATGATGCTGTAATGGCGAGGAAATGCTCACCCACCCCAAATTTTTCCAATCAGAACCCGAGTTGGTGATGCTAGATACTTTTTAGATAGATTAAGTTAGAGAATTAGTGTATAAAACCCCCTGATTTTGCTTCGAAGTATCGCTCCTTTCGATTTCATCTCGAAGTGCTGTCGGATTGCAGATCGATTCCTGGACGTTAGACTCTTTGAATTATTTCTTGTTTTCTTTGCAGGACTGAAGGATAAGATGAGGGTGTTAGTTAGGGATGTTAGGAGAGAATGAATTTGGAACTATCTGTTCTTTGCTAAACTTTCCACTGAACTTTAAAATAAATGTCTATTTTCCGAGCTTTAAAATAAATGATCATTTTCAAATAAAGTTTTTAAGATTTTTCCTGAATAAAGAATTAATTAATGCCTAAATGTCAGACATGCTAAAAGTTTGCTTTTAATAAAAATTAGATACATGGAAAATTAAAGCTGGTCTTGTATTTTCCTACTCCTATTTTTCTTACTAGCAGATCCATTGCCACTATGGTGGTGTGTCTGAATAAAATTGACATTTGTTAAAAACCACGGTAAATGGTTTAAAACTGCAGGTGTAAATAATAACTAGTTAAATAGGTTTAGACACTCCGCCAATGTTACAGCATTACTCCTTTATGTTTCACCAATCCCTGAAGTAGAGTAACAGTGATCAGAGAAAGTGTGCAGTGTTATGGGTCCCACTGGTGAATGAATGTGTGACTGGATATTTCAGGGAAGCGGTGATGCTGGTTTAGAAATAATTTTTGAAGTACCACTGCAATACAATGTTAGTCTTTCTGTTCTTTTCTAAGGGTCCTTTTACTGGTAGTCTAAAATACAGAACCGTAGTGCTTTAAAGTGTTATTACTAGCGGTTTTCCCCAAAGACCACCTGTTATGTAATTAGAAATATAACGTATACCACAATCAGAGATTTACTGTTGCTCTTAGGCCTGACACTTTTAAACTGTGGATCTGTTTCACGGCACCATGCAATCACCCTCATACTCCTTTGAAAAGGTAACAGACATAAAGCAGTGGCACAAACACCGCACAGACAGCGTGCAGAGTTTGTGCTCTGTTCTATGACATTTTATTGTACATATTTCAATACGTAAGGAAGTGCATACGGGAAGCAAGTGAGCAGCTGACTGGATAGGGATGATGGTTTGGGGACCGGATGACTCCATGCCACCGGCTCTTAAATTATTATTCCTGGGCTAGGCTTACATATCTGTCCATTCTGGGAGTTGTAGTCTATGTTTATGTTAATTGAGCTAATTAGACAAATGCACCCAGGAACACTGATCTGTAAAAAGCAAAGTGCTTATTGAGAAAACTGTCCTGTCATCTGGTCACCCTACGCCTGAAGCTATACGCTGAACTTGTAGCTGGACATTTGAGTGGGTTTCTATGCGTAGCAAGGTCAGGGGGCGCTTTTTGAGCTGTGATCTACCATTTCTGTCTTTTGTGAGAGGTTAGCAATATTCTCTTATGGTGCACCCAGACCAAAGCATTTCAAACGTCAGCAGATAGCGGAAGTAATAAGGGGCCCGGAAGTAAACAGTAATGGTACCGAAGTCGGACTGCGTGCAAGAGCAGATCCACAGTGGAGGTGAGACTAGGATATGGGGGAGAAGTGAAACGTAGCCAATGCTCGCACACTTCACTTTGTGCACTCTTTCATGTGTTATACAGTGTGTATGAGCAATATGGTTCTGAAGCTCTATGCTGCTTTGCAATGTAGGTTATTGTATGTTCTGTAATTTAGTGCTGAATTGGTTACGGGCAGAGAAATTAGCTGAGTTGTGGACAAAGTCTGAAAGGCACCTGGGAGAGTTGTGTGAGTGGAGAGCTCATTAATTTAGCAGCGTACCGGACGCTTGCCTTGCAGTCAAGGGAGACTCAGGATAGCGGGCTCCTTCAGGAGGCAGTTGTTCTGCCGGGACTCGCTGGATGCTGTGTGTGGATGCATCCCTTGATCTGGCCCAGATGGTCCCTGCTGGCTCGGCTGCAGATAACACTCTGCTGCCCCTTAGGCATCAATGTGTAAAAGCCATCTCTATCTAACGAGACCAGTCCAAAAATGTAGGAGTGACCTGAGCGCGCTGTTAAACTCTGCTCCGCATGCGGATGACAGTTGGCTGAGGCCTTTTAAAGATTTGTAATAATAAAGGAACTTGTTCTAAACACTACAACTTCTCCGGACTTCTGAATTTGGTGCACCATCCTTTAATATATGATGTGATCCCACATTGGTTTCCTGTTTAAAAGGCTCCCTCGAGCCGGTTGAGCTGACGAGCTCATGGAGAGGCACCTGCGCATCTTGAGAGGTACTGTGACCTGAGAATACTTTGGCAGCCTGCTCAGCAACACCAAATATTTGATGCCTAATCTCTACTGACAACGGATAATGATCCAGAAACTTGTGTAAAGAGATGGACAGTACAACTTTGTAATTACTCGAGACAATCCTGCAAGCACACACACTTGGTGAACTGAATGGACCACAATGCTCAGGGGCGAACCCGCTGGTAGGTGAAGCAGTTTGATCCCGCATTGATTTCCTGTTTAAAAGGCTTCCTCAAGCCGGTTGAGCTGAAGAGCTTGTGGAGAGGTAGCTGCGCGCCTTTAGAGGTACTTTAACTGAGAATACTTTGGCAGCCAGCTCAGCAACCCCAAATAGTTGATGCCTAATCTCTACTGATGACGGATAATGATCCAGACACATGTGTATAGAGATGGGCAGTATAACTTTGTAATCACTCGAGACAATCCTGCAAGCACACACGCTTGGTGAGCTGCATTGACCACAATGCTCATGGGCGAACCCGCTGGGAGGTGAAGCAGTGTGCTCCCACATTGGTTTCCTGTTTAAAAGGCTCCCTCGAGCCGGTTGAGCTGACTAGCTCATGGATTGGCACCTGCGCGCCTTGAGAGGTACTGTGACCTGGGAATACTTTGGCAACCTTCTAAGCAACCCCAAATATTTGATGCCTAACCTCTACTGACAACGTATAATGATCCAGAAACACATGTACAGAGATGGCAAGTATAACTTTGTAATTACTCAAGACAATCCTGCAAGCACACACACCTGGTGAACTGCATTGACCACAATGCTCAGGGCGAACCCGCTGGGAAGTGAAGCAGTGTGATCCCACATTGGTTTCATATTAACCTGGGTCTCCAAACCAACAGATTTAGTGGAGGATGACAAGAGGATGCCTTGACGTGGGAAAGAATTTGAGGAAGGATCCAAGGACGGTGCACAGTCCGACCATTTAACATTGTGAACCATGACTGACGGGGCCAATAAGGCACACTAAGGCCCACATGCATCAAGCACTTTTTCATTCGCAAACGGTGCGATTCCTTAAAATCGGCCGTTTGCGAATGCAAAAGTGCTTTTTGGGATGCATGAAGCAATTTTAGAATTCGCAACATTGTTGCGAGTTCTAAAATTGCGGGTGCTTTTAAGAAGTCGCAGATGTGCGACTTCTTAAAAGCAATGCATCATTACTTTGACAAGTGGAAATTCGCAATTAGGGTTCCAAATTTACCGAGTGGTTGAACCACTCGGTAAATTTGGAAAAAGTGTTTAAAATGCTTTCAATGTTTTTTTTTTCAACATTCATGTTTCACACACACATGTCCTTAGGACATGTGTGTGCGAAACATGATGCGAAAAATACATTTCAGGGGTGCATGGGGGGGTCCTTTGGACCCCCCCCCCCGCACCCATGAAATTTTCTAAGTGCCACTCGCAATTCCCATTGACTCCTATGGGCCTTTTGGCCCATAGGAATCAATGGGAATTGCGAAAATTAACTTAAGAATTCGGTATTCTTTTGGGATTCGGTAAAAATTGCGATTTTTACCGAATCACAAATGAATACCGAAAATAATGATGCATAGCATTTTGCACTTCTTAATTTGCGATTCCTTATTTTTCGCAAATTAGGAAGTGCAAAATGTCACAATGATGCATGTGGGCCTTAGAATTATGTCCACCTTCTGCTGAATATTGGCCAAGAACTTTGGGATTAGAGGAAAAGGCAGGAAGGCAGAAAGTAACATTTTGGGCCACTTTATCAACAAAGCATCCATTTCTCATGCTCCCCTTCTCCTGGAATCTTGAGCCAAATCTGTGAATGAGAGCATTGCCCTTCGAAGTAAAACGATCCAGGTATGGAGAGTCGAACCTCTTGCAGAGTCACCTCAAGATTGTCTGAGACCGGAATTAATTCCTGCACGATGGAAAGTCCCTGTGCTCAAAAGATTAATGTTTTTTGTTGTCTTTGTCCTTGACCTGAATCGCTGAGATACTCAAAAGATTGATCTCTTCCCAAACTCTCATTAAGCTTGCAACTTGGATGAGGAAATGGATCAAGTGTTCCCTTGGTGGTCGCTGTAGGCTCCTGAGCTTGTATCGTCCTTTCTGAATAAGTCATTATTCAGATAAATTATAGCCCTACAATATAAGAGGGCTCTGTATATTGCAGCCAGTCCTCTTCAGTTCGATTACCTCATCCTCTCCAACGAGATTAATGACTGCTCTCCAAACTATTTTGCAGGCATTTGTTGTCAAAACCAGAGGTTGCACCGCCTCTCCTTTAAATAGAGTCTCTGAATTTATCCACCCCATCAACTGAACTTTGAGTTCCATTGTCAGTGGTATTAGAGTTGCCAATGGTTAATTACACTGAGGCAAGGGCTTCTGCAGATGCCATAACAATGGTTGTAGATAAAGGCAGGCCCATTGAACAGTGAACAGACTGCAATATGACCTTGGATTTCCATACAGTCTGGCTGGAACCTCTGTCTTGCTCAGGAGAAGTCTGATCAAATTTTAAAGACATGAGTTTCCTGGAGAACAACCTTTCCCAAATCCTGTTAAAATCTGGCCCCAATTAGCTTCATATGTCTCTCAAAGGAAATGATTGGCATTTGTGAAAGTTCAGAAGAAGACCCAACTTTTCAATTATTATCTTTGTGTCGTCCATGCAAAGAGCCTCTTGTTCAGAGGGAGCATAAAGCGACCAGTTGTCCAGGTAAGGATAAACCAGTATTCCTTGGAGATGGAGGTAGCAATCACTGGTGCCATCATCTTCATAAAATCTTTTGGAGCTGACTTTAGATTAAAAGGCTGAACTATGAACTGGCAATACTATTGGCCCACAGCAAACCTCAGATACTTCCAATAATGTTTGGCAGTCGCTATATGGAAATATGTGCCAGTATGTTCTAGCGTAATCATGGAATGATTCAATGGAATTAAGGGCCAGATGTAGGTCGGTCGGTAACGGCCAAAAATCGGTATTTTCGGCCGTTACCGACCGGTATTCAAGAATTGGCATGTAGGGGCACAATTTTACAGAATCAGTAAATTTACCGAATCGGTAAATTTACTGATTCGGTAAATCTCAGATGTAGGTGGGACTCTTCTGAGTCCCAAAGGCCCTACAAAATCGGTATTTTACCACACAATCCTATTGTGTGGTAAAATACCGAATTCAGGTTTGCATGCACATGTGTGCATGCACACCTAGCCATGTGACAGACAGACATGCCCTTAGGGCATGTCTGTCTGCCACATGGCGCGCATGCCTATTTGTGGGGTGCCAGAGGGTGTCAAAGTGACACTCTCTGCACCCTTGCAAAATTAGGTATTTACCGATTCTGTAAATACAGAATCGGTATTTCCCATTGATTCCTATGGGCTTCAAAGCCCATAGGAATCAATGAGAAATACTGATTCTGTATTTACAGAATCGGTAAATACCGAATGTTACAGATTCGGTATTTCCACATCTGGAAATACCTACATATCCACCCCTTAGATTTACCGATTTTTAATTACCGAATCGATAAAATTCGGTAATTAAAAATCTGTAAATTTATTTTACCTACATCTGATGAATTATCCACTTTTAATCCTGGCCCCCACTGAATTAACATGGATGTTATCAGGAGGAATCAATTCCATCTTCTATAAAGGATGACATTTAGACATGAGCCTTGCGAGAGAAATCTTTTCCGGATCCTTCTATTCTTGCTTAATCACCTCCAACACAAACTGATGAATAGGAAGATCTGTGTTATCTAGTTTCTGAAATTGACCAAGGACAGTTTCCTGAGCAGTAGAAGGTTTCTCCACTGGATCAAAATCCATATTCTCTCTGACATCAGTTCTAACTTGCGGTAACATCTCTTTAGATGTGTACTTTGTCTTTTGTTCTGATTTAGGTAAGGAATATTCCATATCAGAAGAAATGACTGAGGCAGACATTCTATCTCCCACTGACTTCTCATTGAAATCATGATTGGAACTTACCTCACTTCCTCATCCTCTTTGCCCTTTTGATGTCTCTTGGGCAAGGGAGAGAAAGTACTAGATGAGTAAAATGACACCAAGACTTGGAGTGAGAAGGAGAAATGTCTCTTTTTTGTAGAATATTTACCCATAATCCAGACAACAAGATATCAGCAACCGCTAGGATACTCAGTAGCAGCGTATCAGTATACCTCTGTGCCACTTGCATGTTTAAATACTGAAAATGGAGACATGCACCGCCCGTGTTCTAAAATGAAATCACTTGCATCTGCCGACCATGGCGATTCACTGCACCTGGGTGAGCTAGGAGAATGTTCTCAGATGGCGATCTACAAGATGACAAGGAAGGAGCCAACAACATTAAAGTCTTACTGTCGCTCTTGTTGTTGGCAAAAAAGGTCCCACAATACAGCAAGGATGTCCTGCAAGTCCAGCAGGCAGGGCATCTCTCTTTTCACTTCAGTGTGATCACATCTACAATGGAAGTGAACCACCGGATGCGCCATCTACGTTCCACATCCTGGTTCCATCCCAAAGACAGGATAAAACAAGCAAGAGGTTTCTGGGAATGCTGTCCTTAAAGCACCCAAGAAGTGGGATTTCAATTTTAATCCTCAGTTTTTTGTCCTGCACTGGAAGTAGGATTACCCCTGAAGTAATACGCAAGACATAAAGGTAATGTTCCAGATCCTGTGTTAATTGATGGAGCAGGCCTGCTGCTATATTGGGGGGCTAAGGAGCTTTTTCGATCTTAGCTGTTGGCCAATTTGTAATATACGACACGTTTAGCCCCTTGTTCATGATTGTGTGGCTTTGTTTTTTGTCGTCTTCTCTTGATTCAATGGCTTCCCTTCCTATTCTTCAGTTTGTCCCACCTATGAGCATTTCGTGTCAGTGTTCAGTTTGGCTAACTTGTACCCTTCCACTGCGTTGCTTGCATTCAGACAACTACTTTTTTATTTTTCCTTTATGTGCCTGTTGGGCTGCATGTGTTTTCTAGCCCTCTCCCCATGTGCTACTTCCATTTTCGCGGATACCTCACTTCCCATGATGCTTCCCACTCACCCAGCCTATTGATTTTTTTCTTTTTTTTAAATATTATGTGTTCCCCAGTACTGCTCTTCTTTTGCTGCCTGCCACTCTCTTGTTTTCAGCCCACGTTACTTTTTAAAAAGTTTTTGCTGTGCTGTCAGCAGGTGTTTATTTAAAAATGTGTTTTACCCATTTCAAGATGCCCCCACCCCCACAAGTGGGCACCAAAAATGGGTTTGTATTATTTGAACAAACCAACCCTAAGAACTACAGATCAATCCCACTAACAGATGTGGAACCAAGAAATACGCCTCCAATTTTTTGCTTGAATTAGAGGATTGGACGACCAGCATCAACTTATTTCCCAAAACGCGAATAGGTTTTTGCACTGGAATGAACACCCTAACCAACTTCTCAGCAGTCACCCTCTTGACTGAGCAAGCTATCTCAAAGTCAAGTGCACTTTGGGGTGTCCCGGCAAAACTGCTCAAGGCAATCTTAAATCTTTATTCAAACACATGGGTTCAAATCAAACCAGGAGACGGCTGAAGCTTAACTAACAACCTTTTCACCAATAATGGCCTAAAACCGGGGGGTGTCTTTGCACCCTGTTTGTTTAACATCTACACAGCAGACCTAGAGAACCATCTACGCCAAGTACAGGAAGACCCCCCCAAAATTGGGCAATGAACAAATAGGAAGTTTGCAATATTCAGATGACATAGTCTTGCTCCGCAAGACTTCACGAGGTCTACAAAGGCTGATCTCCCAATTTGAAGACTACATAACCACTGCGCACCTCGACTTCAACTACAACAAAACCAAGGTCCTGTGCTTCTAGAGCCCACACATAATACAATCCACCTTCACTTGGAAGGCAAACGGTAACACAGTGGACCAGGTCTTAACTTATAAATGCCTTGGGGTACAACTAGATTGCCACCTGAATTACAAACAGCATATGTCATCCAGGTAAGCAAAAGCAAACAAATTGTTATTTACATTTAAAATCCTGTAACAAATGTTATAGCCTGCTCAACAAATCATCTCTTGCAGGTCATTGTTTTAAAATGCTCCAGAGAAAAATAGGTCAGAAAAATATTTTGATCAACGGAATAATCAATATTCTATGGAGGATTGGGAATCAGAAAAATCTATGGGAACGCATTTTGCCTAGGACAGCGTAGGACAAGGAGGACCAGTTGAGATACCTGTAGACCAGTCAGGACCCTATATAACAGCCATCATACTTGGGCAGGATCAGAATTTTTTTGTGGATTCAGGGGCGACATGCAGTGCGATAACTCAGAAACTGGTCCCTGGTACACCCTTGTCTGGCCAAGTGATTACATCGATAGGGTTTGATGGAACACCAACTCCTAGCCCTGTATCCCAAAAATTGCCTTTGCAGGTTGAGAATTTTATTGCTTCAGCGCCCTTTTTGCTTCCCCCACACGCTCCTGATAATTTGATGGGGCTTGATCTTCTGAAATATTTCCATGCTACAATACATTGTTCCCCATCTGGAGTACATGTCATTTTTTGGAAAAAGACATTGCCTAAACAATATCATTTCTCTTTATGTTCGAATCTTGATTCTGTTCCTTCATGTGTTTGGGCTACTGCTGACACAGGTGTGGGAAGAATGGACATTTACCCAGTATACATACAGGTTCGTGAGGGTGCCTCCTTACCATGGGTCCCGCAATATAAAATATCAGAAGAAGGTGAGGATGCTCTAATATCTATCATTGACGACATGATATGTACAGGAGTTGTTGAGGAAGTTTCCTCTAAAGTAAGTAATAGCCCCATTCTCCCCATCCTAAAACGTGGAGATGAAGCAGGAGACAAGATTTACCGATTCATGATTGATTTAAGAGAAGTAAACAAAATAGTGATTCCTCAATATCCTGTTGTCTCTAATATTACGACCTTGTTGACATTAATCCCACCTACAGCCACTATATTTTCTGTTATCGATCTCAAAAACTACTTGTTTGACTTCTAATTAAGGGGCCGCTCATTCAGATTTTGTAGAGCTCTACAAGGTTATACAGAAAGTACTAGTATTTACAGTCAGGCACTTAAACCACAGTTGAATGAACTTCTTTTGCCATCAGGAGTTACACTTGTGCAATATGTCGATGAAATTTTGCTCGCCGCAGATACAGTTGAGCATTGTAAAGAGGCCACTCTTTCTCTATTGCATCAGCTTGCTACTAAGGGACATAAGGTCTCTAAGAATAAGTTGTAATGTTGTCAATCTGAGGTCACCTATTTGGGTCACCTCTTGTGTAAGGAAGGTCGTACTCTGACCAAAGACAGAATTCAAACTATTCTAAAAATTCCCATCCCAAGATTCCAACTTCTCCCTTATCATCAAAACTTTTTTGTCCATTGTTACTAAAGACAGTCCCTTTCCTCTACCATGGACATCTGAATGTCAAGAAGCATATCAGCAGCTTCGTGCATCCCTTTGTTCTGCTCCAGTGTTATGCACTCCATACTATGCTAAGCTTTTTATATTATATGTACACGAGAGATTAGGATGTGCATCGTCAGTTGTAACACAACCATATGGTAGTAAACATCGTCCATGTGCTTATTTTTTGGCTGTATTGGGCCCAGTGGCCAGAGGACTTCCAGGCTGTCTTAGAGCGGTTGCTGCCACATCCATTTCTATACGACAATCTGAGGGGATAGTGTTGAGTAACAAGCTTATGGTACCACATTCCGTAAATGCACTCCTTAATCATACTAAGACACAACACCTGACTAGTGCTAGACTTACAGGATACAAACTTACGCTCTTGGCACCTCATATCACACTCAAGAGATGTTTGATATTGAACCCTGTTACCTTTGCCAGCTGAGCAAACTCATGATTTGCACTACTTTATTTTTTTGACAGAAGAACAAATTAAGGGAAGAATAAATCTCAAAAATACACCTTTGTTAGATCCTGAGGGGGAAATATGGGTGGATGGTTCCAGCTTGAAATCACCTGATGGCACCTCCTCTGCATCCTATGCCATAACCACATTACAAACTGTGGTAGAAACAGCCCATATTCCGCAAAAAACTGCCCAAGAGCTGAACTTATTGAACTTTTAAGGGCTTGTGAACTTAGTGAAGGGTTATCAGTGAACATTTACACAGTCAGTATGCATTTGGTGTGGCACACAATTTTGGCAAACTTTGGAAGGAACGAGGATTCCTAACCTCACATGGTTCTAAAATACAGCATGGTGAATTGGTAAATAGTCTTCTTACTGCCTTGACATTTCCAAAGAGTGTAGCTATTATGAAATGTAATGCCCACAAGTGAATCACAGATAAAGTGGGACAGGGAAATGCCTTTGCAGACACTGTAAGTATACACATGAGTAGGATGTATGTATTACTATCCCAAGCTAAGAGATGGGAAAATATGTATACAGAGATCAAAGAAATAAAGCAGTTAGCTAAAGAACAAGAAAAAACAGAATAGATAAAGGAAGGAGAGTTAGATGATGAGTGATGTTGGATGTCAAAAGATATGCTGAAATGGAAGTTACCTTACGCTTATTTACTGCAATTTGTAACCATGGCTCATGGACCTGCTCATGTTAGTGCCGGTGTACAGTCAAAATATCGAGTTTTTAATATTGAGTAGCAATAATATCGAGTAAAAAATATAGAATAGACATAATATCGAATAGACAGAATATAGACTACCAAAATATCGAATAGAATAGTATTAATATTGAATAGAATAGCATTAATATCGAATCAAAAATATAGAATGGACAAAATATCGAATGGACAGAATATAGAATACAAAAATATCGAATGGACAGAATATAGACAACAAAAATATCGAATTTGAGGTAAGTAAGTTAATATAATTATTATTATTTTTTTTTGTCCTCATTTGCCTTCCCTTCCCGACAAGGGTAATACCAACCACCTTGCACGACTTGAAGACGTGATTTATTATTCTGGTGGTAGAGATGTCCCAAAGAAGAACAAGGGTATCTTCAAGTCCATCTAGGTATATTTCAACCTGTGGGGCCATAATCGATTCTAGGCTGGCCCTGGTCCAGGAGCTTTGATGGCATAATCATGGGACCCGGGGGGAAAAAAAAACCACCGGGTTCATCTCCAATTGATTAAGAGGTCCCAAAAGGCCAAATTACGCTTACTGGCTGTTCTTTTAAGGTCCATTTTAGATGTTTCATATAAGGATGAAAGCCACCGAGAATGTAATGGGGGTGTTTTTTCTATCCACTGTATACAAATTTGTCTTCTCGCCATTAAAATTGCGTAGAAAAGAAAAGATTTCGCCTTGCCTTTAATATTCTCTTCCAACCCAAAAATGACAAGTGAGAGGGTTATTGATAAAGATGTATGTAGGATAGAATTTAGAGTGAGTGTTCTTCACCTCTTCCCAAAAATTTGAAATGTCAGGACATTCTAGAAACATGTGTATATCGCTGGCACCCACCATGTTGCATTTGTTACACTTTTTGTCTGGTAGAAATTTAGACAGTTTCAGTGGTGTTATATAAGCACGGTGTACTGAAAAGAGATGATTTCGTCGTAACCATGCAGGCTTTACAATTTTATATAATAGTCCGCAAGATTTTAGCCACATCTCATCGCATGGAGTACTAATCGCTGTTCCCCATAACTCATCTGGTAGTTTAAACTCCCCGTCGTTTTCCTCCAGCATCTGCCAATACCATGTAGCTACTTCTTTCCCTCCAATGGGTCGTTCAACCAGCTTTTGTTCTATTATGCTAATTTTCCCAATGTTGGTGTCTATACGGCTCTGTGATCTCGTCCAGCTGTCTAATTGAATATATTTGAATCTGGACAGCCCTGAGCCAACAAGTTCGTATAAATCGTCCCAGGTTATTAATTTCCCGTCTTTAAAAAGTTGGCCCCATCTTGTGATACCTGCTCGCTTTATTATAGTGGAAAGACTGTCTTTCAAACATGGTGGTAAGCCGGGTGAGTCCCAGATTGGAGAATAATTTGAGTAATATGACAAGCCAATTTTTTTCCTTATGTTAGCCCAGTGTCAGGATCCGACCATGTGGGTCACCGACCGGCATCAGAACGAACTAAATACATCAGAAACTACAGTTCCCGGCATGCTCGGGGAGGACGTTGCGTGCTTGACGCATGGCACGCATTTTCGGAAGTAAATCCCTGCTCGTCGGCGATGGCGGAGCCGATAATTCTCCTGGAGTCAGAGGCTGGTATGTTTGTGTCAGCAGTCCCGGTAAGCGTTGCCCCCTTTGAAAAGTGATCGTATCCGGTGAACACTGTACCGGAGGTAGGTTTGGGGTCTTTTGGTGGCGAGTCAAATCTCGCCAAGGAACACTTCCTGGTGTTGACCGTTTATACAGAGATAGACATTCTGTTGTTTAAATCTACGGGGAGCAGCCAAGAAACATTTGCTCTCCGTGATTCTGTACGTATGGAGTCAACCTTGTTTACTGACATTTAATGTGGTGTTCCTTCAAATGGATTAAGGATTGGTTGGGGCTCCAACCATACGCATTTTGTCATTTGGTTTCCTACGTTGGATGTGTTGTGAAGGGGAACTTTGAAACACCAGATTTCCAAGGTGCAAGTTACATCTCGCAAGGTTAAGAATGAATTAACCTAGGCGTAATAATTTCCTTTTTGTTGTTTCACGTTGCTGTTCTTCTTCTGTTCAAGATACAGGGGAGCTGATTGAGGGGAGAATCAGAGGGATTGGTTTATCTACAAGACGTGCATTCATATATATATATAGGTATGTGTGGTTATGGTGATATGAATAGAAGTACATCACATACTCATAAGGCAAATCACACAAACCTGTTTGTTTCATGTTTTTTCTATTACAGTAGATGAATCTCTGTTTCCACCTCATTCCTCATCCCTGATTTACGCCTTCATTATTTTTCTTTACAGGTAGGGATAAGGATATACAGGGGTTAACCATAGGGGTTGAGTGCTGACATTGAATGAAGTGCTTATTGAAGAAAATATACTTAGTGCATGTTATTGTCGTTTCAGGTCTCCTTCCCTGCTGCTCCCTACCTTTCCTTCCCTCACTTGACTATCCTAGTAGTCTGTGTCTATACTCCAGACTCTTGGGGACGTCGCGTGGGGGAAGTTATAGGCTTTTCAGCACAATCCTGAAGAAGTACGACGGTGGAGCCTGACACCCAGTTTTTAGCCCATGATTGTGCCTTTTTAAGTTTGATTTTTTTGAAGAATTTCTGACTTCCAAATTTAAACATGAAAGCCTCTGGTGTTAAATTCGCCCCCAATAATATTACCTTGTACATAGAGTCAGGAGTAAGATTAGATTGCATTTTTAATAACATTCTTTAGTGTGACATCTGGAAGGCCCATGAATAGTACAACAGATCCGGAAGTGCAAGGCCCCCCTTTTCTCTTCTTCTTCTTAGTTTTTTCCATGCTATTCTTGTTGTTTTATAATTCCATATAAAAGAATTAATTTCTCTTTGAGATTTTTCGATTTGTTTCGACGCAAATGCGGTTGGAATAGTATTAAGAATGAAATTGAACTTAGGAAGGATACACATTTTAACTAGATTTACTCTACCCATTATGGAAAGCGGTAGGTGTGACCAGGATTTTAGAAGTTTTTTACTCTCAATATGTATTCTTTCTAAATTAGTTTGCCCTATATTTCCCACTTCTTGGGTTATTCTTATTCCTAGGTATCGCATTGATGTTGAAATGTTTACCCCTAGCTGAATATTTGGTAAGTTCCATACCATTATCTCAGTTTTGCTAGAGTTGATGTCATAGCCCGAAATATGGCCAAATTCTTCAGCACGTTTAATGACGACTGGCAATGCCTTGACTGGGTCAGATATAAAGGCCAAAATATCATCTGCGTATAAGGCCACCCGCCTTTCCCACTCTCCAAAGCTGAAAGATGGAATATTAGCCTCGTCCCTTAAAAGTTGAGCGAACGTTCGATGTATAAATTGAATAGGAGAGGGGAAAGCGGGCAGCTCTGCCTTGTGCCTCTAGATATGTTAAAGGCTTCGGTCAAACCCCCATTAATCAGTAACCTGGCTGAGGGTGTGCTGTATAGTAGTTTAATTGTCCTGCAAAACCCTTCCCCACAGTTGAATGTTTTTTAATGCGTCGTTTAGATAGAGCCAGTTGACTCTAAAAAACGCTTTGGTTGCGTCTAGGGTCAAGGTAGCCAAGGGTACAGAGACGGCAGTAGCAATATCTATAGCCCCCACGAGTTCATGAGTTAACTCCGCTAGTTGTCTACCCTTGATAAATCCCTTTTGATCTGGATGGATGATATTACTAATGACGCTAGCCAATCTTGTGGAGATGATAGTTGTAAATATTTTGTAGTCATTATTGAGAAGTGATATTGGTCTGTATGACCCGCACTCTAATGGAGATTTTCCAGGTTTAGGAATAAGTACTATTGTAGCTTCTCCCCAAGATTTGGGCGGCAAATCTCCATCTATTAGAATACCGTTAAAAAGTGCCGTAAGCACAGGAGCTATGATATTTTCGAGGGATCTATAAATTTCTCCCGGCAGACCATCCGGACCTGCCGCTTTTCCCTTTTTTGATTGGCGAATTGCTTTTTTTACTTCGTCCACTGTGATCTCATTCTCTAACAATTTACTCTGGTTTGTTGATAAAGTTGGAAGGGTAATAGCATCTAGCCACCTATCCCTGGCTTGCTGGTCATTGGGGAGATCTTCTTTATAAATCTCCTCAAAAAATTCAAAGAAGTCATTCCCTATTTCATGGTTGGTAGATCTTGTCTCAACCTCTCCTGCTATCTTAATTTCTCTGATATAGTTTAGGGCTTTATCGGCTTTTATTTTCCATGCCAATACTTTTCCTGCAGCTTCTCCGAACTCGAAATGGGAGGATTTACTCACTCCCCACCTTTTATTTGTTCTTTCTTGTAGAGTATTTTCCATTTGATTTTTTAAATCGGCCAATTTTTCATGTTCTGCTGATGTAACTAAAGACGGGTCAATCCTTAATTCTAGAAATTTCATATCCATTTCTAGTGTCTTAATTTTTTCATTATATATTTTCTGCCTATAAGAGGCTCTGTTAGTAATCTGTCCTCTTAGGAAGGGCTTAAAAGTCTCCCAAACCACTGTAGGGCCAGCAGAAATGTTATTAATATCAAAGAAGGTTAGGGCCTCGTCTGACAGAAATCTGACCTCTTCCTCCACCAGCAAGAGTGTCCGATCAAAGGACCAGGATGGGTGTTTAACTGGATTATCTGATTTGATAGTAAATTTTAGTGCGGAATGGTCTGATAGGTGTGACGGTAGATAGTCTATTGATATCAGGGTATCCTTTAGACAGTAGCTGAAGAAGGCGTAGTCAATTCTAGATTTATGTTTAAAATTACTGTTTCTAAAGGACACCCCTAGCTTATTGCCCACTCTTTCTTCCCAAATGTCCGCCAATCCTAGATGTTTCATGATTGATTTAAGGGTTTCCCTCGATTTTGCAGAGCTAGAAATTCTAGATTTTGTCGATTTATCTAATCTTGGGTCGAGAACAATGTTGAAATCTCCCATCCAGATTATTGGCTCCTGGATTGATATTAATTGGTTCCTTACGGCATCCAGATGTGATGGGTCGTCTGAATTAGGACCATAATAGCCAATCAATGTCCTGATCTGACCCTCAAGAGAGACTTTAACTTTCAATCATCTTCCTGTGTTGTCTTCCTTACAATCTAGTATTTGCACTCTTACAGATTTTTCAAAGATGAATATTACCCCTCTTACATTCGCATTATGGTCAGTGGAGCAGAATTTGTCTATCCACCTTTGTTTCTTTAGTATATTAGTAGCCTCTGATTTAAGAAGATGAGTTTCCTGCAACACAATGATCTGCGCCTGCGAATCTCTCAGGTATTTTAGGATCCGGTTTCTTCTTCCTCGCACTCGCAGACCATTGACGTTCCAGGACAAATAATTTGTATTTGTCATAATTTAGATTCCTTCCTTAACATCACCATTTTTTTTATAATTGTGATTTGATAATTTTCTGATTTTAGCATGTTAAGAGTTGAATTTTGAGAAAGGTTCGATTCTGGAACCTTGAGTTGAGCTGACAAATGAGCACTTTTTGCTTTCTTGCCCCCCCCCCCCAGCCCCCACCCTCCCCTAGGAAACCCCCCCTTACTTGTTCTGGCTTGGTGTTGAGCCAGATTTCCGCCCACCAGGAGCCTATCCTTTGACCCCCCCCACTGCTACCATTTCTCGTAAAAAAAAAGAAGAAGTAGCCGTATCTGAGCCATTAGATATGAGAGATCACCATTGTATAACATAAAAAGAGGGGGTGTTTGGCGTATTAGGTTTACGTGAATATGATTATCATATTTTAAGTGAATATTTGTGTTCTTCTTATTTTTTTGTTTCTTTATTTCTTCTTATATATATATATATATATATATATATATATATATATATATATATATATATATTTTTCTCTTTATATTTTCTTCTTTTTTTTAATTTTAATTTTTTTTTGGTTTATGTAGATATCGTTGTACTAGTAGTTGTATCTATCTAGCTTAGTTTGTTTTATGCGCCTGAGCTTGGGCGTGATCCCTAATGGAGTCAAGTAGTTGCGCCTGACCCAAGACCACCTCTCCTTCAGGAAGAAGCTCAAGACCTGGCTGTTCGAGCAGTAGCAGCACCCCCCCCCCCAAGCGCCTTGAGACCCTCCGGGTAAGTAGTGCGCTCTATAAATGTCTTTGATTGATTGATTGATTGATCAGCATCTTGAATAGAGCGAACATTATGCATCTTATTATTGTACATAATTCGTCGGAAAGCAGGAAATCGCATCTGTACCGTCGCACCAAATGATCTAAATTTGTCCATGCGTTGCCCCAGCTCCCATTGCCTCTCCAATGTAGTCTTTGAGAGGTCCGAACGTATCTCAAAGACGAAATCAGGACCCTTTATTGAACCAGCTTTTAGAGCGAGATTAATATTTTTTCTTTGAGAGCATATGTCAGAAAGTTGATTAGTACTTTCCTTGGTTTAGTTCTTGCCGTTTTCATACGGAACGGGTCCCTGTATATTCGCTGGATATCCTTATTTAGTTCTTCAATCGTTTCTTCCAAATTGAGTGTATCTTTTATTAGATGTACTATGAAATCCTTGAGATCCCCACCTTCCTTTCCCTCTGGTATTTTTAGGAGTCGAATATTGTTACGTCTGGAGTAGTTTTCTAAAACTTCAATTCTCTCTCTCATGTCATCACCGTCTCTTTGGAGAGTATGAATTTTTGATCTAGCCTCCTCCAGATTTGTGGTCAATAGACCTACCGAACTTTCCAGTACCTCCGTTCTCTCACAAAGACCTTCAACTTTTTGACCCAACTCTTCACAAGTGACTCTAATCTCTGCTTGGTTAGTTTTAGAAATTGCAAAATCCTGTCTTATCTCCTCGCTCATCTCTGAAATAGAGGAGACTATGGCCTCAAGTGCATTGCCGAGGGCTGGATCTGAGTTTTGAGCGATTGTATTTTTATTCTTACCCGCTTTGGTTGCTGTTGAAGTCTCTTTCAGTGAAGTTTCTTTTGATTGGGCAATTGCTAGACTGTCTGTAACTGTATGTGTTTCTGGTTCAGACAGAGTAGACTGGGTAGTTTCTACATGAGCTTCTGATGGTCCCCCCACTGATAAGGTAGCCTTAGGTGAATCTGATCTCATGGCAGATACGCTGTGTTCAGATTGTTTGCCCTGCTGTAAATTTTGGTTTTTCATGGCTGCCGCCATATCTTGTGTAATCTGCAAAACTTGTGGCAGGGCTCTAAAGTATGAGCGCAGAGATGGAGTTATGTCACCTGGAGCTTTTGATTTTTTACTCCTACTCTTAGTTTTAAGCTGTTTTAGGGTAGTATGTCTGTCTTTGACTGGTTCTGACTTCTTTCTTTGTGCCTGACCTCTCTTTTGAGCTCCCTCCAAGGTGCACTCTGGGAACTGAAGTCCGTCTTCCTCCAACCCAGTCTCCTTTTCTCTGCCCTTTGTTTTACTCCTAGTAACCCTTATTTGTAAATCTTGCACTTCTTTATTTGGAGCACACTCTGTGTTGGGCGCCTCCCCAAACAAACAAGAAATCTTACTTGAATCTTGAGAAAAGATGTTCTGGCCCTCGCAATTAAACAAACTAGCCTCTGCAGCTTCATTTGTGCCGTTCCTTTCCTCTGCCTCCAAAGAAGTCGAAGCTGCAGCTCTCAGCGGTTCTCCTCCTCTCCCACCTCCGACTGCAGCCGGTGTGTGTGTGCTCCTCGCAGCGGCCGCGCGGCTGCGTCTGATCTCCACGGCTGCCCGCCCCCAGCAGGGGAGAAGGGTGGAGGCGGAGACTGGTGAAGCGAGCGGCAGGCACATCCGAAGCAGCCTTATCGTTGTACGCTAAAACCACCAAAAACGAATCAAAACCTCCCCCTGAAGGCTCCGCAACAGGTACTGTTTAAGGAAATACTCGGATACGGCATCACAATCGGAACCGCCGTAGTAGCAGCGAGGGACTCGGGAATCAGCCTCTGGGCGTGCGAGCTGCGCCTAGCCTGCGGCCGCCATGTTTCCTGACCCGAAGTTAATATTATTTTTAATATTTGCGTAATATAAGTCTGTAGCGGGTTGTGGGTTTATAGGGGAATAGGGTGGGAAGTAATTTAATTATAATTAATTAAATATGTTATTTTATTTCTTGGTATTTATTTTGAATTAATTGTTCATTAATTATTAATTGGTAATTAATTAAAATATAATTGGTAATTATTTTAATTGATTAATTGATAAATATGTTAATTTTTGTAATTTATTTTCTGTAGGGGGTTGTGGGTTTATAGGGGAATAGGGTGGGGAGTAATTTAATTATAATTAATTAAATATGTTAATTTATTTATTGGTATTTATTTTGAATTAATTGTTAATTAATTATTAATTGGCAATTAAATAAAATATAATTGGTAATTAATTTTAATTGAATATTTGATAAATATGTTATTTGTAGTCATTTATTTTCTGTAGCGGGTTGTGGGTTTAGAGGGGAATAGGGTGGGAAGTGATTTAATTATAATTAGTTAAATACTTTAATTTATTTATTGGTATTTATTTTGAATTAATTGTTAATTAATTATTAATTGGTAATTAATTAAAATATAATTGTTAATTAATTTTAAATAATTGATTAATTGATAATGATGTTACTTTTATTAATTTGTTTTCTGTAGTGGGTTGTGGGTTTATAGGGGAATAGGGTGGGAAGTAATATAATTGTAAGTAATTACATTTTTAATTTTTTTTTCATCAAATGTTTTATTAATTTTAAATTGTTAATTATTTTATTGTTAATTGGTAAATAATTTGTATTATTAGGTAATTATTAATAATAATACATTTTTGTTAGTTTTTTTAATTGATTAATTAATATATTATATAAAATTGTTAATTATTATATTAATTTGTAATTGGTATTAATATGTATGTTATTTTTATTTATATATGAAGTATATAAATAAATTTCCCTACTGTTGCACTCACTGGAGTGGGAATAGAAATGTTTACCCTCCCACTATCCAATGCTTTCCCTACTGTTGCACTTACTGGAGTGAGAATAGTAATTTTGACCCCTACGCTATCCAACGCTTTCCCTACTGTTGCACTCATTGGAATGGGAATAGTAATTTTAACCCTCCCACTAGCCAATGCTTTCCCTACTGTTGCACTCACTGGAGTGGGAATAGTAATTTAAACCTCTACGCTATCCAACGCTTTCCCTACTGTTGCACTCACTGGAGTGGAAATAGTAATTTTTACCCCTGCGCTAGCTAACGCTTTCCCTACTGTTGTACTCTCTGGTGTGGGAATGGTAATTTCTACCCTCCCGCTATCCAACGCTTTCCCTACTGTTGCACTCACTGGAGTAGGAATAGTACATTTTTACCCCTACGCTATCCAGCACTTTCCCTACTGTTGCACTCTCAGGAGTGGGAATAGTAATTTTTACCCCTACGCTATCCAACGCTTTCTTTACTGTTGCACTCACTGGAGTGGGAATCGTAATTTTTACCCCTACCTTTCCAACGTTTTCCCTACTGTTGCACTCTCTGGAGTGGGAATAGTAATTTTTACCCCTACGCTATTCAACGCTTTCCCTACTGTTGCACTAACTGGAGTGGGAATAGTAATGCTTACAATCCCGCTATCCAACATTTTCCCGACTGTTGCACTCACTGGAGTGGGAATAGTAATGTTTACTGCTACGCTATCCAATGTTTTTTCTACTGTTGCACTCACTGGAGTGGTAATAGTAAAATTAACCCTCCCGCTATCCTATGGTAAATATATTGTATTTTTTTTAATTAATACTATGTATATATATATATATATATATATATATATATATATATATATATATATATATATATATATATATATATATATATATATATATATATATATATATATAATTGAAATGAAATGAAAATAAATTTGTTAAGCGCGGTTGCTGCCCACGGGCGTCCAAGCGCTGAGTTGAAGCAGAGAAGTGGCGGAGCAGGGGAGAATAGGACTAGGAGGGTTTGGCGAACAGTAGTGTTTTCAGCTTTCTCCGGAATGAGAGCAGGTCAGGGGTGGACCGAAGTGAGAGGGGGAGGGCATTCCAGAGCTTAGCGGTGTTCAACGAGAACAACCTACCCCCGGTCCTGGCTCGCTTCACTCTAGGAACAACTGCCAGGAAAGCCTCCGTAGACCGAAGATTCCTGTTTGGGTGGTATGGGATGACAAGGTTGTTATTAATAGCTGATCCCGTTTTCCAAAAGGCCGATGTGCAATACACAGTGCCTTAAAAGCCACTCTTTGCCTCACTGGCAGCCAGTGCAGGCTTTTCAGTCCAGGTTTGGCTGACTGGGTTCGCGGAATCTGAAGTAAGGTACGTGCAGCGCAGTTTTGTACCACCTGCAGCTTCCGGAGGGTCATCTCGGGGGCCCCTACGTATATATATACGTATATATATATATATATATATATATATATATATATATATATATATATATATATATGAAGTCCTGTATCGCTCGATGCCGCCAGCATCCCAGTTCCACTGCTCCAACTGGAAAAACGAACAAGCCAGACCCAAGATCTAGCGCCATGAAACCGATTCTGGTATAAGAGCGCTTTATAAATATTTTAAAATTCAATTCAATTCAATCTTGTGCAAAGTTAAGTGTTTTTTATTTCATCAAATAACACCCAAGCTGTCCTGCATGACGCGTTTCGCCTCTAGCCAGAGGCTTGATCACATGATACGCTACTAGATCTCAAAGAGGGTACTTAAGGCATTTCTGAACCAACAAAGGGTGGAGTTTTGTACAAATAAACCGCCCAAATTAACTCCTTGTGGTCTTTCTTTCTATACATATAAAAACAGTGGTGTTTAGTTCATTATTTACACATATAAATGGCGCAGTGCCATATTCTTTTTATACATTTCAAGTTCAAATGGGACTAATGTCTAATCTACTGAAAATTCTGTAGAAAAATACAAAATGTACACGAATTTGAAAGTACATTCTTTAGGAAAAAAATATATATATACAATTTTCATAAATAATTAAAATTCATGATATATACATACTATTTACAATAAAAGACATAGTGTCTGCATTGTTAATCCTCCATGTAATTCATATTTATAAAAATACCAAATTGTGCAAATTTAAGCAGGTAAAGTGCAATGTGTCATGTACTTTTTTAACCTATATTACAATAGTACCATTTGTGTTCTAGAACTTGTTTATACGAAATGTTTGTATAGGATTTAAACAATAACCACTGTTAAATTCTAGGAGATAAGTACAAAACAAATTTATAATCAAGTTTCACCGAAACTCTTGATTCTTATGTGCCACAGTACCTTGATCTCTCATGACCCCAGGAAAAAGAAAAACCCAAGTCAAATATTTTATAAATGTGCAAAATAATGGTGTAATTAATTTCTTTTTCTTTAGTATTTTTTTATCTTTTTTATCTTCAATTTGTGTGAAAAAATGATGTCCAATTCATTTTCACATTCATGGAGTGGGAGGTGAAAGAATATGACATTTGCTTATATAGGATGTTATTTCTTTCTTATTCATGGCACCCTGTAAGCCCCACCTCCAAGATGTAAATTGGTTACTGATCCCACAACTATAGACCTATTTATTTATTTGTCAGATCTAAGACCACCCTATACAGGAGGTATAATCTCTGAGATGTTACGGTAATTATCTAGGAGCTATTATGCAGTATAATGATGGGTGCTTATAAACAAGTGTACAAATCTTCACCTGCGTTCAGGCCCCTAGGGGCCTTACTGTATATATATATATGTTTTAAAAAATGTTTTTTTAAATTATATTAATTATCTATTAGTTTTGATGTTATTTAAGTATTTTAAGTATTTTCAAGTTAGTTATATTTATTATTTTATTAATTTTAAATTACTTTTAACTATTTTAAAAAAGTTGGTATTTTGACTGTCTATATTTTTAACATCGATATTTGTGATTCGATATTTTTGTACTTAACCTGTTTGGAGATAGGAAGTCGATATTTTGTCATTCTATATTTTTTACTCGATATTTTGGTTTCTCGATATTTTTGACATCGATATTGTTTCAGTGATCCGTTAGTGCCAAAAACACTATATCACAACTAGAACAGGTTTGGGATAATCAGCACATTGGGAAAACAACTGAACATTTGGTTAAGCATTGCGTGATATGCCTACAACACAATCCTAGGAAGGGAGTATTAACTCCCACTGGTGGATTTTCTCCACCCCAGGCCCCCTTTAAAGCACTTCAAATGGATTATATTCAGTTAGAGCGCTGCAATAATTTCAAGTATGTGTTAGTAGTGGTTTGTTCTTTTAGTAAGTGGGTGGAAGCTTATCCAACCAAAGACACAGCTTTGACAACAGCTAAAATTCTGTTAAATGAGTTCTTTCCCCGTTTTGGGGTTTGTAGAGTCCTATGGAGTGACAATGGCCCCCACTGTACTGGCCAGATAATGTAGTACCTAATGAAGGGTTTAGGGGTAAAACACAAGTTTCATGCTGCTAATTAACCCCCCGCGGTACAAAATGGGGTGGTGATGGATGGAGCAGTTCGACGGCACCAAAACCAACTCCCCATCCACCAACACCAAACAGAGACCTGACACCAACCACCTAAAATGCATCTTGCTCAACACCCGCTCGGTCCACAGACATGCCATCGACCTCTGGAATCTACTAGACACCATCTCACCGGACGTCGCCTTCCTAACTGAAACATGGATAAATGCCTCTTCAGCCCCAGACATCACCGTTGCCATCCCGGAAGGATACAAGATCATCCGTAAGGACCGCATCAAGCAAACAGGAGGAGGCATCGCTATCGTCCATAAGAACTCCATCCGCATCTCAACCAGCTCAGACGTCAACCTTGCCAGCGCCGAACACCTCCACTTCCAGATCCACACCGACCCCAAGACCACACTCAGAGGCACCCTCCTCTACCGGCCCCCAGGACCCCGTGCACAATTTAGTGACAACATCATTGACTTTATCACCCCACACGCCCTCCCCTCCGAGGACTACATTTTATTGGGAGACCTCAATTTCCACCTGGAAAAGAGCAATGCCACCACCCTTCTGGACAATCTCGCCAACCTCGGACTCAAACAACTTGTCACTACCCCCACCCACATTGCAGGTCACACACTCGACCCTATCTTCACCTCCAGCAAACATGTCTCATTCAGTCACACCACAGCTCTTCATTGGACGGACCACAGCTGCGTTCACTTTATCTACAATAAGACCACAATCCACAACCATCCTCAACCCACCCTGCGAAGAAATTGGAACAAAAATCACCATCGACCTGATCTCCTCATCGCTTCTTCTAAACCCCCCCGCCCACTCCTCAAACCCCGACCAAGCAGCCATTAACCTCACCCAATGGCTATCCAACAGCGCCGACATCCTAGCACCGTTGAAAAAACATCAAATCAAACTAGGCAGCAAAAACACCTCCTGGTACAACAATGATCTTAAGAAATCGAAGAAACTCTGTCGATCCCTCGAGAAGGCCTGGAAAAAAGACCCAAACACCATCACCAGGGACGCCTTCAAAAACGCCACCCGCATACACCACCAACTAATCCGGTCTGCCAAGAAAGCCGCATTCAAAGACCGACTAGACAACAACGCCCACAACAGCAAGGAATTATTCAACATCGTCAAAGAATTTACCAACCCATCAGCCAACTCCAACGACATCACCCCCTCCCAAGCCCTCTGCGACTCCCTAGCTTCCTTCTTCCACAACAAAATCGCAGACATCCACAACAGCTTCGACAACCGACCCGGAGACCAACACAACCAACCTTCGGCAGGACCTTCACCCCCCTTGAACATCCTTAACGAATGGAACCCAATCTCCACTGAGGACACCATCTGCCTGATGAACTCCATCCACTCAGGATCCCCAACTGACCCATGCCCTCACCACATCTTCAACAAAGCAGACTCCATCATAGCACCCCACCTCCGAGATGTCATCAACTGCTCCCTCAACTCCGCCACCTTCCCGGAAAGCTGGAAACACGCAGAACTCAGCGCCCTTCTGAAAAAACCCACAGCTGACCCCACCGAACTCAAAAACTTCCGCCCCATCTCGCTCCTTCCATTCCCGGCCAAAGTCATCGAGAAAGCTGTCAACAACCAGCTCGCCACCTTCCTCGAAACCAACAAATCCCTCGACTCCTCACAGTCCGGCTTCCGAGCCAAACACAGCACTGAGACCGCACTTATCGCAGCAACAGACGACATTCGAACTCTACTGGACAACGGAGACACAGTCGCCCTCATCCTCCTCGACCTCTCCGCTGCCTTCGACACAGTCTGTCATAGCACCCTTCTACAGCGCCTCAGAAACGTCAGAATCCAAGGAAAAGCACTGGAATGGATCACCTCGTTCCTCACCGGAAGAACCCAGAGAGTCCGCCTCCCACCATTCAAATCAGAGGCCTCTGAAGTCATCTGCGGCGTGCCACAAAGATCGTCACTCAGCCCCACCCTCTTCAACGTATACATGAGCCCCCTTGCGGCCATCGCTCGCCAACACAATCTCAACATCATCTCCTACACTGACGACACTCAACTGATCCTCTCACTCACCAAAGACCCTAACACCGCCAAAACCAACTTACACGAAGGAATGAAGCCGAGTGGATAAAGCACAGCCGTCTGAAACTGAACTCAGACAAAACAGAAGTCCTCATCTTAGGCACCTCCCCCTCCGCCTGGGATGACTCTTGGTGGACAGAGGCCCTTGGAAAAGCACCCATCCCGACGGGCCACGCACGGAACCTGGGCGTCATCCTGGACTCCTCACTCTCGATGACCAGACAAGTCAACGCCGTTTCATCATCTTGCTTCAACATTCTTCGCATGCTCAAAAAAACATTTCGCTGGATCCCCACCGAAACTAGAAAAACGGTCACCCACCCACTGGTCACAAGCCGCCTGGACTACGGAAACATCCTATACACCGGTACCACCGCAAAACTCCAGAAAAAACTCCAACGCACCCAGAACGCTTCAGCGAGGCTCATACTAGACATCCCGCGTAAAGAACACATCTCTGGTCACCTGAAAAACCTCCACTGGCTCCCCATAAATAAGAGGATTACTTTCCGCCTCCTAACCCACGCACACAAAGCACTTTACGAACTTGGACCCGAATGCCTCAACACACGATTGTCCTTCTACACCCCCTCCCGTCAGCTACGATCCTCCAACCAATCCCTTGCCACTGTACCTCGCATCAACAAAACCACCATGGGAGGTAGATCCTTCTCCTACCTGGCAGCTAAAACTTGGAACTCTCTTCCCACTCACCTTCGCCTTACTCAGAACCACCTAGCATTCAGAAAGCAACTTAAAACTTGGATATTCAACAAATAATTCCCCACCCTTCCTCAAGCGCCTTGAGACCCTATGGGTATGTAGCGCGCTATATAAATCTCTTGACTTGACTTGACTTGACTGACTCACACCTAGTCAAAAGATCTGGGTTTAATCCATCACCGTTCTTAAGCCCACTCTGCCACCCCAGTTCAGACATGGCTATATGCAAATCAGTCTGACCCTGTGCCTCATGGGAACAGTCCAGCCCGAACTGCCAAGCCATGTCTTCCCTTGACCGGAAACAAGCTTCCGAGGACCGGTTTCTGCATTCCAGCCGTCTTCAGCCTGGCTTGCTTGAATCCAGTGGCAAAGTGAGCAAGGGACTCACGTCTGAGCATACCCTGCCACACTTATGGCGGCCAAAAGCGGTACAGAAGGGGGTGGTGATGGACGGAGCATCTGAATCAATAACACACTCACACCCAGTCAAAAGATCGGGGTTTAATCCATCACCGTTCTTTAGCCCACTCTGCCACCCCAGTTCAGACATGGCTATAAGCAAACCAGTCTGACCCTGTGCCTCATGGGAACAGTCCAGCCCGAACTGCCAAGCCATGTCTTCCCTGGACCGGAAACAAGCTTCCGAGGACCGGTTTCCGGAATTCCAGCCGTCTTCAGCCCGGCTTGCTTGAATCCAGTGGCAAAGTGAGCAAGGGACTCACGTCTGAGCATACCCTGCCACACTTATGGCGGCCAAAAGCGGTACAAAAGGGGGTGGTGATGGACGGAGCATCTGAATCAATCAAACACTCACACCCAGTCAAAAGATATGGGTTTAATCCATCACCGTTCTTTAGCCCTTTCTGCCACCCCAGTTCAGACATGGCTATATGCAAATCAGTCTGACCCTGTGCCTCATGGGAACAGTCCTGCCTGAACTGCCAAGCCATGTCTTCCCTGGACCGGAAACAAGCTTCCGAGGACCGGTTTCTGGCATTCCAGCCGTCTTCAGCCCGGCTTGCTTGAATCCAGTGGCAAAGTGAGCAAGGGACTCATGTCTGAGCATACCCTGCCACACTTATGGCGGCCAAAAGCAGTACAGAATGGGGTGGTGATGGACGGAGCATCTGAATCGATCACACACTCACACCCAGTCAAAAGATCTGGGTTTAATCCATCACCGTTCTTTAGCCCACTCTGCCACCCCAGTTCAGACATGGCTATAAGCAAACCAGTCTGACCCTGTGCCTCATGGGAACAGTCCAGCCCGAACTGCCAAGCCATGTCTTCCCTGGACCGGAAACAAGCTTCCGAGGACCGGTTTCCGGAATTCCAGCCGTCTTCAGCCCGGCTTGCTTGAATCCAGTGGCAAAGTGAGCAAGGGACTCACGTCTGAGCATACCCTGCCACACTTATGGCGGCCAAAAGCGGTACAAAAGGGGGTGGTGATGGACGGAGCATCTGAATCAATCAAACACTCACACCCAGTCAAAAGATCTGAGTTTAATCCATCACCGTTCTTTAGCCCTTTCTGCCACCCCAGTTTAGACATGGCTATATGCAAATCAGTCTGACCCTGTGCCTCATGGGAACAGTCCTGCCCGAACTGCCAAGCCATGTCTTCCCTGGACCGGAAACAAGCTTCCGAGGACCGGTTTCTGGCATTCCAGCCGTCTTCAGCCCGGCTTGCTTAAATCCAGTGGCAAAGTGAGCAAGGACTCACGTCTGAGCATACCCTGCCACGCTTATGGCGGCCAAAAGCGGTACAAAAGGGGGTGGTGATGGACGGAGCATCTGAATCAATCAAACACTCACACCCATTTGAAAGATCTGGGTTTAATCCATCACCGTTCTTTAGCCCACTCTGTCACCCCAGTTCAGACATGGCTATATGCAAATCAGTATGACCCTGTGCCTCATGGGAACAGTCCAGCCCGAACTGCCAAGCCATGTCTTCCCTGGACCGGAAACAAGCTTCCGAGGGCCGGTTTCTGGCATTCCAGCCATCTTCAGCCCGGCTTGCTTGAATCCAGTGGCAAAGTGAGCAAGGACTCACGTCTGAGCATACCCTGCCACACTTATGGCGGCCAAAAGCGGTACAAAAGGGGGTGGTGATGGACGGAGCATCTGAATCAATCAAACACTCACACCCATTTGAAAGATCTGGGTTTAATCCATCACCGTTCTTTAGCCCACTCTGCCACCCCAGTTCAGACATGGCTATATGCAAATCAGTATGACCCTGTGCCTCATGGGAACAGTTCAGCCCGAACTGCCAAGCCATGTCTTCCCTGGACCGGAAACAAGCTTCCGAGGGCCGGTTTCTGGCATTCCAGCCATCTTCAGCCCGGCTTGCTTGAATCCAGTGGCAAAGTGAGCAGGGGACTCACGTCTGAGCATACCCTGCCACACTTATGGCGTCCAAAAGCGGTACAAAAGGGAGTGGTGATGGACGGAGCATCTGAATCAATCAAACACTCACACCCATTTGAAAGATCTGGGTTTAATCCATCACCGTTCTTTAGCCCACTCTGCCACCCCAGTTCAGACATGGCTATATGCAAATCAGTATGACCCTGTGCCTCATGGGAACAGTCCAGCCCGAACTGCCAAGCCATGTCTTCCCTGGACCGGAAACAAGCTTCCGAGGACCGGTTTCTGGCAATCCTGCCGTCTTCAGCCCGGCTTGCTTGAATCCAGTGGCAAAGTGAGCAAGGACTCACGTCTGAGCATACCCTGCAACACTTATGGCGGCCAAAAGTGGTACAAAAGGGGGTGGTGATGGACGGAGCATCTGAATCAATCAACCACTCACACCCATTTGAAAGATCTGGGTTTAATCCATCACCGTTCTTTAGCCCACTCTGCCACCCCAGTTCAGACATGGCTATATGCAAATCAGTATGACCCTGTGCCTCATGGGAACAGTCCAGCCCGAACTGCCAAGCCATGTCTTCCCTGGACCGGAAACAAGCTTCCGAGGGCCGGTTTCTGGCATTCCAGCCATCTTCAGCCCGGCTTGCTTGAATCCAGTGGCAAAGTGAGCAAGGACTCACGTCTGAGCATACCCTGCCACACTTATGGCGGCCAAAAGCGGTACAAAAGGGGGTGGTGATGGACGGAGCATCTGAATCAATCAAACACTCACACCCATTTGAAAGATCTGGGTTTAATCCATCACCGTTCTTTAGCCCACTCTGCCACCCCAGTTCAGACATGGCTATATGCAAATCAGTATGACCCTGTGCCTCATGGGAACAGTCCAGCCCGAACTGCCAAGCCATGTCTTCCCTGGACCGGAAACAAGCTTCCGAGGGCCGGTTTCTGGCATTCCAGCCATCTTCAGCCCGGCTTGCTTGAATCCAGTGGCAAAGTGAGCAGGGGACTCACGTCTGAGCATACCCTGCCACACTTATGGCGGCCAAAAGCGGTACAAAAGGGAGTGGTGATGGACGGAGCATCTGAATCAATCAAACACTCACACCCAGTCAAAAGATCTGGGTTTAATCCATCACCGTTCTTTAGCCCACTCTGCCACCCCAGTTCAGACATGGCTATATGCAAATCAGTATGACCCTGTGCCTCATGGGAACAGTCCAGCCCGAACTGCCAAGCCATGTCTTCCCTGGACCGGAAACAAGCTTCCGAGGACCGGTTTCTGGCATTCCAGCCGTCTTCAGCCCGGCTTGCTTAAATCCAGTGGCAAAGTGAGCAAGGACTCACGTCTGAGCATACCCTGCCACGCTTATGGCGGCCAAAAGCGGTACAAAAGGGGGTGGTGATGGACGGAGCATCTGAATCAATCAAACACTCACACCCATTTGAAAGATCTGGGTTTAATCCATCACCGTTCTTTAGCCCACTCTGTCACCCCAGTTCAGACATGGCTATATGCAAATCAGTATGACCCTGTGCCTCATGGGAACAGTCCAGCCCGAACTGCCAAGCCATGTCTTCCCTGGACCGGAAACAAGCTTCCGAGGGCCGGTTTCTGGCATTCCAGCCATCTTCAGCCCGGCTTGCTTGAATCCAGTGGCAAAGTGAGCAAGGACTCACGTCTGAGCATACCCTGCCACACTTATGGCGGCCAAAAGCGGTACAAAAGGGGGTGGTGATGGACGGAGCATCTGAATCAATCAAACACTCACACCCATTTGAAAGATCTGGGTTTAATCCATCACCGTTCTTTAGCCCACTCTGCCACCCCAGTTCAGACATGGCTATATGCAAATCAGTATGACCCTGTGCCTCATGGGAACAGTTCAGCCCGAACTGCCAAGCCATGTCTTCCCTGGACCGGAAACAAGCTTCCGAGGGCCGGTTTCTGGCATTCCAGCCATCTTCAGCCCGGCTTGCTTGAATCCAGTGGCAAAGTGAGCAGGGGACTCACGTCTGAGCATACCCTGCCACACTTATGGCGTCCAAAAGCGGTACAAAAGGGAGTGGTGATGGACGGAGCATCTGAATCAATCAAACACTCACACCCATTTGAAAGATCTGGGTTTAATCCATCACCGTTCTTTAGCCCACTCTGCCACCCCAGTTCAGACATGGCTATATGCAAATCAGTATGACCCTGTGCCTCATGGGAACAGTCCAGCCCGAACTGCCAAGCCATGTCTTCCCTGGACCGGAAACAAGCTTCCGAGGACCGGTTTCTGGCAATCCTGCCGTCTTCAGCCCGGCTTGCTTGAATCCAGTGGCAAAGTGAGCAAGGACTCACGTCTGAGCATACCCTGCAACACTTATGGCGGCCAAAAGTGGTACAAAAGGGGGTGGTGATGGACGGAGCATCTGAATCAATCAACCACTCACACCCATTTGAAAGATCTGGGTTTAATCCATCACCGTTCTTTAGCCCACTCTGCCACCCCAGTTCAGACATGGCTATATGCAAATCAGTATGACCCTGTGCCTCATGGGAACAGTCCAGCCCGAACTGCCAAGCCATGTCTTCCCTGGACCGGAAACAAGCTTCCGAGGGCCGGTTTCTGGCATTCCAGCCATCTTCAGCCCGGCTTGCTTGAATCCAGTGGCAAAGTGAGCAAGGACTCACGTCTGAGCATACCCTGCCACACTTATGGCGGCCAAAAGCGGTACAAAAGGGGGTGGTGATGGACGGAGCATCTGAATCAATCAAACACTCACACCCATTTGAAAGATCTGGGTTTAATCCATCACCGTTCTTTAGCCCACTCTGCCACCCCAGTTCAGACATGGCTATATGCAAATCAGTATGACCCTGTGCCTCATGGGAACAGTCCAGCCCGAACTGCCAAGCCATGTCTTCCCTGGACCGGAAACAAGCTTCCGAGGGCCGGTTTCTGGCATTCCAGCCATCTTCAGCCCGGCTTGCTTGAATCCAGTGGCAAAGTGAGCAGGGGACTCACGTCTGAGCATACCCTGCCACACTTATGGCGGCCAAAAGCGGTACAAAAGGGAGTGGTGATGGACGGAGCATCTGAATCAATCAAACACTCACACCCAGTCAAAAGATCTGGGTTTAATCCATCACCGTTCTTTAGCCCACTCTGCCACCCCAGTTCAGACATGGCTATATACAAATCAGTCTGACCCTGTGCCTCATGGGAACATTCCAGCCCGAACTGCCAAGCCATGTCTTCCCTGGACCAGAAACAAGCCCGCTGGGACCGGTTTTGGGGTCATAACCCTCATCAGCCAGGCTATCTTGAATCCGTAGTAAGTTTCAATGGGGTACACCCTAAGAAACCTCTGACCTGGGTCAGTAAAGTTAGTTACAATAGCAATGGTCAGAGTCTATCGATTCATTGGAACAATAAATGTTAAACAAGCAATTAATCAGGTATAGAACAAAATGATATTGTATGCCAAGGTGTGCTTATGTTATTTAATCATCAGTTCAGCACAGTATTTAACAAGTACCTGGTTCAATTCAACAGGTATCTGGATACAAGGAGTATCATTGTATACAGGCAAAAAGAAATATAGTTATTCAATTACGTCATTGAATCATATACGCATCAATGGAAATTCTTCTCATAAATATATACCATTTACAAGCTTCATATAAGGAAACAAGATAAACGTTGTACACCAATTATTTACATGAATATCGCGCTCAAAGTGATAGGAAATAGGAAAACAGTTAGGTAGGATAGGTGTGATGGGGAACATGTGAGGACTGGGTAAAGGTGGTTGTGACTAGAACAATCACAGTGGGATAAAATAAACCCTTTACAGTCTGTCTTTAGATCTGAAGTTCCAATATACACATATACATAGGAGTCGTGTTACTCTGTTGATTAATCCTATGATTGGCGAGTGTTTGTGATCAGGTCTACGTTTTGACCCCCTGGTTAAAGGGTAGGTTTGATCCTCATATTGGGGTCTTCATCAGGACAGGAAAAAACAGGAGCGCCTATGAATAATAATTTCAAATGAGTGTATCATGTTTTAAAGAGGCTGAAAGGCACACTGGTGGGAACATGTAAAAAGTGAGAAATGGCTTACTTTAGTAGGGGCCCTTACGTGGCCATTGTGGTAGGACCATCAAGGGTTCCTTTCATTTGGAATGGTTATCCCGCCTTCATCTGAAAGGGGATTGGTGAGTTACTGATACAAATATTTATAGGCGACGAACACGCATTAATTATCTAAAGATCCTGGGGGGGTACTTACTGGGAATGGGAGCCTTCCTTCCAAAGGGTTGTTTCTCTGTTCCAGTTACATCAGCGTTGGTGCGTTCATAATTCACGCACCCTACGCGGTTCTGGAAAAGGAGGAATGTAACATAGCCAGATGTTAATGGCAATTGCCTGGACATATGGGAGACATTTTTATTTTTAGCAAAGGAACGTAGAGATACGTTCTCTTTTTCAAAAAATGGGGCCTCATAATGGTGAAATGGCGCTAGATTGTAGCGTTCGGTTAGTCGCCTAAAAAGGGACTTGGCATGCAGTATTGTGCACATAGAACAAAGTAACGCAGAGATATGTTCTGTTTTTAGAACATAGGGTGCGTGAATTATGAACGCACCAACGCTGATGTAACTGGAACAGAGAAACAACCCTTTGGAAGGAAGGCTCCCATTCCCAGTAAGTACCCCCCCAGGATCTTTAGATAATTAATGCGTGTTCGTCGCCTATAAATATTTGTATCAGTAACTCACCAATCCCCTTTCAGATGAAGGCGGGATAACCATTCCAAATGAAAGGAACCCTTGATGGTCCTACCACAATGGCCACGTAAGGGCCCCTACTAAAGTAAGCCATTTCTCACTTTTTACATGTTCCCACCAGTGTGCCTTTCAGCCTCTTTAAAACATGATACACTCATTTGAAATTATTATTCATAGGCGCTCCTGTTTTTTCCTGTCCTGATGAAGACCCCAATATGAGGATCAAATCTACCCTTTAACCAGGGGGTCGAAACGTAGACCTGATCACAAACACTCGCCAATCATAGGATTAATCAACAGAGTAACACGACTCCTATGTATATGTGTATATTGGAACTTCAGATCTAAAGACAGACTGTAAAGGGTTTATTTTATCCCACTGTGATTGTTCTAGTCACAACCACCTTTACCCAGTCCTCACATGTTCCCCATCACACCTATCCTACCTAACTGTTTTCCTATTTCCTATCACTTTGAGCGCGATATTCATGTAAATAATTGGTGTACAACGTTTATCTTGTTTCCTTATATGAAGCTTGTAAATGGTATATATTTATGAGAAGAATTTCCATTGATGCGTATATGATTCAATGACGTAATTGAATAACTATATTTCTTTTTGCCTGTATACAATGATACTCCTTGTATCCAGATACCTGTTGAATTGAACCAGGTACTTGTTAAATACTGTGCTGAACTGATGATTAAATAACATAAGCACACCTTGGCATACAACATCATTTTGTTCTATACCTGATTAATTGCTTGTTTAACATTTATTGTTCCAATGAATCGATAGACTCTGACCATTGCTATTGTAACTAACTATCTTGAATCCGTGGCAAAGTGAGCAAGGGACCCATGTCTGGGTATACCCTGCCAACTTAGGGCAAACAAAGCAATACCAGAGGGTATGATGGACTAGTGAAATGTATGCATATAAAAATGCTGATGAAGGGTAGGGGATCTACCTGAAAGATATTGGCCCTTTTAATGAACCTATGTATTGAAAATTGACACATCATTAAACTTAAATAAATAATTAAATTCATACAAGAATTAATTGTCCTGGTACATTTCAAAACGAGTCCCGTAGTGGGGTCTAAATTTAGCTTGGTTAATATGGATGTGGTATCACTGACCCTGTTCTCAGGAACCCAAATACTGAAGGTAGAGAACTGGGAATCATGCCTGCCAATTGTTCCCTTTTTTTGTAATTTACCATGGTATTATCACTTTCAACATAGCATTGACTCTTCTGAATTGAGATGGGCAAGACAAAGTCATTGCTCATGTACATGTGATGCTTCAGACATCTCCAGAAGCAGGTCTAGTAGAGCGATACAATGCCACATTGATTTTGGAACTAGCAATGATACAGGCAACAACGGGCCTTAATTGGCCAGATGCTTTGCCTTTAGCATTGTTATCTGTTCGTTCCATCCCACATAATAAAATTGGACTTTCTCTCTATGATATAGTCTTCAGCAGGCCTATGAATGTATGGGGACCCCCAAGGCCAAATGTGATAAATGAAATACAGTACCCTATTTTGAGTGATTATCTGAGAAACTTGACTGAAAAATTGTGTTTGATTTACCGGCAGGTGCATGAAGCTATACCGGACTAATGAGAGGGTCCGGCTCATGGTCTCCAACCCGGAGATTTTGTGTTAATCAAGAACTTCCAACGCTCTAAGAACTTGGAACCTCGTTGGAAGAACGCCATGCAAGTTCTGCTGGCTACTCGAACTGCTGTCTGTGTCACCAACAGACATCATTGGATACATGCAGTACACTACAAATGAATCCCGGCGACTGTTCTCCAACCATAAGACAGAAACAATCTGAAAGACATCTTACAAACTCAAAAAATTGTTGCTCCTCTGAATGAAGACACTCTGTTTCCTGATCAAACTACGAATTCGGCAACAAGGTATTATTTATGATCAAGGAAGGGAAGGAGCAGATAGAGATACCGAAGGACCAGTTTCAATTAGTGGAAGGGTTCAGCTGTGACACGGTAGGATAACAGAATCAGCTGAACTAGGTTCAGAGTGGGTTGTAAAACGTGTTCAGTGGTGCCTGGGTCTCTCTCCGACCTGTGGTTGTCTTGATACTGAGAAGGAGAAATGCAGAGATTGGGATACAAGCTGCATAGTAATGACAAGACTCTATGTATGGTGACTCTGAACATATTTTTGATAATATTGGCAGCAGTTTTTTGGACATTGGGGAAAGTAATTCCAGCTAGAAACTTATTGCACACCACTACTCCTGTCCCCACAGAACATTATTATTTCACCCTTCCCTACCACGGACGAAAACACAGAATGTCCTACCTCAATAACACTTTCATACAAATGCTACATCATACTCACAATGCTACGAGCACTACCAACGGCTGGGTATGTGGAATGATGCCAGCCCATTAGAAAAAAGGTAGAACGCCTCTCCCCTGCCATTCTCACATAATGGCTCTTGTGGAGCCTGGTTCGCAGTTTTCTGGGCCTCTGCAATCAATAATTTTACTCTAGCTGATGTTGGAAGACTCAATGCCCAGTTAAACAAGGTCTGTTACCCCGATGATGAAGGCCTCCCACAGGCCAAAGGAACTGTATGGGAAATTGAGGAGTATCACAGAGGAAATTCCTCCACAAGATATGTTTTTCCTAACACACGAACAGCCAAAGGTAATGGACCTCCTGTTATCGCTATAACCAGACCCCGAGCAGATCTTTGTGTGAGCAGCATTGGCAGTATTCCTGTGGGAAAAAGTGACTGTACTACAATATTGAATATCACTGGAACGAACAATAGTAGTTTCCTGTCTTCACATAATACTTATTTCATTTGTGGAAACAAAGGTTATTATCATCTACCAGTCAGTTGGTCTGGAACTTGTTATGTGTCATTTTTGCTTCCTCTTGTATTTGTACAACCTGCATCTTATCACAAAGACCAGAGACTGTTTAATGACTTCTTTGAATAGACTTAAAAGAACTCTAAATAATGATGAAGTGGATGAAACAGCATTACAGCAGTACATTGATTTTAACTTGGGATTCTGTATCTGTGTTGGGGCAGCCCTAAATAGTAGGAAGATTAGACGTCTGACGTGGGTGGTAGAAGCTGTAACTAATCAAACAGCATTGGCTCTTGGAAATATTACAGAAGAGCTTAAAATTACGAGAATTGTAACGTTGCAAAATCAAATGGTATTAGACATAATATTAGCTGATCGTGATGTTGCATGTTGCATTATCGGGAGTAGCTGCTGTGTGTTCATCACTGACCACACCCCATCTGTTTATGACGCCATTTCTAAATTGCACAAAATAGCTGCGGAAATACATCAAGACCAAGGAACATGGACTTGGTCTGACCTGACCAACCATGGAGTGTCGTCTCTGCGAAAACAGTGGCGAATCATTACTTCACCTATTATGCATCTGCCCGGCGCATCTATCACTCTGAAGAACCTATTACGGCCAACGTTAAAACTGTTGCAAATTAGAACACGCCTATCAGCCGTAATAAAGCTACTAGGGACGCATGCCACATTGAAGGCTAGTTATTGCTTTACCCAACAGTCAGCAGAAGGGATAGATGCAAGACCGCCCCAGAAAATTAGAAACTCTCCTATCCGGGACCAATTGCCCTGCTCTATTTTTGAGCGTATTAGGGGAGATAACCGTCAGGTGTTACATATTCCACCAGTTGCCTGCCATCTTGTCCTAGTTCTGGTTAATGCACCAGTCCTCAATTTGGCACAAGGAGAATCCACTGCCCAACTTATGAACAAAGCAAATCATTGGGTTTCCAAGTATGCCAGGATAGGGCCTTATATTCAAGACTATCTGATTATGGCTAGGAGAACACCATGGGTTGGCCAATCAACTAAGAATTGTATTGGAGATTGTATTGTTCTTAATTTTGATAACGTTAAGGTTGTAGGAGAATTATTAGCATAACTTCCAGTAGTGCTACCACCAGGGTCTCAGATATATCCGGTTCCTCTTGGTTATTTTTACAGACCAGCTTACAACTTGAAACTACAGCCTTATAGGACAAATATTGCTCCAGAGAGTGATAGAAATCTTTATATTTTAAGGGAAAACTCGACAATACCCACCACAATAGATTTCTCTCACTAGAAAATCTGGACTCTTGTGATTGACATGTGAGCCCCTTTTCCCACCTATTCTAACCAGCTTATCGGGGACAAATAGAAACAAGCATTTGCAATGCAATAGGTCTCGCATTAGGAAAGCTATTGGTCTTGTAAATGACAATTTTTTTATTTATGTGTTGGTTTTGAAAATAGTGAAATTAATAACTTTGTCATTTAAAAGGCCAATACTTTTATCTTTTGCAAATGTGACACCTATAGCATTTGTAATGCAACATGTTTTGTATTTACATGACTTAGTTGTATTGATATTACAAATAACAATGGCTTTTAATTTTTTTAAATAATTAATACTTAAATAAAAGGTATTGTAATTTATAATGGCAATAGCTTAAACTTTTGTGAAGATTATGTTCAGTGTATTTTATTGTGACGAAAATCCAAGAACAGAAGTGAAATAATATCTTTTTGTGACATTTGTAATAAAGCTTGAAACAGTGAGAGAAAATATTTGAACCAGTTATTGTTGAATTGTTGCACAGATTGATACTGTGGTGGCGCTGAGTGATGTTGTGGTGGCGACGAGTGATGCTGTGGCGTTCAGTGATGCTGTGGTAGCGCATAGTGATGTTGTGGTGCCCCTGAGTGATGCTGTGGTGGTGCGATAGATAGATAGAGTGAGGGCGATAGATAGCTAGAGTGAGGGCGAAAGATAGCTAGAGTGAGGGCGAAAGATACATAGAAGGAGAGTGATAGATGTGTGTGTGTGTGTGTGTGTGATTGTGTGTGGTTGTGTGTGGTTGTATGTGGTTGTGTGTGGTTGTGTGGTTGTGTGGGTGTGGTTGTGTGTGTGGTTGTATGTGTGATTGTATGTGTGGTTGGGTGTGGTTGTGGTTGTATGTGTGGTTGGGTGTGGTTGTGGTTGTATGTGGTTGTGGTTGTATGTGTGGTTGGGTGTGGGTGTGGTTGTATGTGTGGTTGTATGTGTGGTTGGGTGTGGGTGTGGTTGTGGGTGTGTGTGTGGTTGTGGTTGTCTGTGTGGTTGGGTGTGGTTGCGGTGATGCGTGGGGTGATGCGGTGATGTGTGTTTGTGTGTGAGGTGATGTTTGTGTGTGGGGTGATGTTTGTGTGTGTTTGTGTGGTTGTGTGTGTGGTTGTATGTATGTGTGTGTGCGGTTACAGAAGGATGTATGTGGAAGAGAGCAGCAGATCTGCACAGCAGAATAGAACAGATGCTGCTTAAAACACGTAATAAAAATGCCTGTGCTTAGTATAGCATGCCACATGACCAGCTTTTTGGTCCCTCTCTGAGCTTACAGCTATTGCATCCAAATGTATGACACAGTAACGGGCATGCACCTAAAACAAACCAGACCTATAAGCCTCCCCAATAGGTCTCTCCTGTTTTGAATATCAGGTAAATGAGAAAAAGTTGATTTCCTAGTGAATAATTCGAATTCTGAGACTATATCGTTTAAATGAATTACCTTAACGGTGTGTACACTGTTCAGAAATCAAAAAATGTTTTGCCTGTGAATGTAAAGTAACAATAACTTTACAGGCAAAATGTAAAGGAATATGTTATGTTATGTTATGTTATGTTATTTTGTGTCTTTTATAGCGCTCGGCTACTCAGAAGAGTGTCCCGGCGCTTTATTGACAACCTAGGAAGACAAACACAACACAGCAGATTAAAAGAAAGCAGGGTCAACAGAACACGAAAAAAGACTAGGAAGCAAAAAGCCAAGTTTTCAGGCCCTTCCTAAAGGCCAACAGATTAGAGGTGCTGCGTAACGTCAGGGGCAAAGAGCTCCAAAGCTGAGGGGCCCGGAGCATAAATGAGCGACCTCCAATACGGGCCCTCCTCACACGCGGGACAATGGCAAGGAACTTCGACTCTGACCTCAAATATAGAGCGGAATAAGGACCAATTTCACAATATTTATTTTTATCACTGCAGGGTCTGTGTCCCGAGATCCTACCAACCTAAAGCCCTGCTTTTGGAGGAATTTAGTCCAAATATAAATTATAGCATATCGGAAGGTATCAGAGATGGTATACACTGCTGACCCACCAAAGAGGATTCTGTGATCAAATACCCAACACTACTGTCATTTTAATTATGATAGTGCCAAAATCGTTATGGGATATTCATTGTAAATAGGATAGTAGTAAACATTTTTCCTCTTTCACATCTACTTACTTGAGGGTCACTACGTTTTCAGTAACATTTTACACAAGGGGAGTTAATTCTCCTGGGACAGGATTTATTTTTCACAGCTCTATTCATGTCAAATTCCTTCAGATAGATACCAGTACACCGGTGACACTCAATGGTATGCCCAATGAGAGGGAGGCCCGGCGGGGGCTCGGCTATCGAAGCAGGTGAGAGGGAGGCCGGGGAGGGGCCCGTGCAGGAGCGGACTCGCGTGCGTGTGCATGTGTGTGCGTGTGTGTGTGCACGCATGTGTGTGTGTGTGTGCTTCCGTGAGTGTGAATGTGGAGCAACAGATGTGCACGGCGCCGGGCTGGACGTGCACGTCCACAGACCAGAATCACCGCACGTGCCCCGGTCTGTCTCCCTTGAGAGGCATCTCGACGACAATAGGTCTTGAGAGCGAGACCTAAAAAGGAATAAGTTCCTCCGCCATGCTGATTAAAGGGTACTTTCACTATTGCCCTTTTGGTCAACAGTTTCCACATTGTACTCTCTAAAAGCTCTCTCTTTACTGCGTTGGTAGTAAGAGGAGTAGCACAGAAGAATTCGGTAGGAAGAGAAATAAAATCTATTAGATATTCTTCTCAGACCACCTGGAACACCCATTTGTCTTTAATTGGGTACTCTCACCCCTTCAGAAAATATTTCAGCCTTCCTCCCACTTAAAGGATCCGAGTCAGTAGATGCATAGTCAGGAATTCGGGACAGCCTGACAGTAATTTGTTGCTCTAGGTTGCTAAGATTGGGTTTCATCAAAAGGAGGAATTCCCCACCCATGTTCCCGCCCTCAAAAGGGCCAATTACTTGTTTTGGACTGAAAAGCTGAATCAAAAGCTCTGCAGAACTCTGCATAGCGTCTTCTAGAAGCCCACTTTAATGGAGCTGATAATTTTTAATCCTCAAACGACTTATTTTACCATCCTGCCCAACTTATCCCCCAATAATTTAGGCCCTGAAAAAAGGAATTTTCACAAGCAGGTTTTTCTGAGAGCTATCTGTTTTCCAAGGGCTCATCCGTAACTGGTGGCAAGCACCCTGTTGTAAAGGAAGGAAGTCAAGTAGCCGGATTGTACAAGAAAATGGTTTATTAAGATTACAGGTAAAAGTCCAAATATAGTACGTGGTATTAAGTAGCCCCACAAGGAGACTCAGCCTTGCTGCTAGGCCCACACACTCCACCTGACACTCTCAACCTCACCAGCCACTCAAGCACTCCATTTCATCACCAAGCATTCTTCTACTTCACATTCATACCGGCTTAGCAGCGAAGATCAGGTAACTAAGGGAAAGGATGCATAATAACAATTCAAGTCACAAAACACTCACTGTTGATCCTGCCACAACAGAAGAAGCACGGAGAGCCTCTTGGGAAATGTCCAACAAAACTCTTACTTGCTGCTCCATGATTGCCAACTTTGGGAGTTACTTCTGCACCTTGATCTAACAGCTAAGCCAGAATCTGAAAATCTTTAATGGAGGGACTGCACTGTATAGCTAGCATATGCAGCAGCCCTTATTGCAAAATCTGAGGACGCATAAGCCCTTATCATTGCAAAATCCACCCATTTGTACAGGATCCGATGGTGAAGCTTTCTCAGAAATAATGGTACCCCGAGTAGCCAGAACTATCATCAATAAGCCTACTTTCACAGCAAAAGGAAAGGGTATTTCTTTGAAAAAACACATCTTCCATTCAGATTCAAAAACCATTTTAGAGCACTGGGCAAAGGTAGGGATTCGGGCTCCTTTGTGTCAAGCTTCATGACAAGGCGGTACCCACTGGAGAGTCAACAAAAAATAAGATAGATTCCTGTTTGAAGAAAGCATATGGGGGCATGAACGTGGCAATGAAGGTTGGAAAGCATGTCAGCTGTGCGTCCTTACTGTTCTATTACGCACTCCGAAATCAATTGCTCAATCTTAGGTTGTGTTTTTTTGGGGAGCGCTTCCTATGGGCCACCGTACTAGAAAACACTACAAGATACACCTATAAGCTCCTGGCAACTGACACCAAAGTACGGCGTGAAGGTAAGAGGTAACGTATTGCACGGCTGCGACAGTGCACACCTAGAAATTAAATGCCGCGCATGTCAGATATACCATCGTTTCGACAAGCGAGGCTTCTCAAGTGAACTGTATCTATCCCAAAGGAACAACTGCCCTATGTGTGAACTCAAACGCGAAGACCTGCGGATTCAAAGGAAAAGGCGGGTGGTTCACGCTATGGCAGTATGGGCATGAGCCCTGGTACTCACTCCTTCAGTGGTGACAGACCCCGTAGCTCCGGGGGTAACCTCTGCTTTCCTGCAACTTCTCGGAGAGCGTGATCTCAACCTGTTCCCCTGCCAGAGGCGGGTCAACGCCGTACCTGCCAATTTGAACCACACCCATCTCCGACGCACCTATCAACACGGTGAAATGTTTCTTGCCACTTGCCATGTGCCATTACAACTCAAACCCCAATCAGCACCCTGTCCCGCACCGGTTCCTGTGGATACGAGGAAAATATATAGCAGGGACGTGGTCACAAAAGAGGTCGGCATACAATGCGGACTTCAACGTAGTTGAGAAATAATCTATTTTGAATGTATCCGATGTGCCTATTTTATTAGTACATACGTGACTTGCAATCGGTTTAGGTTATAGCTAGTTCTCTCTTTTAAAGCAGTAGGTTTAGGTTGTAGCTATTTATCTCTTTTTAACAGATAATTACCCCCTCCATTTACAGTTTTCCTCCGGTCACGGTCTTCCCCGTTTCAAAATTCTTGCTACATGTGATGAGATAATAAATAGATCGCCTCTGAATTACTTTGCACTTGCTCGTACTGAAAGGACCCTGCCTGCACGTTTCAGAGGCAGTCATGGCCTACACAGGGAGCAGGTCTGTGCTGTTCGTGTGCCTCGGTAAGATGGGATTGCAGTGATACTTCCGCATTCAGATTGGTTTTCATGCATCAGCTTTTTAGCAATGCAACTATATAGAAAGCATAGTCGCTGACATAAGCGGAGAACCTTCGGATTCGTTTAAAGTGTTAACTGTGAAATAGTACCGTTCTAGTTATGACAACTCTGTTGGTTTTGTAAGAAGGGAGTCTGTTGGAATGCAAACTGGTAGGCTTACATTTGGTGTTTCGCGTGAAAGAATACCGCTTGGCACTAGTTTCGGGCGTGCCATGTTATATCATCTATAGAGGTAATGTGCCTTAGTTGTTTGTGTCATACCCTGATTCATGGACCGTTATCTAAACGAAAACAAGAGCCCGGTGAGGTAAGAGAGAGGAGGGGTGTGTGTGTGCCTGCGTGTATGTGTGTGCGCGCGTGTGTGTGTGTGCTTCCGTGAGTGTGGCTGTGTGTGCGCATGTGATTGAGAGAGGCTGACGCTGTGAATGTGCAACAAGAGAAGTGCTTAGGTAAGGGGGAGGAGGGGTGTGTGTGTGCCTGCGTGTCTCGCGCACGCGTGTGTGTGCTTCCGTGAGTGTGGACGTGCGCGTCCACAGACCATAATCACCGCGCGTGCCCCGGTCTGTCTCCCTTGAGAGGCAACTCCATAGCAATAGGTCTCGAGCGAGACCTAAAAATGCAGAAAACAATGATTTTGGTGCAATCTGAAATGCAATTACTAAGGCATCAGAGGCAGTGGGTTTTACTGGGGCAATATAGGATGCACACTATAAGGTGACTGAGTTAGCCATAATAGAGAGATCTGAGTTGATTTACTTTTTTTTATCGTGGAATATTGCAGGATATCAAAATAAAAAGGATAATAAGGAGTGGGTAAGTAAAATAATACATTTTCAGATTATTTTTCCAGGAAACTTGGGAAGGTGAACCGATCTATTTAAATGGCTATCAGCCCTTTAATACCCCCAGCCCTTCCATCGATAGGAGGGAGAGCGAAGAGGGGGTATTCTAACTATGGGCCTCATTAGGATGGTGGACGGACCTGCGTCTGTCCGCCACCCCCGAGAGGTGGAGGGACCGTCCGCAGGGGCAACAGCAGCCCCCTCCGTTGCAATTAGGATGTGACCGCCAACCTGGCAGTCACATCCCGTATATTTAACCTTATGGCGGGTGCTGCTTGAAGCAGCACCCGCCGCAAGGTTAAAAAATGCATGTAAATGCAGGGGGTACCATAGGTACCCCCCATGTGCACCCCCACCCCCCTTTCACCCTGGGGGCCTGCAAGGGGCCCCCAGAAGCAAAGTTCCACATGCTTTTCCACCGCGGAAAAGCATGTTCCTACACACATCCTAATTTGGCTGACGGTGTCTTGCAGACACCGCCTCCAAATAGCGCCCAACAACCCGCAGATCATCGGCGGACGAACCTGCCATCTGCTGCTGTTCCCACGACCATCCCACCGCCATCCTAATCTGGCGGTGGGTGTTTCCTGTGGCCGTGGCGGTGAATCCGCAATCCGCATCCTCCGGGCCGGCGGTGGCTTCCGCCGGCCCGGAGGATGCGGATTCACTGCCATCCTAATGAGGCCCTTGGTTAGCAAATACAACCACTTTTAAAGTCTTGACATTCTGGAATTATTCTCCCTATCTCCATATATTAATATTAAAAGGGTATAACAACTGGGATTTATTGTTAATACATTATTATACCAATAATTTTGAGAATCCTGCATCAGTCACAGAGGGCCTAGATAGGGTTATTGAAACCCTAATCTTCGGCACCCGATTCTCTTACAAATTCTCTGGGCGAGCGATTTTAATATAAGGAAGTGTCCAAGAGATGAACCAAGACTCAGCGGGATACTGGACCAAAATGGTGACCAAATACCCCATTTTATGTACTAGCCTTATGGAATCTTGCTAAATTCCATCTTGCTGACTTGGGCATTAGAACCTGGAAATGAGCAAATCTTAGATACCATCCACACGGTTCCAACCCTACAATTTGCTCCTACCTTTCAAAGATCGGACCATTGGGTTTCGATTGAGTATGTAATTACCTGTGATAAGTTTAAAAACAGTATCATGAAAGTCAACTCAAAATGACAGTAGTTAGTGACCATGGGATGCTTGCAAATAATATGGTTTGGAGGGATGATGGTAAATAACTCAGGAAATCTGCACCCAAACCCATTCTTGCAAGAAAAAATGGGTATACATTAATGTGGGATAAAGTAGATAAGGTCTTGAGGTAATAGAAATTTCAGGTAGCCAATGTGTCCCCCACTCGCACCCTATCCATGCACCCATGTTCCTTGTATGTCGTGTAACTTCTGTTCTGTTCATGCTAGAAAGACGCATATGGATTTGCCTTGATCCTTAACATGTTAGCTATCAAGTCATGCATGAATATCCAGTTAATTGGGTTTCTAAACCTATGGTGCCAACGTCTTTACATGGTGCACTTTTGAATTCAGCTCACGTTTTCTTCCAGTCGAGCTAGGCCCTTAAACGAGGCCCCGAGCCTCATCTCTCATGTCTCTGAAAACTGTATACATCCCTGACCTCTACCTTACATCCTGCACAGACGAGCGGTGCCCGGCTCAGCCGGCTTGCCTGCCAAAACGTTATTTTGCCTACAGTTATCTGTTCAGCCTCCGCGAAAACACATTCCAGTCTAGTGAAATAGGTAAACATATTCCCGGCTACAGAGCAAAGGGCCCTGCCTTCCTGTCTCCATGCAAGTAATTTACTGCTCTCGTTACCATGGTAGGCCCATGGCCCCCGCACTCTACATGAAGATCCCTTTGCACGCACTAGCATTCAGTGATGAACGGCCTCTGCCCGAGAGACCTTTTACTTCAGACACTACATCCTCCAAACATGAGATACCAGATATGTTATAGGTGCAGGTCGTTCTGACACTCCAGACACCAGTCTCCTCTACTCGTGCATAAGTCAAAGCCCCCAGTTCTCCCCTGTTACACGTCATGCTCAGCTGCGCGCGAATATAGGTTAGAAGTCTCTGCCGACTCTGCAACTTTCATTAAGCATCCACCCACTTGTGACGTTTCATGTTACGTTTCTCTGACATATCAAGTGCACGCCCACGTGTACGCCTTCTTACACGCCTCCTGTTACGTACCTGTGTTCTTATCTCTCTCTTTTCACCTGTTACGCCTACTGTATTGAATCCAATTGTATCGTTTTACTATATATAATGTGTACTGTTAATAAAAAGTTGAATGTCCCTTCCTGAACCTTAGTGGTGATGGAACATGATGTCCCATCCACGTGGATTATCATTAAAGCCCGTATGACTCAGATACCACGGACTCTGCCTCTCATTTGAATGAGCTGTCTTGTATTGATAATTATATGGCAAAAATGATTCGGTAAAATAGATTTACCACATAATTTGGCGCCCGAACAGGGACCCCCCCTTCCCCACTCGCCGGAGTTGACCCGCAGGCCTTGACCCCTTCTGCGGTTGCGACGGAACCAGTGCACTTCCGCGGGTTTTCCTGCTATTCTCCCTCGGGCCTACGGAGGAGACGGTGACTGCGGCCCAGCATCCAGACGAGGCGGTGAGGAATGCGGAGGATCCCGACCAGAGCCCCTAGTCGAGAGAGCAAAGTCCGAGGTGTCCAGAGGCCCACCTGTTCCGAAGCGCATGCATAGGAGAATTGTCACCTGACGCAGTCCAGTCCAGTCCAGTTTCCGAGGCCTTCAGTTTCTGCTTCCCGGTGAGTACCGTTATTGGGAACGCATCTAGACGGGTTCATTATTTTGTGCGCGGTCAAGACAGGTCTGGGTACACAGACCTGGTCCGGACGTGTTTATTTAGGTAAATACGACAACACGTGTCTCTTTATGAGACCGGTCTGTACTGTTTTAGCAGTACATCCAGAAATCTAGTATATCTAGTATTCTAGTGATTCGAGAATAATCCAGTATTGTGTTTTCATGTAACTGTTCGAAAATGTTTTAATGTGTCCCATGTCGTGGTATGAGTGACTGTTTGCAATTCATTACTGTGTTTATTGTGTTCAAGTCCGAATCAGTCTGAAAATGCCGCTGTTCTCAAAGTTACGTCAGATAGGAACTAGGAAAGGGATACTCGAAGAAGCAGTTCCCGTCCCACCTAGGGACACTCCTGGACATTTTATGTATAATAAACATGGCTTAGATGCCATACTGTACCTAGATTTGTGGGTGGACTACACCAAGGGTTTGGAAAAGTATAGATGGCCTGTCTCAGGGACATGGGATGCTGATTGCATCATGAGAGTAGAAGAAGCATTGTGGAAAAAGAAAGCCAGAAAATCCCAGAAAGATGCCATAGAATTATGGCGTAAAGAAGCGCATAGACGAAATGAAAAAGAAATCAGGAAAGCAGAGAGAAGTAGAGAAGAATCCGAAAAAGCTAGAGAAAAAGAGTTACTAGAAGAAGGAGAACGAGTCAGAATAGAACAACAAGACAGACAGAGAAATGCCCTTATTACAGGACTGTATCCAGTTCTTGCCGAGGGCCTGCCCAAGGCGACCCCGGAAATACCACGTAACTTGCCACCACCATTGGTTCCGACTAAACTCCGTCACAAACAAACCGCAGCAGACATTTTCCTTTCTAGCTATTTAGATGGTGTAGCTCCAGCATATACTAATGTACCCGTACAACCCGTTAACAATGCACAGCAGTCTGCTCCGACTGCTCAACTTACTGTTCAAACCACGACCCCTCCACGCTCCCAAGTCACGCTTCCCGCACCTGTTACTTCCCCTATTGCTACTGCTTCTGTTACTGTTCCACCTACTATTGGTCCCCTTAATCCTTTCGCGACAGATGTGGCACAGAGTGCACATCCGTTAAAACCTGTACCCGCTATGACGTCAGCAGCTACTGATCAGTCAGGTCATGCCCACGCTTCTGCTTCAGGAGGTGCCGAAGGCTACCTTCGCACCCCGCCTCCACTTAAACGAATGACAGCTAGAGAATTCGCAATGCAACGTACGCCGAAAGCGGCTACACTCGAAACCCTTAGACAATATCTGACAGATTGTAGGTATGACCCGGTGCCCGGTCAGGAAGGAGACATGATGTTAGTCTCTTTACGACTACGATGTGCTACAGGATATTTGATGCTTTTACCAGAAATGACTAACCATCTAGACAAAATATATCACTTTATTAGAACAGGAGAAGGACCAGGAAGTATTCGCGAGGCCATGGCCTACCAGAAGGTTGAGACACAAAGTATGATTTTACGGTTTTTGATAAATTGTTTGATAAGGGAACCAGATCGGCCAGGTGCTGTCAAAGAAGAGATGGACGCATTGATGAAATGGAGTAATAATATTGCAGATTGTAAACATGATAAACAAAATTGCATAGATGCCATGTACAGAAAGATTCGTAAAGATATATTGATAATGCATGAAAAAGAGAAAGAAGCTAGGGGAGCCGAGAAAGAGAGTGAAACCGAGGAAGAAGAGGATCAAGAGTTAGAAGAGCCAGAGACGATGGCATACGTAGGTAGAGTGAAACTCCCTAAACAGTATTCTTCTGATAGACCTTTCGACAGACCTATACGTCTAGAAAATAAAAGACGTTTTCTTACTCCCATACCAGAAAAATGTTCTCTTGAACATTTATTCCAAGCCACTGATAAAATCCTGAAAGATAGGATAGGTTACAATGAACTTAGTACAATGCGCGAACAAGAACTAGCACGGTCCGCAGTACAGTGGGCTGATAATGACAGCGTATATAAAGATGATTCAGTAGCGCAAACATTTTTGAGTCTTACTCCAACTGAACAATGTTTAGCTAGTATGTACATGATCCAGCATATCATTATGCTATATGAGAGTCAGCATTCTGATCCAGGTCCCCTATACAATATACTAGATGAATTACTCCTGAATAGATGGAGAGGCCTAGGTACCGATTTGATTAATGTGATTCTTGAACAACGCCATAGATACAGAGCATTTTTGACTCCACATTTTGTTCCCGTTCCACCCCCAGTAAGCCATCCTTTTCACGTAGACAGACAGAATCCTTTACGAGAAGTTCATCCCGTCCAGACGACTCCAGGGGGTGCGCTTCAACGCGTATTCGTATACACGCCCATAAGTAAAATGGAATTATTGGAAATGAAGAAAATAGTGCCTTGTCATGATAAAGATCCAGCAGGGTTTCACCGTGAATTAAAAGACATGTTACTCATGGGAGATTACACATATCCCGATATTATGAAAATGTTAAAAGTACTATTGCCTGCCGGTATTTACGAGAAACTCAAAGAAAAAGAATGGGAGGTGGGAGATCAAAAGATTAATTGGACTGAATTAGAAAACGAAGAAAACGGACGAACCCCAGGTTTAGGTCTTGGGGACAAAACTAAAGCATTACCAGGATTATTAGTACAGGTTTTGCCGAGGTTATTGACAACTAAAAAGGAAGACTGGGATGCCATCTCAGCCTGCAAACAGAAACAGGACGAAGACACTAGTGATTTTTATTCCAGATTTGAGAAATGTTTTGTTATTAATAGTGGCCTGAAAACAAGTAGTGAATCTTATCCACATCTTTTTGTGACCAAATTAGTTGAGAATTCCTTACCCCAAGTTAAGAATAGAGTCCTGAAGGTCGAAAGCACGTGGCAAGCAAATACACCTTCCCAAATGTTACAAATGTTACAGTACCACCAGAACCGAATTAGAGAGGAACATGATCATGAACAGAGACGTATGAAAGACACGAAAATGAAAGTACTAGTAGCCCAGACTGTTCCAGCAGATGGTCAAAGAAAGGGTACAGCTCCTCCAGGTCAGTCTGCAGCTCCTGTTAAAGGGAATTGCAATTACTGCAAGCAGCCAGGTCACTATATTAGTGAATGTTTGGTTTTGAAACATAATATTGCTACCGGTAGGACGAAAGAAAGGCCGCGTCCTCCTAGACAGGAACACGTTCCACAGCATGTCCCACAGAATACACCACAGCAGCCACAGGAAGCACAACAGACAGTAGCTGTATCCCAACCCCGACCCCAACCTCAACCACAGCCTATTGCTGCCACTCAACATGTCACGCAACAAATGTACCAGTATGCACAGTCAGATTACCCCGATTACCAGCAGTACACATGAAACAGCCTAGAGAGGGAGGTTGGCTTGCCTCTTATTGAGGTTCCTGTAGATCAAGATGGTCCCTATGTACATAGTCAGGTATTAGGGAAAGACAGAAAATGTTTGATTGACACAGGGGCAAGTAGAACGACCATCAGTCATGACGAAGTTCCAGGGGCACCCCTCTCAGGCTCACAGAATGTTTCCCTGGGTTTTTCAGGAAAGCCTATTGTTAATGAAGTATCAAAGCCAGTTTCCCTAGAAGTTGGTCCATTATCACGCACTACTGACCTGTTACTTACGAAAGCATGTCCTGAAAATCTGCTTGGTATAAAAATGTTAAAAGCTTTAGGAGCTGTGATATGTTGTTCTCCGGAAGGAGTGAGATTGTTCTTACGTGACTTCAAGGGTCACTATGTGTTACGAGATTTTGATCACAGATTGAAAAATGTACCAGCACATTTATGGGCAAAAGGTCCAACTGATGTAGGTTGTATGCACATTACACCTTATCAGGTCACTCTCAAGCAAGGTGTTGTACTGCCCCGAATCCGACAATACAAATTGCCCCCCGAGGCTGTAGTGGCCTTATTGAAAATCATTGACGAATTGATTGCCCAAGGAGTAGTTATAGAAACTGACTCTAATGTATGTAATTCTCCAATCATTCCGATTCTTAAAAGAACTGACCCAAATGCACCGCCAGTCTACAGATTGGTGATCGATCTTCGCGAGCTAAATAAATGCATCGTTCCCCAGTACCCAGTAGTGCCAGACATTTCTTCTTTATTGACTGCCATTGATTCCGAAGCTGCGTTCTTCACTGTAATTGATCTTAAGAACGCCTTCTTTAGTGTCCCCATTCATCCGGAAAGCCAATTTTTATTCGGATTCTCATTAAATGGCCGAAGTTTTAAATTTGCACGTGCACCTCAAGGGTTCACGGAAAGTCCCAGTATATACAGTCAAGCCCTGAAAAGACAATTAGACAGTATTCACATGCCTGCTGACACTGCTCTGCTCCAATATGTAGATGACTTGTTGATAACTGCACGGACCGAACGTGACTGCGAGCACGCGTCACTGATTGTCCTATGTTTCTTGGCCGAAAAGGGGCATAAAGTGTCCCCTTCGAAGTTACAATTCTGTGCCCAGCAAGTGGTATACCTTGGACACTTGATGTCCAAATGGGGGAGACAACTGACACCAGAACGTATCCAGTTAATTGCACATCTGCCACAACCCAAGACACAAAAGGAAGTACGGGCCTTCATTGGCCTCACCTCGTACTGCAGACAATGGATCCCTCAGTATGCATATCTAGCCAAACCACTCATACAGTTGACAACACAGGAGGCAGCGACTTCGACTGTCCTCCCTTGGACTCAGGAACACACACAAGCTTTTGACGAGTTAAAGAAAGCCTTATGTCAAGCACCTGTTTTAGCGACACCATGTTACAGCAAGCCTTTTACACTTTTCGTTACTGAACGCGACGGCACAGCATTATCTGTGCTCACACAAGATCAAGCAGGACACCACAAGCCTTGTGCTTATTTTTCGAGTACATTAGATCCAGTGGCCCAGGCTCTGCCTGCGTGCCTCAAATCAGTTGCAGCAACAGCTCTAGCGATCAGACAAAGCGATTCATTAGTGTTAGGACATCCCCTGACAGTACAAGTTCCGCACTCTGTGGAAGTTCTTTTGAACCGAACCCAGACTCAACACCTGACCATAGCAAGACTGACCGGATACGAATTGACATTGTTTCAGCCACACATAGAAATCAGACGCTGCAACATATTAAATCCTGCCACATTGTTACCCTCAAGTACGATTGACCCGACACCACATGACTGCGTAGAAGTCATCAATACTGTAACGAAGCCCAGACAAGACTTGACAGACATTGCATTACCCTACCCAGACCTGACACTTTACGTGGATGGTTCATGTATGAGGACAAGCACAGGAGAATTAGTGGCCGCCTATGCAGTGACCACTGAAACTGAAGTCTTAGAAACACACCGCATTGACACACTGTCTGCCCAAGCAGCAGAACTCATCGCTCTGACCCAAGCCTGTATACTAGCCAAGAACAAGAAAGTAAACATATACACAGATTCACAGTATGCATTCGGAGTCGTTCACGACTTCGGTGTTCTTTGGGAAGAGAGAGGTTTTTTAACTTCTCACGGTACCAAGATCCAGAATGGTCCCCTTATTCAGGCTCTGTTAGAAGCAATACACTTACCTGCATCCATTGCTATCATGAAGTGCAAAGCACATACGAAAGTCACTGATACTATTTCCCAGGGTAACGACCTGGCAGATCAAACAGCTAAACTTACAGCTCAGACTCAGACAAACCAGACAAAGACCGTAGTACCAACACAGACACATTGTATGACAGTGAAGGATCCCATACTGGAAGTACTCGATATACAGACACATGCCACACCAGAAGAAATCAAGAAATGGACTGAACAAGGAGGGATCCAAACAGATCAGGGATGGATGACGAAGGGAAGAGCCACATGGTTCCTCCCCGACTCTATGGTTCAAGTTATCATTAACACTGCACATAGTCCAGCACACTTAGGAGAAAAAGCTATGTTAGACAGCATCCAGAATCTATGGTTCAACAAACATTTACGAGCAGCAGCAAAACAGAAAGTGCGTACCTGCATGATCTGTTGTCAGTTCAATCCAGGCAAAGGTGTTCCCGTGGAACAAGGTGGTTTCCACCCTCCCGATCATCCTTTTGAAGTCCTACAGATGGATTATATCCAGATGGACCGATGTAGAGGATTCAAATATGTCCTTGTAGTTGTATGTGCCCTTTCCCGTTGGACAGAAGCATATCCAGTCCCAGATTACACTGCCCCGACCACTGCCAAGCAGCTGGTTCGTGAATTTTTCCCGCGATACGGCTTGCCCCGTGTCGTGTACTCAGATAACGGACAACCATTCTCGTCCGAGCTCATGAAACAGGTTTCGCTCCTGTTAGGTTATCAGTGGAAGTTCCACTGTGTACGACATCCCGAAGCAGCTGGTTTGGTCGAGAGACACAACCAGACCCTGAAAACACGGTTAGCCAAAATATGTGCAGAAAAGGGTGTCGATTGGATCGTAGCACTGCCAGTTGCACTCTTCTATATGCGTATGGTAGCTCACTCCAGAACAGAGTTGTCTCCATATGAAGTAGTTTTTGGGCGGCCTCCCAATATGTGGGGTACACCAATGCCGAAAAGAATCACCGATGTTGACAGTAATATGCTGACAGATTACCTAGCCTCCTTGATGTCTGCACTACAATCTTGTCGTTCACAGGTCGCAGCTGCCTTCCCAGACAACACCCAAGTGAAACCGCATGACGTTGTCCCCGGCGAGCATGTGCTCGTAAGAAATTTCGACAGGAAAAGTCCACTGGAGCCCAGATGGAAACAGCCTAAGTTGGTGCTTATGACGACGAGGACCGCTGTGAAGCTGGAAGGAAGAAAAGGATGGCTGCATTCCAGCCATGTGAAGAAGATTCATGGACTATACCCAGATACTGTGAATAAAGACTGCCCCCTCCCGGACATTGATTCTAAACTTCCCCTGATCGAGAAAACTCCCCAAGAGGAGTACCGTTTAAAACTAAGGTCTAGTAAGTCAGACAGCGTTTAATTGTTTAAGTCCCCCTCGGGTGAAGCGGTTAGACAGGTTTCTGACATGAATAAGATAGACCCCCCCAGTAGTCAGAGAGATAGGCGTATCAAAAAGAGAGAACAGTATTGTAAAGACTTGCACAGTCGTTGTGTGATTACGTTAATTCTTATGTCTCTTCTGAGCATCTTGATAATTTGTGCAAGCTTCTGGTTACATGACTTTTTTCCTTTCAATGCACATGTACATGCTTCCTCTAATGATTCCGCAGAGCACACTTTCAGCGACCTGCCCCCACATGGGCTGTCCTATCGACTAGCAATGCGCAATAATACCTTCATTCGTATGTTACACCATACTCACCAGATCAGCAATGCCACTAATTGTTGGGTATGTGGCCGACTCCCACCTTACCAGAAATACAAGGGAGCTCTGCCTCTCTTTCCTTACCCGTTCACACATAATGGCTCATGTGGTGCATGGTTTGCTTTAATGTCCTCCCTAGATAGTAAGTCCAAAGTATCCCAAGACAATTGGATATGGGGGAACTTGAATACAGTCATGAATAAAGCATGTTTCCCAGATGCTGACGGTCTCCCACAAAGGGTAGGGACCGATCTAGAAAATGAAGTGTATGCATTAGGCAACTTTTCCCTCAATCTCATGATTCTGAACGTCCAGTCCGAGACTAATTCGAACTTGCCGTCTATTACAGTTTTACCGGTGAAAGGTAAATTATGTGTTAAAAAGAGTGGTTCAGTACATCACGGCTTGTGAATATAAGACATAGAAGGGAGATCAAGACCCCAATTGTCAATCAGACTGAGACCACATGGGAACAATATACAGATTTCAATAAAGGATTCTTTTTCTTCGTAGGTCCTGTCCAGAATAGTAAAGAAATACGCAAATTAACAAGAACACTTGAAGCGGTAGTGAACGAAACTACCTCTGCCTTAGGTAACCTGACTGAAGAACAATCTGCTATGAGACTCGTAGTTCTTCAAAATCGCCTTGTCCTTGACGTCATACTGGCCGATAGGGGCGGGGCTTGTAGAGTCATCGGATCCAGTTGTTGCGTTTTTATTCCTAATAACGCGCCATCCGTGTATAAGGCTATTACTAGGCTCCATGAAATAGCTCACCTGATTCACCAGAATCCAGGCACCTGGACTTGGTCCGGTTGGCTCTGGAGTGTGTTGTCCGCCTGGGGATGGAGATTGCTATCCTTCCTAGGGATGATACTGCTTATTGTATTCAGTTGTTGTCTATGTCTGCAATGTGGGCCAGCGATTTGCGGCTTGTGCGCCACAGTTTGTATTCCCCGTCCAAGTTCACGTTCCCGTTTCCGAATAAAGAAAGAAGAGCAAATGATGCTCTATGAACAGATAGATGGTCTCATGAATATAGATATATCCGAAAGGGTGAAGTAGGGGCCAAGGAGGGAATGAGGTAATAGAAATTTCAGGTAGCCAATGTGTCCCCCACTCGCACCCTATCCATGCACCCATGTTCCTTGTATGTCGTGTAACTTCTGTTCTGTTCATGCTAGAAAGACGCATATGGATTTGCATTGATCCTTAACATGTTAGCTATCCAGTCATGCATGAATATCCAGTTAATTGGGTTTCTAAACCTATGGTGCCAACGTCTTTACATGGTGCACTTTTGAATTCAGCTCACGTTTTCTTCCAGTCGAGCTAGGCCCTTAAACGAGGCCCCGAGCCTCATCTCTCCTGTCTCTGAAAACTGTATACATCCCTGACCTCTACCTTACATCCTGCACAGACGAGCGGTGCCCGGCTCGGCCTGCTTGCCTGCCAAAACGTTATTTTGCCTACAGTTATCTGTTCAGCCTCCGCGAAAACACATTCCAGTCTAGTGAAATAGGTAAACATATTCCCGGCTACAGAGCAAAGGGCCCTGCCTTCCTGTCTCCATGCAAGTAATTTACTGCTCTCGTTACCATGGTAGGCCCATGGCCCCCGCACTCTACATGAAGATCCCTTTGCACGCACTAGCATTCAGTGATGAACGGCCTCTGCCCGAGAGACCTTTTACTTCAGACACTACATCCTCCAAACATGAGATACCAGATATGTTATAGGTGCAGGTCGTTCTGACACTCCAGACACCAGTCTCCTCTACTCGTGCATAAGTCAAAGCCCCCAGTTCTCCCCTGTTACACGTCATGCTCAGCTGCGCGCGCATATAGGTTAGAAGTCTCTGCCGACTCTGCAACTTTCATTAAGCATCCACCCACTTGTGACGTTTCATGTTACGTTTCTCTGACATATCAAGTGCACGCCCACGTGTACGCCTTCTTACACGCCTCCTGTTACGTACATGTGTTCTTATCTCTCTCTTTTCACCTGTTACGCCTACTGTATTGAATCCAATTGTATCGTTTTACTATATATAATGTGTACTGTTAATAAAAAGTTGAACGTCCCTTCCTGAACCTTAGTGGTGATGGAACATGATGTCCCATCCACGTGGATTATCATTAAAGCCCGTATGACTCAGATACCACGGACTCTGCCTCTCATTTGAATGAGCTGTCTTGTATTGATAATTATATGGCAAAAATGATTCGGTAAAATAGATTTACCACAGTCTCTTTAATTACTAAGACCATAACTGCCAATTACAATGATGTTCTGGTTTGTCTAGAACCCATGACAAATGCCCATAGAGGTTGAGCAAGCATTTAAAAAGTTCTTAGGAGAATTAAAACTACAATTAACCCGCCCAAGGCCTACACATTTGGTTCGCGAATATCATTGGTTTGATAAAACCTGCTTCTGCAAATTTACACAAAGCTCTAAAACCTCAACCTAGAGAAAAGATAATACGTACCTTTAAGACTAATTATCAAATGGTTAGAGCAAATAGGCAGAAGCATTTGAAGGCGGAGGCATGGGATAATTTAAAGCAAGCTTCACTTCAAAACTATAGCAAAGCCTTCTGGTCTGTGATTAATTCCACTTTATGCTGGAATAGGAGGAATCAACCCTTGATGTGCACATAAATGAAAATAAATTGGGTATTAGACTTGGCTGTCTCTAGTTGGAAGAGGATACACTTCTGACAAATAGGGACTCACCTCCTCTAGTCAGGGCAAGGGGATCACACACTTAGATAACCCCTGCTCACCCCCTTGGTAGCTTGGCAAAGCAGACAGGCTTATCTCAGAGGCAGTGCGTTAAGCATTTATGACCACATACAGTAATAAAGTGAATACACTACAAATGGACACGACACAGTAGTATTATGAAAATAAGGATGTTTATATAAGGCTTAGCACATGACCAAATAACGACAAAAATATACCACAATCTTAATAAATACTCTTGGAAGGGAAAATAATAGTTCAAATGTAGTTTCTTCTTAGCACAAAGTCTTTAGTAACAAAAGCAACTCTTCTCCTTTAAAACACAGTTCTTGGCAACAATGTAACCCCCACAGGAGTCACACGACTTTGAGGCAAAGTTAATCCAAAGGTTCGGCGTCGACCGCGAGGAGCGCTACGTCGAGCACGGAGTCGAGACAGACCCCCACAACACAGTACCTTGGAAAAGCGAAGCACACGATGATCAGCGGCGTCGAGATGTCCGGCGTCACGTCTTCAGCGTCGATCGGGCCTCGGAGTTGGGGCGATCTGCAGCGGCGGCGACAGATGTCAGGCAGGTGCAGCGATCACGAGGCGAAGCAGGACACAGCGTCGTCGTCGATGTCGATGATGGTGTTGCAAGAGTGAGCAGCGCTCACGGCACCGAGAGGGCTCGGAGTCGATGCGATCAGCGGCGGTGCCGACACGGGGTCACTTGGAGCTGGAGCGGAACTTGCTACTCACTGGCGTCGCTACTGGCGTCGATCGGGCCCTGCGGCCGGCGTCGAAGATGCGGGACAGGGGAGCTGCACTCACGATGTCGAGCTGGATTCGGCGGCGTCCGTCGGCGGCGGGATTGCTGGATTCTTCAGAGGTGCTGGATTTTCAGGTTCCAGCAACAAGCACTTTTAGCAAATTAAGTCCTTTGGCCCTGTGACTTCAACAGGAGGCTGGCACTCTTCCAACCCTTGGAGATTTTCTTTAGCAAAGCTTAAGAGTACACACACAGTTCCTCTCTCCTGGTTCCTTGGCAAAAATAAAGAAGTGACTGCAGGATTCCCCCCAGCAAACAGCACACTGGCAGAAGGGGTAGGCAAGTCCTTGGATCAGCAGGCTTCTTGTCCTTGGTTCAGGTTTCCTTGTCAGAAGTGATCTAAATTCTTGGTTCAGAGGTCCTTCTCTCATACCCCTTTTTGGCTTTGATCCCTTTGTCCATGCAGGGGAATTTTTCCCCATCCTGGGTTTGTTGTGGGTGTTGCCAGGCCGAGGCACCTGGCCTATTCACTGTGCAGGGCAGAGTCTTCAGCCACCCAGCAGGAAGTGGAGCCAGCATTGTCACTTGCAGGGGCAGGGCCATCGGTCTCCTGGTAGGAGGTGGGGCCAGGATCGTCCCTGGCAGGAACAGAGCCATCAGTCGCCTGGCAGGAGGTGGAGCCAGCATTGTGTCAGGCAGGGCAGGCTATCAGGAGCTACTCTTCCCCTACTCTCAATGCAAATGTCCCACTCATCCCACACTGACTCATTCAGACCTCTGGAGCCACCCAGCTCCTGTCACACACACACCAAACCAGCAGAAACCAGTAATAGTTAGACAAGAAAATAGCCACTTTCTAAAAGTGCTATTTTCAAACACAAAGTTCAAAAACCATCCACCCAAACGGATGCGTTATTAAACCCTGAGTTCAGGGATACCAAACTCGACATTGCACCATGCTCCCCGAGCCCGCTAGGATTATAGCATTAATAATCCTGGCAGCCCATTCTAACTGATGGAGAGCAGGTAACCTTACAATAGTGGAAAACGAAAATGGCTGTAATTCACTATTAGGACATGCCAACCTTGTCAGGCTTGTCCTACCTTATGCTTACAATGCACCCTGCCCTTGGGCCTACCATAGGGGTGACTAACATGAAGTTAAGGGAAGGTTTAGGGACTGGCAAGTAGGTGTACTTGCGCAGTCTGCGTGACAGTACCAGACTGCACGCAGGTCTAGCAATGGCAGACCTTTAGACGCACTTTTAGTAGGCCGCTCTTGTGGGTGGCACAACACGTGCTGCAAGCCCACGAGCAGCATTTGTATTTACAAGCCCTGGCACTCCTGGTGCACTCTACTAGGGACTGACAGTAAACCAAATAAGCCAAACATGGAATTCAATCAAAACAGAAATTTCACATAGGGAGGCACTGATCAGCAGTGGCACAGTGCCCAAAGCAATATACCAGCAAAAACATCGTAAACAGTGGAGACAAACAGAAAAAAACGGAGGAGAGACTCATGCCAATGATGCCAGGCCTAACACATGTCCCCTCCAGCTGAAATGTGGGGAGAACTACCCTTCACCTAGGGAGTCCTCATCACTAAACCGGAAAAATCTGGACAGACCATCAGCATTGGCGTGATGTGTACCAGGGCGGTGTTCCACCGTGAAGTCCATCCCCTGTAGGGAAATGGACAACCTCAACAGTTTTGGGTTCTCACCCCTCATCTGCATTAACCATCTGAGGGGCCTGTGGTCTGTCTGAACCCAGAAGTGAGTCCCAAATAGGTAGGGTCTTAGCTTATTCAGCGCCCAGACCGGAGCAAATGCTTCTCGCTCTATCGCACTCCACTTCTGTTCCCTGGGAAGTAACCTCCTACTGATGAAGGCTACAGGTAAGTCTCGGCCCTCTTCATTCACTTGAGCTAGAACAGCCCCCAAGCCATGCTCTGAAGCGTCCGTCTGGACAATAAATTCTTTAGAAAAGTCGGGTGCCTGGAGTGTGGGTCCTGTGCACATTGCAGTTTTCAGGGTGTCAAAGGCCGTCTGACAGGTGTCAGTCCAAATCACATTTCGTGGCTGCTTCCTGGAAGTCAGCAAAGTCAAGGGGAGCTAAGGGTGGGCGTAAAATCCGTTTCGCGGGCGAATTTGCGGATTTTCTGCGATTTCGCAATCCGCGAATCTCGCGAAATCGCGGTAAAATCCGCGAATCAGCGGGGACGAATTTTCAGTCAAGCAAGGGTTGCAGCAGCAGGTGCAAAAGTTGAACCTAATTTCTTTGTAACCTTTTACAAAAGGGTTACAAACAAATTAACTCCAACTTGGACACCTGCTGCTAATTGCTTCCTGGCGCATCGTTGCCTACTTGCAACTATTCTCTGACCCTGCTCTGACCCTTGAAGCAGGGTCAGAGAATAGTTACAAGTAGGCAACGAGGCACCTGTCCAAGGAATTAAACCTCATCAGGAAGCACTTACAGATATAAAAAACAGGAAGAAGGGAGAGGATGGCAAATACACCCATTTTGAGTTGTCAGGAGGGGTTAAACTAAAAGAGACCTTTACAGCACAATTTTCATATGCATTTTGCTAAAAATAAAAAGCTGTATGTTCTGTAGGTTCAACTCAGGAATCTGGCCCTTCAGAGATCCGGCCTCTCTTTCTTTCTCTCGTTCTCTCTCTCCCTCTCTCTTTCCCTCTCTTTCTCTCTCTTTCTATCTATCTATCTATCTATCTATCTATCTATCTATCTATCTATCTATCTATCTATCTATCTATCGATCTATCGATCTATCGATCTATCTATCTATCTCTCTCTCCCTCTCCCATAAACGACTGCATGGGTAACTTCGCTATGCAAGCGGCTCGCGAAGACGCAAAAAGCCCTGCGAACACGCAAAAAAACCAGCGAACACGCAAAAAACCCCGCGAACACGCAAAAAACAAAAATCTGCAAATTCGCACAAATTCGCGAATTTTGCGGATCGCGAATTCGCAATTCCGCAAATTCGTGGATCGCAAATTCACAAAATTCGCACATGTTTAGGGGAGCACAATGTTCCCATAATCCTTGACAAACCTCCTGTAGTAACCAGTGAGACCTAAGAAGGCTCTCACCTGAGTTTGGGTTTTGGGCGGTGCCCAAGCCAGGATGGTATCTTGGGTTGCAGGGGGGCCACCTTGCCGCTCCCTACTTGGTGCCCCAAGTACACCACTGAACCCTGCCCAATCTGGCACTTACTGGCTTTGATTGTGAGGCCTGCTCTGCGCAGGGCCAACAACACTTCCTGGAGGTGGCGCAAGTGTTCCTCCCAGCTGGCGCTGAACACTGCGATGTCGTCCAGGTAGGCGGCACTGAAATCCTCCAGTCCAGCCAAGACCTGGTTGACCAACCTCTGGAAGGTGGCAGGGGTATTCTTCATCCCAAAGGGCATAACCCGGAAATGGTAGAGCCCATCTGGTGTGGAGAATGCTGATCTCTCTTCTGCCCCATCGGTTAAGGTGATCTGCCAGTACCCAGGCGTTAGATCAAACGTACAAGGGTACCGAGCAGCCCCTAACCGATCTATGAGCTCATCAGCTCTGGGGATGGGGTGTGCGTCAGTCTTGATGACTGAATTGAGTCCTCGGTAGTCCACACAGAACCGAAGTTCTGGTGAAGCACCAGGCGCTGCAGCCTTCGGTACCAAGACCACTGGGCTGGCCCAAGGACTGCTAGAGGACTCAACCACCCCTAAGGCAAACATTTTGGAGACTTACTCCTTGATGTATGCTCTGACCTTGTCAGTACCCTGTAAGCCTTGTGCTTCACAGGAGTGCTGTCCCCGGTGTCCACATCATGGACACACCACTGAGTGACACCAGGAATCAAGGAGAACAGATCAGGGAATTGTCCCAACAGTTGGCGACAATCTTGCTGCTGCTCAAGGGTCAGTGTGTCAGAGAGGACAACACCATCCACTGACCCATCTTGCTCTTTTGCATACAGGAGGTCAGGAAGAGGCTCCCTCTCCTCCTCCATTCCAGCATCTGTAGCTAGGAGCATGCCCACTTCAGACCTTTCTAAGTGGGGCTTCAAACGGTTGACATGCAGGACCCGCAAGGGGTTCCTGGGAGATTTCAAGTCCACCAGGTAGGTGACATCGCTCTTTTTCTCCACAACCACAAATGGCCCCGTCCACCTGTCCTTGAGCGCACAAGGTTCCACAGGGGACATGACCCAAACTTTCTGACCAGGTTGAAGCTCCACCAGAGTGGCATTCCGGTCCTACCACCACTTCATCTCTTCCTGGCTGGCCTCCAGATTTGCCTGAGCAAGATCTCTGAAGCGCCTAGTCTGGTTCCTAAAGGCCAGCATGTAACTGTATACATCCTGGGGAGGTTTCTTGGGAGATTGCTCCCAGCCTTCTTTGACCAGACTCAAAGGTCCTCTTACCGGGTGTCCATACAACCCTAGAGACTTCTGTGGCACCTCACGGTAAGCAAACAGCAGGCATGGCAAGAGGACGTCCCATTTACGCCTCATTGGTTCTTCAAGACCCATAATCATGCCTTTAAGGGTACGGTTGAATCTCTCCACCAACCCATTACCTTGAGGGTGGTAAGGAGTGGTGAACTTGTAGGTTACCCCACACTCCTTCCACAGAGACTTCATATAATTGTAAATGAAGTTGGTGCCCCGGTCTGACACCACCTCACTGGGGAACCCCATGCGGGAGAAAACACCCATCAGTGCCCGTCCCACCACGGGGGCCATCACTGTTCTGAGAGGGATGGCTTCCGGGTACCGTGTGGCATGGCCCACCAAGACCAGGATGAACCTGTTGCCCAGGGCTGTCTTGGGGTCCAGGGGCCCAACAATGTCAATCCCCACCCGGTCAAAGGGGGTACTAACGGCGGGAAAAGGTTGGAAGGGAGCCTTCTGCTTCCTTCCACTTTTCTCACTTGCCTGGCAAGTTTGACAGGTTTTGCAATGGATATCTGTATCCCATCTCATCTGAGGCCAATAAAAATGGGTGACAAGCCTGTCATAGGTCTTGTCTTGCCCCAGATGTCCAGCTAACGGAACGTCATGAGCCAAACCCAGTAGGAAGGCTCTGAAGCGCTGGGGTACCACCAGCACACGGGCTGACCCAGGCTCAGCAGCCTTAGGCTCGCTATACAGGTGGTCATTCTCCCAGTAGACAAAATGTGATCCTGACTGATCACCTGTGGTTTGGGCTGAGGCCTGCTGCCTCATACCCACGAGAGAAGGGCACACTTTCTGTTCTGCACAAAATTCTTCCCTGGAGGGACCACCATCCTGCTGCCAGTGGGTCAGCTCGGGCAGGTCTCCCAGTTCAGCAACTTGTTCCCCTGTGGGTTCCAGGGCATCCCCCTCAGGGTCTGCCTCCTCCTGGACAACGGGAACTATGGGGGACAGTTTCCCACGCCCCCTGCCTCTTCTCTTTACAGCTGGGCCCTGGGCCATACTTTCAGGCTCCGGGACCCCATCAACACCCTTACTTGCTGTCATGGATCGAGTGGTTGCACACACCCACTCTGGCACACCCAACATTTTCAAATGTGTCTCTCGCTCCACCTTAGCCCAAGGGGAGTCTTCCAAATCATTGCCCCGGAGACCATCCACAGGCATGGCGGGCCTTACAGCAACTTGAAGAGTACCTGAAACTCCCCCCATTCAAAGGGAACCTGAGCTACCTCACACTCTTTCTGGGAGTTGTCAGCAGCTATCACAGGGTAGAATGCGTGGGGAACCACCTGCTCTCTGGACACCAAGTGACACTTGACAGCTGTCACACTCGCTCCGGTGTCTCTGAGAGCTTCCACTCTATCGCCATTAGTGGTCACCCACAGCCTATATTTATAGGTGTTACTAGGCAGAGGGGGTGGAGGGACCATTTCCATGTCTCCTAAAGAGACCAGGGACATCTCTGCTGGACCCCTCCCACCAGGGGCAACCATCCCCTCCCCTCCCAGGGCTACACTCGCCAACTGCTGGGGGGTGCACGTGGTGGTGCACTAGAGTCCCTCATGGTGAGGAAATATAAATTTTATGGTCAAGTAATGTTCCCTAGCGTGTACCCCACCGACTCCATGTACCAGCTTAAAGTGCATGTAACTTCCCTCCTGTGCCAGCTATGAAGACGCAAATACATTTGCGTCCAACGTTAACATGTCCTCTTTCAGACCCACCCTGAATGGGTTGAATGCTCCGTTCCTAAGTATGCTATGCCAACGTCTTTTTGTGGTGTACTTTACACGTTTTTCAGCTCTGGCAAAGTAGGCCCTGAATTCTGCCATCGAGCCTTTTTTCCTGCTTTCTGAATCCGAAGGTTTCAGCCCAGGCTGTCTCTGTACCCGTGACCTCTGCCTTACTCCCTGTGCGGCTCATGGCGCTTAGCTCAGCCTGCTGCCTGCCAAGACTGTATTCAACCTTCGAATTATCTGTTCCGCTCCTCGAAAATGCATTCCTGCCTACTAGTTTAAGTAAACATTCCCCCAGCTGCAGAGCAAAGGGCCCGGCCTCACTGTCTCCGTGCAAGTAATTCATAGCCTCTGTTACCATGGTAGGCCCATGCCCCTCGCATTCTCATGTAGACACTTAGGCGCTTATACACGCACTCACAGTCAGTATAGAATAGCTTCTGCCCCAGAGACCTTTCTGTCTAGATAATATGGTTCCCAAACATCAGATATCAGATATGATAGAAGTACGAGTTGATCTGACATGCCAGACTTCTGTCTCTTTCCGCCAGTGTAAATGTCAAGTCCCCTGCACCCTCCAGTTTCACGTCAATCACACGTCATGCAGCTGCGCGCGCATCCAAGCCTCAGATTTCTGCTGACATTACAAGATTCTGCTTTGTGCCACCCACTCGTGACACCTATCTGTGACGTTTCTAGCACACACCTCTATGTTCACGCCTAGTTCACGCCTTCTAATTACGTATCACTACCACGTGGATGCTGTTATCTTGTTTCTCTCAGCTGTTACGCCTACTGTATTGGTTTCTATAATGCAACTTAAGTATATAAGCTATGTATTGTCAATAAAATATTGCTCTATCCCTTCCTGAACCCTTGTGGTTGCAGGAACATGATATCCAGGTCTTGACCATTCCTTTTTAAGGAATAAAACCCCTAAGAACTCTAACACCACGGACTCTGCCTCTTTCTTTCCGATTGAGTTATTATTGATTAAGTACTTACCTGCATAGAAATTAAGACGGTAAATCAAATATTTACCACATTATTCTGGCGCCCGAACAGGGACCCCTCCCCCACCCCACGCGCCGGTTGGTGCGTTGCAAGCTCTGTCCCCTGCCATCAGTTAGACGGAAACTACGCGTACTGGCAGGATTTCCTGTATCTCCCTCTGGCCCACGGAGGTGACGAAGACTGCGATCAGCACCCAGACGAGGCGGTGAGGAGTGCGGAGGATCCCGACCAGAGCCTAGCCGAAAGAAGCAAGGTCCGAGGTGTCAAGAGGCCCACCAGTTTTCCGAAGTATCCACGTGTCGAGTCGAGTCGAGTCCAGTCCGGTCCAGTCGAGTTTTCCGAGGCCTTCAGTTTCCGTGCTTCCCGGTGAGTACCATTGCTGGGACGTATCAAGACGGGTTTGGGTACACAAATTCGGTCTGCACTGTTTTAGACAGTGTATCTGTACTGTTTAGCAGTACATCCGTTATTCAAGTTTTTGCACTGTCATCGACAGTGTATCTGTGCTGTTTAGCAGTACATCCAGTATCTAGAGTAGAGATTTATGTTCCAAATGTCTTGCATGTGATTAATATCGTGGTATGAATGTGACTGTTTTTTTAATGTGCATTATTGTGTTCTTGTGTAACTAGCTGTATTCAGAATTAAGTAACAAGGATTGAGCATTCAGTATTAAGTAAACAAGATGCCGTTTTTCAATAAGTTAAAGCAGATAGGAACTAGGAAAGGGATACTAGAGGAAGAAATTCCTATCCCCCCTAGGGACACTCCTGGAAATTTTATGTACCACAAGCACGGCTTAGATGCCATATTGTATCTAGATTTATGGGCCGATTATACTAAGCATCTAGACGAGAGACACAGATGGCCTGTCACCGGAACATGGGATGCCGAGTGCATCATGAAGGTAGAAGAAGCACTGTGGAAAAAGAAAGCCAGACAATCTCAGAAGGACGCCATAGAATTTTGGCGTAAGGAATCACATAAGCGTGCTGAGAAAGCACTCCGTAGAGAAGACAGACTTAAAGAATCAGATAAAGCCCAAGAAAACGAATTAGTTACTGAAGGGATCCGAGTAAAATCAGAGCAAATAGACCGCGCACGGAACAATCTTGTAAATGGCATGTATCTCGTGGCCGAGGGTTCTCCTGAGGCCACTTCAGAAATACCGAAAAATCTGCCGCCACCATTGGTTCCAATTAAAGTAAATCACAGGACTACTAAAGACATATTCCTGAATTCCTATCTAGAGGATGTAGCACCCGCTTACACCAATCCACGTGCCCGCGTCCCGCCTACTGACGGTGACGGAGATGGCAATCCGCCTCCAGACCCTATCCCGCCATTACCGCAACCAGGTTTCCCCGTTCGACAGCCCATCGCTCCTCCACCTCCACCACTTCCCGCACCTAAAATTGATATACCGAAACCGCTTCTACCCGATCCTACTAAAAGACAAGTTCAAGTACACATACAGTCTCCACAGAGAGATAATGTCCAAGCTTCCGCCTCAGGAGGTGCGACCGGGGGTTACCGGACCCCACCAGCAACACACAGATTACACCTTAGGGATATGCAGAAGCATTTATCGCTCCAATCACCCCGTCTCGACGTACTCAAAGAACCGCTTTCAGTTTGCAGATACGATCCAGTACCCGGCAAAGACGATAGGATGTTGATAGCATCACTACGATTGCGACAAGCTACAGATTACCTAATATTATTCTCAGGAATGAAAGAGCACCTAGATAGAATATATCACTTTGTCCAGACTGGGGAAGACCCTGACAGTATTAAGGAGGCCATGGCGCATCAGAAAGTTGACACTCAAGCATATATACTACGTTTTTTCATAAATTGTCTAATAAGAGAACGAGACAGGCCTGAGACAGAACAGGATGAACTAGAGGCACTCAACAAGTGGGGTCAAAATATATCGGAAGGAAAACATGATAAAGGGGGTTGCATAGCCAGTATGTACAAGAGAATAAGAAAAGCAGTGATAGAAATACACGAAAAAGAGAAAGAAAAGGCCTCCTCCTCGGAGGAGGAAGAACCTGAAGAACAAGAAAAGACTACAGACACGATAGCATATGTAGGTAAGGGAACTTACCTTAGGAAAGGCATTCGTCCAGAAAGCAAGAGAGTTTTTCTCTCTGGCATATCAAAACCGAATTCTCCTGAACACCAGTTCCAGGAGACTGATAAAAGGCTTCGAGAACGAATGGGGTACCATGTACTCAATTCTATGGATGAACAAGAACTAGCCCGGTCAGCGGTATTATGGGCTGACAATCCGAACATATACAATGATGACACAATAGCTCAGACATTTCTGAACCTTTCACCAGACGAGCAGAAATTAGCAGGTGTATACATGATTCAGCACCTCCTCACGTTATACAGAAATCAACATTCTGATCCAGGTCCCTTACACGATACATTAGAAGCACTACTCATGGACAGATGGAGAGGCCTGAGTACCAAGTTAATACAAATAATTCTAGAACAACGGCACAGATATAACACAAAGTCAAAGTCAAAAAGTTTTATTTGTATCGGTACTCATCAGAGGACCACAAATTTACATTTACGAAATATTAAGAAATAGTTACACGTTTCAATCAATACAATGTTAAAAAAGATTTAAGAAATTTATAAAAGTTGTAACAGACGAATTCATTTGGTGGCTGTTTGCATAATTCTATTAATTCGCTTACTCGAGAGATTCTACAAGATCGGTAAATAGGGGCAAGGAATCTTGTCCGTGCAGTAGATACTATTACGTTTGGACATACGAACAGCAAATGTTCCAAGTTTTGGTCTCCCCCTTCACACAGGGGGCATAACAATGTTCCTCCTGGTAGCCATCGTACTGTGTAAGTTTGTGTGGGTAATGTGCCCATTCTTAACAAGGTGATTGTCCTCCTTGCACCGTGAGTCAATGAGAACCTGAGATATGGTTGGTTATGCTTATATTCCAAGGATTCTACATAGGATTTGTATGTTGACAGTTTTTTACAATGTTGGTAGTCCAATTCGTAGCTTAACTTCGGGGTGAAGCATTTTAGGAAGAGTTTCATTTGGGCTGATGTCCACCCTTTTAGTAATTCTGGGTTAACCTCTGCCATTTGTAAAACTGTTGTCATATTTTTAAAAAACGTCTGATTTTTAGATTCTCCCTCGAAGATTTCTTGCCTTAACAAATATCTTAATGTGCCCTCCTTTGCATGGAGTAAATTGTAAGTCCATCTTATTACGTTGGCTACTGCTGTGGCGAATGAACTTGTGATTGAAAATTCCAAGCGCAGCGCTTGGACTGGCGTGGATTCAGAAACTTTCATTATCTTTTTTAAGATTTTCCCCTCTTTGCGGTCCATGAAGGTCCATTGTTTCATCGGAATGTATTCTGTTGCATATGACAGTACTGGAGGGATTTTTACCTTGTATATTTTTATTAAAGAGGAAAAGTGCCGATTCCCAGTTGTCCGATATAGCCTTAATAGGGCCTCGGTGTGTACTTCTGACTTCCTCATTAAGTTTTCTAGATGTTTTTCATTTGCAATATTCTTCGAGAGTATTCTACCTAGATATGGATATTCATTTACAGTTTCTATTTTTTCTCCACCCAGAGTCCATCTATATTTGACACTGGATTTCTTCCTTGAAAAAACCATAATTTTTGTTTTTTTTAAATTCGGGATTAAGAAATTTGTTTTTGAGTAATCATGAAGAATGTCCAGAGATTTTTGTAGACCAAAGGGAGTGAGATCAAGCATCACGATATCATCAGCGTAGAGTAGCACTTGAATACTTTGATTAGCGATTTTTGGGGATAGATTTGAGCCCTGGTGTAATTGCTTGGGTAAATCGCTAAGGTATAGGGAGAAAAGTAGTGGGGCCAAGAGGCACCCTTGCTTTAGGCCATTGGCTGTTTTTATCCTTTCTGTTAAACCCTTTTCACCTCCCATTTGTACCTGGGACCAAGTGTTGGAGTGAAGGTTCACTATAATTTGAAGCAGTGTGTCTGGAATACCAAGTTCCTTCAGTTTGTGCCATAAGGTAGGTCGGTCGACACGATCGAACGCAGTCGAATAATCTATGAAAACTGCATAGACCGCCTGAGATTTACCTGTTACGTATTTATCCATTATTGTTTGAATGGTAGCAATATTATCCGTAACTGAATGTTTTGGCCTAAAACCAGCTTGGAACATGGGGATTTTATCCAGTGAAAAAGCCCAGTCCTTTAATCTTTGTAGAACCTCTGCTGCGAAGATTTTTCCAGCAGCATCCATTAAAGCAATTTGCCGATAGTTTCCTGCGATTGTCTTACTCCCCTTCTTATGTATTGGGATGATGGTGCTCCCCTGCCAAGATTTAGGCAGTTGTCCAGTTTTAAAGATGTAATTAAATAGATGTGAAAACAACTTGCTCCATTCCCTTGGATTTGCCTGGTAGATCTTTATCACAGATATAACACCTTTTTAAGTTCACAATATGTTCCCGCTCCGCCCCCAGAAAGAAAAATGTATCATATGGAGCGTCTGCATGGTATTGAAAGTCAGAACCCCTTACGAGAAGTACATCCAGTTATGGGTACCGATAATAACCTGAAACGTGTGTATGTACACACACCTCTGACCAAGTTAGAACTGTTAGAAATGAAGAAACTAGTACCCTGTCATGATAAAGACCCTGCAGGGTTTCACAGAGAACTTAAAGACATGTTACTGATGGGAGAATACACATATGAAGATATTATGAAAATGTTAAAGGTACTGCTGCCCACGGGCATTTACGAGAAACTCAAGGAAAAAGAATGGGAGGTGGGAGACAAAAAGATAGTATGGGCAGAAATAGAAGACGAGGAGAAACTTCGTACCCCAGGGCTAGGCCTTGGGGAGAAAACTAAAGCATTACCAGGTTTAATAGTACAGGTTCTGCCAAGATTACTGACAACTAGAAAGGAAGATTGGGACGCAATTTCGGCCTGTAAACAGAAGCAAGACGAAGATACTAGTGACTTTTATTCAAGATTCGAGAAATGTTTCATTATTAATAGTGGTCTTAAACCAAGTAGCGAGTCGTACCCGCATCTTTTTGTATCAAAGTTAGTCGAGAATTCCCTGATAGCAGTTAAGAACCGTGTATACAAGGTTGAGAGTACATGGCAAGCAAATACGCCATCACAGATGTTACAAATGTTACAGTATCATCAGAACAGAATTAGAGAAGAACAGGATCACGAACAGAAACGTATGAAAGACACGAAAATGAAAATGTTAGTGGCCCAGTCGGTTCCAGCCGACAGCCAGAGAAAGGGTACGACCCAGACAGGTCACGCCGCAGCTCCCGTTAAAGGGACATGCAACTATTGCAAGCAGCCAGGTCACTATGTACATGAATGCCCAGTTCTGAAACATAACATAGCAACAGGTAAAACTAAAGAAAGACCGCATCCGCCTAGACAAGACCAGACCCAGCAACAGACTTCACAGAATGTACAGCCAATGCAGAATACACAGCCTATGCATGCTTCATCTCATACAGCACAGACGGTAGCGGTACCACAGCCACAGCCCATTGCCGCGACCCAGCAAGTTTCACAACAGATGTACCAGTATGCCCAGTCCGCTTACCCCGATTATCCACGGTACACATGAAACAGCCTAGAGAGGGAGGTTGGCTTGCCTCTTATTGAGATTCCTGTAGATCAAGAGGGTCCTTATGTACACAGTCAAGTATTGGGAAAAGACAGAAAGTTTTTAATTGACACAGGGGCAAGCCGCACAACAATCAGCCATGACGAAGTCCCAGGGGCACCCCTCTCAGGCTCACAGAATGTTTCCCTTGGTTTTTCAGGACAGCCTATTGTAAATGAGGTATCAGAACCAGTCCCCCTGGCTGTGGGTCCATTATCACGTGTTACAGACTTGTTACTTACGAAATCATGTCCAGAAAATCTGTTAGGTATCAAAACATTGAAAGCTCTAGGAGCTGTGATATGTTGTTCTCCGGAGGGAGTTAGACTGTTTTTGAGAGATTTCAAGGGTCACTATGTATTACGAGAGTTTGATGTCAGATTGAAAAATGTACCGGATCACCTGTGGGCACAAGGCCCAACCGATGTAGGCTGCATGCACATTACACCATACCGTGTTACACTGAAATCAGGTGCTGTTTTACCGAGAATCAGGCAATACAAGTTACCGCCCGATGCTGTAGTGGCTTTACTGGAAATCATTGAAGAGCTCATTGCCCAAGGAGTGGTCGTGGAGACCGACTCCAATATCTGTAATTCCCCTATCATTCCGATTCTTAAACGTACTGATCCCAATGCACCGCCAGTATATCGGCTGGTGATTGATTTACGAGAACTGAATAAATGCATCGTTCCACAGTACCCTGTGGTTCCCGACATCTCTTCCCTATTGACTGCTATTGATTCAGAAGCAACGTTCTTTACTGTAATTGACCTCAAGAACGCCTTCTTCAGTGTGCCTATTGATCCAGAGAGCCAATATCTCTTCGGATTCAGTTTAAATGGACGAAGTTTCAAATTTTCACTCGCACCTCAAGGATTCACAGAAAGCCCCAGCATCTATAGTCAAGCACTGAAAAGACAACTAGATTGTATTCAAATGCCAGTTAACACCGCTTTACTGCAATACGTCGATGATCTGTTGATCACCGCACGAAGTGAGCCCGAATGTGAACAAGCATCACTGACAGTTTTACATTTTCTGGCCGACAAGGGACACAAGGTGTCTCCTTCAAAGCTACAGTTCTGTGTTCAGCAAGTTGTGTACTTGGGTCACTTGCTGTCCAAAGTGGGGAGACAGCTCACTCCTGATCGCATCCAGTTAATTGTAAATATGCCGCAACCCCAGACACAAAAGGAAGTGCGGGCCTTTATAGGCCTCACCTCGTACTGCAGACAATGGATTCCTCAGTATGCATTTCTAGCTAAACCACTCATTCAGTTAACAACACAGGAGGCAGCGACTTCGACTGTCCTTCCTTGGACTCAGGAACACACACAAGCCTTTGAAAAATTAAAGAAAGCTTTATGCCAAGCACCAGTTTTAGCGACACCATGTTACAGCAAACCTTTTACACTTTTTGTTACAGAACGTGATGGTACAGCGTTGTCTGTCCTCACTCAAGATCAAGCAGGTTCACATAAGCCTTGCGCTTATTTTTCAAGTACATTGGATTCAGTAGCCCAGGCACTCCCTGCGTGCTTAAAGTCAGTTGCAGCGACAGCACTAGCAATCAGACAGAGCGACTCAATTGTTTTAGGACATCAATTAACAGTACAAGTTCCACATTCTGTAGAGGTTCTTTTAAATCGAACTCAGACTCAACACTTGACTATAGCACGACTGACAGGTTACGAATTAACGCTATTCCAGCCACACATAGAAATCAGACGCTGCAGCATTCTGAACCCCGCAACATTGTTACCCTCAATTATGACAGATCCAGCCCCGCATGATTGTATAGAGATCATTAATGCAGTAACAAAGCCCTGACGAGACTTAACAGATGTTCCATTGACAAATCCAGACCTGACACTTTATGTGGATGGTTCATGCATGAGAACAAGTACAGGAGAATTAGTGGCCGCCTATGCAGTGACCACTGAAACTGAAGTCAAAGAAACATATCGTATTGATACACTGTCTGCTCAAGCGGCAGAGCTCATCGCTCTGACCCGAGCCTGTATACTAGCCAAGAACAGAAATGTTAACATATACACTGATTCCCGTTATGCGTTCGTAGTTGTACACGACTTCGGAATGTTATGGCAAGAACGAGGTTTTTTGACCTCTCACGGTGCCAAGATCCAACACGGTCCCCTCATTCAAGCACTGTTAGAGGCAATACATCTGCCTTCAGACGTATCCGTCATGAAGTGTAAAGCACATACTAAAGTTACAGATTCCGTTTCCCAGGGTAACGACCTGGCAGACCAGACAGCAAAACATACAGCACTGACTCACACCCAGACAACTGACGTGACAAAGACAATAGTACCGACACATTGTATGACAGTTAGGGATCCCACACTAGATGTAATCGATATTCAGACACATGCTACTGCAGATGAAATAAAGAAATGGACCGAACTAGGAGGGATCCAGACAGATCAAGGATGGATGACGAAGGGAAAATCTACATGGTTTCTCCCCGACTCTATGGTTCAAGTCATAATAAATACAGCACATAGTCCTGCACATCTAGGAGAGAAAGCGATGTTAGACAGTTTACAGAATCTCTGGTATAACAAACACTTACGAGCAGCAGCAAAACAGAAAGTGCTTACTTGCATGATCTGTTGTCAGTTCAATCCAGGAAAAAGCGTCCCTGTAGAGCAAGGTGGATTTCATCCTCCTGATCACCCTTTTGAAGTACTCCAGATGGATTATATCCAGATGGACCGTTGTCGAGGATTCAAATATGTCCTCGTAATTGTTTGTGCACTCTCCCGTTGGACCGAAGCATATCCAGTCCCAGATTACACTGCTCCGACCACTGCCAGGCAGCTGGTTCGAGAATTTTTCCCACGATACGGCTTGCCTCGTGTCGTGTACTCAGATAACGGACAGCCATTCTCTTCCGAACTTATGAGACAGGTTTCCCTGCTGCTAGGATATCAGTGGAGATTCCATTGTGTCCGACATCCCGAAGCCGCTGGCCTTGTAGAGAGGCATAACCAGACATTAAAGACCCGTCTTGCTAAAGTTTGTAAGGAGAAAGGGGTCGACTGGATAGTCGCCCTGCCAGTTGCATTGTTCTATATGAGGATGGTCGCCCACTCGCGATCAGGACTATCCCCGTATGAAGTGGTCTTTGGCAGACCACCGAATATGTGGGGGACGCCCTTACCTAAGAAAATTACCGATGTTGACTGTAATATGCTGACAGATTACCTTGCCTCCTTGATGTCTGCACTCCAATCATGTCGTTCACAGGTTGCCGCAGCCTTCCCTGACAACACTGATGTAAAGCCGCATGATGTCCGTCCCGGCGATCTGGTCCTAATTAGGAACTTCGACAGGAAAAGTCCGCTGGAGCCCCGCTGGAAAGAGCCGAAGACCGTCCTTCTTACAACGAGGACCGCTATCAAAGTTGAAGGCAGAAAGGGGTGGATCCATACCAGCCATATAAAAAAGTGCAACGAACTGATGCCAGGAAAAGACTCGTCCACCCTTTCCAAAGACTGTATCGAACCTAGTGACTTTAAAGTTCCGAAACAAGAGAAAACTCCCCAAGAGGAGTATAAATTGAAACTCCGATCTAGCAAGTCAGACAGTTTAATTGTTTAAGTCCTCCCCTAGGTGAATCGGTTAAATAGTTTCTGACATGTATCCCCTAGATCGAGATAGAGAGAGAGAGAGACAACTCAAGAAACGTACATATTGCAAATCACTCCGCAGTCACTGTATAGTGACATTATTGATTATGTTTTTTCTAAGTCTTCTGATTATTGTTTATTGTTTATTGTTTATTGATTATGTTTTTTCTAAGTCTTCTGATTATTGTTGCTAGTATATTGCTCCCTATATACTACCCTATTTTCAAGCGTGAACAATCTGCTTACAATGTCACTGCCGAACATTCTTTTAGTGAATTACCTCCACACGAACTTTCTTACAGACTTGCGCTGCGCAACAACACATTCATTAGTATGTTACATCACTCCCATCAGACCAACAACGCTACCAACTGCTGGATATGTGGCCGGCTCCCTCCCTACCAGAAATACAAGGGAGTTCTGCCCCTCTTTCCATACCCGTTCACTCACAATGGCTCCTGTGGTGCATGGTTTAGAATAATTAATTCCGTAGATCCTGATATTGCTGTTTTTAAAGGGAGCTGGGTTTGGGGAAACTTGAACTTAGTTCTGCTTAACGCCTGTTACCCTGACAAGAAGGGACTCCCCATTAGAATAGGAACTGATCTAGAAAATGAGGTATATGGATTAGGTAATTATACAATTAACCTTATGATTCTTACTGTTGAATCCGAAGCTGCACCAGTTCTCCCTGCTATGTCAGTGTTACCAGTCACAGGTGAATTATGTGTCAGTAAGAAGGGTTCAGTACACTTAGGTCATAGTAAATGTACTACTGTGGTCGAATTCAGTGATCAAGGTAAATCTTCCTTTAGAGCTACTCGTCATTCCTACTTTGTTTGTGGTCATACCGCATACGTACGCTTACCTCCAGATTGGGATGGTACCTGTTACATTGCATTCCTTCTGCCACCTGTTTTTCTAGCTCCTCCTGACTATCACAGAAATACAAATCTAGTAATTAATAGGCTCCGAAGAGATCTCCCGATTGTCGACTATACTGAAACGGCATGGGAGCAGTACACAGATTTCAATAAAGGATTCTTTTTCTTCACAGGCCCTGTCCAAAATAGTAAACTGATACGTAGATTAACTAGAACACTTGAAGCTGTAGTGAATGAAACTGCCTCCGCCCTAGGTAACTTAACAGAGGAGCAGTCCGCCATGCGGGTTGTTGTTCTTCAGAATCGTCTTGTTATTGACGTCATCTTGGCAGATAGAGGCGGAGCTTGTAAGGTCATCGGGTCAAGTTGCTGTGTTTTCATCCCAGAAAACGCGCCAACGGTATACCAAGCTATTAAGACGGTAAATCAAATATTTACCACAATGGGACACTGGGGATCATAAAAACGATGTCCCACCTGCTTACAAACATAGCAGGTCATTGGGCCCCTATGAATAGGTTTACCTGTCGGGCCCCTGACTTCTTCACAGGGGGAGGCTGGAAACCCTTCCCTTGGTTCCCTTGGGAATTACTTTGGGGCCCTTTCTGGAACTCCCTCTGTTTACCCTTGTCCCCCCCAGTCTTCTGCTGGGGACCTTGCCCACCTTTGGCTGAGTCTCCCACTGGACCCTTGTGGACCCCTGGTACTGACCCAGCGGTCCGCCTCCTCAGCAAGTTTTCTAGAGTTAGATATCTTGCTATCAATAAGGTGCTGGCGCAGCGCTGGAAAACAGTTATTAGACAAGTGCTCCCAAGCAAACAAATCATAAAGAGCTTCATAACTTTCCACTTTGCTGCCCTTTACCCAACCATCCATGGCTCTGCAAAAAAATGACACGTATCCAACGCACGTAGTACCAGGCAATTTCTTACATTCTCTAAAGGTTTGTCTGTACTTTTCTGGGGTTAGGCCATACCTCAACATTAAAGCATCTTTCATATGAGTATAAGACATCCTATCCTCCACAGGTATGCTCAACAGGGTATCTCTCCCCTCATTCACAAAGCAACCCCACAACCCCGCTCCCCACTTTTTCTCAGGGACCTGGTGGGCCAACAATGCTAACTCATATGCTTTAAACCATTGACCAGTATCCTCATTCTTCTGAAAATCTTTGATCACATCTTTGGGAAAATAAAACCTACTTTCTGCAGGCACAGATGGGAGGCTGCCACCAGAGGGATTCAATTCTAAACTCTTAGCTTGGAGTTCCATCTCCCTCACCATTTTCTCACGTTCAAAAGCTAACTTTTCTCTTTCAAACTCCAACCTTTTGATCTCCATATCAGCTTCTCTCCTACCTTTTGTATTTTCTAACTCCAACTGCCCATTTATCTTAAGTCTTGCCATTTCCATGTTGTAGACTCGCTCCTTCTCCCTTTCTTCTCTTTCTTCAGGAGAAAGACCCTTGGAAGACACACTGCTACCGGGAGAGGACAAGGCCCCATTCACTGGCACCTCCTCATCCCCTTCCACTGGCGGTACCACCACTGCATCAGAGGGATCTCTGGCCGCTAACCAGGCTTCCAATGCTTTGAGATATTCCTCCTTTTTTGAGATGCCTGGGGTAGGAACTTTAAACTGCTTGCAAAAGGATTTCAGTTTCTTTGCCGGGTATTCGTTGATCTTTGCTCTATCAAATTTCTCCACAACAACAACAGGGGTAGTGACTCCGGCATCACTCATGGTCAAAACTGGCAGTGTTCGAAAAATCAACCTTCAGAAAAGCGGACAACAAAAATAGAATCCTACCAAAAATAGATTGTGGCTGCGTCATGGTCTGCTTTCACTATGTAGCGCACACTAATCACTGCACATGGGTCATAAATGCAAAGTTCAAATCCTCACCGCTGACCCACCAATGTTAGACTTGGCTGTCTCTAGTTGGCAGAGGTATACACTTCTGACAAATAGGGACTCACCTCCTCTAGTCAGGGCAAGGGGATCACACACTTAGATAACCCCTGCTCACCCCCTTGGTAGCTTGGCAAAGCAGACAGGCTTATCTCAGAGGCAGTGCGTTAAGCATGTATGACCACATACAGTAATAAAGTGAATACACTACAAATGGACACGACAGAGTAGTATTATGAAAATAAGGATGTTTATATAAGGCTTAGCACAAGACCAAATAACGACAAAAATATACCACAATCTTAATAAATACTCTTGGAAGGAAAAATAATAGTTCAAGTGTAGTTTCTTCTTAGCACAAAGTCTTTAGTAACAAAAGCAACTCTTCTCCTTTAAAACACAGTTCTTGGCAACAATGTAACCCCCACAGGAGTCACACGACGTCGAGCCCGGAGTCGAGACAGACCCCCACAACACAGTACCCTGGAAAAGCGAAGCACACGAGGATCAGCGACGTCGAGATGTCCGGCGTCGCGTCTTCGGCGTCGATCGGGCCTCGGAGTCGGGGCGATCTGCAGCAGCGTCGACAGATGTCAGGCAGGAGCAGCACTCCCGAGGCAAAGCAGGATACGGCATCGTCGTTGATGTCGATGATGGTGTTGCAAGAGTGAGCAGCGCTCACGGCGTCGAGAGGGCTCGGAGTCGATGCGATCAGCGGCGGTGCCGACACGGGGTCACTTGGAGCTGGAGCCGAACTCGCTACTCACTGGCGTCGCTACTGGCGTCCATCGGGCCCGGCGGCCGGCGTCGAAGATGCGGGACAGGGGAGCTGCACTCACGATGTCGAGCTGGATTCGGCGGCGATTCTTCAGAGGTGCTGGATTTTCAGGTTCCTTCCAGCAACAAGCACTTTTAGCAAATGAAGTCTTTGACCCTGTGACTTCAACGGGAGGCTGGCACTCTTCCAACCCTTGGAGATTTTCTTTAGCAAAGCTTGAGAGTACACACACAGTTCCTCTCTCCTGGTTCCTTGGCAAAAATAAAGAAGTGACTGCAGGATTCCCCCCAGCAAACAGCACACTGGCAGAAGGGGTAGGCAAGTCCTTGGATCAGAAGGCTTCTTGTCCTTGGTTCAGGTTTCCTTGTCAGAAGTGATCTAAATTCTTGGTTCAGGGGTCCTTCTCTTATACCCCTTTTTGGCTTTGATCCCTTTGTCCATGCAGGGGAATTTCCCCCCATCCTGGGTTTGTTGTGGGTGTTGCCAGGCCGAGGCACCTGGCCTATTCACTGTGCAGGGCAGAGTTTTCAGCCGCCCAGCAGGAAGTGGAGCCAGCATTGTCACTGGCAGGGGCAGGGCCATCGGTCTCCTGGTAGGAGGTGGGGCCATGATCGTCCCTGGCAGGCACAGAGCCATCAGTCGCCTGGCAGGAGGTGGAGCCAGCATTGTGTCAGGCAGGGCAAGCTATCAGGAGCTACTCTTCCCCTACTCCCAATGCAAATGTCCCACTCATCCCACACTGACTCATTCGGACCTCTGGAGCCACCCAGCTCCTGTCACACACACACCAAACCAGCAGAAACCAGTAATAGTTAGACAAGAAAATAGCCACTTTCTAAAAGTGCTATTTTCAAACACAGAGTCTAAAAACCATCCACCCAAATGGATGCGTTATTAAACCCTGAGTTCAGAGATACCAAACTCAACATTGCACCATGCTCCCCGAGCCCGCTAGGATTATAGCATTAATAATCCTGGCAGCCCATTCTAACTGATGGAGAGCAGGTAACCTTACAATATTGGAAAACAAAAATGGCTGTAATTCACTATTAGGACATGCCAACCTTGTCAGGCTTGTCCTACCTTATGCTTACAATGCACCCTGCCCATGGGCCTACCATAGGGGTGACTAACATGAAGTTAAGGGAAGGTTTAGGGACTGGCAAGTAGGTGTACTTGCGCAGTCTGCGTGACAGTACCAGACTGCACGTAGGTCTAGCAATGGCAGACCTTTAGACATACTTTTAGTGGGCCGCTCTTGTGGGTGGCTCAACAAATGCTGCAAGCCCACGAGCAGCATTTGTATTTACATGCCCTGGCACTCCTGGTGCACTCTACTAGGGACTGGCAGTAAACCAAATAAGCCAAACATGGAATTCAATCAATACAGCAATTTCACATAGGGAGCACTTGCACTGTGGCACTGATCAGCAGTGGCACAGTGCCCAAAACAATATACCAGCAAAAACATCGTAAACAGTGGAGGCAAACAGAAAAAAACGGAGGAGAGACTCATGCCAATGATGCCAGGTCTAACATTGGGTAACCTATTTCAAAGCTATATTCTAAAAGGATAAACATCTCGCTTAATTTGAGCCAGTATGCCCTTTTAAGGAGATACATTTTCAGTCCTTTAATTTAGAAGACTTGGAACTGGCTCTTTCTCAGTCCCCATTTATGAAAGTAGTTGGGCCAGACAGGATCCCAGTGGATGTTTTTTGTGTGAATAGAGAATTATGGTCCCGCCCCACTGCCAACTGTTTTTAATTCAATAGTCAAAAAAAGGGCCGCTACCTTCCTGGAAACATTGACTAATACCTGTTTATAAAAATGGTGAACCGTCCAATCCGGCTAATTATTACCCTATATCACTGATAGACCGCATGGCAAAATGTATGGGGCAGGTTGTATTAAACAGGCTTTCGAACTGGGTAGATGAAACAAAACTTTTGGCTGAAGTTCAGTATGGTTACAGGAAGGGGAGGAGACCCTCGACCAATGTCCGAACTTGAGCCTAATGGTGGCAAAATGCATAAGTGCAAAGACCAGCCATCTTTACATGCCATTTATGGATATGTCTGCCGCTTTTGATTGTGTTGCAGATAGCAAACTGTGATCCATCATGAAGGCTATGGGGGTAGAGAAATCGATTAAATGATTTTATAAGACAACTTTATACAGATGCAACAGCTACTCTTTGATATGGGATTGAAGGGGAGTGTACCAGATCTTTCAGGATAGAGAAAGGAGTTAGACAGGGCTGTGTACTGGCACCTTTTTTATTTGCTCTTTGAACGAACAACTTGAAGGAGGCCCTGATGGGAAAGATCAAAGATGTCCAAAAATCACAGGAAACTACTCTTCCAATCTTATTATATGCGGATGGCGCTGTTTTTATTGGCTTGTACCCCACTGGCCCTCCAAACACTCATAGAACAATATACAGCTTTTATGGCCGATTTAGACCTGAAGTTTAATAAAAAAAAATCTTTTATAATGACCTTAGATGGGACCCCAAAGAAGCTGCCTATTTTTAATTTAGAGGGGAATAAGATTGAACAGGTAAATCATTTTGGCTATCTTGGTGTCCTTTTTTACTCTAAATTAAGATGGAAGGAGGTGATTCAAAATAGAACAAATCATCTGAGCAGGTGTTTAGCTGGAGTTTTTTAGTTTTTCGCACCATTGGTGCGAAAATTTAACTTGCGTTATTTTAAGGAGTCATTATTGGTTATTAGAACATTGGAATGTTGGGAGCTCCATTGAAAACAATGGAGTGCTCTGGGCTTATAATGGCTGGTATAAGCCTGGAGCTCCAACATTCCAATGTTTCTTTGTTCACAGCTCTGGCTGTGAACAAAGGCTTCAGGGAGCCTGAGGGGATTCCAATCCCCTCACTCCCAAAAGGCTTTGTTTTTTTTGTTAGAACATTCTGTCCTCTAGTGACAGAATGTTCTAATAGCCTTATAGCCCTTCGTAGATGGGCTATACCGCTATTAAAGTACCTCTCCCTTGTTAAAGGCCCTCGCCTTCGGCTCGGGGCCTTTAACGCTGGAGAGGGCCTTTAATAGCCGGTATAGCCCTCTACGGCGGGCTATAAGGCTATATTCAACACCTAGACAGTTTCGAAACCCCATTTGTATGTTATACAATTGCCTCTTATTTATTGGCAGCTATAAAAACGGAGGTGTCACAAATACTGTAACAACTGAATAAGGGGATAAGCGCAATGGTTGCTTCAACAGGACTGTCCATATTTAGAATACACGCTGAACATAGAACATGAAATATCAAATATGTGTGTGATTTTAATTGGAAACGGTTTTGCTGCTATGCTCTTAAATGGAACTGTGATACGTCACATTTTATACAACCCAGTTTAAACTGTGGCTCTTTTTAAAAATAATTCTTTATAATCTTAATCGATCTACCTGCTGCTTTAGATTGTGTTGCAATAATGTTTAATGTCTCATATGTACGAAATTAATTTTGTCAAATGTACTTTTATGCATTTTATCTTTGGAATGCGAAATAAAGTTTAATGATGATGAAGCTACTAGGAGGCTCTACAGTTTAGCTAGCATTCAAGGCAGTAACGTTTCTGGCTCCATTCCGAAGCGAATAGTATATATATATTCTTTTTGCCCCAGGCTCTGCATATTAGGCCACAGAACATTCACAGCACGCTGAGAGGACAGATTTATCCAATAGTCCAGCGTGAGCATTACAAGCCAGCTCTCGTGATATTAAGCCTGCGGCTGCACAGAGGAAAAGGTTTATACACACACGCACTTTACCATGCCCGATTGCACAACTACTGCTCATTTGTATTTCGCAGCAGTTCTCTGAATTATCACCTCACTTGTTATGTCACCAAGACGTCTGTCTCAGCCATCCTCATGACGTTCTAACCGGAGTGCCTTCTACCATAGGCCTTTAGATTTGCTCAACTTCACAGTTGTTTTAGTTTGTCAAATGTAGAAACTAGAGGTGGCCACCCTAAGATTTTATTAATTGGTTTTATGGTTTAAATCTTTTATTGGGTTTTACAACATCCAAACAATACTGCCATGTTTCTTCAGGTAAGCCTAGCCAGGCAAGCGTTAATGCAGGTAAAAATGAATACAATCAGTGCCCGCAGGCGTCGGACAGCTGTGCATGCCGCAAATATCGTCATAAACAATCGAACATTTTCCGCCCCCCCAGCCCACTCCCCTGTCCACCTACCAAAGAAAGAAAAAAATGAAAAACCCCCTCGGAGTCAAAAAGGGAATAGTGAGCATGAGGTAAGAATCAGCGCCTGTGGTGCCGTGAGCCCTTGGTTGCCGTCTGTTCCGGGATGGGAGTGTCCGCTAGCCTGAGGAGACGCAAGTATCTGGGACAGCTCAATTCCCGGAACTCTCCCGTGAGCAGCGTTAAGAAGGGACGCCACAAGTCCGGGAATTCGTTCCCTCTGCCTGCCCCCACCAGGGATAGCTTCTCCATTCCAAGCACCGATCATAACCTGTGTAACCAGCCAATGTGTGGGGGGGCCTGTAGGGTTCTCCAGTGTGCTAATATGTTTTGTGTGGCTGCCCCCAGGGCAATTGCTATGAGGCGGCCTCTCTGGGATTTCAGGGGATACATCAGGGTATTGGGCAGCCCCAGCAGGATGTAAGCAGGGAACCGGGGAAGTTGGGTGTCTAAGTGGGAGTCTATGGCATTTATGATCTCGTCCCAGTACCCCTGTATCCGGTCACAGCTCCAGAGCAGGCGTTCCAGAGTGCCTAATTCCCCACAACTCACCAACAGCGGTCGCTGATGTTGGGGTTGGCTTGATGAAGGCGTTCGAGCATAAGGTACCGGTAAGTGGCTACCTTGGTGAGGGTTTACGTCAGCCTGGTGTGGTATGCGGAGTGTCGTGCCCTGTCATATATCCCACTTCACTCCTTGTGAGTAGGAGTCCTGCCAAGTTCCCCCTCCCAGCGGCACCTGCCCGCGTTGTATGTGGGTCTGTTTGTGAGGAGGAGGTGTTGATACAGGTCCGAGATCAATTTCTTCTCAGAGATATGTGTGAGTAGCCATTTCTCGTATGGGGTGAGATGCCGTTGTGCCCCGGGTTTGATGTCGGGGTGAAGTGCCCAGTGCTGTACTTGCAGGTAAGCTAATCTGTCTTCCTCTCGGAGCCCCTACTCTTCCTTCAGCTGTGGAAAGGAGAGGAGCCCTTCTAGATTGAACATGTGTCCGAGCTCCCTGCAGGGAGAGCGGCGCCAGTTCGGCGCCAGTTCGCAAATGCTTTCGGGTCGAGGCCTGGTGTAAAGTCGGTGTTGTCAAAGAGTGGCGTGAGAGGGGACGGAAAGGAGGAGAGATCGTGTTTGGTCACGACGCGGTCCCACACCTCCATTACCGTGCCTGTGACATAAGAGGCGTAGAGGTTGGGAGGCCTGTGGCGTCTGGGGAGGAAGGGGATCCCTTGCAAGGGCCTACCCACTACCACCTGGAAAAGCCAGTGTTTGCTGGACTCCAGCGGATAACATTCCACCAGGCTTCGAAGTTGCGCCGCGTTGAAATAGAGTTGGAGATCTGGGACCCCTACGCCGCCGTGTCCGGATGGAAGGACGGCAATGTCATGCTTGAAGCGCGGTCGGCGACCGTTCCATATGTAGCGCGCCAGCTCCGACTGCACCTGTCGGATCTAACCCCGCGGTGGTCGCAGGGAGAGGGTTTGGAATAAATAAAGAATCTGTGGTAGCAGGGTCATCTTGGTGGCGGCTACCCTCCCTAGCCAGGAGAGGGGGTGTAGTTTCCATCTCCTGAGTTCCTCACGGAGCCGTGTGCAGAGTTTGGAATAGTTTGCGTCCACCGTAGCTGGAATAGTGGGACCCAGGAGGACACCCAAGTAGGGGACTGTGGAGCTGGACCACTGCACATCGTGCTCGTCCTGCACTTCGGAGAGGTTGTCAGGCGATAGAGAGATGCTAAGGGCGATCGATTTCTCCTCGTTGATTTTGAATCCGGAGGCTGCATAGAGACTAATTTTGTGGATATCGCCACCAAACTTGATGCCCTTGATAAGGGCGTGCTGCCGAATCCGGTGCGCCAGAGGTTCCATGTAGAGGGCCAACAGAATGGGGGAAAGGGGGAATCCCTGCCTGGTCCCTCGTCCAATCGGGAATCGCGAGGAGGTATGTCCATTAACTCATACCGCAGCGTTAGGTTGCTTATAGCAGTTCAAAATGCGGGTGCAGAGGACTTCCCCAAAGCCAAATTTCTGTAGGGCCTGTGCTAGGTAGGGCCAGTGCACTTTATTGAATGCTTTTTCAGCATCGATTGTGAGTAGCATGCAGTCTGGCCAGGCCCGGGACCCTGCCTTGATGAGGTGGAGTACACGTCTGGTGTTATCACTGGTCTGTCGCTGGGGAATGAACCCTGCTTGATCTGGCCCCACTAGCTGTTGCATGTAGGGGGCCAGTCTGCTCGCTATTATGCCCGCAAAGTGTTTGAAGTCGACATTCAACAGCAAGATCGGGTGGTATGATCCGCAACGGGTTTTGTCTCTACCTGGCTTTGGAATGACAGAGATCGACGCCTCCAGGAGTTCTGCGGGGATAGCGCCATCCTAATCAAAGGAATTGAAAAGGTCCCGTAGGAAGGGGCCCAGTTGGTGGCAGAACGTCTTGTAGAAGCTGGCCGGGTAGCCATCTGGACCCGGGAATTTCCCAAGTTTCAAGCGGGAGATCGCCGATATCACCTCCTCCAAGCCGATAGGCCTGTCGAGAAATTCAGCTTGAGCCGGAGTCAGGGATGGGAGATTTGCCCCTTGCAAGTAGGCCTGACCCATTTGCGGGTCAAGGGAGTCTCCGGTGTAAAGGGATGTGTAGAATTCCCCAAAGGCCTCCGCTATCGCCACGTCCTCGGTGGCAAGCTCTCCCCTCTCGGTTTGTATGGCCGGTACCCTTGCCTTTGACGCTGCTCCCGCAGTCTGCTTGCCAAGAGCCGCCCACAGCGGTCCCCTCCAGTGTAATACGCCTGCTTGAGGTGTAAGGCAGCATATTCCGCGGCGTCCTGATCTAGAGCAGCCAGCATTTTCCTTTCGGCGCACAATTGCCACCACGCTCGCGCTGCCCCGGTTCGCTGGTGCAACTGCTCCAGTTCTGACACTCGTTACAGAAGGTCTGCCCGCTTCTGCGCTCTTTCCCTATTGTCGGCCACGGCTACTGAAATAAATTCGCCACGCAGGACTGCTTTCAAGGTCACCCACTGAGTGGCCTGCGAGGTGTCTGCGTTGTTGTGTTGGTCACGTATTGAGTGATAGCGGCTTCGATCCGCTCCACCGTGGAGGGAGTATGAAGCAGGGCCTCTCTGAGGCGCCAGTGTCGCCGCTGAGGGGGCATCGCAGGGAAGAGGAACGTGGCCACCACCGGGGAGCGGTCAGAGAGCGAAGCCGGCAAGATGTCCACATCCAGTGCTTGCGCTACAAATGGGGAGGTGCATAATAGGTAGTCCAGCCTAGCATATGACTTGTTGGCCCCGGAGTGGTAGGTGTAGGCGGTACTGTGTGGGTGGGCATGTCTCCATAGGTCAGTAAAGCCGAGGTCCTGGAGGTAAGCTTGTCCGGCCTTACAGAGGGCCCCAACCTGGCCCCATCGTTGGCAGGAATGGTCCGCTGTGTTGTGAAAAACTAGATTAAGGTCGCCCCCCAGTAGGAGCCGGCGCTCCGTGTATTAATTGGTTTTATATTGTAAACTGACTCTTTGGTTCAATATCGTAAATTGACAGGAATGTATTGCATTTTAAACAATTCTTTTTTTGATAACCATGTTGACTTTTTCCATGATTTTAAATTTTATGATTTTAATTAATTAACCAATAAACAATATTCAATTAAATAAATGTGGAGTAAGGAGAAGACCAGAATCAATACATTTTTATATGATATATAAATTCTAGATGTTGCTTGCGTTTTCGGTTGATTTTTAACAGCAATGCTTAGCTGAATAAGGAGTGGGTGAAGAAAGTTCCATCCTGAAAAAATGTAATTTCAATCTATTTTAATTAGTGTTGCATTGGCAAGTTGTCTGTGATAATAATACTAATATGTAGGAGATTAGCTATTAAATATTTCACCATGAGTTCTATTTGATGCAAGACATTGCCTGTATGTTTGTATGGAATTTAGATTAATAGACTAAGGTCTAAATGAACTCTGATTTTATTTATTTTATTTGAACAAACCCATTCAGAGATGGCTATCATGGATCCGTGTGATCACCTTGCAGACATCTTTTATTGGATTTGCGATGCTTTTTTAAACCCATTCAAAGATGGTCACTATGGATGCACACACATTCAAAGCAGCTATCTTACACAAAAAAGTATTGACAGTCAATAGGTTTCAATGCGGAGAATTATTGGCCACAGCTCAGCTTTCACATCTTACATTCCATGTGTGGTGCTCAGAGGGCTCCACCTTAAAGGGAAAGGTACAATTCTGGGTTGTGTCTTTATTGTGGCTTGCATTGATGTTATGTTGCAAGTACACTAGAGCCTTGGGGATGTTAACTGGGCACAGCTTCCTGTGTGGTGACATCAAAATTCAGGAAGTGAGGGGAACAAAGTACGCTCATTATGTGGTTGTGCATGTACAACATGAGTGGAGAAAAGCACACCCACCCCAAAATAGAGGTTCTAATGTAACACAGGGCACCTATAACTTAGTATATTAGTAAGGTACCTGCGTCCATATCATGTACCTACAATTGCAGGTATCAGAGTATGTCAGCTCGAGACAAAAAAAAGGAACAAGCCTGTGTCTTCAAGATCACAACATCCTACTACATACCTGCCAACGTGTGAAAAATGTCACCTGTATGAGTGGTATGATAGGGTAGAAGTACCGTCAAGGGATTTTTATCAAACAAGTTATTTTAGGTTTTTTTTTAAACTTGATTAAATGACCCAATATTGATGGAAGTCTTAAAGCATCAATGGCACAATTTATCAATTATTTAAAAGAGTTGTGCTGGAAGTCACAAGGTAGGTCGCTATTAATCTACAAACAGAAATAGAGTAAAGAGGCAGGTGTGGATAGAAAAATAGATTTTATCTGTGCATTTTCATAAAACAGGGTACATAACAGTATATCAAAACACAATGTTACATGAAGAACAAAATCAGATTATAACCGCTTCTTTGTAACAAGGGTACAAGCTTTTCTTGTTAAAAATACAGTTATGGAAGAAAAAGCGTTGGTCGACGTTTCGGTCTTTATTAATCAACAAGCAAGACCATCTTCAGGACTGCTTTAAGACTTCCATCAATATTGGGTCATTTAATCAAGTTTAAAAAAACCTAAAATAACTTGTTCGATAAAAATCCCTTGACGGTACTTCTACCCTATCATACAATTACGCCCAAACCCTCAAGGGTACATTCGGTTGCCCATTTTTCTGCACGACCTGTATGAGTGGGGCAGGGCTTTTGTCTAAGCACAGCCTGAGGCACTTTTCCTTACCCTCTCACCCACTCCCACGATACCAAAAACACAAAACTTCTAAACTTGCTGATGATGACCTGGAGCTGGTTCACACTCTGTAATGGACATCATCTGTGTAGAGCTTTCAAATAATTAGCTGGAAACCTCTCTGTAGAGGGTCTCCAGTTAATTGTGTACCCACTGTGTGATATCTGCTTGTTTCCTGGTGACCGTGTGAAGGGAGCTGATATTGTGTGAGACTTTGAGTTGGAAGGTTTGTTACTGATCAACCTAAGTAGGACCCTGATTAGAGCTAGCGAGAGATTCCTGTGTCAAGGTAAGCAGATCCCATGTGAAGAATAAGGCAAAGGTGGGACAGTAAAAACAGCCAGATTCCTGCTTGGCTGCTGCCATCAGGCTGTGAAGTGCTACTCAACAGGAACGCAGGCAGGATATGTTGAACACAGATGGCCAGTGGTGTGCATGAGACAACAAACTGCCGCCCATTGAGACAAAAGGAAAGTGCGGCAGGAGGGCAGGGCCAAGCAGCAGTGAGGTGAGAGAATTGCCAGAAAACGAACTGCAGTGTATTGGCATGCTAACCCAGCTGCACACAAAGAAGTAGGGAGGAGTAACCTACTACTAGCACTAAGTACCCAGGAAAAGTCATATAATTCGATTACAAAGCCCTGCAAGACTTTGAGTGGGAGGTTTCCCCCTTCTAGTCAGACCACACCCCATCAAAATAACTGTCTTTAAAGCACCAAGCCTGATGTGACTAAGGTGCCATCATGGTATTAGTGAGCATTTTCACAAGACTTCGAAAGGCACAGCACCCAACAAAGACTAGATTTATGCAAGGACACATATAAGGAAGTGTGGCATCCATCTTAAAATGGTACAGTTTAATAAAGGAAGGAAAACGAAAGTACCAACTACAGATGAGAGTGTGTTGCCATAGAGATAAAGGGCTCTCTCTAAGCAGCTAAACACCAACCTGTGACATTGCAGAGAGAAATTAACAGGAGCAACCTGCAGCATGATTAAAGATGAAAGGACGGGGTACAAGGCAGACACCCACAGGACAAAGAAGTTTGTAAAGAGACATAAAGGGCCTGATTACGAGTTTGGCGGTAATACGACCGCTGTTGAAAGGGTCCAACCGCCCTGGTACGATGCAACCATTCCCATAGATCAGAGGTCTTCAAACTTTTGGTTGCCGAGACCCCCCAGTCAAATTTTCAGGCGTAAGGACCCCCTCCTGACAAACAGTTCTAAACCTATAGGCAGAGCTATTGGAATTATGAGGCAGGTGAGTACCAAATTATGCGACAGGCTTGACTAAATTGTATGGTAAGGAAAAAAAAATAATACTATGTGATGCTGCATATTTTGGGATAGTATTGCTTCATTATTTTGACATTTTTACGCACTGTAACACTGAGGAAAAAAGATGTAATCTCATCAGTACCAGTTTATAATGAAAATACAGCAATAAACAACAGAAAGATGTCTAGTTATCCTTTGTGAAGGGCCTTCCACTCCGCAGGAATAAGTGCTGCCACATTAGAAGCTCACCTGGCACTGGCCGGGAGCAGCAAGGGTCCCTTAAAACCGTGGCAGCCCTATGCAGAGTTAAGCAGTTTACCCATGCCACTTTCCTCGCACCCCCTCCCTTCCATTCCTCTCTACTCTTCCAACCCTGGATCCCTCTTTTACTTTGCAAGCCATTTTCTTTCACCCCTTTTTACAACTTCTGAACTCTCCCCATTCAACCTCTCACTTCATGTTTAATCACCTCTTGCCATTCTGTCTTTTCACTGCCCTCCTCTCTTGAATTTATCTAATGGCCTCTCTGGACACATCACCTCTCTCTCCCCTCAGCATCTCTCATTCACCTCAAGTCTCTTCCTTCAAATTTCTGTCTATTTGTATCTTACACCTCTCCAGTCCACCATTCATCTTTCACATCTCCCCTTTGTTCTTCCACACCTTCTTGGACCAACGTCCCTCTCCCCTATTACCTCAGCACCCACCTCAGTACTCCCTCTCTTCCCTCATCGCTGCTGTCCCTCACTCACATCGTACCAAATTCTCTTTTTATGTCACAGATCTTCACTCAGCTATCTTCTCTCACCGTTTAACAGTATCCCTCCTCTGGGCCCTCACCTTTCGCTCACACTCACTTCTCCTCTTGCGTTTCTGCACTTCTTCAGCACTTCACATTTCTTCTCATCCCTGACCTCTTCAATCTAATTCTCTCGCTCCCATGCTGTCCTCTCTCATCCCATCTACTCTCACCCTTTCATCCCTCCTCACTGGGCATACCTGTATGCTCCTCTCGGCCTGTGCCAATCTTCTTATTGTTCCCTACTGCAAAAAACATGAATAGTCGGCCTCACTGTTTTGGTGCGGGCCACACAGTTTTGGAACTTCCACCCACCTTTGCTTCACACCACCATTGATCTATTATCCATTAGGAAGCTATAAAAACCTGGCCCCATACCCTGTGGGTTACCCCCTTTGGCTTGTTCTACTCCCCCCTCTGTGTGATTCTTATTTGCCATTTCAGCCAGCCGATGGTTATTAGCCCCAGGACACCTTTTTGTAAATAATAATAATAAACATAAGTGTGATCTGGAAGGTGGGACCCACTTTCTATCACTCCACGACCCCCCTGGGGGTCGGGCCCCACAGTTTGAAGACCCCAGTCATAGATGAAAGACGCCGCAGTACCGCTCTCACCGCCAGTAGATCCCGACTGCGTCTGCGGCAGGATAGGCCAATGTGTATGCTGGTGGAAGGACTGCCAGTTTCACTGCCCGTCCAATCACGATGTGCCTTACCGCTGACGTGACTGAGGTGGTTTATCCTCCACACCTGAGCTGGCAGAAAGGGAAGCATATAAGGCACACATTCACCTTTACTTAACTTCACACGTCCCGTACCGCCATGGAGCCGGCCCTCAAAGTCCTATCGCTGCTGCACGATGATGACCAACACCGTCATGGACACAACCGACTGTAAGCCATATTCCTACCCATTTCCATTGACTCTTCAGCAAATAGTTGGTCCAGCATGGACATGCAAAGGTGTATGGGGTCCCTGGCCCAAACAAGCCATGTGGGTCCCTGTTCCCAATAAATCGGAATGTAGGATCCAAGCACTGCTCCATGATGCCTTCTTTGGGCAGGTCACTGACACTGCACAGGCCCACATCTCCAATTTGAACATGTGTGTAAAATTAAGAATCAGTGCTACTGATCTATGCATTGATTGGTGTAACAACAGCACCTCCCCATCAATATCCCTGCTATTTATCTCTGTGACACCCTCACATTTATCACCTGCTTTTGTCAGTTAAAAAAGAGAATGTTTTAGCCAAGTTCTCCATGCATTGTATTTCTAAAGTTAGCATTCACAGCACCATTTTATATTAGGTCGCCATTTTGAGCCATGATAGAAGCTAACTTCTGTCTCACTCTCTGCCCCAGCTGAAAGCAGCTGCGATAGTTTTTGCTTCTCCAAGGCTGAGCTTCGCTGTGCTAATGAATAGACTGTTCTTGTGAGTACATACCTTTCCCATTAGATAGGCCTGCTCCCAGCCTTAGAGCGTCGGGCACAGGCAGAGTGATGGTGCTGAGATAGCACGTACCAGGTCTCAGGATCTAAACCCATCCTGTATCTCCTTTGTTCACCAGCTACCAACTGGAAATTTCCAGTGAGGGCATGTCTTTATTGGTTCGGAATTGTATCACCATGCTTGCTGAAGTCAGTCCCTCTGCAGCAATCCAAGGAGGCTGGTCAGACTGGACTCCACTCGAGTGTAAATGAATAAAATATACTTGGTTTGTATTCTCTACTGTCTGCCCGACTCTTAATTTGTGTGGAGGGCTGAGAGGTGGACTCTAGTGACACTGGTGACCCTAATTGGGTCACCAGGGTCTCCAACACGGACTCCAACAGCCTGCAACAGCCTTCTCGAGGGAATGGTAGAGGACGTGGTGGTATAGCCGACAGCTTCCTCGTACTGGCAGGAATACTACGCCTGTGACCCATCCTCGCCCGCTGACGGGTGGGGAGGTCGGGCCGCATTGGGTCGGACGGGCGGACCAGGGATCCATGCACGAGAGAGTCTTCTACTCGCAGCTGCCCCCTCTGTCTGACCGGTTGGTGCCTCGCCCAGCGATCATCCTAAATGGGGTCCTGAACAGCAAAATCCTTGGATCTGATCGGTTGGTCCGAAGAGTCGGCAGTGGAGAATAAATTCGTTTTACCTGTGTGCTCTAGGTGAGTTTGCTTTGATTCTTTGTGGATATGGTAACATTTTGGTTTGTCTTTGGTACGGTCTGAAGACCGATTTTGGTTTCTCTTTGGAACGGTCTGAGGACCGATTTTGAATTGTCTTTGGTACGGTCTGAGGACCACTTTGGATACGTAGTGTTACTGAACACTTCGTTATGCAACATAACGACTTTTGAAAATGACTTGCCTAAGTCGCTTCTTGGTTTCTTGTTGTCCTTGTTGTTCTGCTGATGCTCGACTGGAAGAAAGTCAGCCAGCGTCAATTGAAGGTGGTGTGCGTTTGTTTGTTAGCAGATTTGTTTCCAACCTGCGACTCGATTACAGGCTTCCGAGAGTACCTGGTCACATCTGCTTCTTCTGTTATCTTGAATACGGCGTAGTGTTATAAGAACAGGGAAAATGAGGAGAAGAAGAAGTTGGAGAAAAAGCATAAAGAATTGAAGACGAAGGTGTTGTTGCAACAGCCTTCTCGAGGGAATGGTAGAGGACGTGGTGGTATGGCCGACAGCTTCCTCGTACTGGCAGGAATACTACGCCTGTAGGACTGAAACAGTGTGCATACTGTAAGGAAGAGGGGCACTGGCGCAGCGAGTGTCCCGTGCTTTTGCAGAAGGTGGTGGTCCCAAGAGGACGAGGGTAGCGTGGACGGTGGCCAGGACAGAGCTAAGACAGCTGAGACATCAGTGGGCCGAACTGATCAAAATTACTTTAACGACCCTCGGGGCAAATAGTATATCATGATGACTATGATACGGATGAGGTGTCAGGGATGTCTTATAGTTAGGGCAGCCAGGGATAGAATGAGGAACCAGTTCTGATACCTGTGGATCAACGTGGTCCATACGTTAGTGCCGATGTGCATGGTTCGACTAAAGAGTTTTTGGTGGATACAGGTGCAACAAGCAGCTCTATTTCCCATTCCTTAGTCCCTGGAGCGTCTCTGTCTAGCCATAATAATGTTTCAGTAGGTTTTTCTCGTGTACCGTTTGTGAGCCCCATTTCCAAACCTTTTGCGTTGCCTCTTCTTTTTACTGTGGATTCGCCATTCTTGCTGACGTCCAATTGTGGGGAGAATTTGATGGGTTTGGATCTATTGTAGAAACTGCATGCCACCATTTTTTGCTCTCAGTAGGGTGTCTAAGTGACAGTGGGTCAGAGTGTTGTGTGTGCTACGCAGTGCCTGTCTAAAGGTGCGCCTCTTCCTGCTGAATTTATAGATGTGCCACCCACACTGTGAGCAATGGGCAATACAGATGTGGGTTTGTTGCAGATATTGCCTGTTTTGATTAAGCAAGCTATTGCCCAGAGTCACATGGTGCTGGGCTTATCTGCCACCGGTGCCGGGGATCGAACCATGATCCCCAGATTCCAGAGTCAGTCGCCCTCTGCTGTACCATTAGTCCTTTTGCCCACAAGAACAACAGCACATTCTAGGACAGGATTGTCACCTTACAAGGTCGTTTTCGGACACCCAGCAAATGTCTGGGAAATCCCGCGACCGCATACATTTTCAGAAATTGGGTATCCTTTTTTGACGGATTATCTATGTGAATTAACTAAAAATCTGCGTTCTATTCACCAACAGATACATGAGTGTTTACCACCTGTTCCTGAGGAGCCCGGACATGCTATTCGGCCAGGTGATTATGTTCTAGTGAAGAATTTCCAGTGAAAAAAGAGTTTGGAGCCCCGCTGGAAGGGACCTATCCAGGTGCTCCTTGTCACCCGCACAGCCGTAAAGATCGTTGGCCGAAAGAACTGGATTCATACGCATCACTGCCGCAGAGTGCTTCTGCCCTTACCCCATGACCAGTGGGTGAAAAAGGGTATTGGGGACTTGGAGGGGGAACAAGTCGCACGATTTGTCCCCTTTTGACGCAGAAAATAATGAAATACTAAATACGGCAACACCCCCGGAGATCAAAACAATTCAGGAGCCCCATTTTACTGACTCCTCTGTGCCTGGAGTCTCTAGGTACAACTTGTGCCCTCGAGTGAAGAACAGTGCACCAAAGGAGAAGTCAGATTAGCTAAGGACGGACTGTGCAAGTCAGGGTGTACTCTGCCTATAGTACCAACAGTGTTAGTTTAGGGCGAGGCGAGATTGGTGCATTGCTTCGACTAAGCGTGGGCGCAAAATCCGTTCCGTTCGTGGAATTTGCGGATTTTTGGCAATTTCGCGGTCCGCGAATCCCGCGAATTTCCCCAAAAATCCACAAATTCACAAGCTGGCAGATTTATTTGCTTGGCCGAGCTTAAAAAATACAATATCGCGCGCGGCGTTGACTTACCGTGATTCTGAGTTCGAAGAGTTGTTTTCCTCCCTGTTTGGTGAGTGCTGCACCATTTTGGATCTTGCTGCATGATCGCGCAAGAGTTTTTCGACCGCGAGTACATCATCGCGGCCCACCATCTTGCACAGCAAGAGTTTGACAACATGAGTACCTCATAAGGGCCCGCGATCACGCATCGCAGTAGATGCGGCGCGCAGCTGACTTCCGGCGGGAGATTTGAACAGCTCGGGTTCCAGAACTCGCAAAAATTGCAATTCTGCACAAGAAATCCACCGCAGGCAGCATAAACCTTCTGAAAATCATGATTTTGATAAGAATAACTCCTCAGATTGACATTTGGCTGCACTTTTTTGTGCAAGGAGTCCATTTTTGGGGGGGTGGGAGGAAGGAAGTGCCCCAGAGTCTCCAACTTCCTGTTCCTGTCCTGCAGGCTCCTCCCAGTGCTTTGTCCATGTCCTGGCCACTTTTCATTTGGATCTGGAGCTGGAAGGATTACTTTTTGTGGCTCTGCTGGATATTTGTATTTGAGGACTTTTTGGACTTTGGAGTTTGGATCACTTTTGGATTTGAGATTTTACAAGTAAGTTGGTGTTGTTTGTTTGGGGCATTGCAGTTGCTGCCACTACAATTTTAAAACTTTTCACAACTTTAAAAAATATATATTGTTGGGTATCCACAGTATCCAGTAGGCCCAGGGTTAGTCATGGGTGCATGACACAACAGTTTCTGTGAGTTTTGTTGAACTTAAATCTCATTTATGTCATGGAATTTTAGCTCACTGTTATATGTGTTTTTTTTATTTTTTATTTTGGGGTTGCCTGTAAAGCCTCACTAACCAGTAGGCCCGGGGGTAGTGAGTGGTGCATGGACCAAGTCTTTCTGTGGGGTGTCTTGAATTTAAACATCATTGAGGGAACGGATGGCATTGGATTGTGGTGATTTTTGTGTATTTTTCGACATTTTGGGGTGTTCTTGTGGCCTGGCCATGTGGGTGGGGGCCATTTTGAGGCCTGGTACAGGCAGGGCCTGGCCATGTGGCTAGGGGTCAAGGGGCCATTTTGAAGCCAGGCAGTGTGTTCAGGCCTGCACGCAGTTTGCCTTGATTTCATCCTTAATGCCCAGAGGTACTCAGTGGTGCATGGACCAAGTCTTTCTGTGGGGTGTCTTGAATGTAAACATCATTGAGGGCATGGATGGCATTGGATTGTGGTGATTTTTGTCTGTTATTCGACTTTTTGGGGTGTTATGGGGGCCTGGCCATGTGGGTGGGGGCCATTTTAAAGCCTGGTCCAGGCAGGGCCTGGCCATGTGGCTGGGGTTCAAGGGGCCATTTTAAAACCAGGCAATGTGCTCAGGCCTTCACCCAGTTTGCCTTGCTTTCATCCATTATGCCCAGGGGTACTCAGTGGACCCTGAACCAAGTCTTTCTGTGGGGTGTCTTGAATTTAAACATCATTGAGGGCATGGATGGCATTGGATTGTGGTGATTTTTGTGTGTTTTTCAACTTTTTGGGGTGTTCTTGGGGCCTGGCCATGTGGGTGGGGGCCTTTTTGAGGCCTGGTCCAATCAGGGCCTGGCCATGTGGCTGGGGGTCCAAGGGCCATTTTGAACCCAGGCAGTGTGCTCAGGCCTTTACCCAGTTTGCCTTGCTTTCATCCATTATGCCAGGGGTACTCAGTGGAGCCTGAACCAAGTCTTTCTGTGGGGTGTCTTGAATTTATAATCAACCTCTGGTGGAAAATTCCACTAGTTTACCAAGCGCACTCCTATATGTTTAAAGTATAACCAATGTGAACAATTGATAACCTATAATATTTCAATGTTATCACTCGAAGAGAAAATTCAAAGAAAGAAATTCTTTTTCAAAACGTAGCTTTATATAATCTTTTGCTTGTAGATCTTGTTCATTTCAACATATTCATTTTGAAATCAATACACAATCTGAAAATTAACAAGTAAATGTCATCACATTATAAATTTGTTGTAATAACTCTGATGTTGAAAAACTTTTTGATGAAAGTGAAGACATAGTTGAGAAATAGGCCCAATGCATTTCGGGGGGTTCCCTTCTTCAGGGGCACTGTAAGAATGAGACAATGTATCAATAATCCATGTTAACATTTCATTTGTTTACAAAGAACTTCAACTAACATCTCATGAAATAATTTGCGAAGGCAGTTCATGAAAAACACTGAAGCTAGATATATGTGTTCTGGCATCTAATTTGAACAGTTGATTACATGAATGATATAAATATCGGACAATTGATCCAGGTCAAAAAATAGAAAGAGAAAAGAGGTAAAAACTAAACTGGAGGAAACTTCTCTACCGCTACAATGTGTCTTGCGTTACAGTGTTAATTTACAAAATTCAGGGCGCAACAAGGGATAAACTCAATGTTAATGGTAAGTGTGCCACCATACTGCGTATATTGTAGGGGCTAAAATAGTAACAAAGGTACTCACATCTCAACTCCTCAATGTCATTTATCAGAATTCAAGTGCTCCAACATGTAAAGTTGATAAATCTCAATCTCTCAGCTGAGAACGAAAACGACAAGATATATATGTATCACAACCTAGACATCAATTTGTTCAGAAGCCTAATGGGGAATCTATCCCTCTAAATGTTCACTTACTTGATACTAAGTAGCTGTGACTGAAAGAAATAAGTCTAAGTGGAAAGACAATAATCACTCGTGCGTGAGCACCGCAGCCATCTGTGCTCGAGCACGTACCGGCACCTGCGGGGAATGCTTCTTGATATTTCACTATCTAAGATGTAAAAAAGCAAGGGTATATTAGAAAATTCCTGTCTTGCCAGCAAAATTGATATTCTCAAAAGATTCATGACTCAATAAAGGACTGGAAAATTACTACACCACACGTATCAACAACATCGTTCTTGAATACTGTTTGAACTGAACCAATACAATAACACATCTTAATTGCATGCATTAACACTAGCCACTGCCCAAAATAAACTGAGCCACCTTCTTATGCTACTAAGAAAATCTGATCTCCCCTTATCACGGTGACCAATGGAACTGCTCTTCCCTCTTTGCACAATAAATCTGTCAAACTTAAACACTGGCACTGTATCGAGTGCTGTAACCCCCTTTATGTATATAAGCTCACCAAAGTTGCGTTATCCTCTCCATTGAGAATCTGGGCTTCTTAGTTACTATCTGCAAAGAAAGCAAGTCTACTAGAAAAATTCTAAGATTACACGCGCTCTATGCCGATACTAGCTCAACCAGACATAGACTCACCTCTAACTGTTCAAAATGACGCCGTTGTGCTTCCAAACTCTACCACGAACTAAACTTCAGACAGCATGTTGCGGTGTTATATACCCACATTTGTTTGGTCGACAGTGAAACAGGACTGCTAGAGTTGTATACTCGTGACCTCCCACCTTGGAGCCATGGACAGAGTAATAGGACTAGAAAACATCATCCATCCCACCTAAGAGCCATGGACAGAGTAATAGGACTGGAAAACATCATCCATCTTGGAATGGTAAAACGTCGGCTAACTTGTGCCCATAGGGTTAAATATACATTGCAACTAAACTATGTGCTATAATACGTTGGTTCGCGGAGACAGTATGAGGAACAGAAATTTCTCATATCAAAGTGGTGAGCGTTTAATTCTCATTACGTTAACCCTAAACTGCAGCTCAGATCGTTTTTTGATAGCTCCATAAGCTGAGAAGCAAGATCCGACAAGAATTAATTTCTCCCGATTAAATTATGGTGAGAAATGAACATAGAAAGAGAAAATAAGAAAAAATTTGCTAATTACTAGAATTGTAATTGCAAAGAAAGGCTTAGTAACTATTGTTTGACCTGTGTAAGAGTCCGTTACAAAAAACTAAGTAAACAACATGCAATGTATTGTACACACAGAACGAATGGCATTGCAAATATCATGTAAATCATTGGCATAATTCACGTATATTGCAGTTATAAAAAACACTGAGTTCAATCCTGTCATTAAGACCACTCGGCACCATGGTCTGTAAGTGTTTTGTCCACCAAGCTTCCCTTTGAGCTAGTTGTATTGGGTGGTTTTTGTCTGGTTTCACTGTGACTATTTCTAAGATTGTAAACCTGAGCTGTGCATTGGTGTGTTGGTGTTCTAACCAATGTGTGGCAAAGAAAGATTTAGTAGATTTCGTTCTGAATGTGCTTTTGTGCTCAGAAAGGCGTACCTTAATTTTTCTTGAAGTTTTGCCTACATAAAGAAGACCACATGGGCATCTGATAGTATAAATGACGTTCATACTGTTACAGTCTCCATTATATCTTAATGAAATGCTTTTCCCAGATTGTGGGTGGTGAATGACATTCCCTGTTATGACATTGTTACAATGAACACAATTGTAACACTTTCGCATTCCGTTAAATAATGGTTGATCTGCAGAAACTGTGGTGGTCAAAATTTCTTTAAGATTCTTGCTCCTTGTGTACGCAAATAAGGGCTCTTCATCATACAACCCCTTGAAATCCGGCTCATGTTTCAGCAATTCCCATCTTGATTTAATGATATGTTGAATTGCTTGGGATTTGGATGAATATTTAGACACGAACACATGTCTATTACTTTTCTGTTTCAACTTAGTGGTGAGCAACTCCTCACGATGTTTAGCTTCAGTCTTATTCAAAGCAGTCTTCAAAACTTCCCCAAGGTAGCCTCTTTGTTTGAATTTCTCTGTTTGTAGTTCTAGAGCTTCTTGTAGATCTGCAGGATTAGACATGATTCGCTTCACTCTTAGTAATTGTGAGTACGGAAGGTTGTTTTTCAATGACGGTGGGTGGAAACTTGAGTATAACAATAAATTGAATTGAATTTAAACATCATTGAGGGCATGGATGCCATTGGATTGTGGTGATTTATGTGTGTTTTTCGACTTTTTGGGGTGTTCTTGGGGCCTGGCCATGTGGGTGGGGGCCTTTTTGAGGCCTGGTCCAGGCAGGGCCTGGCCATGTGGCTGGGGGTCAGGGGCCATTTTGAAGCCAAGCAGTGTGCTCAGGCCTGCACGCAGTTTGCCGTACTCTCATCCTTAATGCCCAGAGGTACTCAGTGGTACATGGACCAAGTCTTTCTGTGGGGTGTCTTGAATTTAAACATCATTGAGGGCATGGATGGCATTGGATTGTGGTGATTTGTGTGTGTTTTTCGACTTTTTGGGGTGGTGTTGGGGCCTGGCCACGTGGGTGGGGGCCATTTTGAGGCCGGGTCCAAGCAGGGCCTGGCCATGTTGCTGGGGGTCAAGGGGCCATTTTGAAGCCAGGCAGTGTGCTCAAGCCTGCACCCAGTTTGCCTTGCTTTCATCCATTATGCCCAGGGGTACTCAGTGGTGCATGGACCAAGTTTTTTTGTGGGGTGTCTTGAATTTAAACATCATTGAGGGCATGGATGGCATTGGATTGTGGTGATTTTTGTGTGTTTTTCAACTTTTTGGGGTGTTCTTGGGGCCTGGCCATGTGGGTGGGGGCCTTTTTGAGGCCTGGTCCAATAAGGGCCTGACCATGTGGCTGGGGGTCAAGGGGCCATTTTGAAGCCAGGCAGTGTGCTCAGGCCTGCACGCAGTTTGCCTTACTTTCATCCTTAATGCCCAGAGGTACTCTGTGGTGCATGGACGAAGTCTTTCTGTGGGGTGTCTTGAATTTAAACATCATTGAGGGCATGGATGGCATTGGATTGTGGTGATTTTTGTGTGTTTTACGACTTTTTGGGGTGTTATGGGGGCCTGGCCATGTGGGTGGGGGCCATTTTGAGGCCTGGTCCAGGCAGGGCCTGGCCATGTGGCTGGGGTTCAAAGGGCCATTTTAAAGCCAGGCACTGTGCTCAGGCCTTTACCCAGTTTGCCTTGCTTTCATCCATTATGCCCAGGGGTACTCAGTGGAGCCTGAACCAAGTCTTTCTGTGGGGTGTCTTGAATTTAAACATCATTGAGGGCATGGATGGCATTGGATTGTGGTGATTTTTGTGTGTTTTTCGACTTTTTGGGGTGTTCTTGGGGCCTGGCCATGTAGGTGGGGGCCTTTTTGAGGCCTGGTCCAGGCAGGGCCTGGCCATGTGGCTGAGGGTCAGGGGCCATTTTGAAGCCAAGCAGTGTGCTCAGGCCTGCACGCAGTTTGCCGTACTCTCATCCTTAATGCCCAGAGGTACTCAGTGGTACATGGACCAAGTCTTTCTGTGGGGTGTCTTGAATTTAAACATCATTGAGGGCATGGATGGCATTGGATTGTGGTGATTTGTGTGTGTTTTTTGACTTTTTGGGGTGGTGTTGGGGCCTGGCCACGTGGGTAGGGGCCATTTTGAGGCCTGGTCCAAGCAGGGCCTGGCCATGTTGCTGGGGGTCAAGGGGCCATTTTGAAGCCAGGCAGTGTGCTCAAGCCTGCACCCAGTTTGCCTTGCTTTCATCCATTATGCCCAGGGGTACTCAGTGGTGCATGGACCAAGTTTTTTTGTGGGGTGTCTTGAATTTAAACATCATTGAGGGTATGGATGGCATTGGATTGTTGTGATTTGTGTCTGTTTTTCGACTTTTTGGTGTGATCTTGGGGCCTGGCCATGTGGGTGTGGGCCATTTTCAGGCCTGGTCCAGGCAGGGCCTGGCCATGTGGCTGGGGGTCAAGGGGCCATTTTGAAGCCATGCAGTGTGCTTTGTGCCATAGGCCTGCTGTACCCAGGCCAGAGTGCCTTGCTTTCATCCATTATGGCCATTATTACTCAGTGGTGCATGAAACAACTCTCTCTGTGTGGTCTCTCTTCTATTAAGTAAACATCCACTTTTTTATTAGAAATATATTTGCAATTTTTATTTTTGATCTTTCCATTTTGGCGTGTGTTGTAATAATATAAATGCCTAGTTGCAAAGTATTAATTGAAGTATGCAACATTTATTTAACTGATGTTCCTCTGGCTTCGTTTGCTTTTAGGTGCACAAAGACGAATCAGCCTCATCATTCCTCATCAGTGCCAGGAAGAAGAAGTCCTGCTGCGGAGTTTGCAGCACAACGTCACGTGTGGCCACAGACAACTCTGCAACTCGTGCAACTGCGGCCTGCTTTTCTGACATCTGATTAAGATGGGCCCAAGAAAAGGTGGCCGAAGCTCCTCTACCAAGAAAGTTGCCAGAAAGAAGGAGCAGAAGAAGCAAGTGGCGCCACTTACCAAGGAGACTGGTGTGCCGACCAGCACATTTTGTTTGGGAAAAAAAACTACGCCTGCAGCAGCGAGGTCTGCCGGGGACCAAGCTGGGAGCAGCACCTCCGCTTCATTGGGCTCAGTGCCACCACGCCAAGTTAGGTCCAAGTCCTTGAGTTCTGCAGAGGCAGCCACTGTAATAATTGCCATCGACCAGTGATGTTGGCTCATCGCAAGAAAGTAGCATCCAATCAACCCAGGGTGCAACTCATCTGACGAGTGTTCAACAACCACAGCCGCAACAACAACCACAGCTGCAACTAGCACAAGAGCAAGTACAAGCCCAAGTACATGCGAAAGAGGCGCAAGGACAGGCGCAAGAGGTGCAAGGACAGGTGCAAGGACAGGCGCAAGGACAGGAGCAAGGAGAGGCGCAAGGAGAGGAGCAAGGAGAGGCGCAACTAGAGGCGCATGGAGCGGCACAACTGCCCACAATGCTTGTTCCTCCAGAAGTAGGGGCACATCAGGAAATCGAAATTCAAGCAGAGGTATCATCCGAGGAAGCCACTCCTCCTGATGATTTATTGTCTTCCAAATCCCCAGCAAGAAAAAGATCAAGGAGGGCTATTACAAGTTCTTCTTCAAGCCCCCTTCCTTCTGATGATCTTAATGTTGATTGGTACTCACCACCAACAACAATGCATTCTGAGTCTGAGAGTGAGGCACGCCATGAGCCGACAAAGGTATCTCAGCCTAAAAGGAAGGTTCCCGCAAGGCTTTCAATCATGGGTGATGACGACGAACAAGAAGTGGTGTATTCTGCTGCTGATGAACAGTCTGACGACGACCCAGTCATCACAGACGTCACTCCAGCCCCAGCGGGCATGCAGCAGACAGACATTTTTACCCCATCCCGAATTGCTGCTGATCGGGATGTGGGCAGCGTGGCACTGATACCACAACCAACGCAGTTAACTAGTACACCAACACCACCTACAGCTTCCATATTTTCTCGTCAGAAGGGCCGGCAGGGACCTCCATCCAACTCGACCGCCATTACCTCAAGTAGTGTTGCAGTAATAAGTGCACAACAGAGTAAATTTCAGCAACGCCCATCCTCCACTTCATCTGGCATTGAAACTGAAAGTAGCACCTCCACCACCAACAGACATCTCCAGTTCCCAGTTTGGGAGTTCTTTAGTGTTAGCACAAAGGCGGAAAACATGGTAATTTGTTCGATTTGTAAACAAGTAGTTAGTCGGGGTAAGCTTGGTACCAACTATGGCACAGGAGGCCAGAGAGGTCATCTAAAAAAACACCACACTATCGTTTGGGATGCGCACCTAAGGAAGATCCAGGGAGCCAAAAGTACAACAAATCCAAATGTATCCATTGATATTGTATTTGATGATGATGACGAGATGCTTATCAGGCAAGGGGGAGAAGTGAAGAAGCAACAGACATTTTTTCTGGTACACCCAGTACCCCTGGCAGCAGCACACCCTCTACCCCTGCAACATGTATGAGGCACACTAAGAGTCTGGGAGAGTCACCAATGCGAAAAAGTACATCAATGAGCCTAACTGGTTTGAAGAAGTCTTCATCATCATCATCATCACGTAAAACGGTCCAGACCACCACTAGAAGCATGTTTTTGGTCGGATGCGCCATTTGAACGCAACCACCCAACGGCACGTCTCTATAAAGCAAAGCTGGCTAAAATGCTAGCGCTGGACCTTCTCCCTTTTTCTTTCGTGGAAGGGGTGGGTTTTCTAGAATTTGTGGCAACAGTCTGCCCTAAATGGAAGGTTCCTAGTCGGTCCTATTTTGCCAGAGTTGCGGTTCCAGCACTACATCAAGATGTGCTGGAGGTGATGTAGTGTAGTTCCTATTTTCCCAATAGGGTCTGTGCATTGGAATAACATAAACTATAGTTTAGACGTAGGACTGAGGTCGACTAGGTCTCTATTGAATATGATAGACTTAATTAGGTTTGCCAGCTTGCTCAGAGGTCACTAGAAACTTTCTCAAATGAAAAGGGAGGAGTTAACTTCCCTGATTAGACAGAAGGGATTAGCTTCTGACAATAAACATGACAACTTTGCTCCCCCAGAATAAGGGGTATATCTCCAGAGTCGTGTGAAAACAATAGAGAGCTATTTCACTCAGTCAATCGTGCATACTTAGTTTCACCAGAGTGCAGAGAAATAGAGAGACAGGCGTTTTCAATAAAAGGTGTTATTTATTGAGCAGTCTTCTTTCTCATGCAAGAGAAGTGAATTGCTACAATTGCAATACTTGTCATAAAGTAAAGTGTGTACAGTAAAAGGAGTATTATGAAATAATACTGTAAAAGCATTGATATGGTTTCTGAGCCATATAATACTTAAAATGTATAAAATATATACAATTACATACAATGATAAAAGTTGACTAAACATACTCAACTGATGTTTCTAAATACGCCTACCCCAGTGTACCAAACCTAAGCCTAGTACGTGGGAAGGAGTGAAGGAGTTTTTAAGATAAGTTAGTTTTGCCAAGAATCTGACTCAAGAATTCTCTAAGGATCTAATCAGCTCCGTACCTTGGTTTTAGAATGAAGGAGGTCTTGTATCTGGCTCTCAGGACTCGATCTCCCGGTAACCTGCAAGGGTGACTGGAAACACTGGAGCTGGATTTTCTCGGCAGGAGAAAAAGACAGGGTCTTTCTCAGTGCGTCAAATGGGAGGGACGGCTTCCTTCGGCACTCACATCAGCTGGGCTTCGGATAAGTAGATAGCCGCTCTGCTCCAAACCACCGTGTGTTGCTTAAGGCAAACGCTGGTATATTTATACCTGGAACGTGCCGTGTTGGACGTAAGGTTGGACATAAGACATCAATAAAAGATGTCACTAAGAACTGGTCGTTCTTTCGGACTCGCAGGAGTTCTAGGACAAATCAAAACAAAAGCATGGGGAATTCCCAGGTTGCTGGAGGTTTGGTTTGTTGAAAGAACTCGTTGTACTTTCTAGGAGTCTAAGGAAGTAGCCTTGCCGTATTTGGACTGCATTGGCTATGACTAAATATGGATATGATTCTTATGCCTTTATAAGGATATGATTTGTTATAACCACATAAGGGCATAAATCGAGAATATTTAATTAGGGTCCTAGATACGTTCACAACACCCACTCCACGTATAATGTCCATCATTACTAAATACTAAGCAATATATAAACATATAGGTATGCATGTGTTTTCCAGCCCACCCCAAAATACATCAAATGCATTTGAAATGGTATAGATACACGAAAATGAGTATTATACTGTACGCTTTCAAGCAGTGGTATCATTCAGATAATGCAAATATAAATATCAGCTGAATGAATTGCGAAAATTACATTTATGAAAGGGCTCTTAATACAGAAGAGAAGGTCTAGGCCATTTCATCACATATTTATACGAGATTGTACATGTGCTAGAGTTTGATTTAAAATATTGTCTCTAGAGTCTCTAAAAATATAAGTTCTGTTCTTTAAGAATAGTTCTACTTTAAGCAGAGTACCATGTGCCAAAAAAAGGTAAATATTTTGGAAATTGGGAAAAAATAATTTCGATTTCATGGGAAAAAGAAAAAAAAATAGTTCCAAATGTTTTTAGTAGTGTTGTCTATAAAAACTGAAGGCCGAATTCAGAGTTCAGGGAACACTGTGTGCTCGCTGTTTCAGTTATTCTCGTTGTTAGGAGAGAACATCAAATCAGATAGGCTGGTGAAAAATTCCTCTACTACAGTAGGTGAAAGTTCTACCAAGTTTGAAAAAGCTGCTATAGTTCATATGTGAGATGCATTGCTATCATCGATGTCAGGATCAGCAACGTTCACAGAAGGTTGTACCTGTGTGGTGCCGCTTTCATCTCGTACTTCACCGCCACCTAATTGTAATGGTGAAGTCTCAACGAATGCCGTCATCAGAATCGGTAGCCGCTGGGGACAACACGTTGCATGAGTCGTTACCGGACTGAGCAAAGTATCGATATCCATTGGTACTGCTGATGGTAGTGTAAGACAGACTTCCAACACACATTCTTCTCCACATAGCAGACATCGAAGCACAGGTAAGATGCAATCTTGCCAGATTGGTCTGAATGAAAGAAACCAGGTAGTATTCAGATCTCTTAGCCGGGCCAATCCGAGGACCTTAGTGATACGGTCTCGGTATCGTATTGCTAGGATCGTTTCTCCCATCATAGCCTGAGTTTTTTCTGTGACTTGGCTTGCCATGTCAGAGCAGAAGGAACAAAAATAAAATTCCTGCTACGAGTCTGTTATGACCGGATTCTCAGACCAGATAGGATCAGCTCACCAGAGCACCATCAACCCGGCCAAAACGTAACCACCTCCCTCCTCAGGACCCATCTATCCAGGGACCTGGGTACCTACCTGAGGATGGGGAATTTGCAATATACAAGCTCATATCATCAGAAACACCACTAAATCTATAGGGATTACTAGGAATACTCACTGATTACTAAGGACGTCCATGCCCTACACCACACTCATACCTCATAGTCTCGCGACCACATGGGCCCAGACTAATCTACCCTGGGGCAGTTCTGATTATATACCATTACACACTGGCCACAACCAGTGCTCCCTCAAGCCACAATCCGGTGGGTATACATACCAGTCTCCTCCCTGGTACTCTCTAAACAAGCCACAATCCGGTGGGTATACATACCAATCTCCTCCCTGGTACTCGCTAAACAAGCCACAATCCTGTTCGAGATGCCAGATGTTATGACCGGATTCTCAGACCAGATAGGATCAGCTCACCAGAGCACCACCAACCCGGCCAAAACGTAACCACCTCCCTCCTCAGGACCCATCTATCCAGGCACCTGGGTACCTACCCGAGGATGGGGAACTCGCAATATACAAGCTCATATTATCAGAAACACCACTAAATCTATAGGGATTACTAGGAATACTCACTGATTACTAAGGACGTCCATGCCCTACACCACACTCATACCTCATAGTCTCGCGACCACATGGGCCCAGACTAATCTACCCTAGGGCAGTTCTGATTAGTTACACACTGACCACAATCAGCACTCGCCCAAGCCACAATCCGGTGGGTATACATACTAGTCTCCTCCCTGGTACTTGCTAAACAAGCCACAATCCGGTGGGTATACATACCAGTCTCCTCCCTGGTACTCGCTAAACAAGCCACAATCCGGTGGGTATATATACCAGTCTCCTCCCTGGTACTCGCTAAGCAAGCCACAATCCTGTGGGTATAACGCCGCATCCCAACAACGATCACTTTCCTATGAATACCTTCAGCTCTCTCTCTCTCTGTTGGGAAGTTTCTCTCACTATTCACTAGAGGATCACTACTACAATATTATGAATAAAGGCCGAATTACTTAGTGTATAACTTATTCTCTTAGCTCAAGGGCTCCTCTCTCCCTAATTATTCAGAGGTCACTTACCTGATCGGGTGTCGCTTCCGTTCGTGCACTGACACCTGACTAGAAGAAAAGGCTACCTTCACTGTATAAGAATAAGGCATACGCTGGTTCACTAAGAACTGGGGTATCTTTATTACAATAACAATAACATACTGCACTATAACTAGGCTTTCCTGTTTCCAGTTTCTATTCTTGGTAAATTCTGGTGGTGTTTTTTCAGTGTTTTCCAGTGATTTCAATACCTCAAAAGAACAGTGCTTTTCAGTGGTTACTCATTTTCGCGCCATAAAAAACAACTGAAACAGTGTTTTACCGGTGTTTATGGAACTCTTTGCTTTTATTATTGCTTGCTTTCTTTATTGATGCATGGTATATAGACAGTCTATGTACAGTGTATATGAGGTCCAAATACATTTTGACAAGTCGAAGGTTAAGTCAGCACTTTCTGAAATGTGCCTGAAAAGGGAGGCTTTGTGCAAGGCACACCTCTTGAACTGCGGAGTACAGAGGGAACTTTTTGGAAATGAGAGATTTCTGGAGGTGTTGGGCATTGTAGGCAAGGCAGGCAGGTCTCATAGTTCATTTAGAATCAATGTGTTGTCATTTGAAGAAAGTGAGAGCTTGACATGTGTTTGGTTTTGGGCCCTCCTCACAAATCATGTAGCATGATGGCACAGCTCTGAGTAAAGCTAGGCTGGTTTTCACTGCTATTTTTTCCCCTCAGATTTATATAGTGCTAACTTGACCTGAAGGTGTTGAAGCGCTTCACATGAGCACCTGTTGCGTTACACAGGGGCACACTCATTTTTGTTAGGGATGGGTAGATTACGTGATTTGCCCAGAATCACAGGATGTTGAGCGTCATTGCCGAGACTCTAACCCTGTTCGCCAGATTTGAGGTCCATGGCCCTAACCATTAGACTACATCCTCTCCTGCTGTTATTTTCAAGGTTTATGGAAGAGTCTATGCTTTAAGTGTTTGAGTTTGTGAAGTTGAAATCTTGCCATTGCAGCATCACACTGATTACAAAAACATGTTTTGTAGAAGAATGATAACTGGTTTGCTATTTCAGCCGGAGGTGCCTATCGACATGATCAGTTAAATACAACCGAAGAGTACCAGCAAAGTGTGAGCAGAAAGAAGCACTACTATAAATCAAACTCCTGCTCCCCTCATCTACCCCAGCCCCCGCCTGCTGGACATCAGCACCACTCTCGGCGTGAAGGATGGCCGGGTGGTCTGCAATAAGCCCAGAGAAAGACAATTTCATCTTTATTAGTGTGCGATTTCTCCTTAGTAATAAGCACACTTCAAATAATTAGCGTGCTGTACGTAATAAGGAAATTATGGAAATGCCAGACACTTATTCAAACAAGTCACCATTACCGAATTTTTAACTCGATAGACCTGTGGTTTTGGAGCTGTGAGAGAATGCCTTCCTGAACTAACAACATACTTTGAATGGTTACAAGTGAATTAGCTCAAGTAGTAAATAAAGATGGAAACGTACCCCTGTACTTGTTATGTAGACTCAAGGCTAAAAAAAAGGATGCTCTCAAAGAGAGAGTAGGCGGTCAGCTATTTGTAGGGGAGGGTGTCTTGACGAATTCTACCAAGTAACAAGACCTGCGTTTACAGTTTTATCGAATCTAGATGTCCTGCGTCTGTCGATGCACCAGTTACAGACACCGAACTGGTCTTGGGCGGTCAAAATATTGTCTTTTTTGTTTGGTTTTAACAAAACAATAATTTTTCTTTTAGCAAAACAATCATTTTCATAATAAAGTTGGTGATGAATATACTGTAGCTTTTGGATTTGACTGAGTGTGTTATTGACAGTTACGCGGACGTTTTTGTGTAGGGACTTTTAATTGACTAATATTGGCTCTGTGTTCTTTACATGGAGAGGCGCCTATGGGCAGGGAGAGGGAGAAAATATGTCGTCTTATTTCTTTTTTATTTTATTTTTTTTATTTTTTTGAAAACCTTTATTTGACATTTTCAACCAGATACAGACACGGGCCTACAACCCCCAGGGCTGGCCGCTAAACAATTGCAACACAATACTACGATCAACACTTCAGACCCAGCCTCCTGGGTAGCATAGTCGCTACATCCACAATGCGCACTGGTTGGAAGACATATCAAATTGGGTACAGGATACAAAAGGTTTCATTTTATAATATAAAATAGAAGGATCAGGTGCCATACATTATCTCAAGCTATGAAGGGGGGGGGCGAGCGAAATAGCAATGTGTCCACAGTTAAGTCATTTTCATGTAAATCAGTGGCGTTAAAGCAGACGACACCCGGATAAACAAGCGTACTATTACGGTGCGCCAATATTTATGCCCGTCCCGTGGCCCCGAAACATCGCGAGAGTTGAGGCACAGATGTGAAAGCAGAGATGGACCAAACAATGAACCCACTACACTGACCCGGAAAAAGAGCAAAGAAAAGGCCAAAGAAAGATAAAAAGAGAAAAAAGGCCATAGAAACAAAGAAAAACAAAACTCCCATCCCCCAGCCCCCCACCCTGCACCCCTGCAGATGACTACGGCCTACCCCGCTAGCAGCGTGCCTGTCGCCCAAGAACCGAAACCCGAAATATAGACGGAACAGGGAAAAAAAGGATAAAGAAATTAAACCCCACCCGAAGAGGGGAAATGGAGGAGGGCTATATGCAACGCACTCCCGGTCTCTCGCCCCCGTCCTAACCAACCCCGCCCGGACTCCGTTAATTCAATAAAACAATCCAGTTAACCATAGTACCACAATGAACAACCCAGACAACAATCTCAGCCTTGGCCCCGTCGATTAAATTCGCTGAGTCCGTCAGGGGAAGAAAGCCTTGTCCTCAAAATGTCAAAAGGTACACAGAAGTTGGCAGAACAAGGGTCCACAGATGAAAAAAGAACGGCAAGTCCCAAAGTAGTCGGCTGGTACCAACGATGCCCCTCCCCGTCTCCGAAGCCAGGCTTTATCCCATCCGCCATCTTGATAGACCGACTGGGGAGGGGGGGACGACACAGTCCAAAACAGTTCACAGTACCGATTAAAAGGATCCGAAGTGGGGACAGCATGTAAATGTTCCGACAGTTGCAAAACCGGGGATTCCAACAGATTAAATGAGTCACCAAACACAGTACTTTCGGGTAGCTCCACTGCGATAGGGGCAAATACAGCTTCCAGCGCCGGGTCTAAGTACGCCACCGGGGCGTCAATCGAAAGGCGAGCTGGCCGCCGGGTCTCGGGCGTCAAGCCAGGATTCGGTCTCAGTCCTATGATTCCATCCGCCGCCAACAACAGGCTGCAGGTCTGGGCTTCAACAGTCTCCTGTAGTGCCACAAGGGCCTCCAGCACCGTCCGCAATGACGGGCCACTTTGAGCCTGCTCCGTCAGCCTCCATTCTTCCTCAGGCATGGTGTTCCCCAAAGAGAGGCGCCTTCTCCGGGGGAAGATTAGGCGGAGCAGGAATGAGCCATGAGGGACAGACTGTTAGCGTGCAGTAGCGCGCAGGGAGATTCCAACCCAAGGGGCACCGGTGATATGAATGCCGGACCCCCGGACCGGGACTCCCGCAACACAGCACCGTGCGTCACTCGTCACCTCACCTCCTATAGAACACCAGGCAGCAGATGGTAGCAGGACAATCCCAAAATTCCGAATGTTCCAGAGACCGGGCCCAACCGCATTCAACAGTCCGTTGTTGTTCAACTCGGACCCGGCTAGGCCAGCACTCGAGACCCCGGCTTCTCGGCTGGGTTAGGCCTCAAATCGGTCCTCGACGTTACTCCGCTCCACGATGTCGGAGAAACTCTGGGATCACATCATGGAAGTGCAAATCGGATCACACACACGGATCCGGGTCAGGAAATCAGGATAGGTGACAGGATAGTAGAGCGTAGGACGGAGGTCAGCGGAGCCGGGAGACTATGCGGCCATCTTGGTTGGTGTCGTAGCTCCTCCCCAATCGTCTAATTTCTTAATTAAATGTCACGGTCATTATAGTTTAGTATGTGTATCGCAGACAGTCTTGTCGTTTCAAAGAGGAATTATTTTCTTTTTATGGGCCTGTGTATTAAATGCAACTCTTTTCAACTAGGTGAAGTTTTAAGGGTTTCATTTTTTTTAATGCATTTTCCACCATTTACTCTTATTATCAAAAATAGTTGATTCTTCTTGCAAAAACGGACAGAGGGTGTGGGTAAAGTACAGACTCAACATATACATCACATTGTTATTCTTCCTATGGCTTTAACCCTCCCTCCTACCAGAAACAAAATAAAACTACCAGACCACATTCACAGAAATAACACCAGGGTATACTACAAAACAGAAGGTGGTGCCTTCCCATCTGTATCCTAATATTTCACCTGCAGTTTATAGAGGACACTAGTAACCATCCATGTACCTGCTTTGTGCTAAATCAAAACACAGTTAAGTTTCCAGTGTTCCTGGGCACAGGGAAACAAGTCATTTTCAAAGACAAAGGGTGGTGGTGTAAAGACTCACAAATTTTGGGGTCTTAGGTCTGGCGCACTAGAGATCCCAAAAAGACTGTCAACTGCACTTCGAATGATTGAGGCATAGGAATTTACCTTTGGGCATTTGAGAAACTGACTGCTTCCAAATGCATGCATCAAGCATGGAAACTACTGTTGCATGGGGCGTCGCTGCCGGGGCTGCCCTCGGGCCCGGTGCTCTCTGCCTGACTGCATTTCTTCTGCCCCTGGATCCCCTCGGTGCAGCAGCGTCTGCAATGAACCCGGTTAATGCCACTGCTCTCTACATTTCCGCAAGCTACCTGGTGCTCCATTATCAGCCTGGGGACCCGCAGCACTTTTCTGACATCAACAAACTACTGCCCTTCTTCCGACTGTCTCTAGCCTGCTTTTTATAGTAGTGCTGGAGATGATATCAAAACCGAAGAGCTTTTTGGCATGCAAAGTGTCTCTAATGCAGTCTCAGCCAGTGACCTTTGCACAGAGGATATGGACATTTGTGATTTTGATGAAGATTTAAAGTCTGGCGACTCTTAGTTGATTAGTGTGGAGGAAGTGCTCCGCAGTTTGGAAAACGTTTTAAGGGTTTCTTTTAGCTTTCTAAAGAAACAAAGTTTGCTTCTCTTTGGGGTTTACCGGCAGCCAGGTCACGGGGTTTCTGTTGCTCTGCCACTTATTTTGGCACACACGCTGAGTTTTCTGCCTCCATCCACCTCTTGTGGAAAGTCACTGGAGGCAGGCAGCGCGTTCCCCGTATCAAAACGGTTATGAAAACACAAATACATTAGGTAAGCACCCAGCCGTCCATTGCTAATCACCGAACAGCTGTGTGGAATATTCAAGGAGGGATGATGTGGATCCGGGCACAAGCTAGTTAACCCCACCTGCCTGCCGTGTCTCATAATGGGAATACTGCACGCACCTTGGAAGTATATTTATTTTAATGTCAAACCACCTGATTGATTACGCAATGGCTGTATCAACATGAGAATATGCCTGTCTCCTGTGACATGATCGTGCGTGTTCGACATTTAAATAAAGTGGGGACGGTTTGCTAATTTTGCATCCAATCTAGTGGCACACATTGAAAATTAGATCCCCTACCATCTGGGTTTTGCTCGAGATTGTTGTTGCACACCCCTATCCTTTTAATTTTCTTAAATCGTTCAACAACACTGGTTAAATAAAAGTAATGCATCAGGAAAGCTAAACGGGTCAAGGGTTTCTTTCTGTCTGAAGATTCGCGCCGTGTTTTCAAAATGCAATCTTGCTCACTATTAATGTATTAAAGCACATAAAACTACACACAAAATAAAGTGCTTAATCAAAAAGAAGGAATTCAAGTAAAAAGTGACTGTTAGACATTGGCTTTGGCACGCCACCAGCCACCTCTTGTGGAAAGTCACTGGAGGCTGCGGACAAAGCCTCATTAACCAGTAAATGGTCTTAAAGAGCTGTGAAGTACTCGGGTGCGGCTGGCAGATAAAAAACGTGTCTTTGTGTGTGCCCTGGAGGCTGCTCAGCCCGGGCTCACACACTACGGGGGAAGGAGGTGGGAGGGGGGATGGGACTGAAGCCGGACAAAACCTCATTAACCAGTAAATGGTCTTAAAGAGCTGTGAAGTACTCGGGTGCGGCTGGCAGATAAAAAAACGTGTCTTTGTGTGTGCCCTGGAGGCTGCTCAGCCCGGGCTCACACACTACGGGGGAAGGAGGTGGGAGGGGGGACGGGACTGAAGCCCGTTTGAGCCCAATAGGTGTCTGCTTCCCAGCTCCCTGGTGCAGGGCCGGCTACCAGACATGTGACAACACCGCAAGCAATTAAGATGTTTCTGCGCTCAGCCCCGCCCCCAGGGACTCTGAGAAGGGGCGACAGAACAACAAAGCCTCATTAAATGAATGGTCTTTTTAAAGACCTGTGGAGTACTTGGGTGCGGCCGCAGTAAAACAGACGGCAGAGCACAACAGCTGATCTCCGCCCACGCCAGCTATGAAAATCAGTGACACTCGGTTTAAACCGGGTCACCTGATTTTCATCCGGAGGTGTACTGTCGAGGAGAGTCGGTTTTAACCGAATTCCGGACAGGCTAACTATAACACATAGCCTGAAAAGTAAAATGGGAATAGACACATACACAGATCTGCGGGGTCTCTGTAAAGCTTTATTACTATACCACATCCACATGTAACTAACAGGGACTGTAAATAGCTAAAGAGGGAATGGATTATACTGCACACCGCCGAAAGGAAAAGGATTAGCAACACAATAGGGACAAGGTTAATGTTTAAAGGTAAAGAAGGATATCACCTAATGAGTATGAAGTCTTGCTCTAGCTGTCATCAGGGCTCCTCTCTCGTCTGTGCCTTAGCTCGTCTTAGATCCTCCCCTGCACTCTTGGACACGCATCTGCGCTGATCACTCTGCACTGGATTCCTCTCCCCCACAAACTCTCTCCACCTTCCAACTTCAGCCTAATAGTTTCTGCCGCTCTGATAACCGTTCGCTCCACTAGCTTCTTCTCTCTGTCTGATTATCTCAGTTCCAATGTCCAATTCACTCCAGCTGCTTCCACAGATTAATCCACGATATAACTTCAGTCTCTTCCAAAAGGCATCACTTCAGACTCCAGCTGATCATCCTGATAAGTAACTGCTTCTGATTGCTTCCTTCAGTTCCAAACATCATCTCACTTCTCTCTGTTCAAAACACCATCTGCTCACAACTGCTTCTGGCTTCTCTCTCTGGTTCCAGCTCACTGACTGTCTGTCTGTCTTCTCTCTGTTCCAAGCATCTTCTTCTTTCTCTGGCTCCAACTGTCTCACTGACAAACTGACTAACTGACTTCTCTCTGTTCCAAGCATCCACTGTCTCTTCTCCTCTGCTCCAACTCCTCTCCTTCTCCACTCCTTCTGCACTCAACTCTTTCTGCTCCAATCATCGACTCAACTCCTTCCAACTTAAACTCTTTCTGTCTGACTGCGCCTCTGCACTTCACTAATATGGAATGCTGTCTCCTCATGGAAAGTTCCAGCCAGCAGCCTCCTCCCACCGATTGCATGTACCAGGCTCCTTGCGCTAGACGCTCCCACAGTGACCAGCTGCTTGTTTCGTCTAGAGACCTGAGCCCAGAGACACTTCCTGATTAGATTCAGCTCTGGCCGGTTCTCTCCAGTTCGCTTAGGGCGAACAACACCTCATAACTAACACATTACCTTTACCCTGCAAGCATCTCAGTTCTGCAGGGACAGAAAGCAAAATGGAGTCTCTCTAGTTCTGGGCCTTGTAGGCCTGAGAAGGATGAAATAACACTTAGCTCTGTCAGAGTACATACACAAACCATACCAATATGTAATATAAAGTCAGGACTGCAGGATCCACCCTCTACTATAGGTAGGATGATGAAAGGACACATAATTATGTCAAAGCCAATAGGCAATAGATGGATTAGAGTCAAGAATAAGGGATCTATCATCATATTAAGCAGCTATCCTCTAGTTTATGCTTCTAGGTCTGGAAAAAGGCCTTAAAAGGAACAACACAAGGCAAGAATAGAGATTCAAGATGGTAGCAAGCTTAAAGTCACCATCACTCAAAAATAGAGCCAAAAACCATGTCAGCACAGAGTCCCAAATTAAGAGGCAGGCCGCCGAATAGCGAATGCACATAATTCGGGAAGATGCCCAGAACTGTTTCAAAGGGTGCTAACAGTCCCGAAAAAATTGTCTTAAATACATGTGCGATGCAACTGGTATCTGACATGTTTAAAATTTGGCTTAACATTTCTACGAAATGCACGGGGCAATTTGTCGATAATAGGGTATGTATCTCTGCCGCTGTCCTTGCAGCTTGCATGTCATACATCTCTTTGGACGAGGTTAAAGGCACAGTTGTCTGTAAAAGAATAGACTTCATTCTGCTTAAAGTATCAATTTAAATAGAAGAGATATTAACAGAAGGCCATAATGCTGCCTCCATGTCTGGATTGCTGTTTGGATACAATACTTGCATACAACAAATGACCCTGGAAGTAACGCTCACGAGATATAGTTTTCCTGGCATCATGCCACAACAGCTGTGGTCACTTAATATAATGTAGCTACCGTTGGAAAGTTGTCTGAAAAAGGGTTCTATCTGTGTAGCTGGGGTGCCGTGCAGATGACATGAAAGGTTGTTTGATGAACATTCACAGGCTCCATGCAAGTTTATACCTTGACATAGAAGTGTACTGCTCAGTGATGTTTTACAATTATTACCACTAAGAAATACCTCTTTCTTGCCGCCACTCCAACATCTATGTGTATAAAGTAAATTCCAGGTTGATTTGATATATCCTTTACCCAACCTTTCATACAGGCCTGCTGGTATATACTTTTGGCAGTATTGAAACTGAAAAGTTGTTATCGGGATTGTAATGGTGCCATGTATTATCCATTCAATGACAGGTCTTTCTGACATTGTCAGTGGTAATCTCTCAAGTTTTTCAATGCTCAGCACCATATAGTCTGCTCCTTTTTGTGCCAATGAGATTTGTCTATCAGTATGGTTAAAGATAGAAAATAATGACGTTATGTTGATTAGACGCCATGGCACGTGACCTGAACGCAGGTTTTGTAACGTCCAGCCTAGCTGTACAATAAAACGCAATTGGGACTGACCATGTTGTAACATTATCATATCCTGTTCTATTATATCAATAGCAGATGATACAATTCACTAATCAGTGAATAGATTCTGGAGGACAGAGTCGTTAAACCATTGTCCACTACAGAAAGTGTTTTTTTCCAAATGAATACGATCAATTTCTCGTATTTTTTCTGCAGTTTCAATTTGATTTAATTTCCAAGCTTCTTTGTAAGCTGTGTATATACCGGCATATATGAAACGTTTTTGACGCTGTTTGCGAGGTCCCAGTACGAAATCTCGCAAGTCAGCACCTTCTTTAAGTAAAGTTAAGTGTTGCTTAATTTCGGGAAGTGTGGATTTCTGTAGCCAGTCTAGGCATAGTTTTCCTACACTGTATGTTGTAACTATCCCTGGATGTTGTCTTTGGGAATATCTTGGGTCTGGCCTATTCTGTTTGAAACCCTGTACTTTGTTCAGGAATCTATCTTGACAGTTATTAGTGTCTGTGGGCCAGATCAACCATTTGTTCCAATCAGGAATTGCTCTGTTTTGTTTTAAAATATAGGACACGTCTAACCCCTCATCTGTAGTGGTGTTTCTATCAGGCATAGGCTTTGGTATAGACGGGTTGTTTAAATCTTTTATCTTGGCTAAACCAAGACAGGTTGTTTGCTGAACTGTGTCATTCAGGAACATTATTTGTTTTGGGATCATGCAGGCTCTAAACAATGCTTCTAAACCTTGTACCTGCCATTCTTTTGTACCCCAGATGGTTATTGTCTCAATGTTGTTTTTCCAAAATTCAAAACCAAAAGTTGACATTTTTTCATAACATTTTTCAGAATAAATCAGTTTAGTATTTGTCAACATGTTTTTCATTCCTGTCTTATTTAACACTTTGAAAAAAAATGTTTCAGGATCAGTGACATTAAACCCTGAGAAGTATGGGAATTTCTCATAAAATGTTTTTGAACTGCCTTTTGGCGGAGTTGGACAAAGTTCCCATTGATTATAACTGAAAACATTTCTAGGATTTGCAGATTTATGCAGATAATGATGCCCAAAGTGATTGTAACAATACATTTCCTCATAATTCGACGAACCCTGTAAATAATCATGTTCTGTAAATTTTGCTGACATTTCTAAATCTGACATCATATTATTTATATTTTCAAAGTCCAAATCATCAGAGAAAGTACTAGGTGATACAAAGTCACTTAAAGAAATCTTGAATTGGTGTGGATATTTCAAGAGCTCAATCGGGTCATAGATTTCATAATCAGTTTTGTCCCATGCTATACCACCAGGTATGGGCTTTGCTGTGATGTTGACTGATAACAGTTCTCTTTTTTCGAGGTGTGAGGATCTGTGTGGTTTCAGGACCAAGTTGATGTTCTGACTTGCTTTGTCCATTGTACTATATTTTCCATCAATAAATCTACCCAAACTTAAAACCAAGATGAGCCATAGAAGGAGGAAAAGTACACCTAACACAATCCATAATTTAATCCATGGTGAAGTTAGATATGTTTCTCTGAGTTGATGAAAGAGCTTTGTGATTTTATTTTTGAAAGTTTTTGTTGCTGGCTTGTCTACATGTTCACTTGGATCATCGGAAAAGTCATCAAAGTTGATAAAGTAGCCAGATGCAGTTCTGTCAATTGGTGGGATTGCTTCCGGATTTCCATTGATCTTTGCATTTTCTTTTGTTACATTTGTATGGTCCGAGGCTACATCGTTGTAGACTGGTGTTTCTTGATGAACTGTTGCAATTTGGGTTTCAAGAGGCACAAGTTCTATGGCTTTGTTGCATAGTCCTTTTTTAATCACTGCAGGTTTGTCAAATGTGATTAGTCTCTCAGTTTGAAACCTCTTAGATTGTAGGAAGATTTGGTCTTCTGCTATTTCTTGGGAGTCCACTGGGCCTACTACTTATTATTGGCCACATGATTGTGGTTTCGCCAGGTCGATCGATACAACTCGGTTCTCCTTTTTACCAGCAAGGGGCGGTAGTACAACTGATCTTGTTCCGCTGACAGCTAAGACAGGCACTGCTTTTCGGTAAGAAGGCCCACATTCCTTCTTCACTGCGATCTTTTCTCTCACCAGATCCCCAATCTTTGGAATCCAGACAGGTCTTGCTGGGACAGGTGGTTTTTCTTCAGTGGTAGTTGGCTTTGGATTTTCGTTACTCAGACTTTTTCTTGTTTCATTTAAGTCCTGTAAAACAGCCAAACGATCTTTGATATCAAAGGCTTTTTGTTGCACCACTGAAGTCTGACAATCCAAGTCCTGGATGATCATTCTAGTACCAAATAAAAGTTTGTACGGACTGATACCTCCTAGAGAATTTCTTGGCATATTATTAAGAATACGTTGGTGCCAGGGACCACTTGCTTACCAATCGCTGTTGTCTTTAATACTTGCACAGGAACAGAAGATGCTTGCTTCCGGACTCTCACTTCCAATCAATCAGAGCCAGAATAACATCATAATTCCAATTTATTAGAAAGGGGGAAGGGGGCAAATTGGATAAAATAACAGAGAGAAACAGAAGAGACTGGTCCGGGACCCTCTGGTATTCTGTCAGGTTCTTCAATCTGCTATTGATCAGCCTATCAAAGATTCCTAGGAAGACTAAGCACATATAAACATAATAAGTTCCCCTTCTCTACTCTGCTCTATGCTGTTTCTTAACTCTTAACGCCACTAGATAACCTTCCCAAGGTCCTATGTAGACCTGCCTCTCTTCTTTCACCTGAAGTGTACTTCTTTTTGTGGTAAGATTTGTTCTTAAATTCACTGTGACCTACCAGATGTTATGCTGAGCTATGCTTTTTATTTCTCCTTGTTATTAACAATATTGCTGCGAATGTCTTTACTTCTGCAAGATATTAGACAAGGTTATTACTAATCAACTCCTCCTGTATTTAGTTATTAATAAACTCTCTCTCTTGTGATCTACCAGGTTGTACACTGTGTATTTCTTTCTAAAACTGCTTCACCTTATTTATAATTTAACTTCTTCAAGTGTCTTAATTTTCTTATATTTACAGTTCTTCTTTCTCCTGTATCTAGGTGATTTATTCTCACTGTGAATGTCCAGGTAAGTCGCTTCTATCTTTCTATGAAGAGTCTTTTAACTCTGTATTGTTTTGGGGTCTTTCTTTATATCCTTTTCCTTGTCTTTCACTTCTAGGATTAAACGCTGTTAACTGAAAAACTCAGTAGCTCACGTTTTCTCAACCGAGTTATTTAGAACTACAGTCTTTTGTTTTTAGGCTATCCACGCAAGACTTAGCTTAATTCTGACGATTCTGCTCTCCGGCATTCTCCGCCTCCTGTCGTTTCCGTTCACATTCCGGACGAAGCAGCTGCCGTTTGACAGGAATTCAGCTTGTCAAAAGAACTCCGATACGGACCTCCGCCTGTAACTACTAAGTTCCGGCGCAGAGTTCCCAGTTAGGAATTATTCTTTAAACTATGAATGCTTTCTTTAATTGGCCTTAACTTACGAGCGCTATGATTTCATGACTACCTGAGGGAAATTCCTCAGTGAAGTGCGCACTTCTACAGAAGCGCGCGGGTCACCAAGATTCTCCCCATGTGTTGGCAGATCAACTAGACTGCCAACCCCAGCTCCCCAACGGCCATCCTGGAATTCCGCAAATGCCATGAACGAGACCAGGAAGAGCCTCCAATCATGCCCTTCCTCCATTTAGGCCAGTTAAAGCTCATTTTATGACGAACTGGTCTAGATTCTGACTTTAGATTAATAGAGATCCTGACAGTACCCCCAACCAAGGAAGGTCCTCCCAGTCTTGGTTTAGTGGGATTTCGTTGGTGAAAAAGCTTTACTAGTCTAGGGGCATGAACGTCTGAATCAAGCTCCCAATCCACCAGATAGTACAGTTTTCCTCTCACTACCTTTGAGTCCAGAATTTCTTTAACCTCAAATTCCAATCCAGTCTCCAACTGAAGGGGTTGTGGAACTAATTCTCTCCTCAAACCTGAAGCTGATTTTTTCAATAATGAGACATGAAACACAGGATGAATCTTGAGTTTCGGTGGTAAGGTAAATTTGTACGTTACTGGATTTATCTGTTCTTCAATGGGGTAGGGACCAATGAATCTGGGCTGAAATTTTCGATTGCCTTTTAATCTAAGATTCTTTGTATTCAATCAGACCTCATTACCAATCTCTAATTTAGGGGGTTCTTTTCTCTTTTTGTCTGCATACATCTTGTACTTGTCCTTGGCCTGCTCTAGATTCTTAGATGCAGATTCATGTACCTGACTTAGGTGAGTTACTAAATCCTTTACCGCTGGGACAGAAATCTGAAAATCTTGTACTGTGGAGTTAGGATGTCTTCCGTAGCTCAAATAGAACGTAGAATACCCAGTGGACACATTCTTCGCATTGTTGTGAGCGAATTCTGCTGTCCATAAATAGTCCGGCCATTCCCCGCTCTGCTTCAAAGAAAACAACCTCAAATACTGCTGTAATTCCTGGTTCACTCTTTCGGTTTGTCCATCAGTCTCCGGGTGGAAACTGGTGGAATAACCTGTCTCTACCCCAAGTCCCTTCATGAAAGCTCTCCAGAAATGGGACACAAACTGAGCCCTCGATCAGATATTATGACCTTAGGAATTCCATGCAGCTTCACCACTTGTGTACTAAAATGACTAGCTAACTGTTTTGCAGTTGGGATTCCCTTAAGAGCTACAAAATGTGTCATCTTTGTATATGCATCTACTACCACTAGGATGGTATTGAACCCTTGGCAGGATGTTAGATCAGTTATCAGATCTAAAGTGATTGTGTGCCAAGGAAAGTGGGGAATGGGCAAGGGCTGCAACAATCCATTGGATGCCTGCCGTTCTGATTTTCCCTGCGCACATATCTCACATGTTTTTACATATTGCTCAATGTCCCAATTCATTTGTGGCCACCAATATTTTCTTTTGACTAGATCCGCAGTTTTGAACTCTCCCTTGTGTCCCGCCAACAAATGATCATGACATTCACGCATGGATTGCTTTTGCAATGTTGGAGTTGGCAAGTACAGTGCCCCTGTCTTGTAGGGTAAACCATCGTGAACTTCTCTTCCATCCTCTTGCTGAACCCATTCCTGCATTTCATCTGGAGTTAAGACTTGAACAATCTGTTCCCTAACATTCAAGGTGTCGATGGTGCCGATGATCTTAGAGCTGGGAATGATTGCTTGTGTCTTCGTTTGATTCTTCTCTTCTCCTGTTCCCATTCGAGACAATGCATCTGCCTTTCCATTTTGAGTTCCCGGTCTGTAGGTGATTACGAAATCATTGTCGGCAAAATACAACGACCAACGAAGTTGTCGAGGAGTTAAAGTCCTGGCTGACTTCAAAAATGTTAAGTTACGATGGACTGTATAGACTCTAACCACATGATGGGCTCCCATTAAGTAATGCCTCCATTCCTTGAAGGCATCCTTAATTGCCAACAATTCTCTTTCCGTAATTGTGTAATTGATTTCTGCGGCCGTCAATTTTCTCGACCTGCAGGCCACTGGATGCAACTGGCCTGTTTCCTTGTTCCTTTGAGAGAGTACACCTCCTACCGCAAAATCCGAAGCATCTGTTTTGACATAAAAAGGCTCCAATGGATCCGCATGAAGAAGGATGGGTGCCGAGGTGAATTCGCCTTTCAAGGCCTTGAAAGCTGACTCTGCTTCCTCCGACCATTCGAAACGTGCTCCTTTCTTCAGTAATCGAGTAAGAGGTAGAATGCGCCGGGAAAATTTGTTGATGAACCTCCGATAGAAATTTGCGAATCCAATGAACGCTTGCACTTCTTTGACACTGGTCGGGGACTTCCACATCAGAACAGCCTGAATATTCCGTTTGTCCATATGGATTCCTGATGGTGAGATCACAAAGCCCAAAAATTCAACTTGAGTGACATCAAAGGCGCATTTTTCCAACTTGACAAACAATTTATTCTCTCGAATCTTCTGCAGAACTCTTCGCACTTGTTTCTGATGCTCCAGGGTATTGACTGAGTAGATCAATATATCGCCAATATACACAATTACACATTGGTCAATGAACTCAATAAGAACATCATTAATAAAGTGTTGGAAGGCTGCTGGCTCGTTACACAGCCCATAGGGCATCACCTGGTATTCAAATAATCCAAAACAAGTTCTAAAGGCTGTCTTCCACTCATCACCTTTCCTTACTCGAATGAGGTGGTAAGCTCCCCTTAAATCCAACTTCGTAAATATCTGCGCCCCTTTCACCTGATCCAACAAGACAGAGATGAGCGGAAGTGGGTACCGATTCTTCTTAGTTATTCTGTTGATTGCAGGATAGTCAATACATGTCCTTAATTCTCCTTCTTCTTTCTTTGGCACGAAAAATAAAGGCGAGGATACTGGGGATTTGGGAGGGACGAATAAACCCATTAGCTAAATACTTGTCGATGTAATCTTTCAAATGGTTATGCTCTTTCTCAGTCAAGGCGTAGACTCGACTACAAGGTATATTTACCCCTGGTTAAAAATCTATTTTGCAATCGTAGACACGATGAGGTGGCAGTTGTTCGGCTTCCTGCTCATTGAACACATCTTAAAAATCTTGGTATTCCGGTGGAATAGACTGTGTATTGATTACACACACTGTTGCATCTGCTGAGCACAAGGCATGGGCCGGATTTTCTTTATTCGTTTCTCCTTGATTTCTGAAGCAATTTTCTGTACAGTAATTTGAAGTCATTTCAATTGTTCTGGCCGCCCAGTCAATAGTTGGATTGTGCTCCATGAGCCAAGGAAGTCCTAAGATGAGTTGAAACTGAGGAGCGTCAATTAAGTTAAAGTGAATATCTTCTCTGTGCCCATCTTCTCGGATCAACTGTACCAGTTCGGTATGACTTACTATGGGTCCTGTAGAAAGGTTCGTCCCATCTATAGCTCTAACTGGTTCACTCTTAGTTTTGGCGATAGCTCTCAAACCTATCTTAGCTGCAAATTTCAGGTCACAAAAATTACCTGTAGCTCCCGAGTCAAACATTACAGTCACTCCTTCCCGGGTCTCTTGACGAAATTTTATGGTCATGGATAATATCAAATGTGGAGAAGATGACTGCAAGGTATTTGGCAGTTGGAGTTCCTGTGGAGTTGGTTCTTGGCTCGCATCCACCTGTACAACTCATTCTACAGGTGGTGCTGCGAGTTTTCCTTCGGCTTGAATGATCCCTTGGGCTTCTTTGGACAGTTACGCACGAAATGCCCACCTGAACCACAATACATGCATAAATTACTGGCTCGTCTCTTTTCCTTTTCTTCTTTAGAAAGTGGGCCTCTTATGGTTCCTATCTGCATAGGTTCTGGACCTGTGGATCCTTCTGCACCCTTTCCTACATCATTTTTTGCTCTGTTGAACCGAGGAACGATGCTCCGAAACTCACGCCTCCTCTCTCCTTTTCGTTCCCCTTGACGAAAATCCAATTCTAAAACCAAATCAATTAGAGCAGATATTTCCGTGGGACGATTCGGTATTTGTGCCAGCCCATCCTTTAGTTCGTCACGCAAGCCGCGATAGAAGATTGCCATCCTTTTACTTTCCGGCCAATCAGTTTCCATAATTAGCTTATTGAACTGGGCCAAATAAGCCACCAAATCTCTGTTTCCCTGCTTTAAATCCAGCAGCTCGTTGTCCACTGCCTGAGAGATTCGTCTTCGGTCAAATATGCGTAGGAATTCTTTTTTAAACTCGTCATAGATCTGTAAAAGAGGGTCATCTCGGGACACAATTGGCATAGACCATGTTTCCGCATCTCCACTTAAATACGATAAAATTAAGGCTACTTTAGATTGCACATCAGGGAAGATAGAAGGGCGACACATAAAATGCTAGGAACATTGCATGATGAATACTTGTGCTTTCTGTGGATCCCCGCTAAATCTTTCTGGTGCAGCCAATGGTATAACTGGGGACAAAGAGAGAGTGTATCACCTGTGTGGTTAATCTGTTTGTGTCCCCCGCTGAAGTGGTTGGGCACTCTCTATTCCCAGGGTGCGGTTGTCTGATTCTCTCCGCTAGTTCTGCTGTCTCTTTTCTAGAATTCATCACTTCTTGCCTCAAACTTTGATTCTCTTCCTTCACCGCTACCAACTCTTTTTGTATTGCATCTAAGACCGCCTCTAGAGTCTGCAAGTTTACTCCCTCAACCATTCTGTTCGGGTGCAAGTTTTACAACATGGGTACTTCACTCTGTCAGGGACCACTTGCTTACCAATCGCTGTTTTCTTCAATACATGCACAGGAACAGAAGATGCTTGCTTCCCGACTCCCACTTCCAATCAATCAGAGCCAGAATAACATCATAACTCCAATTTATCAGGAAGGGGGAAGGGGGAAATTGGATAAAATAACAAAGAGAAACAGAAGAGACTGGTCCGGGACCCTCTGGTATTCTGTCAGGTTCTTTAATCTGCTATTGATCAGCCTATCGAAGATTCCTAGGAAGACTAAGCACATATAAACATAATAAGTTCCCCTTCTCTACTCTGCTCTATGCTTTTTCTTAACTCTTAACTCCACTAGATTACCTACCCAAGGTCCTATGTAGACCTGCCTCTCTTCTTTCACCTGAAGTGTACTTCTTTTTGTGGTAAGATTTGTTTGTTCGTTTACCCTGCAAAATATCAGATTCTTATTAACTCTGGTTAACCAACCTGCATCTAATTAATTCTTAAATTCACTGTGACCTACCAGATGTTATGCTGAGCTATGATTTTTATTTCTCCTTCTTGTTATTAACAATATTGCTGCGAATGTCTTTACTTCTGCAAGATATTAGACTAGGTTATTACTAATCAACTCCTCCTGCATTTAGTTATTATTAAACTCTCTCTCTTGTGACCTACCAGGTTGTACACTGTGTATTTCTTTCTAAAACTGCTTCACCTTATTTATAATTTAACTTCTTCAAGTGTCTTAATTTTCTTATATTTGCAGTTCTTCTTTCTCCTGTATCTAGGTGTTTTATTCTCACTGTGAATGTCCAGGTAAGTCGCTTCTATCTTTCTATGAAGAGTCTTCTAACTCTGTATTGTTTTGGGGTCTTTCTTTATATCCTTTTCCTTGTCTTTCACTTCTAGGATTAAACGCTGTTAACTGAAAAACTCAGGTAAGCTTACATATATATTTGTTTGCTCACGTTTTCTCAACCGAGTTATTTAGAACTACAGTCTTTTGTTTTTAGGCTATTCACACAAGACTTAGCTTATTTAGGCTTTGGAGGAAATCATTTGATCCTGAGCTTAAGGCCTGCTATTTTGCTAAAGTAAAGGTTTACCACAAAGAGGTTTGTAGAACTCTTGCCGCCTGTTACGCTCAAGAGTTTGGGAATAGCCCTAACCCAGCGAAACTTATTTTTAAGGTTTTAAAAGACCTTGTGGCTAAGAGGACCACGGTGGCTGAAATACGCTCAGACTCCCACTGCGAGGGTCTGGCCTCTTTTTTCCTTGAGAAGGTGTTAGCCATATACCGTTCCTTCCCGACAGCTTCGTCTAATTTAGAGCGAGTCTGCTGCATTGTGGGAGATAGTGAGTGTCTTGACACCCTACCTTCGATGACAAGGGATCATTTGAGCCATAAAATTAAGTCGGGCTCTCCTGCAGATCCGCTTAAGCCTGCTCAGCTTTGGACCATGCGGCAGTTCTGCAGTGATCCGGTGTTGTCCTTGATTAATTTGTCACTATCTTCAGGGGTAGTTCCTCTCAGGTGGAAGCAGGCCGTTGTCACACCCATATTGAAGAAGGCCAACCTCGATCCTCTCAAATTTGAGAACTATCGCCCGATCTCCCTGCTTCCCTGGGCCACAAAAGTTGCTAAGGCCCATGTGAACAGTATCCTGGCTGACCATCTGACCAGAGCTAACATCCTAGACCCAACCCAGAATGGGTTTCGTGTGGGCCACAGCTCGGAAACGGCCCTACTTTCTATGGTCGAACACCTACGTTCTGTGCTTGATGCAGGTCGGACAGCGGCACTACTACTATTAGACCTTAGTGCCGCGTTCGACACTGTATCGCACAGGATCTTACTTCAGCGACTAGAGGAAGTGGGAGTCAAGGGCCTGGCTCTATGCTGGTTTCGATCTTTCCTTACGGTTCGATCGTTCCAGGTTGCGATTCCACCTGGCAAATCCAAACCGTACCCGTTGTCCCTGGGGGTCCCACAGGGGTCTTCGTTGAGTCCCACTCTTTTCAATCTGTACGTGAGACCGCTGGCTGTGGTCGTCAAACAGTGGGGCCTGACGATGGTCTCATATGCTGATGACACGCAGCTGGCGGTCACGTTGAGTGGAGACTCTGATGTGGAGGCCCTCAGGTTCAGGGATGGTTTGTGTGCCGTGGCCAATTGGATGAATGCTAACTGTCTTCAATTGAACACCAAGAAGACAGAGGTCATGGTGGTCGGCAAACAAGTGGGGTTGTGGGGTGATGATTGGTGGCTGTCTGAACTGGGTGTGACCCCCTCTCCGGTTTCGGAAATAAAAAATCTTGGGGTTTGGTTGGACCCTACACTGAGCTTCACCTGCCACACCAAGAGGGTGGCGGCCTCTTGTTATGGCATCATCAGAGGTCTTAGGCCCATACTGAAATTTTTTGATGCCCCCACCAGACAGCTGGTGGTTCAGGCATCAGTACTGTCCCGGCTGGACTATGCCAGCTCGCTTCTGGCCAGGCTTAATCAGGCGGAACTTACCCAGCTGCAGCGCGTGCAAAACGCCGCAGCCAGAGTAGTGGTAGGTCTGCCTAGGCGGTGCTCGGTAGCAAAAACGCTGCAGTCGCTCCATTGGCTCCCTGTTAAGCAGAGGATTGAATTTAAAATGCTCTGCCTGGCATTTAATATTTTCAAAGGCATGGCTCCCCAAATTTTGCCTCATCTTTTAACTCCTTATGTCCCTCATCGAGCATTGAGACGTTAGGCCAGAATTTAGCAGTGGTTCCCCGCTTCAGGCTGAGCAGCACCGGTGGCCCCTCCTTTCGAGTGTTAGCTGCGAAGTGGTGGAACCTTCTTCCCTGTGAGATCCGGGCTATAGATGACCTTCTCCAGTTCAGGAGCGCCATCAAAACGCTTCTGTTTGTTTGATGGCTTGGCTTCTTCATTACCCTTCTCTTTTTGATGTTGTGTTGTGTCTGTCTCTTCATAGAGCCAGGACGCCCCTTCGCTGGGGCAGCTGTGCACTGTATAAATAAAAATAACATAACATAACATTTCCAATGATTCTGCTCTCCGGCATTCTCCGCCTCCTGTCGTTTCCGTTCACATTCCGGACGAAGCAGCTGCCGTTTTACAGGTATTCAGCTTGTCGAAAGAACTCCGATACGGACCTCCGCCTGTAACTACTAAGTTCTGGTGCAGGGTTCCCAGTTAGGAATTATTCTTTAAACTATGAATGCTTTCTTTAATTGGCCTTAACTTACGAGCGCTATGATTTCATGACTACCTCGGGGAAATTCCTCAGTGAAGTGCGCACTTCTACAGTAGCGCGCGCGTCACCAAGATTCTCCCCAGGTGTTGGCAGATCAACTAGACTGCCAACCCCAGCTCCCCAATGGCCATCCTGGAATTCCGCAAATGCCATGAACGAGACCAAGAAGAGCCTCCAATCATGCCCTTCCTCCATTTAGGCCAGTTAAAGCTCATTTAATGACGAACTGGTCTAGATTCTGACTTTAGATTAATAGGGATCCTGACAGTTGGACACTTATTAGATCACCCGAACCTAATACCCCCGCTGTTATAGATTGCTTTATGTCCCGGTTTTTTCTCTCCACTACCGCTTTTCCCCCGGGATGGAATGGACTAGAATACCGCAATGCAATGCCCATGCTGGCCATGGCCTCCTTGTAAGCCCGAGAGCTAAACGCAGGACCCTGGTCAGAATGTAGCATGCCAATTGTGTATGTGCCGATAAAGACTCGCAAATCTTTTATAACAGTTCTGGCATCAGCCGAGCGCTGGGGCCACATCCAATTGAATCTCGTACAGGAATCCACTGCGACCATGATATATTTATAGTTGCCGTCCCTTTGTAAGGGACCACAGTGGTCCAGGTAAACACATGCTAATGGTTTGTATGAGATTAGAAGGGGCGTCTGCGCTGGTCGTTTCACTGTTGATACTTTCATTTTCTGACATATTTCACATTCTAGAACATAGTCCCTAGTCAGTTTTCTCAATCGTGGCCACCAATATCTCTGTTTTAATAATGATACTGTGGCGGAAACACCAGCGTGGGCAGAGGCGAGACCTTCGTGTGCCGCTAAAATTTGTCTAATCTGTGCTCCGTGTTTGGAATTACTCTATCCCCCACTCCAGGGATTTGAGCAAACGGAACGTTGTTTGCATCAGTTTTGTATGAGTACTTTACTGGAAAGCCTTTCGGGAGTGTCTTACCGCTGTCTTTTACTGAAGCACTGACAGCTTGTATTATCTCGATGTCTATTTTTGTTTTTGACCAAGTAATGGCAGCTATGGAAGCTGTTTGTACAACTGCTTTCGCGGCCTCATCAGCCACTGAATTTCCCGCAACGTAAACGCCATCACGTTGATGACTCAGTGTATGAATCACGTGAGTCTTTTGTAGTTCTTTTTGTAAAAGAACTACCTGTTCCCTAAGCATTTTATGATTGATTGTGCCACCTTTTGCATCTTTGTAGTTATTTTGAACACAGTTCTGTAAATATTAATTGTAAGACTGGACACAGTAATAGGAATCGCACACTATTAGTGTGTGGATTTCTCGTTCGCTATTTTCAAGTGCCATCTTAAAAGCCTGTAGTTAAGCTCGCTGAGCTGTACAGTCTCTGAGTGATTGAGTTTTAGTTACCAAAGGTTTAAATTTTCCTTCGTGCCAATGACCTTTAACAATCGCGCACGCAGCACTGTAGGCTTGTTTACCCCCAACCGCGGGTTGTGCTGAGCCGTCTGTATATATTATACAACCGTAATGTTCTAGAGGCAGAATCTCGGTCGGCAGAGGACATTCATATTCATATTGTAGAAATTCTTCTGTTCTTAAGTTAGGATCAAATTCGTATACTACGTCCGGTGCAGCAAGAGAATTAACCCATTGTATCCATCTCGGATGTAAAGCTTTAGCATTGGGGATGCTTGCTCTTGTTACTGCTTCTAGGGCAGGTATTGGTGTAACAATAATTATTCATTTACCTTGTGCGAGGGCTCTTTCTTTTGCTACAGCAGTTTGAACAGTAATTAGAATTTTTTCAGTAGAACTGAATTTCATTTCAGCTTGTGTGTACAAATGTGATTTGTAAGCTATTGGTACAGTTTCTCCCTCATTAGAGCTCAGGTATGTGAATCCGCATCTTCCTGGGATGACTCGGATTACAAGGTTGTGTTCGTTTGCGCGTGTTTGCAGTTTTGTTTTAGTTAACATGTCTGACTGTAATGATCTTAAAATTTCTGTTTGTTTTTGAGTCCAATTAATTGGTTTGAAATCAGGTTTTAGTAGTTCGTAGAGAGATTTAACCCTCTCTGCATAATTTAGAATGTATGTTCTTCCGAAATTCAGGAAACCTAGTATTGATTGTAAGTTCTATCACGTTTTTGGAGCTTGGAGTACTGCACACCTCTCTAAGAAGTTGTCTGCTAGGCTTTTGCCTTCACTTGATAATTCATATCCTAAAAATAGGACAGTTAGATGGGCAATTTGTGATTTTTTAAAGTTAAATTCGTACACTTCAGCTGCGAACGCAAGTATTATGGTTTTCACTCTTTTCAAGTGAGTCTCCAGGTCATCGTCTGTAAGGTAGATGTCATCGACATAGGATAATGCCTCATCATCATACATTTGTAGTAAGTCTGTTACCCTGGCTGAAAATAATCCTGGGCTATTCTTGAATCCCTGTGGGAGACGACAAAATTGTTTTTGGGTCCCCATGCTGGAGAAAGCGGTCAAATATCTTCTTTCAGGTGCTATGTTTTGACAGAAGAAACCATTTGAAATATCTAATGTTGTTTTATATTTCTTGCGCACTATGTTATTCATTAGTGCTGCACTGTGTGAGTTTTGTACTGGAAAAGTTTTACAGCAGGAGTTTAGATGTCTGTAGCCCAAAACTAGACAATATGAATCATCTGGCTTGGAGACAGGAAACAAAGGATTGTTCATTTGTGAGGTGCATGTTTCAATCACCCCCTGATATTCAAGTTGATCTAAAATTTCTTTTACTTGTTTTTTAGCTTCTTGCTTAACAGGATACTGCCTCTGTGCAGTAGGTTGATTTTTTAACTAGATTTTATGGTGAAGAGAATCCTCATCCAATCCTACATGATTTTTATATAATGCAGGGGCTTGGGCCACTGTCCATTTTCTAGCAAGTGTGTATTTTTTATGTATTAGAATGTGATTCGAGAAGGCAGGCATAATCATTTCTTCGCCATGTGGGCACTCCCTGCCAGTCCTTTTCTGATAGAAGGATATCATAGCCTTTAGATAGGTTCTCCAAAAAGAGACCTTTTATTTTCCTAGTTTTATCTCCCTCTATACGTAATGTTATTTCATATAGTTTATGGGGCACGCTCACTCGGGTGTCTGCAGTTTCCACTTGAATGTATTCATTCGTGTCCACTGTCTCCAGAAGATTCATCAGGATCTTGCAAGCTATGCTCACTTCTGCTGCGCTGTCTAGCATTGTCTGGGCCCACTCTCCGTTTTTCAGTTGTGTCCTCAGAATTCTCGGCATGTTTTATTTTAATACTGGCTACCTTCTTTCTGGGAAATTGTAATTTTTTACTTTGATGAGCAGGTTCCTTGTCTTTGGACTTGACATGCTCTTCTTTATGTTCTGACCATCCTCTTCTTTCCGATTTCTTTGATGAAGTCTGAAAAGATCGAGAGGGACGTGTATCAATATCTTGATATCTGTCAGGTTTTCTCAAATTGTCCCTATTTCTAAGGTTGTATCTTTTTTCAGAGGGCTCCCTATGGGGAGACTTGCCCCCCCCCCCCCATTCTGGAGATTTATCTCTTCGTTGGGGAGACCTTCCTCTGGTCTGAAACTGTTTTTCTCTGGGAGTGGTTTTTTTATTACCCTCCCACTTCTTCTTTTGAGAAATGAGATTATTTTTAATAAAAGTTTTTTCAGGATTTTCAATTAGTTGGGGTTTTACTGGTTTACCACCCAAACTATCTCTGCCTAATTCTTCATAGGATTTTTCAATTAGTGTATTTAGTCGGTAGGTTGTACCGTCATTGTTAATTGAACTAAATCCCTATATGCTCTTGTTAATTCTTTTATTTTAACTAAGAGTTCTTTTCTTGACATTTTTTTCAATGTCGGGATTTGGTGTGTATCTGGCTAGAACCGGCCATGTGGCTCGTGGTCTACCTAGTGGACCGAGCCTGGTAATGTGATTTTGATGTTTTAGGGAGCCATTAAACCAGAGCAGGTGCTCTTGGTATGTTAGTGGAATTTCAACTTCCTCGAAAGGAGAGTATTCCGCTGGAGCTTCCGCTATTTTGTAGTAGTGGAACTCATGTGTCACAGCATGTGCTGCTGGAAAATTTATCCAGGAATAGAATACCTCTGTCTGCCGAAATGCATGTGCCTCTACCACATATATGACTGTACCACCTCTTGATGTTACTCCATTTTCTATAAGTTTTATAGTTATGGTGTTTCTTATATTGACCGGGATGAGTATTGCATCCGGGTCGTTATCTCGGACAAGTGTGTCATCCGCTACGAGTTCAGCTGCTAGTCTAGCTCTGTCTCTTTCGTCCTCACTGTCTGACATCTTTACTGACAGAAAGTTTGCAGAGCAAGTTTTGAGGAAACAAAGATTAGGTGCACAATATTTTGGAACACTGTATCCTTCAACGTTGACTAAACCAAAAACTAATTCATAGGATTCTCATCCTACTACGTTATGGCGGATATTAACCTTTTACCCACTCCAGACGTCTATTGGAGTTTTTACAGGAAAAAGGGGTCTGTGTGAAAAAGCACGACTGAGTTCTAGTATCTTGCGTTAGATTATCACCTTACCAAACTTTGGGCGCCATGTAGTGTAGTTCCTATTTTCCCAATAGGCTCTGCGCATTGGAATAGCATAAACGATAGTTTAGACGTAGGACTGAGGTCGACTAGGTCTCTATTGAATATGTTAGACTTAATTAGGTTTGCCAGCTAGCTCAGAGGTTACTAGAAACTTTCTCGAATGAACAGGGAGGAGTTAACTTCCCTGATTAGACAAGAAGGGATTAGCTTCTGACAACCGCATAAACATGACAACTTTGCTCCCCCAGAATAAGGAGTATATCTCCAGAGTCGTGTGAAAACAATAGAGAGCTATTTCACTCAGTGCATACTTAGTTTCACCAGAGTGCAGAGAAATAGAGAGACGGGCGTTTTCAATAAAAAGTGTTATTTATTGAGCAGTCTTCTTTCTCATGCAAGAGAAGTGAATTGCTAAAATTGCAATACTTGTCATAAAGTAAAGTGCGTACAGAAAAAGGAGTATTATGAAATAATACTGTAAAAGCATTGATATGGTTTCTGAGCCATATGGTACTTAAAATGTATAAAATATATACAATTACATACAATGATAAAAGTTGACTAAACGTACTCAACTGATGTTTCTAAATACGCCTACCCGAGTGTACCTAACCTAAGCCTAGTACGTGGGAAGGAGTAAAGGAGTTTTTAAGTTAAGTTAGTTTTGCCAAGAATCTGACTCAAGAATTCTCTAAGGATCTAATCAGCTCCATACCTTGGTTTTAGAATGAAGGAGGTCTTGTATCTCGCTCTCAGGACTCGATCTCCCAGTAACCCGCAAGGGTGACTGGAAACACTGGAGCTGGATATTCTTGGCAGGAGAAAAAGACAGCGTCTTCCTCAGTACGTCAAATGGGAGGGACGGCTTTCTTCGGCACTCGCATCAGCTGGGCTTCGGATAAGTAGATAGATAGCCGCTCTGCTCCAAACCACAGTGTGGTGCTTAAGGCAAACGCTGGTATATTTATACCTGGAAGGTGCCGTGTTTGACGTAAGGTTGGACATAAGACGTCAATAAAAGATGTCACTAAGAACTGGCCGTTCTTTCGGACTCGCAGGAGTTCTAGGACAAATCAAAACAAAAGCATGGGGAATTCCCAGGTTGCTGGAGGTTTGGTTTGTTGAAAGAACTCATTGTACTTTCTAGGAGTCTAAGGAAGTAGCCTTGCCGTATTTGGACTGCATTGGGTATGACTAAATATGGATATGATTCTTATGCCTTTATGAGGATATGATTGGTATAACCACATTAGGGCATAAATCGGGAATATTTAATTAGGGTCCTAGATACGTTCACAACAGTGATTGGGGCAGCTTTGCAGAAGAGTGCTGATCACACTATCCACCTGACAACAGACATGTGGACCAGTTGTCAAGCCCTTGATTATATGTGCATCACTGCACACTGGGTCTCTTTTGCAGGGGTTAGAGACAAGATAAATGCAGGTGTTGACCCGGATACAGTTTTTCAAGCTGCTCGGAAACAGGTAACAGTAGCCATGTTTGCCATGGAGAAATCTCATACTACAGTAAACATTTTGCAGGAGTTTAACAGTAAGGTCTTTCAATGACTGCATCCAAGAAAGCGCATGATTGGTTATGTTTCCATGGATAATGGCACTAATATAGTTAAGGCCATGCATCACGATGACTATTTCAAAGTGCCGTGTTTGGCGCACAGTATTAAATTTGTTGTGCAAGATTTCTTGAAAAAAGAAAAGACAGTCAGCAAGTTACTGACCACCTGCCGAAGAATCTGCACACATTTCAGCCATTCTTTTAAGGCCCGGAAGCAGCTGAGGAACATGCAACGTGAACATAGACTGCTAGTCAGAGGACTCATCCAGGAGGTGGTAACACGTTGGAACTCAACCTTCTACATGCTTGAGCATCTGTCTGAGCAGTGGGTGGTAATCAATCAGTATGTCTATGGACTGGGTCTTCTATGAAAGACATGTGGCTAGAGTTGGAGGAATGGAAGCTTGTTAATAGCCCGACAGACATGCTTCGTCCTTTTGAGGTCTTCACGCGTGAAGTCAGCAGGGAGAACTGTACTTTGGGTAGCGTTATCCCATTGTTGCGCATGCTAGAGCACCAACTGAAGGCGGTGTCTTCAACGTTCCGAGATGATGCTGAAAAGCAAGACGCATATCGGTTGGCGGAGAGGTTATTAAGCCGCCTAGTTGACAATGAAAGACTTAAAAAATACATACAGAACAACATTACATTTGTGCCACTATTCTGGATCCACGGTACAAAAAGGCCGTGGCCAGTAAAGCATTCATTCCTTTTGATGAAGAAGATGTTTCAAAGTACAAACATTGGCTGGCTCTGTCAGCCACTCGGTTAGAAAAAGAGCAGCAGAAAATTGAAGGAACCGGCAGAATTACTACTGAATCAGCAGGCCATCCGGCGTCAAGGTCCACTTCTGAATCTGTGGCCAAAGGGAGTCACTTTCCCTCACAGTTGGTAACGACACCAGCAACCGTATCATCATCCTCACCTGCACCAGGCCGAGCCATAATATTGTCGGAAGCGGATTGGCTAACTCATCAAGGGTTTGCTTGTTCCAGTGATGCAAAGGCCACAGATGGTACACAAAGTGGAGCAACCCTGGAGAACCTTGAGTCGATGGTGCAGGCCTATCTGGATGACACAACAGAGGTCTTCGTTAATCAGAACCCATTGCTGTATTGGTATAGGAAAAGGCATCTATGGCCACTGGTCACCAACCTGGCTCTAAATTATTTGTCTTGCCCACTCGCAAGCGTGTCTTCTGAACGTGTTTTCAGTGCTGCTGGTGCCATTGTAACTTCAAAAAGGACCCGCCTCTCGGCCAAAAATGTAGGGAGGTTAACAATGATTTTTTTTTTTTTTTTAAAATATATTTTTATTGCAGGAATCAGTAAATCGTTACATATTCGACCAGCATTATAGATCAAACAAAATCAATGAAACGCAACCCTCCGTCCCCCAGCAGTATGTACTCTTACACAGCCATTCAGCCCACAACCCTACGGTCGGGCGGCGAAATTCAATGGGGGCTCAGCAGGAAGGCGAAGCTGGTCCGGATGATCCACTGTCTGTCATCTGCTTTTCCAAACAAGCCTACAAAACCCAGAAAGAAAACCCCACCCTCAAAACACTATGAACCAAAGTAATCCCTACCCAACCCCGCCATCAGTGCACGGTAACAACCACATTAGGATCTGTGGGAGGACCCATGAGGAAAGCAACAGAGCTGTAAAGTGCAATCGTCTATCGGGACTCGGGGCGAGCTGCTTCCTCACTTTCAGAGTCGCTGGGGGCGCAATAATCCCTGAGGGCCTGCACTAAAGTCTCCCATTCTAGCGCTGCCTCCTGTGCCTTCTCGTTACGCTGTCTCCTAGCTAGCTGGTATCTCAGTGTGCTTTCCCCCGCTGCCCACTTCAAGAGTTCGCTGTGCCACCGGCTCCCTGTCGGACCAGCCCGTGCCTTCCAGTTCCTGGTCACCTCTCGTTTAGCAAGGAGAAGCCCCAAATCGATGAATTTGCTAGTAATCTTGTTTTTGGGGGTATGTGGAAACCATTGTAGGAGTCCCACTGCCGCATCAACCGATAAGGATCTCCCTGTCACCTCCTCCAGGGTCTTCCCCACTTCCATCCAATAGGAGGACAATCCCGGGCAGGACCACAACATGTGGAGAAGGTCTGCCTCCGGCGCCGGGCATCTGGGGCAGTCCGCCGAGCTCGTAGCAAAATATCGTTGGATTTTCGCCGGGGTCAGATATGCCCTATGGAGTACGTAGTAGTGGACCAATTGAAAGCGGGCGTGGCGTGTGCCCTTCCAGGCTCGCCGCACCAGTTGGGACCAGGTCGTCTCCGGGATCTCCTTGCCAATGTCCTCCTCCCAACGGGTTCTCAGAGTAGTGAGGGGGGCCAGCCCCTCATTGATCAGTCTACCGTAGAGGCAAGTGACCGCCTTCACCGTACCCGCAGACATCATGACGTATTGGCACACCGGAGATATAGGGGGTTCCTCTTGCCCGCATTTCCAGTGCGCCTGGATCGCTCGGGCTAGGGCCGAGTGTAATAGAAAGTCGCCGCGAGGAACCTCGAAGCGATCAATGAGCTCCTGAAAGGGCAAGAGCGCCCCGTCCTCGTAGAGGTCACCTACCAATTGTAAGCCTGCGTCCTCCCAGTTTGCCAACCGTGACCAATCACCGCCATGGGGCAAGGCCATCAGCATCCCCAAAGGTATTTCGGGCGCATACGGTATTCTCAGGTGGCCCCGGGCGTGAGCTCGGTTCCAACACAGGCGAACGGTCTTCTCCTCTAGCGACAAGTCCTGTAAGGCCAAACGTTGTCGCAGCGCTATGAAGGAGAGAACATGCCTGGCCATACCCGTACCTCTCCTGTCTTCTGGGCCCCGGAATTCCCGGGCGATCTCCTGGGTGAAGGTCTGGAGCTGCGCCGCTAAGTAGTACTTTTCAAAGTCCGGCACCGCAAGCCCACCCTCGGCTTTCGGCCTCATCAGGGTCCTGAGGGCCACCCTTCGGCGGCCCGAGCCCCAGAGGAATCCGACTATCATTGATCGCAATAGTCGAAACGTGGCCGGTGGGACCCAGATCGGTAGCGCCCGGAAATAATACAGCAACCGGGGAAGCGCCACCATTTTGAGCAAAGCGATCCGCCCTGCCACCGAGAGCGGTAGTGTAGCCCAGAAGTCCATACTGCCCCGTAGTGCTCGAGTGCCGCGGGCAATGTTCCCATCCAGGAGGTCAGATGGTTCATGGTAGACGTACACCCCCAGGTACTTAAAGCAGTCAGGTTCCCATCTAATCTCTCTACTGAGAGCAGGGCTAGGGGTGCCTTTGCGAACCGGGAAAAGACAGGTCTTAGCCCAATTCACCCGGAGGCCCGAGACCTCCCCAAACGTCGTGAGCGCCGTCGCAGCTCCATGCAGGGCAGCAATCGGGTCCTCAAGGAAGAGCAGCAGGTCGTCTGCATACAGCGAAACGTAGTGTGGGCCTGAAGGTGTCCACAAGCCATTATAATGGGCTCCCGATCGGAGGTGCAGCGCGAGTGGCTCCACCGCCAGCGCAAAGAGAAGCGGGGATAACGAACAACCCTGCCTCGTGCCTCTCTCCACCGGGTATTGTGAGGAAATTAGCGGGCCCGCCCGAACCCTGGCCGATGCAGAGGCATACAGGACCATGGTCCATCTGATGAAGCCCTTGCCAAGGCCGAACCTCCGTAACACAGTGCACAGGTAGTCCCATTCCAGGCTGTCAAAAGCCTTCTCTAAGTCTACCGATAGGACTACCGGGCACGGGGCATCCACGAGCGGTTCTCCCAGCAAGCGGAACAACCTGCGGATGTTCATGGTCGTGTTTCGCCTGGGGATGAATCCAGCCTGGTCCTCATGTACCAGAGAGCTCATGTGACCCAGCAGCCTCGAAGCCAATATGCTGCTCAGTATTTTATAGTCAACTGTCAACATTGATAAGGGACGGTAAGACCCCGGATCGGACGAGTCCCTTCCGGGCTTGAGGAGGGGAACCATTAAGGCCTCGCACATCGAGCCTGGGAGCCGACCAAGCCTCTTCGCCTCTCTATATACTATTAATAACCTTGGGGCTAGGAGATCAGCATAAGCTGCATAAAATTCCACAGGAAGGCCGTCTAGGCCCGGGGTCTTATTCCTAGCCATCTTTTTGATGGCGCTGCGGATCTCTCCCAGTTCTATGTCGGACCCCAGGGCCTTCGCCACGTCCTGCTCCACTGTTTGGAGCTCCAGGGGCCGTAGATAATTATCAAGCAGGTCAGGGTCTCTGACAGAGCGACTGCGGTACAAACGTTCGTAGTAGTGCAGGTAGCAGCTCAGAATCTCAGGCTGAGTGTGTACCACGGTCCCGTCCGCCATGCGCATGGACGTCGTCAATGAGGACTGGCGCGTGGGGTTGGCTAGCCATGCCAGCAACGCACTCGACCTATCCCCCTCTGCGAGGGACCTAACCGTGTAGGCCTTGTAGTCGAAACAGCGCAGCCGTTCGACCTCCGCCGCTACCCCCTCCTTCGCCTCCGCCGTGCGTTCCTGTAGTTCAGGGCGCCCGGGGCGGCGGAGTTCCAACTCGCGGAGTTTCCGGTCAGCTGTATCTATGTCGGCAAGGATAATTCGCCTCATGCCGACCTTCTTGGAAATACAGTATCCCCTCACCACCACCTTAAAAGCGTCCCATTCTAGCGCTCTCGAGCTCGCGGTGCCCCCGTTGGACGCAAAGTACTCCGAGATCTTATCTCCTAGGTCCGCTTTGAAAACGCTGTCCTCAAGGATCTCGGGACGTAACTTCCAGGTGGGCACTGCAGGCACCCCCGGAAACCAACGAAGGTCCAGCAGGAGGGGGTTATGATCTGAGATGGTCCTGGCCAAATATTCAGTCTAACGTGTAACTCATGGAGGCCCGAGAAGTAGGAATAGTCCCTAGTTGCGGGGTGTTGCGCCCTCCAAATATCCGTTAGACCCCAGTGTGTCTGCCAGTCCCTACGACCTTTAGCCACACGACGAACCGGAGAGTCAGGGAGGGGCGGATGCGAGCGGTCAGTGTCCACATCCACTACTGAATTGAAATCTCCACCGAGCAGGAGGGGCCCGGAGAAGAAGTGGGCCAACGAGCCCGATAACCTGGAAAGGAAGGCAATCTGGTCTATATTGGGAGCGTACACACAGCAAACGTTTAGGTCCCTCCCTCCCAAAGTGCCCGAAATGGCCACATAACGCCCCTCTGGATCTATCACTGTTTTTGTGACCTGGAAGGGAACCCCAGCTCTAACCCAAATCAGCGCCCCTCTGGCATACGCGGAGTACGAAGTGCAAAAGACCTGCCCCCTCCACCTACGCTGTAGCGCCGCCCCTTCCGCCTTGTTCAGATGGGTCTCCTGCAGCAGCGCCATTTGTACCCCCCTACGCACTAAATAAGCGTGGACTTTGTGACGCCTAGACATGGTGTGGAGCCCCCGCACGTTCCAAGTAATACATTTCACATTAGCAACATCAACCATTGTCCCATATCGTTCGTGCAAAGTCTCCCCATCCGGGTCCCAACAAAGAAAGAGCATCAATCAACCCAGCACTGATGGCGGCCATTTTCCCCAACCAAAACTTAACAACCCCAGTTCGAACCAAACCCCCATCCACCCTCCCCAGAACAAGACCCAAATAGCACCATCTAGTTTCCATCCAAACCATACCCTCCAAAAACCCACTGTCCCTGACTAATCCTGCGGTCGCCACCGTAGGAAGGCCTTAAGGGCCAGGTGCGGGCCGGGCGTTGGCAGTGGGCCCTCGATGCCCTGGCTACCAGGACTAAAGCAAGCCCAAAACAGTACCAGAAACCCTCGGGGCAAAAGCAAGGCCTCCCATCCCCCCTTCCCCGGGAGTCAGCATCAATCGTCGGTACCCGCCACCCCCGTTTCGGGCCCCCACCAAAATGGATGTAGCTCACCCCGTTAACCCTGTCCATCCAGAAGGTCCTCCACCGATTTCGATGTGATCACCGGCGTGTGGACGCTATCAGTCACCGATTCCTCGGAGTCCGTCGGTGCCCCCTCGTCACCAGGGTCCGCTTCCTCTTCAATGGCACCGTCTCGTGAGCCAGACAGCGCAGATAACACCGCCAGCACTCCCTTCCGCTCCGTCGATGTCTCCGCAGTTGAGGGTCCGCCTGATCGGCCACGGCGACTCCGAATCCTTTTGGACCGCCGTCTCTGCTCCGGCTCCGCCGCCAGCTGAGATGAGGAGCTAAAGCCATCTTTCCCAGCTCTATAGAGTTCAAGCCAGTTACAGACATCCTCCGGGGTATCAAAGAATTGAGTCTTGTCATCGACAATTATGCGGAGTCTTGCAGGAAATAGGAGCGAGTATTGGATGCCCTCGCTCCGGAGCTCGCGCTTGACCGCCAAGAATGAAAACCGCCTGCGTTGGGTTTCATAGGTGTAATCCGGGAAGATGTTCACCTGGCTGTTCGCCACTTTGAATGGGCCATTATGTCTGGCGGCATTGAGGATGAGGTCTCTGTCCCGAAAGTGCAATAACCGTGCCACCACCGGTCGCGGGGCACGTCCCTGTTGTGGTGGCCTCGCTGGGACTCTATGAGCTCGCTCCAGGGTGTAGAAGGAGGATAGACCCTCCTCGGCCACAATGTCTCGGAGCCAGGCTTCCAAGTATGCCACCATGTCGCCATCCTCAATCTTCTCCGGCAGGCCCACAACACGAATGTTGTTTGGCCTGTTACGGCCTTCCGCATCTTCCGCTCGCTGCTCCAGGGCAGTAATCCGGGACAGGGCATCCTTCATAGTCGCGGCCAAGGTTCGCTGCGCCGGCTCCAAGGTTTTCACCGAGCTCTCCACTTCCTTGACCCTATCCGAAAGCTTGCCGTGATCCGCTCTAAGGAGGCCTAGGCTCGTCGCCACCTGGGCAATGTCCTGCTGGAGGGCTGAGCGTGTGGTCGCAATCGCCTCCAAGACGCGGTCAAATTGCTGCTGCATTGGTGCACCACCAGAACTCTCCGGGTCTCCACGTTCCTCTTTGTCCGGGGTCTCCGAGTCTGAGGCGGCTGGGGTAGTCCCCTTGGCTCCCCTAGGTTTCCCCATGTCGCCGGAAGCACACAGTGTGGATCCAGGGACAGGCGCCACTGAGTGCGGGCGTCGGCTATGTCTCTCCCGGTTGCTGGTCTTCGGGTCGAGTGCCGGTGATCCCCGTCTCCAGGGCCTGTTGGACCTTCTCAGCTTCGGCTCGCGCCACCACCACGTCGTCTGAGGGCACCGAGGAGGAGGCGGAGACAATCGGCGCCAGGTCAGGCAGGCCCGTTTGGCTGATGAGGTCCCGGAGCGAGGGTCACCAACTCCACCGGATACTTTGTGGCGCCAAAGGGTTGTGCCTCCCATGGGAGTGGGTCGGTCAGGGAGATGCAGCCAAGTGCGGTGTAGGGAGTGGGCGCTACGGTCAGGGCCTCCAGGCGTCCGCGTGCCGGGATCCGCTAGAGCGAGGGCATCCGACCATCTAGGTGCGATCCCCGTTGCCAGAGTCCAATCAGACCGATATCCAGACCCTCATATCACAGGGAGACGGAAGGGTGGAGGGTGCGCCGCTGCTAGTGATGCTCCTCCAGTCTAATGGTCCCGGCCAAGGGGACAATGAAGTCCGGGCGCCATGTTGGGTCGCACTCCGCGGTTCCACAAACTTCGATTTTCCGCCGGATCACCACACGTTCGGACTGCGCCAAGTGCCCCGGCAGGTCCCCGTCGGGCCGATCAACAGTTTGCCGGGGTTAGGATGCCCCACGGCCTCCGATTTACAGGATAATCCCGGGCTCAGTCCCGGAGCCGAGCTCTCAGGCGACCATCGCCATCGGCGCCCAAGCCACGCCCCCCTAGGGAGGTTAACAATGATCAAGGTGAATCAGCACTTCATACCACTAGATTACAAAATACGTGAATGCACGCAGGAAGAAGACTCCCCCTATCCATTTTCCTCAAGGCAGATTGCTAGATTACGCAGAATCAAGAAACTTGGTCTTCGTAGATGAGTCCCCTCAAGTGGTACTGGAATTACTCACTACATGCTGATTGCTGACAGTTACTTCTGAAATTGACAGGAGAGGCTGCCCTGTGGGCCTTCACTTTCAGAAGAAGATGGGGACAAAAAGTGGAACAGGTAATGAATAATGAGAAGGTGGCATGCAGTGGACAGCAATGGCTGTCTGGCTCTGATGAAAGCAATTGCTGTTTGTTTGTTGTGCATGAAATGAATCACATGTCTTCTGTTATCATTTAATCTTTTACACACTAAATGTAACTCAAGTCTACTCTGCTTTTTTTTACCTTGTTTAATTCAAATTGTACTTCAACTGCAGGGGCCACTACGTTGCATTTTCCAATACGCTAAATGTCCTTGGACTCACTGTTTGCCAATATACCATGATGATTGATGATGAGTGTTGATGATGAAAGTTAACTAATATCTTTTTTCTTTACAGTCACTCACTGGGATGGATGGATCATCATCGTCGGTTTACGGAAGAACTATGGCCAATTCGTGAGTGGCAAACAGGTAAACCAGTCTACAACAACTACTACAGCAGAACTACATGTCTGTCTAGTCGTGGTATGGAGTGGTCGAGGCAGTGTAGTGTTATTATACCAGGCAGAGTACAGACAGCAGTTTATGTAAATTTGGGGCTATGTGGCTTGCTGCATACAATTAGATATGCTTTGCTGTCTATGTCAAAGAGCCTAGGTATGCTACATCAGGTTGCTTCACTCAGTGGTGCCTGCCTTGACCATCTGCATGGCCCTGCCGCAAGCATGGGCCAAAAATCTGTTTCGCTCCCAAAATTTGCAGATTTTCGCCAGCAAATTCGCAATCAGCGAATCTTGCAAATTGCTGAAAATTCGCAAATTTGCGAGCTGGCGGATATTCGTTTTTAGGCCAGCTCAGTGTAGGGTTGAGGGCTAGGTTTGAGGGAATTTGGGTGTTTTTTAGGGTTTAGGGCTGTTTTGGGGGGTCAGTGCGGTTTGCTAGGGTTTTTGGGTTGAATTTGGTAGGGTTCCCGATGCTGGCTCGTTCATAAAGATGTTGGCAAGGTTTTAGGGGGGTTTGGCGTTTTTTGGTCCAGAATTCGCAGAATTTTGGCCTTTTTTGGTGTTTTGCGGACGCGTGTGTTTGGGTAAAAAGTCGTACACCTTCCAGTGGATCGATTTTGTTCTGCCTTTCTGAGATTCTTGGGAATCACTGGAACAAGTGTCCTGGTCAGTTTCAAGAGGATCGAAGTAGTGGACGTGCTGAAAACAGCAATTTTTTGTCAAGGCTTGATTTGCTATGTTATCCAATGGGCGGTTTGGGGGTGCAAGGAGAATTGTGTTTGGGGTGTTCCAGTTGAGCTAGGGGAACGGGGCTTCTGTGAGTGGTAGGGAGGGGGAATTGGTGGTTGTGCATGAAATTTGGGAGGAATCGATTGATGGGAAGGGTGTGTTTAGGCTAAGTCGAGGAAGGGAAACCGCTGCTATAGGCGCCCATGTTAATTTTCGATTATTACGTGTTTTTAGGGTGCCATTGGAGTGTGTTGTAGGTGGTTCTTAGGGGATTTGCTTAGCTGGGATGAGAGTTGGGAATGTCTAGTTTTGATTGCAAGTTGTTTGAAGAAAATCCATGGTGGAAAAGGGGTGTTTTTTTTTAGCAGTATTGCATGTATTTGGGGGGCTACTTGGGGGTGTTCTAGATTTTTGAGAGTGGGATTAGGGGTCTGGGAGCACTGCTTGGAAGGTCTAATTTTTATTGCAAGTGGTTTGAAGAAAATCCATGGCGGAAAAGGGGTGTTTTGGGCCTACTTTCAGATTGCGTTTTGGCACGATTTGAACTTCGGCCTCTGCGAGGTAGCAGTATTGCACTTTGTTTGGGAGGGTAATGTGGGGTGTTCTAGATTTTTGGGAGTGGGTTGAGGGGTCTAGGAGCACTGTTGGGAAGGTCTAAATTTAATTGCAAGTGGTTTGAAGAAAATCCATGGTGGAAAAGGGGGATTTGGGCCTAGTTGCAGAGAGCGTTTTGGCACGATTTTAAGTTAGGCCTCTTTGGGGATAGCAGTATTGCATGTTTTTGGGGGCTGTTTGGGGGTGTTCTAGATTTTTGGGAGTGGGTTGATGGGTCTGGGAGCACTGCTGGGAAGGTCTAATTTTGATTGCAAGTGGTTTGAAGAACATCCATGTTGGAAAAGGGGTGTTTTGGGCCTAGTTTCAGGGTGCGTTTTGGCACGATTTGAACTTAGGCCTCTGCGAGGTAGCAGTATTGCACGTTTTTGGGGGGTAATGTAGAATTTTGGGAGTGGGTTGAGGGGTCTGGGAGCACTGCTGGGAAGGTCTAATTTTGATTGCTAGTGGTTTGAAGAAAATCCATGGTGGAAAAGTGTGTTTTGGGCCTACTTTCACAGTGCGTTTTGGCACGATTTTCAATTAGGCCTCCACCAGGTAGCAGTATTGCATGTTTTTGGGGGGCTACTTAGGGGTGTTCTAGAGTTTTGCGACTTGGTTTAGGGGTCTGGGAGCACTCATGGGAATGTCTAATGTTGATTGCAAGTGGTTTGAAGAAAATCCATGGTGGAAAAGGGGTGTTTTATAGCAGTATTGCATGTTTTTGGGGGGTTGTTTGGGGGTGTTTTGGGAGTCGGTTTAGGGGTCTGGGAGCACTCATTGGAATGTCTAATTTTGATTGCAAGTGGTTTGAAGAAAATCCATGGTGGAAAAGGGGTGTTTTGGGCCTACTTTCAGAGTGCGTTTTGGAACGATTTTCAATTAGGCCTCTGTTAGGTAGCAGTATTGCATGTTTTTGGGGGGCTACTTGGGGGTGTTCTAGAGTTTTGCGACTGGGTTTAGGGGCCTGGGAGCACTCATGGGAATGTCTAATTTTGATTGCAAGTGGTTTGAAGAAAATACAGGGTGGAAAAGGGGTGTTTTGGGCCTACTTTCAGAGTGCGTTTTGGCACGATTTTCAGTTAGGCCTCTGCCAGGTAGCAGTATTGCATGTTTTTGGGGGGCTACTTGGGGGTGTTATAGAGTTTTGCGACTGGGTTTAGGGGTCTGGGAGCACTCATGGGAATGTCTAATTTTGATTGCAAGTGGTTTGAAGAAAATCCATGGTGGAAAAGGGGTGTTTTGGGCCTACTTTCAGAGTGCGTTTTGGCACAATTTTCAATTAGGCATCCGCCAGGTAGCAGTATTGCATGTTTTTTGGAGGCTACTTAGGGGTGTTCTAGAGTTTTGCGACTTGGTTTAGGGGTCTGGGAGCACTCATGGGAATGTCTAATGTTGATTGCAAGTGGTTTGAAGAAAATCCATGGTGGAAAAGGGGTGTTTTATAGCAGTATTGCATGTTTTTGGGAGGCTGTTTTTGGGGGGTTGTTTGGGGGTGTTTTGGGAGTCGGTTTAGGGGTCTGGAAGCACTCATTGGAATGTCTAATTTTGATTGCAAGTGGTTTGAAGAAAATCCATGGTGGAAAAGGGGTGTTTTGGGCCTACTTTCAGAGTGCGTTTTGGCACGATTTTCAATTAGGCATCTGCCAGGTGGCAGTATTGCATGTTTTTGGGGGGCTACTTGGGGGTGTTCTAGAGTTTTGGGACTGGGTTGAGGGGTCTGGAAGCACTGCTGGGAAGGTCTAATTTTGATTGCAAGTGGTTTGAAGAAAATCCATTGTGGAAAAGGGGTGTTTAGGGCATACTTTCAGAGTGCGTTTTGGCACGATTTGAACTTAGGCCTCTGCGAGGTAGCAGTATTGCACGTTTTTGGGAGGGTAATGTGGGGTGTTCTAGATTTTTGGGAGTGGGTTTAGGGATCTGGGAGCTCTGCTGGGGAGGTCTAATTTTGTGTAAAAGTAGCAGTTTGGTCGTAGGTTGAGGGGAAAGGGGAATTTGACCCTGTTTCTGAGGTACATTTCGGCTCATAGGCTAACATTGCTGGTAATGTGTTTTTGCAGATGTCACTGGAGACAACTCTTCTTGCACTTTACGCAGCTGTAGTGTAGAAAAAGCACTATACATTTACCCAACGAGGTAGCACTTACTGGATTAGCCAGTAGAAAGTACTCCAGTAATAGTTATGCAAATCGCAAAAAAATCTGCGAGTTTGTGGGAAAATCCACGAATTCTCAGATTTTTTTGCAATTGCGCGCAAATTCGTGGATTTGTTTGCGATTTTGGGCGAATTCGCGGACCGCAGATCCTCAAAATTTGCCCATAGTTACTAATTACTATCCTTGAAAAGGAGACTCAGGGTCAGGGTACGCACTTTCGAAATGATGCTTGTATGTAATACTGTCACCTCTGAAACTGAAAGTGTTATTTTTGCACTACACAGCGTACCTTATATTTTTTTCTCTGTGGTGTTTTTATCACTTCCTGTTTTTCCATCAACAATTACAGGCCGGCTTTTACCCTGTGCCATGGAACAAACGATTAACTCAGGCTTACCATTAGCGATCCGCAATTCCGCATCAGGCAGGCAGTGGACAGTGTGTCTGGTCCCCAAGATTGATCAACGGAGCGTCAGATGGAATGGAGGAATACCGCGAATAAGAGGAATGGCTGGATGTATGCAACTTCACAAATTCAATAGGACAACTACAACATACAGTTACAGTATCCTCTTCAATTCTCCTCATCTTTAAAATGTTATTGTTGCGAACTTGAACTTCTACGAGTGTGACTCTGTGCGTTTGTTTGCTCTCTGCTTCAAATTCATCCCTCCAGCTATTTGATAAGTTTCTTTAAAACTAATTTAATGTACTAATAGTAAGTGTTTACTCTCTCTGAGGGCAGAGAGGCAAGTGAAATTGCATAATTACTGCAGCCCTGTACTGTCAAATTGTTTCTTCATAGTTACTAGTAAGTTGTAGTAAGTAGTAGTACCACTTTTTAGTAACCTAACCATCTATTTAGCAAACAACTTCATGCATGCAGTAGTGCACTTCCTTTATGTCCCTTAACAGATTTATGGATATCTTCGAATCCAAAGATTTGTTTCTCTTCATTTGTTGTTTGTCCATGCTGTGTTTTTTCCCTCTATCCACAAAACTTTCCTCCCAAAAACCCCCATTCCCATCCAATTTTCAAACCCTAACCCTCTTCCCCCGGCTGTGTGGTGTTTCATTGAGGTGTGACTAAATGACAACAACAAATTCCACACACTTGCTGGGGAGGATAAGGTCAAAGCAACAGAAAAATCATTCAAATCAGAATTTCATGTGCGCCATCGTGGATTGAGCATCAACAACATCCTCCTCCTACACATGACGAATCGAATGCTTAATGCTTACGTTGCTGTGTCCTTTGCCTTAATACTATATCTTATAGTAGCCATACTCCACGCAACTACTACTTATACTTACAATACTTTAGCACTGCTTAGGCTACAATTTATCAATTTATGCCACTGTTCTCCTAAGTACTATCTATCGTACTTTTTCTAATGCTACGCTCAGGCCACTCAATGTTTCATTTCCTTTTTTTTCATATGCTGCTACTGCCAGTGTGTGCCACTACTACTACTAGCACAACAATGATTTTTCATCCGTCCACGATTCAAGTAAACCCCAAACCTTCTTCGTCATTACCATGCAGCCAGCCCTGTACCTAGCCTATTCTCAAACACGAATCACAGGTAAGATAAGCATTTTGGGGAGGTAGAATAATGGGCTAGGACTCGGAGGAGAGGAGAGACTGACAGTAGCACTAGTAAAGTACTAGTAGGGCATTGAATTTACTAACACTGTTAGTGGCACTTTTGTAAATTTTTGGACGTTTAGATAATTCATGCTGGTAAGTTTGAAGAAACCAAACGTACAGTAACCCCCGCCCACCACCACACAAAATAATATGAACGCGTATAGTATGTTTAAGTATGTAAAATAAATGAATATATTTCCCCTAACAAAAATAAACTAACCCAACTCACCCCCCTCCCTAAGCCCAACCAATGTCCAAATGTCCTTCAAGTCCCTTTCCCCAACACCCAATTCCCATTCCCCCAACAGTCTTTAAAAAAGGGGCAAGGGACAGTCACTTCCTTCGGCGGTGTCCCGCAGCTCTTTGCGGAGCTCCCGGAGCTGGTGCTGTTGCTTCTCTGCCAATTGCTCCAGGTAGTCCACTCTCTTTCGGAGGTGGCGCAGACGTGCCATCCAGGCTCTGGGAGGGCAGCTGTTGTTTTTGCTGCTGTGCGGCGGCGGAGGGAGGCTGTCAGGCCACAGCGCCGTTTCGATGGAGGCTGCTGGCTGGTGGCCTCGGGGGCACTGGAGGAGGATGCAGTAGTTGCCGCCTCCTCCTCCTGCTCCCGAGCCCACAGCCGCCAATATTTGGTACAAATAGCCTCCATTTTACGGGCTCTTGCCCGGACAGCCATCTCCTTCCGGGTGAGCTTTTTTTGTTGTGGAGCATCTATATGAAGAAAGAAAGAAACATATTGCAGCCAATAGTCTTTAACATTAAGTCAAAATAATTCAATAGAAAGTTGTATCACAGTAACACTAGCAACTTGCAAGCACAGTATAACATTTTGGCCTGTATCTTTCCGCCGTCTTTGTAGGCCTGTGACATTAGTGGGAGTTTTCAGGAATTCTACTAGCAGCCCTATGAACTCACTACTACATAGTCAGAGAGTCAGAGACTACTTCAGTCTTCTTCTTTTTTTCTCTTGTTTTGCAAAAGAAATTACTTGTACGTGAGCTTGTGGTAGCTGGCATAATGCCAGCTCACTCATCTTGCACCCAAGAAAAACAGACACAAGCCATGATGACGCAGACTCGCATTACTTTAAGCAGTACATGCAGGTGGGGATAGGAAGCCCTTACTTTTCTATAGGGATGGCACTAGCCAAAGTAGCCATACTCGGTTACATCAAGGGCTACTACTCAATGTAATTTTATATTTAGCACTGCCCCCCCGAGCCTTGACTACTACAAAAGGAACATGAAGATTATTCATTTCTGATCATATATCCTGCCGATCACATGATCTTTGCTTATATAATGGATGATATTAGGTGCTTTGTTTTGATAGATTGAGTGAACAACAGCGATAGTCCACCCATGCCACAGCTGAAAGAAAACTATTAACATAGGGAGTGAGTGTGGTACCCATAATTGCCTCAGGAAGGGACTTGACTTGATATAATGTCAACTATACAATACATACACAATATATGCTGTGCTTGCAAAGTAAACTACTGTACTGTTAGTCAAGGGAGTATTTCTGAACAATCACAACTTCTAGTATTTGGATTTCCTCAGCATTGCTACTCTGCTGTTCAAAGTAACACTGTTCATCCACTGAGCGTCTGCTCTACTACATACACCTCCGCTATCTATGAGGAGGGAGAAGATACCATTCAGGCTTCCAAAGTAAACGTCTATCATTCTTCTTAATGTCTCAACTGTACCAAGTTTACGTTTTCTTAACAACCAACTAACACCCTTTTCATTTTATTTGGTAAACCACCGTAATGACTTGCATTTGAGTTTGCCCCAAATGATATATATTGCAATGCACACCACACATGCATTTTTTGATTCACCCACACAGGCAGTCATCTTTTCTTTCTCCTCCAACCATCCTTGCTACAAGCAGTCATGCATCTGATATCTTCCTATCAGCCACCTCTGCCTGCATTCAAAAACACGTACCATTCTTTACAGTCATAAATGTTACGACTCGCTCATCCTTCCTTTCACCCTTCTTTCCCTTTTCGTTCTTCACATCCCTCAAGTTCATCTGATATGACTTGGCTTCACGATAAAAGTTTCCCAGCTGAGTTGAAGTCAAATAGAGGGGGCCATTGCTTACCTGATAACTACCGCCGCTAATGCTATTACTAAGTCAAGGTTGACTGTCTTCTCCGTGATTGGCAAAAATGTAGTTCTAAATTAGTAACTGTTCTTAACAGTACAGTGTACTTGTACTAGTCTACTGTCTACTGTACAGTACATCATACATTCCTTTGCGAGCCTACTAAAAAATGTCAATAAGTAAGGAGTATATTAACTTACCACAGTCCGCCGCTGCTGAGCCATCCCCCACAGCTCCTCCTGGTGGTACTTGTGGCGCCGCCACATCACCCCCTGGAGTGGACCCCTCCGCACTGCTGGCACTGGTGGTGTTAGGTGCCGCATCCGAGGTTGTGACGTCTAGAAAAAAACACGTCATATTTTCAGATGCCATACACCACCCCCTATTTTGTCTCGTAATGGAAGAAAATGTTACATAACCAAATTTTAATTTTTGGGAATGAAAAAAAGTGACGGTTTTGGGGAGGGTGTTAACCTTTTATATGGTTAACCATTAAATGCTACACTTTTTAGGACAACTGATGAATGCTTGCTTTTTAATGTGCACCATTTTTCTAATTACAGAAAGAAGATTCCATTGCCCTTCTGCCAACAGGACAATTCACCACCTACTCCTCATCACCAGCAGTTCTTTAAGTACTTTAAAGAAGGTGGGGCTCCCGCACAGTTATTCTAATAATTTGATGTTTTAAGTTGAAGTATATTGATTCAAGGGAATGTTGTTTAAACTTTAACGTCATCTATCACCAGTGCTCACTTGGAATACTGCGCTATTAAAAATAAAGAAATCATTTTTTTATTTCTTATTTGATAATAAAACTTTAAAACTAACAAATACTGTGTGGTTTTTGTCACGAGTGAGTGAGCAGAAGGGTTTGAACTACTGTACTTTGCAGGCATGTTTCCGTGATTCTGTTAGGTCGGGACTCGGTGGTAGTCTTCTTCTGTTCTTCTCGGTTGTAATCATTGGTCTGACACACTAGTAGTCGGTCAGGGGATTGGGTGTTCAACTTCTGTTCGGACTGAGGTATGTGGAAATTCGAACCGCACCTATCATCAACAATGTCCTATTTCTCTTGTCCATACTTCTGTATGTGCAGAATAGTCCCTGAAAAACTAGCGGTATGGTATGTGCTCCTATCAAATCAAAAAAGCCAACTGCTAGCTTATTCTTGGCGGACACATTGACATTTTTTTTGTTGGAAATTGTCAAATCACTTACATTAAGAAGACCAGAATAGACAGCAAGGGCAACCAAGAGGACTGCACTCAGTGCCTAGAGCTATTGCTGGATCAGAGTTTTGTTTAACACCATTTGCCGACTGGGCAAGCTTAGCTACCTACACAGACCGACTCATAATAATAGTAAATAGGTTCTACTACGACTGCCAGCACTCAGCAGCACGTAACGTGACAGACACAGTCCTTCATCATGATTGCAGACCACTAAAAAATGTCCCACTACTAAATAATAAGTCATGAATAATATACTCAATGTATCAATCCACCACTATCTCTTCTTAGTGGCAGCAGGAGTACAAAGGAAGGACTAGACTTGAGTCTCTAGTCTCTCTAGCATTACGCAGTTCTGCTCTCAAATGAGCACAAAGTTGCAAACAAGTAAGCATAGTAGCAACGCCACTGAGCAGGCGAGCACCTGCAATGACAGAAGCTATTTAAACATTAATTTACCTGCAATGTGATCGAATCGGCAGCATTCTTGCTCTTCGGGAAAAACATATATTAGCAATATAAAACAGAGCAGAAGAAAACAAAGTAGTTATTAAATAGCTACTCCCCAAGGCCAGGGATCTCCACACCTAGCAGGTGGAGCAGGTCCTGCTCCCGGTCAAGGAGGTCCGACCACCGGTGCGTCGCTTGCTGGTAGGTGCTCCGGACCCCCAACTCCCTACGCATGGCCCGGCATACCTTATCCCACAGGTGGCGACGGTCGCGGAGGCCATACCCTGAAGCAAGCCTGCCCCCTGCTGCCACGGTCTTCGGGAGGTGGCGCTGCAAGTAGAAAATGTAAATGAGTGTGGCCACCTACACCGCAGTAAAGACTTCCATGGCCTGTGCATTCTCCGCCCTCAAGCACCCGCAAGGGAGACGGCTACAGGGTGCGAGATCCTTCCCCTTTGACTTGCCGACTCCCTTTGCCTTGGTCCTGGGCGAAAGAAGATAAGAATAGGGGGAAAAAAAAAAAGATTAAAAAAGTGCAAAGAAACAAAGGATTGCAAAGATTAGGAAGGATTGAAATAGCATGCCCAGAACCATAGCAATGAATGAAAAACAAGAATGCCGCGCCCATAGAGGACCTTGTTGGTAAGTTCGCGCAATATTTCCCCCGCGTGCATGAAAAAACGACCGCGACCACGCAATCGTGCCCCGCGCACAACGCGAGCATGCAACTAGCGCCCGGTAATGGAAATACGCAACGCGGACAAGATGGCCGCGCCCATTTACGAACGCATGGGTAACTTCGCGGTCGGTGTGCTGCAAGGGGCCCGCGAACACTCAAAGTGCTCCGCGAACATGCAAAAAAAATCCGCAAATTCGCACAAATTTGCGGATTATGCGGACCGCGAATTCCATTTTGCACGAATTCGCGGAACACGAATTTGCGCATTTCGCCCATACTTAGTTTGTACATTGAACACGATAGATCGAATGTGGTCACTTGAAGGGGAGTACATTCTTATAGACTATGTGGGATTCATCATGTGCTAGGACTGAGCAGCTCCACTGCCAGTGCTCAAGAAGACCAACGTTGATGAACCATAGGAGTCTACCAGTGAGGCTCAGATGGACACTGGGAACACTTGCCCCCTTTTGACATCAGTTTTACTGCATTCCCTTTTCTTTGCTTCACAATGTATCCGTTTGGTCAGCCCATTACTGAGGAAGAACAGCCATTTGCACCTCGGCATCCAGAGCGGATTTGGTCCACAAAAAGTAAAATGGTTTTTGCATCAATAGTTGTCATTGCACTAATAATTGTGTCAGGAATATCCTATTCTGGAAGAGAAGTATCCTGTGTATTCCTTGGTTGGTACAACACCGATTCCTCCCAAAGATGTTTGTCACTTTGGTTCTTACAACGGAGAGCACCGAAAGTCTTATAAGGATAATGTATTCACACAAATGTTGCATCAGGCTCATGAGGTGTCTAATACAATTAATTGTTAGGTGTGTGGACTACTTCCTTCAGTGTCTCATAAAAGTGATAACCTGTTGTCCATGCCCCTGTCATACATTAGCAGTTGCAAGGGTTGGTTTGCATTGCTCAGTATGGTGTGCCTCATCCCCAATGCGATGCTCTGGATAGAACATGTGCGATTCTCGCACTATGGTGCAGAAGGTACATTTCCAGCACAGGGCTAATTTATTTATACAAATGTTGCATCAGGCTCATGTGGTGCCTACGACAACTAATTGTTGGGCGTGTGGACTACATCCCTCAGTGACTCATAAAAGTGATAACGTGTTGTCCATGCCATTGTCATACATTAGTAGTTGCGAGGGTTGGTTTGCATTGCTCAGTATGGTGCACCCCCATGCCCAATTTGATGCTCTGGATAGAACGCGTGCAGATTCTCGCACTATGGTACAGAATGTGCATTTCCAGCACAGGGCTCCTCTTGGCGGTTTGACAGGCCCAGAGCTGTGTAGTAGATTGTTCTTAAGTTCCTGTATGCATGCATACAAGGGGGTAAAGAATGGAACGTTGTCTCAAATGGAAATAGCTGATTTCCTAGGGTTTAACACGTCAGAGTTTTTCCAGTCCTTCCAGGCTCGTAATGCTACTGAGGACAAGCCAGTGTCGGTGTCAGTGGTCAACACAACCACTAGTTTCTGTGTCCAGGGGACCGGGAGGATAAAAGTGGGGGAGAGCAGATGCAATTCCACATATAGGTTAAGAACGACTGATAGTCCGCCATTAATAACACCCCTAATGTCTATTTTGTTTGTGGATCCCAAGGTTATGTCTGGCTCCCGGAGGGATGATCGGGCAGGTGTTATCTCTCTTTTCTTCTCCCCCCTGTGTATATAGCTCCATCGAATTACCACAAAGACCATAGGCTGCAGCGTCGGAGTGTACACTTGCCCCGGGTCAGAAGGGTTATTGACACGGAAGATACAGATCAGACAGATACCACTTTGCAACAGTTTGAAGATGCCATGAAGGGTATTGTACCCTTTTGGGGCCCCATGTCCAATAGTCTTAACATTTGTTAGCTCACAAGAGTTGTTGAAGGGGTTATTAAGACAACAGAAGGAATACGGACCAATATCACAGCTGAGCTCCAGGCTACAAGGCTCGTCACCTTACAAAATAGGTTGGTGTTAGACGTCATCCTTGCTGATCGGGGAGGGGCCTGTCGCCTTATTGGCAGTAGCTGCTGTGTGTACATCCCAGACCAGGCCCCCAATGTATATGCTACCATACAGAAGTTGCATATGCTTTTCTCTGACATACAACATGAAAATGGTACCTAGACTCTCTCTGGAAGGTTATGAGGTATGTTCATGTCCTGGGGGTTTGAAGATTCTTATCTGTCTGGTTGCAATTTGGTATTATCTTTACATGTTGTCTTTGTATACACTGCCTCCCTGCATGTTGTGCTTATTGTGTTAAGTACTCTGCCGTCTAAGCCAAAGATATCAGTCCATGACACTAATGCCACGACCATGATGATGACAGCATTAATGACCTTATGTTGACTGATGGAGGCATCTTTGAATATTGACAATGCCCATAACAGCTTGTAGTGATAGCTCTTATCTTCTGTAAGATGTTATTTGTTTCTAGTGTCTGTTGTTATAAAAAGGTTTTAGCCGAGTTCTCCATACATTGTATGTCTTCAGTTAGCATTCCCTGCACCATTTTATATTCAGCCGTCATTTTGAGCCATGATCAAAACTAACTTCTGTCTCACTCTCTCTCTGCCCCAGCTGAAAGCAGCTGCAATTGTTTTTGCTTCTCCAAGGTTGAGCTTCACTGTGCTAATGAATACACTGTTCTTGTGAGTATATACCTTTCCCATTAGACAGGCCTGCTCCCACCCTTAGAGCGGCAGGCACAGGCAGAGTGACCTTGGCTCTGAGATAGCATGTACCTGGTCTCAGGTTCTAAACCCAACCTTCTGTATCTCCTTTGTTCCCCAGCTACCAACCGGAAATTTTCTTTGGGTGCGTGTCTTTATTGGTTCTGAATTTTACATTATGTATCGCCCCCTTGCTGAAGCCAACCACTCTGCAGCAATCCAAGGAGGCTGGTCAGACCGGACTCCACTCGAGTGGAACTGAATAAAAAATATACTTGGTTTGTATTCTCTATTGTCTGACCGAATCTTCATTTGTCTGGCAGGTTGAGTGGTGGTTGCGAGGGACCCGGGTGACCATATTCGGGTCACGTCCTTTACAACAGAATATTATGGAGCTAACCAAATGCCAATAGCCAGTCCATGTCCATAGTCGGTGGTCCAGCACAGTGTTGTGCCACAAAACTTGCCCTTCAAGACTCTGCCAGGGAATCTCCTCCCCCAAAGGAGTGACTTTGAGTGATTTGCTTCGGTCTGTTGCAGGTGCATATGTGTCAGGCATATGTGCTGCTAATATGAGTGTGTATAGTATATCTGGTGTATGTTGGGTGCTTGAGTGTTTGTGTCTGAGTTTTTAGGAGTGAAATTGAGGCTGGTGTGTCTATGGTTGTTGCAGCAGTGGATGTGCTGGGTGTGAGTGTCATGAATGGTGATGTTGTGCTGACTGGGTGTGTATGGATGTGCTGATAGGTGTGCATGTGGGTGTGGGTGTCTGTGGTAGGTGGGGAAGATCGTGGGTGTATGCTGTGTGCACACATTTATATTCTCCACTGTCCTGTGTAAGGATGTGCTTGGTCAGTGGTGAGAGTATGTGGCTGTTGTGTTTTGAGTGGTGTTTGCAATGGTGGTGGGGGTACCTCTGAGCGTGGTGGTGTGTGCGGGGTCTGTAGGTTTGGATGCTTATTTGCCTTTTTTGTGATGTTTGTGCCTGGGGCTGGATGTGCTGTTTGGGTGTGTATAGGTGGGTGCATGCAAATGTGTGCATGTGCTCTGGACAGGGTTGGGAATATGGTATTGGGATGGGTAAGAAGCAGGGGGATGAACACAAGTTGGGGGATGGGAGGTTGCGGTCACTAAGGAGACCGGAGCCTGAAACGATCTCTGTAGGGCAGACATGGCCCTGTGAATGCCTTCCAGGTAAGCCACCATCTTCTGCAGATGGCTGCTTTGCACCAGGATTGCATTTAACAGTCTGACCCGCAGAGATGTGCCTCAGGAAGTTAATAGCCTCCTCATTGAGTACACTGAGGGGCAGAGGCTGAGGTGCCTAGAGTGAAGGAGCTGTGTCGCCTCTTTGGGGACTGGGCATGGCCAACTGGGTGGGAAGCAACTGAGATAGTGGAGCTGGAAAGTGGGGTGGAGGACAAGGAAGATAGTGGTAGATCTCCAGTGTGGTTCGCCACCATCTGGGAGTGTCCACTGGAGGATAACTCAGATGAAATTAAGCTTGCCTTCTCCGTGGCACTACAGGCATCCTCTTGGTCACTGGGTCTGACTGTGTAGGAAGTACCAGAACCGGAACCAATGTGGCCAGCTGCTTCCCTGCCGATGTTGGCCCTCTCTCCTTCGCTTGCCTGAGATGATGCTGCAATGTAAATAGAAATCAGATTATTGCATCTGTGGTAACACACCTGACCATGAGATGTTAAAACTAAACATTCCAAAGGTGCACAGATTACACCAGCTCCAAATTTCAAAACATTGGCTGCAACATTATCCTGAACAAATGAATGCATTGTACATAAGCTCTAAACCATGGGTACTTGTAAACCTTTCCTTGGAGGCCACAAAGTATTGTCTGTGGCATGCCCAAGGGTCGCACAGATGCCAGCAATGTGAGGGTCAGTGTGATGAAAGGTGGGCATAGGGGGAAGCAGAAGCATGGTGTGGACAACAAACTGAGCCTTCATGCAGCTTCTTTCTGCCACCAACGCTCTATTCTCGTGCACCGAGAATTAAAGTCAAAGCATTAACTTCTAATGTAAAACCAAGAGGGAAAGAGATACTTATCAGGTGACTATATTGTATGTGATTATTGACAGACTACAGGGGCTGTCCTACAACCCTGAACCAGGGACAATTGATTATGACACCTAACAGGAGGTTCAGGTGAAGAAGTCAAAATAAACAATCAAACTTTAAACATAGAGAAAATGAAAAGAAAAGGAAAGAAGCCTATATACACACATGGGCAAATTTACAAAAACAGTTATAATTTATTATGCATATACTTTTTAAAAAGGTTCCAAGAAAGAACAATAACGCTCAAGGAAAATGTTGGCAAAACAAAAACAAACAATTCACGTGCCAAACAAGTGGCAAACAAACATAATATGTACAAAGAGAACAACAGAAACAAAATAATTTGTCCTTCACATATTATGGCCACAAAAAGCGTCAATGGCGTGTCAACCGCTAGGTTACTCTGCGGTCATGATCAGGACAGGAGATTATTTGAGCGTTAAATTTCTGTATAATAAAAAATATTATTTTGTTGGGTGTTGTTGTGACTCTGCCTGCCTTGGAAACTGCCTTCTGACTATTTGGAACTTTTGCCGACTTTGGGGCTGAATTCTGGCTAAAATCTTCAGGGCGCGGGACTGCGAGGACCAGCAGTCTTTGCGGCTCGTCATCTGCTGCAGCTGAGGCCTCTTCCCACACCCGCCTCCCCGCAGTACTTAACGACTCGCGGCCCCTGTTACGCGGGAGCCGCTCGCAGTCGTAGCCTTGGGTGTTGTTGTGACTCTGCCTGCCTTGGAAACTGCCTTTTGACTATTTGGAACTTTCACCGACTTTGGGGCTGAATTCCGGCTAAAATCTTCAGGGCGAGGGACTGCGAGGACCAGCAGTCTTTGCAGCTCGTCATCTGCCGCAGCTGGGGCCTCTTCCCACACCTGCCACTCCCTATATAGCTATGCCCACATCCCCGATACGTGGGAAGAGCGCGGGCCCGCGCCGGGCGAAGCCCGGGCCAAGGGCGGGCCCGTTCTAGCCCGTTACAGACCGGTAGAGACCGGACCGGGCCACCCCCCTTGGTATTATTTTCCAATTGTACTCTATGAAGTGATTGTGTTTCCAGCTGGACCTTGTAGTGGCCGTGGGCTGTGTATTAATACTATAAGCTGCAGCATGGCGGGATGAGAGACTAGAAGCAAAGCCCTGTCCTCGGCTTCTTATACTGTAGGCACAATGGATAATTTCATTATTAGAGCTAGTTCTCTGCTATCGCATGAAATTACAACCCTAGAGCGGAGACTATCACAGGGAATTGACAATGTCAAAAGATCGTCCCTTGGGCATATTGCAAATGCAGTAACTCCTATCAGAGAGGTAGGTGCCTTCCCCTGTTCCTGGCTTGGTAGCTCCTATTTTGCCAAGTTTGGAGAGTAACTTTGGACCACCTATAGTATCCCCACTGGCCCCTCCCGAGCTTTTATTAACACCCAACACTAATGGTAACCCTCCAGCTGACACACAGGTTAGTAATATTATCCGTCAACTCAGAGGGAATAGGGAGGGAGCTGTCCCTAAAAGGAAACGCGGAGCTTATAGAGCAGGGGGTAACAAGGCGAAGGTCGCTAAACATTCCAACTTTTCAGCTCACAAGCCCGGGGCAAGCGACCAGAAGCCTGTCCCCTCTATAACTAAACCCAACCCCCCCAGGCTCCTACACAACCTGTTTCATCTCCAACAAATCCAACACCCAGTGCCCCGCAGTTGGCTAGCGATAATGTAGCAAATCATAATCTGGGCACTCTTCTAAAGTCTTTGCTTAGTCCCTTAGAAGCAAGACTCACCCAGATTGAAGCTAGATTGGTGAAGATAGAACAAGCCACGGAGGCAACTGCGGACTACCTTCATACAGCAAAAAGCTTACAGGAAAAGCTGGATGGAAGTAAGGTGGTACCGCTTGCAGTTGCCCAGACTTCATCTCTACCTCAGGATATGGCTATTAGTAAAGAGCTCCCTATTTCCCTAGTTAATGTTTCTGTGTCGGCTAATAAGACTAATCTTCCAAGGGGTCAACAAGTTTAGTTGGGCACCATCCCGAGCAAGAAAATGGTGATTGATCTCCCCCCCCGTTGCTGCCCCTTTGGTGGTAGTCTTAACTGGTGTACCAGAGCTTGATGCCTCTACTAATGAATCATTTGCATCATTGAAAAATAAAGTGGTTGGCTGATTAAATAAACATAGACCACTCCCACCGAGGATTTCTAGTGAAATCCTGATGGTTCGAAGGGTGGCCTGGGAGGGTAATACAATTAGGAACACCAGTGGCGACTGCGTCCTGGTAAACTTCAAGAACTGTCTTTTATATCTGTAACTGGTTGCAGGGCGACACTGATACTCTAATTCAGGCCCTCCCATCAGCCGCTTTTTATCCTTCTGATCCTGTGCGGCCCATGGAGGGGCCAGAAGAGGCCTGGACTAGGGTAGAATTAAGAGGACAAAGCAGGGAGAATAGGATAATGCCCCACAATTCTTATACACACAGCCAACCCTTCTATTGTAATAGGTTCAGTTGTTTGGGCCTGGTTGACTGACTGCAATATAATAGGGGCGTACCATCTTCTCCAAAGTCAAGGGGGTCCCTATTATGAACATGGAACACCCCGAGGCGATTACAAATACATGAATGTCCGAGCTTTTGATTAACTCTACCACAAGTCTCACAGATATGGAGGCAACGGTGGTCAATCCTGAGGTGCCCCTTGATTGTGAAGAAAGGACTAATGACACTAGTAAAGTTCAACGCTCTCCAAGAATTGTAGTAGAGAGAACGGTTCCCGAAGTATCTAAGAGACAGATGGTTCCAAACATTAATGTGATTAAGTTGCTTTCATGGAACATAGCGTGTCTCCCAAAAAAATTTGAAAATCCAGAATGGAACGAATGTATTAATATGTATGACATTTGTATGTTCCAGGAAACCTGGAGCAGGATTCCCCTATATAAAAGTGGGTATTGTACCCATTTTATCCCGGCAACCAGCGTAGGGAAAGGTCGCCCATCGGGAGGACTTCATGTATGGATTAGTGTGGCACTGAACTGGGTACTCACTGTGCATAATTTATCCACTGAGGACATATTATATATTACCGGTAAGTGTCCCCATATTGGAAGCTCTTTGGAGCTCTTTAATGTGTATGCTAGAGGTACCCCGGGAGGTCAAACTTCACCTACTATAGCATTACTCGAGATGGCATTAGCGGGTATCCCCCTCTTGTCTAATGTTATTTTAGGGGGAGATTTTAATTGTACATATGAACCCTAAGTGAGAAAGATTGCCTGGGATCTAGCGAAGAGGACTCTAGACAGTTTATCCCGCCCCTAACTTTGGTCCCAATTAGGAAATGGACACCTAGAGCGATCCAACTAAATGCGCTAACATTAGAATATAACCTACGCACTTTGAATGGCAGGACTATTTCAGACCCAAATGGTGCGGTGACTTACATTAGACTTAGTTGCCCATCCCGTATCGATTATATTTTACTTTTTATCCGATCTTGGGGCACATTAGTAGATATGGAAGTTAGACAGTCGCAGGACAGTGACCACAATCCGCTCTGTATGAAAATAAGATGGGGGAGCGAGAGGGAAGTACCAAATGGTCCACTAATGCTTGCAAAAGAGGTAGTCCCATCTCATTGTAATCGTAGATTGGAATGGAATGGGGTGATGTGCCAAGAAGACAAATTGATCAGCATCAAAGAACTAGTCGAAGGAGAGACTAGAGTACTTTTATCCCTTAATTTTGTCCAGGCCATGGAACAAAGTATTAAACTCACGGACTCTTATAAGAGTCTAATTGAGAAAATTGGTTTATTTTTTACTATTGGGGATACTAGAGGGTCCAGGAAGAATATTCCAACCATAACTGGTACCCCATGGTATACGGCTGAATGTAGGAAAAGGAGAAAGGCTATATCCAATTCCATTAGGAGGAAGGATACAATGGCAGTAAGGGTGGCCAGAAAGGAATATAATAATTGCATTAAAAAGGCAAAGAAGAACTGGGAGGAAGAGCATTGGCAACAACTTTTGCTGCCTGCTCGAAGGACTCTACACTGTTCTGGAATCTGATAAATAAACTTGATAGGAGGGGAGTAGAGCCCCTCTCCAACCATACAACTGAGCAGCAATGGCATTCTCATTGTACAAAATTGTATTTTGACGAGGCTGAGATAGGCCAATCTTTGGGGCCACAAAATGATTTTATCATAGAGAAGAATACACCTGTAGAACCCTTTGCAACCCGGGAAGTATATGATGCTATTAAGAGTATAATCCCTTCCAAAGCAGCAGGTCCGGACGGGTTACCAGGTGATCTATTCATATATGACCCCAAGCTGTGGTCTGACTTCATTGCCCTTCTAATGAACTTAATTCTCCATGGACATTCTGTCCCTGATTCATGGAAGGGTGCGGAAGTAATTACTATCTACAAGAAAGGCGACAGGGAGGACCCTGACAACTACAGGCCGATTAGTTTGATAGATGCCATTCATAAAGTAGTTGGCAGGGTCATTATTAACAGAATAGGATCTTGGCTTGAAGAAGGGAACATACTGACTCATTTTAAGGCGGGCTTTCGACAAAATGTGGGTACAATGGACCAGGGTTTCAGGTTTTGCGCAATCTACTGGAAATCTGTGACCATCAAGAAGGTGAATTTATATCTGGCCTTTATAGACCTGAAGAGCGCTTTCGATCTGGTGCCCCGTGATAAACTGTGGAAGGTGTTATTGGACATGGGGTTTCCGCGATACCTCCTGGAGTTTATTGTTAAACTTCATCAGGATAATATTCCAGAATCAGATGGGGGAGCCAGGGGCAGTTAACAGAGAGGGTACCTGTGAACAGAGGGGTGCGCCAATGCTGTGTGATGGCCCCGACACTCTTCACCCTCTTTATTAATGGGGTGGTTGACCATTTGAGGGAGGGGTCTGCCGATGCCCCAGTCCTGGCAGGGGAGAAAACACCCACCCTTCTCTTCGCAGATGATACCCTCCTGATGTCCAAAACTCCCTCCGGACTCCAGAAATTGTTGGACAAATTTAATGTGTTTTGCGACGAACGTGGGCTGTCCATTAATACTACCAAAACAAAGTTGATGGTGTTGCCCCCACTTAAAAAAACAAAGAGAATCCATATTACTCTCAATGGGTCACCGCTAGAGGTGGTGGAGGAATTTGACTACCTGGGAGTCAGGATCAACAACAAAATGAAATAGGACTCCCATGTTGCCAAAATGCTACTAAACCTTAAAAGAGTATCTGGTGTAATTCTGAGAAACCAGCGAATGTCCATCAGCAGGCCTATAGCTCCGGCTCTTGTTGTTTATGAAGGAAAGGCGTTAGCCTCTTGTAACGACCGGATTCTCGAACCAGATAGGATCAGCTCCTCAGAGCACCTCCAACCCAGCTGGAACGTAACCACCTCCCTCCTCAGGAACCATCTGTCCAGGCACCTGGGTACCTACCTGAGGATGGGGAACTCGCAATATACAAGCTCATATCATCAGAAACACCACTAAATCTATAGGGATTACTAGGAATACTCACTGATTACTAAAGACGTCCATGCCCTACACCACACTCATACCTCATAGTCTCGCGACCACATGGGTCCAGACTAATCTACCCTGGGGCAGTTCTGATTATTTACCATTACACACTGACTACAGTCAGTGCTCACTCGGCACCTCCGCAATCCTGCGTGCCTACACACCGGTCTGCAGCCCTAGTGCTCTCTTCCTCACAGCCCGGTCCACAATCCAGCGGACCTAAGCACTGGTGTCCCCCCCAGTGTTCTCTAACTCACAGCCCGATCCGCAATCCGGCGGACCTAAGCACTGGTGTCCCCCCCAGTGTTCTCTAACTCACAGCCCGATCCGCAATCCGGCGGATCTAAGCACCAGTCTCCCACCTGGTGTTCTCATTAACGCCGCTTACCAATGACGATCACTCTCCTATGAATACCTTCAGCTCTCTCTCTGTCTATGTTGGGAAGTTTCTCTCACTATTCACTAGAGGTTCACTACTACAATAATATTATGGAATGGCCGAATGACTTAGTGTGTAACTGTTTCCCTAGCTTAAGGGCTCCTCTCTCTCCCTAATTATTCAGTGGCTACTTACCTGATCAGGGGCAGCATCTGTTCTGGCTGTAACACCTGACTAGAAGGAAAGGTTACCTGCGCTTTAAGAACAAGAGACACACACTGTATGCAAAAGTTATTCCCTGATTTAAGCGCTCCTATTTCCTTTTGAAGAAAGGTTAGCTCTATCATAAGAACAACACATGCACACTGGTTCACTAAGAACTGGGGTATCTTTATTACAATAACAATAAAATGGGAATAGACACATACACAGACCTGTGGGGTCTCTGTAACTAACAGGAACTGTAACACACCGCTGAAAGAAAAAGGATTAGACATACAATAGCCTAGGGAATAAAGACAAGATTAAGGTGTAAGTGTAAAGCAAACTAGTTCAGACTACCTCACCTATTAGAAGGAATGTTTCTCTCTCTCTCTGGTGGGATCAGGGCTCTCTCTCTCTCCCTCCGTCACCACAGCTTCACTCCTCTGGCTCAACTGCTCCAGCTGGCAGCTTCAACTCCTCCATCTGCTTTACTGCATTCTGATAAACTGGCAGCTCCAGCTGACAGTTCCAACTTTGTTCATATGACTGCTCTCTCCAGCTTCAGCCTTCTCTCTCCATTCCAGAAAACCAATTGAACTGAACTGTACTCTTCAGCTCCAGCAAACATTCTACTCTTCACTCTTCAAGAACCAAACTGACCACTCCTCCTCTCCTGCAATTCGCTAATATGGAATCCTCTCCTCTAGTGGAAAGTTCCAGCCAGTAGCCTCCTCCCACCAGGTCCATGCACCGGGCTCCTTGCTCTAGACGCTCCCACAGTGATCAGCTGCTTGCTTCTTCTAGAGACCTGAGCCCAGGGACACTTCTTGATTAGATTCAGCTCTGGCCGGTTCTCTCCGGTTTGCTTAGGACGAACAACAGCTCAAAACTAAAATATTACCTTTACCCTACTAGCATCTCCGTTCTGCAGGGATAGAAAGCAAAATGGAGTCTCTCTAGTTCTGGGCCTTGTAGGCCTGAGAAGGATGAAATAACCCTTAGCTCTGTCAGAGTACCTACACAAACCATACCAATATGTAATATAAAGTCAGGACTACAAAGGACACATAATTATGTCAAAGCCAATAGGCAATAGATGGATTAGAGTCAAGAATAAGGGATCTATCATCATATAAAGCAGCTATCCTCTTCTAGGTCTGGAAGAAAGGGCTTAAAAGGGCCAACACAAGGTAAGAATACAGATTATAGATGTTAGCAAGCTTAAAGTCATCATCACTCCGAAATAGAGCCAAAAACCATGTCAGAACACCTCTGCAGTTTACGGATCTGAACTATGGGGCTGTGAGAACATAGTTGATTTGGTCAGAGCCGAGAATAAGTTTCTGAGGGACTTAGTTTCCCTCCCCATCTCGACTCCATTGAAGCCCCTTTTTCATGACATGGGCAAACGCTCGATTTCAGACATAGTTTGCCTCCGCCCCTTGCTGTTCTGGGTGCGCCTGAGAAGGACACCAGAACTGGCAAATTACGCCTTGGTGATGGACGAACTGATTGCTCTGAATAGTGCAAATAAGATACAGTGGCTTAACAAATTGAGGCAGCTTGTCATGAAGCTGGGTCTGGCCGAATTTTGGATTTCCCAGTCTCCGCCTCCTAAGCAAGTTGTAAATTTTTTTATTGGGAGTGGGTTCAAGCTGAGGAACTAAAGAGCATAAAGTGGGGAGCCCTAACTACTCAATTTTTGGAACATAAGCCCACTAGGAAGCTCGAACCATTTTTGGATTTCATCCAAATTCCTAAAGATAGATCACTTTTCCTGAAAATGAGATATGGGACACTCCCTCTTAACACATTTACTGAGGGCTGGAAAGGAATGCGGGTTTCACATTCTACCTGCCCCAGCTGTTCATGTGTGATTGAATCCTTACTGCACTTTTTGTTCGCCTGTAAAGCATACAAGAGGGCTAGAGCAAGATGGTTAAAACCAGTATGTAGGGAGCTGGGAGTTAGTGACTATAGGGTTGCCCTACGCATCCTCTCATCAGACACAACATCTCTGTTTATTGTATGTGGGGTTGCAAAATATTTAGCAAGTGCTTGGCTCACACGTACTATGTTTTTAAATTCAAACAAAGCCTAGATCTTGCCTCCGTAGAAAGTTTATATGTATACTGCTGCTGTCGTATTTTAATTCCCACTATCAAAACTGTATTTGATTGATTGATTGAAAAACTTTATTTCGGCTACAAGCCATAAAAGTATAAAAATAGCATCACATTGCAGAGAAAATATGTAAATTTTTTTTTAAATCTAATGATTACATTTGAAGCACAGAAAAATAACATGAACAATAAATGTCTTGGGGGGAGGTTCACAAGGGGAAAGTCACAATCTATGGATTACAATTATAATCAATTACAATTACCGAAACATACATCAAGAATAGAAAAAAAAACTATAAAAATGCATACTATACACATAAATAGAGGGAACCAAGCCTTATGTTTTGACACCAAGTTTCTTCCTAATCATACAAACACTAAATAGATACCTACTTACACCAAACACTACCAATTGGGAGGTAGTGGATCTAAGTAAGCGCTCAGCTTCTTTAAATGTACTTACACCCAAGTTTTTACACAATGGTTTGATCCATCTTACCCTAGGTTTCTTATAAACTGGACAAAAGAAAAGCACATGAGCTTCGTCTTCTTTTACTTTTTGTACGCATAAAGTACAGAGATCAAGCTCCGTATTTATGTTGTGTCCCCACCTACAAGTGTTTGCATTTATCTGCAGTACTCCATATCTAAATTGCAGGAATACTGTTTTGGCAAGTGGTGGTTCTATTTCATCCATGAATGGTTCAAAAGAAGCTGTATCCTTAAATAGCAAAAACTTAAGGGTTAGTGTACCAATATTAGAATCATGAAGCCTTTCATTATTAACGTATGACCAGAAGGAAAGCTTTAACAGCTTTTTACAATTCGGTGTCAAAGACAACGGATTATCCCAAAAGTGAGCTAGCCCTAGTTTAGAGAACCAGTTAGAAATGTGTTTTAACCATGTAATAGAATTAAGTGTATTCAAACCCATAATTTCTAGTAACCCACTTTTATAGTCATGAGCTCTGGCGTGGTCCATATCCTCACCCAGTAAAGCAACGGCCTTAAATACGCCTGAAGGTCTGTACGCTTGATATCAATATCCAGGTACGTTGGAATTAAGGGCGTTCTCAGTGGAATTCTAAGTAGCCGTCTTATGAAATTGTTTTCGTCATGGTCAAAATTCTTTTTAGAATCGGGTCATCATATTTCGGCACCATATAGTGCCGCTGTTGCGTTTTTGCTTTAAATACTTCCAAAGCCGGTGTAATAGCTTTGGAGAGGCTCCCCCCATGAGTTTTTAAGATAGGCAGTGAATTATGTTTGAGTATCAACCTGCTTTTTTCCAATTGGCCCTTCCATGATAATTTATTATCCAGCAAAATGCCTAGATAATTAAAGCACTCCACATATTCTAATTTTGTATCTTTTAGGACCAGGTTCTTTTTAGAAGATTTTTGTGGGTTTAGGGCCATATATTTAGTCTTTGAGGAGTTAATTTCTAACCCCTTTACCTCACAATAGCTATAAAATTGGTTTACCAGGTTTTGAAGTCCTTTTGGAGTTTGAGAAATTAAGATGGTGTCATCAGCAAATAATAATGCTGTCATCACCTCGTTGCCCAACTTTGGAGAATCATGATTACAATTAGCCAAAAAAGGCGGAATATCATTCACGTAGAGGGAGAAGAGCGTGGGGGCCAGCACGCATCCTTGCCGTACCCCCCTTCTCACTGGTATTGCCTTAGAGACCTCACCATTTCTCCCCCACCTCACTTTGGCATAATTTCCTGTGTGAAGCCTAACGAGTACTGAAATAAGTTCACACGGAACACCCATTTTCCTCAAAGTGGCCCACAAAAGGGAGCGGGGAACAAGATCAAGCGCTGCACGTAGATCCATAAATGCTACGTACAAGCTACCCCTCCTTATGTTTACATACTTCCAACAAATACACATAAACCTAAAGACCTGGCCTACGGTACTTGTCTTTAATCTAAACCCGGCCTGGTATTTAGAAAGGATCTTGGATTCCTCTATCCACTCTAAAAGGCGGTTTAAAATATGTCTGGCAAAGATTTTTTGTAAAAGATCAATTAAACTGATCGGTCAGTAATTGGCTGGCTCATATCGATCCCCTTTTTTTAAAAATTGTGACAATTTCGGCCCCTTTCCAGGTCTCGGGAATTGGTGTCCCTGTCGCTATGGAGTTACAAAGGAAATTTATATACGGGCACCAAACTTCAATATCGTGTTTAAATAAATCCCCAGGAATTTTATCTGGGCCTGGTGCTTTCCCTGCCTTAGTGGCGTGCAGTGCCCGCATTGTCTCCTCTTCACTAAACTGTAACAAACCAGCGCTAGAAACCCGGTCAGTTTCCTTGTCGTCAATTCCCAGGCCCACTTCTCCTACGTCATATAATTTAGAAAAGTGATCACACCAAGTTTTTTCATCTAGATAATGATCCGTAATGGATCGTCCCGTCTTATTCTGTTTAGATATCAGGCTCCAGAAGGTACATTGATCTCGCATCCTGGCTGCATTAAGGAGATCCTCCCAAACAGAGTCATCCCATTCCTTTTTTGCCATGGTGAGGGTCTTATTATAAACATGTCTGCCCTCTCTGATACTCACCCGATCCTTAGTCTTAACTGCCTGGATTAAATTAGATTTTGCTAGACGACATTGCTTATTATACCAGGGATTATCTAGTTCGGTGTGCCTAGTCTTAATTGTTTTATCCTTAGCATAAATTTTACTCAGGAGAGGGGTCAGGGAGTCCACCAGCTGATGGTGCATGTCAAGGACTTCCTGGGAACCAAAGCAAAGGTTTCCATAGCGGGAGATGGTATCTGCAAAAGTGTTATAAATATTTACCATGATCTCTTCTTTGGCTAGAATGTAAGGCCATTTAACGGACCGCCTGTTGTTCGAAACCTGGAGCTCACCCTCCTCCTTAGTTGACTCTATCCCGACAATTGGGTCCATAAATAACTTTGCATCCAACCTCAATTGTAGTGGGAAATGATCACTCTCTGTTCTCTGCTCTATTCTAAAGTCCAATAGCAAATGCCACAAATTAATTGTAACCATTATAAAATCAATGAGCGATTTACAATTACCTTTACTATATGTATAGGCTGCTGGTTTATCAGAGTCAAATCGACCATTACATGCCCTTAGCTCATTAGCCATAGCTAACTGGAAAATCTGTATGGCTGCCACTGTACTTTTGACTGGTCTTAAACTATCAAGCATAGGAATGTTATCTGCCCCGTCCTGTTCCTCAAAAAGGTTTTCAAGTCCCAAGACAGGCTCAAAGCGACAATTGAAATCCCCACCTATAAGAACTTGTGAGTCAGCTTCCAATGTATCCAAATATGATCTCAATTGTTCTACAGCCACGGATTCCTTATTCTGAGAGTTGGGCCTATTATAAATATTTATTACATACAATACCCCCATTTCTTTTATCGACATTTTGACCCCGAGAAGGTCATAGGAGGGGAGAGGAAGGGGGGAAATATCAACATTCAACGTTATTCTTACCCAAATTATTAAACCCCCCGATGGTCTTCCCCTCACTGAGGGAATTGCTCCACAGTGGAAAGCCTTGTAACCCAGTCTGTGGACAATGTCTGTAGCCCAAGTCTCTTGTAAGAGAATAATGTCTTGCTCTTCCATATAGGAGCTCCAGGCGCTGTCCTGAAGATTTCTGGTTAACCCCGCGATATTCCATGACATTAGCTTTACGGATGGCATTATTACTTGGGTAACCGCAGAAATGGAAAAGATATCCAAGGACTTTAATTCAACAACTGCCTTACCCCCTTCGACAGAAACCAGAGCCCCGTTATTGAGATCTGTGCCTTGTCCAAATTTGTATGTAGAGGATGAATCCAACTGTCTTAGTTCACTAATCACAACCTCAGGTACTCTAGTGGGTAGCTCTCTAGACAGGCAAACAGAAGGTAAGCTATCACATGTATTTATATTTTATTGTCTTTTATATTTCTGAACTAGATACATTAGTTAAAAGCGATTTTAAGTTTGAAATGAATGTATGTACTTTTATGATATAAATATATCGAATAAAGTATTTCAACAATCAACAAAAATATAAAATTGCTTAAATTGCATATGAGGAGTAGGCTTCTTCAAAGGAAAATACGGGGGGAAGGAAACCACCAAGTGAAAATTCAGAAAAAGGAGTGGATAAAAATTAGAAATAAGACACAGACACAGGGGGAACTAGCACCACACCGGTCGTGATTCCATCAACCACAAAGATAAAAAATAATGATAAAAATCACCCTGATATAAGACAAGCCAGTCATAAATAAAATGGCGTTTGGACAGAAATTCCAGCTCTACAAATAAAGCGGATATACACTTAGTAATAACCCGCCAATGCACTAAAAGCAGAAAGCCACCGTGATAAGTTTAAGAATTAGTGTCATGAACTTACTCGGAACGGTCAATGATTAGAGCAATCCCATGCTATAGTTCCTGGCATATAAATACTGCCTTCAGATGTCTCCAATGGAGTGGATAAGGTGAGCAGCCTGTAAATTGCGCCCACCAGTATGCCCAGTAAATCGGCTGCAAAACGAAAAGAAGGATAAACTAGCTAAGCTTGTACCGCGCATAAGCTAACTTAAAAACAGAAACTTAAGACATGGAGCGCTCAAGCATTGGCTCGATAATAACCGTGTAAGACACGAGTGCGTCTATATCGCCCCAATATATGTGGGTGGCCAGAAGGATGTTGGAAGTTCCTTGCAATTACTTATTATCAAGCAGAAAACAATTTGCTCCGGCAGTCAATGTTACCCCATTAAAAGACGATAAAAAAGTCGTCACAGGGAAAGTGAAACATCAGATCTTGGTCGTCATCTGAAATTGCCTCATCATGGAAATGTCATGTTAGCCCACAATGCTTAAAATGCATTAAGCATTCATGGACATCATGTAGTCGTGAAAAACGGCAACAAATAAAGTTGCATTACTTGAAAATATTTAAAAAAAATAGAAGTCAGCATCGCAAAGCTTCCACTCATTGCGGGCATTTAAGGTAAAGAACACATCACAATGGCCGCGCCATCTTGGTGAGGGGCCAAACGCCCACTATTAGGATCAAAAACTGTCCAAGTGTGTCATTTAAAACTGTGAAACAATTAAAAGTGCTAACATTATTATGAAAAATTTAATATACGCCTATCAAAAAGGAGGGATAAATACTGCCTTCAGATGTCTCCAATGGAGTGGATGAGGTGGGTAGCCTGTAAATTGCGCCCACCAGTATGCCCAGTAAATCGGCTGCAAAATGAAAAGAAGGATAAACTAGCTAAGCTTGTACCGCGCATAGCTAACTTAAAAACAGAAACTTAAGACATGGAGCGCTCAAGCATTGGCTCGATAATAACCATGTAAGACACAAGTGCGTCTATATAGCCCCAATTTATTTTGTTCCGTGGAGACCAAGCAAGGGTAGTGTTAGGGTGGGCACAACTCAATTTGTGATCACACATTAAAAAAGAGGACTGTAGGAACCTAGCTATTGGCATCAGTTGTAGTACCACAGACACCCTGTGCATGCTTCTGACTGATCACAGCTCATTGTCAGGCCTTGCTCTCTGCCGGCTGAGCCTACAGATGCCACATGTCCAGCACATTACCAACGTATCCCAATCACAAAGTTCAGGTTGTAGACTTCCAATAAACAACCTCAATGCTGGGTGGTACCCGGAAGTAGTCTGTGATATATTGCTACCTCCCAGACAACTTTTCTGATAGCCCAAATATAGGCTGAGTGAAATGTGTAGCTAGGCATATTGCTGGCATCATCCTCATGTGCTCTAGTCTGAGAAATCTATCAAAACGATACCACCGCCCTTGTCACAACTTTTTATGACAAGGGTATTGTCATTTTTAAAAGTTTGTAAAGAGGTAAATTCATCTTTGGTGATATTGTATTGGGGCTTAGGGATAAATTGCAAAGTCTGTTCTAAGCGTTTGAGGACCACTTTTTCAAAAATAGCAACTTCCGGGCCTACTTGTTCAAGGGTAGGTGTGAAAGTTGATGGTAGAGAGACTATATTTTCGATTCTATTATCAGAGTCTCCAGAGGCCTCATTAGAAAAAAATCTTTTTTAACCTATTTTTTCTAAAGAAAGAATGGATATCTTGATGTAGTTCAAAAATGTTTGTATTTGTATGCAGAACAAAAGATAATCCTTTTGAAAATAAAGACATACCTGATCTAGATTGTGGGAAGATAAATTAAAAATGGGGATTACATTCCTTGTTTCCAGTACTGTTTGCTTCGTGTCTCCAGATACTGTTGAGGATCCAGTGAGTACTGATGATTCTGGTAGTTGCCTCTGGGCTGCGGTTGGAATCTTACCCGTTGGCGACCCCGTTTCATACTGCGCTGCCCTAAAAAAAGGCTGGCGGGCGTTTCTATGGTTATTAGGTGGATTGTAGGGGCCTTCCTGTTCATGATAGTTGGAACTGTTTTCTCCATCTGATTCAGATGTATCTGAAAAAGTATTTATTTTGTGGAATTTTGAGTTATGTTCAGTTTCATAATGATCTAATTTATAGAAATGTTCACTGAGATAAGGGTAAGTTCTTTCAAGGGTGTGAAATCTTTTATCTTTTGCTAGTTTGTCAGATTTTCTTTTAGCTAGGTATTCTGTAAAATAAGTTATATATTTTTTAACTTCTTCAAGATGTTTATTGGTCTCTTCTATGCTAGTGGAGTTTTTTATTTTTTCTTCTAGATCTTCTATTTCTTTTTTCATAGTGGAGGCTAGATCTTTGGAAGTTTCGAATATTAAAATCATAAGGTCCCGGAGCATCTGCTCGCGATTATACTCTATTTTGTTAAAAATGATTTCCGATCAAAGAACAGACCAGGTATATTGCGTACCCGAAGACCTTGGGGAATAACTCCAGCTTTGAGATAACTTAGCATGAACTCACCATGAGCCTCTACTCTAGCTAATTTCTTCTGTAGATTAAGATGTTTATGTATATCGTCATAACTTTGAGGGTGAGAATTGGAGCTATTCCCAAAGGAACTGCTAGTTCCTACCAGAATATCGAAATCTTCATCTGAAAACCCAAATGTTTGCAATTGGGCCATATTAAAGATGTCACTAACCGATATTGCTTCAGATGAGGAAAAAGATCATATAAACAAGAAACAAGGGAGGAACCCTCAAGGTTAGAAAGAGAAATGGAAAAAATCACAAAAAGTGAAAATTATTAAAACATACATAAATTCCTTTTAGTTTAGTGTTATTTTTAGTTTGCTGGTCTTCATTGTATTGTTAAACTTTGGTTGTTTGCCTGGGTGTGTTATTTGTCATTATACTCAGCTCTTACTAAGCCACCCCTGCGGTTGCTAAGGGCTCACTCTCCGCGGTGGCCGCTTAAGGCCTCGGCACTCGCAACTGTAGCCACACCTCCCTTCACCCGTCATTAGATCTCTGGTGGGTCCCTTTGGCGGGGCGGGTTCCTGGCTCCGCCTAGGGCCGCTGCGATCATGAGTGTAGTCTAACCACATCCATCGGTCAGTCTCTGGTGGTGCCGGCGGGCCTTTTAGTGTGGTGGGCTCAAGCTCCAGCTCCAGACCCCTGGGCTGGAAGATACATCCGGCCTCCTTCAGGACAGCGCTAGGGTGCGGCGTGCGACATGCTACACAAACTGAAGTCCCATGTGTCAAAACCTTGTTTTAAATACACCTTTGCCTACTAGTTCCCCAAACTTGCCCTTCCATCAAATTAGCTTAACATACTTATCTAATCAAACAGCAAGAGGTGCTGTAACAGTCACAGTAATGTACGGTCAAGAAATACTTACACTCAGGAAAAGATGTTGTTGATGAGATCCTGACAAATGTCCCCTCCTTCTTCACCACTATCATCTTCATCTGGCATTTCATGGTCCTCACCCGGTGGGTCACTGTGGTCTCCATCGTCTGTAATGTAAGGGATATTCCATCGCAGGGCAATGCTGTGGAGCATGCAGCAGGTTTTGGCAATTTTGCATACCTTCCCCGGTGAGGAAAGGAGGGCTCCACCTGTCCTATCCAGACATCTAAATCTGGCCTTAAGGAGCTCCCAAACCTGCTTTACTGGCCACCGTGTTCTTCCATGAGCCTCATTGAAGCAGACTTACCCTGGCGTTGTTGGATTCCTCAGTGGTGTCAACAACCATGGTCGGCTGGGATATGCTGTGTCGCCTATATGTAAGTTACACATACGTGCACAGTTTGAGATGGTACTACTTAACATTACCCATACATAGTTAGGACAGTTCATACTTACCAACAAGCCAGGTTCTCTCTGGTAGGAGTTGTGACATCATCTGGGGCATGGTACTGTTCCGCAGTACAAACTAATCATGGGCAGAACCTGGGAACAAGCACAGACGTGTGAGATGTAGGCAGACAACTTACAGGTTGACTGAGTGGAAGTGTTTCCTATCACGGTAAGCTTATTCCCTGTCATGTGGAGATATCACAGCTATATGGATGCCATCAATGGATCCAATCACATGTGGGATGCAAGCAAATCTATAAAACTCCTCCTTCACATTTGCCAAATCCTCAAGTCTGTAAACATGTATGTATCGCAAATGAATCACATCAAAGAAGAAAGGACTATTGCTAGCACACCACTGACCATTGAATGTGACATACCACCAAATATTGCCAATGTGTATGGCAATGAACCAGTGGCAGAAAAATGCAGTGCTGCCTTTAGTTGCACTATTGGTGGGATACAATTTGGGTTTGTGGTTTGAGGCAGGAGATTAGGCTCCAACTGATGACATAAATCACGTAGTGTTTGCCTATTCAGGTGAAACTTTTTTATTACATCTCTTCTGTAGGTCTGGAAATGGGCAGTACACTGGAGGCTGCCTTCTCCCCCCTCTCCCAAGGTACCTATGTATGAAGTGACAACATATCAGTGCAAGGGTCACAGTAACATATGTGCACTTTCAATCAAACAATCATGTGACACAACATAACTGGTGGGTGGGTGGAATTTGCATAATTGCGTTACGCAAATCTCCGCGAAACTGTAAAAAATCTCTGCGAACACGCAGAAATTCCGCAAACACACGGAATTGCTTGTTTGTGATGCTTTTTTCCTGTTCGCAATCGCTCTTGCGTGCTCGGGGGGAAATATCTCGCGAACATGCATTTTGAGAACGCGAACAAGCAAAAAATGTTGCGAAGTCGTGGAACGCAGAATTCTAGGCAATTTTGCGTTCACCGCGGAAGGCGAAATTACCCAAATTCCGGAACGGAATTTGCCGCCCAGGCCTAATCTTTACTATGAATATGTAACATGTGAGTAGTCTCCTGTCCAACATCAATAATGCCCATTGTGCAGTTTACATGTGTTTGTAGTATTGATGTGCAAATATTGCCTCACAAAGGTGATATTTGCAAATTATTTATTTGTAAAATATTTTATGGGCAAAATACCGTCAACGGAGGTATACACTGCAGCATACTAATCTAGCAGTAAGGCCCAGTCACACACAACACAAAAGCTGAGTTTCGAGGTAAAGTACATGGCTATTATATTCATTCCCATGTCAATATGTATGTAAACCCTTCATATTAATGGTGGTAATGCATTAAAATTTAAAAATTCACTACTTTCAACAGTTGATATGGTGGACAGGCTGGCATCGCTCTTGGCACACTCTGACGGTGGCGCTGTCTTACACGCAATGCGCGGTTCACCACACAGACACAGCCATTGGCTAATGTTGTTGATAGTGACGGTAGTTCGCCAATGGCTGTATTCATCCCTGCTGATTAATGCGTACGTTGCATACATGTACGTGCAGTTTCAAAAATAGTCCACTTGCCTATAGACACTGCTGCCACCAACACCTCCTCCACTTCAGCTGCTGTTCGCTACCTCTGGGAGCACTCAAGGAAGATCAAAAAGTGGAGAGGGCCAGTGCTTTCTCTACAGAAGAACTGGAAATGCTGGCAGACGAGGTCCTCCCCCGGTATGGCCAGCTCTATGGCTCAACAGAGAAACAAGTGAGATACTAACAATGTAAATAACTCTGTGTAACTCATACATTGCCATGTTCACAAGCTACATTGAGCCACTGAGTCACATTATACCTCTAAATGGTGTTGTATCACTTGTAGGTCTCTACATAGCAGAATCATGTTATTGATTGTTGAGCACTATACACTGTGGATGTGACATCACCATTGTTTAAGGAAAATATGAAAATTCATTAAGCCCATGTTGGGTGTATGTAGCCAGCTATGCGCTCATACATTTAATGGTATCTGTGAAATTGATACACCTCTGAAAATGCCAAATATGAAAACATGTGCATATCTTAGCAGCATGAGGAATCTATCAAAAAAGCTTCTTTTGGTGAGACGGAAGTTCCCCTGGTATACCTTTAGTGCAGCTTTGTATGCATTTTGGTCGTCTGTGAGGTACTTCTGTCTCCATATTCTCTAAAGGTTCTTGCATTGGCCTTTACAAGAGCTGAGCTCAGCCATAAACCATGGAGCGGTTGCGTTAGATGTTGTCTGAGAGACCTTTTTAATAAGTGCAAGTGCCTTGATTGTCTCGGTAATCCAGGTATCAAGGTCAGAACAGTGGAGGTGGAGGTCAGGGCCTGGTTGATGGCCTCTGGCTGTAGCTTGTGAGAGGCCCGATAGGTCAAGGAAGTACTATCTTTCGTGGGCGGCTTACTGCAAGCCTGGGCCCAGGTAAAGGCGATGAGATAGTGATCTGTCCAAGGGAGAGGCATGGATTGTGTAGTTGCTAGGTTCAGGTTAGTAAAAACCTGATTGAGAGTATGTACAGCTAAGTGGGTAGGCCAAAAGATCTCTTGTTTGAGCATCGAAGGGGTCATAATTTCAAGTAGGGCGATGCATTCTGGCCCTGTAGTGTTGTCTATTTGAGTATTAAAATCACTGACTACCATAAAGTTTGCATATCTCATTGGCCACTGTGCCAATGCGCATTCCAATGAGCACAGGCACTTACTGGCTGGGAAGGGTGATCGGTACACCTGTTCCCCTGCAAGTGATTGATTTGGCGAGAGGGAGAGGCAGAAACCTAAAGCTTCGATCTCAAGGAGTCCTTTCACGTCGAAAGTTGTGTATTTTTAAATATGATTGCCGTCCAACCACCCCTGCCCGAGTCGCGGTCCTTCCTAAGAACTCTATAATTTGCCGGGATGGCTGATGCTAGTATGGGGTTGGCTGGGGCCAACAGCCCCAGCCAACCCCATACTCTGTACCGAAGAGTATGCCCAGGTCCTCATCCCTGAGTAAGTCAAATATAAGTTCTTTGTGTTTCTGAAGCGATCTTGTTTTGAGAAGGGCTGACCTAAACTGCTTCTGAGTTATCTCAGCCCATACGGGGCTGTGATACGCCCTGTGGTGAGCCGGAATAACCATAGTCCCAGCGCAGCTGGGGCAGATGAGTTCTTTGCAGGGGGTGTCCGGGGACCAAGCTGTCAGGAATTTCCTTTTGGGTGACAGAGTAATGAAGGAATCCCTATCAAAATGGATATGATGTTAGTCTGTTGGCATCATACCGGCATAGAGGCTAGCGCTGGCTTCTTACAGGACGCTGAAGGGCGCAGACGGGCCTGCCTTTAGCACGCCAGCGGCGCATCCGCTGTGTGGCTCCGTATATGTGCATGGGGGCAGGGAGTGCAGGACAACTAGAGCAGGCACTCCCCCAAGATGGCGCCTCCCAAATGTCACCGCCCTTCCCAGCCCAGCCAGGAGGAAGTGTGCTCCCCCTGGTACCCTTTCAGGTGGTAAGTGTGCCGCGTAGTACAATGGATAATAGTGACTTTGTAAAAAAGGTGCAAGTAATTAAAACAGTAGTTTAAAACAGCGCCAGAGTTTTAATATAAGTCCTAAAATAGCAACAAATTCAACAGTACAGTTTCAATGCGCACAACAGATTTAGTCAATCAGGTAAAGTGCAATGTGCAGCGTACAGTGGCAGAAAGCCAAGCCACTTGCTTGTCTCAGAGACCCCAAAGCCTTAGCGCATCCGTGCTGCGGCTCCGTATATGTGCATGGCGGTGGGGAAGGCAGGACCACTAGAGCGCGCACTCCCCCAAGATGACGCCTCCCAAGTGTCATCGCCCTTCCCGGCCCAGCCGGGAGGAAATGTGCTCCCCCTGGTATCCTTTCAGGTGGTAAGTGTGCTGCGTCGTACAATGGATAAAAGTGACTATGTGAAATAGGTGCACACAATTAAAACAGCAGTTTAAAACTACGCCAGAGTTTTTAGATAAGTCCGAAAATAGCAACAAATTCAACAGTACAGTTTCAATGCTCACAACAGATTTAATCAATCAGGTAAAGTGCAATGTGCAGCGTACAGCAGCAAAAAGCCGAGCCACTTGCTCGTCTCAGCGCCCCCAGAGCCAGTGTGTGTTGTCAAAGGTGATGCTCTCCTTACTATAAATATATTTTCTATAATTTAATAACAGCTTCCCTTCATGGCATTTAATGTGTTTTTTGCAGTTTTAACATTTTATCCTTGCGTTTTAGAGTATAATAAATATAAATTAAAAAAATATGATGTTATATTAATTTTAATGTATTTACATTGCAGATACACATTTTAGCTTGTTTTCTGGATTTTGTCTTTACTTTGTGTTAGTTGTTTTTGGTACCATTTTATTTTGTTGCAAAACAATTTATTAGTTGTGTTGGTTTATTTTTTAATCTAAATTGTAGTTAGAGGTGTGTTTCTTTTCTTTTTTAAATATGTTAAAGCTCATGTTTAGTTTAATTTTAATTTTGAGCTTTGGTACTATACATACTTTCGAAGAAGTCTTTTTAAAAAATGTGAGTAATTCTATGTTGGTGCTCTTATTTTGCTTTCTTTTCAGCGTTTCCTTTCTTGTAGAGGATGCACTTGTGATTTGAAGAAATAACTAATATACTTTGAATTAGTTGTTGTCTTAATATATTTTTAGGTATTTTGTTTTGTTATAAAGTGTAACAGTCATCTTTTGTACGTTTGCATTCTGTCCCGCTTAAAGTTTTTCCTAGGAAGTGTTTTTTTGTGCCTATTTGTGGCTTTTTCCTAGTGTTTGTGAACTGGAAAAACATTTCTATGTGTTAACTGTTTTCAAGTTTAATTTGATTGGTTGGTTCGAGAGTGATTTGATTTGTTTTGCTTCTATAATGATCACCTTAATTATTGTTTTCTCTATCTAAGGTATATTCACTTTATTTTAACTTATTTTATATATATTTATGAATTTAAAATAATATCATGTGTTTTATTTAGATTTATGTTGATTTTCCAGTGTTCAATAGTTTGTTTTTCATGATTGTTGTTATGTTTCCTTAGTTTTGATGTGTAGGCAATATTTGTTATTTGTATTTTAGATATTTTTTCCACGTTTTTGTGTTTACTGTTTAGGTATAGCATCATGACATTTATGTTTTTGATTTGCTTTGGTAATATTTGTGGATTTTGATATCATTTTTCTTGACGTTGTACCATACAAACCAATTTTTCCAAGGTACATTTTTGCAAACCTGCATAAATATGCCAGGGAAAAATTGCATGGCAAGTACCAGTGCAGGCAAATTTTGGTAAATCTTTTTAGCAACATTTGTGAGTGGTGCTGTTTACTTAGCCGATGAATTTGGATGCCTGTAGTGTTGGAAACTATATAGATATTGCATCCTCCTCAAGACCTTAGGGGAAATATTTTGAACTTTTGTAAAAAGGTTGAATCAGTTATGCCAAAGCAGCAGTGAAAGAGTTACTTTAAAAAGCATACATAATCTTTCAAATAAAAGTTCTGGTCAGTTTTGTGTCCCTGTCCCACCTAATGATAATGTTGATATTCCAAATTAACATTGACCCAATGAAAGAATTTTATAGGTATGGGGCAACTCTTTCAATGGTGGAAGAATATGTTGTCCCTTTTTTCTTTTACATGCATAAAAAAGTATGTGATTTGGATGTTCTCCACTTAGATACTCTTTGCTAGATTGGTGTTCCTAGTTATTTACTATTGGTTGAAAAACTCTTCATCATAATTATTAGGTATGTCAAGACACTATACACAATGGGGCAGATTTACAAGCCCCTTGCGCCACTTTTGCGTCACTTTTCCCATGTTAAAAGTGACGCAAAAGTGTTGCAAGGGGCTTGTAAATCTGCCCCAATGTTTTTACATCTCATACTACTTTACACTAGTTAGCTGCAGAAGTGGACTTGAGTGATAAAAATATTTGGAGCCATTTGAGTGAGAATCCAGTGGAGGTTGTAAAAGTATGCATTTAGATTTGCATAACTACTCCCATATGCTGTAGAAGTCCAATAAAATAGGGATGGCAACATTCCTGAAACTAACAATTTATCTGGCCCTCACATCTCAAATGTGAATAAAATGTAATTAACAGTGATGCACTGTTTTGTCTCAGTAATAATTATCACAATTTGATCGCACGATTCAATGAGCTAGCCAGTGGCCTATCCCTTCTCAAGGCTGAAATGCAAAATCTATCAACTGTTACCAAAAAACTCCTAAACAAACACAGAGCTACCAGTGCCACTGTGAACCAAATCAGTCACCAAACTAGCAGATATATCACCAAGAACTCACACCTCGAGGACACCAAACAGTATAAGATACCTTCAGCTAATGACCCATCTCATCCTAGGAGGGCAACTGCTGTACTATCTGACAATGACATAGTTGACCTCTGCATATCCTATGCCAGCCCGACAGGCAACAGTGAGTCTCATTGTGGCACTATCCAATCCATTTAAACCAACCCCTACAGAGAATCCACTCACAACTACAAATCCATTAATAGAGAAAACCTCACAAATATCAACATAGTGCAGACTACTCCCCTCCATTCAACTAGCAAGATAAAATGTGCACTCATTAATTGCAGATCTGCTAGCAAACATGCCCCTGACATTTGCGAAATCATCCTCGCGAATGATCTTGACATTATCGTCCTTACCGAAACATGGCTAAATAGTTCTTTTTCTCCCATCCTGGACCTACTGGTACCTCCTAGTCACGACCTAATCCGCCTAGACAGAAACATGCAACCTAGCCTGCATTTATCGAAACACAATGGCAGTCAATCAAGCAGACTCCATCTCTTTATCCTCCTGCAAATATCTCTGAATCAACATTTCTGATGACAAGCGCCTCGCCTGCAAACTTCACATAATTTTCCAATCCCCCCCAGGGTGATAATTTGATGTTCATCGATGAGCTAATGGAAGTCATTACATCCGATGACAACTCACAAGTGCCACAGATTTTCCTGTGTGACTTCAACCTCCATTGGAACAACTCAAGCGATCATGGTGTAAGCTGTCTTAAATCTTTTCTGTCAAACCAGGATCTGTCCCAACTCTGTGACAGTCCAACCCACAACAAGAGACACTAGGCCTCATCATAGCTAAAACAAACATGGTATCATTAGAATCCATCACCCCATGTGGCTGGACAGACCATTATAGCATTTTTTTCTCCATCAATATCGAGGTAACTCCAAAAAACGGGTCAACCCACAAAAACAAAACAATGGAAAAGGAATATACAAAATATCAACCCCATCGACCTGGTAAACCGATGCAACTCCACCCTAATCCCCACGACAGACATGGCTGACGTCCATGACCTCAGAGTCTTTTACAATTCCACGACACTTGAAATTCTTTACTCTGCAGGGCCCCTCCAAGAAAAAAACTTTTCCTCCAAACTCTCCAAACCATGGTTCAATGAGAACTTGAATTTGGATCGGCGCAAGCTAAGATCAGCGAAGCGACTATCCAAATCAGCACCTTGCATTGAGCACCTATATCAACTTAGAGTGCTGAGGAATTCATACAATAGGAAGATCCTAAAGGTTAAAGCAGACTTTTTTAAATCCCAGCTGAACCAAGCCATCAACCGCCCCAAAAAACTATTCAAAATCGTCAAACACCAAGTGCGCAACAAGCCTAACTCCATGGAACCAAGCGACTCGGTTACACCTAACTGCGATGAGCTGGCCAATTTCTTCCTATAAAAAACAAAACCAATTAACTCGACATCCAATCTAAGAAGGCCCTCATACAAACTATGGCCCTTGACGCTAAATTTCACTCTCAGATAAAGGTTCATTTTAGTACTCCAACAGAAATCCCAAAAAACAATGGCACACCTTCTCGCCCATCCTTGAATAGGACATCTATAACACTCTTCTAATGATTAACCCCTCAAATCACTTCTCGGACCCTTTACCTCGTTCTTTATTCAAAATGATAAAAACCTCTATGTGTCCCCTATGGTCAAAGATCGTAAACGCCTCTCTGAGACAAAGCTCCATACCGAACTGTCTTAAAATAGGGCAGGTCACACCTATACTAAAGAAATTCGACTTCCTCCCCACTGATCTCAACAACTACGGCCCTATATCCAAAATCCCCACTTTGGCGAAATTGCTGGAAAATGTGTTCAAATACAACTAGGCAAACCACATCAAGAATTACAACCTCCTAGACTAACACCAATCCGGCTTCCGGCAAGGTCACAGCACTGAATCTGCACTAACCCACATAAAGGACGACATACTAAAAATGCTTGACCACACCGAATCATGCCTATTGATACTTCTTGACTTATCCTCCACTTTTGATACTGTTAAGCATGACAACCTACTGTCCTTACTGGAATGAAGGGTGGGCCTAACTGGCACAGTGCTACAATGGTTCACCTCCTTCCTAAATAACAGAACACAAAGAAAGAATTAAGACAAAGCATTCACTCTCTCACCCCTCCATGATCAACATAGGGGTTCCACAGGGCTCAGCACCCTCACACATCCTTTTCCATTTACTCATGGAACCCCTGGCAAACACACTGAACTCTCCGAACATTCTATATCACCTATATGCAAACGAGTCTCAACAGTATATGAAAATCTCCCAACCAGAAGACTTCATCTCCCTCAACGCTATTCTACAGAATACTCAAAGTTGGCTCACTGAGAACAACCTCATGCTTAACACCCAAAAAACAGAATTCCTTCTCATTTCCCCTCCCAATCACACACCCAAGATAGACTTATGGTTGAAACATCTTACTTCCTTTGACTGTGCTCCCCACATAATTGACTCCACAAAATGCTTGGGAGTCACCATTGACAAACACTTGAACATGCAGGCACAAATCAATAGTGCCACCAAGGGAGCTAATCATCTGATGAGCATGCTAAGGAAACTTAAACCCTTCCTCCCACAAAACGACTTAAAAATGGCAGTACAAGCCCTAGTGCTTCCAAGATTGGACTATAGAAGCACCACTCTATGAGGTCTCCCCAAATACAAGCTTGCCCCACTGAGGGCTTCGCTTAACGCAGTGGCCAGACTGGTCTCAGGAACTAAAAGAAATAACCACATTTCTCTGACTTTGAAAGCTCTGGACTGGCTACCCAAGAGTCAAGAATACACCTAAAGATCGCCTGCATGACCCACAAAGTCTTGCATACCAATACCCTAAGTTACTTTGCAGGAATGCTTGAGTGATCAGGAGGATGCAGACTATTGCGCAGTGTGAGTTCACTACTACTGAAACCACAATCATTCCACAAAAAGAGAACTGGTTGCAGAGCATTCTCAGGGATCACTCTGAAGAATTGGAACTCCCTACCTCCAGTGGTTCCCAGAATCACTTCCTTTACCCCCTTCAAAAAAGAAGTAAAACTGCTCCTAATGAACAAATTCACATCCTAAGATAATGATTACCAGTCTCCTATGCTACCCTTATACTACTGTCCACCTCTTTTGTACTGAATGACGAATATCGAATGTATGTATACTACCTCAACCACCTAATATGTAATAACCTGTGTATTGTAAAGCGCTCTGATTCCCTTGTGGATCATTCCTTGATAACTACTAGTCTCCAATGCCACCCATATACTCCTATCTACCTCTTTTGTATTGAATGGCGAATACCGAATCTATGTATACTACCTCAACCATCTAAAGCTCAACAGCTGTATATTGTAAAGCACTCTGATACCCCCGTGGGTCATGTTGGTGCTATATAAAACTTTATAAATAAACTCAGTGCAATAAGTGTAGCCTATGTTGGGAGTATTCTAATTTCAGCATGAGGGAACAAAGTGGTGCTTTTATCCTAGCTTTGATAACAGAGATTAAAGAGTCACGGGGAAAAGACTGAGCTATGAATTATTTCGCAGGTCTCCGATGCAGTTTGTTTTTAGTGTGTGACCTCTGAACCTTCAACCCACTGACAGTGCTTACTGCAGCAGTTATAAGCCAGGGCGCTGCTTTGTATAATCCAAGAGGGGTCTTGAGAGAGAGAGAGAGAGAGGAGAAATATCTGCCTGGACATTCTGCATTAGACCTATTAATGCCACTAGTTGATTTTAAATCGATTGTTTTTAAGTTGTTTATGAATGTATGTAATTAATTATGTATTATTGATTTTTGCTGTATTTGTATGATATGAATTCTTTTTTGTATACATGTCTAATTTAAAAATAATATAATTTTTTAACGGATTTGTGCCTCGATTGCTCTCCCTTATTGCAATCCTGTTTCCCTTCATGTTGTTATTGAATGCCTAGGGTTTATACACACATTTTGTTTTCCCTGTCCTAGGAACTGTATTTACCTTCACAGGGGTTCCTTTTTATTTACATACCATTCTGCATTAGACGCCATCCCTGATACAAGCAGTGCTGTAATACTGGAATTCGACCATCTTTAAAGTGTCCTGTCTTGCAGATCTCAACCTGAAAGTAGAGCCTACATTAAAGTCACCCAAGATGTGAGCTGGTTGTGTTATAGCAAACACAAGGAGATGATGAACGGTGCACTGAAACATTTCAGACATTCACCCCCAGTCACAGATCTGGGTTGAATCCATCCTCATTCTTTAGCTCACTTCGCCACCCCAGTTCAGCCCAGCTATATGCAAATCATTCTTGGCCCTGTTCCTCATGGGAACAATCCAGCCTGAACTGCCAAGCCAGATCTTCCCTGGACCAGAAACAAGCATCCTGGGGCCGGTTTTGGGGTAACACCCCGCATCAGCCAGGCTAGCTTGAATCCAGAGGCAAAGTGAGGAAAGGACCCATGTCTGTGCATACCCTGCCAACTTAGGGCAAACAAAGCAAACACAAGGAGATGATGGACGGAGCACTGAAACTTTTCAGACACTCACCCCAGTCACAGATCTGGGTTGAATCCATCATCATTCATTAGCTCACTTCGCCACCCCCGTTCAGACCCAGCTATATATAAATCAGTCTTGACCCTGTGGCTCATGGGAACAGTCCAGCCTGAACTGCCATGCCAGGTCTTCCCTGAACCGGAAACAAGCATCCTGGGACCGATTTTGGGGTAACACTCCTCATCAGCCAGGCTAGCTTGAATCCAGGGGCAAAGTGAGCAAGGGACCCACATCTGGGCCTACCCTGCCAACTTAGGGCAAACAAAGTAAACACAATTTCAATTTCAAAAGATACTTTATTCGGTTTAAATCACAAAAACCATAAAAGTGTACAAGCATTAAAACAATCCACAACCCACCCAGGATAAAATATAACATATAACATGGATAAAAAACAGAAATATACAGAGTATAATGGCAGGATATTTTTTCCTTTTAAAAACAACAGTGTACACATCAGTGACCTTAATTAAAGTTTTAAACAGTAGTTTATTTTTATATGAAGTCCTCTAAGGCCAAGCAATCTTTTTGCCAAGTCTCGTTGCGATGGTTAAAAATTTAGCCACATTGAAAATGACCCAAATCTCTGCCAACAGTTGAAGGTACAGCAGGGCTGGCTTCACTTGCCTAAAACCCTTTCCTTTTAGTAATGGTATAATAAATTTAAGTCTAATACCTTTGAAGTGGTCACAGAAAAACAAAAAATGAGCCGTGTCCATGATTGAGCAACCATCACATTTGCATAATGCTAGGTCCTTACTCCTAGTCCAAACAGGGCGGCCAGAAATTAAAAGATGTATTTTATTCAAACGGAACCTTGTTAACAGGTACCTGTGATTAGCGTTATTCACAACTTTGAGGTACAGTTCCGGTTCAGGGTCGGGTGAGGCAATCAGTTGGTGGGACCTGACAGAGGATTTGAGCAGCTCCCTGCCCTCTCTATCCATTCCTCTATTTAGCAAGAAGGTATTTTTGACCCATTTCATGTCCCCTTTCACCAAGCTTGTAGGTTTATCAAACAATTCTGGTCGTCCCAGTTTTACACACATTTGTTGCACGTACTTCAACCAGGTGATTTTATCCCAGTGGTCCAGGCTTAAGCAATCTTTTAAGATTTCGTGGTTTACATCAAGCTCTGGGTTTAACCAAACTGCCAACCATTTTAATAAGGGGGCCAGGGCAATTTTGTCTTCCAAATAGCCTACACCACACTCCTGGTGGACTATGTAATTTGCGGTAGAATTAGGCAAGGAAAGAAGAGTTTTTAAAAAATTGTCCTCTGAGACCTGGAGCGATGAGACCTGTTTGAAGCCCCACAAGTCGGCCCCATACATGGCAATTGCAGTGCATTTGGAGGTGTATACTTTTAGTACTGCCTCAATGGGTTTCACTCCTAGTTTACGGGAGAATCTTAGTACTGCTGAGATTGAACGTGCCAGGGAAGTTTTTTTCTCCACCAGTTGGGGGTTCCACGTGGAGCCCTCATCGAAGACCACCCCCAAATAGGGAAATCTAGAAACTCGTGACAGCTTGTGTTTATTGCAAAATAATGACATCACATTTTTCCTTGACTTGGCTTTGTGACCTACTACCATGACGTGGGACTTCCCAAAATTAACACTCAGGTCAAGTTTATCCATAAAAGCATAAAAGGAGTTCAGCAGGCGTTGGAGTCCTAGTGAGGTTCTAGCTAGGAGGGCAGCGTCATCCGCATACAGTAAGGCAGGCAGTAGATATTTCCCAGCCTTCGGGATATCCTTACAAACTCCACTCAAAGCTTTGCCAAGGTCGTTGATATATAGTGTAAAGAGCAGGGGAGCAAGAATGCACCCCTGTCTCACACCGTTAATAATGCTAATTTTCTCCGTGCAGTTCCCCTTTCTATCGTAGCGGACCGTTGCTGTAAGATCCCTATGGAGATCTGCTAGGAAATAAACTATGTTGGGGTCTGTTCCGATATTAAGGAGCTGGCCCCACAGTTTGGATCTGTTTACCCGGTCAAACGCCGAGGACAGATCCATGAAAGCGATAAACAATGAACCTGGCTTAGCTAAGGTGTACTTCCCAATAATCAACTGTAGATTTAGGCTTTGGTCAATTGTACTACGTCCCTTACGGAAACCGTACTGTAAAGGTGAAAGTGTATTGGTTTCCTCTAGCCAGGTGGTCAATTTACCTAAAACCACCCTCCCCAAAACCTTGACTGCAGAGTCAATAAGGGATATAGGTCGGTAGTTACCAGGGTCCCCCCTGTCCCCTTTTTTATAAATTGTCACGATTACCGACTGTGACCATGACTCAGGAATGCCCGTCTTAGAAACTCTATTAAAAACATTAGTTAAAACTTTGGACCAAAATAAAGTCTCAGCTTTGAAAAGATCAGAGGGGACGCCATCGGGCCCGGGGGCTTTGTTACTGGTCATCAAACCAATAGCCACTGCCACCTCCTCCTCATTCACAGATAAGGTGTATGGTGATTGAGGGAATGCGGTCGGGCATTCTACCACCTGGGTCTCGTCTTCATAAACTGAACTAAAGTGCATGTGCCATCGTTCTTCCTGGATACCACAATCCAATTCATTGTTGTTGGAGTCCGAGAAATAAGGTTGATTTACCACTGCCCAAAACTTGGCGCTGTTTTTTAATACATCTGTAGAGGTTAGATCAGCCCAAGCATCCTCCCTAATCTCACGCCGCCTTTTTTCAATTGTGGTCTTATAATCTCTCCTAAGGGCAGCTACTAGCCGTCTATCAACTGGTTCTGACTTAAGGGCAGCCTTGAGTTTATGGTTTGCCGCTGAACATTTTTTGTCGAACCAGCCGTCATTCCCTTGTGTTCTGCCTTTACCATGAGCAGTTAATTTGGAGAGAATATCAATGCAGACCTTTTTATACGCCTCCATTACTTCACCATCCCCAGCCCGATCATCCATACACAACATCAGGTCATCCCTACTACTCTCACACAAGTTACAAAAAAACTCATCTGGGATTACTTTACACCATTTGATTCTGCGTGCTTGGTCCGTTAAGCGCAGATCATGCTTGTCTGTCAGGTTTTTACAGCTATCCTTGATGACAAATATGTTCTTTACTTTTAAAACCACAAGATTGTGATCACTAAAGTGGGACCTTAAGACTGAGTAGCTACTACTTTGGGCTCCATTAGTGCTGTAGAGGAAGATATAGTCGATCACAGAGCCACTGCCATGGCCCGTGAAAGTGGGGATATCCCCATCATCCGCCTTTGGTAAGATAAGCCCATGTTCAGCCAACATTATTTCCAAAAAGGTGCCCTGCTCTGAGTGTTCAAAGTGGGTATTTTCTTCGTCCGGGGTACCAAATAACACATTGGGGGGGCAGTTTTCCTTACATCTATGAATATTGAAATCTCCCATCAACAAAATGGTACAGTCATGCTCTGCCGACTCTTTAAAGTCGGCCAGAAAAGTACTTAACATCATCAAATTACTTACTGGACTGTCCCTGTCAAATGAGTTATAAAAATTTATGACCAAGACATTATGATGATTCCTATAGGAGATTAAGACAGCAACACAGTAAGGACAACCAGTGGCTACTTGCGTATATGTCCCAGGGATTTTGGCAGAAATCAGAGTGACCAAACCCCCTCTGGCACGCCCCCTCGAGGATCCAACTGCTGGAATTGAGAAGGTAGTAAACCCATCCAGAGTCAGTAGATTTTCAGTGTCCCAGGTCTCCTGCAGGGCTATTAGGTCCATGGAACCTATTAGGTCCCGCCAAATTGGGTTATCCACTTTGTTTTTAAGTCCCGCAATGTTCCAAGTTGCCATTGAGAAGTCCTCGCCCCCCCGGGGCCCAGCCGTTTTTACATTAAGAGGCTCTCCTCCTTCCCCACCCTCACAGTTAGTGGTAATTGAACAGGACATCTGCCCGCCCAAAATGCTCTTATCCGTTTGCATAGAGAATGAGGTGTTGTTTTCAGGCTTTTCTGTACAGGGGGAGACCTGTATTTGTCAATCATTCCCGTCTAAGGTTGACAAGTAATCATATCGGTTAGAAGTGGGAAAATTGAAAAAATTGTCATATCCCTGAGCAAACTGTTGGTAATTGAGTGGGTGGCTATTATGGGGCTCTGCCGCAAAACCCCCATAGGGCGGTCTTCCTCTTCTTGACCTGACCTGGTTCCAGCCCGCATTAACACCTTCAACCCAGCCTGCAGGGTGTGCCTCCCAAGGGGGGTTTTGCCTATGAGTTATTTTTGACTCCTGTGGGCCCCTTAACCAACTCCATCTATTATCTGTTTGGTTACCCGGAAGATAGAAATAAGAGAGGGGCCTAGCGGTGACAGTACTAGCTTGGTATCTAGGGGACCCTCTACAAATTAAATCTACCACCTGTGTGTTCTCAAAGGTGACCACCACACAGTCCCCTTGCAGACTTTTCCTGTTTCCTCCCACCCAAGGGGTTCTTTCCACCATTAAAATGTTACTTGGCATGTTAGGTGGTAAGGGATAATTTTTAGAGAGCCAATGGCACACTTTATTTTTTAAGGCCTGGTTGGATTCAGTTTCTAGAGATGAAATTTCACTGACCCCAGTGAGAATCACTACATAGGGGCAGGCATCTGGGGGGAGATGGATGTTTCTACGGACCATGACCTTAGGTCCGGTTGTCGATGCCGGGTTTGGGGTCGGTGGAATGAGGTCATTTGATTTAACCTGGGGGGGTGGCTTGGGTTTAGTTGGATTTTCAGGTTGTTTTATCACCGTGGTCTTAGATTTAGTGCCTTCCTCAGCGGGGGTGTTACTTGTACTGTTAGAAGCGTTACTATTAACCACAGTAGCTTTTTTGCCAGCCATAGAAGACTTGGTGGCTGTATTAGTAGTGTGGGATGTTTTGGGGTTCATGGTGAGGCTAGAGGCACTAATATCTTTATGGATGTTAGTCAAGATAGTTTCTATGCGGCGCAATCTAACCTCCATGGGTTCAAGTAAAGATTTTAATATATTCAAGATGTTATTGTTGTCAAACATACTTGACCCGCACCCCTCCTGACTGTGTTGAACTGAGCTAGTGATTTCTCCACTTAATTCCATAATTTCCTCCAGACTTTTATCTATGATGGTATCGTCTGGAAGACTTAGAGGCAAGCCGTTGTTTGTTGAGTGTGTCCCCCCGGTATCAATTGTACAGACTGCCCCATTTGTATTTGATGGAACTGAGATGAAATTATTACGCTTATTGGCCGTTTGTGCTTTCTTCCCTTTAGTAGTGGTAGATTTTTTTACCTTTTGCTTGGGAATTGCTCCTTCTTTTAGACCCTTTTGGTGTATATCACTGGCCCCGGTGGGATTGGCTAACTCTATCCTGTCTGGGTCGCTTACTGTTATGAGATCAAGGTTGGGGGTGGCCTCCAGATCCTGCTGCGAGTTTAAGGCATCAAAATCCCCAGTGTCCCCAGGATTGTGTACCAAAGCAAGGGAAATAGGGCAACTCTCGGGGTTAGGCGTGCAGGCCTGGGCAATTGGGCCTAGAGATGATCTCTTGGCCATAGTCAGATCTTGCGACACCCTCCTATCCATTAATATTATACCCTCGTCAATCAGTGCATGCGTACGAACAATAAAATCATCTAGGGTACCAGTTAATTTTTTAGCTTCTGCGACTGCCATGCTCCGGGTTTCACGACAGTTCATGGTACACCCCACCACCGATTTTTAAACAGCCTTAATGCACAGGATAGAGGGTAATAAAGATCCTAAACATATAACAGTTAACTAATACATTGATTAACAGCCCACAGACGCTAATCAAGGATTTTAGACAACTTACAGTTCATGTGTCCATTTGTCCCTTGGGCGGAATGTAAACGAACAGGGGTGGTGGCCCAGGCCAGGCTCCTCAGGCCTCTGAGGGCCACAGAGGGCCCGCCCTTTGCCCGGGCTTAGCCCCGGGCGTCCCGCACGCGTCCCGCGCAGCGGTGATCTGCCCTTCCTTATGAGGTGATGAGGAAGTCGGGGGCGGGGCAAGCAGGGAGAGCGTCCAGGTGCAGGTGATGGCAACACAGGGACTCCTGGGAAATGGAGTCCCTGTCCCTCACCTGGCGCTCGCAGCCCTGAAGGAGTATTCCTCTCCCGCCCTCTGGTGCAGCAGTTGACTCCAGCGGCGAACCTGTTCCTAAGTTGGACACCCGGCAACACGGGCGATGCGGGACCCGCGCAGCGGGTACCGCGAGGTACAGCCTTGTCGAGGGTGAGTTAAAGCAGCAAGCCCGTTGCAGGGAATGGAAGGTTAGCTCCCTTGTCAATAATCCACAAGTTGGGCGATGGTGAGTTTAATCAGCATACACGTTGCAGGGACTGGAAAGTTAGCTCCCTGGTCAGCAGTTCATGAGTTAGGCGTCTCCCAAACGTCCTGGGCAGGCGGTACCTTTAGCTCGGCAGTCGGGGGCGGGGCAAGCAGGGAGAGCGTCCAGGTGCAGGTGATGGCAACACAGGGACTCCTGGGAAATGGAGTCCCTGTCCCTCACCTGGCGCTCGCAGCCCTGAAGGAGTATTCCTCTCCCGCCCTCTGGTGCAGCAGTTGACTCCAGCGGCGCACCTGTTCCTAAGTTGGACACCCGGCAACACGGGCGATGCGGGACCCGCGCAGCGGGTACCGCGAGGTACAGCCTTGTCGAGGGTGAGTTAAAGCAGCAAGCCCGTTGCAGGGAATGGAAGGTTAGCTCCCTTGTCAATAATCCACAAGTTGGGCGATGGTGAGTTTAATCAGCATACACGTTGCAGGGACTGGAAAGTTAGCTCCCTGGTCAGCAGTTCATGAGTTAGGCGTCTCCCAAACGTCCTGGGCAGGCGGTACCTTTAGCTCGGCAGTCGGGGGCGGGGCAAGCAGGGAGAGCGTCCAGGTGCAGGTGATGGCAACACAGGGACTCCTGGGAAATGGAGTCCCTGTCCCTCACCTGGCGCTCGCAGCCCTGAAGGAGTATTCCTCTCCCGCCCTCTGGTGCAGCAGTTGACTCCAGCGGCGAACCTGTTCCTAAGTTGGACACCCGGCAACACGGGCGATGCGGGACCCGCGCAGCGGGTACCGCAAGGTACAGCCTTGTCGAGGGTGAGTTAAAGCAGCAAGCCCGTTGCAGGGAATGGAAGGTTAGCTCCCTTGTCAATAATCCACAAGTTGGGCGATGGTGAGTTTAATCAGCATACACGTTGCAGGGACTGGAAAGTTAGCTCCCTGGTCAGCAGTTCATGAGTTAGGCGTCTCCCAAACGTCCTGGGCAGGCGGTACCTTTAGCTCGGCAGTCGGGGGCGGGGCAAGCAGGGAGAGCGTCCAGGTGCAGGTGATGGCAACACAGGGACTCCTGGGAAATGGAGTCCCTGTCCCTCACCTGGCGCTCGCAGCCCTGAAGGAGTATTCCTCTCCCGCCCTCTGGTGCAGCAGTTGACTCCAGCGGCGAACCTGTTCCTAAGTTGGACACCCGGCAACACGGGCGATGCGGGACCCGCGCAGCGGGTACCGCGAGGTACAGCCTTGTCGAGGGTGAGTTAAAGCAGCAAGCCCGTTGCAGGGAATGGAAGGTTAGCTCCCTTGTCAATAATCCACAAGTTGGGCGATGGTGAGTTTAATCAGCATACACGTTGCAGGGACTGGAAAGTTAGCTCCCTGGTCAGCAGTTCATGAGTTAGGCGTCTCCCAAACGTCCTGGGCAGGCGGTACCTTTAGCTCGGCAGTCGGGGGCGGGGCAAGCAGGGAGAGCGTCCAGGTGCAGGTGATGGCAACACAGGGACTCCTGGGAAATGGAGTCCCTGTCCCTCACCTGGCGCTCGCAGCCCTGAAGGAGTATTCCACTCCCGCCCTCTGGTGCAGCAGTTGACTCCAGCGGCGAACCTGTTCCTAAGTTGGACACCCGGCAACACGGGCGATGCGGGACCCGCGCAGCGGGTACCGCGAGGTACAGCCTTGTCGAGGGTGAGTTAAAGCAGCAAGCCCGTTGCAGGGAATGGAAGGTTAGCTCCCTTGTCAATAATCCACAAGTTGGGCGATGGTGAGTTTAATCAGCATACACGTTGCAGGGACTGGAAAGTTAGCTCCCTGGTCAGCAGTTCATGAGTTAGGCGTCTCCCAAACGTCCTGGGCAGGCGGTACCTTTAGCTCGGCAGTCGGGGGCGGGGCAAGCAGGGAGAGCGTCCAGGTGCAGGTGATGGCAACACAGGGACTCCTGGGAAATGGAGTCCCTGTCCCTCACCTGGCGCTCGCAGCCCTGAAGGAGTATTCCTCTCCCGCCCTCTGGTGCAGCAGTTGACTCCAGCGGCGAACCTGTTCCTAAGTTGGACACCCGGCAACACGGGCGATGCGGGACCCGCGCAGCGGGTACCGCGAGGTACAGCCTTGTCGAGGGTGAGTTAAAGCAGCAAGCCCGTTGCAGGGAATGGAAGGTTAGCTCCCTTGTCAATAATCCACAAGTTGGGCGATGGTGAGTTTAATCAGCATACACGTTGCAGGGACTGGAAAGTTAGCTCCCTGGTCAGCAGTTCATGAGTTAGCTCCCTGGTCAGCAGTTCATGAGTTAGGCGTCTCAAAGTAAACACAAGGAGATGATGGACGGAGCACTGAAACTTTTCAGACACTCACCCCCAGTCACAGATCTGGGGACTAATGAGTTTGATGCGCTTTTGATGTGGGAAGTAGGAGTGTGCGGCTAATGTGGTTTTGATGTTGCGTTAGTATTGCAATGGTATTGGATTTATATCCTTGTTGTTGATTCTGTGATGTCATTATCCGTATTCTATGTGCTGAATTTTGGTTTTGATGGACTCGCTAATCAGGTATAGTGTGTGTGAAAGGTTAAGGTTTGGCATGCCAAGTTCACAGGTGATTAAAGTTTTATGAATTCCTTAATGGTCAAGGTGAAAGTGTGCACTAATTTGGAATGGAATAGTGTTAGTAGTTTATTTACGTAAAAGAGAAAACTGTTTCAGGTTCTGAGTAGGGTATCAATGATCAAGTTCTAGGTCGTGGCATCATTGTGTGGGGCTTCTAAGCGTTAGTGTACTTGTGGTGAGTGTGAATTTCCTTCCTTCTTGCGTAACAGACACAGTTTTTTAATTGTTTTCAGTGCATAATGTACTTGTCATGGATTGTTTTGTATTCTTTCGCATCGTTTTGTATTTGTTTTGCATTAGTTTGAATGTTGTTTTGAATTAGTGATAGGCTATAGAGAAACCAACAACTGTGAGTTCTCAAACCTCCTCACAGATTCCATCACATCAATTATGTCTTTAGATGTAGAGTGAATCTTTCCAGACTGTCCCAGTCATGGACAGAACTTAATAGACAATCCCCAACTTCTGTATATTCTTTTAAATCTTAAATCTTCACTGGAGCAGAAGCAAATATTTGATGAACCACATATTAATTTGCAATGTCTACAGGTTGGACTTCATTTTCCAAGAGGGGTAGGTAGGAATTTCCACTGGTCTAACTGCGGATTGTGTAGCACCAATATCCATTAGGGAGGAAACAGGATGATTACTAACAATACCTTCCATGTAGGGTGCACTCTGGTCTTACTCAAGAACTGCACTGCACAACGCATTGAGTCCTCATTCTCTCTCAAGCATAGTCATTGTGCTTGACTAGGTCCTTGTGGTGCAACCAGGGTAGCTGGTATTCTTGATTGCACCGTTTTACTGGACACCTATAAATAAAGGTTTCCACTTGACTTCTATCTGATTGCGTATCACTGAAAACATAACTTTTGAAGGCACTTTAAGACTGGATCTTTTTACATATTTGCGGCAGCTGTGACAGCCTAACCTGTACCGTGTATAATATATTTTTTTAATAAATTGCTTATATTCATAGTGTGTTCTGTTACAAGCTGGGGCCTCATTGCACTGTAAGTACATGTCAATATTCCCCAGTGAATCAACCAGGATTCAAATCAGTGACCCTCTGGCTACACACACACACATATATGTGGAGTGAACATATTTACAAAATGAGCTTTCCTTCCAGAATAATGCTTTTCCTGCTGTTTAGTTTATTTTGTATTTATATGTCCTTCTAAGGTGTACGCATTGTATTTTTAAGCAGTTACATCTAAGTAAAAGGCCACAAAATAGTTACAGAATTGTTCTTTTTAGCCATTTCTCTGACCTCGACCTCAACTCAATGAACCCATCTCTATTGAACTCAGGATCACAGGTCCTTTACTTTTTTTTATTCACTAAGATTTCTGATAAAGACTTCATATATTGCAGGGGTGGGGGGAGAGGTCTCAGAATTAGATGCTCACTTCAGTCACATTGGATCCTTTGATGGTTTTTCTCGTAATATCACTTTTTTTTAATGTTTTTGTTTAACAAACATGCTCATACTTCCAGTAGGTGTGTGAGAGTATTCTCCTTTGACATGTAATGTACACTCATAACGGCATTTTGGTGACTTACCGTCTATGGAAGTCAGGTCAAAAAGTAGATGGAGATGGGAGTTTCTGTAGTTCAATAGTCAAGCATGATTGCAGGTAGTTTAATAATGAAGCCAGGATATCCTTTGCCCTTTATGGAATCCAGTTGTGGTTTGCAGAGTACTCATTTTATTGTGGGCTCGCTCTGGTATTCTGTTCCATGAAACTGAGGTGATAAGAAGTGTTGCTGTCTTATACTTTACTATGAGAACAATAAGTGGTTAGTTGGGTTGTAGCTGTGTGTGGTCTGAATTAGTGGTGGTCAAAAGCGTTCAGTATTTCACTCGTCGTTGTGTGGGGTCTTCTGAAACAAAGAGAACAATGAGGTCAGAGATGAAGTATGGTGGTAGAGCCAAGTAGGTGGGAAATGAGTGTGTGTGTGCTAACTTAGAGAAACATTTGGGAGCATCATGTTAGATACATATACAGAACCCAGGAAATGAAAACAAACTCTATTGAGTGCTCAAACTAACTTTGGAGCCCTAGACATTTTTTAGATTATTCTCGGAAAAGAAAGGGGTGAGGTACAAGATGAGGAATCGGTCTTTAATAAAAACTGAAATGCGAGCTTGTTTCTAGCCCCTTGAAATTACATGTTGCCTTTTGGTTCTCATGTTTTGAAATGTCTTTTCATATTTGCTTGGGAGATGTATGTGTGGCCTGTGTGAAGTTTGTGTAAAAGCCAGGCCTCCCGCCCAAACATTGTTTCCATGCACGGGACCTCTCACTGCAGCTTGTGAAACAAACAGAGCCGTTTGACTGCTTTCTGACCTCAGTTGCATAAATAAGTGTGTTGGTGTCCAGCAAAAGCCACAAATTATAAATGGCTAAGAAAACATACTGAAAGTACGAAGGTGCATTCCATAGCGTAAACTAAAATGACAGCCATGCTAGAACAACTCGCAGCAATAAAAACATGTCTGGTGACACTTACGAGTATTTTAAATGGGCCGGTACTGTTCGGTACGGAGTACTGGCACTTTTTTATTTTGAGAGGGAGAGGGCTGGCACTTCTCAAGTGTGACGTAATACTTTAGATGGGCGAGTACCAGCACTTCTCTGAAATAAGTAGGTACTCTAGTACAGGGTATCTGCACTTCTATTTCTCCATTTCAAGCACTGCTTACAATCTCATTCTGAGTGCAGCTGTGAGTGTAAAATGGGCTACAAATGGTGCTTGTGCCAGATATTATACTTAGTGCGCACTACAGGTTACACACACATTACACTCAGTCTCCATTTTTTGCACTCATTATTTCTTTACACTATCTTAAGATATCCGAGTGGGAAAAAAGGTACTGAGGCAACATTAAGTTTAAAAAGTGCCTCTTGCTGAAGACTGTTTTTGCACTTTGTTCTGTTGACACTGACGAAAGAAGGTGAATGCTGAAAGATTATGCTGCTAGATTATGCTAAAAGCCAGATGCGTGACTGATTGCAAGTGACGCCGCTTCTCCTGCATTTTAAATTACTTTGATCATCGATCTCTGTCCGAGCAGCGCTGAATACCGAAAACATGTTCAAGCGCCACACTCTTTTATCCCACTGCGCCGATTTGATTTTAAGAAACTGCACCGTGTGATTTAAACTGTGTAAACCCACCTTCTACATAGCTGTATAAAATATCTGTGTCCCCTGTAGCCCCGGTCCTCCGCAAGCGCTAGGCTTGTTTGTGGGGAGGGTGCAGGGCAGTACCTTCTTCCGGCCTCCTGGCTGGAGCAGGCACTGATTGGGCCAACTAACTTGTAGAGGTGGAGCTGACCAATAGCCCGTCCTCTACAAAAATCAGTCTCACCGGATGACGCGCAAAGAATACGCGCAGCAACCGCGCCAAAAACCGCGCCAAAGACTAGCCTAAGACATGCCCGTCTGGACCCGTCTGGGACAGGACGGGGCATGGGGCAGAAAACCCTCCACAGACAACTTCCCAGGTATGAGCTCCACGCAACTAAAAGCTCTACGTCCCGCTCCACACCATGATTGCATTGTACTTTCACCACTGGGCGAAACACACTGCCCAAATTGTAAAGTGCAACTTACAAATATCCAACCTTACCCGGACCCAGTAATTCATACCCAAACCCCATCCAAACGCCCCAAACGCTCGAGCTAAAACTACTCCTTTTTCTCCGTAAATTGCAGATCCTTGCCACAGCACAAACTCGATATCTTCACCCTTCTTGTAGAAGAAGCACCTAGTGCTCTCTTCCTCACAGAAACTTGGCTACATGACAGCTCCGGCCCGGATGTAGCAATAGCTCTCCCAGCCAACTATGCCATAGCAAGAAAAGACCGACAAGGCCAAGTGGGAGGGGGTATCGCGATCATATACTGCAAAGATTTCATCTGCAACATGCTCCCAGTGAACATCCCAGACTGCGAAGCTGCCTCCTTTCAAATTACTTTGAACCCGAATTTTACGCTCTCCGGCCTCCTAATATATAGACCTCCTGGGAACGCTTCTACCTGGACAGCCAGCTTAGCAAATTATATCTCGCCATTTCTGTTAGACTATAAAAAATTTACACTCCTAGGGGATCTAAATCTGCATCTTGAGGACCCAACCAACCTGGCCTGCCGTAATCTAATAGACGATCTAATAGCTTTAAACCTATCACTCCTCAACTCCGGTCCCACGCACAAGGCAGGACATCTTCTTGACCCCATAATCACAAATCTCCCAGAATTAAAATGGACCCTAACCAGTCCCATATGCTGGTCAGACCATCACCTTATCAGTTTCAGTCTAGCCAGAACTCCCTCCCCCAGTAATACTATACGGTCTTCAAACCCCATGAGAAACTGGAAACTACTTGATATTAAAAAACTGAATCAAGTGCTAACAACTAGCACACCCTCCCAGGACCAAAACGTGGAAAGTCTCGCTGTAACCACTAACCAGTGGCTAGAATCCGCAGCCAACCAATGCCTCCCCCTACCAAAGGCAAATAAAAACTTCCACCGCCCCCCAGCCCCCTGGTTTAACGAACTTCTCAAAGTTGAAAAATCTAAGTGTAAAGCACTAGAAAGAAACTGGCGCAAAGATTACTGCCCTGAAAAAAAGATTACATACAATAAGGCGAGAAACGCATATCACTCCTCTTGCATCAAAGCGCGGGCCCAACACGTGGCACACTCCATCAATAATGCCACAAACAAAGCAAAGACTCTATTCAATACAGTAAAGGACCTAGCTGGGGCCCAAACAACGGCTTCTGCCCATCCCCTAACTAAAAAACAATGTCAGGACCTTGCAACATTTTTTAATGATAAAATTGAGAACATTATCATCAATATCACGTCTAGGCCCCTCAGCAACTGCTCACACCAGGATATCCCCATGTCATCAGACAAAGTAAACACCCTGGAAAACTGGCCCCTGGTAACGATGGACTCCCTAAAAACCTCCCTAAAATCCATCTCATCAGGCTCCCCCTGTGACCCTGTCCCTGTGAGTATTTTAAAACAACTTGATCCTACCCCCCTGACTGCCATAATAGACTTGCTTAATGCTTCCCTCCATGCCTCCACCGTTCCTTCAAACTGGAAGCATGCAGTGGTAACCCCATTATTGAAAAAACCGTCATCTGACCCCACAGTTCTCTCGAATTATCGACCTATATCTCTGCTTCCCGCCTTTTCCAAACTCATGGAAAGGCACATACACTCCGCCCTCACCACTTTTTCAGAGGACAACAATCTCCTCCACCCCTAATCTCCTCCACCCCTCACAGTCAGGCTTCAGAGCAGGATACTCCACGGAGACTGCCCTACTGGGTGTGACGGAAAAAATTCGACAACTGCTGGACAGGGGTCAAACGGTCGCACTCATTCTTTTAGATTTTAGTGCGGCGTTTGACACCATATCACACAAAACTTTTCTGGCCACCCTAGAGAAAAACGGCATTCGCAATGACGCCTTACAGTGGATCAAGTCCTTTCTTTCCGAAAGAACCTTTCAGATTAAATCCAGCATCGCAAGCTCAGACATCTTCCCTGCTCCACATGGAGTACCACAAGGTTCCATCCTGAGCCCGCTGTTTTTTAACTTGTACCTTAGGCCACTGGCCGATCTGGCAGATGGCGCAGGCCTGACGTTAATGACTTACGCTGACGACTCCCAAATCATTTTCTCCCTCTCTGAAGCAAACCCGTTAGCCCCTTCCCTACTCAAAACCGGACTCCAGAAAATTTTCAACTGGATGACTACCAACCAGTTGAAATTAAATGGGGACAAAACTGAGGTACTCCTACTAGGACAAAACAAGGAACTCTGGAACCTCTCCCACTGGCCGCCTGAGCTGGGTGACATTCCCCCGCCAGCTACTCAGGTAAGAAACCTAGGGGTCAATATAGACGATACTTTGTCTATGAAACAGCAGGCAAATAAAGTCGCAGGACTCTGCTTCACCATAATAAAATGGTTAAAGAAAATCATTTGGATGCTGCCCCCTGACACGCAAAAAACCGCAGTCAACGCACTAGTAACATCGCGTATCGACTACGGAAATACTCTCTATCTTAGTTCTAACCTAGCAGTAATCAAGCGACTCCAAATGATCCAAAACTCTGCTGCAAGACTCTTGCGAAGGATTCCAAAGGCTGAAAGAGTCTCAAAACACCTGAACGAACTACACTGGCTCAGGGTTGAACATCGGATCAGCTTCAAAACCCTGAGCTACATGTTCAAAATTAAAAACAAAACGGCTCCATCATAAGATTCTGAGTGATCTGAATCTTATACAACATATACATACTCAGACCCATCAAAAGGGCCATAGTCTCGATCAACTTTGGTCATTGAATTTGACTATTAATGTTACTGATATTAAACCCTGCAGCTGGTCTGACCATTTTATTATTAGTTTCTCATTTTGTGTTGCGAAAGCTCCTCAATTTAAGCTGAAGGCTACCAGTCTGACTCGGAAATGGTCCTCGTTGGACATGTCAGTTTTTTTAAATTTGTTAAAGTCTACTTTGCCAGAGCAGAGTTTAGATGTGGAGATAGCCGATTGTAGGCTTCAAGATTGGCTAACCTCAGCCATTAATGTCTGTGTTCCCCTCACTCGCTTTGACAACTCACGCGGCGCGGACGCGCATAAGTGGTTCACACCGGAGTTGAGAAAATTAAAACTTGAAGTGAGGCAGCAAGAGAGAACATGGCGTACCAACTACTGTCCCGAAGCAAGGATAGCATATTGTCTAGCTCGTAAAGCCTACCAAAAGACATTGCACACTCACAAAACTGCTTATTTCTCTTCTAAAATACTTAATGCGACTAACAAGTCGAAAGAAATTTTCAGGATTGTGAATGAGTTGTGCAATGATGAGAGAACTTCCCCCCCGGTTGTCCCCTCACAACTGCTCTGCAACTCATTGAATGACTATTTTAATGATAAAATAGTGTTGATCAAGGATACTCTATCCAAGCTGCCAGTTTGTGTCCCGATAGACGACACCTTTTTTAACCCTCTTACTTTGCATTCTTTTCCTTTAATCACTGATCAAACCTTTCAAGATTTGCTTACGAGAGTTAAATCAGGATCTCCTCAGGATGCCTGCCCTCCCCAAGTAATGAGAGAAATAGGTCGGGCACTCCCAAGTAGCCTGATTCCATTGCTTAATAACTCCCTTAAGTCAGGGAATGTTCCTAATAGCTTTAAACAGGCCTTACTGATCCCTTTAAAAAAGAAACCTGGTATTGATTCCTCAGACCTCTCTAACTACAGGCCAATATCGTTGCTGCCCTATTTATCTAAAATATTGGAGGCGCACGTAACCAACTGCCTATCAAGTTTTGTGGAAGCCTCTGGCTATTTACAACCTAACCAGGCAGGGTTCCGGCCTGGTCACTCGACTGAGGCAGTGATACTGGCTGTTCAGAACACCTTAAGGTCTAACGCAGACAGGGACCTGCACCAGGCACTGGTGTTATTGGATCTGTCTGCTGCGTTCGACACGGTTGACTACAACATCTTGGTCAACCGTGTCGAACAGGCCGGCCTGCGGGACTTGGCCTTGGCCTGGCTCAAGTCCTTTATTTCAGGACGTACCCAATCGGTTCGACTGGGTTCTTTTACAGCCCCAAAAAAAATTTCTTTTTGTGGGGTTCCTCAAGGATCCTCCTTGTCTCCCTTATTATTTAATTTGTATATGCGGCCTTTGTTGTTCTCTTTACGAGAGTTTAAGGTTGATGTATATAATTATGCAGACGACCTGCAGTTGGTTTTTGTACTAAACTCTCACAATGCTGCTGAGGAATTCCGAGCAACTATGTCTCTTATCCAGAGGTGGATGTCCCTAAACCACCTCAAGTTAAACCCGGGAAAAACAGAGCTTATCTTACCTGGGAAGAGTGAGATCAGTTGGAGTCCCAGCTTTTGGCCGTCGGATATGGGCTCTCCCCCAAAAAAATCCCGCACGGTAAAAAGTTTGGGAGTGACTCTTAGCGAGGATCTCACCTTGGCAAGTCAAATCGGAACTGTGGTTTCCTCGGGGTTCTTTCAGCTGAGGAAGATTAAAAAAATCGCACATCTCCTCACAGGTCTGGCCTTAATTCAAACAGTTAGTGCCCTAGTCCTGTCTCATATTGATTTCTCAAATGGCCTCTACCTGGGGGCGCCTATCGGCCAACTCAAAAGACTGCAATACTTGCAAAATCAAGCTGCAAGACTTATTTGCAAAGTCCCTAAGTGGGAATCAATTAGACACGGACTAGAGATTTTGCACTGGCTGCCTGTGGAACAGAGAGCCACATTTAAGGTGGGCTGTATTGTGTTTAAGGCTCTGGAAGGTAAGGGTCCTATGTTCCTTAGATTGTTACTGCGCAAATACAAACCCTTGCGCAGTTTGAGATCCATCCACAAAGACCTTCTTGAGGTCCCTCGTTTCAAAAAGAAACGTCAGGGAGGTAGCAGTTTTCAATTTTTAGCCGCTTCATTGTGGAACTCCCTCCCTCTGACTCTGCGACATAGTAAGGATCTTCTTGCTTTCAGGAAGGCATTTAAAACTTTTCTTTTCTCTCAGGCTTATGGTAAACAGTGATTGTATTTCTTTTATGTACTGTTATGTTGACTCTCTCACCAGCGCCAAGAAGCCCCCGGGCGTATGTGCGCTTAATAAATAATAAATAACATAACATAACATAACATAACATCCTATCTACAAGCCTTAGCCTCCCCCTACCTGCCAACAAGAAACCTCCACTCCCAAACGGCCTCGAACTTCGCCGTTCCCAGATTTAAATTACAAAGAACTGGCGGGAGATCCTTTTCTGTTAGAGGCCCAATTTTATGGAACTCACTCCCCCTGCATATCCGGAAAGAGGATAGCTACACTAAATTCCGGAAATGCGTAAAAACCTGGCTGTTTCAGAAACAACTGTGCTAATCAACCAACTCAGCATTTTCCTTTGACCAACTCAATGTTAAAGGCGCCGGGAAACCCTTGTTGGGTAGCTGAGCGCCATACAAATGCATAAAATAAATAAATAAATAAATAGATAAATAATTATTGAGCCAAGGGAGAGCAAGGCACTGACCCCCTTTAGCAAATCAGCGCCTTCTTAGGTAAAATAGTTTAACTGAGAAAACCTTACAAGTAAAGACACAATGCAGCTGGCTTTACCCCAGTAAAATGTGTATATTTAAGCAGCGCCAAACCAATAATAAAGTCAAGAATCTGTCAACAGTTATGGAAAAAATCCTCAGAGGATGTTAAAATGCCAAAACCAGCCCACAGGAGTAATGGGGTGCAAAGGTCAATGTCAGTCCTGGTGCAGTACCAGAAACGGCCACCGAAGCGACTCATGCACAAAGACCAGTAACTAGCAAACTGTTCAGCCCCATGCAGGTGGGGATGCCAAAGGCAGGGTTAGTTACCTTCCTCTCTGACATTCTCAAATATTTAGATTTGTTTGCCGCTCTTGTGGGTGGACGCCGACATGTCTGCTTCCTGCTACAGCTGATATTTTAAATGTCTTCACTTGTGCTACGCGTTCCTCCTTGTCACTAACAAAGCTCTAAGACGGGGAGATTTCTAGGGTGTCTATCCACTGTCAGCAGTGCAATGTGAGGCAGGGTTGACCCCTTTCTCTAGTCAGGACTTCCAGCACAAATGCATTTGCCACCTGGTCTGAGGGTTCGTCTTCCAAGATGTCTTTCCTTTATCTTTTATCTCTTAGAGGACCGAGTAGGCCAGCAGAACTGACCCTTCAGGAGTACGTCTACATTATTCATTAAGTTTCAAAGCACCAACATGTGTTGAGTAAGAATGAAATTTGAATGTGGAATAACTATCTAAGCTCATAAGTAATAAAACAGAAAAATTATTCATGGAGCCAAGGGAAGATTAGGCTATCTTCCCTGCCTCTCCCGGAGTTATCGGGCCAGCACTTAGGAGCCGCCACAGAGTTAAAAAACTCTTTCTGGTTTGATGCTGATATGAACTAAGATTTACTGATAGATGCCATGGGGAGCAGCTGTTAGCATTATTTAACCAAGTATAAGCCTATTATTCCTCTCCTCTTGGCCAAACATAAAGCCATAGTGCTGGAGGTAAATTCCAGACTAGATCTGTGTAATAGCCCCTGCTTTGTCCTTCCATCCTTCTAAATTCAGAGGTTACAGAGGGTATTCATAGTTTAGCCCCTCCTTCCGTGGTGAACACAAGTTCTTTATATTCTCCGAAAATACATCTTCTGAATCAAGACAAGTTGTTGCACTTGGGCTGTAGTTGCAAGATTTTGTCAAAGTGTGGGAGAGCTTTTTCTGCTATGCGTTAACAGACATAGAACTCTCTACCCCCAGGATTTAGACATGCGTATTCACTGGTCACATTTAGGAAAGCACTTAACCCCTTAAGTGCTTTGAACGTTCAGCGGCCGATGGCACAACTACCTCGGGAGTGCTGCCGTCGGCCATTGAACATTTCAACTGCACCTGCGCAATGGAACGTCCAGAACTGGAGCTGGACGTTCCATAGCTGCTAAGGTGTTAACTCTTACGTATTCTAGGCATATAATTAATTCTGGCACAGTAGGGACTATTGCTGGTTTCTGTGTGTTATAAATGTCTTTATTCATTCATTCATTATTTCATTCATTCTCAACAGGTCTTTCCTGGTCTGTTGTTCCTTCCAGCCTTGTTGTGTTGTTTCATGAATCTATAAAATGTGCATAGCTAAACAAGCCTTTTGCTGTACTACCTGTTGTTTTATTGTAAACAGTCCCAGGAAACTTTACTCTTCATTCAAGAGGGCGCATTCCATGGGCTGTCCTTTCAAAACGAGGGCATATTCTTTGAAAGCAAACCAACCTTGGCTTCCTCTGAAGCCAGGTCCGCGCCTGTTGTGAGCGGACAAAGGTTGGCTAGGAAACAGGGTTGGACTGGGAAGAGCCACCAGCCCTGGCAGATTACTGCTCGACTGGGCCCTGGGCTAGTAAAAAACACTGCCCCCGCTTATGCTACTGGTGGCCGATATTGCATCACTGCTGCAAAACCGGCTCCCAGTGACAAAACTGGCCCCAATGGCCAGAAAACCGTCCGCCACCCTTTGGCCCACTGGGGAAACACCAGGTGCCTGCAGCGGCCAATCGGGCCCTGCTAAGAATAGATTACTATCAAAGGCCTTCTCCACACTAGGACCCTGCTTATGATCTCTATGACAAATATTCAAGCCTCTTTCTGTTGTTGGGGATTCATCTGCATTTTCAATCCGTTCCTCTCTATCACATTCTAACTAGCAACCTTATATTAATGATATTAACTCCTTCCAACCTTCTTGGCAGAAGGTCAGTTTTATTGTTCTTTCCCAGGAAAATTATTGCACACCTCATTAAAGACTTTAATGCTGCCACTGGAAATGGAAAAACTTGGTCAGAATTCAATTATTTACTATCCAGGCTTTCGGGCAGATAAATGTTGCACTGCTCAACCCGGGCTACCACTGAGAGTGGTACTTAGCCCAATTACTCAGCCCCCAGGACATCAAGAGTAACAGGCCACAAAACCCACAGTTGTGGACAGTAGAGTTTTCCCCATGGCCCTCTCAACAAGGTTCTTACACCTTCATTTTACCCTTGCTTATTAGATATTTCAGCAGAGTCTGCTGCTCCAGGTGAGGCTGTAATAGTGGTAGGATTATGGTAAATTAAAACAGAGACATTAGTAATACAGGCCATGCTATGCAACTTGTATCAGAGTACTTATAGATCCATCAACATACTAGAGTTTCTCCTTGCCAATACAACCTTCCCCAGTAAGGCTGCCTGTTGGCATTGTTTTTGTTATTGTAATGAGACATTCAGATCGCACATCAAGGTACTTTTGATATTGCCACTGGTGGTAAATTGCCTTATCTTTCCAGCCGCTGTGCTCTTTTCCCCTATCTTCCCCAGTGGTGACTGATTGCTTTTGAAAGTGGTGGGACAATCAGGCGGTCACTAAAGGAATACCCTTAGGCGCAACCCAAAATCCCTCAATCGCTGTCCATTATAAACAGCGTTTATTACGGGCCGCGATTAAGAGCTCTGGAGTTGAGGCTCAAGGCAGTCCGAGTTTCTCACACAGCCTGCCAGTAAGTAAAGGTAAATGAAACAGTCTAATAAATCTTTTTTAAAGTACTTACCTACTCCTCTCCTGTCCCACAGTCTATCTAAAAAAAATAAAAGCAGCAAGGCCAACTCCCCATACCAATCCCGACGCTGCTCTTCTGCTGGTGACCAGCATGAAAGAAGTGCCAGGATTGCTTGGAGTTGGCTGACTCAGCACTCCTACAGGCACTGGAGGCCTTTGACTGCTCTCTACCCAGCTTGGGTTGGAGATGTTTAAAGTGTGCATGTCAAGCGGGCTGTCTCAAGACAGCCAGCCAAAGGGACATGCACACTTTAAACGTTAAGTGTGCACCACTCCTCTTCCCCTTCTGCCACTCAGCCATAATGGCCCACTGCAACACTTGGCTCCGGCTGGATTCTCCACTGAAAAATACTATGGTAATAAAAAATCTTTTTATTACCAATTTACTTTTCAGCTTTTCTGCGCTGGCAGAAGAGCGGGCAACACTCCTCCGCCTCCACTGATCTTCGTTAGTGCAGTAATTGTAGACTGCACACAGGATATACAGTCTCTTGGCTACCAGTTATAATAGTGTAAATGTCAGAGTAGGTCTTCATTGACTCATCCAAATGACATGTACAGAATACCCAGTACATCACATATTCCAAAAGATGAGGCAGGTGCACCCAGGGGCGCAGCTTTGGGAGGTGGAGGTGGGGTGTGACACCCCCAAATAAATGTGGTTTGGGCTTAGTAGTTGGGTTTGGGTGGCCGGAGTCAGGTCTGCAATCTCTTTATCTGTTATTTACATTGTGAGCCAAGAATGAAAGAAAAAACTGTGACATTTGATGTAAACGGGAGAGAGAATTGCCCAACTGGTGGCTGAATTTCAAAATGTGAAGCCAGATATCTTTGAATCATACCAGCTTCCCTGCTTGTCCAAAGTGTGTGATCTTAGTTGCATATTTTATTTCACAGAGCCTACTTTTTTTATTATCACATATAAGCACACACTTAAATACTTGAAGTCAGGATTTGCCCTGTGCAAGCACCTCTTATACTTGATTTAACAGACTATAATGACGCTTCATCTATAATAAGAATCTAAGCCACATTTAGGGTTTACATGGCTACTGGCTTGTCCCTTAATTCACTAATAGCATTGTCGTGGGGAGGCGAGCCATGATTGTTTCTAAGAGCACTTTTAATAAATGTCTGTCTATGCCGCAACATAATCCAATGTACTAAGATAAAACACTTCCACATGTTAAAGAAAATAGGTATTTGAATTTTAAAGAGATTGTACACAATGTTTACACTATGTTTGATGCATGATATACATGCCAAACATTTTCATAGCTCTGCTTGTTCATGGAATCTTAGAGCCAAGCCAGACTCATGGCTTGGTTGACTCACCCTATTAATTTGCCTTCGTGCCCTCCACTAGTTGTGACTCTGACGTGATACTCGGGGCCATCAGTCACATAATAAAATTATTCGTAAAACATGAGGACTAGAAACATGAAGCCCTGACTGCATGCACCAATTTGACAACTTTACCATTAAGTCTTCTTCTAACAGAGACAAAGAATAGTGCCTGCTGTGAAAATACACTTAAAATAAGTGATCACAAGGCTGCAACTCCAGGTGAGTGTGTTGTATGTGAAAGTAGTTAGGGAGACTACTGGGTTCAAGTGGGATGGGCAGGGGTGTGGCTTCAGTGGGGGTGTTTGGAGCATGATACCTCTCCAATGTATTCTTGGTTTGTTAGTAGGTCTGGAGCCTGGAATAAGGTCTGCGTTATGTCTTTGTCTGTATTTCTTGTCGTTTTCATTTCACTAAGAGGTTTTAACTGGTTCATTTTTTGGGTAGAGATCTTAAATATATGTAGTGACAGATTTACCAAAAAAGTAGTAAATCTTTATCAATAGAAGTAGTTCTTAAATGGGTGCAAATTTACCACTTGTGGGAATTTACAAACATTGGCAATAGGTTTGGAAATCTTCCCCAATCTGAAGTTTCCAGGCATAGCACTGGCCATCAAACACCCAAAAGGTGATGGGATGAATGCTTATGAACAGTCTAACTAGTGACAGTCACTCGGCGTAGCATCCCAACCCATTGTTTTTCACCCACTGTACCACTCTAGACCGAGGCCCACCTAATGCAGAGGCCTACCTCATGGAAACAGTCCATCCTGAACCTTGGTCATCCCTCCATCGTGCAGCCGACAGCTTTTTTAGTTGGCAAATTTGTGATTCACCCCCACAACACTGACTGATTAAGCTATGCCCCTGGTTGCACCATTGCTTTAAGTGAGACTGATAAAGTGTATGAGCCCTAAAGGGGCTGAGGCCTAAACTACATAACTGTGAACCCTTCACAAGAGGCATAGTCTAAGTAATTAATAGCATGCCTTAATATATGTAAACAATAATCCTGGTCTTCACGAATTGATACATAAGTCTTACTTGACAAAAAACACATTGAATCTCGGGACAGAGGAAGTGCTGGATCATGATACCTAAGCCCCATTCATTGCTGCCTCCAGCATCCTAGGAAAAGGCAGGGGTCTTGTCTGGGGTGGGTTTGGACTCAGTAGCTCCTTCCCTCTTCATACACAGAAAGTGCACTGCACACACCTGTTGCACCTTCCAAGCAGGGCATGGCCTAAGAATCTCTGTGAGGCCTTTCCTGGGCTCATTGAGAGGGGCTAGCAGTCTTGCAGAGCACAGTGTCAATGAGAGTGGATACCCTTGGCTGATCTCTGCACCAAGAGTATGGCATTCCTGCTAACTACGTTTTTTTGCTGTCTAATTTAAACAGTACTAAATAACTTCAAACTAACATTGTCAAAGCCAAAAGGTCAAACCTGTGCAGGAGTTATTGGCTTTGTCAATATGTTTTGGCCATGTTGTACACCAGTTTGGCAGCTGTCCAGCATGGCTAAAAGTTAGTGGTGTGAAGGAGAACAGCATGGAGTGTCATAAAATAGGGTGTTGTGGAGTAGAGTGGGGTGTTATGGAGTGGCATGGAGAGTCTTTGATTGGTGTAGAGTAGAGTTGAGTAGCATGGAGTGGAGGGTCATGGAGTAGTGGGGAGTGCCATGGAGTGGTTATAGTGGAGTGGCGTAGTGTTGTGGAGTGTAATGGAGGGAGTAGAGTGGAAGGGCGTAGAGTGTTGTAGAGTAGAGTGGAGTAGAGTGAAATAGAGTGTCAGAGTGGAGTAGAGTGTATTGAAGTGGCATAACGTGTTGTGGAGTGGTGTAGAAAGAACAGAGTGGAGTAGCGTAAAGGGTGTTGCGTAGAATGGAGTAGAGTGTTGTGGAGTAGAGTGGTGTAGCGCAAAGTATATTGTCGCAGTGTGGAGTAGTGAAGTTGAGTGGAATGGAATGCCATGAAGTGTTTTAGAGTGGAGTGGAGTAGAGTGTCGTCTAGTGGAGTGACATAGAGTGTTAGTGTAGAGTGGCATAGAGTGGCATGGAGTGGAATGGCTGAGTGTAGAGTACTGGAGAGGTATTGAGTGGAGTAGTTGAGTAATGTGTCAAAGAATAGAGTGGAGTAAAGAGGCATGGAGTGGCGTAGAAGGAGTTGTGTAGACCATCGTAGAATGGAGCAGAGTGTTGTAGAGTGAAGTGGCACCAAGTATAGTAGACTTTAATGGAGTAGAGCATTATAGAGTAGATTAGAGTGGCCTAGAGTAAAGTTTCATAAAGAACAATGGCGCATAGTAGATTGGCATAGAGTGCAGTGGCTTAAAGTGAATTGGATTTGAGTACAGTGATGTAGAGTGCATTGGCGTGGAGTGCAGATGAAGTAAAGTGCAGTGGCATAGAGTACAGTGGCATAGAGTACAGTGGCATAGAGTACAGTGGCATAGAGTAGAGTGGTGCAGAATAGAGTGGTGCAGCATAGATTGCAGTAGTGTAGTGTTACAGGGATACACTAGGCCCAGTTAAGAAATACCATTTTACCTGCTCACGTTATTAAGTTGTCTTCTGTGCCTGAACACGATGACATTTGACACACATTCCTTTGCGTGCATATAGAGAATAAAATTCTATGAACTCAGTTTTGCTTACACTACCACTTCGTAGGCAGTCTATCAGAACACCTTGAACATTCTGTACAAGGGCTAAGTTCATCACACAAAAAGTTATTTGTTATGGCCACTCGGTGACAGAGCTATCCGAATAGAATCAACAATAGCAGCCTGGCTGGGCCTTTGGCATAGTAATATGGAGGATGTTATTATATCTATGACATCAAACCTTTGTTTAGACAGAGGGGCATTTCACAGGCACTGAGCGGTTGATCCATGCCAAAATTCCAGCTCAGCTGATTCCTGTTTACCTCTTAAGAGGGATGCTGTCTTGCTCTACACCAAGACGGGGTGAATAAAACAAAGTGAGATTAACAAAATCTCCATGCAACCTTATATATGTAGGTCAAACGCAACAGAAAGTAAAGGCCTGGATCCTGCAACATTGCAGCCGAATAAGATGCAGGGTACAGGGCGCACCTTTGGTTGAGCACTTCAGATCTGCCGACCACAGCCCAGACGAACTACATTGGGTGGTTCTTGAGAAGGCCTCCCTTGGCCCTAGGGGAGGAAACATTGGATTGATCCTAAATGTAAGGGAATGTAAATGGATGTCTCTTCTAGACTCCATCCAGAACGGTTTGAATGAATCCGAAGTTAGTCATGCCCAATTAGTTTGTCTCACACGAGAGTTACCCCGCAGATCACTGTGCACTGATATTTATACATAAGTCTAATATAAGCATTTCCTGCTCATTATGTGCATCTGAACCTCTGTCTCTCTCCAATCTTGGTACAACACGTGTGTCCTGACGTATTTATACATAAGACCTAATGTAGATATTCCCTACTCATTGTGTTAACCTGAACCTCTGTCTCTCCCCAATCTAGGTACAACACTTGTGTCCTGATGTATTGTAAATATACTGGAACTTATATTCATGTATATCTGAACATGTGCTCATACAATATTTGTCGCTTTATTATGTTTAATAAGTAATATGGTGTTAGTTTCTACATGTTTTTGTATGTGAATTATGTCATTTTTGCAACGACATTAATGATCTGACATATACGCATGGGTGTAAGAATTCAGAATAAAGAATATTATAGTGGTGTTTTTAGGCCATACATCAGCGCAATATTCAACAGCACGTCTTGGCTGTTTGCTACATTAATTCGATTGGGCTCTATTTACTTCACCTTATTACGTACAGGGGTACCACCGCCGATTACGTGTGCCAATGGCATCCTTTTATATGTTTGGGTGTATTTATCGCAGCCCTGGTACTTAACTGTGTAACTGTGACCTGTCCCTACAAAACCAATTTTTTTTTTCACGCAGAGATGGAACATTGCACCGCTTTCTAACCTTTCATTTTACTTTAATTTCTTTCTTCCAAGATTGCAATACTTCTCCTTATTTAGAACGAGAATTTAGCAGCCTCCTGACAGGGCGCTCCCTCTTACAGTCTGTCTTCTCTTACTTCTGCATTACCCTCTTCCAACATGCAGTGAGTGTCTGCAAGGTGACACGTACGCGTACACGTAATTGACGGTTCAAACCTGCGTATTTAAACAGCAGGATTCAGTACTCCGGTTCCCCTTCACGGACTGAGATGTTTCCTGAGCAGCGGTATGCCTTTACTATGCGCACGATAAGCCTTTAGTATGCACGCAGGTATTTTAGCTTGTGTTTGAATTCGGTTTAACTAACCGGAACCTCTGTCCTTTTATTTTAATTTTAGAGACGCTTGACAACGAAGCTTATTTGCCCGATTCGGCGAATACATGAGGTATTTTTGAACATCAGTTGGTTTATTTGTTTCCAACAAGGATGTTGTAATTATGTATCCTTTGGGCCCTGACAAACACTTTCTTCGCATTTATTTTCATTGTATTTTTAGAATTGAACGAATTTTAAGGCCCAGCTGATTAATCTGGAATGGCCTTTTTTCACTCATTCAAGGATTGTTACCCTCTCAAGTAAGTTTATTGATCAGGCCCAACCCACTCCTTGACTGCATAGGAGGGTCTTTAATCTAATTCTGAACCTGCACATTAATTTTGCAGGTGACTGTTCTTGCTCGCCAGTCTGGAGCCTACGCTCCCACACTTTCCACTTCAGGCCTCAATTACAGGCGTTTCATGGTAACATTTTTTGGGCTTAGGCCCTTGGTTTATTTATATTTCACTTCCTACATGAACATTCTTAGTTTTTAATGTTCTTTATGCTCTATCCCCAGGTAACCAACCCCCACCCCCCTCCAACACTCCTGTCCAGAGGAAGACCCCCGGCGTAAGGGACACAAGAACCTACCACTCTTTAGGCGTCAAAACTTCAACATCTACTATACTAGCCAGTTTGACCAACAGCGATTAATCACTGTGCTTCTGTTTTAAGACATGGCTATCTAACGTTTGGATATATTGTGAATAACCCGGCTTTAAATATGAGCCCTCTTGTTTTTTAAACAACAGATTTTGTGAATCGCACTTTGTTTCATTCACTACCTCATCCTCACCTCAGTCACAATACCCTCACCTTTCCCCTTTCCCTCCTGGGGCACTGTTTTAAACTGTGTTAACAAATGTTATGAATTATTGTCTGTTCAGTGTGATTAAATAAAACTGTACATTAAGCATAACACAGTTCTTTCATTTCATTTTTTGAAATTTTTGTGTAATTTCTGGTGCTTGTGTGTTTATAAAATTGTTTACTGGGACCACTGTTCCAATGTACTATTCTATACCCAGGTCCCAGTGACGTAATTTGGGTTTACCCTTCTAGGTAACTACACCAAGACGGGCAGCTTGATGACACAAACCCACAAGTAATGGGCAATTAGATCACCCTACAGGAATATGGCAGATTCAATCTCCCTAGACATGATAGGTTATGGTGCACTAGTTAAGAGTACAATATATTACAGTATTTGTATGGAAATATATATACTCTTTGTAATCAGAAAATGGTTGAACTATTTATCTTTTTAACCATTCTCATAATGCTAATCACATTATTCTGTTTCCTTCTACTGATTATTGCAGTGCAGGTATTTTTTTATTTTTTTAAAAATCTTTTTATTTGAATAACCAGCTCCATAACATTGCACATCAGTTAGCAACGGAAGTTCATTGACAATTCCAAATAAAATCAACCACAGATTCGCTGGAAATGATTAGACCCACTTACAAAGACAGAGCACTTCAACAGACATTGACATAACCCCAATGGTCCCCCAATTATGAACACATTGAAGCAGACAAATTGTAATCATCAACCACAATCCACTCCCCCCTCTTCCCTCCAGGTCTTCATTGCGCCCGTCCCTATTACAGCCGCAGCCCAAGGGATTCAGCGGAGGTCGGATGCCACAAAACCACAGTGTGAAGTGCTCAGACATGGAGTACAAATTTCCACACAGACCACCCCTCAGGCGCCTCATCCATCTGCGAATCCATCCACTCTCCCCTATACCTCCTTCAAGCCACCCATATTTTCTCCCATTTCTTAGGGCAACCTCGACTTTTATAAAATAACCTTTTCAGCCTGTTGGCACCAGTCCAAATCCCGCTCCCACTCTTCCACCATAGGCAAAAGATCACTTCCCCATAACCTTGCGATATTTCTCTTGGCCACCATACTCACCAGAGTTAACCATAATTTGTCCCATTTCGGCCAAGTGATGTCACTAGTGACCCCTAAAACATGCCATCTGGCTTCCAGTGGAACATCCGCTCCCACCACGTCTGACATGATGCCTGCTAGTCTGGACCAGTATGCCCTGATTCTGGCAGGTCCCACAATATGTGGAAGAAGGTCCCCTCTTCACCACACCCTGTATGCAAAAGTGTGAGTCTACATAGCCGATTGTGTATTGCGTCGTTCGTGGGGTGTAGGACCTATGCATGATGCGCAGCTGGACGAGCCTGAACCTGGCGTGAAACGTCACTTCCCGGGAACACTGCAGGGCCTCCCCCCAATCGTCATCCTCCAACATCCCCAGGTCTGATTCCCACTTTTCCCGCAAGGGCCCTAGTGTGTCTGTGATGTTATTGATGAGCTTCTTGTACGTGAGGTAGATAGCTTTGTCAATCATAGGGTCCAGCATTAGTCTGTCCTCCAACGGAGCATATTCAGGTAATTCCTCCCCTTCATTCAGGTGTTGGTGCAGCGCATGCCTAAGCTGTTGATAGTGTAAGAACTCCCCATTCCCCATCTGGAATTCAGCCTGTAAGTTCGCGAATCCCACCATCTCCCCCCGTTTACAAATATCCCCCAGCACATCAATACCAATCAGGCTCCACTGACGCAAATCCTGCAATTTCGCCACTTCCGTTAAGAAAGTCCCGGCTCACAGAGGAGTCTGTTCCGTAAGTTTTGCCTCCCATCCTAGTAAATTTGTCGCCCGTTTTCACACTCCAACCACCACTGCCGTTTGGGGAGGCAGAGGTTGACTGTGCCTACCCCTAGTGTATAGAGCCGCTAAGTAGGTATAGCTGCCAACGGTTAACTGATCTATCCTGTAATCTGGTTCCTCCAATGGGGCAAACACTCACCCATTGACATTAATCAACTGTGTCGCCCAGTAATGTAGGCGGACATCCGGTACCGCTAGTCCCCCCTCGTAGGGCCCCCTCTGTAGCTTCTTAAGAGCTATTCTTGGACACCCACCACTCCAAAGCAGGGAACGTTGCTCCGATTCAATCGTCCTGAAAACCTGTTCCGGGACCGGGAAGGGCGTATTCTGCAGAGCATATAGTAGGCGGGGGAGTGCCATCATTTTAAATAAAACTGCGCGCCCCATCAAGGAGAGCGGGAGTGACCTCCAATGCTCTACGTCTCCGCGAAGTCATTCCAGTTGCACCAACACATTCAGGTGCAGGAACTCTGAGTCGGACTGCGTGACTCAGATCCCTAAGTATCTGTTTACCTCCTTCCAGGCCTGGCCACAACATTCTACTGACAGCTGTGGCTGCGACCCCACTTGTACATGCCCCAGGGACTTGCCCAACTTAAACGGTATCCGGAGTAGGTACCAAACTCGCGCAGGATTTCCATCAGCCTCTGAATGGAAGCGGCCGTCCTCTGAACATACAGGAGGATGTCATCAGCGTATAACCAGATACGCTCCTCCGAGTCCCCTCCCAGGTCTATGCCCCATACCATGGGGTCCTCCCGTACCCAGTGCGCTAACGGCTCCAGCGCTAAAGCGAACAGGGTGGGAGAGAGGGGGCAACCCTGACGTTTGCCCCGGCTCAGGTGGAACTCCCTTGACAACACACCATTGACACGGACTCTTGCAAGCGGTTCAGTATATAGCAGCCTTACCCATGCTCGAAAATGGTCTCCGAAGCCCAAATTCTCTAGAACTGCATATATATGCTGCCATTCCATACTGTCAAAAGCTATATAGGCATCGAGGGATAATAAGGCTGCCAGCACCTCAGGTCTCGCGGACACCTCCTGAAAAACCCTGAACAGGCACCTTAGATTTAATCGTGTGCTCCTGTGGGGCATAAAGTCCGAATGGTCCAGGTGGATCAATGACTGGATAACCGCCCCCAGTCTCGTGGCCAGGATCTTTCCAAGTACCTTCGTTTCAAAATTAAGTAGGGATATGGGTCTGTAGGAACTGCACAGATCCTGCGGTTTACCGGCTTTATGGATTACAACGATCGTTGCAGACCGAAGATACTTGGGAAGTCTCCCAACCTGCTTGGCCTCGTTAAACACGAGCAACATATGAGGTGCGATATAAACAAAACCTGCTGCACACTAAATACAAAGTACAAGCACAAGAGATGTCTCAATGGACATAAAAGTTCAAATTTTCATGGACGAAGTGGTGCTCTCCAGCGGGTATGTGGAGATGCTTTGATCGGTAGTATTGCTAAATAAAGAAATCTTCAAGGTAAGTTGCTTGGGATTGTGTCTTTGTCCACGTTTGTGAAGCGCGGGCAGTGTGGAGACTTCTGAGGAATATATCCCCGAAGTGCGGGGAGAAAACGCCGACAGTGTGATTGTTCAGTATTCGGTTCCAGGTGGACCGCACCCGGAACCGAATACTGAACAATCACACTGTCGGCGTTTTCTCCCCGCACTACGGGGATATATTTCTTTATTTAGCAATACTACTGATCGAAGCATCTCCACATACCCGCTGGAGAGCACCACTTCGGAACTACGTAAGACGTGATCTGACGAAGACTAAAACCCGGTCTCGAGCGGAGCCGGGTCGGAATTATCACCGGCACTGCGACCTGTGGTTTTATATTCATTACCTACAGCCCTGAGGAGTCGCGGAAATAATGTTTATTCTTGCGACGAAACACGTGTCGGCTGGCTATCTATGAACAATAAAAGAGGAGCCGAAATACTGGTGGTCCCCTTCTTCGTCCATGAAAATTTGAACTTTTATGTCCATTGAGACATCCCTTGTGCTTGTACTTTGTATTTAGTGTGCAGCAGGTTTTGTTTATATTGTATACAGTGTGTCCTCAAAAAACACTTTTTGAGAGGTTATAGGGATTTGCCCCTCATCTGCATGCACCTTCTGTTTAACACCATATCTCCTGCGCATTACCTGTGAGCAGTGCGCCTAGTATTTCCCTCAACCTAAAAACCCTGTCCGTATTTGTTGAAAACATATGAGGTGCGATTCTACTCGATACGCACCCAAACGCTTCAGCCGGAAACCCGTTAGGCCCTGGCGCCTTCCCCGCCTGCATGTCTCTCATGGCTTCTTCCACCTCCTTAACTGTTATCGCAGACTCCAAGATGTCCTTATCTGCCTGTTCTAGAGTGGGCAACTGTAAGGGAGCCAGAAAGTCACGGCACTCCTGCTTTCGCCTAGTAGTGTGTGACCTATAAACTGCCGCATAATACTGTGCAAATTCCTCTGCTATCCCCTTACCAGTGTCCTGCACAGTCCCGTCCGTCCGTGTAATCCCTGGCACCCAGTTACGCTCTTGATCCCGTTTCTCCAGCCATGCTATCATTTTGTTGGCCTTATCCCCCAAGTCATACACTCGTCTCTGGACAGCGAGGGGAATGTGTTCTCACCTGGTCAGCAAGCACATCTTGTATCTCTTTTTCCAAGAGCTGCCACCTATGCCATCTGTCCTGATCCTGCTCAGGAGTCCCCCCTCCAGCTTCCTTTAGGGCCTGTAGTTCCAGTTCTAGTTTGTCAATTTGCGCAAATTTAGTCCTTACGCCGTTTTCCCACCTTTGCCTGCACAAAACCTCTGGCTACGGTCTTGTACGCCTCCCACACTATTCCATGAGAGCTGACGGAGCCTACGTTATCAGCGAAGTATTGGTCTTTCCGCTCCCTGAACACCTCCTGGAACTCCTGATCTTTAAATAAAAACGTATCAAGTCGGGGGGGGGGGGTTAGTCCATTCCCGCTCTGGACCCCGTAGATGTACTCCCACTGAGGAATGGTCAGATATTCTGCTGGCCTTATGATACCCACCCTGGAATAGACCCATGTACCCCACCTGTGTGAATAAATAATCAATCCTAGACGCTGAGCCGTGAGCCGCTGATATGTGTGTATTGCCGAACATGGGGGTTGTGTGCCCTCCAGAGATCCACCAGGCCCATAGCATGCACAAAGTCCCGAAAGTGACAACCCCCCCCCTTGGCAGGCTGAATCTGTGATCTATCTAAGTTCCTATCCATTACTGCATTAATGTCTCCCCCTAAGAGCAGCATCCCCGACGGCCTCTCCAGCAGTAATTTCCCAATGTTGGGGAGAGTGGTGCATTGTAGCTTAGGTGGAATGTAGAGCGAACAGAGATTAATTGTCTTATCCTCCCACTGAGCCGTCAGTGCCGTATAGCACCCCAAGGGGTCCAACCATTGTCTCCCAATTACCAGCGGTAGGGAGTTCTTAATGAGTATCCCCACCCCCTTGAGCCAGTGGTAAAGCCGGCATGTGCCCGCAGCGTATAGCTAAATCTATTAAGGGCCTTGCAATGGTTCCCAAGTAGGTGCGTCTCTTGGAGTAGGACAATGTCTGGTGCGTGTCTGTGAAGGTATTGGAGCACCATGGTGCGCTTTATCTTGTTCTGTAGGCCGTTAACTTTCCATGCCAAAATACTAACTTGTCGTGCATGTGGTACATGCATTGTAGGTATCTAACACAAACACCAGGAGAGACGGGAGCCTCCCACCCCCCTCCCCCCACTTCCGGCTTGCCTACTAATAGTGCCTTTGGAGCCAAAACAGTTACATCGTATAAGAATAGAAAAGAGAAAGACAAATAAAAAACCATCTCCCCCCAACCCCTAGAACTGCCCCCCCTCCCTGCTACCCAGCTACGCCAGCCAACGTGGCCCGACATCCCCCAACAAGCAGAGCGCCAGTAGCCCTTACAATGAAAACCTAGGGGGTGAGTACTGCTACCTTGTCCCGCAACCTGAGGGCTCCCGTCGGCCCCACACTTCAACATGTTAGCCGCCACATCTTGTCCCAATACCCTGAGCAGTGCAAATACAAAAAAGGTACAGGCCTCCAACCCACATACTTTGGACATCCTCCCCTCCTCCCAAACATTACCAGTTGGTCCCTCAATGGTTCCACCACATCGTAAGGACCCCCCCCCCCCTGCGGGCCAACCTCCAGGACAATGCTCCTCGCCACATCTGGTGCACAGTCAATGCATACATAGGAGAGTCAATATACATTATGTGCATTCCAACCGTCTCCTTCGTTCCAAGTCAGTCCTGGCCACCTCACCTCATGTCTGGCGAAGCCAAAAGACTCCGAGGCCCATTCCTGCTTCAGGGCAGATTATCACATCGTTGTCGACGCCCCCTCCCGGTTGAGCAAACCGAAGAAGTCGGAGATTGAGGTGCCTTGTTCCTCCAGCCGCCCCCCCGATCCGGGGCCCCCCGAAGCCTGTACGTGTTCCTCCAGCCAAGAATAAACATCCTCCGGGGAACTAAAGAAGAAGGATTTCCCGTCCACTAGAAGCTTGAGACATGCTGGAAAAACATCATATACTTGATGCCCCTATCTCGAAGCACTTTTTTCACTCCATCAAAGGATCGGCGCTCCTACTGCACCTTCAGCGTGAAATCCGGAAAGAGCCTGATGGTGGCATTGTCCAGTCTCAGATCTCCATGTTGGCGGGCTGCCTGCAGGATGGCATCCCGATCTCTATAATTAAGGATCCTTGCAATAGTCGTCCTCGGTGGGGCTCCCGGCCACGACGGAGGGACCGGCGCCCTATGAGCATGTTCAATCGCGAAAAAAGTCAGAGAGGCGTTTGGGCTAAAGGTGTTGAGCATGAGATCCTCCAGGAACAAGTCCATGCTCGGCACCTCCATCTTCTCCGGCATACCCACTAAACGTATATTATTTCTGCGGGCCCTTCCTTCCTGATCCTCCAGTCGAGCCGTCACCAACTTCTGCTGATGGGACAGTCGCTGGACCTGCTGCTGCAACTGTTTGGTGGCACTTTGGAGTTCTGCAATATCTGCTGCATTTTGAGTGGCTTTCTCCGAACTTTTGTTTAAGTCCGCCCTCAGTACCACCATTTTGATGGATACCTTATCGATCTTCGATTCCAGTGTGGTGCCCAGCGTTTGTATGGCCTGCATGATTGAGGTTAAGGATGGCTCTTGTGCTTCTGCCTGGGCTCCGGCCTGGGCATCGCTCCCACCGTCCGCAGTGGCCGTATGGTTGTCCATGGTATTAGTCTTAGTCGTCGTGGACTTCTTGGGCTTCATGACTGTTCCTAGGAGCGTTGGGTCCACAAATGGGGAGGAGGGGTGCTCACGAGGACACTCCGTCACCACTCTGCCCGCACCCCAAACGTTAGCTCCGAGCTCTCCCAAGGCCACACGTGGGCAGAGAGACTGAATCCACGACCAGTCCTGCGGTCAATACTGCACCTACTCGTAGCTACTGCTCCTCAGGCCTGTCCTGAACGTGGATGCACAACGCCAGGCCCTTCCGCCCGAGAGTCCCTGAAGCGCCTCTCAGTGGGCACGAACCGCCGTCATGGAGCCCACCTCCCGCAGTGCTGATCAATGTATAGGGCGCTCTCCCACAGGCCATGATCCGCCTTTGCTGCCGAGGCTCCTCGCACTCCCCTCCAAGAGTGCTCTCACCCACTGTCTCGCTCTCTGGCTCACAACCTCTGCACCTGCTGCTTGCCTAGCTCTACCACGTTGAATTGCCCTCTGTCTGCCCGGGCCCGGCATCCCTCAAAGGCACCACCTGCCACAACCGTCCAACAAGGAGTCCGGAGGTGTGCTTTGCCGCCCTACCTCATGACGCACCCAGTGGCCAGCACCGCTTCACCCGGGTACCCACCGGCCTCTTGCCCCGCACTCCAGTGCCGCAGGCTGTCTCTCGGCGCTCCTCCAATGTTTCTGCAGGTGCCCCCGGGGCCACTGCCTCTATCCCTCACCCGGGGGGACACACGCACACAGGTACGGCCCGATATGCCAGGGCGTCCGCAGTCTGCCCCGGGCCCGCCGCTCTCCTTGTGACCGCCGCCGACACAGCCCCTCCGCCGCCGACCTCGTAATCACTCGAGGCCGGTGCTTGGAGCGTTTCCTCTCGCGGTCTAGGACTCAGGAGGCCTCGGATTACAGGAGGCCACCGCGTCTCTCCCTTGCGGCCGGGGGGAACCAGACAAGGATCCTCCGGCACCGGAGCTTACCTGCTGTTCAGTTCTGGCCTCCAGGACAGTGAGGCATCAGGATGACTGCCGGATTTATTGGGCCTTCGGGAGTCCCTCACAGGAGCCGCGTTAGTATGTGGCCATCTTGGTTGCCACCAGGCCACGCCCCGCAGTGCAGGTATTTTAGTCAAGAATCACAATGCTTCAATAAATATTGAAATGCTTTACTGTGTATTTCTTGTGTATCTCTTTGGGTATGCATAAGTAACTAAGTGAAAAGGTTCTAGATCTGTTGCCACAGTTTCCTTGAGGAGTTTCGGTTGTCATATTCTGAGGTTGCACATCCCTTTGTTACCTATAGGGTTAGGGGTACAGATGGCGCAGCCGGACATTGGCCAACATATCCGTACAGTGTGCATGAAATCAGCCTTGCACAGTTCTGATGGTTATGTTGTCCAATAAATGCACAGTTTTACTTTTCAAAGTATAAGCCGGACAATAGTAGAGTTCAATGGTGTAGAATGGACTGGCGAAGGGTGTAGTAGAGTGCAGTGGCATAGAGTAGATTGTTTCAGTGTAGAGTGAAGTGGTCCAGGGCACAGTTGAGTCATGCAGGGTAGAGTGCAGAAGTGTACAGCATAGTGGCGTAGAGTGCAGTAGTGTAGAGTGCAGTGGTGTGGAGTAAAGTGGTGCAGAGTAGGTTAAAGTGGAATAGAGTGTAGTGTTGTAGATTGCATTGGTGTGGAGATGAATGGCACAGAGTAGAGTGCAGTGGCATGGAGGTTAGTGGGGCAGAGTAGCATGGAGTTCAGTGATGGAGAGTGCAGTCCTGCAGAGTAGAATATCGTAAAGTGCAGTGGTGTAGAGTGCATTGGCGTAGAGAGATGTGAGTTAAAGTAGAGTGTTGCAAAGTAAACTACTGTAGAGAGCAGTGGCATACAGTACAGTGGTGCAGAATAGAATAGAGTGGCATAGAGGTCAGTGAAATAGAGCACATTAGTGTAGAGTGGCATAGTGTGCTGTGGCATAGAGTACAATGGCAGAGAGTGCAGTCTTGAAGACTAGAGTATCTTAGAGTACAGTGGCATAGAGTGTATTGGTGTAGAGTGTATTGGCTTAGACTGTAGTGGTGTAGAGTAGAGTACTGTGGAGTATAGTGCTGTAAAACCAGTGGCAGACAGTACAGTAGTGCAGAATAGAATTGAGTAGCTTAGACTGCAGTGATGTAGAGCACAATGGTCTAGAGTGGCATAGCATGCAGTGGCATAAATTGTTGCAGAGTAGAGTGCAGTGGTGTATAGTGCAGTGTTGCAGGGTAGTTGGCGTAGAGTGAAATCGCGTAGAGTGCGTTGGTTTTGAGTACAGTGGTGTAGAGTTTATTGGGTAGAGTACGGTAATTTAAAGTAGAGTGCCATAGAGTAGAGTGGTGTAGAGTATCACAGCATAGAGTAGAGTGGTACAATGTGCAGTGGTGTAGAATAGATTGTTTCAGAGTAGAGTGAAATAGAATAGCGTAGAGTGGTCAAGGGTAGAGTGGAGTGGTGCAGGGTAGAGTGAAGTTGCATAGAGTAGTGGCATAGAGTGCATTGGCATAGAGTAGAGTGGTGATGAGTGGAGTGGATTAGACTGGAAGGGTGTAGAGTGCAGTGGCATAGTAAAGTAGAGTGCATCGGCATAGAGTAGAGTGGTGTAGAGTAGAGTGGTGTAGAGTAGAGAACATAGTTGTCAAATGAAGTGGCATAGAGTGCAGCTGTGCACAGTAGATTAGAATGGCGTTGAGTGGAGTACAGTAGTGGCTTAAAGTGCAGTGGCCTAGAGTGCAGTGGCATAGAGTAGAGTGCTACAGAGCAGTGTATAGTGGCGTACAGTGCATTGACATAGGGTGTATTGGTTTTGAGTAAAAGTGGAGTAGAGCACATTAGAATAGCATGCAGTAGTGTAGAGTGCAGCGGTGTAGAGTGGAGTGGCTTAGAGTGGAATAGTGCAGAGTGGAATAGAGTGGCACAGAATGCAGTGGTATAGAGTAGATTGTTTCAGGCTAGAGTGGAGCTGCGTCGAGTCGAGTGCCAACGATTGCAGCATCATAGAGTGCTGCGGTGCCAAGTAGATTAGAGTGGATTGGCGTAGTGTTTAGTGGTATAGAGAGGATCAGTGCAGAGTAGAGTACAGTGGCATAGGGTGGAGTGATGCAGATTAGAGTAGCATAGAGTGAAGTGGCATAGAGTCCATTAGTATAGAGTGGCGTAGAGAAGAGTGGTAAAAAGTAAACTACAGTGGCATAGAGTGCAGTTGCATATACTAAAGTGGTATAGAATTCAGTGGCAAAGAGTGCAGTGTTGCATAGTAGACTGCCATAGAGTGCAGTGGTGTATAATACAGTTGCATAGAGTGCATTAACGTAGAGTGCAGTGGGGTAGAGTAGTGCAGAGTAGAGTGCCATAGAGAGCAGGGGCATAGAGGCAGTGCTGCTGAGTAGAACAGAGTGGCATAGAGTGCAGTGGCTTAGAGTACAATTGTGTAGAGTTCAGTGACATACAGTGTTACAGATTAGAGTATAGAGGCATAGAGTGCAGTTTAGCAGAGTAGATTGCATAGAGTGCATTGTTTTTGAGTAAAATGGTGTAGAGTGCATTGGCACAGAGTGTAGTGGTAAGAGTAGAGTGCAGTGGTGTAGGTGAGAGTTTTACAGAGTAGAGTAGAGTGGCACAGACTGGAGTGGTGCAGCATAGATTACTGTGACATGGAGTGAAGTGACGAAATATTAGATTGTTTTAAAGTAGAGTGAAATGGTGTAGCGTGGAATGTTGCATGGTACAGTCAAGTGGTGCAGAGTAGAGTACAATGGTAAAGAGTGCAGTGGCGAAGAGTGCAGTGGTTCAGGATAGAATAGAGTGGCGAAGAGTGGATGGTATAGAGTGCACTGGTATAAAGAGGAGTGGTACAGATTAGAGTGTATTGGAGCTGCTCCCTGCATCGCCTGGTATCACAACGCCCACCGCCAGACTGCTAAGTGCTCAACTCGCCTTGCTCGCTTTAAGCAGATTAATTAATTATCGCACATAGCTCGTAGCGCTAGACTGCCTCGCCTTGTTTATCATTAATTATCACTGTTTTTAAAATTGATCGTAGCGCTTGACTGCCAAGGTGCGCTTTAACAATAACAAGTATCTGTGCTGTGCTGCCTGCAGATTCGTGCCTGAATGTGCCGGCGCCATTACCGTCTGCATAGCACTATTTACGAGTGTGCCCCAATCTTCAATCAATATTGCTTGCGGCCATTTTGGTTGTTGTGGCTGTGCCTCCCTGCCCTGAGCATCACCCCGCTCCTGCCTCCCAGCTGACCCCCCTCCCACGGATACTGTTTACCTCACTGTACCGTCTTAACGCTGTGACCGCCCTGCTCCCAGCAGAAGAGGTCGCTCCACACGCTGCTCCCTGCTGCTCCCTGCATCGCCTGGTATCGCAACTCCCACCGCCAGACTGCTAAGTGCTCAACTCGCCTTGCTCGCTTTAAGCAGATTAATTAATTATCGCACATAACTCGTAGCGCTAGACTGCCTCGTCTTGTTTATCATTAATTATCACTGTTTTTAAAATTGATCGTAGCGCTTGACTGCCAAGGTGCGCTTTAACAATAACAAGTATCTGTGCTGTGCTGCCTGTAGATTCGTGCCTGATTGTGCCGGCGCCATTACCGTCTGCATAGCGCTATTTACGAGTGTTCCCCAATCCTCAATCAATATTGTTTGCGGCCATTTTGGTTGTTGTGGCTGTGCCTCCCTGCCCTGAGCTCCACCCCGCTCCCGCCTCCCAGCTGACCCCCTCTCGCCCCTCCCCTTCCATTTTCCACATATGACAGATGAGCTTGTGCGCAGCGTTCAAGCGCAGCGGACGCGCCCCATGCGTGCCAAAGGTAAGCCCGTCTTCGCCCGTCCGCGCCTGGACCGCGCCCAGTGCCAGACCCCCTGGTCTTCGCAAACCGCACTCATCCCGCATAACGTACGACACTGCCACCCTCTTAGCCCTTAACCCCGGTCGCACAGCACAATGCTACGAGGCTGCCCCAGGACGTACCCACGGCCCCTTCGCCTGCCACTCCTGCAAGTTCAACTGCATCAAGACCCACACCAAATCAAATAACTCCAAACACAGTTCCGACTCTAATCACCTGATGTGCATCCTGCTGAACACCCGCTCGATCCACAGACACGCCACTGAACTCTGGGACCTACTCGACACTGCTTCACCGGACATCGCCTTCCTTACAGAAACCTGGATTAACGCATCATCAGCACCCGAAATCGCCATTGCCATCCCTGACAATTACAAGATCGTCCGAAAAGACCGCACCAACCAAACAGGAGGAGGCATCGCCATCGTCCATAAGAACACCATCAAAATCACGACCAGCTCCGACGATATCCTTGCAACTGCCGAACACCTCCACTTCCAGATCCACACTGACCCCAGGACCACACTTAGAGGCACCCTCATCTACAGACCACCAGGAACCCGTAAACAATTCAGCGAAGACATCACTGACTTCATCAGTCCACATGCCCTCGCATCCGAGAACTACATCCTACTGGGAGACCTAAACTTCCACCTGGAAAAGAAAAACGACAGCAACACCACCACCCTTCTGGACAACCTGGCCAATCTTGGTCTCAAACAACTTATTGACACCCCCACCCATATAGCCGGACATACGCTCGACCCAATCTTCACCTCCAGCAAACACATCTCCTTCGATCACACCACAGCTCTCTATTGGACGGACCGCTGTTGTGTTCACTTCAGCTACAAAACCACCTCGACCCACAACCCCCCACAACCTATCCCCCGGAGAAAATGGAACAAAATCACCACCGACCAACTCCTCACATCACTCAACCAGAACCCACCCGCCCTCTCCTCTGACCCAAACCAAGCTGCCATCATTTTCAAACAATGGATCACTCACAGCGCTGACGATTTAGCACCCATGAAAAACCATCACACCAAACAAGACAACAAAAAGGCCCCCTGGTTCAACGATGACCTTAAGAAATCCAAGAAGCTATGCCGTACTCTCGAGAAAACATGAAGAAAAAACCCAACCACCGACAACATGACCACCTTCAAATCAGCCACCCGCAAACACCACCAGCTGATTCGATCCACCAAGAAATCAGCATTCACGAACCGACTCGATAACAACGCCCATAACAGCAAGGAACTATTCAACATCGTCAAAGAATTCACCAACCCCACCACAGGTGGGGTTGGTGAATTCATCCATCACTCCATCCCAAGAACTCTGCGACTCGTTATCCTCCTTCTTCTACAACAAAATTGCCGACATACATAACAGCTTCAAAAACAGTTCCAACGAATAATCCTCCCCACCCCCCTCAGAACCTAAACCACCCTCCAACTACCTCAACGCCTGGAACCCAATCACCACTGAAGACACCACCCGCCTAATGAACTCCATCCACTCTGGCTCGCCAACCGACCCATATCCCCACCACATCTACAACAAAGCAGACTCCATCATCGCATAACCATCTCCGTGATGTCATCAACTGCTCTTTCAACTCTGCTACCTTCCCAGAAAGTTGGAAACACGCCGAAGTCAGCGCCCTCCTGAAGAAACCCACAGCAGACCCCTCTGAACTTAAAAACTACCGCCCCATATCCCTCCTCCCATTCCCGGCCAAAGTCTTTGAGAAAGCTGTCAATAGCCAACTCGCCGCCTTCCTGGAATCCAACAACTCCCTCGATCCCTCACAATCCGGCTTTCGAGCCAAACACAGCACCGAAACCGCCCTCATCGCAGCAACAGACGACATCCGAACACTACTGGACAACGGAGAAACAGTGGCCCTCATTCTACTCGACCTCTCCGCCGCCTTCGACACTGTCTGTCACAGCACCCTCATACAACGCCTCAGCAACATCGGCATAAAAGGTAAAGCCTTGGACTGGATCATCTCGTTCCTCGCCGGAAGAACCCAGAGAGTCCGCCTCCCCCCATTCAAATCAGAGGCCACCGAAGTCATCTGCGGTGTACCACAAGGATCATCTCTTAGTCCCCCCCTCTTCAACGTTTACATGAGTCCACTCGCTTCCATCGCGCGCCAACACAACCTCAACATCATCTCCTACGCGGATGACACCCAGCTGATCCTCTCCCTCACCAATGACCCCAACACCGCCAAAACCAATCTCCACGAAGGCATGAAAGATGTAGCCATATGGATGAAAAACAGCCGCCTAAAACTTAACTCAGACAAAACGGAAGTGCTCATCCTCGGATCATCCCCCTCTGCCTGGGACGACTCATGGTGGCCTTCGGATCTGGGCTCTGCACCCATACCCACAGACCACGCTCGTAACCTAGGCTTCATCCTAGACTCCTCCCTCTCGATGACCAGACAAGTCAACGCCGTCTCATCCTCATGCTTCAACGTATTTCGTATGCTCAAAAAAATCTTCCATTGGATCCCCACCGAGACAAGAAAGACTGTCACCCACGCACTGGTTACGAGTCGGCTTGACTACGGAAACACCCTCTACGCCGGAATTTCAGCCAAACTACAGAAAAAACTCCAACGCATCCAAAACGCATCGGCGAGACTCATTTTGGACAGTCCTCGCCAAGATCACATTACCGGCATCCTGAAAGACCTCCACTGGCTTCCCGTCAACAAGAGAATAACTTTCCGTCTCCTCACCCACGCACACAAGGCCCTCTACAAAATAGGACCCGAATGCCTCAACACTCGACCATCCTTCTATACACCCAACCGCCAACTAAGATCCTCCAATCAAGGCCTCGCCGCAGTCCCGTGTATCCAAGGATCCACCATGGGAGGTAGATCCTTCTCACACTTGGCGCCCAAGACCTGGAACTCACTCCCCACTCACCTCTGCCTCACACAAAACCACATCTCCTTCAGAAAAGAACTTAAAACCTGGCTATTCGATAAATAATGAACCCCCTCCCCAAGCGCCTTGAGACCCTCTGGGTGAGTAGTACGCTATACAAATTCTTGAACTTGAACAGGGTTGCAGAGTGGATTGGCATAGAATGGAGTGACGTAGGGCTCAGTGGTGTAGAGTGCAGTGGTGCAGAGTGTAGTGGTGCATCGTAGAGTACATGCAGTGTATGCCAATGCAGTGGAGTGCATTGGTATAGAGTAATGCCAAGTAGAGGTATAGACTGAAGTGTTGCAGAGTAGAGTGCAGTGACGCAGTGTGGTGTGGCGTAGTGTGAGTGGTGCAGAGTAGAGTGCAGTGGCGTGGAGTGGTGCAGAATAGAGTGGAGTGCTGTACAGTAGAGTATGTATGGGTTGGTAGCACACTGCCATTACAGACAACACATCTTCAATTGAAATGACCATTACATTTGTATAGACATACAGTTTTGTGGATAAATGTTTACAGCGAACAAGCTATAATGTGTGGAAATGTGATCAGCTAGTGTATTGATTTGTTTTGATGGTATAAAAATATTTATTTCCACCACACTTCAGAATTACCCTCAGTAGTCAGCAAGATTGTAATATAAATCCTCTCACTTTGAAGTCAGAGCAAGAAGATTTAACTCCAAGCTCCCACGTCGGACGGAGCCTGACATTTGAGCTCTGTCTTTGGATGCACAGCAAATGTAACAAGATAAGAACAAGATTTAAAGGCCGATTTACAGAAACAGAGCAGTCTGAAGGATACAGTCAATATGTTTTGGTCAAGGGAAGGGACAAACTCAAGATGGGCAGCCTAAAACACATAAAACAAATAAAGCTAGCAAATAGAAAGGAAGAAAATGTGGGTTACAAACCAAAAGCAAATGTTAAGCAGCGTGCGGAATGCATTCTGAATGTCTCCATGATGTCATTAGCAAATCAGACAGCTTGGCTAACTGGTAGGCTTCAACCTAAAAACGTAGCCCCTTCTCACACAATGATGCTAATTGTACACATTGTTGGACTTGGCCCTCTCTACACGGTCACCCCCAAACCTTTTGCCTTCACTTCTCCTGTTTTCGGAAAATACACATTTTGTTGGCATTGGAACTCGTGGAGTTCTGTTCCTGGACATCTGACAGGAATTAACGTGAGCTTCTATGCACATTTTTACCAAGCACTACTGCCTAGACAGTCAGGTCCGTCGGGTTCTGCACTTTGCCCATTCTATCCTGCAGTGCTTTCTAGGACGTGGTTCTGTAAAACAGTTTTACACTTTCCTACTGCTAACCTGTGCTGTAGTGCTTGTGCTCGCTACTTAAATCATGGTAAAACTGGCCTACACTTCATCGGAACATTTAATTTATTTATAAATCCCTAGCATATGGTACTACATGGTACACAGGGCCTGTAAATTAAATGCTACAAGTGGGCCTGCAACACTCACTGTGCCACCCACTAAACGCCCAAACCTTCTTACCTGCGACGGCCCATGCTCTGCATGGGCTCTCGCTTGCAAGAAATATTGTATAAAACAAAGGGCTTGCAGATTGTCCATTGCTTAACATTAGTTGGCATCACTGTCACTCTTATTTGCTGCCATCTAATTGGCCAGTGCATGATGTTTTCACTGCCTCTTCTTTCTGCTGGAGCATGGGCAAGTATTGTTGTCTTCAGTTTGATTGCTGTACTTCCTCTGATCGCGCTGTGGTTGAGGTACTATGTTTACTTTTTTATCTTCCCTGCCATCCTTGTTAAAACCCCTCCATTTGTAGCAATGTTTTGCTATGCCACACACACTTAAAAGAAGCCCCTTTCTCCTTTGAAATGGATGCTTATTGTAACAACTGATGTTATCTGCTTCCAAATGTATTTTCACATTGACAGGGTGCAATTGCTTTCTTTATATGATAGGTTTTCTTGCCAAATGTCATATTTGTTTTCTTTTTTACGCATTTAGAAATTAACTGAGTTGCTCAGAATCACAGGGGTGTTGTACAGAGACCTAACAAACCTTAGATAAGCCAATAGGTCCATACACTGCGGACGAGCACAGCAGGTGCGTCTGAGGCGTGCCAAAGGCAAGCCTATCTGCGCCCGTCCACATCCGAAACGTGACCAGCTCCAGCCATGCTGCCCATTCACGGCCAGGTACCCAAATGTCATCTGCATTTTTAAAATCATTAGATTACACTGCTAGGCATTGCGATTTGAGTTTGTCTCCTAGTAATATGAAAGGTCCACTGGTATGCCTAAAATGTAATGCAGCTTTTGGAATCTTTCCTGACTCTTTATTTCCTTCTATAAAAATGTCAGGTAAAGAAATTGTTATGTGGTGGTCTTATTAATGCCCACTCTCTATGTAAACATACTAAAGAAATCCATGACCTACTCCTTGAACTTAGGTTGAACGTTCTCTTTATTCCCGAATCATGGCTAAAGGAATGGTATAATCCAGACATTGTAGATGTTTTACCTACAGGATACACCATTCTTAGACAGGCTAGAACAGAGGTGGGCTGGCAATTATTTTTTGTGACTCCCTCCAATGCCAGAGATTTGATTTAGAGTACCTAAATAGGGCAGAAAGTCTTGGATTCTGTTTTAAGCTTAGTCCCTCCTTGTCCATTACAGGAGGGCTTATTTATCGACCCCCTGGTCCAAGTGCAGTTTTTTAGCTTCTTTAGGAGAAGCAGTAGCTCCCCATATTCTTTGCTATGCAAATTTTTCCATCCTAGGAAATTTTATTTGGAATGTAGTGATCATCCAAATGTAGCCAATATTATGGACACGTTAAGTACTTTTGGACTCCATTAATTGTTAGCCCTATCTAAGCATTCTGCAGGCCACTCTCTTGATGGGATCTGTTCTAATTTTTTTTAACTGACAGTTGAACCCCCTATCTGGCAGACTCGGTCCGATCACATGTTGTTCCCTTTTAGCATATACCTGCTGTTGCCTCAGGGTTCCTGTCCCCTCACTGTCAGCCCCTCAAAAAGATCACAAATGGACTAATCTGTTGACTAATCCTAAATTGCTTAGCTGTGCATCAGCTTTGATACCCACCTTGTCAGGAAAGGTAATGGAGGACACCCTAACCTTCAAGACCTGGATCATTCAAATTAGCCCCGGAAAGAGCTGTAAGGAGGAAACAGAATCCTCAGCTCTCAGCCCCTTGTTCAACCAGATCTTACCAGACTATCATCTCTGCTGCAAGCAGTTAGAACGGAAGTGGAGGAGAGCCTACACCTAGGCCAGTTTAGACTAGCCTTGAAGATCTATAATAGCAAGATTAAGATAGCAAAAAAGGCTTACATGTAAAGCAGTTAAATGAATCTAAATGTCATAAAAAATCTATTTTTCCAATTGCTAAATTCTTTTTACAACTGAAAGCTTTGACTAAAGATATTCCCCATCGCAGCCTCTATGCAGCCACATTTCCTCATATCTTGGAGAACAAATCTGCAAAATTCAATGGGTGTTTAGTTTCTGTTAAATACTGACTTAGAAGAAAACCTTTGTCTGACAGGAGCTTCCCTTCAAGCTTTTCAATGCCAATACATTTACATACATTCAAAGTTTTAGCTTAACTCAGTCCCGACATGATCTTATCTGGTAAATCAGGATCCCCCTTTGATCACTGTCCACCATACATTCTTCATACAATAGTAGACATTGTGACTCCAGTGATTAACAAGATTTTCAATTCTTCATTGTCCACTGCAAAGGTCCCTACAGATTGGAAACTTGTTGCTATTAAACCCCTTCAGAAAAAACTATTGGCAGACCCTTCAACTCTCACTAATCTTTGACCCATTTCATTACTCCCCGTCTTTGGTAAAATCATTGAAAAATTGGTAAATTGTAAAGTAATGACATTCTTGGAAGAGGCCAATATTCTCCATCCTTGGCAGTCTGGCTTTCGCCCTAAGGACCCTACGGAGTCAGCCCTGCTCAAGGCTGCAGATACTTTATAACTAACTTTAGATGCTGCAAAGAATGCTGTGCTGGTCTTATTAGATCTACCAGCTGCATTTGATACCATCTCCCATGAAATCTTATTACAGAGGATCAAAATGTTAGCCTGGATAGAATCTTTCCTTGCTGAATCCAAACAGTAGTACTCGGACATTTTCTATCCCCTGAAAAAAAGGTTATTTTGGGGCTCCCGCAGGGCTCGTCGCTCAGCTCTGCATTGTTTAACATATATATGCCCCCCCTGTTTTCATTGATCTCCTCCTCTGGAATTGAAACAACTTAATGCGCTGACGATACGCAGCTCATCCTGACTCTGGAGAAAACGCCCATTGGCTCTGAGATGAATTTTAAACTTTATTTAACTAAGGCTATTCGGTGGAAACAATCAAACCACTTAATATGCAACACCGATTAGATGGAGATCATGCTTGTAGGTAAGGACAACACATTTGATCCTATAGCATGATGGCCTAATTCTGCACCCCCTCTGCCTTACACCGTTGAGGTAGTAAAAAACCTGGGCCTGAAATTTGATTCTTCCTTATCATTCCGCCCACCAGCTTTGGCAGTGACAGGAATATGTTTTAACTTAATAAAATCACTATGAAAATTCTTTGACTACCTTCCTTTTTCAGCAAGAAAAACAGTGGCATTTGCATTGGTTACGTCTAGATTTGACTATTGTAATAGCTTATTTGCAGGTAGCACTAAATAAATTATTCACAAGCTACAGGTAGTGCAACATGCAGCTGATAGGCTGGTGCTAAAACCGCCAAGTCGTTCATCGACAAAAGCAGCTTACTAACTCTTCATTGGCTGCCAATACACAAGAGGGTTTTGTTTAAAATCCTCCTGCTCACCTTCAGAGGCTACATAGCAGTAGAACCAAAGTACCTAACTGCCAGAAGTACTCCTTACACTACCTCTCGGATCCTGAGATCATCATCTGCTAATCTTCTTAAACCTCTGACTTTTAGGCTCAAGACTAAAGGGGGCTAATCCTTTGCTTTCTTGGGAACAAATACCTGGAACCAACTTCAATTTCAGGTGAGACACATCGATTCTCAATCCCTTTTCAGGAAGCTATTGAAGACCTGGCTCTGAATCTTTGGTCATTCATTAATTCAGCAAAATTCCAAAAGACCTAGGCAGCAGACAAGGTCAAGCACTCCAGATCTTATAGTTCTAAATTTAGGGTGGTGCAAACTACTTCCTCCACCTGCTACCAATAGGTGTATAAATCAGAAATATACAAACATAAAATGGAAGGTGCACACAATTAGAGTCAAAAGTGAGATAGGTCAAGTTGAAATCCTAAAGGTGTCTTCCAAGTTAGCCAAGGCTGTCTGGTGTCAGGTATACGATCAGATGATGTGCACAGTTGAGATATAGCTTCACGGGAGTTCTAGTGGTTCTCGTGGGGAACTTTCCAATATTCCTCGTAACTTCGTTCTCCAGGAAGGGCCAAATATGTAGGCGTAACTGCCACCAGTCTGTAATCTGGTAGCGTGTTCGTGGCAATAACCACCGAGCACCTATAATAGGGTGCTTGTATCCCGTAATCCCGTTTTTCGTGGCGTCCCGGAGTTAGGATTTCAACTGGACCTATCTCACTTAGTGAGGACACCGTCTCTACAGGTCATAAGACTTTGAACCCACAATTGGTAGCTGCTTGTTTGATCCTTATAACTTTGTCCAATATTGGTGACAGCACTGAATTACATTCATTTGCCCTGACGAAGTTCCTTAAAGGCAAATGGAACGAAACGCGTTGGCTGTGCCTATGCCCAATGAATACTACTAAATAAAGAAGAAGATATTTAATACATTACTGCTTTTTTGACTCTAATTGTGTGCACCTTCCATTTTATGTTTGTATCATTCATTAATTCGATGACTTCTCCCAAGGCCTTATTCTGCTGATATGATCTCTGGTTTTTCCTTTCTAAATGATATGACTTCTGTTTTTATTCTTTAGTCTTTCTTACCATCCAGCACCAGTATGCTCCCTTGGGAGTGATAGTTATTCTTTATAAATGCTAGATTCATTCATTCATAGGTCTTGCCGTTGAGAGTATTGACTCTCCATTGACTTTTGTTTATGTTGTACTGCATGGGCATTGCCAACAATGGCAATGAATTGTAGCCATGCTGAATAGTGGTGTGCCTGCTGTGAATCATTACTAAAAATAATAAATAAAAAGACTATGATGCATCCAGCACTAATGCACTTAAAAAAAGCAAAATAGCCCTAGCTGCAGCATAGCACTTTTAAAAATTAATTTTAACCAAACTGCAAATTATTCATACTGCTGTACAGCATGGCTACAAAACATTGCCAATACCTCTCATAGGTGAAAACTATTGGCTTTTCCTATACTTAGGGCAGGGTGCATTGTATTTAAAAAGCAGCACATTTGTTTTTATGTTTTACATGTCCCGATAGTGAAAAAAATCCTAAATTAGTTTTTCACTACTGTAAAGCCCACCTCTCCCATAGGAAAATATTGGGGTACCCGATTTCATTTAATTGGGGGGAACTTTGATTGGGAACAGGTAAACAATAATGCTTGGTCTCAAATGAATTGTCATTTAAAAACCTGTGTTATTTTAAAGACAAATTTTAAGGGACAATTCTGAAAATGCCACCTTTAGACATTTTCTTGCCCTAACCATTTGGTACCAGCAGCCAGTGTCCTGGGTCACATGACTATGAATAGCTTAGCTGTTGGGCTTTGTATATACCTCCCAGACAGTGAGGCAAAGGGGGACAAGGTGTTGGTAGGATGGGTAATCCTGCTAGGATGTTTGCGGACAGAGCTGGTCACAGCCGCACTTACAGTTCAAAGGGCTTCCCTCCAGCACACACAAAGGAACCTGACACTAGTCTTTTGCCACCCCAGACTTCTTAGAGCCTTGGCATAACTTCCCAGAACCATTTGTGGGGATAGCATAGAAGATTCCCCCACTTCAAGAACCAGCAACATATATAAATATTGGAGCATTGGCGGAACTCTTAAATACTATCCTGGACCTGTAGACACTACAGAAGGACTACCTTGTTTCCCAGAGGATTGTCCTGATGATTGGGGCATGCCTTGTTCCCCAGATGACTGTCCTCCTGCTGCCAGAGGTCTGCCCCGCTGTTTGAGGCATGCCCTGCTCTCTTTAAAGGAAGACTGGCCCTGCTCCCTTCATCCAAGGCTAACCTGAGCCTGTATTGAGCACCAAAGCAAAGCTCCAGCAGTGACCTTCCACGACACCGGACTGGCTCTTCATATAGTGATGACAGCAGCACAGCCTGACCTGCTCCTTCTGCTACAGTGATGACCATCTGCAACATTCTCCCTCCTCCTGTGGCCTCCTTCACTGAGAATGGAACTCTTCACTCCGGACATTGAGAAGGTCATTTTTTTGTGAGACTAACCTGGTTCCTCAATATGAGTTGGGCTCCATCGTGGTCAGCTCAAACTTGTGACTTTCCCCTGGTCTAGCACAGATGACCAAGAATGGCGCTTGTGTTTTTAGGGGGTAAATCAACCTAAAACTTTAAATTGTAACATCTCTGTTACTACTGATTGGACTTCTGTCATTCTGGGCTTAATTTATTTCTTAGAATGTATGCTATTTTTCTAAATTGGCTTGGGATTTAGATTCTAACGTATTGCTGTTTTATTACCGTTTGTGTACTGCATAAATAATGTACACTTTACCTCAAATTTAGGCCTGCCTGCTTTGCGCCAGAGGGTTAAGCACAGGTTAATTTAGTGACTTTTGTGGTTCACCCTGATGAGGATTATGGTGGTTGCTTGAGTAGGGCTTCCTCCCCTCCCAACCAATAATACATTTCTTCCATTGCTGACTGTGATGGGATTCAGTACTTGTGTTTGTTTCCAGTGCCACTCAGTGATAGTGTGTAACACAAAAATCCCTGATACCAGATTTATTTTATTTTCAGTTCTCCTTGATTGGCCTTTCCTTGTTGTCTAAATTCACTTATATTCTGCCTGACCTTGTGCACCTGTGACTCTTGCCTGTTTCTGTTCTTCATCCTTGCTACCATGCTATTCCTTCTTTTGCCAGTGCTTCTGGTTCTGTCTGCACACTCCTTTGTCTTACTCTTGTTCGTGTATCAACTCTTGTTGCTCTTCCTGGTGTCATTTTGGATTATTGTTCCTAACCCTGTATACTTTGCTTCAGTCCTGTCCCTGTCTGTTTGTAGCTTCCCTTTCTTAAATTTCTAGGTTCTGATATCCGCAGAGTTCCGCCTTGTTCCTGGTCTTTGAAACCAGTTCTACATTTCCTTGAGCCCAGTTCCTGTTTTCCGTGTTACTTGCTCTATTCCCTTTTGTCTTCTCTTGTGGTTGTGTTGGTATCTTCATTATTATTACTGAATGCGTTAATAAGATCCTCGGGCTTGGTACCTCTTGCACAAACACTTTCCCAACACCTTCTTCGCATAAGAGCTTCTGGGTCTTTTCCTCTCACAGAGAAATCACTTACAAAGGACCAAACATTGTATCATTTATGATAGCTTGTCTGTAATGCTTCTGTTTGTACAGTTCTCTTTCCTTCTTGTTGTTTATTGTTGAGAATATATCTTTTCAATATAGTTTTGTCTTTGCAGGGATCACCCAGTCCAGTTCCATGGTCTCGATCTCAGCCTGTTCAAGCTGTTCCAGTCCACAGATTCTAAATTGTCCATTTCCTTCCCAAATTTCAGGTATTGGTACACTTAGCCCCTCTTTGAGAATAACCTTATTTTTCCTGAGGACAAAAATGTCCATGGTCATTAGTTTAATCCCGATCTCTGCTGAGTGCCTGATAGTTTCCAAACAATTCCAAGTTAACTTAAAAAGTTCTATTAGCAAGGGCAAGTAATAATGTTAATTTTAGAAAAAGTATGTCACTTGTGGTTTCTAATGCTAATTCAGACACTGGGATCAGAGCCTAAAACAGGAGATGTATTACGCTAGAACCATTTAGCGATGCATGATATATGTTTGTGCAAATCAAGTTTATTAGATGAATCAGATTTTTGCATTACACTAATGGAACGTATTTATATTTTTTTTGTATTAACTGGAATTATTTTTATATGTACCTGCTACGAATCAAGAAGTTGAGCCAATCAACCCACTGGGCATAGAGTGTCCTACTTCCCCGCTGTCCCTTCCTGGGGAAGTGTCCTACCTCCAGTCTTGCCACACCAAACTCTTTTCAGGGCAAGAGACGCTTCATTTGTTTGGTACAAGCATTACAGTAAATTGACTCCCCTGCAGCGGCCACAAAGGAGTCTATTATTATTAGTAGAGTGACTGCAGTGCTTAATTTGAGCTGGTAGTATCTGGGATGTAGAGTGTCATTTCCACTGGGGAGGAAGCCTGGTTGCTGCTCTGCTGAGACCTTCATTCATCCTTCTGTGGTGGGTTTGATCTGCCAAAAGAGTTGAGAGAGCTGCCTTTAAAAACATGGTAATTTTTATGAGTTTATGGCCCTATCACTTCAGCAATGCAAGAAATTAAACCACGTCGACACTGTGTAAGGGAGGGTGACCAACCTTGGGCCAAGGATGAGGGGAGGTACATAGATAAGAATAAATGACACCTGTTTAACAACCAGGAAGACCCAACTTGCAAATGTTATCTGCTGGCGGTAATTATTAATATAAAATGTTTTAGGAGTCTTAAATATACCACGTTGCTTGATTGCAGCGTCAGGTGACAATTACGGACTTGCTCAGTGCATGAGTTTGTGACTGAGAGCGACAGACGAGAAGACCGCGGGGGCAGAAGCAGGCAGGCCTCTGGTGGAGGATTGCATCACTTTCTCTGCAGGCAAGTCAGAAGATCAAATAGCAGCCCAATCATTGGCTTGATTTTTGTCACTCTATTCACCCTGCACAGTCAGCCTCATCCTGATGTCAGTGCTTCGTCTACTCTGGACACTTTGCACAAAAAAGGAACCAATGTGTTGCTGTTTATTACAGGCTGCACACTGCACATGTACAACTGATTACTTAATCCTGCTACTCTTATTTGTTTTAATCAGATTTATTTTTAGGTGTGGCTTGACTGCCCAGCTGTCAACAGGCATAATGCGATCAACCTAAAATGAGCTTTCAGGAGTACTAGAGGGAGGGGCTTTGGCACTGCCCACATGTTGGTATTAAGGAGTACATATTCTGATTGGACAGAAGCTGTGTGCTTTCACAGAAAAAAGTGAACCCCCTCTAAACAGCTGAGATTATTATTTTGTTTATTTTTTCAGTTGACCTAGCCAGCAGCTGTATGCCTACCTCAGCTTGAGCATTCAGGGGCACACACAACATTTTAATGCTGTTAAAAAAATGTCTTGGATAACTAGATAGTTTATGGTGTTTGTCTTTCTCTGGCAGAAGCAAAGATGGGAGGAGAGAAACCATGAGAAAAGCATTACAGTTCCCTCAACCTCACCTCCCATCATAAACTTTAGAGTTCAGAGTGTAGTTTTGTGTTTGAGAGCGGTGTGGGATGCCCAAGGCTATGCTAATCTACATGGATTTTTAGTTCTGTCTTGAAAGTGTTTATTATGAAATGCTATGATAGATGCACTAGGTCTGACATATTTTTTGTGAAAAGCACATTTTTAAGTCAGTAGGTGTGGGTTCTTATTACTCTATATTAGTGCCTAGAGATAGTTATTTTGTTACATGGAATCTCACAGATTACTGTAGTGAACACGTTTTTGGTGTTGTTTACCTGTGTGACAAATCATGGCTATGGAAGGTTTGCTCCGCGACAATCCTCGGTAGACTCTCTTAGGAGAGATATTAAATTGTCTAGCCAACTCTAATTTTGTATACCTTCCTAATTTTATGACTGTGTGGCAACCCTCGTGCAAAGCTCAAAGCTGTAGGCCTGCGTTGGTTATAGTGACAAGCTATAGACCTGATTGGTGCAAAGGGAAACCAGTGCTATAGGTCTGTTCTGCTTATTATAAAAGCTTATGACAAAGATAGTTGGCCTAGCTTTTTAATTGTGAAAAACCTTTGTTAAAGCCAGTAAGTCTTTAACAATTGGTTTTTACCACAAACAGGCTATAATCAGCTATAATCAGGTATATTGTTACATGTAACCTCACAGATTACCATGAAAGGCATAGGTTTTGACCTTGGCTACCCACGCTGACAAACCCAGGGGGTTTTCGCTGTGATGATTCTTGTTAGGTCCCGTTGAGGGAGATGTAAATTGTTTTCCAAGCTATATTGTTCTGCATTGTTGTAATTTTATAACTTCATACAGGGGTAGCCTTTTTATGCTTACTGGAATATGCTTGTGTTGGGTAAAGTGTAAAGCTAATAGTAAAGGCTCTATCAGTTTATTGGGAATAGTCATGACAGATTTCTTGCGTTTGATCTGTTTATTATGAAACACTATTACAAAGATAGTAGACCTTTGAAAAGCATGTGTTAAAGACAATAGGCTTTTAAGAATGGATTGTTAATACACTGTGCTAAACCTGTAGGCAGGTATTTTGTAACATGAAACTTGATATATTATCGGAGTAAGCAAGGGTTTTAGTGTTGGGTAGCCACCATGAATACGGTAGGCCTGACATATTGATTGTGACAAGCATATGTTAAAGTCAATAGGCAGTTATGGGTGGATTATTATTTCTCTGGACTAAAGCCTACATATAGGTATTTTGGTCCACAAAATGTCACAGATTACCTTTGTGAAGAAGAATTTCGGTGTTGGTTACCACATCTAGCAAATGCTAGGTAGAGAAGATTTGCACTGCAATAATTCTTGCTAGAATCTCTTCTCAGCTTAAAAAATCATTACAAAACACATATATCCGTATATATAAATGTATATCCATATAGATAAATAGAGGGTCTTTGGGTCAGCTCTGGTCTGCCATTGGTCTGTCTGTTATCCACACTCTGTTTTCATCCATTTTTTTTACCAGTGGTTCTTTATTGAGATTTTATAAAACGCATGAATATATGACGATATCCCGCATTCTTTCATCCCGCATACCATCACTCCGCATTTTTTACTACGAAAGTACCATTACTCCGCAAGCCATAATTCCTCAAACTTTTACAACGCATATGACTTTATTACGCATACCATTACAATGCAAATGCATGTGTGGTGAAGTCATATACTTTGTAAAAGTACTTTATTTAAAAAAATATGCATATATTATATATATATATATTTATAAATATATATATATATATATGTACTAGCAGCCCGTCCCGACGTTGTCCGGGTATGAATTGCTGCCGGCCAGTAGTATATTGTTTTGTAGGATTTCGTTTAGATAGCATTTCTTATCTGCGACAGGCCTGTGAAACGCTCCGATTCACAGTGCACTGCTGATGCACTTAAGAGTGCGCGTTCAGTAGTGTGTGAACTTGAGTTTCCCTACTTTATTTTTCCTTGCAAAATTATATAGCGCGAACTCGACAACATGGCATGAGCACAATTTGCATTACAGAAGAACACATTCATTTGTGGTAGGCACGGGGAGACAAAGCGATTTTCCTGGAATCACAAGATGTTGAGCTGATGCCGAGATTCGAACGTAGCTCCCCAGCTCTAAAGTTCGCAATTCTAGAACTTGTGGCAAGAGGTGTGTCTAAAAGTGTATGTCGGTGCTGGCCATCAATGAGAGAGACCTGTGCATTTTTCAAATGGGTGGTGAAAAAATATGAGTATGTTGCTGGAGTGTGGGCCGCCGTGCCACCAATGTACTTACCGGGGGAGGGTAAACACCCATTATTCCGCAACTTTCTTTCCGCATACCATCACTCCGCATACTTTCATTACGAAAGTACCATGACTCCGCAATGCCATTATAACGCATGGCATTACATTTTATATGCTTTTACCACGCATACATTTACAACGAAATTCGTTGTAAATGCATGAATGGTAAAAGCATGTTTTTTAAAAATGTTTTAATAAGGTAAGTATGGGTATAGGGGTATATGTTTTGGGGTACTGAGGTATATGTTTTGGGGTGTTTGGGTATTTTAAGGGTTTAGATATAGTTTTGGGTTATGGGGTACAGGGGTAGTTTTAGGGTTTAGAGATAGGTATGGGTTTTGGGGTACAGGGGTATTTTTAGGGTTCAGGGCTAGGTTTGGGTTTTGGGGTACATGGGTATTTTAGGGTTCAGGGGTAGGTTTGGGTTTTGGGGTACAGGGTTTTTTTAGGGTTCAGGGCTAGGTTTGGATTTTGGAGTACAGGGGTATTTTTAGGGTTCAGGGGTAGGTTTGGGTTGTGGGGTACAGGGGTATTTTAAGGGTTCAGGGCTAGGTTTGGGTTTTGGGGTACAGGGGTATTTTAGGGTTCAGGGATAGGTCTCGGTTTTGGGGTACAGTGGTATTTTTAGGGTTCAGGGATAGGTCTCGGTTTTGGGGTACAGTGATATTTATTTAAGGGTTCAGGGGTAGGTTTGGGTTTTGAGGTACAGGGGTATTTATAGGGTTCAGGGCTAGGTTTGGGTTTTGGGGTACAGGGGTATTTTGAGGGTTTAGGGATAGGTTTGGGTTTCGGGGTACAGGGTATATTTATAGGGTTAAGATGGCTTAGTGTTTGAGGGTGTTGGGTTATTTTAAGAGTACGGGTGGGTTATGATTATGGGGTGCAGGGGTATTTAAAGGGAGCAGGGTGGGATTAGCACATGATATGAGACATGGCATGAAGGGCGGAACGTACCACACGCCCCCAGCGTTTGTCATGCCCCCAGCAAACGCCCACAGCACAACGCAGACACATCCACAAGGGACTGCTTTGCTGGCACGGTTCTTTTACCTTTTAAATGTATATGGTGGGCGTCTGCGTAGCCTATGTCCTTCTGCTGCAACTGCCCTTTCCAACGCTGTATTGGGTGTTGTGATTGGTGCTGTGGTTCCTGAGATTACCCGCCTCAAAGGTTTGGGCTCTCTCTTTATTATATTAGTATGGATATATATATATATATATATATATATATATATATATATATATATATATATATATATATATTGTCAAGCAAAAATAAATACACTGCACTCTTCTCGGATCTGTTTAAAGCGATTTAATCCAGCTCAGAAAAACTTCCTTCACCTACACGTTTCGAACAGTAAATGTTCCTGATCACGGTAGATCAGGAACATTTACTGTTCGAAACGCGTAGGTGAAGGAAGTTTTTCTGAGCTGGATTAAATCGCTTTAAACAGATCCGAGAATAGTGCGGTGTATTTATTTTTTGCTTGACAATAAATCACGAGTCTAGTCCTTGACTCGTCGCCTGCACCAGCTGACCGGTCGCTCCTCCTAAAACAAGAGACGTTTGCTTGTGGATATATATATATAAAGAGACGAGGCCACAGCAGGGGAGCCATTTGGAACCAGCTTTATTGAGGTAACACCAATCCTGGCGAATGCATTTCGGCTTATGTGTGCCTTCTTCAGCGCCTGAGGTGTTAGTGAGGATGCAGGCTCAAATGGTAGGTATAAATACCCCGCCCCATCCAAAGTGCTCAATACTCTCTCCGCCCTCTTCCAGGTGTAGTCTATTAGCCTATGCCTCCCATTGGACGCCCGGTTCACGGCGCCTACAGGTCCCAGAATGCAGTGTTTCATACTGGTAGGCATTGCAGGGGTGGAGAAGGGTATGGGCTGATGTAAAAACCCTCAATGTCAAAGTGTCCCGCAAGTTTCGCTAGTTCCTCTCGTCCCCTTACCGCAGCAACCTTCAAGCTGTAGGGATCATTACAGCGGGGGCAGGGTAGGAAATCCGCCTCGCCCGACGTGCCGTCAATGACTGCAACACCGCTCCATATCCTCCCGGGCTCGAACGTGGGCCCTAGAGATTCCAGTACCCTGGATGCTGCGAAGATTCCGCCGAGGCAGAGACCAATGAGTCTAAGGCCAACTTAATGCTGCGGGGGCCTCGTAGGCGCGGCACTGGTCACCGAGCTAGAAATATCCAAACACCCTCCTCCAAGAAAGAGACGAGGCCACAGCAGGGGAGCCATTTGGAACCAGCTTTATTGAGGTAACACCAATCCTGGCGAATGCATTTCGGCTTATGTGTGCCTTCTTCAGCGCCTGAGGTGTTAGTGAGGATGCAGGCGCAAATGGTAGGTATAAATACCCCGCCCCATCCAAATATATATATGAATTAAGCGCAACAGTTCCAGACCAGATGATTTTTGTCAAGCCAGTGCAGAGAGCCTCAGTAGATTCAAACAACGAGGGTACACAACAAGGGTCTTGGGAGAGGCTTGGAAAAAAGAACAGAGATAGAATAGATCTCATTAAGGATACACCAAAGAATAAAATTGTCACTAACACAAATCTCAGGCTCATCACTAATTTTTCCAACGCTGCTAAAAACCTGAAGAAAAGATTTTTTTCCAATTGGAAAATCCTAAAGTCTGACCCGATCATCGGCAAAGACATACCTGCGCAACCATCCATAACCTTTTGCAAGAAGAGATCAATAAAAGATCTGCTAGTACAGAGCCATCTAGCACTAGTCAGTAGGGGGATCCAAGGTCTGAAAGGCTTCTACCCTTGAGAGAGGTGTTTGATTGGATGTCCAGGTCATCGCTCAAATTGAATGGCTCAAAAACAGAGCTGATGATCTTGGGCCAGTCAAGTTTTGCCCTCTCGCCGAGCAGCTGGCCCAACTGTATGGGCACCCCGCCTGACCCAAAAAAGGAGATCAAGAGCCTGGGGGTCTGGCTGGAGCCGGATTTGTCCTTTAGGACACACGCCAAGAAGACCGCTGGCGTGTGTTATGGAATGCTCCGGTCGGCCCGTAAGGTTCTCCCCCTGTTACCAGAACTCTCCCGGAAGCTGTTAGTCCAAGGTCTAATCATCTCGCGCCTGGACTACAGTAATGCGCTCTTTCTCGGAGCACCGGAGTCAACGTTCAAGATCCTGCAACAAGTGCAGAACGCGGCAGCAAGGTTGCTGCTGAACGTTCCGACCAGGCAGTCAGCCAGGCCCGCTTTAAAAGCACTCCACTGGCTCCCTATCCGAGAGAGAGTTACCTTCAAGGCCCTCTGTATTGCCCATAAGAGCATACAGGGGACAGGACCAGCCATTCTGAAGGATATGATCCGGCCCTACAAGCCTACAAGAGCGCTACGCTCTGACAACAAACACCTCCTTCAGACAAAGAGAGTTAGGAGAGCCCGTTCAGGTGGCAGGAGCTTTTCCATCCACATAGCGCGGGCCTGGAACTCCCTCCCATTCTCACTACGTTCTGAACCAAATCTTCTCAGGTTCCGCAAACATTTGAAAACCTATCTATTTCCAGAATAATTTTAGCTCTTTCTGCTCTGTAATGGCAGCTTGCTCTAGGTCTCTATAAGTGCTGGGATGCCCCTGGGTAACCGTGCGCGGTACAAAATTTGTTAATAATAATAATAATAATAAGTAACAAATGCAAGGCTTGTGCTGACAGTAAGAAAGTTAACAACTATCAGGTACCTGGCAAAAGTGATCCAGTCATGATTAAGAAATTCATGAATTGTCTGACACCGTATGTTGTTTATTGTTTGAGTTGCCCATGTGGCCTCAAATACATAGGCAGCACGAAACATCAAGCCAAGATCCGCATTTTAGAACACCAAAGAGCGATTCAAAACAATGACAGCAGTTACCCGGTGGCCCGCCATTTTCACACATACCACAATAGCAACCGCAAACATCTGAGCTATTTTTGTTTAGATCATGTTGCTGCAGACTCTAGGGGAGAGGATCGAGAAAAACGACTCAGGAGACTAGAGTCTCTCTACATAATTGATCTAGCCACCAAGACTCCTTTGGGTCCGAACATGGGAGAGGAGTTGAAGGTACACCTGTAAATACTGTACAGAATTGTATATATTCACTGATATATTTGTTCACATAAGCCTCACTTTGGGAATTTGAACTCATTAGAATAATAATCTCTATTCACATTGATTAAGAATTCTGTATATATTGTACATATTCAACTGTACATATCACCTTTTTAGTTGGGGTAAGGGAGGGTCTGTTAGATTTAAAAGAGACTGTATTATGTATGATACCTTTGTTGTTTGTTTGTTTTTTGGATAGATCTATGAATTTGCCCATTCAGGGCTTTACTTCACTTTGTGTAAATAGAAGGACAATTATCATCTGCAAACATCCGATTTTCGTACCTAAACGTTGAATTACAATATATTGTTTGTTTTTCATGGCCATCACTATTGATTTATCCAAATTACACATTTCATTGCCTTTGCCGATTTGCTTCTACACATTCCTGTAAGATTTGATTTACCCTTTCACATGTTTGTATTGTATACAGATTTCGGTTTATTTTGTATTTGACAACACACGCCAGTGAAATTGCCTGATTTAAAAATGGCGTCTTTGTGAGACAATTCCCGCGAGAATTAGTGAGTAGCTTTGTGTATATGTATGCAGCGTATCGCCGAAACGCGTCTTTATCCTCGAACTAGTGTGCAATAAAATCCGGCTGGATTTGACCCCAGTGAGTATAAGTCTTTTTTTACACTGAATCTCATATATATATATATTCACTGAAAAAACCATAGGTTTCAAACCAGTTATAGTTAGCTGGAAATTTTATTGACATAAAACCATTGAAATTCCCACGTTATAGTTAGTTGGACTCACTATAACCTGCGCGCCTGCAATGCACTGCTGAGGACGTCACATATTACATCACTCATGACATGGCCAGTGACATCACTCATGACATCACTGATGACACCATCCAGTGAATGTGTGTCTTTCTGAAAAATAATTTTTTTTTATATGTATTTGTAAAGTACGATGGAAGAATAAATGGTTAAATAAGTGTGTAAATGGATGTTTGTTTTTAAAAGAATTGATTGGTTAACTGCCTTATTAAGTGTATCTTAGTGAATACATATATTAGCAAGTAACTTTTATATATTGAAATGTATGTATCAGTGTTTCACTTTGTGTATAAGTGGCTGTATGGGTTGGTGACTGACTCACTGTTTGTATGTGTTTTGAAGACAGCATATGTACAGGACTGTATGGATGTATGAGTGTGTATATGTGTATGTTAGTGAGTAAACGACTGTCTCACTATTGTCTTTTTCAGTAACGACATATGTTTTAATCTAGTATATGTGAGTATTGATTTATAAAAGTGAGTATATGTGAGAGTGAGAGATTATAAGAGTTCCTGTTTAAATTAGTATGTGTTTATATAAGTGATTGTTTAAGAGAGTAAGTATGTGTAAGTATTCTTAGAAGTAAAGTGGTAGTGTATGTATTGCTGTATATGCAAATAAATGAATGTTCATTAATTTTTTGGCATGTGTGAATATGTGTGTGAGTAACTTTTGGATGACTGTCGAAGTGTAACAGGATGTATAGGTGTATCACTACATATAATGAGTGAGTATATGTATGAGTGACTATATAGAACTGTTTGTGAATGAGTGGATGTGTATATAGATGGTGGAATTACTGAATTGTTTGTTGTAACTGGTATGGGTATCTCCACTTTTTTGAAAATGTTAAATACTATTCTTGAATATGTGTTTCAAGGCTTACATTACACTGAAAGGAGGTCTCTCACTCTGTCACAAGGATGGTGTCATCAGTGATGTCATGAGTGATGTCTCTGACCATGTCATGAGTGATGTAATATGTGACATCATCAGCAGGGCATTGCAGGCGCGCAAGTTATAGTGAGTCCAACTAACTATAACGTGGGAATTTCAATGGTTTTATGTCAATAAAATTTCCAGCTAACTATAACTGGTGTGAAACCTATGGTTTTTTTCAGTGAATTTAATAGGTTTTTTAAATGCTAATTCCTAACTATAACTGGTGTGAAACCTATGGTTTTTTCAGTGAATTTCATAGGTTTTTTAAATGCTAATTCCTTTCTATATTGAGCTTCTAACCTATGTTTTTTTTACAATTTGCTGTTTTGTGTAAGTATTAATTTTTTAGGTTTTTTTATATAATTTTTTCCTGGGGCGCTCTGGGTGCGCGCTCCGGTAAGCTCTCGGGTAAGCTCACCGGTAAGCTCTCCGGAAAGCGCACTCAGAGCGCTACTTTCGTTCGTGAAAGAAATATGAATGAAAAGTTAATAATAACGCAAAACATTTTGTACCATACAAATAAAAGCAGTTTTTTTTAATAAGGAAAATGATTATGCATTTCGGTAAAACTATGATGACGTCACTTCGGCGCACAACGTAAGCGCCCCCGGAAGCGCCTACGTTCGCGCCGCGTATGCGCCCCGGAAGCGCCTACATTCGCGCTGCGTGTGCGCCCCCGGAAGCGCCTACGTTCGCGCCGCGTATGCGCCCCGGAAGCGCTCCGGTGCGCGCAGCGTCATTGCGTCAAGTCATGTGACCTTAAAATAACACTTTTCATTGGTTGCTAACAGTTTTTTTTTACAAAGAATGAAATCCCCACCCATTTCCTTCACTTCTTCTTTCACTTTTGTGACTGCAAGACCTGCCTTTTTGCTCCTGGATATTTCTTGGTTTTACCATGGCTGCCAGAGAATCCAGCAGTGATGAAGAACCTGAATTTATCAATGAAGAGCCTCCTCAACGAAAGGTTTAAGAACATTTTATTTGGAAATTTTTTAAAATCCCACCTAACCAAAAAAAGGTGAATGCTCCAAAAGTGGAGTGCAGGATCTGCAAAGAAGTGCTGTCACGGGTTAACCCCTTAAAAAAATACTCATTTGGAAACTACACAATGATCCGACATGTGGAGAGGAAGCACCCCCAGAATTTTGCCCGGGAAAGTGTCAGGGCTCTGGCACAAGAGGTTCCCAGTGATGGGGCCTCTACATCAACCGGAGGAGCAACTTCTTCTGGGAGAGGGAGATCACAAGAGCTGGTTCCGAACATGAAATGAAATGAAATGAATGAAACTTATATAGCGCACGACTTACCCTGGGGCATCTCAGCGCTTGCTTAGGGAACCCGTCCTGGTATTCCCCTGTGAGATAACCCTGGCAGGGTATCCACAAGGTGAAAGCCAGGCATCCCACCGCGAGGGGCTGTTGTGGAGATTAAGCAAGCTATTGCCCAGAGTCGCAGAGTGTGAACCCGTGAGTTGAGAAGGCACCGGAGCGAGAATTAACGAGTCCGTGGAATTTTGAGCCCAAGACCCGCCAAGGCGGGGAATTGAACCCTGGTCCCGGGCCGAACTCAAGCTCCAGGTCTGCCGCCTCTAACCCCTGAGCCACACTTCTCCACATTCAACCTGCTTTTAACCATGGTGCCCTCAGATGCAGATACTGCAATCAACTGCTTACCTTTGGAGAACAAAGTGTACAGCTCATGGTTCGAGCATTAGAAAACCATCGCTGCCCTTCCCACCCCTAATTTTTTTTGTTTTTTTTGCTCCTGTTGAGCAGTTTTCATTCCCTCTTTTTGTTCCGGTTTAGAAAAAAGAAGAAAACAAAAAGTTCTTTTCAGAACTACCTCCAATTCTCATCAAAGAGCTATATTCTTAAAAAAATGAAAAAGAGTAAGTGAAATAGAGTGCATTGATAATGGAAAGGAAAATGAGTAAGAAAGAACAGAAAAGTATGAGAGGAGAAAGGAAGTGAAGTAGGAGGACTGAAAGAAGGTGAGTGTTAGGAAAGAAAGTAAGGAGAAGAAGAGTGAATATGGGGAATGTTGATATTCAAAGAAAATGTTGAAAAGGAACAGGGGTGTGGAAGGATAAGAAAAGATGCATTGCTGGAGTTGAAGGCAGAAGGCCTCATTTATGAAGCCATGCGTCACTTTAACGCCACCAAAGCATCACTTTTTGTGACGCATCAGTCAAATAAAAAATACACCTTATTTATTCATATTTACAAAGTGGCGTATCTAGGTAAATACGTCACTTTGTAAACCACTGCGCCACATTATTCCTACGTCAGGTGTAATGTATGCAAAAGGCACGTATTGACGCAAGAAAGGGTCGTAGAGGTGACACAGTGAATAAACTGGAGGCCTTATTTCTGAAAAGTGACGCATCGCTGCTTGAAAACAGCGATGCGTCACTTTTCTGTGCGCACTCCTTACGACATTCCAGATGTGTCATATTTAATGTATGACGAATCATGTCGCAAGGAGTTACAGATACGTCAGTATTTCTGACGTATCTGTAAACACAAAAGTGACGCATTGCTGAATTGCGTCACAAAAGTGACGCAACTCCAGTAATGCGTCCTTTCACATAGGGAAAGCACCATGTGAAAGGTCTTGCATCAGTCTTACACCTGCTGTGAGGCAGGCACAAGATTTTGACGCACCAGCATCCTAAAAGTGACGCAGTGAAATCTCATAGATTTCACTGCGTCACTATTACGAAGCTTTCTGCGGGGGAACGCCCCCTCTGCATACATTATACCTGACGCAAGTATAATCTGGCGCAGGGTTTTAAAAAGTGACCCATCTACCGAGATGCGTCACTTTTTAAATATAGCGCAACAAGGCGCATTTTTTTACACCGCTGGTGCGATGCGTCACTTTTCTGTGCGCACTCCTCACGACATTCCAAATGTGTTATATTTAATGTATGACAAATCATGTCGCAAGGACTTACAGATACGTCAGTATTTCTGACGTATCTGTAAACACAAAAGTGACGCATTGCTGGAGTGCGTCACAAAAGTGACGCAACTGCAGTAATGCGTCCTTTCACATGGGAAAGCACCATGTGAAAGGTCTTGCGTCAGTCTTACACCTGCTGTGAGGCAGGCGCAAGATTTTGACGCAACAGCATCCTAAAAGTGACGCAGTGAAATCTCATAGATTTCACTGCGTCGCTATTACGAAGCTTTTTGCGGGGGAACGCCCCCTCTGCATACATTATACCTGACACAGGTATAATGTGGCGCAGGCTTTTAAAAAGTGACCCATCTACCTAGATGCGTCACTTTTTAAATATTAAGGTCAGTGGATGCTACAAGGGAATTGATTTCTAGGAAGATAATTGCTAAGTTGGGAGTTGTATTGTATATATCACACATATTTTTACACCGCTGGTGCGATGCGTCACTTTTCTGTGCACACTCCTTACGACATTCCAGATGTGTCATATTTAATGTATGACGAATCATGTCGCAAGGAGTTACAGATACGTCAGTATTTCTGACGTATCTGTAAACACAAAAGTGACGCATTACTGGAGTGCGTCACAAAAGTGACGCAACTCCAGTAATGCGTCCTTTCACATGGGGAAAGCACCATGTGAAAGGTCTTGCGTCAGTCTTACACCTGCTATGAGGCAGGCGCAAGATTTTGACGCAACAGCATCCTAAAAGTGACGCAGTGAAATCTCATAGATGTGCTTGTATCACCACGGACCACAAATCCCATAATTCCAGCTAAATGAAGACACATGCTTGTCTAGGGATTTGCCTGATGGAAAACGTCCATAAAACACGTGACTCACATCGAGAATTGACTGGAAGCAGCCCCTGATGAAGGGGGGGAGCCCCCCAGAAACCCGTCGGGCATGTCATTTTATGCAGTGTGGTCAAGCGTGCTGAGACTTTGCAGCCCGGATGGGAGAGACCTGCAGTGTGCCTCTTATGTCACAGGCATTTTGTATGAATATTTCTACGCGGTGGCCTGACCGCGGAGAGAGCACCATCGCCTGTCGCTCTGCACTGGTGAGCGGCGGGATGAAGCTCAAAGCATCCAAACCTTTTGGCTGTGAAGGAGCGCAGGACTCGTCATTTTATTGCAGCGCGCTGAAGCACAGAAGAAGCCTACTCAAGATATGAATTAAAAGCATCATGCACCCAGCCTCTCGATGTGCTTGTATCACCACGGACCACAAATCCCATAATTCCAGCTAAATGAAGACACATGCTTGTCTAGGGATTTGCCTGATGGAAAACGTCCATAAAACATGTGACTCACATCGACAATTGACTGGAAGCAGCCCCTGATGAAGGGGGGGGAGCCCCCCAGAAACGCGTTGGGCATGTCATTTTATGCAGTGTGGTGAAGCGTGCTGAGACTTTGCAGCCCGAATGGGAGAGACCTGCAGTGTGCCTCTTATGTCACAGGCATTTTGTATGAATATTTCTACGCGGTGGCCTGACCGCGGAGAGAGCACCATCGCCTGTCGCTCTGCACTGGTGAGCGGCGGGATGAAGCTCAAAGCATCCAAACCTTTTGGCTGTGAAGGAGCGCAGGACTCGTCATTTTATTGCAGCGCGCTGAAGCACAGAAGCAGCCTACTCAAGGTATGAATTAAAAGCATCATGCACCCAGCCTCTCGATGTGCTTGTATCACCACGGACCACAAATCCCATAATTCCAGCTAAATGAAGACACATGCTTGTCTAGGGATTTGCCTGATGGAAAACGTCCATAAAACACGTGACTCACATCGAGAATTGACTGGAAGCAGCCCCTGATGAAGGGGGGGGAGCCCCCCAGAAACGCGTCGGGCATGTCATTTTATGCAGTGTGGTGAAGCGTGCTGAGACTTTGCAGCCCGGATGGGAGAGACCTGCAGTGTGCCTCTTATGTCACAGGCATTTTGTATGAATATATATATATATATATATACATATATAAATCCAGCACAACGTAATCGCTTAGGACGCCTGCCACTTCCAATGGCGGGCATCGGACGGGATAGCGAATCCCACTAGATCCAACCTTTCACTTCTCCTTTCAAGAAAAGATTGTCAGGGCCACTTGTAGTTGCAAATGCATGTTTATTCGGAAGGCTTCGCTCGAGGCGTTTCGCAGGTAAGACCCGCTTTCTCACGAGAACGAGACAACTGTTTCCCGTGCAATATATACTTAGTCAACAAGGTATTAACGCCATACCAATGGCAATAAACAACAGACTCGCTGAAAACGCTGTGAGCTAGGTTCACTTAGTAACTGCCTAGTGAAGCACAAATAATATAAGCACAAAATACTTTACAATTAATTAATAGCATCGTGCGGTACCTCTGGACAAAACAAATGTTACATTGTAATTAAATAACATTGTATTTTTTTACGTCGGGTTCCTACCCGTAAGTGTTGGGAGGGAGAGGTGGGGGGGACGGGGGGGGGGGGGGGTGAGCAGACCACCAGACAAATTGAGAGTGTGAAAAAGGCCGCTTTATTGAAACAGGTGCATATTTACACCAATACAACCCTGGCCAACGCCTTACAAAACTAAACCTCACTAATTAATTAATTAACTGCAAACCCCAAACGTCAGGCCCTCCCCTAATACGTCACAACATAATTACAATACAAACCAATACAAAACCTGCATAATCATTTAAGCATCATCCCAACCCAAAAGCATAACATCACATTCCACAATTGCCCACCAAGAACTTACGTTAACCAAAACAGTGTAACCACCCCACGAAACATTTATTTCAACTTCTCCAACCATAGCCCCATTTTAACAAAAACCCAACAACCTTCATGTTCCTGCTGGCAAAAAAACCCCAAAATCCGCACGGCACCTGTTCCAAGCGACAATGTACATCATAAAAACCCATATCCACCTGTTCCGACAAACAACCAAAATAAATAATAAAATAAATATAAAACCCCAAATAGGAAATAAATAAATAAAGGCTAGAAAAAGGGGGGATCGAAAGATAAAGGGAGGGAGGGAGGGAAAATTTTTATTAAGCTAATTGAGCTCCCGGCCACCAGGTCACCTAGCCTAAAATGGTGGCCGGGAGGAGGAGCCAACAGAATTTATAGTTGGGCTCCCTCAGAAGAAATTAGAAGAGCCCAAAACCAGCCCAAAAGAAGCCCAAAGTGAGCCTGCTCTCAAACCCCCCTCACTTGCCCCTCCCAAACAGCCCGGGGGGGGACCTCCCTCCGGTCGGCTGCCCCCCCCCAAAGCCCCTCTTGGGAGGGAGGGGTGGGGGGGGGTGAGCAGACCACCAGACAAATTGAGAGTGTGAAAAAGGCCGCTTTATTGAAACAGGTGCATATTTACAACAATACAACCCTGCCCAACGCCTTACAAAACTAAACCTCACTAATTAATTAATTAACTGCAAACCCCAAACGTCAGGCCCTCCCCTAATACGTCACAGTCCCCGCCCCCACCCTGTACAACATAATTACAATACAAACCAATACAAAACCTGCATAATCATTTAAACATCATCCCAACCCAAAAGCATAACATCACATTCCCCAATTGCCCACCAAGAACTTACGTTAACCAAAACAGTGTAACCACCCCACGAAACATTTATTTCAACTTCTCCAACCATAGCCCCATTTTAACAAAAACCCAACAACCTTCATGTTCCTGCTGGCAAAACCCCCCCAAAATCCGCCACCCAGAAAAGAGGGGGGGCAATTAATCACACCCCCTCTCTTTCTGCCCCCCAAAACCAAACAAGCGACCATTGAAGGGCTAACCAAGAAAATTTTGAATTTTCAAGCACCTGGAAAGGACCTCCCTCAATTCCAAAAGATACAAGTCCATCCCAATTCGAGACAAATGAACTCCATCGCTACGAAAAAACTCCAAAGCATCATAGCGAATGTCCTTATGGGACACCCGTCCAAAACCTAAGTCCCTGCAAAAACGAGAAACCTCCAAATTTAACTTCCTGCGCCCGTTATCCACTGCCTTAGGCTTAATTGCACCCCTCCAGCTTCTACGGGGGACCAATTCGGTCCACAAAACATGGCATCCTGACCACTGTTGTTTTATGAGAGAGAGATCCTTCTTCATAGTCCGTAGAAGGACCACCCCTTTGACCCCACAAAGATCATTTTCACCAAGGTGTAAAAGCAAAACATCCGGACAGATACCTCCTACCAACCATGAATTCAAAGCAGGAATAAGTTCCCTCCAAATCATACCCCCTTTACCCTTCCACACAACATTAAATAAACGGTCATTAAAACCAAGCTTAGGACCAAAATAACTCTTCCGTGCTTGATCTTCCGCGCGCCTTATGAAGGAATGCCCCACAATCCAGATCGTCATAACAGCCGAACGGGGGCCAGCCACTGAACCTGAAAAAAGAAAAGCAGCATCAAATTTTAAGGAGAGACATCAGTCGCAAGCGCAGCACCAGGATCATTCCGCACATAGCGCCGAAAGCAGTCGGAAGACCAGCGCCCTAAAGACATAATATCCTGCTGCGACCAACCCCTATTATAAGCCTCCGTTGCAGCCCCAATCCTGAAAGAATGAGCACCATAACGACGTTCATCCAAAACAAGAAAACGCAGAGCTTTACGCAGCACCATGCGCAGCTGGCATTCAGTCACCCTGGAACCATCCAAATGTTGAAAAACAGAAAACGCAGCAGCCGCCCCTGAACAAGCTCTCAAACGCCTAGCCCATCGCAAAGGGCACGTCTCCGGAGGAGAAGACGCCTCCAACCAAATACCCTTCCCCTTGCTTCTCTGATCAGTTTTCGCGCGAGCCAGCCAAATGTGCAAACCTGTCTCGGAAAAGTGAACATCCCCCTATCCCACCCCAAAACTAACTTTAGATCCCAACAATTCCGACACTCTAAAAGCACCGAAAAACATCCATACCATGAGAGTCGAAAAGAGACAAACCTCAAACTCATCCAAACAAACCGAGGGCAATATTTGCAAAATTCTGGCCAAAGTCTGCCATGACAAAGGTTGCCGAACCAACCGCTCCCTTCCCTGCTCCCTGGACCAACCCTCCATCATGCGCTTACCAACCTCCCCTGCCGAAGGAGAATAGCCCCAAAATAATTTGCCCATGAACGCAATACCAGCCAATTTTCCTGCAATTGTAACACGAGTCAGGCCTTTGTCCATCAAGTGAAGAATAAACTGCACCACATCCTCAGAACGTCTCCAACCGGGCGAGCGACAGCAAGCTCCAGACTCCAAAAACTCCTTCCAGGCTAACTCATATGCCGTCCTAGTAGAAACTGCCAGGGAACCTACCACCAACTGTAAGACCCTGTCTCGCCTACCGTCCACAGATGATCTGGCATGGGGGTCGGCGTCCTGTCCGCCTCCGAGGCTAGCCCATGGAATCTCTCCCACTGTGAACAAGACAAAGCATCCTCAATGTCATTGTCCACACCAGGAATGTGCAAGGCCTTAAAACTGATGTCGTACTTCAAGCACCCCTACACAAAAACCCTCAAGAGCTTCAAAATCTGGGCATCCCTAGCCGACTGTCTATTGATAATGTCCACCACAGCCTTATTATCAATACGAAACAGGACTTTTTTGTGAGCCAGCTCATGACCCCACAGAGCCAAAGCAACAAGCACCGGGAACAGCTCTAGAAATGCAATGCTCCTGCCTCCATCCCTCCACTGAACCGGCCACTGCTCCGCACACCACCTGCCCTGCCAGTAAAGACCAAAACCATCGCTTCCTGCAGCGTCAGAAAAAATTTGGACATCCTAAACCCAATCTTCTTCCCTGTACAGAGGAATGCCATTGAAGGAATGTAAAAATGCTACCCACATCCGCAAATCCTCCTTAACCCCTGCTGATAAGCGAACATGATGGTGAGGTAAATAGTGCCCGGATAGAGCCCTACCCAGACGCCTACAGAAAGTTCTACCTGCCCTGACTACTCTGCAGGCAAAATTAAGGTGGCCCAACAGCACCTGAATCTCTTTGACTGTCACTTTTGACTTGACCAGCATGGACTGTAAGAGTTCCAACATTTTAGCCTTTTTCTCCACAGGTAAACGTGCTTCCATAACATGAGAATCTATCTCAATACCCAAAAAAGACATGGTCGCGCAGGGGCCCATTGTCTTTTCCGGTGCCAAAGGCACACCTAAAAATTCCATTAAAGTCTGAAACGTCCGCAAAGCATTCTGACATGCCGGGGAATTGGGAGCACCCACAAAAAAGAAATCATCCAAGTAATGTGTTACTAACTGGTGACCTGAACAATTAGTGAAAAACCATTGGAGAAAAGTGCTGAAAGTCTCAAATAGTGCACAGGAGATGGAGCAGCCCATTGGTAACGCTTTATCCACATACCATTTTCCATGAAATTGAATCCCCAAAAGGTCCCAATCCCCGGGATGTACTGGTAGCAAACGAAAAGCAGATTTTATATCGCATTTAGCCATTTCCGCATCAGAGCCAGCAGACACCACCAGGGCCATGGCCACATTCACAGATGAATACGATACTGAAGCAGCTTCCTCATCAATGAAGTCATTAACCGAGGAGCCCTCCGGCCATGACAAGTGTTGAATGAGACGAAATTGCCCAGACTCCTTTTTAGGGACCACACCAATGGGGGACACAATGAGATTCTCCAAGGGCCAATCATCAAAAGGACCTGCCATCCTTCCCTCACGCACTTCTTTATCCAATTTGTCTTGCACTACAGCAGGATGTTCATCGGCTGACAAAAGATTTTTAGACCACCGCCGCAACCGCGGCCCTGTATAAGCAAATCGAAAACCTTCCTGAAAACTATCCAGCAGTAACTTACCAGCCTCAGCATTCCCATAACCCCTCAGAGCCACTGCCAGCTGAAAAAGTTTAACCGGAGTACGAGCCTTTGGGCCCAGCTCCTGGAGCGCTTTTCCCCCCTCTGTTAGGCTGAGGCTGCTGTGTCGGACCAGGGGTATTGGTAGGCTGCTGTGACCACTGTCGACCTCCTGTAACTCGAGGCCCCCAACACCTGGCCAATGGATGCGTTCTTCCACATTGGGAACATTCGTGTCTGAACTTACAATATTCCCTTGGGCAGTGACCCCTGTTAAAATCCCAGCAGGTCCCATTGGCAGGTTGCACTGTCGCTGCTGCACCCACCCCACCCCGGTAAAGTAAGGGATAGCCACTAGCTGTAAAAATCGTCTTACCACCAGCCGATGCACCCATAGTGTGTTGCCACAAGTCATTGTCCAACTCCCCCCATTTCGCCTCAGGATCCCAAGCCATCCGTGCTCGGAATTCCTCATCATACTGTGACCAGGCATAACCACTGCCAGTAATCTGCGCCTTCCTGATCACATCCATATACTTAAAAATGGCAACACAGCGCTCAGGGAACTTTTCACAGAACACGCTAGCATAGATCAGAAATGCCGCTGTCCAGTTCTCTATCGTCAAAGGAACCTTTGGGCGCTTAGCCAGCTCGTATTCCTCTTCTTTAGACCCCTCCTTGGAGCGAACCTCCCTATGTAAGAGCTTCAGTAGTTCAACGTACTCCCCCTTCCAAATCCTTTCCTTAGTTGCCAACATCAAATGAGCGCCCAAAGGTTTCGTAACGCCCATGTAAGGTAATTTCTTTATCGTAAGCTCCTTACTATGTGGGGGATCTTTACTTACCTCCATGGGCTCAGTACCAGTGCTAGAATCCACCTTTGAAACCAGACCCCCATCACTTGTACCCACCCCTTGATCTTTTACATAACGACCCTTGTGTAACTTAAGGTCTAGACCCTCAGAAACCGTTTCACCACCTGTCCCCACAGACACCATAGTAGGTTTGGCCCGTGGTACAGAACGCTCACCTGGTTTAAGTAAAGTAACTTGAGCCGGCCGCACTCTCCAGGCCAGATGCTCCACGTCGTCGACCGTCCGAGGAACCCTCACCGAGGGGCCGCTCTCTCGAGTAGGTCTGGGAACTGCAGTTTTGGGACGCACCACCACAGGCGCCTGTAAAACAGTATCAGAAACGTGAAAAGACCCCCCCTCCATGCCCTCAGCACGTAACTCGCCCTCCTCAGGGCTGTCTTCACCATAATCCAACACCACAGATTCCTCCACTCCAGGAGGGGCAACCACCACTGACGTATTTTGAAAACCAACATGGGCCTTACCCGCCTGAACTGAAACATGAGGCGGGGGAGCCAACTGAACCCGTCTGTACTCCCCCAAACGTTGACCAGTTTTGGACACCTTGACCAATGACAAATCACGTTTAGAATGACATGAAGATGTTGGGGCCAGCGAGGACGCGCCTGTCCTGCTTCTGCCAACCCCGCTGAGAACCGGAGAAAAAGACGTCGGGGCCAGCAAGGACGCGCCTGGTCTGCTTCTGCCGACCCCCCTAAAATCCTGAGAAAAGGAAGTTGCGGCCAGCGAGGTCGCGCCTGACCTGCTTCTGCTGACCGTGGCGAAGTCCTGAGCCAAAGACGTTGGGGCCAACGAAGTCGCTCCGGACCTGCTTATGTTGACCGCGCCGGGATCCCTCGCTGGTACGGGGTATGCCGCGCCAGGCTCCACCCTCCCTTCTCCTCGGTGCAACTGGGCCGCACTCCACCCTACCAAGTCTGCCGGTCCACGATTCTCCCCGACCTGTGAAGAAAAAGGCTGGACTGATGTGCCGGGGCCCTTCTTACGAAAACTTCCAAACATATCAAGACCACTAGCTACACAAGACCCAGACTCCTGGAATTGCCCGCGACCAGCCTGCCCAGAAACAGACCCCGTAGGCCGACCGGACAAGACTTGCCGAGGAGGAGACGACTCCACGACTTCACCATCGCTACTCCAATCAGACAGGTCTTGAACGAACCTCAACGCAGGACCCAAAACTTGCCCGCTACGCCCCCCCTGCTGCGTATCCTGCACGGACCTTTCAACCCTCTCAGAAGGTCTACCCCCCACAGGCAAGCCCGGAAACTTCAAAGTGCCTCCAAAGCCACTCAACATGTCCGTACCTTGAGTAGGAGGAACTCTGCCCGCATCCCGAATTCCCTCTGCCCAGGAAGGAAAAACATCCAGACCCTCCCAAGACCTGGCACCTACCTGTTTACTGCCACTCCCCTGCAAAGATCCAAAAACATCACCCCCAAGAACAGGCCCAAAACCTGTCTCACCTGACCCAGAAGTACACGCAGCAGCACCCAACCCGCCAATGTCAGCCTCCAATCCACGTGAAACATCTCTCGCCCTTCTTTCGACCTGCGCCCACTCCCCCTCCCCCACAGAACCACTAAGAACAGAAAAAACCTCACCACGAGTCGAAACAGGAGAAGAAAACAACAGGGGACTAACGGGCGCCAAGTCACCCTCAGAAACTGCCACCGTATCAGGAATGCCATCACCCTCAAACAGAGGCGCATTAGAACCACGAGCTGGCGTAGAAAAACGGACTCCCTCAACACCTTGACGTGAAGGCAAAAATTCGACCTCTCGACTAACACCGTGTGCCCCCAATGCCGACTGGTCAGAAAAATGCCCAACCGTCCCTTCAGCCGGTAACATCAAGGCCTCATGCGCGTGAGGTGCCAAAAAGTCAACCTGCGCATGCGCGCCAACCTCCGGCGCGGTTCCCGCCTGCTCAACGGTTGGGAGAAATGAAGCAGAGGCCGAGCGCTTCCTACCTCCTCGCTTACCGGCCCGCTTACCCCTCGCAGTTGGAACCGAAAGTGAACGCACCGGCGGCCCCACGGGGACAAGAGAAGCAGATGACCCTCCTTCCCCCACCCCCTCCTGACCAGACAAAACCGTCCCTGTTTGCAACGGTACTACAGTATCAGGGGCCGGTCTCCTAGAGCGCGGGCGACCCCTCTCACTTACCGCCTCACGGCGAGACCTCTTCGGGGGACAGACAAGCCGCGACTACCGCGGCCACACAAGCTGAGGCCTGCCGCTGAGGACGCGGCGGCCCAGCCACATCCCCCAAAACCAGGTCCAGACGTCCCGCCTCGCTCAAAAGGCGGATTGCCTCCAGCACACGATAGTCTTCACCCGACATCTCGCAAAAGAACACTAAACTACACTCACAAGGAAAAAATGTTATTAAGCTAATTGAGCTCCCGGCCACCAGGTCACCTAGCCTAAAATGGTGGCTGGGAGGAGGAGCCAACAGAATTTATAGTTGGGCTCCCTCAGAAGAAATTAGAATACCCCAAAACCAGCCCAAAAGAAGCCCAAAGTGAGCCTGCTCTCAAAACCCCCCCCACTTGCCCCTCCCAAACAGCCCGGGGGGGGGGACCTCCCTCCGGTCGGCTGCCCCCCCCCCAAGCCCCCCTGCGCATCAGGCAGAGTAATAAAGCTTTGCAATTTCAACTTTACGCCATGCGATGTGTTAAATGATGGATAGCTCTGGTTGCAAAGGACGAGTATTGAGCCCATATGCAAACTGAAAGTGTCAAAGTATTCAAAATTATTCAAAGTAAAAAGTGCCAAATGTAAATCAAATAGGGGCAGAACTCGTCTGCAAACTTTCAAAGTTAGAAATAACGCCCATGTGGGGTAACCAGGCACTATTGGGACAAATGCTTAAATCCAAAATTAGAAGCCTTAGGATCTGCTACCAACCAGATCCTGGTAGTAAGTTCCCATCATGAAAATATAGCCCCAGTGGGCAAAAATTTCTCATGGTACACCATCACAGGCGGTTGACGGCCATTTCATGTGCCAATACTTAAGTGTTAAATTATGCATGTTGTCAAGCATCTTCACAAGTGTTCTCCACAGTCATGCGACGCAATGTTGTTACACAGGTACATCGTGCACAAATTCCCACCAGCAATAATCACGTAGTTCTGTAAAAAAATAACATAAAGAAATAATCAAATGGTGACTTCCTTGAGGCTGTGATTAAAATATACGACATACAGATTCTCACAAACATAGTTAAAAACAATCATGAATGCGGCAAAAATTAGCACTGGATATACATTCTAGCCTAGATGTACCGCTAAATACTCATGTAGGTTGTGCCCATCTGGTTGTGTGGTTTTGTATTTGATGATTAGTTTGGACTCTAATCTCCTTAATTCTTGGATTCTGTTCCCTCCTCTTTCTCTGGCGGGTACTGTCTCCAGAACACAAAATGATAATAGATATGCGTTGCTTTTATGATGTGCGTCAAAATGCCTTGCTATCGGATATTGCTTATCTCTGTTAGTGATAGCACGCATATGTTCCAGAACCCTTTTCTTGGCTGGATGCTTGGTACTCCCAATGTAATAGAGATCACATGGGCATTTCAGCGCATAGACCGCATGGTCTGTGAGACAGGTGACATGTTTAAGGATCTTAAATTTGTCACTCTCTTTAGACAGTTTAACCTCTTTTTGATTACTACTATTACGGTAGACTTTCATCAGATTTCACTGTTATTTTCTCCAAATATGTATCTTATGCATCTCGCTGTGGTGCTTCACCCTAATGGGTCGGTAGCAGTTGCCAGGTTGCAATCTCAGCAGCAGCCCACTTACCAAGGTCATACAACCAGAATCGAAGGGGCAGCCGGAGATTTCCAGGCCATCTTTATCTGACTTTTCAGTAGAACATACTCCAAGCCTAAACATTTAGTGGCACATTTGTTCTTGCACATGCATGTCATTATTCCCAGTAGGTAGGGCAAGGGATCTACAAAAAAAGTCTAGCCTGTGAATTCAGACAGTAGCGACACTGCCTCCGATCAGAAGCATTGTGAACATTTGAAGACTGCTTCCAGATTGTAGCCACCAGTGCATTATAAACCATAAACTGCCCTTTTTTCAGTTCATAGTTTTCCCCGGGCTCCTGGAAGGTCATCAGGGCGCTATGCATGCTTTAGTCACCCAGAGTGGTGAGGCCTACCTCTATTAACCTTCTGTCGTTATGCTGTTTGGCCACCCTGCAAAAGTCTGGGTGCACCCATATTGGGAGGCTTGATGCGTACAGAAGGAGGTTGCAGTTAAGTTGCACATATGCATGCCAACAACTTTTAGCCATCTGAGCTAGTCATCCCATGGACGGGGATCCACCATACCACGGCTACCCAGCACTCTTGAGATTCTGTTTTTATCCATGGCAATGTACTGCATGGGGTAATGGTTTAGACCACATTAGTGCATGTCCTGTGAATTACAGCATTTTCTCATCATATGTGAACATCCCCATGAAAATGAGTATCCTTCGGTGTCAGGCCACGTTGGGAAGTTCTTTATTTTTCAATGTTCTTCTTCTTTTATAGTCCCCATTTTATTACTTTGCTATTTTAATGTTTTGTACAAGGATGCTACATTGCTTGCCACTCATTTCATCTGCAGTGAGCTGCAGCCCGCGCGCGCACAATTCCTCTAAACCAGGTGACCTTTATGAAATGCTGGTGTCTATAGTGCATCATTGTTTTACCATACCAAGATGGCCAAACATGTTGTTTCTAAATGTGGCAGCCATCCAGGAACTTTGCACAAATGATAGACTATTTACAATACTTCTGCAACATAGACACACAGTTCATTGCTTTGTTTTGTTATTGCAAGCATACGCTTTTATAAATGTATATTCTTTTCATTTATCTTGCATATGTTTTTGATTTTGTGCATTTCATTGTGGGTATGTCAGAGGGTGAATGCACAAATAAGTCAGTGGATAAATGGATGGATGGATGAATGGATGCAAAGATGAGAGATAGAGTGCATGTATGATGACTTACTGTGTACCTAAACCCACCAATGACACAAAAGGCACTTTCTTTCATAAGCCAGATCTATTGAAATTGCCAATACTTGTTTCTTCTTGGGTGGTGAATCAAGATCGGAAAGTAGGCAGCACAATAGTGCCCCATTTCGAAGGAATTCTGCACATACACAGAACTATGCGCAGGAAAACAAGACCTTATTGTATAGGGGTGTACCAACCTACCACATTAGGACCCAAAACTGACTCATTGGTTCTCGTCCAAATATCATGAAGCTTCAAATGATTAGACAACCCAGAACACAACACTCCTGACTCTCTCAGGAATCGCGGGAGCAAGACATACTATTTCGCTCACTCAGTCGTACTTGTCCACAATAAGAATATGCAGAGTCACTGCAATAGTTCAAAATGTTTATTTTAACTATCTTGCTCTACAATACAGTGTACGAGCCACTACCAGCAGCAAAATGCCTAAACTCAGCACAGTTAGCATTTGTACAATTCCATAGAATTCAAAGGGAGAAGTCATTATATAAAGACTGTGGAAAAAAAGGGTATATAAAGGAAGATGTATGGGCTTTGACAGCAGACCCCACACCTTACAGCCTGGATGTAAGGTTTACATTATAGGAACAGTAGAGCTCTTCTCCATGGAACTGCTTTCTCCAAGTGTGTTAAAACAACATGCAACAACGTAATATCAGTACTGCAGCTGTGTGTAGCATGTTATATTTAGGTGCTAGGGACTGATCAGAACAGAATAACAAGGGGCATGGTTTATTGACCTTGCACATTGTGTTCAGACTAAACTCTAGGAAAGGCAGAGAATGCGAAAAGCAGACTCTTCTCATGTGAAAGGCACAAACAGAATAGAGGAAAAACAAAGTAATGTAGTGGCGTGCGCAAAAGCAACCTCATGGCAGCAAAGCTCTTGCTAACTTAGCAATGTCAACAATGTTCCTAAGGGCCATATAACACCCTCCCCTTGGTAAGGTCATAGGACATAGACAAAGGACCAAAGCAGAGTTCAAAAGTCAAGCAGAGTTCAAAGCGTTTGAAAAAAAACAAATTGGAAAAAAATCAAATTAATTCCCCCAAAAAACTAATTTGTTCAATATTGTTATTTAGGGCCTACTGAAAGAGTGCTGTTTCCAGGATAATAAAGTTATCACGAAGGAGGTGGTAAGTCCATCAAGGTGTGTGAACTGATGAATGCAATTCCCTCCAAAAAATCATCCCTATCGTTGGTAGAAAAAAGGAATGCCATCTAATTAAGTGAGTTGAAGGAACAAACATGCCCCTCATAATCAGACGCCTCTAAAAGCATAAGTGGGCAACTTGTGTGATATTCGATGAAAGGACGTGTTGCGTAGCCGCACAGACATCCCATTCAGCCAATACTCCAAGTGCTGCCGCACGCGCCCAACGGCCATCCCCTGAAAAAGCCTGGACATAAGCCTCTAAGGGACCCATCAACTGATTAAAATTTGGGACTGGACACAACGTGTTGGAGAGGCATATATCCACTGCCCAATAGAAAGGGCATCGCCGGCAGTAAAACACTGGTTGCACACAAGTAAAGTAGGCAAAGCGAAAAGTTAATCCATAACTGATGCCAAGCGTTGCTAATGGCAAGCATCCAAAAACTTGTTGAATGCGATCACGGTACAGCTGCAATTGGCCTGGTCTGTGCATTACCATAAGATGAGCAGCAGGAACAGGAGAAGCAGGATTCTAGCACCTAATGCCAATACTAAGGGGAACCCTGCGAAGACGCTGGAAAAAATAGAATGAATAAAAGCCGGTATTACTTCAAATATTGTCTGAAAAGAAGTCACAGGGCCAGATCCCACATGTTTAAAAAAATATGCCGGCCTTTGGTGTCAGACGCATTAAATATTTGGTGTATAAGCTACCCAAAAGGTAGTGAGAGGTTACTGTTCAGAAGGGACTGTATCTCACTAGAAGTCCTAGCCACCTGTAATTTGAAGGTCTCTCGGGCTGAAGTTAGAGCCACCTCCTGTTGGAATAATAGTGCTTTGAGCCTGCTCAACTTGTTGAAATCTGTTTTCAAAGTCAGAATGGAAGGCCAAACTTGAACTATCTAGACTCCCATGCGGGGTGGAAAAGCACATTTCTACAACAAGTTACGCACTGGGAAACCGTTACTAAATACGGGACTCCAGCCCGTAAACCACAGCAGTCTTGGTTGTTCAAAATAAGATAACTGCTGTTCGTAAGAAATGTAAAAGTGGGAATTATTTATGGTACTGGGGTCCCTTACAAAAAACAAGCAAGGTTGGGCGCTGAAACATTACAAGTGCCATGCAACTTACCGTGTTTGCAAACCAGAGAATGTCCTACTGTGGATTCGCAGTCCTCCCCTGTAAGAAAATCTTCCTTACCCTCCCTCTGACATCTGTAAGTGAAAGATAGAGACCACAATTCATGTAGAAATTGACTACGCTGTGACTCAATACGGGCAATCGGAAAATGTAGCATGCATGATTTAAATTGAAACAGCGAAAAAGGGAGAGAGATAAACCCTTGAATTAACCAAATAGTAGAGTCCGTTTCCGCTACAGAGAACGGCAAGGACTCCAATTGTTCAATATGCAAAAGTGTATATGCAGCATCTTTCATGGGCATACATCGTTGTTTATCAGTTAGAATAAATGGCAAAAACAAAGAAGGACTTTTTCTAAATTGGCTTGATCAATTTGGCGCAGACGAAAAGCAGCCTCAATCTGTGAATGCTTCCAAATTTCATTGTATGCGGCATAAAGAAATCACTTAAATCTAGGATTCCTAGGTCCTAAGATGAAATCAGCCACATTGATGTCATGCGACAAGAGAGACAGATGTTGTTTCACTGATGTCAGCAGTAGCGGCCTGTGGAGGGAGGTCCGTGGGGCGGCGAGGCGGGCGGGGGGGAGTAAACACCAGAATATGGATGAACGGAGGTAAGTAAAGAATTGAATAAGTAAAATGAATTTGCATTTGACTCATGAGGCACACCTAGTAATGACTAGTGGAACTGCAGCTTCATGAAATGGTTTTAATGCTTTTGCATTTGACTCTTGAGGGACACCTCGTAACGACTAGTAGAACTGCAGCTTGATGTAATAATAATTTCAATGCTTTTGCATTTGACTCCTGAGGGACACCTAGTAATGACGAGTTGAACTGAAGCTCTTTGGAGAATTATTTTAATATTGGATACTATAATATTCACTGCCCACTGCTAATCTTGTTCCATAATGCTTTGCTGGGCCTTTGGTTGGGATTGTATTTTTGCCCATAACTCTGCTGGGGGTGGTCCTAAGAGGATGGGACCACCACCGAATAGTTCAGCAAGATATGCTCTTTGTTTTCAAGGAATCTGCTTGGTTCTCTCCCTAGGTTAGGGAGGATCCCAAAATCATCACCGCTCTCATTGCTTGCTAAATTTTCATTTTCACTTTTGTGAAATGACTATATGGATTTCAGCATGTAAAGAAAGAGATACTTGTTACTTTACTAAAAGTATATGAGGTTTCTGTTTTATTAATGGGGAGTCTGACGGAGTGAAGTTGCGGAATTCACGGAGTTTTTGTTCAACTTCGTGGAATTCCGCATAGTAGTACTCCGCCAACCACAGCCACCCTTACAAATGATTAGACAACCCAGAACACAACACTCCCGACTCTCTAAGGAATCTTGGGATCAAGACATACTCTTTCCCTCACTCACTTGTACTTGTCCTCAATAAGAATATGCAGAGTCACTGAAATAGTTCAAAATGTTTATTTTAACTACTGTGCTCTACAATACAGTATACGAGCCACTACCAGCAGCAAAATGCATAAACTCATCACAGTTTGCATTGTTACAATTCCATATAATACAAAGGGAGAAGTCATTATATAAAGACTGAGGGGGAAAAAGGGCATTTAGGACTAACCACCATCCCCTTGACTAGAAGAAGTTCATTTTACATAAAGGAAGATCTCTGGGCTTTGACAGCGTGCCCCATACCTTAAAGCCTGGATGTAAGGTTTACATCATAGGAACGGCTTCCTCCAAGTGTGTTAAAACAACATGCAAAAACGTGATAAACAAAGCACTAGTCTTCAGTACTGCAGCTGTGTGCAGCATTTTATGTCTAGGTGCTAGGAACTGCCAGAACAGAATAACAAAGGGCATTGTTTATCGACCTTGCACATCGTGTTCAGACTAAGCTCCAGGAACGACAGAGAACACGAAAAGCAGCCCGTTCTCATGTTAAAGGCACTAACAGAATTTGGCAAAAACAAAGCCATGTAGTGGCGTGCACAAAAGCAACCTTATGGCGGTAAAGCTCATGCTAACTTAGCAATGTCGGCAATGTCCCTAAGGGCCATATAACAAAAGTAATTTTTTTTACCATGCCTGGGCCCGGCTCCAGCCCAGTTAGAGCCATGAGATGCACAACAAGAACTACAACACATGCTGTCAGTCTGCTTTTGTCAGACACCAAAATGTTAGGTCATTGAAAATTAATTGAGGTCTCAATAATGAGGTTAGGTATGTGATATTAACTAGACCAGTTGAAAACCGGAAACCTGGGGTTTGTAATTTGATGGATGTGATAAATGTCACCTGTTACAAGTTAAAAGAGGGAATGCCAACTAGATGTTGATGCTTTGCACACAAAAAAGGAGAATACCTTAGTCTTTATCGGACCTATCCCACCATTAAAGTCCATCAAGTTTGACCTGCAGAAATTACCCGAAGGATGAGGATTTTATGGTTCCCTCTAATTCAGGGGTCTCCAACATTTTCTTTAATAAGAGCTACTTATGTTCAATCAATATCATCCTGAGCTCCTAATATTATTAGTGTTGTAATAGTGACCACATCTGACAAGATTACATTACTGGCTATCCTATGCAAGTGTGCCAACAGTGATCACCTCCGTGCATCAGGCAGAGATGCCAGTAGTAATGTAAAAAAGGTTTTGTCCCTTTGGAATGTTTTGGCATAGTTAGTAAACCATAGTTGCAATGCTCATGGCACCATGGTATTTGTAATACTATTAATAAGGCTCACAAATGTCACATCATTTATAAATGAAATATCAGGTTTACGACATATTTTGTAAATGTAACCATTTTTCTCCAAACCTCAGCTTATGAGTTCTGAAACTACATACACTTTCGTCTCAAATACACACTTTTCAGTTTTGGTATCAATAATATATTAATGCAGCTAAGCAAAAGCATCTAATTTAAGTAGGCTGGGCTGTACACCGGAGAGCTACTTACATGTAGCTGGAGAGTTACCAGTAGCACATGTGCTGCTCATTGGAGAAGCCTTCTCTAATTACTGAGTGCAGTGAACGCTGATCCACTTGTTATTGCTACATAAACAGGTGTTTGCACAGGGGTAATTGAATACTGAATTACTCATAATTTAGGCCTAAGATTGTATGAGGTGGTTTAAAATACAATAATAGTCATACCCAGATATTTGGCCTGAAATGGCTCCCCTATGTTAAGCTACCTGTTAACCATTCAAATTGGTTTCCATAGACCTGCACTGTGAGCCAAGATTTGTTTGATCATTTCTCTAAAAATATTGTTTGTGTCATACAAAATACAAATTGCTCTTTGTCTAAAATAATCTTCAACAATTCAAATGACTCATATATGTTGAAATATTACTACATAGGAAAGAATTCAGAGACATAGGGGCCGATTATGATGAATGTGTGAGAAAGCTTCTGACATCAGGTCGAAGGCTTTATAACACTCATCATCGGTTTTACTTCTGACAGCCTAAATACAATCTAGGCGGTCGGAATTGCAACTGGCTGGTCATTCTGGCTGGATTCTAATGGGCTCAAAGAGCCCATGAGCCCATTGGCCAGTCAGAGACTGGCCCGTAATCCCAATGAAGTGGACACGTTTCCACCTTTGGGATTACGATGCTCGGTTTCCAACTGGCTTTCCATGCTGGGCTTTCCAACATGGAAAGCCTGGTGGAAAGCGATTTTGGAGGCCCCTAGCAGGGCCCCCTTCTCCTTGTGGCCTTCCGTTGGTGGCCGAGGGGGCACCTATGATGCCCCTGCCCTGTTGATTCCTGCACCGCGTGGCATCCACCTTGAGGTGCCTGCCATGCGGTGCAATCAATCAATCAATCAGTCATTTATTAAGTGCACTACATACCCATGAGGGTCTCAAGGCACTGGGGGGGGGAGGTGGGGGCCGCTATTGATCGAACAGCCAGGTCTTTAGTGTCCTCCTGAAGGTCAGCAGGTCTTGGGTCTGTCGTAGGCTCAGTGGGAGGGTGTTCCATGTCTTGGCGGGGAGGTGGGAGAAGGATCTTCCGCCGGTGGTTGTTCTTCGGATGTGCAGGACGGTGGTGAGTGAAAGGTCGGCGGAGCGTAGCTGGTGGTTGGGGGTGTAGAAGAAGAGCCGTCTGTTGAGGTAGGCTGGGCCAGTCTTGTGGAGTGCCTTGTGTGTGTGGATGAGGAGCTTGAAGGATATCCTCTTGTTGACGGGGAGCCAGTGCAGGTTTCTCAGGTGGGGGGATGTGGCCGTGTCGTGGTACATCGAGGATCAGTCATGCCGAGGCGTTTTGGATGCATTGTAGTCGATAGATGAGCTTGGTCGGGGCTCCCGCATAGAGGGCGTTTCCGTAGTCGAGTCTGCTGCTGACGAGGGCCTGGGTGACTGTCTTTCTTGTATCTGTAGGGATCCACCTGTAGATCTAGCGGAGCATGCAGAGGGTGTTGAAGCAGGAGGAGGAGATGGCATTGACTTGCTTGGTCATTGAGAGTGTTGAGTCGAGGACGATTCCCAGGTTGCGTGCGTGGTCGGTGGTGGTCGGGGCTGCCCCCAGTGCTGTTGGCCACCAGGAGTCCTTCCAGGCTGATGGGTTGGAGCCGAGGATGAGGACCTCCATCTTGTCCGAGTTCAGCTTCAGACGGCTGATCTTCATCCAGTCAGTGACGGCCTTCATTCCTTCATTGAGGTTGGCTTTGGCGGTGATGGGGTCCTGGTGAGGGAGAGGATCAGTTGAGTGTTGTCGGCGTAGGAGATTATGTTGAAGTAGTGCTGTCAGGCGACGTGTGCAAGCGGGCCATGTAAATGTTGAACAGTGTCGGGCTGAGGGAGGATCCTTTGGGTACGCTGCAGATGATCTCGGAGGCTTCGGAATGGAACGGGGAGGCGGATGCTCTGGGTTCTGCCGGAGAGGAAGGAGGTGGTCCATTCCAGGGCCTTGTCTCGGATCCCTGCAGTGTGGAGGCGTGCGCTTAGTGTGCAGTGGCAGACGGTGTTGAAAGCGGCGGAGATGTCTAGGACGATGAGTGCTGCAGTCTCCCCATTGTCTAGCAGGGCCCTGATGTCATCGGTGGCGGTGATGAGGGTGGTCTCGATGCTGTGGTTGCTGCGGAACCCTGACTGGAAAGGGTCCAGGATTCTGTTCTCTTCGAGGTATCGGGTTAGCTGTCTGTTAACTATTTTCTCGATGACCTAGGGCATTGATCTCGGCGTGTTTCCAGCTCCCTGGGAAGGTCGCGTCTCAAGGCAGAGATTGATGACATTGCGTAGGTGAGGTGCAATGGAGCTGCTTGCTTTGTTGAAGACGTGGTGCGGGAATGGGTCTGACGGAGACCCGGAGTGGATTGTGCTCATGGTCTTGATGGTATATATAAAACACAAGCGTACCCAAAGGTGCAATAAGCTAGGGACCTTGGGTGATTATGTATTAACAGAGACAATGTCCCTAGACCAGAAGACATTACATTTCAATAAATATAGACTGAATAGTTCTATATCAAATGTCCAGCCGGACAGTTTAATTTTCAATGCATAAGATCCATAAAAGTTAGGTGTGATACAAGTGGGACACCAGCCGGTGCCCAAATAACACACTCAAGGGGAGACAAACAAGGATTTTTAGGCAAATTGTGGCAGTCTGAATATCATAAATTATACACAGACAATCCAAAATATACACATATGCAAATAATAAATCACAAGATAAATAAGCATTTAGTGTATTAAGGTCGACGACGTTTCGAACCCTATTGTGATACCTGGTTCATCCTCAGGACAACAAAAGATTGCCTAAACAATACATATACAGAATGCCCACACTGTGGGGCTACATTGCCAAAATACACAATTACAGAAAAGAAAGGGAAGGGGGAGGGAAACAAAAACAAATTAAAAACATAAATGACATGTCAACCATAATTGCTAATAATTAGATGTGCCCTGTAGGACCACAATAGTGCCAATCACGATAGGTCGTGCAGCTGACCCAAATTAGCAGAAATCCCAAAAGAAGGCAGTGAGACACAATGGACTGTGCATGCAAAATAAAGAAAGTGGCAGCAAAAAAGGGTGGTGACAACATGTATATACAGCGCTAGCGATGTAGTCAACGACGTGACCGAGTACGTTGTCATAACGGTATCTTGAGAATTGAAAATCACAGCAAGGACAAGGAATAATGTTGGAAATTCTTTCAAGCCGTGTCGGGGATTAGTGAGGTGGCCTATCAGGAGAGGTGCAAAGGGTGTAAGGTGAACCTCCACCGTGCAGTTAGAAAATTTCTGCTGAGCTTACCCGGGAGCAGCGGTATAGACTCGGTAGTACGCAATATAGTTCCACAATATAAACTCCTATAGGGAAGTTGAGGCCAAGGTTAGGGCAAGAGGTGCAGGGATAATTAATGCTAATTGTGCTCCAAGGGGCATAAGCTTACCAGATAGCCGCCACCGTGGAGTAAAGATAACGGGCAATTCTGTAAGTAAAGATACCGTTTACTAAGTACGAAAGGCACATAATGCTAGACCAATTACTTGCGAAAACAGTTGTACTTCGCTTACCAATCAATTTCGAAGTACGGGTCCACAATGGGGGTCCTCGCGATTCATGGGGAAGCCTTACGATCAGTAAAGCAAGCCGCGATGAACCCAAAAATGGGGAACGTGGTAAGGAATTGGCCAATGGAAATGCAGGCAGGGGATCCCAACCTTAGAACCAGGGATTGTTCGGTAGAGCGATCGGCCATTATTAAGAGGTCTTAGTTACCCCGGTATTCAATAGTAAATAGTCAGATGTCAATTTAACGGGCATTTCGGCAACTCAGTTAAGAGTTATTATGTGCATAATGATCATAAACCTCGAAATTTGAAATCGAAATATGCATTGAAAATTAAACTGTCCGGCTGGACATTTGATATAGAACTATTCAGTCTATATTTATTGAAATTTATTGTCTTCTGGTCTAGGGACATTGTCTCTGTTAATACATGGTCTTGATGGTGTCATCGACGTTCACGCTGGTCCAGGCTAGTAAGGGGACGTGGTCGATGGTGTGCGGAGGGTCTGTTGTGTTGCTGTCTTTTGGGGCTGTCTGGGTTTTGAAGCTGTCGTGGATGTCTGCTATCTTGCGGTGGAAGAAGGTGGCGAGGGAGTCGCACAGGGCTTGCGATGGCGGGATGTCGTTGGTGTTGGAGCTGGGGTTAGAGAGTTCCTTCACAAACACAATCTTCCATTTCCCTATTGGAGACTGTGCTGCGGCCTGTTTACGGCTGTAGCACAAGCTTCCATTGTAGAAATGGGAGTATGCGACCGCACCATGTGCGGTCACATTGTAATTGCGGTATCAGTCACTGACAACTCCGACCGACATTGTAATAAGGCTCATAGTCTGTGCTTTTTACATCAATCAGTGGACACATAGGGCCTGATTCACAAAGGTAAACTTAAAAAAAAAATTGTTATTGAAATTTTCAAGCAAGTTGAAAATCATTGCAGTACACTACAAACTGGGGTTCAGACAATAAACTAAAATATCATAACATTAGCATTGCATCTGACCGAGTGCCTACGCATCACTTTTAACATAGTCCTGCTATATCATAGTGCATCTATTCACTAGTATTTAGTTAGCCTATGTACTGTGAGATGCCAACAAATAATTATGAAACAGTGTCCAGATGTCTCTGGGCCGTGCTGTGTCTCGCAAAAATGTGTTATCTAGTTCGGTTCGGTTGCTGCAATAAGTACATTTGTGTATTCACTGCTTGGTGGTGGGGGATTTTCCACGTCCCTAGCGCTGCGCCACCAAACACTTCACTATTACTAAGGCTAGGGTAACAACCTTAAGGATCACATATGCGATCTGTTGCACCCATCCCAGTAGTGCTATGAGCAGAGTTGATGGAGTTGTAACATCAGTCATTTCCTGAGATGAGTGAAAGATCTGAATCCAATAGTCCTGGATTTTCCCACAATGCCTTGCAAGATGGATAAAGTTGACTTGCTTTCTCTTGCATCTCTCACAGTTTGAGGCATTCCTTAACCCCCATTTGTGTAGTATCAAAGGGGTGTATTATAATCTGTAAAGGTTTCTATAATGTACTAATCTTAGTCTGCTGCTGGGGAGTAGCTCGCCCGCTTGTGCACAATAGGACCATGTGTCATCTGGTAGCGCTTGATCCAGGTTTGCCTTCCAGCCCCTCTAGCACTGTAAATTCTATTGGGGAGTGCTCTCAGTATGACTCTGTATAGTAGGAATATATGTTTTATGGGGTGGTTAGCTGAAACCAGCGTGTCTAGTGGTCTGGAGCTTTCAGGTTGTTGGAGGAAGTTAGGTGTTAGTTTTTTACAGATTATTTTAATTAAATGCAAAAGATCGCGATCTAATGGAGTTAAATTGGTTTATTCAGAAATCATGTCTAATGGTATGAATTGTTTGCCCTTGTAAAGTTCTTCCCATTTCGCTATTTTAAAGTTACCAAGTTGGGAGTGTGATTTGTCCACCACAATCATATTGAACAGTGAGTGGGTGAGCTCTCAGAGGACTAGTGGAGATAAAGGTGTTGGATGTGCAACATCCTTCTCCACCACCGAATCGGGAAAATTTGTGGGGGTGAGTGTGTGCTTCCAGTACTGTGCAAAATGTGCCTGGGCTTTTAAGTAGCATAATTCCATATCCGATACTGCAAAGGCTCCTATGTGATAAGGTAATAATATTATATTTCAGGTTAGACTCAAAGGTTTTCCTGTCTATGTTAATCATGTAAGCAGGTATTCAATGTTTTGAAGAAGTATTGCTCCAATTTGATGGGTATATTTAAAAAATAATACAGAACTATGGGAAGCACTATCGTTACTATTAATCCTATGTGCCCTGCCATAGAGAGTGGAAGTTTTAACCACTGGGTTATTTGCTTGTCAACAGTGGATATGGCTGGACCATAATTCAATGATAGCACCTCAGCAGTATCCAAACGTATCCATATTCCCAGGTATTTTATAGGTGAATCAAATCATTCCACTGAGAAGTCTAAGTCAAATCTATTCATGCAGGGAATGATTGGGAATATTGTGGACCCGCTCCAATTGATGATGAGACCAGAGAGTTCACCAAATCTGTTAAATTCCTCTAGCAGGAGGTTGAGGCCTTTTTACAGGTTTCTGACGTGCTGAGTAACATCAGGTGCATATTAGTCAGTATTGGCCTGTTGCTGAATCGCAGAGAGTATTGATCATAGCACTAAGTGTGGTGGTCCTTATGCTATTTCAAAATGCAGTGGAGAAAGAGGGCCCCGGTGCCGGGTTCCTCTCTTTGTTTATATTGGCATGGAAAGTTTGCCATTTAGGATAGCTGTAGGCACATTATAAAGTAATCTAACAAGGTGCAGGAATTGGCAGCGCATGCAAAGGCTTCACTGGACCTCCAAAATGTAATTCTATTCAAATAAAGTGAATGCTTTTGTTGCATCCAAGAACACCACTGCTGCTTCCGTATCTGGCTCTAGTTTATGGAGGATATCAAACTGTGTGCGTAAGTTGTGGGTCATGGATCATTCGGGGACTAATTCCGATTGATCAAAGCGTGCCAGGGTGGGCAATAAAGGCATGAGGCAATGAGCTTGGACTTTTACAAGTATCTTGACATCACAGCATATCAGTGTATCTTTTTCATGTGCTTCCTTATATATAGACTGCCAGTAATTGTGGTGTTATAAATCTATATATATCTATTTTGTCGATTTTGTCTAGGAAGCCGCCAGATCCAGGGGCCTTGTTATTGGGGAGTTCCTCAATGGCAGATGTGATTTCTGCTATCATGAGAGGGCAGGCCAGAAACTCCCTCTGGGGGTTACTCAGCCATGCCAGTGCAACCTTGTTTTGTGGGACTCATTAGAGCCTGACTAAAAAATCGCCATTTTAGTTACACAGTTAAAAATGACATCTTTTCACACAGTGACTTTTGACAGGCTTGGCACGTACATGATAGCATACTTAGAAATGGCTCTGCAGACAGCAAATTTGTTTGTAAGCACATTATCAAGTTGACTAGTACACTCCGTCCATGGCTAGGAACATCGAGCACAATACTTTTGTTATTAGTTGTCTGGCCGTAGACAGCTCTGAGTTGAAAAGACAAACACGCACATGAGCACTGCACCTCTGACACAGTGCAATTGCAACAATAGTTTTATTATATAAACCACCTTTGAGCTTTATGTGTCAGGGGAGCACTTCATTTGATTATCCTAGACACTGTGACTGAGATGCAGCCCTACAGATTCCAATTTCTATCCTGCAGTGTACAGCAACCAGTTCAACACCAGACTGGCCTCTTGATGCATCACACACATGTATTGGGAGTTTGATTTTCTATGCGATATGGCAGAAGGTACTCTCACTATGCTCTTGACAGCGTAGGTGGATTAGGGTAAGGGTATTCGTATAGCTATTATTCTATAATCATGTAATCCCACTATTGTAGAAAGTAGGAATGTCCACGCTGGGGTTGAGGTACAATTAAAAGTAGGTTCTTTAATGAGAGCACCCCGTACAGGTAACACTAACTTCAGGATCCAAAGGCAACTGACAAGGCATAGTCAGAAGCCTAGACTGATGACATACCAAGAATTCTTTACATCGTAAATAAACACACAGTGTAAAAGGAAACCTAAACAAGCATTAATAACTAAAAAGGGGACACATTGTAAATACCACACATCTTCCAGCTTTACAAATAATAACAAAAGCACAAAATAAAATAAACAACAAACAAAAACCAGCTACCATTACTTGTTGAACTTCACAATTCTATTGCATTACTTGTTGAACATAACTATTCTATTGAGATTCCAAACCCTGCTATCTTCCAACTTTATTGCATTGCAGAAAAGTTTAATTGCTTTGAAAGGACCCAATAATCTGGAATCCCCTTAGACACCAGGGGTTTCTTGACCAACACTATGTCACCCACTGACACATCCATCAACTTGACACCCTTGCGAACATCATAACACATTTTCCACATCTCAAAACATGTTTTCTCTTTATCATTTCCTCTAGTGATTGAAGCCTATTATATACACACACACATCTTTGCTCCACTTGGACCACCCTGGTGACAATAATGTATTGGCCTTCCAACTTCTGAACATTTTAAACGGACCTTCACCCATGGTAGTGTGTGGCGAAAGTCTTTGAGCCTGTAGAAAATTTCTGAGACCCTCCTTCCAGTTCCTCCCGCACTCATTTTCAATTGTATGCACTCATTAATACCTGTGTTAAAATTTTCAACTGTACCATTGCCTTCTGGATGATACAGTGAACACTTGTTCCTAATTTTCCTTTCACACAGACACTGTTCTATCTCAGCAGACACAAACTGTGGACCATTTTCTGGCAGGACGCAGTTGAGAAAACCCTCCAAACTGAAAACATCACTCATGAACCAAATAACTCTCGTGTCTCAATGCTGTCAACAATGCCAATTTCAGCCCACTTTGAGAATTGGTCAATTGGACCAACATAAATTGGGTACCTCCTTTAATATGCAACGGTCCGGCAATGTCCACAGCCACCATTTCCCAAGGTTTCGACGGAAAATCCCTATTGCACATGGGAGGATTCCTAACCTTGTAAATTTTGTCACTACAACGACAATCCGAACACTCTCTGATTTTCCTTTCAATCATCAAATCCATTCCTGGCCACCAACAACTAATACACATCCTGGCTTTAGTATTGCTCATCCCTTGATGCCCTTCATGTCCTAGAGCTACAATTTTCTCTCTCAGTGCTACAGGAACTACAAGTCTTAGACCCCTCAAACCTACACCACTATCACACGACAATTCATCTTCCATAATCCAGGCATATCCCCCTCTCTCTTCATCTCATACTTCCAACCATCACGCATGCTTTCTTAACACGCTGAAGTACAGAATCCCCGTCAACTGCCACAAGCCACCCCACAGAAGACACACATGCACTAGTAATGCTGCACACCTTGACGTTGTCCACCTCATCATTATATCCATCCTCCGCAATAGTGCTGTGTCTAGTCAAACAGTCAGCAACCCTGTTCTGAGGTCCAGGAACATAGTACACCTTGTAGTTGTATCCTTGGAGTCCAACCACCCATTTACAAGCTTACAAATTCTCATTGAGATCGTGTTTAAGCCCTTTTTAGAGAAAACTTCAACCAAAGGCTTGTGGTCAGTGTACACAGCAAATTCCTTACCCCAAATGAAATTATTACATTTCTTGATGGACCAAAAAATACTTAGGGGCAGATTTGCAAGCCCCTTGCTCTACTTTTGCATATTTTTTAACATGGGGAAAATAACGCAAAAGTGTTGCAAGGGGCTTGTAAATCTGCCCCTTAGAGCTTTTCTCTCAATGGTGGAGTCTTTTTCTACAGCACCATGTATAGACCTAGATATGTAGGCAATCTGCTTATATTCACCCTCATCTTCACACCTCTGCATCAAAGTCCACACCCAGACCTCTCATACTGGCATCCGTCATAATGACACAGATTCCACAAGTATTGGAACTATGTGTAAATTTGGCTCTACTTTAGACAAAAGGATTTGTGATCAGTTCATGCTCAGGTGCCGCAGTTATAAGGTTAGATGCAAACTGTCTAACTTTATCACTGCGGCCCCTGAGCATGAACTGATCACAAATCCTTTTGTCTAAAGTAAAGCCAAACTTACTCATAGATGCCAATTTCCTAAGACCTCCACACTTTCATTGCTTTTTCTGTTCTCTCATGCCAAAAGGATAACGTTGTAGAATGGTACTAACTTTAGGAAGGTAATGAAGATCTAGTTTCTTTAGACACATTTCAAACTAATTCAGATCTAAATCTTCAGAATCAACTAACTCAGGTAAAGTTTCAAATACTTCTTGTCCTTCAGTACCTAACAATGCATCAAAAGAGATTTCCTTTTGCTAGATAATGAAAAGCCACATCTTTTAGAATAATGAAGAAAGGTATTTTTCCATTTTGCCCAAAGGATGAGTGGCTCGCCTGGATGGAGAAGAAAAATCGGTGAAGGAGTAGCGTTCAGCATATTGTTAATACCTTAACAAAATTACAGTAAAGATAGAACTTAGTACATACTACAAGTCACTGCTGCCCACGTAAACTCAATAAGATAAGCAAAGACGTGCCTATCACTGAAAATAAAATGTGTTTTGAAAAACATATAGTACAGCACTTACACGGTCCAAGTTTCTGTAGTGTTGCAAAGGAAACACAAAAAAAAATGTTGAAGTATACTTCTTACACAGGCAAGGGTGTGCCTGTCACCGATCGAGGTTCCATAGTGTAATGAAAAATGAAGCGTGCCTGTCACTGTATAAATACTTGAATTGGCAAAGACGTGCTTGTTACCTGGCGAAATTCAATAGCAATGAGAATCCAAGATGGCTGTGGCGTATTTTTTATTTTGAAGTGTGGTGGGGAAAGAGTAGTAGCTGTGCAGACACATGCTGTGATGTCAGAATGTGCCGTTATTGCTGAAACAGCGATGGATTCTGGGTGAAGACGAAAAGAACTTCTGAGGTTGCCAGGAGATGTTGAGTAACCAGTAAACAATAAACTGTATTTTTTTTAAAACAGATAATGAATAAAACTGCTAGCGTGATACCGTGAGTTAATGAACCTTAGGAAAGGATTAAAGTGCACTTCACATGTAGAAAAAACATGTACAGATGCATTGCCATCTACTGACACTGCTCAAAGCCACAAAACCAATGTGCATAGTTGTTGAAATATTCCCTTGAAGCAGAAGAATAGATTACACCATACAGGCAGAGTTGAAGGCAAAAAATAGTACAAAACTTAAGACCACACTTGTAGACCAAAATGTAGAAAGTTTGAGTGGATACATCCAAAGTGGAACTGAAGCTGGAATGCTAATGAAAATTGCAGGAAAATAGTCTATTGACAAAAATGAAGATGAGGTGCTCTGACAGCCGCTCGTCTCCAGTGTAGAAAGTAGGAATGTCCACGCTGTGGTTGAGATTCAATTAAAAGTAGGTTCATTAATGAGAGCACGCCATACAGGTACCACCAACTTCAGGATCCAAAGGTAACTCACAAGGCATGAGCATAAGCACAGAACGATGACATACCAAGGATTCTTTACATCATCAAAAAACACACACACACTGTAAAAACAAACCTAAACAAGCATTGATAACTGAAAAGGAGACATGTTGTAAATAACATAGCAATATTGTCATGATGGTTGAATTATTTATCGTTTTCATCATTCTTGTAATGCTGGTGACAATGCTTTGTTCCCTTCTGCTAATAATAGCAGCTCCTGTATTTTGTACAAGAATACAATTGCTTCAATAACGTTTTGAAAAGCCAATTTGTATATTTTGTTGTGTCTCCCTCTGGGCATGCCTAGGTAACAACGAAAAAAACAAGATCTGCTTCCATGATTTCCTGGGGGAATTAGAGTGGGCATGATCTGAGGTTGCAGATACCATCTAGTACCCTGGATGGCACACTATGAGCTAGCCATGAATTCGGGGCAACATACTCTGATGGTATGGAGGCACTCAGTCCCCATATGCTGATATTTATGTTGTCCGGATGCACAGTCCTGCTCAATTTGTGGGGACCGTCCAACACTTGTCAAAGTAGGTTGAAGTAGTTTCATAATTGTTAGTTTTTTAGGGCTCGGGCCTCCGTCACCACGAAGTGGGGGGCGGAGCTTCCGAGGTCTTTTGTATTTAGAAAAAAAAGAATTCAGAAAGGAGTCTGGCTGGCACATTCTTTAGTGCGCGCCGGCGTTTTTTATGGCATCTGCCTAATGATTCGTCTTCGCTGTGCTGTCTATTTAGTAGCCTTGACGTGATAGGGTATATTTACTTTTCGTCCGTCATTTATTCGCAGTTGTATGGCATATTCTGTTCGCGAACGAGCAAGGCAGAGTGATTAATCTTAATTAGGAGCTGTCAGAGTGCCCGTGTAATGCAATCCAGATGTTGGGAGCGCGTTCACCATTGCATTTCATGTATCATGCGCGCGTTTAACATTTACCTTTAGCGCACGGCAGTCCATTCATTTTAATTAGGAGCTGTCAGAGTGGCCGTGTAGTTCCCTCGTGTAAACCAGACCACTCCTTGGTCAGTGAGCAACTTTTATTGTTCAGTCACCCATCTCTATATTAAGCATTCCGCTCTCCAACCAGGAAACTCCCTCTTGTATTCCTCGGTGGTATCGCGCGCAAAGTCCCAGGGCTCACGCGCCTGGCCGTGAAGCTCACAGTTCACGTGTCTCTGGGCACTAACTTACTGTTTCAGGAAGGCTGGCATTCCAGCATAGTCTCTTTAGCAGAGCCCCGTGATTATGGGTGCCTCTCCCCAGAGAGCATAGAAGGAATCGGTGTCTCCGGGCACTTCCGATACAAATGTCCTCGCGACTGTCTATCTTTGAAGGGGCACCTCGTTTTGTAACGTAATCAAACACGACTTAGATCCGTGTTGGTATGCAACAACCTCAGAAGACTGACATGCTAAGCAGCCCCGCAGGTACGCAAACAGATGACCATGGGGTCCAAAGCAAATACCCGGGGTGGAGGCACTATGCCATCAGAGTCAGGAATTTGACTTAAATAGCAAACCACCTTCCTTATCTACGATTTCTGGAACAAACGGAAATCAGTGAATTATGCTTAAGATGAGCCTTATAAAAAACTGAAAAGCACATAACAGGAGTTGCGTACTTTACTAACTGAACTAGTGATATTCTGTGGTAAATACTGAATATAGTGCACACATAAAACATTAGAAAGCGAACACGCAAAATAACAGCGGTACACATTTTTGTCTGGCCCTCGCTTTTACATTCCACTTTCAATACATACTCCACTTCAACTGGATGAAAGATGTGGTTTCGTTCAATATGGGTTATTTGACGCTAGCCAGGGTTAGTAAAAAAAAAAAAAAAAAAAACTTTGGAAAGTGTCGTGTAGCCTGTGCCCAGCTTCAATGAGCTGGCTTTAGAATCTCTGGCTTCATTGGACTGTCTTGAAAGCCTTCACTTTGCCTGAAAACAATCACGAGTGCAGGTCTTGGAAGCGAGACTATATTTTATATTTAGTTGTAATAAGTGTGAAATTGTTTTAATACCTGCTTAAAGTAATTCTCCTCTCAAAGTCTTCTCACATTCTTCCTCGAGAAGAGCTCGGCACCTGCTTTTGAGTGTCTAGATTCTGTTTTGGTTTAATCACTTCCTCCACTTGCTGCATTGCAGAAAATGAATGACAGCAGCATGCAAATGTACGGATTTTACCATTATCTGCTCCACAGGTTCAGACGTCAAAGTGCTGGTCCACTGACATTGTCAATCACGCGTTCAATATTTTGGCAGCTCGATATTTTTCTTTCAACACGTTCCATTTCTATGAGCTTCGCAGTGTCCTTCATAGGACTCTATGAAAACCAATCGACCTGTGACTGGATCTCAAAAGGTGAAGCATGCTTTTTCATTAGCATATTTTGATTTAGGCTTTCAGTGTGCCACAGTAGGTAAACAGAAGCACGTTATTGCACTTCAATACATTAAAACATGATTAAAGGGGCAATATAGAACACATTTTCCTTATAGAGGCAATAAAAACATTTGGTCCCTTTACTCATTTTATGCTTATGTCCCCCCCCCCCGCAGCGTTGTTGTTGCCCCCTCGCCCATGAGCCTCTGTGCTCTGCCACACTGATCTTGATCATCCGTGTGCTTCTGTCCTATCCCCAGTTTCCTCACAGTTGTATGCCACGTCCTTTTTAGGTCTCGCCTGTCGATGCGCATGCGCATCGAGCTTGCGAGACTATGGGGGCTTAACCACTCTTTAACTAACTTGCAAGGAATCGTGGCGATTCCTTGCAGTGCCCGTGACTTTTAAGCTCAATGCGCATGCGCATTGAGCTTAAAAGCACGTGCACATCAGTTCCCTCATCCGCACGTCGCATTTCTCCTCCCCCCTCGCCCCCTCCCCTGCCCGCCGTGTCGCATTTCTCCTCCCCCCTCCCCCCTCCCCTTATCTGCCTTCCCTCCGTCTTGTTATATTTACAGCAAGCTGTCCGTTGCGCTCGCGCGTATGCCTCAAACTGCTTCATTAGTGCTCGTGCCTGCCGTCTGCCACGCTCTCCATTATTGTTTAACACCCGCTCTGCACTCTCGCTCTGCACTACCACTCTAAACTACCACTCTGCACTACCACTCTTCACTACCACTCTGCACTACCACTCTGCCCTACCAAACTGCACTCTGCACTCTCACTCTGCACTCTGCGCTCTGCTCTACCACTCGCACTACCACTCTGCACTACCACTCTGCACTACCACTCTGCACTACCACTCTGCACTACCACTCTGCACTACCACTCTGCACTACCACTCCGCACTACCACTTTGCACTGCCACTCTGCACTCTGCACTACCAATCTGCACTCTGCACTACCAAACTGCACTCTGCACTCTCACTCTGCACTCTGCACTACCACTCTGCACTACCACTCTGCACTACCACTCTGCACTACCAATCTGCACTCTGCACTCTCACTCTGCACTCTGCACTACCACTCTGCACTACCACTCCCACTCTCACTCTGCACTACCACTCTGCACTCTGCACTACCACTCGCACTCTCACTCTGCACTACCACTCTGCACTCTGCACTACCACTCTGCACTCTACACTACCACTCTGCACTCTGCACTACCACTCTGCACGGAGTGCTAGAGAGTGCAGAGTAAGTGAGTGCAGAGTAGTGAGTGGAGAGTAGTGAGTGCAGAGTAGTGAGTAGTGACTGCAGAGTATTGAGTGCAAAGTAGTAAGTGCAAAGATGTGAGTGCAGAGTAGTGAGTAGTGTAGTGAGTGCAGAGTAGTGAGTAGAGTAGTGAGTAGAGTACTGAGTAGTGAGTAGAATAGTGAGTAGAGTAGTGAGTACAGTAGTGAGTAGAGTAGTGAGTAGTAAGTGCAGAGCAATGAGTAGAGTAGTGAGTAGACTAGTGAGTAATGAGTAGAGTACTTAGTAGTGAGTAGAGTAGTAATAAAGTAGTGAGTAGTGAGTGCAGAGTAGTGAGTAGAGTAGTGAGTAGAGTAGTGAGTAGTGAGTGCAGAGTAGTGAGTAGAGTAGTGAGTAGAGTAGTGAGTAGTGAGTGCAGAGTAGTGAGTACTGAGCGCAGAAAGTAAGTAGAGTAGTGAGTAGTGAGTAGAGTAGTAAGTAGTGAGTTCAGAGTAGTGAGTAGTGAGTAGAGTAGTGAGTAGAGTAGTGAGTAGAGTAGTGAACAGTGAGTTGCATAGTGAGTATAATAGTGAGTAGGGTAGTGAGTAGTGAGTAGAGTAGTCAGTAGTAAGTAGAGTAGTGCGTGCAGAGTACTGAGTAGTGAGTGCAAAGTAGTGAGTAGTGAGTAGAGTACTGAGTAGTGAGTACAGTAGTGAACAGTGAGTTGCATAGTGAGTAGAATAGTGAGTAGTGAGTAGAGTACTGAGTAGAGTACTGAGTAGTGAGTAAAGTAGTGAACAGTGAGTTGCATAGTGAGTAGAATAGTGAGTAGTGAGTAGAGTAGTGAGTAGAGTAGTGAGTAGTGAGTGCAGACTAGTGAATAGTGAGTAGAGTAGTGAATAGAGTAGTGAGTAGAGTAGTGAGTAGTAAGTGCAGAGCAATGAGTAGAGTAGTCAGTAGACTAGTGAGTAATGAGTAGAGTACTTAGTAGTGAGTAGAGTAGTGAGTAAAGTAGTGAGTAGTGAGTGCAGAGTAGTGAGTAGAGTAGTGAGTGCTGAGCGCAGAAAGTGAGTAGAGTAGCGAGTAGAGTAGTGAGTGCAGAGTAGTGAGTAGTGAGTAGAGTAGTGAACAGTGAGTTGCATAGTGAGTAGAATAGTGAGTAGTGAGTAGAGTAGTGAGTAGAGTAGTGAGTAGAGTAGTGAGTAGAGTAGTGAGTGGAGAGTAGTGAATAGTGAGTAGAGTAGTGAGTAGTGAAACATAAAAAGCCATTGAGAGGCAGGTCTGGGAGAGAATCTTTCAGAGAGAGATTGGGCAATTGGGTACTTAGGAAAAGTCCACAAGGTATCTCATAAGGCCAGGCTAAAAGTCATACAATTCAACTATGTGCACCGGGCATAGCAAACACGAAATGGAATTCATAACTCCCTTCGTTCTGACAGATAAAGCTGAACAGGTGGGTGCAAGTAGAAGGCACGGTCTGATGGCAAGCCCCCTTGGACAGATGCCCTCATTACGGTTAAACTTGTATAGCTGAAATTCTGTACTCTTCACGATAAAGTGTCTTAACACAGATAGGCCACACTGATAACTCAATATTCACTGTGCAATTTTAAATGAGCCAGTACCACCACCATCACCAGTACTACCACCATCAGTACTACCAGTACTACCACCACCAGTACTACCACTACTACAGCCACCAGTACTACCACTACTACACCCACCAGTACCACCACCGCCAGTACTACTAGTACCACCACCACCAGTAATACCACTACCACCACCACCACATTAACACACTCCATAACACTTAGCAAAAATACATTACCATTTACAATGCCATTAGCTCAAACTCAAATAAATCCGAGCCCGATTGCATTTCTAATGCTTGTTTAAATCGGTATAGATCTGTAAAAAATTGTTAGAACGTTAGTTCAATGCTTTTCATTGCATGCTACGGGGTGCCTAATTTGTCATTGATTTGTGTCACCTTGTTGGCATCCATGCTTTTCTTACAGCGCTGGGTAGGGCCTTCCCTGGTCTCCCCCTTAAATGTGTGCTCTCCTAAGTAGTTTGCTTTGTGCTCTCCTGATTCTGTGTGTTCACATATTTTCTTCCTGATATCTGATCTGAGTTCACGGCTATCATCATTAGTTATGGGTGCCTCCAGCTGTTTTATGTTAACTTCTAGTTTGGAGAGGTGATCTCTCTGTGTTTTAAGGATGCCATGCTGTTTAGCAATACATTTACCTCTCAGTTCAGCCTTCAATGCTTACCATAGTGATACCTTTCAGTCCACCGAACCCTTCTTATCCTTAAAATAGTGTTTGATGACATTTCAGATCTCTTGTCAGAAGGCTGTGTTTAGGAGTGCTCTGGGGGATAATTGCCATAATGGACCAGTGTGGGGACTACGAGGGGCTTGAATTCGGATGAGAACTGGCGAGTGGTCTGACAGGGTGGTGTGCCAAAATTGTGACCTCAGATGTCCATGTGCTAACCTGTCTAGTAGTGATCCAAAAGTCAAGTCCATACTGCATATTATTGTGTGTGCTTGAATAGTATGCTCCCTGACAAAGGGATGGATTCCGTTGTCTCTATAAGTCAACAGCTTTCCCTCTTCCATTATGTTAGGAAACACGGAGCCAGTGTTGACATGTCCTCTGATCAGGGTGTGTGATCTGTCTAATCGTGCATTTAATGTGGTGGTGTTGAAGTAACCCCCCCATATTAGCGGCCCTGTCATTTTTTAGTGTGCACGTCCCCATACTGTGTGGTAGATATCTGGATTGTCAGTGTTGGGGCCATATAAGTTTAATAGTGTTACAGGCTGCAGGCCCAACTTACTGCCTAACATAATAAATAGGAGGAGTAGGAGGAGGTGATACTAACGCCTCTAGGTCTTCATTTTTCACTTTGATGAGTTTCACCACTTGGTCCATCTTGAGGAATTTGGCTTTTTTGCCCTGGCTGGCCCTGGAATTGTGGCAGAGGGCGCAGGATTCACTATAAAAGCCCCCAATGCGCAGTCCCTCCTGCAGCAGCGTCTTTGTTTTTAAGATCTGAGTATTTCACATGGCCTCATTCTTGGCGGTAGGCAGCGTCATAGCATGAGCAGACTTACTTTGAAAGCACCAGCCTCTTACAGGGTATCTCTGTCGGTGACCATACCTCCAGGTTTGTTGTCATCAGGGTCTTTTGGTATAGTTATTCAGCATCGCCCAGGCCCAGAGATCACTGTCCTGAAATTCTTTTCATGAACTTATCTTTGTTGTTCAAATATTTCTGCTCATGCATGCACTCAATTGCTGCTCTTCTTACTTGGTTCTTGGAAATAATCGTGTCGGTCACACAAAATATACTTGGATTAAATGGAGTACTGCAATGCCTTTATCACTGGCGCAAAACGATTAAAATATTCCGAATTATCAGTTCATAGCTTTCTTCATAGGGAGCAAGGGATGTATGTCATTGTATGTCAGGCGTGTATAGTCATTTCATATAATTTATTAAAACTTGATTACACTGGGGCTACAATCGCAGGAGAAAGTTTGCGCCTGCAAAGGGCTAAGTGGCCCAGCAGTAACAAGGGCCTTAATCAACCGTGTAAAGCAAAGTCTGCTTGGCCTGCATAGAAGCAATAAAATATGCAGCTAGCCATGTCTCAAAGGCCAGTTTGCTTTAAGTAATAACAGTTCCCAGACAACTAGATACCTGTCTGAAATCAGGTTTAACACACACAAAATGATAAACAGAAACTCTGAAATGTAAAACACTCTCAATGTCACACACATATCATAAAATGACAATACAGAAATAATAGTTATTTCAACAAATCATCAAAGAACAAGAATGTCAGCATAAAATGATAGAAGGTTACAAGGGTTAAAAAGAATGAGGAGATAAGATGGCAATCTCTATGCAGGTTTCGGCGTGGACACGCCTTCTTTAGGAGAACCACTTTATTTTCTATGTACAAAAAAAATATGCATAAATTGACATAATATATATAACAATATAGTACACTGAGTCTGTACAAGATAACACATGGTGCATGAAACATTTTAATATAAAGTGGTGTTACTCAAAGCATTCAAGAAAAGGCAAGCTAGAGGGAGGTGAACCAGAGAATGAATAGAGGAAATGATAAACCATAATATACCACAGAGACTAAAGAGAGGGCCCAAAATAGATCCCGGAAATGGTGATGAAATAAATAAAATATGAAGAAAAGGAATTGTGTAAAGGGAAAATTAATAGTATCCCGTGATGGGGCCAAGAGAGATATAACCAGAAAACCTGATATAGAGTGCCCCCATGTTAGAAAATGGTTGAACCATACCAAAAGATTTTATAAATTGAAAAGCCACAGGAAGTTGTCCGCGTTCTTTAAATGATGGGAGCAACTGGTGAATGAGATGGACAAACAATAGGGGAATTAAGTCAACTTATTAAATGAGGCATCTAGGTGAGAAAGCTGTCTAATTGAAAGCGAGTTACCTATCAGATGCATTAAAAATACGAAGTCGAAGATATATGACAACGCGAAGAATTGGATTCAGGACCTCAGAGAGGAAAATCTAAAATAATATATGTAATTCATTCAGACACATTATAATAAATCGAATAGCTGAATTATGTAGAATAAACCGTATAGTTAGAACTACCGGATCGTGTCCAGATAGCAACCAGAAAGGAAGCTAGACCGCCAAGGATAACGGGCTAAGTCTGTCCGGTGGAAGAACTTTTAAAAACCGTCTAGCGGAACAAATCAAACTGAAATATACAAACAATGCAGAATGGGGTGAATCAACTCGTCCTGTATTAAACAAGCAAAACTGCCCTATTGGTGCGAGGACTCCACTACCCAAATCCGATTACCTGGGTTAAAATAGAACAATGTAGGTCCTGGGTCTTGGATGAACTGTAATATATATGGGATTGTAAAGGACGTCAAAAGGCGCCTGCAAATGATAATCTGGAATAGAAAATCACCAGGACTGTGGTAAAACAGCATATGCAAAATTGCGCCAACAATAAAGATATATAAAACAAAGAAAGTATTGTCCCCAACAATATACATATAAATGCCATAGTTACGGGATGACAAAAATCCGGCCCACCTAGGAGATTATAAATAGGCAATATGTAGGGAAGACAAGCGGATGGCAAAATGTTTGGTACATATAGAACCAGAAAAAGAGAAGGGAATCGAGCCTATGAATATGTACAATTGCAACAAAACAATAATATCGGGGTACTAAGACTCGACAGAAAATAGGTTGGGCCCAGCAAGATCTTGTAGTATGGGGATCGATACAATCTCAAAGGGCGATGAGTATACTTACGGGCAGCCTCGCGTGGACCCGTCTGCCTGGGATGTACAGTCAGCATAAAAAACTCAGGAATGGCGTCTGCGTGGTTTTAGATCTACCGGCGTTTTAGAGCGTCAAAACGTGGGATGAATGATAATGACGTTGCGTGGGGACTAAGAAAGGAAATACAAATGCGGAGAAACTAGTGCGCTGACCTAACAGAGGCCATAAGCTCCAAGTGCACAATAACGGAGTCTATGGACGGCGGCCAGAATTAGAATAAAGTAAAAGTGACTTGGAGTTAAAAAATAGGAATTTGTATAGAAGAGATGTAAGAATAAATAGAAGTGAAACAAATGTGAATGAAGGGAGGCACACAAATAACTCAGACTGTAATACAGAGCTGGGGATGCCAATCATCTGGTATTGTACTTAATGGCATTCTCCCATGGGATTTCATTGTTGAGCCCTTTGGTATTTGCTGCCAAGGAGAAGATGCAAAAGACCTCGCGTTTTTTGCAAATTTCTTCCGTTTTAATACTGCCGTCAGAGTCTAGATTTTCAATGATAAACCACTGTATGTCATTTAGTTTTTGGTGACATTCTAAATAATGTTTTACTAGGGAGGCATCATTTTGGAGCTATGGATTGCTGAATGATGTTCAGTTAAACGGGTACAAAAAGATCTAGCTGTCTCGCCCACATAACCGAGCCCGCAAGGGCAAACCAAAAGGTAGATTATATTTTTTGTTTTGCAATTAGAAAACTTGCTGGGGTGAATGGTATAGCCTTGATATATAAAGTTAGTGCCAACTATAGCCGTTTCACAAGCTTTACAGGTATTGCATTTATATGTGCCTGTGATTGGCAAATTGCCATCAATAGTCTTTTGGACAAGCGGGGTTCCTTCTACAAATCTGGAACAAGTGATATAATCTTTAATGTTTTTATTTCTTCTATGGGCAAGAATGGGTTGGGGCATTTTATCATTGTCCTCTGAGTTGGTGTTGAGGATGTGCCAGTTAGAATTAACAATCTGGTGAACAGTATTATTCAGTGTCGAATGTCAGGTGATACATACCAGTTGATTTTCGGTAGTTGTGGGTTTAGGTTTAAGGCCTTTCCGTTGTGCCTCATTCCACTGCTAATATTTTTGAATTGTATCAAGATATTATAACCTTTTTTCAGAAAGTTAGACTTAAATTTTTTTTAAGGAAAAAGAAGAATTGAGTACTTATACAACCAATCTTTCAGGTATGTCTAACCCTTCAGTGTTTACTCCTACTTTAGACATGCTTGGACCTGAAGTTTTAGTATTTGAACACACTGTTCTTAACTGCTTGAAGAAGGCCACCAAGTTCGTACCTAAACGCTTTTATAATCTTAATTGAGAAGAATTCCAATCTCTACAAAAATTATCCACTGAGAAGACGCTGACTATTAAAAGCTGTGACAAAAGGGGGTGGCATAGTGGTCATTGACACTTGCATTTATGAACAAAAAATGAAGTCCCTCCTGAATGATACCAATTTTTATACTCTGTTACATAAAGATCCTACACCCCAAGTAAAGTTGAGAATTCAAAATCTTACGAGACTAGCTCTTGATGATGGTTTCATTTGCAATAAAGAGTTTGACTATCTTAATCAACCTCAACCTACAATGCCATGCATCTATGGAAACCCCAAGATCCATAAGGATGTTTTAGACCCTCCTTATCTTCCGATATTATCTACTATCGGTTCCATCACTGAATCCCTTTCGAAATATTCAGATGCACTTTTAAGACGTTACGTATCAAAAATACCTTCATGCATCATGGACACCACAGCGATCAATAAAGTTGAACAACTTCCATTTAACCAGGCCACCAGTATCCTCGTCACACTTGACATTGAGGCTTTATACAGTAACATTCCTCAAGATAAAGCCCTCACAGCCATCGCTTGGTTCATTGATAAATATCAGGTTCCCTGCCCCAAAACTTTCCTCCTTCAATGCATAGAAATAGTTTTACCAGAGAACACCTTTGAGTTTGGAAAAAGTTAATATAAACAGACAAAGGGTGTAAGTATGGGAGCCTCTGTTGCTCCATCAGTGGCCAATATATATATGGCCCACTTTGAGATGACACACATATATAACAATGTGGCCCCCTTCGTTGAATCCATTTCCATCAGGTCACATTATATTGATGATATTTTCTTCATTTGGTCTGATACAGAGCAGAAATGTACAGAATTTTTGGAGTGGATCAACGTGTGTGATAGCAACCTTCATTTCACATCACACACTGGTACAAACCAAGTAGAGTTTTTAGATATCCTCATTAGACACAAAGAAGGAGCTCTAGAAGTAGATTTGTTCAGCAAACCTACAGCACGGAACACATTAATGCACTTTGACAGTTACCATCCTAGGGCTCAGAAGGGAGGCATTCCTTTTAGCCAATTTCTCCGTCTTCGACGGAATTGCTCTAATATCCAGGATTTTGATACTCAAGCAGGTTCATTGAAAGCCAAGTTCCTTGCGCGGGGATACCCACACAGATTCATTCGGGAGTCATTCAAACGTGCACAATTCTACGACCGTGACTACCTTCTTCATCCTAAACCCACAACTTCCAAAAATCAACTGGTATGTATCACCCGACATTCGACAATGAATAATACTGTTCGCCAGATTGTTAATTATAACTGGCACATCCTCAACAGCAACTCAGAGGACAATGATATAATGCCCAAACGCATTTTTGCCCATAGAAGTAATAAAAACATTAAAGATTATAACACTCGTTCCAAATTTGTAGAAGGAACCCCATTTGTCCAAAAGACTATTGATGGCAATTCGCCAATCACAGGCACATATAAATGCAATACCTGTAAAGCTTGTGAAACGGCTATAGTTGGCACTAACTTCATATATCAAGGCTATAACATTCGCCCCCGCATGTTTTCTAATTGCAAAACAAAAAATGTAATCTACCTATTGGTTTGCCCTTGCAGACTCGGTTATGTGGGCGAGACAGCTAGATCCTTTTGTACCCGTTTAACTGAACATTGTTCAAACATCCAGAACTCCAAAATGAATGCCCCCCTAATAAAACCTTATTTAGAATGTCACCATAAACCAAATGACATACAGTGGTTTATGATTGAAAATATGGACACTTACGGCAGTATTAAAATGGAAGAAATTCGCAAAAAACGCGAGGTCTTTTGGATCTTCTCCTTGGCAGCAAATACAAAAGGACTCAACAATGAAATCCCCTGGGAGAATGCCATTAAGTACAATACCAGATGATTGGCATCCCCAGCTCTGTATTACAGTATGAGTTCTTTTTGTGCCCCCCTTCATTCACATTTCTTTCACTTCTATTTATTCTTACATCTCTTCTATACAAATGACTATTTTTTAACTCCGGGTCACTTTTACTTTATTCTAGTTCTGGCCGCCGTCCATAGACTCTGTTATTGTGCACTCGGAGCCTATGGCCTCTGTTAGGTCAGCGCACTAGTTTCTCAGTGTTTGTATTTCTTTTCTTAGTCCACACGCAAGGAGGAGGAAGATCCAATACCATTCTGGCTGCGGTGCTCTGCATCACCTGCAGCTGAGACAGAAGGTTTTCATTAATTGAGGCAAGGAGGGCATTCCCATAGTCAATGCGGCTCAAAATAAGTCCTTGGACTAGGGGCATGCGGGAGGGGAGGGGAAGCCACTTAAAGATTTTCTTTAGACTGCGCATCAGGCCAAAACATGTCTGATTTTATTGACATGTTCTGACATAGACAGTCTATTGTCAATTATAACCCCCAGGTTCTTAACCGAGGCCCTGGGGAACGGGCAAGGTCCAAGAGTGGTGGGCCACCATTCCTTAGTCCAGCGTTTGTTGGCTGCTCAAAAAAGTACAATCTCCGTTTTGCTGGCGTTCAGTTTTAAAAAGTTGTTGGTCATCCAATTTTCTATGTCAACCATGCACTTTTGAAATCTTAATTTAGTTTCAGCTGGGTCTGTGCCAATGGTAACCAACAGCTGGGTATCGTCAGCATATGATACCGTGTCGAAGCCGTGTGACTTGATGACTTCCGTCAGGGGGGATACGTATAGGTTAAAAAGCGTTGGGCTTAATATTGAGCCCTGGGGGACACCTTTATCGTTAACCTGGTAACTGGAGGAATACACTGCGATTGTCCTTTATCTAGGGTGGTTCTGACGTTGTATGTAATCTCGAGAAGGGCGGTCTCGGTGCTGTGATGAGCCCTAAAGCCTGATTGGGAAGGGTCCAGAAGTTTATTATCCTCTAAAAAAGGAGACTAGTTGCTTATTGATCAAAGATTCCATAATTTTCCCAAACAGGGGGAGGAGCGAGATTGGCCGGTAATTTGCAAGGAGTGTAGGATCAGCCCAAGTTTTTTTTTTAAATGATCTGATGGTGGCCTGCTTCCAGTGCGTGGGGACAGAGGCGCATGATAAAGACAGATTAAGAATCTTTGTGAGGTCCGTTATTAAGGCTGGTGCTATTTTAGCCAGGACCTGCGCCGAGACCGGATCGTCCGGCGATCCGGATTTGATAAGTCTAAGAGTTGATTCAACTTCTGTTTCAGAAAAGAGGGTAAATTCACTTAAGGCTGGGCTGGGAGGATTCATGTTTGTGGTTACCCTATTTGCAGCTGGGACCAGCTGATTCAAAGGAATAGATTGAGGAAACATTTTATGTATTGCATCTATTTTATCATGAAAATACTCTGAAACCGCAGTGACCCACTCTTGAGTCTGGGTAGGGGAGGACTGGCAGGCGACAGGATTGGTAAATTCATTCACGATTCTGTATAGTTCTTTTTGGGAATTCTCTGCCTGGGTTATTCTGGCCTCGAGATGGCTTTTTTTGGCCGTAGCAATGCTGTTCATGCATTCTCTGTGCACCTTTATATACTGTTGCCTGTCCGAAGGTGCTTTAGTATGTCTCCATTTCCTTTCTACTGCCCTAACATCTCGCTTAGTTCATTGTAGGTGAGGAGTAAACCATAGAGTAGTTTTAGGTAGGGATTTTGAGGCTTTTACTGGTGCAATTCTGTCCAGTGTTTTCACAATGGCGAGGTCCAGATCTATGGCTGCAGTATTAGGATCAGTAACATCTGTAATACTGGGATGACAAAAGTGGGTGGTAAATGACTCTAGATTTATCTTACACCAAGATCTACAACATTTTATTGAGTTGCCGGGCCGAGGTCTGGTGACGAGGTCGAAAATAGTGAATCTAATCAAATGATGGTCCGACCATAAAACGGGGAGATTTTCAACAATTTCTACCAGTGGGGAGTTGGAGCATAGCAAGTCCAGTGTATGACCCGCGATGTGGGTGGGATCCAAGCTTAGCACTTTTAGTCCTAAGGAATTTATGCCTGACAAAAGATCATTCGTTTGCGGGTCTGTAGTTTGTTCCGCATGGTAATTAAAATCCCCTAAAAGGAGAAAATTACCCATGGCCAACACATGCAGGGCTAATACTTCCATTAATTTTGTTTAAAAAATCGGTCTTTACTCCCGGGGGTCTGTATACAAGGACCACCTTCCATCTTGCCCTAGGGCCGGCCGTTATGGTGGCAATGCACACTTCTCCCTAAGTTTCAACGTAGGAGTCATTAGCATAAAGTTTCATGTCAGATTTGAAAACAATTGCAGTGCCCCCCCTCTTTTGCCAGGACGATCGAGCCTGTATATTTTGAAATCTGATGGCACAGCGGTAGAAATATCCAGAAGGGAGGAATCGTGAAGCCATGTCTCAGTGACAAAGAGTAAGTCTGGTTTTTTCGAGTCAAGTATTTCCCATATTTCTAGGGTGTGTTTAGAAAGAGATCTCGTGTTACAGTATAGACAGCTTAGCGTTGCCATGTTGGAGCCACGCTCTGTATTCTGTTGGCTCATGTCGTTGGCCTGGGGTTGCTCCTGCATGTGAGAAGAGAGTAGTGGGGCTACGGGTGATACTCCGGATTGGGAGAGGTGTTTATTTAGGGAAAGGAGCTCCTGACTAGTGTACACAATTCTGCCCATGGTAAACCCAAACTCAATAAAGTGAGATGAGCTAAATGATTTTCTGGAGCAAAAGACAAGGGTCCCTGGCGTCGGCGTCGTAAAGGAGCGGACGGGGGGACTCGTCGTAATATTGGTGTAGAATGCTGCGCGAGTAGCAAGTGGGCGGGACCGTGGCAGAGAGGAGCAAAGTGTAGGGCGCTAACCCTCACAGGGGAGGAAGTCAGTGTTTAATGCAGGACAAGTTGATTCACCCCATTCTGCATTGTTTGTGTATTTCAATTCGATTTGTTCCGCTAGACGGTTTTTAAAAGTTCTTCTACAAGACAGACCTAGCCCCTTATCCTTGGCGGTCTAGCTTCCTTCCTGGTTGCTATCTGGATACAATCAGATAGTTCTAACTATACGGTTTTACTTACATAATTCATTTATTCGATTTATTATAATGTGTCTGACTGAATTACATATATTAGTTTAGATTTTCTTCTCTGAAGTCCTGAATACATTTCTTTGCGTTGTCGTATATCCTCGACTTCGTATTTTTAATGCATCTGATAGGTAACTCGCTTTCAATTAGACAGCTTTCTCAATTAGACAGCTTTCTCACCTAGACGCCTCATTTAATAAGTTGACTTAATTCCCCTATTGTCTACATCAGGTTTTCTGGTCACATCTCTCTTGGCTCCATCACGGGATACTATTAATTTTCCTTCACACAATTCCTTTTTTTTGTATTTTATTTATTTCATCACCATTTCAGGGATCCATTTTGGGCCCTCTCTTTAGTCTCTGTGGTATATTATGGTTTATCATTTCCTCTATTCATTCTCTGGTTCACATCCCTCTAGCTTGTCTTTTCTTGAATGCTTCGAGTAACACCACTTCGTATTAAAATGTTTCATGCAGCATGTGATATCTTGTACAGACTCAGTGTACTATATTGTTATATATATTATGTCAATTTATGTATATGTTTTTTGTACATAGAAAATCAAGTGGTTCTCCTGAAGAAGGTGTGTCCATGCCGAAACACGCTTAGAGATTGCCATCTTATCTCATCATTCTTTGTAACCCTTGTAACCTTCTATCATTTTATGCTGACATTCTTGTTCTTTGATGATTTGTTGAAATAACAATTTTTTATGTATTGTCATTATGTTAAACCTGATTTCAGACAGGTATCTAGTTTCCTAGGAACTGTTATTACTTAAAGTATTGTTGCCCTGTCCTAGGAACGTTTACTAGTTTCAGGGGGTCCATTTGATCTAATTTGTCAAAGGCCAGTTTGGACATTTTCATGCCTTAAACTATCTATTGCTTAGGCAGCTATTTCTCTACAGCATGTTTTCTTGCTTTTTTCTTGTTGTTGACGCCAATGAAAATACAATAGAATGCTTTGAAGTTGAAGGAAACACAGATACCCAGGTCCAGACCGGTGGCCTGCCTTCATGTTTCAAACCATCTTTACTTACTGAAATGTCCTACATAAGATCTGATTATTGTTTAATGAGATTGATATAAGATAATTTTTCTTTAAAAATATCAGACACATTATCCTGCAAATCAATTTTTAAGAAAATGTTAAAATAAAAGTCCAATGCCAGAAATGCCACAATTCCACGTTTAAGGTAATCCAATAAGAAACATACTAAAAATAAACCAGCGTCTCAGTCCTAGAAAGACAAAAACAACCAACTTCAGCGTCTGAAGAGAAAAAAAACTGGTTTCAATAAAAAAAAACACCTGTTTACCAGTACCTTAATCAACCCTCCTGCACAATGTACTCAAACTCTCAACAGGACAGGCGCATTGTTTACTAAACCACATGTAGTGTATTTCTTATATTCCCAATAGGCTCTGCGCATTGGAATAATATATCCTATAGACGTGACGTAGGACTTATGTCGACTACGTCTCTATCGAATACATTAAACTTAATTGTGAATGCTAGCTAGCTCAGAGGTCACTAGAAACTTTCTTGAGTTCACAAGAAGGAGTTAGTTTCTGACAACTGCATAAACATGACAACTTTGTTTCCCCAAGATAAACTGATCTTCAGAGTCGTGGAAACAATAGATAGATATTTCACTCAGTCAATCATGCATGCTTCGTTTCACCGGAGGTGCAGAGAAAGAGATAGCCGGACGTTTTCAATTAAAGGATTTATTGAACAGTCTTCTTTCTCAAGCATAAGAAATTAACTGCTACAATCGTAAAACTGGTTTCAAAATATAATGCATACAGTAAAAAGAGTAGAATAAAATAATACTGTAAGAGCATTGTATGGTCCCTACACCATAGATAAATACATACATAAATAACTGAGGCTAAAAGTACTTAACTGGTGCTTCTAAAATACGCCTACCCCGATGTACCTAACCTAAGCATAGTAGGAGGGAAGAAGTAAGTGAGGTGTAGCATAAATGTAGTATTCTTTTACCAAGAATCTGTCCAAGATTTCTCTTAGGGTCTAATCAGCTCCGTACCTTGATTTGGAATGCAGAAGGTCAGGCTCAGGACTCGATTTCCCAACAACCCGCAAGGGTAGCTTGGAAACACTGGAACTGAATTTCTCGGCAGGAGAAAAGACAGCGTCTCTCTCAGCGCGTCTGCTGGAGGGTCGGCTTCCTTCAGCACTTGCAGTAGCAGGGCGCGTCGGGCAAGTAGATAGTCGAACTGCTCCAAACCACTGTGTATTTGCTATGGCAAGTGTCGGCATATTTATACCTTGAAGGTGCTGAGATTGACGTAAAGGTGGACATAATAACGTCATCAAAGAGTCTCAGTTCTATGAAAACTCCATGAGTTCTTGGACGAGTCAGTATTCGAGCAAGGGGAAGTCCCTAGCTGCTGAAGCCGAGTTTTCCAAGAAATCGTTGTAGATTTTCAGAACTAGTGGAAATAGCCCTGCCCCATTTGGACTGCATGAGCTATGTCTAAATATGGTTATGATTCTTATGTCTATATAAGGATATGGTGATTTATACCAATATAAGGGCATGAATCGGGAAAATTACAATAGGGTCCTAAAATGTTACACAACACACAGGCAGCTGTCTTCCGGCACCATAACATATGAAAACACACAAATAGGCCCTAGAATGGTGAGCATAAAAGTACAGCCCCCTCTCCCTGTAAACAGTTAAACGAAAAATAATATTTCTTGGTATACCAAGCATTGGTAGACCCAACAGGTTTATGTTTAATGTACTAATGCGTGCAGTGTAAGTACAGACAAGAAACAAAAGACAGCATTAGATACAGTCCTTGCTTCTATTTCCAATAAAAGTCTCATGCAAGGTGGGTTTCATTATAGTCCATCTTTAGCATAACAGGCATAGAAATAAAGGTGGGACTCTAATGAAAGTGTCCCTGTCCCCATACCTTCTTTTGACATAGAAACAAAAAAAGTATAGCACTACTGCAAGAAGATGCTGGGAGGGAAGGGTTTATGGAACCAAGGGAAGGGGAGTGAGTAACTGGAGGCACATATGAGGGAGTAACATTTAGAGATTATGAGGAGTAAGCAAGAGGCGGAGCGAGGGGTGAGAGGGCATTGAGAGGAGAAACAGAAGGGGAATGGAGTGAGAAACTTAGGAGGGAGCCAGCAGGAGCAGAGGAACTCCCTCATGTATTTCCATGTAGGCATTTGAGTAGATGCTAAAGCATACAACTGCACAGCCAATGACATTTGGTGAAAGATAAGTACTTCACTGAGCTGAGCCAAGATGTGTTAGACAAGATCTTAAGTCAATGGCTAAAAATGGATGTTCTGAGAAAGCCAATGGTAGGAAGGGGCATAGACTCTTCGCATATTATACGTTGTCTCTTGAAAACTGTGCTGTCAACAACCGAAACTAAAAACAGACGCACTGGGTTTTGGGGTGTGGGAGGTTCTAAAGCACCCCCCAAAATACCATTGCAGGAGATCAGGAGGAGAATGAGCAATAAATAGGCCTTTACATTTTGGTTTTTATAATTTTGCATTTGCTATGCTCAAAGAGAAAGGTAAAATGAAAGGCACATTTTCTCATACATTTCTAATTATTCTTTTGAAGGGGATTGCTGTTTAATTGTTCTCTCTCTAACTGCAACGTGAGAGAAATGTGTAATGTGAATCAAGTGACATTCTTGCTGGGATACCGGGCGTATAAAAGGAAAGGCTGTAGCATATCAAATGTTTTCTAACATGCAACAAATTAACTATACAAATATTTCAAAATATACCAGTAGTAAGTAAAGTACATTTGAGGCATGTTAATAGTTTTTTAGGTCTCGGCTAAGCGCGCGGAAGCGCGTTCTCGCCGAGAACCTATTGTCGGCGTGTGTGCTTCCCAGGAGACAATCCTGGCTGCGCGCATCGTCTTGGAGGCGATTTCAAACTGACACGCGCACAAATACGAGTGATGTTGCCAGTTTCTTGCAATGCGCGCAGCTCCAATACAACACACGCATGCGCATAAACAGAAACACACACACAAGTGTACACGCACGCACATACATACAGAGACACACCCCCCCACACATACACACACGCGCACACACACACAAGTGCACCGAGCCCACCCCCACCGTCACCGTCGCACACATACATACACACACGAGCATACACACACACTCACACACACAAGTGCACCAAGCCCCCCCAGCCCTTTGGAACGTACCGGGCCAATGTCGTGCAATCTCCTGCTGGCGGCTCCGGGGCTCTCCACCGCTCACAGGAGCCCCGGGCCGCGAGACGCATTGACTTTGCCTGCCTCCTCTTCCGGTCCGGACCAGGCCCCGCACCCGTCACAGGCGACCTTGCCTGACTTCCGGTGCGGCCGCGGCGGGATTCCGGGGGCATTTTCTGCACAAACCTTGTTTTTTTACTTATATGTACCAGTGTGTGCTACAGCTTTACACCAATACGGCTATATCCAGTGTTATGTAGATTAAAAAAATACGTTTGAAATTCAGTGTCTTTTGAACTTTCTAATAAAAGCGTTACAAATGCAGTTCATTAACGTCGAAAAGGACCACAGTTAATTAAGGATTCCTTTTCATAAGCGCCCTCCTTCCATGGTAGAAAGGGTACAGTTTTGTATTTGATTATTGAACAGGGGTCATAAGCTCTGGGATAGCTACAAAAATGCCCAGGTGAGCGTAAGTAGCAGTTTACATGATAAGTGTCCTTATCTTAGCGACAACATACACATATTGTTGGTTATCCTTGTGTTGTGGGTAAAAGAAGATATAATCCACAGGTAGCCAGGTAGTTTACCCAAGATGTAGGTTTATTTGTAGATCAATACAAGTTCCATGTTAGTTTCAGAGGATAGTCATTTAAGGTCCCACCAGGAGCTGGGTGTTAGTTGCTCAGCCCACACTCATCAACTGTCATTCCACACATACACACAGGCACACTCACATTCTAAACTCTCTGACATCACGCACTCCAACATTCCACACAGACATAACACTCACTCTGGCTGAGCAACTGGAAAGGAGGAAAACCCAGGCACAACACCTTGCTGAGAGCAAAACGTGTTTATCTTCGGGTTTGTCCAGGCTGCTTGATGGTGGTGGTGGTCCTCCAACTCCAAACAAAAGATCTCACTTTACGGTTTTAAATAATTTGCTTACCCCTGGTGTAGGCTCTCGCAAGGATTGATGCATACATACAATTGCTTGTCTGGTCGGCTGTGGCAATAAGATGATTATCTTATTTGTTATGTACATGTCACTTCGACTCTGGAGACCATTTAATTTACGTTGTTTTTACGTCTATGTTTGCTAGACAGAACTCGTTGTGTTTTGCCAGGCAACAATAACTGTTTGCCGAAATACATAAAATTAAAATGGATAAATGGCAAACTACTGTGAGTTATTCAACTATATAGGGACGAGTCAAGGCTTTTTTTATTTTAAGAAATTCCTCTACTTTCAGAAGGCTTGAAGTTATACCTGGTACAATGAATGGTATTGTCGTTTGGCAGACTGTAGTGCATACCTGAGAGGAACATACTCACATCTTAACTGACCATTGCATGCTAGAGAATACAATTAATCAAATTATGTGGTGTAAAGTGCAAAAGGATTTAATCTTCAAATAAAACAAACCTTTTCATCAGAATATTTTGACGAATGTGGATTTCTTGGCACAGGAATGTTCCTAGTTTATGCAAGTTTTTATAGCTAGAGATTTGTTCACTAGCGGTGAAACGTTTTAAATGTTTTCTCTACATGGGTGTCTTTTTTGCAGGTCTTCAGTACCGGAAGACCGGAGTCCTGTTCTCAGATTGTCAATTTGCTAGAAACGGCCACCCGGGCTATATCGTCTTGTTCCTAGTTCTAACCTCTGCCGAGGTTGATGCGATCATGAAGAGCAGAGCACCGGTATTAGGTGCTACATTAACAATAAACGTTCTCTGAAAGTGCGAAGGACTATCTGGTCCACATTGTTGTGCTAGTCTGGTTTCCAAAGGAAAAGAAAATGATGGTGGCTTCAATACATCAATTAATCTCAGCCACTGGTAATTATTCTGGGCAACATGTCAGTCCTTTGTGTTTAAAAAATAAACAACTCAGTGCTAATCCAATAACAACTGGACGCAAACTGCAGTCCGTCATTGCTTATATACAGCACCATCTCTTATGTAAAGCACCACGTCTTCCCAATCTCATGCAAATGTAAAAACGTGATTTTTGTTTTGTCTAAGCTTGCCTAATGCAAGATTTATTAAATAAAGCCAAGGAAAAAACCTTGAACAGCTAAGAACTGAGGATTTATGGGGTTACTGTTACTTTTTAGGAATCTAAATAAAAGCTTGCACACTTTTGCAAAGAAAAATAAGGAAGTAAAATCTGTCAGGCACCACACTTAAAATTACGCATACCTTAGCACGCCCCACTTTCACTTATCCAGTCGTAGAGATTTCCCCCGCACAGCCGCTAAAAACGCGTGTCCCTCACTATTTAAATTACGCATACCTTAGCATGCCTCACTTTCACTTATCCAGTCATAGAGATGGATTAGTAATTAGTTGTTCACCGTGCTCTGCGTTATCAAGTTTCATCTCGTTACTGCGGAGCTAAAGAGACCGAGACGAAAAAAAGATTGTTTGAGGCCTGTATTACCCCAGAATGTTTGCACTATTTGTATTTAATCTAAGAGCCAGTTCCCTCTCCTACCTGTGCCCTATTTACCTTAAAAAATGTTTCCACTGGCATCCAACTGGCTGGCATAATGTCCTTCTTATCCTCACTACTGCGTTAAATTCCAACATCTGGGGGTTCTATTTAAAGCCCATTTTCTGACTCCTCATTGGATGCCGCGCTCTTTCCATAAATCCTGGCAGCTGGGTTGGGCGTTAACTTATAAGTTTGCTCTGAACTGCCAGTCCTAACCAGGAACAGTTTTTAACATCCTGCCATGCCTTATACTTCATATTAAATGCCTTAGTCATTAACAAGTAGCTTCATCCATTCCACACGGGTATTTCGGTACCCTCGTTGGTTGTGCTTGCTGTCCTAATCCCCCCCCCCCACCCTCGTTGGTTGTGCTTGCTGTCCTGACCCCCCCACCCACCCTCATTGGTTTTGCTTGCTGTCCTGACCCCCACCACCCTCGTTGGTTGTGCTTGCAGTCCTGACCCCCCCCCACCCACCCTCATTGGTTTTGCTTGCTGTCCTGACCCCCTCCCACCCTCGTTGGTTGTGCTTGCTGTCCTGACCCCCACCACCCTCGTTGGTTGTGCTTGCTGTCCTGACCCCCCCACCCACCCTCATTGGTTTTGCTTGCTGTCCTGACCCCCTCCCACCCTCGTTGGTTGTGCTTGCTGTCCTGACCCCCACCACCCTCGTTGGTTGTGCTTGCAGTCCTGACCCCACCCCCCACCCTCGTTGGTTGTGCTTTCTGTCCTGACTCTCCCCCCACCCTGGTTGGTTGTGCTTGCTGTCCTGACCCACCCTCGTTAGTGGTGCTTGCTGTCCTGACCCCCCCACCCACCCTCATTGGTTTTGCTTGCTGTCCTGACCCCCTCCCACCCTCGTTGGTTGTGCTTGCTGTCCTGACCCCCACCACCCTCGTTGGTTGTGCTTGCAGTCCTGACCCCACCCCCCACCCTCGTTGGTTGTGCTTTCTGTCCTGACTCTCCCCCCACCCTCGTTGGTTGTGCTTGCTGTCCTGACCCCCCCCCCCTCGTTGATTGTGCTTGCTGTCCTGCCCCGCCCCCCCTCGTTGGTTGTGCTTGCTGTCCTGCCCCTCCCCCCCCTCGTTGGTTGTGCTTGCTGTCCTGCCCCCCCTCCCCTCGTAAAACAAAAACATAACTAAAAATAATGTCATGAGCAATGCCAATAACTCTAACTTTAACAATGCCGAGACCATTGCATTGTAAATGCTTGTTTGTAATTCTGAAGTGTGATGGAAGCAAACATTTAATAGGATCAAAACAAACCAAGACACTTTACTTGTGCCTTTGATAAATATGCTCGGAAATTCGAATTCCACATATTAGCGTATTGTAGTGTTATCATTTGTACGCTGTGTGTTTAGCGGTAACACTACAATGCTGATGTAAATTTTGTGGATATTGCAGGAGACCATTGGCATGGTAGCAGTGTGCAGCGCAGTGCTCTCCAAAATGCACCACTGAACACATATTGTTCGTCTACCATTCTTTTGCAAAATGGGCACGGCTGATTTGCTACACCTGCTGTTCTTTCTGTAACATTTGGATTTCTCACCCTAGCTATGACTTCAGTGATGTGATATTGATGCGAGCACCACTATTCACTAAAAAGGTTTTGAAACAGCAGTGTCTCCCTTTCTCCATTCCACAAGTTCTGCTGCACTTTAGAGCTTTTACTGAGATGTGATTACCATGGCCAGATCTCCTGGGGACTTATTTAAAATTCCATTGCAACCTGGAAGAGAAGAGTGATATGTTGCAGTGAAGTGAGTTATGATCAGAATCTAATTTCACACACATGCTAAACTGTGAGAATAACAAAAGATGGATATTTTGGAGATAGTCTACTAACAATAGTGACATAGAGACAGGGAGCTTAATGCAGTGAGGAAAGATGTGTCTGTTGCTATTCATCACCAACACATACAGAAAGAAGAGTTCCTTTACCCCAATGGACTAGCTCAAGAGTTGGCAAATGCATCAGATGATGTTAAGTGTTTAGAAGAATTGAATGCTTGTTAATCAAAGTTAGTTTTTATGTCAGAGTATGACTGTCATGTGGTAACATAATTTGATGCAACATCCCTTATACAAGTGACCTTCTGAAACCATTTTTGGCCACCCTGTCAGAAAAGGAGTACAGTATGTGTAAATATTTATATTTTGGTTAGTAATATAAATCTTAGTAGCAGGTTGTTGGTTTTGTAGAGGAATAGAGTGAGAAGTATATGTAAATATTTATATTATGGTTCTGTGGATAGTAATATACATCTAAGTAGTGGGATGTTGGTTTTGTAGAAGAGTAGGTTGGGAAGGTGTTGATAGTATAGTATTTGTTAAATAATTGTGAATAATAATTATGTTATCAATTGATAAATATTTATGTTTATTTTGTTAATGTTGGAAATGTTGTGTGCCTTACTTCTTTAATTTATTAACTTAATATTAAGTAATTTTTATAACATTGACATTGTTTGTATTTTTGTTTACTTTTTTTTGTTAAAGTAATATTAAAAAATGATTTGGTTGTATTTATTATCTATATTGTTTTGGTGTTTCTTATTTTTTGGGTGGGGGATATTTTTTTTTTATTTGGTTCAATTCTTTTTAGGTTTCTTATGCATTTATTCATTGTTTTAGTAATATATAACATGTAATTTTTATTTATAATTAGATTTGGTTTTGATTTTTGATATTTATATATTTTGTACAAAATGTGTATTACTATTTGTAGTCCAACCAAAGTCCTATATTTTCTGTTCTGCTGGCTACATTGAAGTGCGCATAGTAAATCTAACCCCTCCGGACTCCAACACTTTCCCTACTGTTGTGTACGTTGGAATTAGACAAGTAAAGCTAACCCCTCCGGAATCCAACACTTTTCATACTATTGCTTAAACTAGAGTGGTGATAGTAAATCTATCCCGTCTGGATTCCAACATTTGCCCTGCTGTTGTTGAGACTGGAGTGAAAATAGAATTTCTGACCACTCCAGAGGACATCACTTTCTCTTCTGCTGCTTAGATTGAAGTAGAAATAGTAAATGTAACCTCTCCAGAGTATAACACTTTCCCAACTGCTGCACTGTTTAGTAGGCTAGAGTACATTTTTTTTAAGTATTCTGTTTGCAATACTGTACTATGTTTTATTTTTTTTTAATCTAAAGTGTTGAATAAAACTATTGTTAAATGTTTATGTGAATATGTAAAATTAGAATAATTTTTGGTTGTATGCATTTTTTAATATAAATATACTTTAATTCTCTTAATTTTATTGTATTTTAATACTTGTTTATTTACTGTGTTTTTATATATATAAAATGCACGGCAATAAACCTGCAATTAAAGATGTTCCGTTCCTGAAGTGGGCCTCGTTCATTTTTGTGTCCGTGGTGGAATTACCGGGCCTCTCCGTGACCTTTCACGAGCCTGCCCTGAAGGGTTGAGGGCTCCCTATTCGGAGGCTTTTTTTGGTGATTCTTACAAGGGAGCATGACCCACTGGCTGCCACCAAACCTACTAAGGAGATGCTACGAAAGTAAAAGCAGTGGCAGCTTTGGGAGGGATTTGATGGGACTGACTGTTCCATTAATCGTTCTGAAACGGAGCTACCTTTGATTCATGGTGATTTTGACAAACCTCCACTGATTCAAGGTGACTTTGATAAACCTCCACTGTTTGGTTTTATCTTCTGTGACTGTTCTTTCCAGTTGGATGTTATGAAAAACTAAATGCATCATAGTGCTGTGAAAATAATCAGAACTTTTCCAGATAAATAACTATCACGCAAACTGTAATATGGTCCGGGATGCCCGCCACCCCTTCCACCACCAATCCCAATGGTAGGAGACAGACACATTTTGAACTTTTGGAAGGCAGGGGGGCCTCGCGACCCCCCGGCCTTATTTATTAAAATATGAAACAAAATTTAAAACTTTAAATTAAAAACGTTTAATTTATCATGTACAAAATTCAACTTTCATTACACTTGATGAAGACAGGTATCCAGGCTAACCTTAACAAATCTCTAATACAAAGATTTTCCTAACCGAGTCTAACATCATGACATCATGCATTGCATACAAATTTTGTACATCCTTTCGTTAGGGGCCAACGGCAAGGTCTTAACCGTTGTCAGATCCCTATCACCAAATTTCCGCCCTCACATGTGAGTGGCGCATGCGCAGAGGACTTTACCCTCGTAGCCAACCGTAACTTCCCTTGTCATGGGGGCCCCTTCCACTCGGTGCCATCTTAAGGACCTCCGAGTTCCCGTGCGGGGTAACCATAAGAAGGACAGCGTGGACTCCCCCCACTTTCCCCGCACTCTCTTCCGCCGCAGCGGATATCCGGCCCCCGGGAAATTCGTGGGAGAGGCATATAGCCATTTCCCCCTGGGAGGGGCCTATGGCCGCTCCCCCAGGGCGATCCCATCCGTAATGGGTGCCACCCCCCCTGTGGGAGGGGCCAATGGCCACCTCCCCCGGGCGCTCCCATCCATATTTGGTGGCGCCCCCACTAGGGACCTTGAAATCACTGCTCACCGATCATGACCTTACCGCCACAGGCCAGATAGTTGACCAACTATCTGGCCCCCCCACAACTCCTATAGGTCATGTCTCCTCAATCCCACTAGCCAAGCTATCATGTCTCCTATCAATATGTCATTCCCCACCCTGGACAGGTGTACCCCATCATCTGAATAACAGTGGTCCCCCCAGATGCACCCGTGAGGTATACTTTGAAGGTGGTTAGATCGAAACAATTTCCCCATTTTATTGTTGACCCTCTTTACCGAATGGTTCAACGCTGTTGTGGACAACCCACCCCTCCATACCCTCCTCCGAATCATGTGTGACCAAGCTATTGTGCACCCCGGGAGTGTTTTTGCCAACCAACTAACTGCTGAAAGTATGTGTTCGATTAAAGCCCGTCTGCCCAACCTCACCAAGTCATTGCCCCCAATGTGCACTATGATTACTGATGGCGGTGACCTGTGCCGCCCTAACAATTCTTCCACAAAACTTTGCAGTCGGTCAATACACAAACCGCCCTTCCCATGGAAGGTCACCCTGAAACCATATTCCTCAGATGTGTGAATCGCATCACCTGCCCTGAATATGTCCGCGGCCCGTCTCACGTATGAGAGGCCCACGACCCAGACCACACGTCTTCCATTCTTCGCTCCTGAAGTGGTGGTTAGCTGATACTGGGCCGGTCCCAATTTCTGCCCTGCGTCACAGGCTCGTGAAACTGTAATCCAAACAAAAGACAACAAGCGTGAGTGCACCTCTCAAATAATTACAACATGTGCAACCGCACGTAACGTTTGAAACAGTCTGAAGACCATCGCCCCATCTGTTTAACATTGTCTGCCTGCAGACCCCCGGCCGTCGCTTCTGTAGCGGCCCCTATCCTAAATGAATGAGTTCCAAAATCACTCAGGTTCAAGCCCGCAGCTGCAATCGTGATCGCCAGCACCCTTTGGAACTGAAACTTTGTTAACGGGGTGCCGTCAGCATGCCGCAGCAAGGCCCCCCCCACGTCGTCACCCTTTGTTTTAGGTAGGCCTCAACGTGCATCACTGGACAACAGGGACTACCCGGAGCGCGCGACAACACAATGCTACTCCCCTGGGCCTCCTGGTCTGTCTTTGACCTGGCAATCATGATCATCAGGGAATCCCCCCTCACATGTGTGTGTTCCCTGCGCAGAACCCCCTCGGTATCCCTCTTATTGGCAGCCGCTAGTTTGCCTACCCGCATGGCCCCATAGAATGCCAGTGCAAATGCTGCCCGGAATAGGACAACCTCACTAGGTGAGGAGCACGTCTCCCCTAGTTTAGCCAGCAAGGCGGTCAACCTTTCAAATCCTATCGGATGTCTGGTATCCTTTTTGTGCCCCTCTAGGATGCCACCAGCCGCGCAGCGCCTTTCTGACTATAAAGGAGTCAGTCGGGTCCCTGATCCCTTGGAGCTGAGCCATAAATGATATGGCGCCAGCGGCCTTTTACCGACTGGCGGTTGCCGCCAACCAGCCCTCCTCATGAAGTGCCACTAAAAATTGGGTAAAGGACCCCTCCTGACCCCATCTACGCTCCCATTCAGGGCCCAAAAAGGCGCAGTACGAGCGGAACGCCCCATCATAAGCTTTCCTTGTCCTGGGCACTAAACTGGCTGCCACGAAGTTTTGTAGTCCGGGGCGACGATTTGTGATAGTGCTTCGGGAAATGGCGCTGCCACTAGCTCCGGTGAGGGTAAACAATCCCTGAATGCCTGCATTTTGAAACGAGAGAGCGCATCAGCTGCATTATTCAGTATTCCGGGCACATGTTTTGCCCTGATTTGTACATTTAGCCTCAAGCATTTCAACACAATTTCTTTCAACAATCGCAATATCCACTCGCAGCGTGCTGCCTGCTGGTTAATGCACTCCACCACAGTCATGTTATCAGACCAGAATATCACCAAGTGGTTTCGGAACTCTTCTGGCCAGGCCGACAACGCTACCCAGATCGGGAATAACTAGCAAACCAATGTTGCTCGTCAAGCCATTTGCCTCCCACCATGCTGGCCACTTCTGGGCCGACCATCGGTTACCAAGGATCGCGCCAAACCCCACACTGCCCGCTGAGTCAGTCCATAGACCTAACTCTGCTGACGAGGCCGGGGCTTTGCTCCAGACTACCCGGCCATTGAAATCCGCCAGGAATGCCAGCCAAATGAGCATGTCCTGCCGCACCTCGGCCGACAGTCTCGTGCGATGATGCCCTTCCTTGAGGCCAACCATGGCCTGCGCAATGGATCGTGAGAAAGGGCGAGCCATCGGTATAACCCTCATCCAAAATTCAGCTGTCCCACTGTTTGCTGCAGTTGATGCAGTGTCACCTTGTCGTTCCTAAGACATTGTCGCAAGGAGGCCCTGAATTTGGCGATCTTCTCGGCCGGCAGACGGAAGCAACCCTCCACGGAGTCTAGTTCAATACCCAGAAACTCCAGGGAGGTAGTTGGCCCCACTGTCTTACCTGGCGCCAACGGAACCCCGAAACCCCGCATGAGCACGCAAAAATCCTGCAATGCCCGTGCACAGTCCGGAGAGCCTTCCGGACCGAGAAACAGGAAATCATCCAGATAATGCATCACATGTTGGTGCCCTGAGGCCCTTGAGAATGCCCACTCCAGAAATGAGCTAAACATTTTTCATTCAGATCCGAGGCCACCGAAGTCATCTGCGGCGTACCACAAGGATCTTCTCTCAGCCCGACCCTCTTCAACGTCTACATGAGCCCCCTCGCAGCCATCGCACGCCAACACAACCTCAACATCATCTCCTACACCGACAACACCCAGCTGATCCTCTCCCTCACCAACAGTCCCACCACCGCCAGAGCCAACCTACACGAAGGGATGAAAGACGTCGCCGACTGGATGAGGAACAGCCGCCTTAAACTGAACTCAGACAAGACGGAAGTCCTCATCCTGGGATCATTACCCTCCGCCTGGGACGACTCCTGGTGGCCGCCGGCCCTGGGCACCGCTCCCAAACCAACGGACCACTCACGCAACCTGGGCTTCATCCTGGATTCCTCCCTGCCAATGACCAGACAAGTCAACGCCATTTCTTCCTCGTGCTTCAACACCCTGCGCATGCTCCGCAAGATCTTCAGATGGATCCCCACTGAAACCAGGAAGACCGTCACCCAGGCACTCGTCACCAGCCGACTGGACTACGGGAACGCCCTCTACGCCGGAACCACAGCCAAACTCCAGAGAAGACTCCAACGCATCCAGAACGCCTCCGCACGACTCACCCTGGACATCCCCCGACACAGCCACATCACCGGACACCTGAGAGAACTGCACTGGCTCCCCGTCTGCAAGAGAATCACGTTCAGACTCCTCACCCACGTACACAAGGCTCTACACGGCCTGGGCCCCAAGTACCTCAACGTCCGCATGACCTTCTACACGCCCACGCGCCAGCTACGATCAACCAGCCACGCACTCGCCACCGTACCACGCATCCGCAGAGCCACCGCCGGAGGAAGATCCTTCTCCTACCTGGCAGCGAAGACTTGGAACTCCCTCCCCATTCACCTTCGGCGTACCCAAGACCATCTCTCCTTCAGGAAGCAACTCAAGACCTGGCTGTTCGAGCAGTGACACACCCCTCTCCCCCAGCGCCTTGAGACCCTCCCGGGTGAGTAGCGCGCTATATAAATGCCGTGATTGATTGATTGATTGATTGATTGATTGATTTTAAAGTAAGCACAAGAAATTGAACAACCCATCGGCATGCACATATCCATATAGTACTTTCCCTGGAATGCGAAACCCAACAAGTGCTGATCCTTGGGATGCACCGGCAGTAATCTAAATGCGGGTTCAATATCCGATTTTGCTAACAGTGCCCCGGGGCCTAGGCGATTCAACATGACCACTGCGTCATCGAACGATGCATACCTCTCACTGCAAATGCCCGCATCGATTGCCTCATTCACGGAAGCCCCCCTTGGCGCAGATAGATTATGTATGAGCCTGAACTCGCCCGGCTCCTTCTTGGGAACTACCCCTAATGGGGAACAAACAAAATTGGCAGCTGGTATTTCACCAAACGGTCCTGCAACCCGCCCCAAGCGCACTTCTTTTGCAATTTTTGTGGCAACCACAGTTGGGTTGTGCGTAACGGACAGTTGATTCCTACATAAGGGGGCCCCCCGAAAATCACCCGCCGGGATCCTGAAGCCATAGGAGAAGCCATCCCGCAGGATCCCGGCGGACACATGATCAGGGTATTTGCTCAGCCAGGGGGGCATAGCCAAAATATCCAAGGGCGATTGCTTAGTCATCCGAGCCACTGTGTCAATCCTGCTTGGTACCCCCTTTTCCCCCGGTAACATTGCCTCTTGTTCGGCAGCTAGTTTCGGGGTGGGAGGTGTTACCACAACCTGCGCAGGCATGACTGAACCTGCATGTTCCCTGCGGCCTACTACACGTTCCCTTGTTAAAACCCCAACATACCCCTCGCTTGTTTCCATTCCCGCCCGATCTCGACTGCGTTTCTCCCCTGTGGGCTGGTCGAAAGGGCTGCGGTTGCTTCTGCTGAAAAGCCCTGAAACCATTCGCACTCGACCCTGTTACTGTCGCCGAGCCTGGCGTGAACTGCGCATGCCATGATACAGTGTCTAAACAATCCCAAGTCAACAATTCATTAAACTCTTTAGCTTTTATAAACGACACATCGTACCCTTTCCATGCATCCCCCCCATACTTCTCATGGAAGCCTGTGATCCTGCTCTGGTAGCAAGCAAGGTCTCCCAACAATTCTGGTGTTTGCTCACCCATAATAGCCACAAACACAGAAAAATCCCTGATCCAATTCATCATAGACTCCTCCACCCTGAATTCTGCCATCTTGGCCCTGCATTCACTTGGGTGTAACCATTCCTTCTGGGTTTTGGCATACTCTAATTCACGATTGTCCGTCAAAAATGAAAACATATTAATATATTTATTTGCCCACACCATCTTTTTCGTGGCCATCGGAACATGTTGTGCCAGGCATTCCCGCCTTGAAGGCACCGCGCCCTCCCCCATTATTGGGAGCGACCTCTTACCATTTTCCGTCGTACCTCCGGTCGTGTCCGTCATCTTATTCTGGTTCTCGACCGCGGCCTTGTTCGTCACCTGCAGAGGAATAGAAGGCACGTTCCCTGCCCCAGAGCCCCTTGCCTGCCTGAGCTGGTCGATAATTTGCCTGGCCTCCTCAGCTGGATCCTCCGCCGCCGCGAATCCCCCCCCCGCTCCCTTCTTCAACCAAGGCAATACCGCCGCTAGATGCATCGCCAGTTCAGGGGGTACCTGTTCCTTATCCAGTGGTGTGATAATCACAGAGATTGGCAATCCCCCATCCGGTGCGGGCACCGGGCTAGCCACTGGGGTTACTGGAACCAGGGGAACTTCCATCGGGACCTGGACCTCGCTAGGATCCCTCTTCTCTCTCTTCTTTTTCCCCTTGTCCCCCCCTGGAGTGACGTTTGGCAAAGCAGGCCCCACAATCCTCTTAGGTCTCCCTGAGGGCCCCGCCTGAGCTTCCACTTTCTTCTGGAGTGCTGCTAAGCTGCAACCCAGTTGGTCCACTTTACCAACTTTCCTGTCCATTGCTGACACTTGGTTTACCAGAGTGCGAAGCATCCGTTCCATCTCGGAGCTCTTCCCATTTTTCTTTCCAGGCATATCCGACGTTCTGTTTTGCTCTCCGCCTGTTTTCCCGTAGCTCCTCGGATCCCAGATACGCCTCGACGACTGAAACAGAAAAAACAACGATTACCACGTTAAAAAACTGCTGCTTGTTCCCTTGAGGGCTCACGAGCGACGAGTGGTGCAGCCTTCAGAGCGCGGGAACAAGAGGACGCCTGCCTGGACCCCCGCGCCTTTTAACTTGCAGCGAGGAGGCGGGGCGGCATCCCTCTCCCGCCCAAATGTGCACAGACTTCCGGGCGGGTGTTAGGACAATCCTTGTCGGCGGCGGGGGCGTGCTCCAACCACGCCACTTTGGGCATACTGGCCGGGGACACGCCCCCCGCCTGCAAAGGTTTCCCGGGCGGTCGGGGCACCCAGCCATACGTTCGGGGTGACCAAGAGGTCTCCCCTTTCCATTCTTACCTGATTACTATGGTGCATTGTGGGAGAAGCAGTTTTTGAACAGTCACGTGATTAAAGTATTTAAATATGCCGTTACGTATGCACTTTGCAATTACCCTCTGTCCGTGACCAAGGCTGAAGTATGCTGAAACATGTTGGACTTTGGAGGGCTGATGTACGGCAATAAACCTGCAATTAAAGATGCTCCTTTCCTGAAGTGGGCCTCATTCATTTTTGTGTCCGTGGTGGAATTACTGGGCCTCTCCGTGCCCGTTCACGAGGCCGCCCTGAAGGATTGGGGGCTCCCTATTCGAAGGCTTTTCTTGGTGATTCTTACAAGGGAGCATGACCCACTGGCTGCCACCAAACCTACTAAGGGGATGCTACGAAAGTAAAAGCAGTGGCAGCTTTGGAAGGGATTTGATGGGACTGGCTGTTCCATTAATCGTTCTGAATCGGAGCTTCCTTTGATTCATGGTGACTTTGAGCCTAGCCACGAAAGAAGCTCACCACTTGAAACGTGGGCCTGTGATGGCGCCAAACGGTGTCTTTCTCTTTTGGGGCTACATTTGTTGGATTATTTGCCGCTGAGCCTAGCCGCGAAAGAAGCTCACCACTTGAACCGTGGGCCTGTGATGGCGCCAAACGGTGTCATACAAATGGAGGCAGCGTTCATGAAGGACATTACGAAGCAGAACAGGCACGTTGCAGAGACACAGTGCCCCTGCCCACACGGGTATTACTCTTTGCCTTTATTTTGTCAACTAAAGAAACGGACTCACAGGAGCACAAGTACAAAGCACTACAGTATCCAGAAGGCCATACAAGTGGCCACGCCCACTGGGGCAGAAATATGACTATTTAATTGGTGCAAGTACGGCCTTTTTATCGGACAGGCTTCCATTGAAGAAGAGATTCATTTCTCAAAACGCATCTCGCATTTGTTATTTTGTTGTGAGGAGGCTGGTGTTCGTGCTCGTGCCTGAGTGCGCTTTGACCTTCAATAAAGGGTTGAACTGTTGCTGCTGGCTGGCTTCTTTCTCTTTTGGGGCTACTTTGGTTGGATATATATATATATATATCCATCTAGGTTAGCCAGAAAAAAGAGAGAAGCCAGCCGGCAGGATTTGGATCCATTTCTTTAATGAAGGTCACATCGCACAATGCACGAGCTCAAACATTAGCCTCCTCGTACAATCTTAATGCCAGACGCGTTTCGAGATGTAGATCCCTTCCTCAGTGGCAATCCATCAACTGATACACGGCATACTAGCGCCTTTTAAATAATTACATCTCAGCCCCAGTGGGCGTGGCCACTTGCATGGCCTTCTGGATACTGTGGTGCATTGTATTTGTTCTCATGTGAGTCCGTGTTTCATCGTTGAAAAATAAAGAAAATAAAACCACAGTGGGCAGAGGCTCAATGTCTTTGCTCCGTGCCAATTCCGCTTCAACAATGTCCTTCGTGGATACTGCCTCTCTTTGCATGACACCGCTTGGCGCCATCACAGACCCACATTCATGTGGTGGGCTTCCCTCGCGGCTTGGCTTTGCCGCTGAAAATCCATCTAGGTTAGCCAGAAAAAAGAGAGAAGCCAGCCGGCAGGATTTGGATCCATTTCTTTAATGAAGGTCACATCGCACAAAGCACGAGCGCGAACATTAGCCTCCTCGTACAATATTAATGCCAGACGCGTTTCGAGATGTAGATCTCTTCCTCAGTGGCAATCCATCAACTGATACACGGCATACTAGCCCCGGCATGCTAGAGCGCTCCAGGGCAAAAAAACTGAAACCCCATGAACGTCATCAGCAGTGCATTGCAGGCACGCAAGTTATAGTGAGTCCAACAAACTATAACGTGGGAATTTCAATGGTTTTATGTCAGTAACATTTCCAGCTAACTATAACTGGTGTGAAACCTATGGTTTTTTCAGTGAATATATATACATATATCTAAATATATATATATATACTGTGAAGGGGTAACACTGAGGCAGCACAAGAAATCGCCACCACCGACTGGGGATTATCATCAAGACCAATGGACCACGTATACCAGCAGCACCAAGAACTTAACATTTAAACTCACCACCAGAGGGCTACAAACAATTGAAGGTGCAAACATTTCCGTGGTCCCACAATTGGTTCCGGTGGCTGGGCTTACCTTTGAGAAAGTGCACTGGATGCATGAAACGCGTTAGGACTGCCCGCAGCTGCTTATTAAAAGGTTTGAAACCACAGTGTCACGAGCGCGGCTCATTTCTTTCTGTTACAGAAGGTATTGTGCATATATTCAGCGGCATGGGTTCCGCCGCAGAGCAACGCGCCGCCAGCAAGTGCGCCATCATTACCCGTCCCTGAACCATGTGTGATGTCTCGGCAAAACGAACAGGGTAACGGACGCTGCCACGTACTGGAATGTGGCTTGGTCCCTATCAGGCTCGAAAATAGTACTGTGAAGGGGTAACACTGAGGCAGCACAAGAAATCGCCACCACCGATTGGGGATTATCATCAAGACCAATGGACCACGTATACCAGCAGGCACCAAGAACTTAACATTTCAAACTCACCACCACAGGGCTACAAACAATTGAAGGTGCGAACATTTCCGTGGTCCCGCAATTGGTTCCGGTGGCTGGGCTTACCTTTGAGAAAGTGCACTGGATGCATGAAACGCTTTAGGACTGCCCGCAGCTGCTTATTAAAAGGTTTGAAACCACAGTGTCACAAGCGCGGCTCATTTCTTTCTGTTACGGAAGGTATTGTGCATATATTCAGCGGCATGGGTTCCGCCGCAGAGCAACGCGCCGCCAGCAAGTGCATCATCATTACCCGTCCCTGAACCATGTGTGATGTCTCGGCAAAACGAACAGGGTAACGGACGCTGCCACGTACTGGAATGTGGCTTGGTCCCTATCAGGCTCGAAAATAGTACTGTGAAGGGGTAACACTGAGGCAGCACAAGAAATCGCCACCACGACTGGGGATTATCATCAAGACCAATGGACCACGTATACCAGCAGGCACCAAGAACTTAACATTTCAAACTCACCACCAGAGGGCTACAAACAATTGAAGGTGCGAACATTTCCGTGGTCCCACAATTGAATCCGGTGGCTGGGCTTACCTTTGAGAAAGTGCACTGGATGCATGAAACGCTTTAGGACTGCCCGCAGCTGCTTATTAAAAGGTTTGAAACCACAGTGTCACGAGCGCGGCTCATTTCTTTCTGTTACGGAAGGTATTGTGCATATATTCAGCGGCATGGGTTCCGCCGCAGAGCAACGCGCCGCCAGCAAGTGCGCCATCATTACCCGTCCCTGAACCATGTGTGATGTCTCGGCAAAACGAACAGGGTAACGGACGCTGCCACGTACTGGAATGTGGCTTGGTCCCTATCAGGCTCGAAAATAGTACTATGAAGGGGTAACACTGAGGCAGCACAAGAAATCGCCACCACCGACTGGGGATTATCATCAAGACCAATGGACCACGTATACCAACAGGCACCAAGAACTTAACATTTCAAACTCACCACCAGAGGGCTACAAACAATTGAAGGTGCGAACATTTCCGTGGTCTAACAATTGGTTCCGGTGGCTGGGCTTACCTTTGAGAAAGTGCACTGGATGCATGAAACGCGTTAGGACTGCCCGCAGCTGCTTATTAAAAGGTTTGAAACCACAGTGTCACGAGCGCGGCTCATTTCTTTCTGTTACAGAAGGTATTGTGCATATATATATATATATATATATATATATATATATATATATATATGTATATATATATATATATATATATATATATATATATATATATATATATATATATATATATATATATATATATATATATATATATATATATATATGTCCTGGAAACTCAAACCACTTCCCGATTCCACACACGGCAGATTAGGCGAGGAAAGAGACACAGACCTCCGTAGTTTCTTCTGGGCAGAAATGTTATTTCTTTAGAGAGACCCAACACAACGCGTTTCAAGCCTGTAAGCCCTAGTTCACGTGTTAAAAGTGGAAAAAACGCCATCTACCATTTAAAGTGAATATCACCACTCCCATTGTCTGACATCATAGGTCACATGATGGTGAACATAAACAACAGACTATAGTTACTACAAAGATCGTTTTGTAGTTCTAAACTACATAGGCAGGTTAACACAATATGGCACACTTAATATATATACACATGTTTAAAAGCTTTTAAAAACATGTAAAGTGCTTAAATGTCATAGTATTCATAAAATAATAAATACACATTCATGTTTAAAATACTCATTGGATAAATCCAAGACTGCCTATATTGCTGAAGTAGCCATACTGAATTATTACCGGATAAATCCGCTTAATACCATCTCAACCAATATGGACTATGAGTCATTCGTGCATAACAACACATACGTATTTTTATAACGATTTTTTGATCAATCTTTTTTTCATTCTTTTTTTCAGTGCATACACGAGTGAGAGAAAATTGTGCAAAAAGTGCATATATAAATATAAAGTGCTGGTATAGACAATATTGACTTTCTCAACCGATCAAATGCTGATAGGGCTTAACCATCTGTTCCTAGAATATAGATAAATCTAATTTCTAAAATTATTAAACAATTAATAAAAGCCACCTTTATCCTAAAACATTTTGATCCTATATATAATAAGTTCATTGAAAAAATCAATCCAAAGGGAAAGAGAGAATATAATTAAATAGTTTTTAAAATCAGAAAATTGATGTACGTTCATACCGGATGTTCATTAATTTGCTATTTACATAAATGAGACCTCATTGACAGGTAAAATCTACAATGTTGCAGCTAAGTATATTTTATAAAAAGCTGCACATGTCTTCTGTTGTATTCAACCCATTGGGCCATTTACAATCAAGCTCGAGAATGTATTTGGTTTCGAGCTGCCGGAGTTGGCGCTCTCTATTGCCACCCCTTCTTTTCTTAGCCACAGCATCTATTACATAGTAGGACAAGCAATTGATGTTATTTGCATTCACTTTTCTTGAAATGCCTCGCAAAAGGATATGTTGCGTCACTGTGGAGGATGGCCCTAATATCCTGCAAAATCCTGACGTGCACCTGCAGCTTCGTGCTACCAACGTAGCTAAGCCCACAGGTGCACGTCAGGACATATACAGCATATTCGGTTTTGCAATTGTAGGTTCCTGAAATCAATGTAGGTGTTGGACTGAAAGGTGTAGAGTATTTCGACATGTTGCATCGAAATTTACAGGCACGACATGCAGTGCACTTTATGAAACCCTTCTTAGGTGCTAGCCAAGTAGTGACTTGTTTGACTTCTGGCGATGCTCGGTCCAATATTGAACACATAGTGCTATTTCTCCTAAACGTAACAATAGGTTTGTCTGCTATTCTGTTGCGCAGGATATTATCTGTTAGCACTACTGGCCAATGTTTGTTTAGTATTGTCCTTATCTGCCGTTCATCCCTGTTGTATGTAGTAATCAATCTTGGAGTATTAATAATCCTGGAGGTAACAGCAGTGTTGGGGACCGATGAAATGTCTGCTTCAGGAATAAATAGGCTCATTCTGGATTTCGTTTTGGCCTTATTTATCGCATCCTGCAAGATTTTTTGTGAATACCCCCTTACTTTAAGTCTGCCAACCAGCTCCCGTTGACAATAACAACATCTATAATTTAAAATTTACCTCCCCTATTCACAAAAATAAAATAGAATTCCTTGATGTTAAGATCTTTGTGAAAAACGAGAAATTTGAGAGCACCCTTTACAGGAAATTGACTTCTGGCAATATCACCCTACACGCAACCAGCTCTCATCCTAAACACCTCATTGCTAGCATTCCTTATGGAGAAATCCTAAGGCTAAAACGTACATGCAGCAATGAGGAAGAGTTTAACAAATTCTATTTCATTTTTGTGAATAGGGGAGGTGAATTTTAAATTATAGATGTTGTTATTGATCTTGCCACAAAATGAACACATTGTCTATATACCGTAGATATGCCCTCACATGTGTCTGGTATTCCACCTGAAATGCGGTTTTGAGGACCCGCTCCTCCCACCAGCCTACATGTAAACATGCGTAGCTGGGGGAGAAGCAGGCCCCCATCGCCACTCCTCTCACCTGTTTGTATATGTCTTTGTCAAACAGGAAATAATTATTGTTTAGGCACCATTTAATGAGTTCTAACACAACTTTATTGTGTTCATACAGCGTACTAGACCTAGTTTCCAAGAAATGTTTGACCGAGGCCATGCCCTGTTGATGGTCTATGCTCGTATATAATGCCTCTACATCAAGAGTGATAAGAAGCAAATCATTCGACCATTGTAATTTATTTAGTTTTTGTAGGAAGTTGCCAGTGTCTTTTACATAGCTTGGCAACTCCGTTACCAAGCTTTGCAGAACAAAATCTATGTACTGGCCTATATATATATAATTAAAGGATGTAATTTACATTCCATTAAGTTGAACTGTAATATCATTTTCAATATTACTTTATACTTTATGTATTTAAAACATCAACATTATTACCTTGTTTTTGGTGACATTCCATGCCACAATGTTCTTGTCACAATATTTTTGTCATTCCAAATATAAGTATAGAAATAAAATATTTTTTCTAACAATATTGTTTCGATGATATTTGTATGCCACAATATTTTGGAGTCAATATTTTGTCATGGACTACCTCAGGAGTAAAAAAACCCACTGAAATTCACAACTTTTAGTTAACTGAATTAATTATTGTACCTTCACTGTGTACTACTTATGACGTCACATATTACATCAGTCATGACATGTTTATGACATCATTGATACCATCACTGATGACAACACTGTGCATGGTTTGGCCGATAGTTATTGTTACTTCAGTTAACTATAAGTGGTGAATTTCATTTTTTTCTTTTTGTTTAAAGTGTTACGCTTTTTTAACGTGTTGAATACCTCTACACACATATGATGTAATAGGAGCACATGTGTTTTTGTGAACACTTACACCCATTAGCTGGAAACAGGCGTACAAAATTAGACAGAGAAGTAATAGGGTGGTTGCCCACAACTATGGAAACTATAAAACAAACCAATACACTCATTGGATGATATCATAGGTGATGTCATCAGTAATGCCATAAATGATGTCATTGAACTTGTCATGAGCATTAGTAATATATGAGGCCATTAGCAGTGCATGGCAGGGGCGCAAGTTAGAGTTAGCTTTGCCAACTATATAACTGGTGATTTTCTGTGTGTTTTTTTAAATTCAAAATGTTATTTTGGCACTGGCATAATCACCTAACTTTAATGTCATTTTAACCTGTTTTTTCCAGTGGATTTCAAACTTTTTTTTTCAAGTAAAGTAATATAAAATAACAATTCCTAATTATAATGTCACTTTAACCTTTGTTTATTTCAGTGAATTCCTAGCATTTTGTTTACGTAAAGTAATATTTTGTTACAATTTGTAAAGCCAACTCCTTCTGCACATGGCCTTTAGTCATGCATGGCGGGATGGGGTAGTCCGCAAAGCCTGGCCTGTGGGCAGGCCCTGGATCCAACCCCAGGGGGCAGCCAACTCTATGATGCACATTGCCTTTGGGTGTGCACTGCTAGAGTTTGGCTCAGGGCGTGGCGATCCCCACTCAGGAAGTCAACTTACAGTGTGCATGGTCTTCAGAGAGTCGGAGGGGGTTGATCGCAGAGCCTGGCCTGCGCACTGCCTCCTTGCCCTAGCCAATTGTGGCACCAGGTATCTTATCCCTCTGGGCGCAACCATATATGTTTGGAGGAGGGGGACACACAGCCAAGGGGTGGCAAAGTGAGCTAAAGAACAATGATGGATTCAACCCAGATTTGTGACTGGGGATGAGTTCGGGCTGGACTGTTCCCTTGAGGCACAGGGTCGAGACTGATTTGCATATAGCTGGGTCTGAACTGGGGTGGCGAAGTGAGCTAAAGAACAATGATGGGTTCAACCCAGATCTGTGAATGGGGATGAGTGTTTGCCTTAAGTGGGCAGGGTACGCCCAGACGTGGGTTCCTTGTTCACTTTGCCACTGGATTGAAGCTAGCCTGGCTGATGAGAGGGTGTTACCTCAAAACCAGTCCCAGGAAGCTTGTTTCCAGTCCAGGGAGGACCTGGCCTCGCAGTTCCAGCTGGACTGTTCCTATGAGGCGCAGGGTCAAGACTGATTTGCATATGGCTGGGTCTGAACTGGGGTGGCGAAGAGACCTAAAGAACAATGATGGATTCAACCCAGATCTGTGACTGGGGATGAGTGTCTGAGAAGTTTCAGCACTGCGTCCATCATCTCTTTGTGTTTAATTTTTTTGTTGTTGTTTTTCTGAATGGGAGATTTGGTTCCTCAAGCCACTAGTGGTCCCTGGGACCCCATACCCCCACCCCTGGGCCATAACACATATATTAAGCACGCAGCAGTGTGCAACTTCCCTCCCCGAGTGCTATTAGGCTCTGGGGACCCATCGCCTGTGGCCAGTTTGAACAAAAAAGGGAGGGGGTGTGCCCCCCACCCCAGACCTTATTAGGCGCACTGGGACCCCATTTCCGGGGCCTGACGCAAATAAAAAGGGGAACAATATCTGTTCTGTGTCTGCCTGCAGGAATGCAGATAGGGAACCAGAACAGAAGTCTGCTCCTAGCCAACGTAAGCATGTTTAAGTCTTCCATAGGGTGGAAGCAGACTTGCATGTTTGCTCCCTTTTTACAGCAGATTTAAAAATGCACACAGCAGGCAAGAGTAAACATATGTTTACTGCCTGCGGGAGTTTGGGCAGGTAACCTACTCAGCCCCAGGGGTAAGCTGCCTGGGACAGAATATTTGAGCTGTGAATCCACAGAAAAATTAAAAAAAATGTGCGGGCTCCCGCGCATCTTTTTTTAAAAAAAGTCCCTGGGTGGACCAAATCCCGAGGGCATGATGAAGGGGGGCCCCACTCTTAGCCTTATAAAAAGCCCGGGAGACTGCCACTTCCCCAAGCTGTAAATAATAAAAATAGGGGGGGGCCTGCTCATCCGCCCACAACCTTGGGGACCTCCACCTCTCCAGGGCAATGAATACTGTAAAAGCTGGGGGTCCACTCGGCCCCAGTGGCCACAGACACTGCCACCTCCCAGGACACACTCTTTTTCCAATGGCCTCCCCACAGCCCCGGGGACCACCACCTCCCTGGGGCACAAAAAAAACAATGAAGGGGGTCCGTTACGGACCCGTGGCTTCAGGGACCATCGCCTGCCCAGGGCTAATGTTAACAATGAAGGGCGGCCACGTGGGCAACCCACCCCATTTAAAAAAAAACAATGAAGTTCCCAGGGCCAAAATTGGGCCCAGGAGGGAGGGCAACATGACCCCCTTCCTTTATTTTGAAAAAAAGAAAAAAGGCTGGGGCCCTGAGGAGGGAGACCCCGGGCCAGAATCGGCCCAGGAAGATGCCACTCCCTGTTTTTTATAAACATATTAATCTAAGAAAGGGGCAGACCCAGGGGGATGGGGTCCCCAGGGCCCAATAGAGCCTTTGAAATTCCTAAAAAGTAGTTTTTTTTAAAAGGCAAGCAACTCGACGATGGCCCGCCCCCTTTATCCACCACTCTGGAAATGTGCCATCTGGCACGCTGCTGGTTGGGGGTTGAAGTCCCCTTCGCTGCTGAGGTTTGTTAGAGGCCAACAAAGCCTACTGTTACCTCCAGTAATCCCCAAACAGTGGGATTGCTGAGAGCTGGTGGGAGGCCACACCCCTTTTCTCCAACTCTCTGCAATCGTGCCTCTCGGTGCACTGCTGGTGGGGGGATGAGGTCCCCTTGCCTCCTGAGGGCCTCAGGACAAAAGATGACTACTTCCCCTAACCAGCAATGCACCAGGAGGCGTGTTTACAGAGTGGTGGAGAAAAGGGACATGACCTCTCAGCAATCTTCCTGTATGGATCTTACTGAAGGTAACAGGAGGGTTTGTTGAATCCCAAGGACCAACAAGAGCCAAGGGGACTTCAACCACTAACTAGTGGTGCGCCAGGAGGCGGGTTTGCAGAGTTGTTGAGAAAGGTAGGATGACCACTGTAAACCTCTCAGCATACCCACTGTGTGGGACCTGATGGATGTAACAGGAGGGGTAGTTGCCCCGCAAGGACCCTCCATAGCCCAGGGGACATTATCCCCCTACTATTAGTGGACCAGGTAGTGAGTTTGCAGAGTGGTGGAGAAAGAGGCTGTTGTCTACTACCAGGTCGCCGCAATCCTGCTGTGTGGGACTTACTGGAAGTAATAGGAGGGGCAGTTGGCCCCAAAGGACATCCTTGGGGGACAACTACCCCTTTTGTTATCTCCAATAAGTCCCACACTTTTAGAACTGACCAGTGGCACTCGTCCAGAGCGTGCTGCGCTTATTTTCGCAATTTTGCGAGCCTTGCTGCGATATTTTAAAAATCCTGTTTTTGTGATTTATTTTAATTTTATTTTCCTTCTCCCCTGGTTTTAACTTTCTGGCCCACTTGCCTGCACTATAATTGGACAAAACCAATGCTTCTTTTGCGGGTCCCTTCTTGATCAGCTCCACTCCGGCGGACATCTTGGGGGAGAGAAGGACGCCTGGTGGCGCCATCTTGGTTGACGGTCTAGTCGTCATAAGGACGCTAGACCTCTATTTAAGGCGGGTAAATCAGATGGCCAGTCTTTAGAACTGACCGGTGGCACTCGTCCAGAGCGTGCTGTGCTTATTTTCGCAATTTTGCGAGCCTTGCTGCGATATTTTAAAAATCCTGTTTCTGTGATTTACTTTAATTTTATTTCCCTTCTCCCCTGGTTTTCACTTTCTGGCCCACTTGCCTGCACTATAATTGGACAAAACCACTGCTTATTTTGCGGGTCCCTTCTTGATCAGCTCCACTCCGGCGGACATCTTGGGGGAGAGAAAGACGCCTGGTGGTGCCATCTTGGTTGACGGTCTAGTTGTCATAATGACACTAGACCTCCATTTAAAACGGTCATGCTAATGCGCAGCGGGCACGCGCAGCGGGCTCGCAGGATGTCCGCCTGAGTTTAGCCCGTCTGCGCCCGTCAGTGCTAAGGAGGCGCCAAAAGCCAGAGTCGCTGCTCCTCGGTTCTCTATTGCTTCAAAATGTGAGTTGTATTCTTGAGCCACATTGCTATCTCTCAAACCTCCCCTGCGCCTTTGTTTTCATACTAGAGGTCCGGAGAGGGTAAGCTGTGAATGTACCGCTCCTTTGGAGATAGACACCAATAGAACGTATATAAGTAAAAAATCTAGCACACAGATAGTAATGGGGCATACATCGACCCCTATGAAACCGGGCTTTCTTATTAATGCAAGGTCGCTTGTTAAAAACAACGTAGCCTTTAGGGAGTTCGTCCTCTCTAGAGACCCTCCTTGGGTCTTCATTACGGAGACCTGGGGCTCTGAAACTGCTGGTCCCGACGTGGTGGATGCAATCCCAGAAGGATATGCTCTGTCCAGGCTGGACCGCAAGCAGCGGAGAGGGGGTGGTCTCGGGATTCTCTGCAAAAAAGATTTTATCTGCCGCATTGACCCGCTATCATCTCCCTCGGATAAGCTGGAGGCCCTGTATTTTTCCATACAACCGAATTCCACTACATCTTTTTCTGGCATTCTGTGTTACAGGCCCCCCGGTTCCCGCTCCGCATTCACCAACGACATGCTTCTATTATTAGAGCCCTTTATGAATAGAGCGTATTTTACTCTCTTAGGTGACTTTAATGTTCACCTTGAAAAGGCTGAGACACCGGCACAACTTCCCTTGTGGAAGGTCTGAAGGCATACGGGTTTAACCAATTGGTTACGAGTCCGACCCATCTGGCGGGTCATATGCTAGATGGTATCTTTACGAACGACGATAGGCTCACCATAGGGACCCCCATCCCTCTTACGTGGTCTGACCACTTAGCCGTTCCTTTCAATTTGAATATGTCTGTGGCAGTTCTATCCAGAGTAAACTCATGGGAGATCAGAAGAAACTTCAGAGATGTTAACAATGATACGTTGGCCCCGTTGCTCCCTCCGGTCAGTACCTGTTCGAGATCAGACCCAGATGTGGCTGCTCATAACTGGTCGAATGGGCTGGGGAGAGCTATGAACATCTTAGCACCCCCTAAAAGGCACTATGTTGCCAGAAAAAACCCATCGGCCCCCTGGTACTCTGAACGACTTAGAGGGTTGCGGCAGATTTGCAGACAAAAGGAGAGGGCCTGGCTTGCAATGCCCAATTACTCGAAGAAAATACAACATAAATTAGTGTTTAAGGAATATAAAAAAGCTATAATGGAGGAAAAAAGAACCACTTTAATAAGATCACTGCTGGGCTGAGATCATCTAGGGAGCTCTTTAAAACCATAAACTCCCTTTCTGTCCCTAAGTCAGCTAACTCTGTGACTGAGTCACAGATGTTATGCAACAACATTGCTGACTTTTTCCTAACCAAAATAGTTGATATTCATTCTTCATTGGAAATCCTTAACCAAAAACTGAATAGTGAAGCTGACTCCATGCCCCTACAGCGCATTCGGATGATACGAATATAGATGGGGGGTCCAGCTCTACTCCCCTCTTCTTGAAATTTCCTGAGATGTCCTGGGAGGAGCTAAACCGCATCTTAGATGCCACCAAATCCTGCTCTCCTTTGTACCCCTGTCCTTTGAAAATATTAAAGGCCTGCAGAAGTATCCTATTACCGTCTCTACTTGAGATTTTAAACAGCGCTATCACGGAGGGAATCTTCCCCCAAGTGTGGAAACTCGCTGTGGTTAAAGCCCTTCTGAAGAAGGCCTCTCTGAACCCTGAGGTGCTGAAAAACTTCCGGCCAATTTCGCTATTACCAGCACCGGCAAAAATTCTTGAAGCCCATTTAAATCGGCATTTGACAGCATTCCTGGAAAGGGAGAATCGTTTGGATTCCTCTCAGTATGGATTTTGCGCGTCCCTTAGCACGGAGACTGCCCTTACGGTGGTGTTAAATAATATTAGATCTGAGGTGAACAAGGGCCAGACCACTTTGTTGGTCTTGCTGGATCTAACAGCAGCCTTCGATACCCTGTCCCCCTCTATCCTGGTGGATAGACTGAGAGGGATGGGGTCGAGGGTAATGCCCTGAATCTTTTGTCCTCTTTTTTGCACCAGAGACAGCAAAAAGTGAAACTTGGCGATTTTATGTCCCCCATGCAGGCGGTGCAATGTGGAGTCCCACAGGGCTCGGCGCTTAGCCCGGTTCTGTTTAACGTATACGTGATCCCCCTTGCCAAAATAATAAGAGCATATTGATATCAGGTGCTATCTTACGCTGATGATACACAGATCATTGTTTCGACAAGTCAGTTGGGGCAAGACTGTGCTGCAAAATTCAAGACCTGTATGGAATCCGTGTCATCATGGATGATAAGGAGCTCAATGGTGAGAAGACCGAGGTGCTGGTATTTGGTGGGAATCAAGATCTGTGGAGTGAGGAATGGTGGCCTACCTCCCTGGGCGAATGCCCCCGCCCGGCCAAATTTGTGAAGAATTTAGGTGTAATCATAGATCCTACCCTGTCATTTGACCTACAGGTCAACAAAACGGTTGGCACCTGCTGTACCATCATTCGGACCCTAAAGAAGATAGCCCCTTTTCTGTCTCCTGAGGCGCGTAAACAATCTACGGTCGCCCTGGTATTGTCCAGGATCGACTATTGTAACGCTCTTTACGGCGGTATAAATAAGAAAGCGATCCAAAAATTACAGGTAACCCAGAATGCGACGCCAGGCTAGTTATGAATCTGCCTAGGCGATCGTCAGCGACAGCGGCCAGAAGAGAACTGCACTGGTTGCCCATTCAGGCGAGAATATCTTTTAAGATTCTCTGTTTTGCCCACAGTGTGTTCTTTGGATCAGGCACAGAAGGGGTTAAAGCCCTATTGACATCCTACACTCCAAACAGATGCCTTCAATCTGCCTCGAAAAATCTGCTCACAGTTCCGAGGGTTAACAAGGCGAGATGGGGCGGTAGAGCTTTTTCCTTGTTGGCTCAGAAACTATGGAATTCACTCCCTCCCGAAATTGCTAGACAACCGTCTCTGACAATCTTTCGTAAACTTATAAAAACATGGCTGTTCTCCCTAGCCTATTAATTCAGATTCTTTCAGTGCTTCCACTCTTTTGATGTTCTGCCTCAGGTTTTGTTTCTGTCGTCTCCATCTGATAGCGCCTTGATGCCCTTGCGGGCTAAGTTCACTTTGCGCTTTACAAATAACCACTCACTCACTCACTCACTCACAGTGGAATTACTAAGGAGTCTTCGGAGGCCACACACCCTTTCTTCACCACTCTACAAACGTGGCTCCTGGAGTACTACTAGTTGGGGGATGAAGTCCACCTTACTCCTGAGGGACCGTAGCGGCCAAGAAGCCCTCCTAGTACCTCTTGTAAGTCCTATACAGCAGGATTCCTGAGAGCTGGTCAGAGGCCCAGCCCCCTTGCTCTACCACTCTGCAAATGTGACTACTAGGTAAAAAAACATAGAAATTCACAGAAAAAAACAAAGGTTACGCAGACGTTATAATTAGGAATTCGCTTAAAGACCTTAGAAATTCACTGAACAAAAACAAAAGTTACGGGGACATTATAGTTAAGAAATGGAATTTAAAAAACCTTAGAAATTCACTGAAAAAACCAAAGGTTACAGAGATTTTATAGTTAGGCTCAGGTTTCACTCATACAAAACCAGAGAAATTCAGCAGTTATAGTTAGCTGAGCTAACTATAACTCGTGCCCCCCGCAATGCACTACTTATGACCACAAATATTACATCACTCATGACATGATCATTGACATCACTGATGACATCACTGATGACATCTCAAATAACATCACTTATGACATCATCCATAGAATCTCTGACATACCCACTCACACCCCAATATAACCTTTCTTACACCCACTCCAATTTCCACACTATCATTCTCAACACCATTGACACACCCATACCAGTACTTACACACCCACTCACTGATTCATAGGTCTACACACACATCCACAGTCACCCATAGAGCCACTCATACACCAACTCACTCACTAATACGACCACTGATATATCCACTCGTATACCCATCCAGTCACTCACTGTCAGTCGCCCATTGAGCCTTTCAATCACCTACTATTTCACCCATAGTCATTAACCAAGCCACGTGCTCAACTATACAGTTATACACACTCCCACTCACATATTCATAAAGATATGAACAAATACTCACGCACCTATACAATCACTGACACAATCACTCACTCACACATACAGTCACTCATATACTCCAAACCTCATCCATGCTGCCTTTCACATAATCAGTTGGTCACCAATATACCATTGACACATCCATTCACTCACCAACACAGCCATACATATACTCAGTCACCCATACAGCAGCTCGCAGACGTACACATTAACCCCGCAGCCACTGCCTCACCCACTCACTCATCCATGCAGGCAGTCACACACACCCTCACCCCTCACTCAGCCACACAGACACTAATACACCCATATAGGTACTCAAACAACCAATCAATAACTCATATAGCCACTAACATACTCACTTACCAACCCATGCAGACACTTAGACACAAACTGACAAACTGATACAGTCATTCACACAACCTAGTCACTCACCCATACATTCACATAGACACCTAATAACTCACTTTTACAGTCAGTCACACACCCACTGAATCATGAATACAGGCACTCATACACCCCCTGATTCACCAATACACCTTGGTATATATATTTAACACTCATAAACATTAAAAAAAACAAGCACTGGTTTATGTCATCAGGGATGTCCCTGACCATATCATGAGTGAAGTAATATGTGTGGTCATAAGCAGTGCATTACGGGAGCGTGAACTGCCGAATTTCTCTGGTTTTGTTTGAGTGAAACCTGAGCCTCTAATGTCTCTGTAACCTTTGGTTTTATCAGTGCAAATATACTCGAGGACACTGAAAGCACGTCAGGGCTGGAGTCAAATGCTTACGATTTCGGGATATGTGACCACTTGTACCATGAAATAAAGCTGTTTGGAGAAGCTGTTCATTGTGTGATTGCAGTTTACCTGTTGGGCCATCCCCACTGAGCTGAATGTAGTAGCGGGCGTCCTGCAGCTGAACTTGCACCCCCCAAGATGGTTGAGGCCACGGAGCTTGGGGAAGCAAGAGCTCCAAATTTGGAGCAAAGTAGTGGATTTAACAGCGGCCACAATTCGTGTGGCTCATGCAGAGCTTTTCATTTGCATACATTATACGAGCTCTTCCATCTGGGAATTTAAATGGGGACTCCAACTCCCAGAACCAACGCCTTTCATTCAGAGTTGCCTAATTAGGCAGGCGATATCGCTTTATTAGGAAGGAGGAGACGCCTAAGCTCTTGTTGACTGCATTACCCTTTGATAAAGAGGACACTCAAAACGCGTCAGGGCTGGAGTGAAATGCTTACAATTTCGGGACATGTGACCGCTTGTACCATGAAATAAAGCTGTTTGGGGAAGCTGTTCATTGTGTGAGTGCAGTTTACCTGTTGGGCCATCCCCGCTGAGCTGAATATATATAAATATATATATGTATCCCCTCTATCTATCTATCTATCTATCTATCTATCTATCTATCTATCTATCTATCTATCTATCTATCTATCTATCTATCTATCTATCTATCTATACAGAGATATATCTAGATATAGATATAGATATATGGATATATAGATATATAGATATATTGATAATGTTGATCTTCAAAGTCAGGGGAGGTCGTCCAAAGGATGACGGCACTTGTGATGTCAGGCCAAACGCCCTCATCCATGGTTGTTTCTTCAGAAGCATTTACATTTTACATTTTTTGGCATCAAGTCATCGTAAATCTCTCAAAGTTTTGAGGAGAGAGACTTATTTTCTCTAGCTGTGACAACTGCCCTGTTGCACTGAACAAATGCTCTGAAGACACACTAGCTACCGAACGTTCCAAATACTGTTTTACCAGCTTGCACAGTTCTGGCTACTGCTCCTTCTTCCAATGCCAAATAGGTTAATGAGTCATGATCCAGGTACATCTCTTTTAGGCTAACCAGATAGTCTTGGACCATCTTATCATTTGTCAGTGGTAGTACCACTTACTGTGCCAGCATTGTCTATATACCTGTGCCCTTTATTTAAGTCCTCCCATAGGAAACTAATCCATTACAGAGCTTGGCAATTAAAATAAAGGTGTGATTGCTGTGTCTTTAGTAGTTGGCCATAATTTTGGTTGCTGCTGCAGAGACTGAGACTGCATGTTCTGAAGATTGAAGGCTGCAATTAAGTTTTTGTTTATTTATTAAGTGCACAAATCATCCCAGAGGGGATCTCTCAGCGCCGAAGCTGTCAGATACAGGTCACAATTCCATAGGTGATTGAAGTTCAAACAACCATGTTTTCAGGAATTTCTTGAAGAGGCAAGGGTAGCTGATTGCAGTGTTTAGGAGCTAAAAAGGAAAACGAGTGTCCACCACATCTAGATGTACAGATACGTTTGGGGCATTCCAATCGTAGCTCACTGGATCTGAGCCAGCGTACCGGGATATACTGGTACAGTTTGGTTTTAAGCTAACATGGATAGTTCCCATGTAGTGATTTAAAGACCAAACACATACGTTTGAAGAGTGCACACTTTTTTATGGATAGCCAGTGAAGGGAAGGTAATAAAGGTTCAAATGGAGATTGTGGAGGAAGATTACAGATGAGGTGCACTGCTGTGTTCTGTGCCACCTGAAAACTGGAAAAACAGGCCTTCAGTGCGACAATAATGCAAGTCCCACCGTCCAGGTGGCTCACAATCAACCCCTAGACTGGGTTTTTCTTGGCATGCAGAGGAGCCCAGTGAATAGCTTTCCTAAGCATGCACATCAAGCAGGAAAGTTCTGCCCAGGAATCAAATGTGCAGCTGTTCTTCTTCAAGATCACCCACTTTCCTGATGATCCAAGTCTTGTAAATTGAGAGATGGGAAAGGAATGAAAACTGTCTGGCTCTTTTGTACTGTGGATACAGTATTGTGGCACATGTTTATTCTTGAAAAGGCAACATTTCTTTTTTCAGGCATTGATTAGTGTTAACACAAAGGATTAAACTGTTGATCAAAGTGGCTGCTTTTTCATTTTACTTTGCTAAATGTTTGTTCCACTTTAAGCAAATGTTCATTTTATGCAGCAGGTACAACTATGGGATCTCTTGGCTCATAGTATTCTCCTACTTGCTGTCTTCCCATGTCATAATCTCGAAAGGGAGTAACATTTGGATCAGGCACTCCACTAGCTTCCACTTGTCCACCTCTATCATCATGACTTTGACAGTTGTTTCCCTCCTCCTTTGAATCACATGATCATTGATAGACCTGTACTGCTCAAACAGGCATTGCAGCATGTAGTAGGTTGAGTTCCAACATGCCAGTACCTCATATATGAGGGTTTTTACGAGTACTTTATTAGCATGCTGAATGATCCAAAACTGCTTCTGGGCTTTGAATGAATGACCAACATTAGTGCAATTTCTTTGACAGGTGTTCAATATGTTACTGACTACAACTTATTTTTTGAGGAAGTCCTGCTCAATTAGGTTTATGCAATGCGCTAAACAGAGGACTCCCAAGTAACCTCTGTCAGCCATGGCTTTGACAATGTTACTGCCATTGTTAGTGGCAATGAATCCAATACTGTGACCTTTGGATTTAAGCCATTTGTTAACGTTAATAATAGTATTGCCCAAGTTGTTGTTGGTAGCTGTATGAGCTGTATACACGGTGAACATCACAACTGTTGCAAGCTGCCAAATTCTGCAAAACCATGCCCCAAAAAGCATTATCAGCTGTGAAGTCAGTAGTTACCTGTTGCTTCACTCCCTTGAAGAAGATCCAGTGTGCAGCGAGCACATGTAATGTGTTGCTTGACAACTGGTCCACACGTCTGTTGTGAGGTTGATTGACTGAACAGTGCTATCCTTCATAGCATCGCCAACCGATTACAACACTTGATGGTGCAGTGTTGGCACAGGAAAAGTGGGAAAATAGGTATAGCTGGGGACCTTCTATTTTGGGTAGTGGGTCACCACAAATTTAAGAAACCCCTCTCCTACCACAAAAGAAAAAAGAAAGAGGTCAAGCACTACATTTTTGCTAGCTTCCCATGATATAAATGGACTTTCACATGGGTTCTGTGGTACAGTGACTCGTTGGTGAAATAGCCTTGGTTGATGTTTCTTTGTGATACCTCCACTAGTGACCTACAGGGAGCAGGTAGGTAGCTTGTGCACTCTACAGTGACTGTATCCCTCTGTCCCATGTGCTAATGTGAGGTTGCTGCGGGTGATAACTTCACAGACTGCACACCATTAGCGACAGTCACAGGACTGCTTTGCATGAGACTGACATCCTGTTCTTCTTCACCACCACCACCTCCTTCTATAAGTTGAACATCTTCTCTCACAACACCAGTGGCTAGTAGATGGGCCTGTTGACCCCTGCTACCATCTACCTTACAACAACAAAACGTTTTGTGGGAAATTGAGCATTCTGCGATGTGCTCCTGGTGCAGTCTGAGTCTAGAGAAGTCCCAAACTATGGAGGTCAGCATTTCTATTGTGCCAAAGGCTGAAGAACTTGTTGAGTTGAAGCTAAGCGGTTGTGCCGGTCTTTTTCTAGGGTGGGCTGTGACTGTGGTTGGAATGGTGGTGGTTGCTGCAGATTCTTGTGGTCTTAAAAGATGGAAGCAGGTGGGGTTGGTGAATCTGTATGACACAAGTAGGTTCAACAGAAGTGAGCTGTACTCTTCACATTGACAATCACTGGCTCTTCATCACCTCCCTCACTTCCAAGGCTTTCGGGAACATTCCTTTTCCCTCATCTCTCATGGCAGGTCTCAGTTGAATTCCAGTCCATATCAACATCATTGCTGGGGGAGCATGAAGAAGATAGGGGAGTGCTCTATCTTTTCCTTGCAGGAGATTTTTGAAGCTGATGTGTCCAATGGAAGAGCAGTCACAACAACATCCTCCTCTGCAGCAAGCTCCACCTCCTGCTTTGCTTCTACTTCTGGAAGGTCAGATGCTGTAGGCTGTGGTTCCTATCACTGACTTTCCTGTGAAGATTTGGGACATTTCAATTCCAGACTCACTGAACTTCATGACTTTAGTCACTGTAGTGCTGAGTGCTGAGTGACATGAGTTTTGGTGGTGGTGGTGGTGGTGGTGGTGTTGATCCAGGGGTGATCCTCCTTGCAGCCTCTTCCTACCTAGAGGATGGTGCAGCAGGTAATTTATGGAAAAATTAGGAGGGCTTGACGCCAGTTGTGGCAACAGATTTTTTTCTCCTCTTCTCTTCTGGCCACTTTCTTGGCAGGAACCTTCTTCTTTGAAGCCGCCTTCTACACTCTATATATGGGTTAACTGAAGCACTTAGCAGAGGACTCAAGTGTCACTATTATCTAATTCACAAACTTATCACCATCTTATTATTGTTTGTGACATGACTTCACATGCACCTGCCGGTAATAAAAATTAAACTGGAAGGGAAGTTGGTAAGATTTGGGCAATATAGCCAATGTAATTCAAGTCATCATCATCATCATCAACATCATCAACATAATCATCATCATCATCATCATCCCACATGTTTAACATTAGGGTAACAATGCACAGTGTAGCTATTATTTACTAGACATTATACAAGAAAAGTTAACTTGGTGTCCCTCCAGGGCCAATGATGATCCCTATGGGAGACATGGGCAAGTAAAAGCAAATAAATGAAATAAATTGCTGCCATTCCTCCAGGGCTCAAGAAACCCTACCGGAGGCAGGGGCATGCAAACATCAAATAAATGAATTACATGATTGCTGGTGTCCCTCCAATGCACATGGAAACCCTAAGGGAGGTTTGGGGGATATATACAAATGGAATACATTTATAAAAACAATGACTGTGAACTACAATCTGTCACATGCACCAATAAGTATATCAGGAAATACCAACAACAGAATTAACAAAAATGTCTTGAACTTCTTCTATCAATGTTCAGAGAATTTTTTTTTTAAAAGTGGGATAAAAGTATTTAAACAGAAACTGACTGCACAAAATAGCGATAGCTAGATCCCCAACCACATGGCCAGTGAAGAAGACATGGAGAACAAAGACAAAATGGCCACCAGGCATATACACACACACCGGTTCCACAAAATAGTGCTTGAAGCATTGGCAGTAGAAGTGGAAGCATGGATAACAAAGATTAATGGCCACCACAAACACACACTGGCTTCTCAAAGTGGCTAACAGCAAAGAAGGAGGTGTGGAGAACAAAGAACATATTTGCCCAACCACAACCAGTCCAAGGCACATCAATTACCCCTCCAAAAAGCTTTCAAAAGATAGAGAAAAAATTAAGGCACAGTATCAACCATGGCACACATACACAAACTCACAAAACAATAGTGGGTAAGCACATGGGAAGAAGGTGGCTGAGATCAAAGGAACATGTCTGGCTACTTAGGCCTGGACTCAAGGCGCTACCCCAACCCTAGCCACAAACAGGAATGTGCAGAAAAGAATATATCCTACTTTTTGCTTTTTAGACCAAGGCCACACCTCAGTCCTGAGCCTACTCGACCTCTCTTCAGCCTTTGACACTGTCTCCCACCGCACACTCACCACCAGACTCCTCGACGCTGGCATACAGGCAGCAACACACGACTGGCTCCGCTCCTTCCTCACCGGCAGAGCCCAAAGAATCAGACTGCCACCTTTCCTCTCCGAACATACAAAAATCAACTGCAGAGTACCCCAAGCCACATGCTCTTCAACATCCATATGACCCCCCTTGCTGCCATTGTCAGACAGCACAGACGCAGCATAGTATCCTACGCGGACATCCTCTCCCTCACCAAGGACCCCATCACCTCCAGAGTCCAGACTCAACTTCCAGGAAGGAGTGAAGGACGTTGCATCCTGGATGAGCAGTAGCTGCCTGAAGATCAACTCGGAGAAGACAGAGGTCCTCGTCCTCGGATCCTCCCCCTCTGCATAGGACAACACCTGGTGACCCACTGCCCTCGGCAACCTCCCACCCCCACAGACCATGCCCGAAACCTCAGCATCATACTCAACTCCTCCATCTACATGAACCGACAAGTCAACACCGTTGCATCCTCCGAAAGATCTTCAAATGGATCCTCCAGAATCAAGGAACACCATCACCTATGCACTCATAACGAGCAGATGGACTACGGAAACACCCTCTACACCGGGATCAACAAATCTCTGCTCCACAAACTCCAGACCATACAGAACACCGCAGCCAGACTCGTCCTCGGCATCCTTTGACACAAACACATCACCTAACACCTACGTAACCGCCACTGGCTCCCCATTGAGAAGAGAGTAACTTTCAAGATACTCACTCACACCAAGAAATGCTTCCACCACACCAGATCCCAATATCTCCTTCCACATACCCCAGAGGAACCTCCGATCCACCGACCTGGCCGAATCCCCGCTCATCCACAGACAGAGCAAAAACAGGCAGAAGAACCTTCTCCTACTTCCTGGCCAAGACCTGGAACGAGCTCCCAATCAACATCAGGCATGGCCGAACCCCCGCGCATCCACAGAGCAAAAACAGGAGGAAGAACCTTCTACATCCTGGCCAAGACCTGTAACGAGCTTCCAATCGACATCAGGCACATCTTCAGGAAGACCCTCAACACCTGGCTCTTCGACTGACCGGAGCTGCTTCCCCCGAGCGCCTTGAGACCCTCACAGGTGAGTAGCATGCTTAAAAATAATCCCTGATTGATTGATATCAGAGCCATCAAATACAAAGACTAGTCCTACCCTGTAGCACAACATTTTAAAGAAGATCATGAGAGCAGGGTAGAAGATCTTACATATTTTGTTCTTGACCAGGTCCTGGTGAGTTTCAGAGGTGGATATAGAGAGCCTTGACAACTAGAATCCAGGCATATCCTCAGGTTTAACAGGAAAGTACTAACAGGTTCAAATATTGAAGAAGAGTTATATATTCATCTTTAGACAGAGATATATTGACCAAATAATACTAAACAAGACTCCGGCCAGTCATCAAGCTAAAAAAAGACATGTATTTTAGGTTAGTGGGATTAATGGCTCTATAGCACATGAGCACTTTAGAGTCACTTTTAAAGATTTTTTTGTTTAAATATTTAAGTTCATCAATTTGTGCAAATGTATTTGAAATGGTAATGTTTCAGATGATACTGGCAGAATGCGTGTTTTGTGCTCGGACGATGTTGGGTTTCACATGCACAGGTTTGCGCATTTAATATTGCACTTTATTTGGGAGTAGCTTAGGACACTTGCCCACAAATCTCCCGGCTGCTATTTGTGATTGAGTATCATACTATATTGCACGACTTTGGTTTATGAATATCAAAAGTGTGAATAGTATTTAATTTATTGTACAATTGATTATTAATTAATGTTATGTTTACATTTATCAATGTATTTAATTTGGAATGCTCAAAATCCCCAAAAGTTGCTGACAAGTAATTTATTTTGGGCCTATTTTTGAATTTAGTTTTAGTTGAATACGTCACACAAAATGATGTCCGACAGTTGTTGCGAAAAAAGCCGTTTTGATGGTCGAAACGCATTGCCAGAGCCACAAATAAACTTGTTCATCTTGTGCACTCGAGCGTGCTGGAGCCTGTTCGTGGATTGGAAAATGGGCATAGTGAAATATATATATATATATAAAACAAAGGTTACAAGGACATTATAGTTAGGCAATATAATTTAAAAACCTTAGAACTTCACTACAAAAACCAAAGGTTACAGGGACTTTATAATTCAGAAATAGAATTTAAAAAACCTTAGAAATTCACTGCAAAAACCAAAGGTTACAGGGACGTTATAGTTAGGCTCAGATTTCACTCATACAAAACCTTAGGAATTCAGTAGTTATAGTTACCGGAGCTAACCATAACTTATGCCGCTGCAATGTACTGCTTATGACCTCACATGTTACACCACTTAAGGCATGGTCAGTGACAATACTGATGGCATCTCAAATGACATCACTGTTGGCATCACTGATGACATTATTCAAGGAACCATGTACACCCCCATACAACCTCTCATATACCCACTTCCACACAACCACACCCATTCAGAGACCCATACAAGTACTCACACAACCGGTTACCGATGCATAGAGCCACACACACATCCATTCACTCATACAGCCACTCAGAAAACCACTAAATCACCCACAAAGCTACTCATGCACCCACTCATACACCAATGCAGCCACTCACACATCCAGTTATACAGACATAGACACTAACACACCCACTCATATACCCATACAGCCACTAACACACTGAGTCAGTAACCCATATAGCTACTCAACCACCTACTTAATCACCCATACATGTCACTCACACAGCAACTCGCTCACTTGCAGTTACTCACAGACCCACACACTTCCTCATACTGATACTATCACATGTATTCACTCAACTATACAGTCACTGACACAGGCACACACACTCACCCATACTGCCACTCACATTCACTCACTTATCCATACAGCCACTCACATACCACATCACAGATCTATGCTGCCTCTCACATACCCACCCACTCACTCACCCATAAACCACTGACACAGCTATCACTCACTCACACACAGACTCACACACCCACACACACACACACACACACCAGTACAGCCATTCACACAGCAACTCACTCACCTCTACAACGACTCACTCATCCATAAAGCCACTCAGATACCTACTGAAACATGGATACACACAGTCACACAGCCACTCACATAATATATTTTACAAATTGTATCACTCAGTAGTACACAAATTATACTCATTTAACTTTTGTAGTGGGCGTGTGCATGCCTGAGTTTGTCTTTGAGTGGGAGTGGTGCTATGGATTTTGGGCATTTGCATACTTAGGGTATTTAGAAGGGAGAACCATGGACTCTGCTCTCACTAGGAGATGACAGAAAGAACCCAATTGTCACAGTCACTACAGAAGAGATTGTGCTCAGATCCATGTACGACTCATTCACCTCCAATCAGGATTTCAAAGTGGAATTGCAGAGGAAACACACTTGCTTTGCCAAGTCTAAGTAGTTAGGATAATTTGTCATTTACAGAAGTGTAGGCCTGGGCAGAGTTTGCAGAGTTTCACTCCCCAGAATTCTACTGAGTCATCCCAAAACTCAGTAGAATTCCACAGAGTTCCATGAGCGGCGGAGTTCCCCTTTAATCATTACACGTGCTTATTCATGCACCCTTGGAATACACAATCACACGCACCTCAATGTACACACAAGATGAATTTTGTAGGTTTTGCTTTCTTTTGAAATCAGATATATCTTCAGCTTTCATCTTTCAGAGGTAAGATCCACCAAAAAGACAAAACATAAGCAAAAGGACTGCACGTGGCCACCAAAACTGACAAGAGGCACATAAGTCTGAGAAGACTGCATCTATGCTTGCCTGATCCACAAGGCACCTACAGGGGAGTACCCAGCCTAAAGCATACCGCTGTTTCAAGGCACCCTAATGCATCAACGGACTCTAGTTCTTCAACACCCATGCTACAGGTCACTCAGGCTTCAGTTCCAGTCTGCACCAGTCTCGGCTTTAGTGCTCCATCACCATGCCCCCTTGTGCAAATCGCGGTTCTAGTACTCTGCCCATCAGTATACCAAAGGACGAGCACTCGCTCAATGCACATGAGAAAGCTAGCACTCTTTTCACTTATTCACACCAGATTCTAACAGCCTGCCCCTTCGTGTGTCCTGGGCTTGTATCCCCATCATTGGTGCTCATCTTTAGAGTATTTGCCTCTGGCACACCTTAGGCCCTAGCACTGCTGCCCCTCCCCAAAAGTACACTGTGTCCTCCTAAAACATGTCTCAGATGGCACAATAGTGTCTTGTATCTTTGTCCTCTCTCTACCAAAGGATCTACCACCTGCCCCTTAAGGCACCTATGCTTGTCACTCTGAGCCGCTGTTTGTACCTCAAGTCTCGCACTATGGGCCAGATGTATCAAGATTCCCTTTTGCGAATCCTAAATAGCGATTTTTTGCGAAACGCTATTTAGAATTCGCAAAACGGAATGTATGTACAAAATCGCTATTTTTTAGCGATCCCTTATTATTCTTTATTTGCGAATTCGCATTTTGCGAATTCGCAAATAAAGAATAATTTCCAATGCATTCCTATGGGCCAGGAGGCCCATAGGAATGATAGTGCAATAATTCTCAAATTGCGAATTCGCAATTTGCTAATCGCAATTTGAGAATTATTTCAAGGGTGCAGGGGTGTCTCAAAGACACCCTGCTGCACCCCTGAAATTTACATGTGTGTGCATGTGGCACACATACATGCCCTATGGGCGTGTATGTGTGTCACATGCCACAATCACAAATGCCAAATAGGACATTTTTAAAAGAAATCGCAAATTACCACCAAGTACAAGTTGGTGGTAATTTGCGATTTCTTAACTCAAAATCGCAATTTCAAAATGTGTCATACAGATCATTTAAAGAATCGCAAAATTTGTGATTCCTTAAATGCTATGGCAAAATAAGGAATCGCAAATAATTGCGATTCCTTAAATTGCGATTTTTTCATACATATGAAAAAATGCAAATCGGCTGTTTGCGAGTCGCAAAGGCCTAAATTCTGCGAATTTCGGCCTTTGCGAGTCGCAAAACCCTTGATACATCTGGCCCTATGTCCCTAAGCACCCCCAAATCTGTAACACCAATCCTGACCCCAAAGGTAGCACATTAGTCTTTAGTGCACTGCCTTCTTCATGTATGTCGATAAACTAAAAGATCAAGAAACCTACTTTTAGGGGCTCTGCCCCTCAACGCGGAGCCCACAACAGTATTAGGTTATTCTAGCCTGGTCTGAGTGCACAAGTTCTGCCTGCGCAGTGTACTGCATGCTACTACCCAACAGTGCACAATTAAGCTCTATGCACTCTATGCCCCTCAAATTTGCCTTTCAGCCCAACGTAGGCTTTGCCACCCTGTCTTCTCCACCTACCCTAGACTCCATCATCCCGACACACATGTGCACCATCTTCACCTGCCCACACAAGCTCAGTTCCTCTTCTGCACACAAACTTTCCCCAGACACCGTATGCCCCCAACATGTGGATCACAGTTCGCATACTTTTTTTAATGTACTTTTCCACTGGTTGTCAGACCATACCATTAAATGAAATTCCCCTCCTACCCGTTCCAAAAATTATTGCGGGGTGCTTTCAAAACATGGGTTTTCAAGATAGGCAGAATTCACAAAAGAAGCAAAAATACCATTTTCCTCGAGCTATGCCACGCCGTTGGCAAGTGTACACTGTAGATATGCTAAAACAGCAGGTTCAGAGCATTCTGAGCAGAAATACGTGTAACCTGCAGGTGAGTGTTCACCTTCTGGCAGTGCATGCTAAATCTTTTGCCCTTTCAGGATGAATAAAAGTGACCTGGAAGAAACAACATAAATACAAAAAAACTACTGTTGCAAGTAGAACTATAAAATAAATAGTATCGTACACCACGTGCACTCTTGAACAGGGTGGTAACACTGTTGGTGTCTTATTATGGAACACAAAGATGCTGCTCCTCTGCAGTAAAGACAATACATACAGGTGTCCAAGTAAACAAACAAAAGGCGATCAAATGTGCGAATCATCTACATACCAAATGATCAGCTTGAATCATCTAATATTTACCTATACCCCGTCGTACCGCCCACTTCAACTGCAGACAGGAGTAATCACTGAGTCTCAGAGCTATGGGTTATGGGCAGGCTTTTCTCTACTCAGATATTGCCTTCTTTTCTATAACATCGCAAAACTTGCTATTCAGCACCTTAGTGCAGAGAAATAAATGTCATCTTCTGAAGCCAGGCTTTGTGGTGACTGCGCTGCAAATCCAGTGGCACACGAGGTGCGGTGGCTCTCAGGCTGTCCAAACTTAACTGTCCAAACTATCCATGGATGGTCCGCTGTTTGATATGAAAATTCGCTGTCCATTGTTACTCCTTTAACAGACATCCCGTGGGTACAGGGAGAAGGGCCACAGCTTTAGACACCCAAGTGCGCCCGACTAATTAGGCAGATGGAAACATATGTTATTAGCGGTAAGCAATGGGTCAGGAGCTTGGATAGGTTGATAGTCTCTTGCTGTGGTATTGGGTGCTGGACTCCAGCCAGATTCTTCTTTGACTATGGGGCTGGAGTGATTGTGTAAAGGCCCAAGACAGGTCGTGGAAATCTTAACGGGGTGTTTATTAGCTACGTCGCCTGGGAAAATGCACAAGCTTCTGACACAGAATCTAGCTGCTGCACGTCCATCCATTTAACTATAGGCAGAGATGAGCCATGCTGTTTGCTTCCTTGTCAATTGCCTGTCACTTTTGTGTCGTGTCGGTAGCTGGCTCTAGGTACCCAGCATTTCCGTAAGATCCATGGAAGGTGCCTCAAAGTATGGGTGAGTAAATGTGTATTCCTGAACCCCGTGCACCAAGCAGAGCACGGAGTTACAAAAACTCTGTGAACTCCACCGGCAGATTAGGGTTCACAGCCACCCACAGAAGTGGAGCTTCAACTTGGGTACCTGTTAATATTATATTTGAAAATGCTGCCCATTGAGGTTTTCTTTTTGTGAAATGAGTATCGGAACCAGAATGGAACCACACCAGCGTATTTAGCCAAGAAGAGGCCACAGCTTTGCACGAAATGTCTACTCAACTGGAGTACTTTCTACTGGATAGTTAGTAAGGGCTACCTAGTTGGGTAAATGTCTAATGCACATTCTACACTACAGCTGCGCAGAAGCACTGGTCACCTTCTATGCTTGTAAATTTTGGCAAAGTGATTGTTCCTCGAGCGTCTTCATACAGAAATCTGTGATGACATGAATTCTTGTATATTGACGACGACGAGACTACAAAGAGTTGAATCGCCAACACACAAGATTACTTCCTCTTAATTATATAGATAATAACTATAACTACCTATTGGCAACTGCCAGTAGGCCATAGATATATTTATATAGAGAGATTCTGCATTTAATCGTTTTAACCCTGAATACGTATCCCTGTATTTAAAAGGTGCGTCCCTTCTAAAAGTCAATAATGGAGAGAAATGACACAGAAGCATCATTGATGTCCTCCTTCCTGGGCCCATTTCAGCCCCGGGGACCCCATCCCGGGGGCTAGCCTAAGTTCATTGGGGAAGGGGGGTTGTGTGGCCTTCCTCACCTGCCCGATTTCAACCTCGGAGACAACATCTCCTGGGACCCAGCCAAAATGTAATGGGGAGGGAGACTGCATGCACCCCCTCCCCCCCCAAGTGGCCAACAACAGGGGATGACTTAGATCAGTGACTCACACCTGAAGTCATTGACTCACACCTGAAATATGAGTTTGAATTTGAGTTTGTAGAGGCTCTTCCCCCTTTCTTGTTGTCTTTTGCTATGCTCGTGTTCAGGTTGAATTTTGCCAACACTTCTTTACTTGCTCGACATTCACCAGGTCTTTGCCTCTGTTCAATTCTTTTGAGGCCATCACTGACTGTTCAATCCCTCTTGCGATTTCTATGGTCTCATGTAGAATTGGATTTCGACAACACAACAATATTTCCTGAACATGTTTTTCATGATAATTAACTACAATCTGAACTCTAAAATAATTATCTAAATTGTCATTGAATTCACACATAGAGGCCAGGACTCTCAATTCTGCCAACTGATTCATATTGAGATTGTTAACGAGTAAAACATCTTTGGCGTTCCACAATTACACTTATGTCATCCTTGCAATCGATGCGTAGACTGTTGACAGCTTCTATGTAGACATTCCATTCTGCATCAGGTGGGGTAATGGCCATAGGCAGATGCAAAAAAATATTTGCCCCTCTGCACCTAAAATATTGTACAGTAACGTTAGTTTCTATACAGGGCTGAATTTGTCTCCATCAATTGCAATTATATATCTATGAATGTTTTTACACCATTGCATCCACTTACATTGATGTATTCCTGGCTCAGCCAGAAAAGGTGTGGGAAGGTTGGCATTCTGCATGACTATGCTCATCCTAGCAGAACAGAACAGTGATAATCAGTGAGCAGTTAAACGTATTGTACCGTGCTGTACTAAAAGAGAGACACACTAAATGAAGGAGTAGAAGCCTGAAATTAGACAATTGACACTATATATTGACAATAATGCACTAAACAATGTTGAGGGGGGGGGGGGGGTCAGAGATTTTGACCAATCTAGGTCAGAGTCTGAAATCAATGTTAAATGAAATGACTGGTCAATAGACCAGAGCTTTGCTCCTCCAATGTTACATGCAATGATTAGTCAATAGATAGTCTGAATACCAAACACATCGCTGCTCCTCCTAGGGGCGTGTCACTTCAGTGTATTCAGCCAGCCTGGGATAAGTGGTCACGGAGAGGGCACGAGGTAAGTGTAAATCTTTTACAGCACCCTTATTTATTGTATCTTCTCGTATTTCAAGACTCATTCTGAGATGCGAGCAACCGTGGGTTACATGCACTGCTGTTAATAAGGCGAACAGCATTGTCTTGTGTTGTTCCCTTGAAAAGAAGACTTTGTATGTGTGTGCTTTCATGTACGCCCTGTGCCTTCTCATGCTGTTTCCTCTCAGGTTGAAGCAGCCTGCAATTATGATGCACCATCTTCAGGGTGATCTTCACCACTGTTGCTTCCCTCACCCTCAGTGAAACTTGAGGCTGCCTATCGCTGTCTCTGGCGTATAACTATCGCGTGTCTTCATCCTTATTTTGTATTTTTTTTTATTTTATAAGGTTTTATATAGCGCAGACCAGATCCCGAGGGAAATCAGAGCGCTTTCAGAAGAACGGTTGTAGTCACAACTTAACCCACAAGTCTGTTAAAGTTTGTCTGCTTAGCCTGCGTGTCTTTCGGGCTCTTATGGCCTGAAAAGGCACTAGCGGTCTTTCCCTAGAGACCATAGCAGCCTTTAAACCACTGCAACCAAGTTTAGCGAGAGATCAAACAGCGCATGCCGATCTACAGTTCTCTCACCAAGGGCTGAAGTATGTTTTGTGGCACGTCATCCTGGTGCCGTCCGTGAGACTTGGGTTTAGGATCTCCTCATCGCCAAAACATATTACATCGAATAACACGAGACTGAGATGCAATATTTAGGTTTTGTTGCTTTATTCTTAGTAAAACACGGACAGCACATGGCGATTCGCTTGACTGCTTCAGATGCTGTCTCAACTGCCATGATCTGTAACATTCAAATGAAATATCATGGGAGCATTCCAGTTCAGAACATAATACCTACTTAACCACAATATCCAAAAAGCATAATCTCTGCACTATAATGTATAATCCTGCCAAATTTCATGTAAATCCATCAAGCCTTTTTTGTGCTCTGTCAAATACAATAGACTATGGAAAATGCATTGGTAGAAACACGCATTTTGGGATCCCCTTTTATCCTTGCACCCTCCTAACGATTCACCACAACCATTTACATCATCTAAAAATGTAGCAAATGCTATAGGTCTGGAAAGTTTTGCGGGGATCTGTCGAATGGGGAAAAGTTATTGGGGGACAAATATCAGAGAATTTCCTATCTTCAGCAATGCTAACTATAACTACAGAGTGGAATTCAGATTTGCTGTGATTTGTTTCCTTTTATCTATTGTATTTGTTTATTGGTTTACATAATCATGTGGCTAAAAATGTGTCTTTTAGTTGTTCATGTAGCAATTCAGAAACTTTCATTTGAAGTCTAGTTTGTTTTTTGGGCTTCCTTTCTACTCTTAGTAGTATTGTGCTACATATGAAGGCCAAAGTGAATGAAAGCCTATTATTGTTGTTATAAAAATTATGATCATTATGTTTTTGTAATGGCCAATTATCATGTGCTTCATATAGTTGCAAAGCAGTACATAAGAACAATGGTTTTTGTTTGGCTTGTTTCGCACAGTTGTATTTTGTGAGCCAGAGACCATGCAAAAAATGTATGCAGATTGAGATGTATTTTATCCATTATGCATATGTCTATAGGTCTCCATTAGCATGTGGCCATAATGGGTCTTTCAGTTGTTTCTTTTTTGGGCTTTCTTACTACTTTTTGTAGGATTGGGCTACATATGAAGTGAATAAAAGGCAATCATTGTTATAAAAATGAAGATTACTTTTTTTCCTAGTGGGTAATTATCATGTCCTCCAAATAGTAGTGTGTGTGGCTCGCTGCTAGGTACATTTTTCATTGTGTTGCACAGGGGTGCATAAGAAAGAAAGATGTTTTTTCTTTGGTTTATTTGGCCAGTTTTATTTTGTGAGCCAAAAGCATGCAAAGAAAACTTATCTAGATTAAGATGTATTCTATTTGCTGTATATTTGTTTATAGGTTTCCATTAGCATGTGACCATTAATGGTCTTTCAGTTGTTCATGTAGTAAATCTGACATTTCACATATGAAGTCTTGTTTATTTTTTGGGCTTCCTTCCTTGCTACTTTTAGTGGCTACAAAATATCACTAAGTTGAAAACTGTTATAACTTAAAAATGTACTTATTCTTCTTCCCTGCACTGCCCCTCAGAATCATCTGAGCCCCTAAAATGTAATATTGAAAAATTTAATCAAAATCAAGCTGATGGTTTTCGTGCTATGCAAAATACCAAAGTCTTTGGAAAATGCATTGATTTCAACCCCGTTTTGAGAACCCCCTTTTTCGTTGCACCCCCTTGACCAAACACAATGGAATTTGCAGTTCTCCCAAAATGAAATGGGGAAGCAGGTCTACAAAATTTGGCGTACATTCATCAAATGGGTGCAAATTTATGAACAGGCAAAATTCTGAAAAAGCCCTATCTCTGGTCACCCTAACTATAACTACAAAGTAAGTAATATATGTGCATTTGTATATCTATCATGATCATTATAGCAATACAATAATTGGAGGAATAGCTGAAAATAATCAGGAAAGGACCCTAAATAATTTAAAAAAAGGAGCCAACACGTGTTTTCAGTGTGCTGCCGCTTTCTCAGGGCTCTCATACAATCTCAATCGCCACCGCTGATACTCTCATGAACACATACCGATTTATTATCTCGACATTATACAGACTCATCTCTATTGCAAACTCCATGTCACCACTTCATATCCTACGAACAACATCTACAGAAAGTCTTAGCTCCACAGTTCGTACTGCTGTGTCATGACATGGGTTTGCAGTAGTGTTAAGCCTGTAAAATGTGGAGATTGGCAGTTTTAGAACCATGGAGGTTTACAGTGGGTGAGCAAGTCCCTGCCATCTTCTTTGTTAATAGCAATACAAGTGGAGCACATCAATTCGACATGCAGGTAACCTTTGGCCATAATCTATTTCTGGACATCCACCTCCCTCCTTCAGTATGTGAACGGCCATCACACACCAGGTTCACTTTCTATCTTCGAGTTTGGACGCGTCCTGAGACTCTGCCCCCTTAACATGTGTGGGGATTGTGACTACACATAGATTCACGCTTCATGCTAAGTCTTGAACCTATTCTGTGCCTCAACATCTTCCAGCCTTCATGTTGATACACCCTACACTTGCTAAATGCACCTTGGCCAAGGTTATATGCCTTTTCTGGGGCATATTCCCTCATTCTTTATTTATTTATTTTACAGTTTTCTAAAGTAAAGGCACCTGAATGCTCATTCAACAGCATTGTCCATCAAAGCATATTTTTAATGTATATTAAAACATGATTTCTGATGGGCAGTAGGAAAAACTAGAAGTAGCTGAAACAAGTAGGTTTTATTTTCTTAAGCTTAAGAAGGGGGGGCATCCTAAAGGGACAGGCCAAGTGGAGGACTTTAAACAACCAGCAGTTTCTTAAGAAAAGTCAGCGGTGCTCGCAGCATCGAGAGAGATCTAGCCGTGCCCTATAAAACTAAACACATCCACTGTGTGCCTGACAATTGTGCAATGATTATCTCTCAGGATACCATACACGTTATCCAGGACCTACCTGTACCCTATAAATCGTAAGTGGCAGCAGGGCATTTTTTCAATTACAATTCTATTATTTGACTGTTTTATGCCTTTACAAAAAATTTGCATTTTCCAAGCCCTGTTAAACACAATTTAAAACTTGTATCTTTAAACAAATACCTTTAACACCATATATTTACACACATTATGGCATAGTGCAAGCCTCGTCTTTCAGGAAGCCACTCCTGCCTGCATAGCACTGTGGCAAATCAAATCAAATCAAACAGCATTTGCAAAGTGTAACACTGTCACCCTCACTGTCTCCATCGAAGAGCCAGGTCTTGAGACTCTTTCTGAAGTCTGTCAGCAAGGAGGCAGTGCAGAGCTGGAGGGACAGATCGTTCCAGGTCTTGGCAGCGATGTAGGAGAAGTAGCGGCCACTGCTACGGCTGCAACAGATGTGCCACGGGCTGGCCGAGCTCTTTGTTAGGGCCTGTTTCGGTTCCCAGTCTGACCCTGCTCTATAAGAATTCCCAATGTCATAAAGTGGAGAATAGGACAATTACACTGAACACCTATGACTAAGGGGAGAGGGGTGGTGGGGGGGAGTGAGCGCACTCAATCCCAGAAAAGCAAACTGCAGACTGCGGGTCAGGTAACTACAGAGGATGTGCACATACTGCGGGTGGCGGGTAGGCATGGAGATCGATGGGGGGTGGGGGGGTGTTAAGGGCATAGGCACACCCATACAAACCACTGCACTCATAGAGCATAATGCGCATGTTAGGTGGAGCTATCACCACTGTCAAGGCCCCCCGCAGTGTAGAGAGGATGTTATCTCTAGCAGTCACAATGGGTCTCTTCTAAGCACCACCTCTCATCGGATCGCTATAGCCTCCACCTCTTCCTATGTAATGATAGGAGTCTGCCAAAGCACTGCGCTCGAAAGCAGTTCAGCTTTTCAGTGCATTGCTATCAGACGACCCAGATCAATGAATAGATTTACAGCACCACCTGCCTTTCGGCTCACCTAAGACCCAGCACACAACTAGAAGTCTCGACTATGACCAAATGGTCAGTGACCCGGGTCAGAACCATACATACCTCTGCTCATAACGTGCATGTGTGCGGGCTTGTCCTGAACATGTGCAGCATGTTTGCTGTGGGGGGCGCAGCAGTAAGGGCAATCAGGGGCCACCTCAGGGTATATTCTATGTAAGTTGGTCTGGGTAAGATAAGCTCTATGCAAAATGTTGTCGTATGTGAGTTGGAAGCAGGTGTAGTGGGAACACTTGTACAGGTTTGCTAATGTTCTATCCCATTCCTTCTGAGACATTTAAAGGCCTAAATCACACTCCTAAGGGTGCCTGAGGGGCGGTAATGGGTCTTAAGGCAAGCTCAAAAGTGCTTTAGAAAGGCAGACCTCTCTGCTCTACCGGGAAATCAAATGGAATGAGTGCGCCCTCCTGAAATAGATCTCTGACGGTTGATACTCCCACAGAGTTCCATAGCGCCCTCCTCTTCTGACAAGTTGCATCTCGAAAAGTCCAGATGCCGTGCAAGAGAATCTCAGGAGCATATGAAGAAGCATACGGCGTGAGCTGGGAGGAAATAGTTCCCTCACGAAGATGGGCACTCCAATCTGCAGGTCCTCACCTACTTCTCCCAGGTTAAACCCGGCCAACCAGCGGGCCAGCCACCTAAGCTGGGCAGCCGATAACAATTTTCGAACACCGGGGCACTCAGTCCCCCACACTCGGTTGTAAGCAGCAGTTTATGTAACACCAACCTAGGTCTTCTTCGTTCCTGAAGAGGCCACAGAGCATCGCATTCAACGTACAAACGTACGGCGGGGGTGCTCAGTGGCAAATTTATGAACAAATATAGGAGACGCGGTAACATCACCATTTTAGGAGGGCCACGCAACCCTGCACCATGAGCAGGAGAGAACACCAAAAGGCAATCTGAGGTCGTAAGGAAGATATCGCTCTCATGAGATTGCCTTTGATTAAATCTTGAGGGGCGAGAAAAATATTAATACTCCTGTAGGGAAAAGTTCTCAGCTCCTACCTGACCACATGCATACCGACCACAATGTTATGCGGAGGGCACTCCGGATGAATCGGTAACAGGCAAGATTTAGCCCAATTGACCCCAAAAACCAAGGTGACTCTCAACGTATCTTGGATGTGTGCAATCTCCAGTATCCCATCATGGACATCCTTTATGTATACGAGGATAACGTCGGGGTCATAGGGAGATGATTTTCATGTCTCTGTGCAGAGGAATACCCCACCCAGCTCCAGAGTGCTGGAGATGCTGTGCCAGGGGTTTCTTCGTAAGACCAAACAGCAAATGGGAGAGGGACGAGAGATCCTCCGGCCTATCTTTAACCTGGCTGCTGGGCCAGCGTACAGATGTTTCATCAGCCCAACAGGCTACCCTGGATGCCCATCTTGTGTAAGACTTCGAACAAGTAATCCCAGTCCAGAGTACCAAAACCTTCTCAAGGTTCAGCCCTAAGCAAGCGGAGTATGGCTATGATGCGGGTCCTCCCTCTAATATTCTATGCAACCGGCAGAGGTTGAAGGTCATGGATCTGCCCGTGATAAAATTGTTCTGTCACGGTGGACCAGTGTCGGCATGTGTACCAAAGATTGTGAGGATTGCTAATCTTATAGTCAGTACCCATCAGCGACAGTGGATATTAGTTGAGTCTTGTAAGGGATCTTGCCCAGGCTTGGGGAGGGACACCAGGAAGGCTTCATTCATGGATGGTGGCAAATTCCCTGCCACAAGAGCAGCCCAGTATGTTTCCGCCAATTTAGGGGCCAATAGGGCTTTATAAGCCTTATAAAGTTCAATAGGCAGGCCGTCCAGGTCGGGGGTTTTGCAAGTAGGGGAGTCCCGTATAGCACCCATAATTTTCTGCTCCGTTATCAGGCCACACATGCCCTACCCCAACCCTGCTGGCACCTCTTGCAGCCGTACATCAGTTAAGTAATCCGGGACCAACATTTGTTGTATATGTAGATTGCATTGTGAACCACCTCCTGTGTGGTGGCGATAGTGTCTGGGGAATCCCGGAAGGCGGTCACCGGTACAATATCAGCTGAACTCCGTAACAACCATGCCTGCAATTGCCCCAGCTTTTCTCCTTCCTCATGGATCCTTGCTTGATACGCCTTATAATCCACGCAACTCACTGAGTCTAGTAGTTAGGCATGGCAGTTCATAGCATCAACAAAGGCCACCCTAGCAGTCTCATTGCCAATCTTGCAGTTCAAAGACAATGGTCTCAGACAATTATTTCTAATCAATCAATGATTACCTTCACTTAGTCATGGGGCATGTCCAATAAATCAGCCCAAGTACATTCAATGATAATACCATCAAATCAGAAAAAGCAACAGCACTAATTATAAATAAGGGCAATTTTAATTCATTGCAATCATGGCTATCTCCGTGTACAGCAGGAGAAATTTGGTTGCCCAAACTAGATTATGTGCAAGAAACAGAATATAGTGTGTTAAGATAGAAAAGTATAAAAAGAGCATAGACTTAAGAGAATTTTTAAATTTAAATACACAAGCAATAAATTTACACAGTGAACAATTTACAAATGGCCTGGCGTGTGATGTTTTCAAAATAATTTCTTTTGGAGACAATGCTTCCAACTTTAAATTGCGCACAAGAAGAGAGTCTAACAACATCCAGGACAATGATTCTATGGCGTCGACGTTTCGACTCGTCTTTGAGGCCTTATGGAGAGTTAAACCTTGGCCAGCGAGTCTTCATCAGGACTAATAGTGTGGGCAGCCAGAAGAGTAGCAAGGCCCTAGTCAATGTAGGTGGCAGGGAGGGGTTGTATATTTCAATCTCACACCCAAAATTAGGGGGTTACTGCCTTATTCACAAGGTGAGTCTAGGTAGTAAACCAGACTCACTCGGAACTAAACGCCGAACGGGGACAGACTACTTAACTGATATTCAACCAGCGGCGTGTACCGACGGACGCTTGCACAATATTCCCATTTCCCTTTTATCCTCATGTTGGCCGATTGAAGGGGCCGTTGGAAGTTGGAATGGGACCGGATTAATTCCCTATGAATATTGAGTGAGCAGAGAATTAATTGCCTGCAGGATTGGACTTAATTTACTACCTAGACTCACCTTGTGAATAAGGCAGTAACCCCCTAATTTTGGGTGTGAGATTGAAATATACAACCCCTCCCTGCCACCTACATTGACTAGGGCCTTGGTACTCTTCTGGCTGCCCACACTATTAGTCCTGATGAAGACTCGCTGGCCAAGGTTTAACTCTCCATAAGGCCTCAAAGACGAGTCGAAACGTCGACGCCATAGAATCATTGTCCTGGATGTTGTTAGACTCTCTTCTTGTGCGCAATTTAAAGTTGGAAGCATTGTCTCCAAAAGAAATTATTTTGAAAACATCACACGCCAGGCCATTTGTAAATTGTTCACTGTGTAAATTTATTGCTTGTGTATTTAAATTTAAAAATTCTCTTAAGTCTATGCTCTTTTTATACTTTTCTATCTTAACACACTATATTCTGTTTCTTGCACATAATCTAGTTTGGGCAACCAAATTTCTCCTGCTGTACACGGAGATAGCCATGATTGCAATGAATTAAAATTGCCCTTATTTATCATTAGTGCTGTTGCTTTTTCTGATTTGATGGTATTATCATTGAATGTACTTGGGCTGATTTATTGGACATGCCCCATGACTAAGTGAAGGTAATCATTGATTGATTAGAAATAATTGTCTGAGACCATTGTCTTTGAACTGCATTTACTACCCGGGTCTCTTTGACACTCTGGGTTACCCCATTGTATTAATGGTTTCATTGCCAATCTTAGCCTGATCAAGGCCTCAACACGAGGATTGCACTTGAAGGAGGCCCAAATAAATTGTGCCCTGGGCTCCTATAATCACATGTATGCAATGCCCCCATAAAACAGTTTTTAATGCGTCCAATTCTATCAGCCGCATGGAAGCTACTTTACTGTTCTCTGTTATGGAAGCGACGAGTGTATCGTGGACCGAGTTCTAGCACCATGAGTTGTAGGCGTCCTGTGAGCACCAGTGGGATGGAACTGCCCCAAGCATTCTGCCATAATAGCAGATTATGATCTGATATGGTCTTTACCAAATATTAGAACACTGGAATGTGGAGCACTCCATTGAATACAATGTAGTACTCCAAGCTTCTACTGGCCGGTAAAAGCAAGTAAATCAACATTCCAATGTTGTTTTACAAAGGCCTCTCAGAGCCTGAGGGGATTTAAACTACCTCGGGCTCCGAGAGGCCTTTGTTTTTTATTGTTAGAACATTCTGCCCTCTAGTGGCAGAATGTGCTAATAGCCTTAAAACGGCCCGTAGTTGGGCTATACTGGCCATTAAAGTCCTGCTCCCTTGTTAAAGGCCCTCACCTTCGGTTCGGGCCTTTAACGCTGGAGCGGGCCTTCAAGGGCGGTATAGCCCACTACGGCGGGCTACAAGGCTATATTCTACTGAAGTGACCTTAAGCTGTTTAGTTAGATGGCAGAGGAAATGATCAAGCCGAACATGGAGTTCATGTACTGAAGAGTAAAAGGAGTATTCCCTAGCACCTGAGTTCACGGCTCACCAGTCGTCCACTAAGGACCAGTAAGTTAGCCACTATGACAAGTAAGTCTACTGTCAATAAGATCAGACGCACCAGATGGGGTGGGCGTTCCTTCTCCTGGAATGCCGCAAATGAATGGAACTCTCTGCCCACTCTCCTTCGTAGTGAACCCAGCCTTTTAAAATTTCGGAAGGTTCTGAAAACCTATCTGTTCGTTTAACTTTCTTCCCCTTGCAATAGTATGACTATACACAGCGCTACGAGGCCTCCGGGTTGTTTGCGCTTTATAAAACCCGATTAATAATAATAATAATAATAATACACATGGTAGTGGCTGGGCAAGTGGGAGGGGTGTAGGGCCTATCCAAGGCAGGCGCTAAAACACAATTAAATCCCCCCAAGTATCCAGGGTAGCTGTGACCAGCGGGTCAGCTGCAGGGAGATGCGCACAAGGAACTGTGCCTGCACAACATTCAGCAAACAGAGGTTCAGGATTTCTCAGCAACACCTCCTTCCACTCAAACCTCCCCACCACAAACACGTCGACCCTCCGGGTCTGTTTCCATCACTGTCTTGAGAAGGCATGCCAGGACAAACCCATATCAACGCTCCCCTATCGTAGCCTGAGTAGTTGTGCAGAAGCATCCCCCCCAACGCTTCTGAAGACTGATGTACTCAAAACTAAGAGAATCCTCGGGTCTAAAATGCTGAGACAGCATCAAGAGGGAAAAAAGTAAAAATAACTAGTCGCTAGTGGGGGAGTCCTTTAATTAGGACGAAATCCCATCACCCACCAAGGTGGCATGCTTCATCATCTGGGATTCTCCTCTTGGCGGAGACTCCTAGCTCTGCCAAGGGGTACAACCCCCTCACTGTGAGGGAGGAGCTCAGGGAAGTTTTTAGGTTTTTACTCTGTGGAGGATGTACTAAATCCTACAGATGAGGAGCTTAAGACTGATTGGGTAGTGGGCGCATTGCAAGAAGAAACTCAAAATGTGAGGTAGGTGGTATTTAAACTAACTACTAGGAGGGAAAAAAACGTTATTGGTACATTCCTAGTGTTAGGGTTAAAACCAGTGCAACTGCAGTATAAAAATGATAGTTACTGCATGTGACAGATAAATCAGGTCAACATGTTTCGGCCTATTTGACCCGTGAAGGTGTCACTACCTTCTTTAGGGTCTACAAGCAATGTGCTACTGCGTTGAGTATGTGAGAAATGGAAAATAATACAAGTAAATGGTAATAAAAATGGATACAAAACCAGTAATCCCACTTTAGGTGTACATGATTTACTGGTTTTACCTGTTAGGTTGCGGATAAGAGCCCTCACCTCAACCTGGACTGTTCCCATGAGGCACAGGGTCAAGGCTGATTTGCATATGGCCATGTCTGAACTGGGGTGGTGTGGAGTGCAAAAAAACGATGGATTTAGGCCCAGATCTCTGTACTGGGGTGAATGTATGACACTGTTCTGCATTCTGTCCATCAATTGTTGTTTTTGTTTGTCACCTCAACCTGGCAACAGCTCAGAGGAGAGGCACCACTCTATCCGTTGGTACCCCGGGCAGTCAAAGAGCTGTGACCGGAGGTCTGTTTCCATCACGGTCTTGAAAAGGCATGCCAGGGCGAACCCATATCAACACTCTGCTTGCGTAGCCTAAGTAGTCGTGTAGAAGCATCCCCTCCAACGCTTCTAAAGACTGATGTACTCCCCGTTCGCCAGGTGAGTTTCCTACAAAAGCCACTGGTACTGAAGGTCTGAGTGGTGTCTGGCATCCATTTACAGTCCTTGGATGTTCCGCGTAATAAATGTTAATTTAGCCATACAGCAAACAAACGGAGATGGAAAAATGAACTTTGCCCCCCCATAGGGATCTCTTACATGTGCTGTAATAAGAATATGAGGAGAGGCTCATTAGAACAACAAAATGGATTCCCAACTCCCAGTTCCATTGAGGCAGTGCAATATCTGGCTGCTCAAACAGTTAACATAATTCTATGAGTTTAGGGGTCCTACCACATAACAATGGAATGGTCGTAGGGTATCCGGCAGGAGGGCAGGAGTATTAGGGAGTATTCACCGTGGGCTATCCGGTGGAATACAGAGAGGGCTCAGTATTAGTTGCAATTTTACAGGGCCTCCACAGTCCAAGAAACGGGGGGGGGCGTCCCCCAGGCACCTGCCCCGCAGCTGCTAGCAAACCAGGAACAAAGTGACCTCCAAATAAATCAAGTCATCAGCCATCTGCGGCATGACAGGGGGAAACAGGGTGGACAATGCACTTAGCTGGGATGTAGTAGAGTTTCCAGCCTGAGAAATGTCCTCAGGGTGATCCACAGCGCCAACCATTTGGGGTTCCCAGAGGTGGATCTCCACAGCAAGGGCTGAAATCTGCTCAGAGCTCGCCGATATGGCAGCGTCACATGGCCCATGGGGACATTGTCATCTTCTTTAAGTTAGCATGAGCATACTGCAGACCTACCGCTGCTTTGCCCATGTTACTACATGAATTTATATTTTGCAAATGCCTCTTTTGCAGTTTTCACATGAGAACCTACCTCTGTGTTCACACTCTGCAGGTTTCTAGGATTTACTCTGAACATTGTGAGCAAGGTTGATAAACAATGCACCTCGCTATTCTGCTCTGGTCAGGCCCTAGCACCTAGACAAAACATACTGATGCAGCTGTTGTTTGTGGAAACCTGCTTTGGTCTTATTGGAATACACCAGGTAGCACACACTTGGAGTGGTACATTTCCAGGGAGAATAGAAAGAAAGCACCTATGCTGTAGATCTACCATCTATAGACTGAGGTTTGGGGTCTGCAGATAATGCCCAGAGTTCTTCTAATATATAATCATTCTGCGTCTATGCAAGGGGAGGGAGGTTAGGTTATACTGTCTTTTCATAATGATAGCCCTCTTCATGATTTATGGACTAATTGCTATGCTAACCATATTTGTGTTATGCATTTTCTTGCTTGTTGTGGCATAAATACTGCATATTAAAGCACATTAGTTGAAATAAATATTTTTAACTTGTTCATGTGTCAGATCTTATTGTGGACAAGTAAAAGAGTGCGAGCGAAAGGGTGTCTCTTACCACCACGATTCCTGAGAGAGTCTGGAGTGTTGTGTTCTGGTTTGTCTAATCACTTGTTTCTCTATGAGTGAGTAGGAGAGCATGTGAGACACTATAGCTAGTCGGTTCTGGCTCATGGGTATTAGCGTGGTAGGATAACTCAGTCCCTATGCACTAAGGTCCCTTAATTTACACATAGTTCTGTGTTTGTGCAGAATCTCTGCAACACTAGAGGCACCTGCACAGGTCCTCGCGACCTGTTTCTACACCACTGAGGCCGCCCCGGTTCCCCTGTGGTGCCACATCACTAATGTCCGGCGAGGCATACCTCCATTATACAACCCAGTCCCAGGTGTCTGCCGGCTTCATGAAGATGTATGATGTTTCATTGGACATCACTTTCAGTTTGGCAGGAAACAAGAGGGAGTATTAAACCCTATCTCCCTCAAATTGCACTTTACGCTAGTAAAGGTGGCTCTCTAATGCTGGACTGCAATGGTAAAATCAGAAAAAGGAGAAATCTATGCATTGTCGAACGTGATGCGCCCATCCTCTGGGCAGCCTGCAGCACTGCATCCCGGACCCTGAAAATCAGTAGCCTAGCCACCCCAGGCGGGAGCCACACAGCAGGGACCTGGTGTGCCCGCTTATCCGTGAAGTGGGGGAACAGACCTCTGGTGCAACTGCAGAGGGCAACTAATTTTTGAAGCAAGCATGGGGGTCCCTGCCCTCCAATTCCTCCAGAAAGTCAACAATACAGACATTATTACACCTAGAACAGCCTTCAAGGTCATTCAGCTTACCTTCAATTTTCTGACTCGAGTGGTGAGGTCACAGACCTGTTTAGTGAGTGAGTGAGTCTGTGACTGTCCGATAGCTTCCTCTAGTCTTCTGTTAAAGTCTCAACGCCAATGCCATTGCATCAACCCTACCTCCAAGATCTAGGCAGGTCATCGTGATGGCATTCAGGATGGTGTCCAACTTCTGGGCCATAAGGTCAGCCCCCAATGGATACTGATCCTCCAAGGCAGCAGGAGGTGCAGCGAGCCCCATCACATGGTCGCAAATGACAGGTGCCCCTGGGAGGGCTTCCCTGGTTTCTACCGCACTATTGCCTCTTTCTTCTAGCAGCCACGTATGAGCATGGAAAGCTGTTACCCAGCAGAGGGGGTCGGACACAACACAGGCCTGCCATCCTCTGGCACCGTACTCCAGGCACAGCAGTACCAGGGAGGAATAAGCAGCATAACTCCATGTCTTCAAGAATTTCTCCCATGAAGAGACTGCTAGTCCAAGCCCAGGTGGCCGGTAACACAAGTGCCTCCAGCAACGTGCAACATTGCCAACCCGGATCCCACAAGGCAGAGTTGAAACCAGTCAGTGCAGCAAGGTACCCAATGCACACTCAGCAAGTAGAGGTGGGAGGTCCCAACTCCAAGAAGCAGTCACCAGGCCCAGTCCAGCATCAGAACCACGTGCACTCACTGCCTCAGCTCTGTGTGGGCCTAGGCTCCTGCCCTGTCTTGGGCCCCATCGCTGTGGGACTCACCCCCCCCCTGGCCGAGGGGGAGAGAACACATCCTTCAAATGTGCCCTGCCTACAAGTGAGGCCCTCACTACATCCAGCCACCCGGGGCCCCGTGGTACCCTCCATACGGAGCGCCTCCTGTCCCCCATCAACGCCACCTCAGGCAGCCCCCGGATCCATCCGTGAAGCGATATTGCAAGCGGGAAGGCCTTTAACTGGCCCTGCACTCCCAGAGGCCTTACAGCCCACACTGCATCATTACGACTCCCAGTGTTACCACCGATGCACCTCCAGACACCGTCTTGGCACAACACCGCAGGGCAAGGCCCACGATCTCCGATGCCAGTTCTCTCCATCCCTAGGGAACCCCCTCTACCTCCAGTTAGCCCCCCAAAATGGAATACAGAGTATTCCATGTATTGTACCATTCACAGAAGATAACAAAAGTCCCTAATCCATACAAAAATAATTATACGGCTCATGTGTTGAAAAACAGGTTATACAATACCATCAACAAATATAGTTGCAATAAATTCAAAATGCAATGGGTGTCAATAAGAGACAAAAGATAAAAGGATTACATGGAAACAATTTATAAACAAATATGTCAGTATAAAAATGTATTGAAATTTAGACAATACAATTACATATAGGTTTAAAAACATCTCATACTAGAAATACAATATTGTTGATTCTTATGGATCCAATTTATACATCATAGGAAAACTACACCTTAGTGTCCCTGGGAGACCGGGAGATGGTTCCTAAGATCCAGGTGCCCTCAAAAACTACCGAGTATGGGCAATGGGTCACCATCAATGGCCAAAGAGGGGAGGCTCTGAGAGACACAGGAGCCAGTATGACTATGGTAAGAAGTCAACTGGTGTCTCCAGAGCAGGTGATTCCACATGTACTCCACCCTGCCACGATGGCTGACGGCAGATTGGGCCACTACCCTGTGGCCGAGGTTCCATTTGAGTGGGAAGGGGTTGCAGGTTCCCTTCGAGTTGCCGTAAGCCCTGCCGTGCCAGTCGATTGTCTGTTGGGCAATGACATGGAGCACAACGTTTGGAAGGAGGTGGAATACCGGACTAATTCGGAGATGCTGGGAACACCTGACTGGGCCTGTGCAAGCACAAGGTCTGCGACTGCCCAGAGAGGGAGTTCGCCTGGGTTGGAGCCTGGAACAATGGCCCAGCCCGCTGCCAAAAAGGGACAGACCCGAAGACAGGAGAAGCCTGCTTCGGCTTTCACGTCCCATGAGACAGATCGGCCACCTGCGGTGGTGGGCCAGGAGTCCGTGGAGGGGGAAGTAGTCTCCCTGGAGGACTTGCCTATCCCTGCCGAGTGGCATGTGGAGGGAGGGCCTACCAGGGAGGAGTTATGTAAGGGCCAGAAGGAGTGCCCTACCCTTGAGGGACTGAGGCGACAGGCTGAAGCCCAGGCAGCAAGGAACGTTGCAGGGCACTACCACATTTACTGGGAGGATGGGCTCCTCTACAGTGAACCCAAGGTACCTTTACCCGGTTCATCACGGGCCTTGGTAGTCCCTCAGCGATACCGAGCCTTTCTTCTCGAATTGGCTCATGAGATACCCTTGGCAGGACACTTAGGTCAGGACAAGACCTTTGCCCAGCTTGTCCCCCACTTTTACTGGCCTCAGATGAAAGTGGCATCTGACACTTACTGTCGGACGTGTGTATCCTGTCAAGCCAGTGGGAAGACAGGGGTGAAGCTGAAAGCTCCCCTGGAACCACTACCTGTCGTTAGCACCCCCTTTGAAAGGGTGGGCATCGACATTGTGGAGCCATTGGATCCACCAAATACAGCTAGTCACAGGTTTATCCTGGTTCTGGTGGATCATGCCACGCGGTACCCAGAGGCAATTCCTCTGAGGACTGTCACTGCACCTGTTGTGGGTAGGGCCCTGATGGGGATCTTTACCCGAGTGGGTTTCCCCAAGGAAGTTGTGTCTGACAGGGGGCCCAACTTCATGTCAGCATATATGCGGGCGATGTGGAAGGAGTGTGGAGTGACCTACCGGTTCACCACTCCATACCACCCCCAGTCCAATGGACTGGTAGAGAGGTTCAACAAGACCTTGAAAGGCATGATAAGAAGTCTGCCTGAGAGCCTACGAAGGAAATGGGACGTCCTCCTACCCTGTTTGCTATTCTCCTACAGGGAAGTGCCGCAGAAGGGAGTGGGCTTCAGCCCCTTTGAGCTACTGTACGGGCACCCTGTGCGTGGACCTCTCAGCCTGGTGAAGGATGGATGGGAAAAGTCTCCCAGAAAGCCTCCCCAGGATGTGGAGAGCTACAGGCTGGCCTTCCGGAGCCAAATGGCAAAGTTGTGGAAGCAAGCTTCTGACAACTTGGAAGCCAGCCAAGCAGTATTGAAAGAGTGGTATGACCACAACGCTCACCCGGTGGAGTTGGAGCCTGGCCAGAAAGTGTGGGTGATGGAGCCTGGAGAGCTAAGTGCCCTCCAGGATCGCTGGACAGGCCCCTTCGAGGTGTTAGAGAAGAAGGGTAAGGCCACATACCTGGTGGACCTTAAGACCCCTCGACAGCCCCTACGGGTGCTGCATGCTAATCGCCTCAAACCCCACCATGAGAGGCCGAGGTCATCTTGATGATGGTGACTGATGGAGGAGAGGAAGCGGAAAGCGAGCCTCTCCCTGACCTGTTTTCGTCACAGGAAAAGGATGGGTCGGTGGAGGGAGTGATTCTCTCCCCATCCCTAACTCCTGAACAGCGGGAGGACTGCCGCCAGATATTGGAGCAGTACTCTACGTTGTTCTCCCTTGTCCCGGGAAGGACCCACCTGTGTACCCATGATGTGGACACAGGAGACAGCCCACCAGTGAAGTCAAAGACCTATCGGCTGTCAGACAAGGTGAAGGCCAGCATCCACGGTGAGGTTACCAAGATGCTGGAGCTAGGAGTCATTGAACCTTCCAGTAGCCCCTGGTCCAGTCCGGTGGTTTTGGTACCAAAAGCTGCCCCACCGGGCACCACTCCAGAACTGAGGTTCTGTGTGGATCACCGGGGACTGAACTCAGTGACCAAGACTGATGCTCATCCGATCCCTAGGGTGGATGAATTGATTGACCGGCTGGGAGCTGCCCAATATCTGAGTACCTTTGACCTTACTTCAGGGTACTGGCAGATCTCCCTTACAGATGGAGCAAAGGAAAGGTCAGCTTTCTCCACACCTGAGGGACACTACCAGTTTTGTGTGATGCCCTTTGGGCTCAAGAACGCCCCCTCCATGTTTCAGCGGCTGGTGAACCAGGTCTTCTCTGGAATGGAGGCTTTCTCCACTGCTTACCTGGATGACATTGCCGTCTTCAGCAACAGTTGGGAGGACCATTTGCGACACTTGCAAGCTGTTCTCCAGGCCCTGAAACAGGCTGGCTTGACAATCAAGGCCAGCAAATGTCAGACTGGGCAAGGGTCGGTTGTGTACCTAGGCCACTTGGTGGGTAGGGGAACAGTGCAGCCCCTCCAGGCAAAGATTGAGGCAATCATGGCCTGGGAACCCCCCAAGACCCAGACTGAGGTCCGAGCTTTCCTGGGCCTCACAGGTTACTACCGTCGCTTTGTGAAGGGGTATGGCACTGTTGTAGCGCCCCTCACCGAGCTCACATCCAAGAAACAACCTCGACGGGTAGTCTGGACAGAGGCTTGTCAGCAAGCCTTTGTGAAATTGAAACAGGCAATGTGTGCAGCACCGGTCCTCAGGGCCCCAGACTTCTCCAAGGAGTTCATTGTCCAGACAGACACATCAGAGCATGGCATTGGGGCAGTGTTATCGGAACTCAATGAAGAGGGTCTGGATCAGCCTGTAGTCTTCCTGTCCAGGAGACTGCTTCCCTGGGAACAGAAGTGGAGTGCAATAGAGCGGGAAGCTTTTGCGGTGGTATGGGCTCTGAAGAAGCTGCGGCCATACCTGTTTGGCTCGCACTTCCTGGTTCAGACTGACCATCGATCTCTTCGTTGGCTGATGCAGATGAAGGGGGAAAATCCCAAGTTGTTGAGATGGTCCATCTCCCTACAGGGAATGGACTTCCGGGTGGAACATCGGCCTGGAGTGGACCACGCCAATGCAGACGGTCTCTCTAGGTATTTCCGCCTTAGTGATGAGGACTCCCAAGGGGTTGGGTAGCTCTCCCCACTTTCAGCTGGGGGGGACGCGTGTTAGACCTGTCTGCCCTTTGGGTAGCCCCTCCTATTAATTATTTATTTTGTCCCCTTTTTGCCCCTCAAGTCTTTTTGTTTTTTATGTCCACCGGATTTTTGAGGTGTTGGCCTAGGGGTTGGGTGTTCTTTGGTCACATGGTCCTTTTTCTTGAGGCCTAGGTGCCTTCCCTGACTAAAAACTAGGGGATACACAAAATGGTGGCAATTAACTGCCATAACTGTTTTCCTCAGAGGATAGACCCATAGGACAATATAGGGACGCTCCAGAACCTTCCAGCTGGTTCTGGAAGCTAGGGGCTAGCCTATAAAAGAGTCAACGCCAGGGCAGCCATTTTAGAAGTGGGAAGAAACCAGAGAGAGTCCAGCCTAGGAGTCCAGACCACCGGTCAGGGAGAACAGTGCACTGAAGGCGGGTTGATGGTCCCTTGGGGCTGCTATCCCCTGCTGTTGATACTTCCCCTGCGTGTGGATCTGACCCTGCTTAGGCCCCCTATACCTGATTGCTGCTCAGGGACTCCAAGAAGATAGGAACAGCAAGACGCTGGGATTCCCCCCTTTCTCATTACCCCCATCGTTGACAAAAGATCGGTGATTGCTGAAGGTGGTTTCCTCACCTGTGCTGTGTGCACGGCCCAGCAGCTGGTTTACCTACTGCCCAGAGAAGTGGTAACTCGAGTTCTGGTGAGCCGCGAGGCCCCCCCGTCTAGCTGAGTGGCGTCGGGGTTCGAGGAAAGTCCTGGTGTGGTGGCATCGCTAGATCCACTGCTGTGCGGAAAGAGGAAAGCCGCGGCTGTTCTGCGCAGGCTCAGTGGCGCGGAGCCTGAGGGGAGTGTCTCAGAGGAGGAGCGGCCTGAAGCGACTTGCCGGTGGTGAGAGGCGGCGGCGTCTGTCTCCTGCACAGGGCCGGAGGCGCGGCTCTACCAAGAAGCGTCCCAGCGAGTGAGCAGCTTGTGAGAAGACGCCTGACAGAGACGCGGCGGTGTCTCTTCACTGCGCAGGTCCTGTGGGTGAGTCAGCCAGCGGGAGGAGGAAGAACCGGCCGGAGTAGGCGGAGATCTCCCTTTGTCCGTGACTCAGCCGCTAAGGGCCCTTCCTGACCGGAGAAGGCAGCGCAAGGTGGGGAGTGTATTTCCCGACTGTCCAAAGCCCCAGACCCACTGATTCCCCGACCAAGTGCAAAGTAAGTGGGAAGGGGAGGCTGGGCGAACTTTAAAAGCCTTCGGTCACTTGAGGTAGTTTGGCTCAGTCAGCAGGCATGTGAACCAGGAGGGAAGAGCCCCAGGAAGAAAACCAACTGTACTGAGAGCTGGCACAAGCGAGTGGGGAAGGTTTATTAGCTCAGGTGCCATTCCATCCGGACTTGGGCTAATCTGTTTGTGGAATTAAGGAGAATAACCTTAAAGAAATGCAGACTGTACTATTTTAGATAGGAGGCTAGGAATCTTGATGGTACAGCGCCTTTCTTTTTAATGATTGGGTAAACTTAAGGACCTGCCCTCATAGAATGAGTAAGCCTTCCCAATAGACCAAAGCCTATTCACAGAAGGATCCTGAACTATGTTCTGAACAACAAATGTGAGCTGAATGTAAGGAAAGAATTGGAGGATTCCTGTTGACTTGCGGTTAATCTACTAGGCTGTCAGCTGTTTGAATCTTTCTTCAAGTTACCAATGCAGAAGTGACCCCAGAGCTATTTACCTTCTACTAGTAAATGTAATGAGTTTATGAAGAATTTTCTGTCTTGACAATCTAAAAGTGCCAGGGAGGAATTGTTCTTGAATTGTATGCCGATGCCTTCATAAATGATTACAAGTACAAGTATTACAGAGAAACAAACTAGAAGTTGACTTGAAAAATTGTGTGCAATTATAAAACAAACTCAAGAAAGGATAAAGCTTTTCTACTTTTATAAAAGTAAGGTGTAGTGTCGTTATTTTGATGGATGAGCACTGAGTTACTGAGTGGGTGAGACGCAAACTTTACACATGTACCATTGAGTTAGGCCTTCCTACTCTGTGCCAAGCTACCCTATGTGACTTGGCGATCCCAGGTCCAACAACAAGCATATGGGGGCATGAACATTATGCCTTTGTGTAATATCTGTTAGCTTTCTGTTTGAGGCTTGAGAAAAAAAAACGCAATCAAAAGGGATCCATTCAGGTGCACTTTCAGAATGTGAATTCACAGCCCCCGTCGGGCACCTGGGATCCCCTCCCCCTCATCACACTTTGTAATTCATTCACCCACAGACAGGCAGGAGTCAGAGACAGGGCCATATGGGGCCTCGTCTCACAGGGGGCGGGGCAGGGAGGCCCCATGAGGCCATGTGGCACTAGGCCTCAACATTTGAAGCTACAGGCAAACACACCCCCAGGAGCTAATGCAAATCTCGCGTGCACTCTGCGGAGAGAAATAACAACTGTGATAGTGCAATAATGATATTTACGATAAGCCCTACAAAATCACTAACCTAACAAACTTAACAACACGCTAAACGATTCTATAGATGTCCATGGGGTGCCTTGTAACAGGAATCAGTGGACGAAGATAATATATTTGTGCTATAATGAGGATCTTCAAACAGCCAAGCTGAGCCACGCTGAGCGGGCTGGCTCGATGTGTTCAACGATTACCGTTGAAACGTGCGATGGATTCCAGGTCTCGAGTTTTACTCCACTATTCCTCAGTGTCTGTCGTGTGTCTCTTTTGGGGGGTGAAGGGGGTTTTGTTAGTCAGCCAGCAATCCTGATGGTGTTGTGGTGAAATTGGTATTCTATGTTAATTCGCATCAGCAGTTTTAATTTAGGATGCTGAATGACAGCATTTTCAGTTTTTCTTTTTTGCTGGGGATGGTGAAAAAAGGTAAATGGAAGTGATTTTGTTGTATGCAGGGCAACTAGAATTATGTGGCAGGAGAGAATCAAATTATGTGGCAGGGTGGACTAATTTATGTGGCAAGAAAAGGCAAATTATGCTTCAAACTGCAGCACATTTTGTGGTAGTATTACTTTACTTTTTTGTAATTTTTACACATGGTAACACTATATGGCCAAAGATTTCCCCTTATTAGCAGCAGCTTGAAACCGAAATACAGAACTAAGCATTTGAAAGATGACCAGTCAACCTTAAGAAGGACTTTCCACTGCATGGGAACACCTGTCGCTCAAAGTTTAGTATCTTTTGATCCGTTTGAGCTAGAAACTATTTTAGGGTTTTCCAATCTGTAGATCACGAAGCATAGGGTGAATTATGTGGCAAAGGCAGCAAATCCATATTTATGCAAAAAATGCATCGGCCGCAGTAGTTCATGATTTCAGCGGCCATGTATATAAGCAAGTATGGTTTAAGGAGAGAGGCATTAAGCATAAATCTTGCACGTTGAGGTAAAGAAGGGGATGACATGATTACCGTGTTTCTGTGTGTTATATAGAATGGCGATCTCCTAGCGTTGACAAGAGAAATCACCCTCACTCTATGTATCCCCCTCACTCTATCTATCTATCGCCCTCACTCTATCTATTGCCCTCACTCTATCAATCTATTGCCCTCACTCTATCTATCTATCACCCTCACTCTATCTATCTATTGCCCTCACTCTATCTATCTATCGCCCTCACTAAATCTATCTATCGCCCTCACTCTATCTATCTATTTATCGCCCTCACTCTATCTATCTATCTATCTATCTATCTATCTATCTATCTATCTATCTATCTATCTATCTATCTATCTATCGCCCTCACTCTATCTATCGCCCTCACTCTATCTGTCGCCCTCACTCTATCTATCGCCCTCAATCTATCGCCCTCACTCTATCTGTCTATCGCCCTCACTCTATATATCTATCGCCCTCACTCTATCTATCTATCGCCCTCACTCTATCTATCTACCACCCTCACTCTATCTATCTATCACCCTCACTTTATCTATCGCCCTCACTTTATCTATCTTTCGCCCTCACTCTATCTATCTTTTGCCCTCACTCTTTCTATCTATCTCACCACCACAGCATCACTCAGGGGCACCGCAGCATCACTCAGGGGCACCAAAACATCACTCAGGGGCACCACAACATCACTATACACTACCACAGCATCACTGAACGCCACAGCATCACACAGCGCCACCACAGTATCAATCTGTGCAACCATTCAACAACAACTGGTTCAAATATGTTCTCTCAATGTTTCAAACTTTATTACAAATGTCACAAAAAGATGTTAATATTTCACTTCTGTTCTTAGATTTTCGGCACAATTAAATACACTGAACATAATCTTCAGAAAAGTTATTTACAAAAGTTTAAGCTATTGCCATTATAAATTAAAATAACTTTTATTTAAGTATTAATTATTTAAAAAAATTAAAAGCCATTGTTATTTGTAATATCAATACATCTAAGTCACGTAAATACAAAACATGTTGCATTACAAATGCTATAGGTGTCACATTTGCAAAAGATAAAAGTATTGGCATTGTAAATTACAAAGCTATTAATTTCGCTATTTTTAAAACCAACATAAATAAAAAAATTGTCCTTTACAAGACCGATAGCCCAAACTTTCCTAATGCAAGACCTATTGCATTGCAAATGCTTGTTGTAATTTGGTGTAAATCCGTTCAGTAGTTTTGGAGTCATTAAAGAAAAAAGATTTATGTATATATCTAGAAACACGAACCCACCGCAGATCCACAGTGCTGGATCCACAGATCCACGTGCCAACATAAATGCTGTCTGGCCGCAACCTGAGAGAAAAGTTGTGGCCACCATGTTTTCAATCGGCATATGACTCCTGGGGTTGGGGGAAAGATAGAGCTGTCCTGACCTCATGGGACTGATGTAGGGGTCTGTGAGGGACCACTCATGGGCAAGAAATTGTCAAAAAATGTTTTTAGTTGGCAAGCAAGGATCTGCGTATCCACTGTGATCCTCAGCATACCACCATGTAACTATACAACGGATCCGCAGATCCAGATCCCAATAAAAGAAAAATACATCCACTTACAAACCAACACATACACCCACTTATGCACCCACACAGTCACTTACACACCCACTCACACATCCACTCACACACCCACTCAGAGACCTAGAACAGCTCACAAACCCATACAACCACTCACATATCTACTCAGAGGTCCAATAACTACTCACACACCCCACCCACATATACACCCATGCAACCATTCACACACCCAGGCAGCCATTCGCACACCTACTCAGGGAGCTAGAAAACCACTCAAAAACACATAAAGGCACTCGCACAACCACTGAACACCAAAAACACACCCACTTATACACTCATACAATCAGTCACACACCCACTCAGAGATGCAGAGAACCACTCACATAGCCACTCAGACCAACAGAGGCACTCATACACCCAAGTACACACCTATATAGCCACTCACACACCCACTCAGAGACCCAGAGAACCACTCACATACCCATTCAGAGACCCACACAATCACTCACACACCACTCACAGACCACACATGCACTGACACACCCACCACACACACCTAGGTTAAAGGCCTTAGAATTACAGTAAAAAACAAAGGTTGCCGGGATGATAGATTTAGGCTTAGATTTCTCATAGACAAAACCATAGAAATTCAGCCGTTGTAGTTACCTCAGGTAACTATAACTAGTGCCCTAAGGTAACTATAACTTGCACCCTTGCCATGAACTTCTTATTACCCCACACATTACATCACTCATGACATCTTCTGTGACATCATTGTCAATATCACTGTGCATGACAGGGGTACTAGTTATAGTACATTAGGGCACAAGTTATAATCACTTGAGATAACTATAACTATGGGAGAGATGAGACCAAATTGAGATACAGTGGTCTTATCCATGTACCTTAATACCCAAGGATGAGGTAATAAAGGCAGAGACCGAGAAGACTTGAGGCCAGGTTAATCTTGGAAAAGGAAAGTAGAGAAACCAATGGGCAAAATGTTGATGAAGAACTGGATATATTTTTATAGCACCAGCCGCTGTGTGAAATCTGCCAGTCACTTGATGCTGCACATAGAAAAAGTATCAAAAACACACAAGATGCCCCCTTCTCACACTACTTACAATATGGTTTTAACAACGACCAAATAAACAATTTCATTAAATCTGGTCAGGTACTTTTATTTATACCTATTATTCATATATTTTTTAGAAGCTAATATACTCCAGAAAATTTTAAGTGCAGTAAAAGAATACACATGCAATCTTATTCAATCAGCAAAATACATTTCAAATTCACATGAAACATTACAACAACACCTAAGTAAATAACATCTAAAAAATCAAAAATACATCCAACAGACATGTACAAAATTCAATTCATCACTTTTGAAATACACTAAATCATTTCATTGATTACAATCCTAAAAAGACATAATTCAAAACAAGAGCTACAAAGCTTGTATCACTTAATCAAAATCACTAGATATAATAGTTGGCTCTTGATGGGTTTGCTGACGCGTTTCAAGTTTCGGTCATTACTCCCCAAACCATCATCAGGGCTCTGTTAATCATCTGTGTAGGATGCAGAAAAACATGAAGTTTTAATGACAACCTGTTTACCTCTTCCCTAGCTATCATGACGTTTGGACAAAGTGTGTTTGTACGTGTGTCTTCCTAGGCAGGTGACCATTAGTCACTTCTGTCGATAGATTCACTCTTTTCTTCGGATAGTGGATAGGCGCTCTTTATAATCTAGAAATTAACCACATATTACTTCTAAGTATGGGTTATGTATTTTTCAATTGGTCCTGATCTAAGTGGAATGAATAATAAATTATAAATTCCATACCTCCGTCTGCGCGGACTGGCGCTGTGGGAGGGGCGGAGGAATTGCTGTCTCTGTTCACGTTTATCCTATGTGGCAAAGAAACATATGATGCTATTACCAGCATTGCTCGTATTAATTGGCATTTTTACTCGCTGCGCCACCTGTTCCCAACTGGTTGTGGCTTACACCTATTGAAACAACAACGTTCCATAAGGACCTGCACAAACTGTACAGCTCTTTTTAAACACTGTTTACATGGCGTAATAATCTCCTATCCTACCTGTTTTCTTTGTAAAAACAAGGTGGTTCCTCTCGCCCCCGTCTGCTGCCCCGTCCGGGGCTCGGCGTTTCTGAGCCTCTCCTCTGTTTCTACTCGTATGTTTAAAGTTGTCCCAGGAGGAATTAATCACTCTGTGTAAAGAGAGGCGCGATAATATGTCAGTCGCGTTCTCTCCGTTTTAGTCTAAATCTGCGAGCAGCCGCTGCGCGTGTTCTATGCAATACCTGAAAACACGGTCTGCTCCGCTTAGACGAAATCAATGCTGCTGCTTCCTTCACTCGCCGAGTATGAGCACGGCGGCCATTTCGGAATACTTAAAGGTCCAGTCTTATGGTGAAATGCATCATGGGAGCCGTAGTTTCAAAACAAAGTTTTTATATTACCGTGGACCAACCGAAAAAATTCATATAGTCCAAGGCAAAACAATTACCTCATTCGTTCGAAGGGGACATTATTCAAAGCGTCACTAGCTATATGGCCAGATTGGAATGGGATCTCATTCTGATGGTTGTTTGTAGATGGTGAATAATAGACCTTCATCTTTCCAATAGGTCCCGTTATTTTTTCGAGACCATACCATTTAAATGCAGCATATTGCTATATCCATAGCACCCGCAAGCGAGCAGCGGGACACCAACCCTCAGATTCTTGACAATTCCGACATACTATTCAGCCCAGTCATTATACAATTAAATTTCAAAATCAAATATGCTTCTTTTTCAAGAAGCTTCTTCTCAATGTCAACAGGGCGCTGTGCGTTATTCATTGTAAAAAGAACTGACCACTTGAAATCATTTTCATTATGGGACATCTCCACATAATGTTCGACCATGGGCGCAGTCAGTATTTTCTTTTTTATTCTCGACCTGTGCTGCCCTATACGTAAGTTGACCTGCTGGTTTATTTTGCCTATGTAGATCTTGCGACAAGGGCAAATTATCACATAAACTACGTTACGTGTCTTGCAGTTCGAAAACCCAAGATGTTTCCATTTTATTCCCTGGTGTTGAAACTCGATTCCTTCAATAGTGCTACCATACGAAACACTATTGCCACATTTATGGTGGCCTTCTATTGGTTTCATGTCCCACAAGGCAAGGAGGTCATGTTTAGGTTGAGGCTTGGAAAGATCAGCTCTAACAATTTGTTGTCCCAAGCTCTGATTCTTCTTGTATGCAAAAATGGGACGCGGGAAGGGACACTCCAGGTCATCCAAAAGGTGCCAGTTTTTGAGCACCGCTTGTCTAAGCTTGTGCGTATCCGGCCCAAAAGTGGTCACTCAAACCAATCGATCTAGCTCCTTCTTTTCTTTCGTTTGCAATAACGCTTCTCGGGGAGTAAATCGAGCTCTTTTGTAGGAATTCTTCAAAAGCTTACTTGGGTATCCTCTTTGGATCATCTCATTGCAGAACAACTGGGCATGATGGTCGTAGTCCCCTATCTCTGAGCAATTCTGCCGAATGCGCAGCATTTGGCCATAGGGTAAAAACATTTTTCGACATTACGCCATGACTAATTGGACTTTACCCGCTTGTGAAGGCACGACCAAACCGTCTATCCTTGAAGGCTAAATATCAGTAATACCTGTTCACGACTTTATTGGCACAGACTAAAGCGGTGCCGCTAATAGATAGCTGGACCTTCATTCAAAACCTGTTTGATACATAGCGACAGGTCCACAACTTTGATATTTATTAAATAAATCTGAACATCTATACCTGCCAAAGAGAAGCGACAGGTTACAGTCCATCATTAAACCTTTTTGGAGCTATAGTCAACCTTCTGTCCTGAAGAGGGTCTGATGGTTTCATTTCCTTGACAGACCGAAACGTCGACTAGAGCATCTTTCTCTGTATAACATTGACTGTTTGAAATGACATAGAGAAGATGTCAACATAGTATATTGTATAGGTTATTTGACGTCACCTTACTTACATACTATGTTTTGTTGCTTTTCCCTGACAAATTTTAAAATACATATATATTAAATATATGAATGTTTTTTTAAAGATATCTTGTTGCCCCATGTATGATTCATTGTTCGTTTTCAATTGATAAATTGTTATTATATTGAATTTATTTTTTGATTCATTCTGCTATCCACCACTGTAGAGGGTGTGACCTTAAACAGTTTTGCAAACAATTTTAAACGTTCTAGACAAACAAAATCCCTTGTAGGTAATCCTCGTCTTTTTTTTAAAACTTCATTGCCCAAACCTGCAAGGGTAGATTGGGTTCCCACTCTTTTTAATATTAAACGTGTTGATAGCCTCAGCAAATCAAATGAGTTGTTTGCAATCTATCACTGCAGTGCCAAATAAACCTCAAAGAACCAGACTGGTGCCAGCTCATCTAAAAAAAGCAGGTGTTGTTTTTCTCCTACTGAATAAATTGGGGAAGTATCCTTCTTATAAGAGAAATGTCATCACATCCCATTTCTTACAGCTATAACCACGGTAATGGAGAAATATTTAGAAGCCTGGCTGTCTAGCTATGCTGAAAAAATTACATTGTCTTGATAATGCAGACTGGCTGCCCAGTGCACAGCACTACATCTGATTTGATTGTCATGTGCATGTGGCAAGATGAGGGGTAGTGTAGGGGGATTCTGCTCTTTGATCTATCAGCAGCCATAACCATTAAAGAGTGGTGGTAGCCACTCAGTATTTATAGATAGGATTCCCAGAGATAGGAATTCCTCAGATTTCTGGTTGTTTGTTAACAACTTTACCATCATTTGATCAATCCCCACAAAACTTTGCAGGCGTATTCCTTTTTCTACATTGGCTGATGATGCAATGTTTTTCAGTGATTAGTTAAAGAGATGCAAATAAAAAAGGGGGGTACCAATACACATGATGTTGTTTCTTAGATGGGACTGAAGGGGTGTGCCTTTACTCAATATGCCTCCCCCTTGGAGGCTGACTGTTACCTCTGTATGCACCAGTGCTTCATGCTATTGCGCGCCTGCTCTACGCCCGGCACCCTTCCATTGCCGAGGTGGCAGACATGTACTGCCTTGACCTGGCTGGGTTCCAGACTGCTGCAATCACGCCTCACAGTCAGACCTTCGAAGGTGTCTCTTCTGGGCAACAACTGTTATGCCCATCTTCCAGTCACTTAATCAGCTCCTCTTACAGCGGTGCAGGGGGTGCAGCCCCATCCCGTGCACACCTTTATCTTTGTCTATGACCTCCCACAGGCTGCCGCTGTATCGCCCTGCTCTCTCGCCTCCATCTGCTGCCTCTGTCATGCAGTCTCTGTAGTGCATCAGGATTTCTAGACACAGGTGGCTGCTGCGGAGCTCCTCACAAAGTGCCCATCTCGGCCGCCATCTTGGATCTTTACCCCTCCCAGAAGCCTCTTAATGGCAGCTGTAGGGTCTACACTTTCAAAATCAGCTCCTCAAATACCTTTACCGTTGGAGGAGCATTACTCAACTATCCCGCTAGACCAAAAATCAGCTTCAACTCCACACTCTTAGACCTCATCGGCCCTCTGGCTCTCACCAGCAGCTCCTTCCTACTACTCAGCAAACCCAAATTCCAATTAGAGGACCGGAAGGACCCCAGCTCCATAACCCCCTTCTAGAAAAGTTTGACATACTTGGACTCACCCTACAAGTGAACAGCCCCATCCACATCCTCACCCCATCTTCATCAATTTACCCTTGATTTCAGTGAGCAATCGCACTGTACTCACCTGGATGAACCACTCCCTCATTAATTTCTACCTACACCCAACACAGAAACACCAGTTCTTGGACCACCTGACAACAATGGAACAAAATCCCTGAAGACATCTGGATCTCTGAGCTCCAGTTCCAATGATACCCCTCACCATGCCTAGCAAGCTGTTTAATACCACCAACTATTACTGCCATTACATGCCACGTTTTCTGTGCCATCTCACTCTTATATCTGATTCTTCAAACCTAACTGAGTCCCATAAAGTCTACCACTCACCTTCTTCTTCACCCACTTCAAGAAGGGATGGCCTATAATCCAGATGTTCATATCCTCCCAGTCCAAGCTTAGAATAGACCCTAAAATAAAGAGCAACAAAAATAGCTAAATGGACATCACATCAAGCCTCTTCACCCTGCTGATGCACCAATCTATAATAGCAGTCTGATGACCACCTCACCATCTGCATTATCCTGCCATTGATCAACCCTGCCTAGTCGCTTCTGTCCCCGTCCCTTTTCAAGAGTCTTACACAAAACCGCCAACAACTGAAATGCCATTACCTGGCCCATCTTGATGTTGAAAGACCCTACCAGATGTGTTCTTTTCCTGCTGCTGGAACCTATGGCAACTATACACTGGACACAAATCCAGTGGCTTATGGCAATGGCTTATCCACCATGCTGGATAAGAAATCAACTGCACTTTCTTCCTTCTAGCCCTTTGGTCCATTTTTGACAGCCTAAGATTACTTTCTATGAAGTCAGAATGATTCTTAAAATCAGCCAGTTCCAAACCTTCATCTCTCACCCCCCCCCCCCTAGTAATTCAGACACCGGGATAGCCCTGAAAAACATCTGTCTCATAAACAACCAATAGAAGCCTCCCTCTCTTTCTCTGTGACAAATCAAGTTTAGAGCACCCATCATTCTGCACAGTACCCACCTCACTAAAGGCTTTCACTTCCACTCACTGTTTCCTTTCTCCTATGCCCAACCTTATAACAACCGTTTTTTTCTGCTCACAGGTGGAAGGGGCATAGTCCTAAAGCAACCTACTGATGGGTCTGGTGGCGCAGTGAACTAATGCATCCACTGTAGGGGCCTGTATTCAACCTCATGGTCACAGGTTATAATCCCGGCGGGTCCACTCAGCCTTTCATCCGTCTGAGGTTGATTAAATGAGTGCCATTGAGTTGGGTAACAATATACATCTGTTATTCAGTGCCTTGAGACCTTTGGGTGATACGTGCGCTTTACAAATGTACATGTTATGTTATGAAGGTGGTGCCTGCCAACCTACCCACCATCATAACATTTTACTAACCTTTCTCAGCCATATCCACGATAAAGTGTACCAAGTTGTTGCATCTCTGCAAAGCCTCCTCTTCAGTGCCTGTCCTCCACGCCCCAGGCTCCAAAAACTTGCTCCACGCCTGCCCTTGTGCTCTGCTCATAGGCTGCACTAGGGAACCCACTACCAACTGCAGAATCATCTTGTGCCTATCTGTCATAGCTCATCTGGTACTGGAACTTTCACCTTGGCTGATCCTGAAGCAAGCGCACAGAATCACTGTCACTGCAAATGAGACAAAAGATGCTGCGATGTCCTTATCAATTCCTGGAACATGCTGTGCTACGAACAATATGTTCTGCTGCAAGCAGCCCAACACAAACCCCCTCAGCAGTTTCAGTACCTGTGTGTCCCTCACTGACTTCCTCATAACAATTGCACAACTGCCATAATGTACCCAATGTAAAATACTATTTTGTTTGCAAAACCAACGGCAAAAACTCCAGAAGGGGTAGGCCTCTCCCTCCATTCGTCCCTCATCCAGCCACTATTCAGTATTCAAATGTCCTTGCCAGTATAAACTATATCCTCCACCTCCAGCTGCATCAGAAATAGTATGTATATTTTACTCTGCCCCCTCCCACAGCTCCCTTGGTGAAATACTGTTGAAATGCTTCAGAAAAGAGTGTCACATCCTCAAGTCCTATTTGAAACCTGCTATTAATCTTAGCCTATGATTCTGGAGTGGCAGACCTGATATTGCCAACCCCAATCTCCTGCAAAAGGTCCTACCAGCCCGACGCACTCTGCATGTGAAATTCAAATGTCCTAACAGAACCTGCACCTCCCGCACTTGCACCTTTTTCTTCACCAGCATTATGTTATTCAGTGTCATCATAACTTTCTTATTATGTATTGACTGGGCCTCCATTTTCACTGCATCGATTTCAATTCTCAGAAATATCAACCTCATGTGCTGGCCCACTATCTGCTCACCCACCAAAGGCACTCCTATGTCCCCACAAGCTCCTTAAAACTGGCCGGCATCCCATGGAAGCCCATAGTGCCAAGTTTTTCCAAAAAAAAAAGAAGCCATCCAGGTAGTGTATCACTGTTGTACGACCTGTCATAAAAGTGAACAGCCATTGCAAGAATGAGCTAAACCTCTCAAATAGGCAACATATCGGCAGAGCCTTGTCCACATACCATCGTCTGTGAAACTGTATGCCTGGTAACGCAAAATCTTCTGATTGTACTGTGACAGGTGGAATGCAGACCAAAAGTCACTCTTTACTATGTTGCCTCTTCCCCCACCTGGTTTGTCAGGTCAATGGCTATGTCTAATTAAGAGCATGACACCAATGTCAACTCGTCGGAAATATAATAGTTCCCCACTGCCCTTCTGACCACAATAAATGTTGAATCAGTCGGAGCTGTTCCTTCCGTACCAGACCAATAGGCGACATAATCAACCTGTCCAAAGGCCACTCGTTAAATGAGCCCAAAATTCTGCCTTCTTGCTCTTCCTTCTCCAGTTTCTCCCTCATCACCCTCGGGTATTCCTTGATAGGTTTTAGGTTCTTTGTCCATCTCCTACTCTGCAGCCTGGTATTGCCCAGCATAAACTCTTGCTCAAACCCCTCCCATAACAACCTAGGGTCCTCTGTGTTTCACTACCACTGCGGCCAGTATGACACACTATATGCAATTTAACTAGTGTTCGAGTCTTTTCCAGAAGATCCCTGCACCCTTTTGTCTCCCCCTCTTGGTGCCTGTTGTTGCCAAGCCCCGCACATCCTTACACTCCTCCTGCATCCCCTCCACAATGGATACGCGGGTGCCTGACTGCACAATTGAGGCACGCATGTTTAAATTTGCAGAAATCTCTATTGCAGAAGGTTATAGTGAATCCTCTATGTCCTGGCTGTCCCTACCCCACCGCTGCCAGCCCTCCAAGGTAGAATAGCCCCTGAAAGACCTCAAGCCATGAAGGCCATGTGGCCTCGCCTGATGGGCCCCATCATGTGAAACCACCGTTAGCGAACTCCCCCCACCAGTCGTGCTCTGAACTCTGCATCGTACCTTACACAGGCATACACCTCCAAACTTTATGTGGGCCTTTCTTAGTGGGCCTTTCTTATTACATCCATGTATGTATTTAAAAAAGAAAAACGCAGCACTGCAGACATTTTTCACAGTAAACACTTGTGTATATTAAAAGTGCTTCCGTCAAATTCTCAGTTGTAACAGGGACTCTGGGATTCTTAGCCAACTCATTTTCCTCTTCTTTAACTATTATATCCTGTGCAAAAGCTTAAACACTTCCATGTACCTTTCTATATCATTTCCTTTGTGAACCCCATAAAATGAGCCCAACGTTTTAACTTTAAGTTATTTACTTCTTGTCTTTCTCCATTTCATTCTTTGCCTTTGTCCTTTGTGCCTGTCCCCTTGTTCACCTTGCTTTTCCCTGTTGCTCCTTTCCCCCTTCTTCTCCTTGTCACTATCTGAAATCTGCCCCTCTTTCCTGTCACTTTTTGCCCTTGCAAATTCTGTGTGCCCGACCACCGTTTAACAACTTCTGTTCCCCTCTGTAACCGCACCTCTGATCCTGGCAGTGTTAAAAGCTAGGCTGCAAACGTCAACATTATCGGCGCCATCTTGCCCCTTTTTGAGCCCATTCGTGCGCGTAAGCAGCAGCCATTTTGAGCACCATGGCCTCCCTGCCCCTCGCTGATAGCCAGCGCGTCTCTCTCTCTCTCCTAACCTCGCAGGCATCCCCCACACGCTGACAACCCCCGCTCTCACATGCCTTGGGTCATAAACCCCTCTTCAGCGCAGCTCTGCCTCGGAATCCCATCCTGTTCCCAGCGCGACACCTCCCTTCATTCCTTTCATGGTCCCAGGTCCTTTGATACAAACCCCTTTTCCTGTGTGCCCGTTTGTCTTCCTCGTTCCCAGGCCACCACCTGGCCCTGCGGATACTGTTTATTGCCCCCCCGTACAGTAGGAAGCTTCCCCCCATTTAAGGACCCTCGAATTAAACAAAGCCCCCACCCTATGAGATCCGATCAATCCCACACATTCCGTGAATCGGCGGAATGTCCAGCTGCGCGATAATCATCACCTGTTGTGACCGGGGTGGGGACTTCAACTGTAAATGTGTGTGGGAACGGGCCTGAAGGGGAGATTCCGAGGATGTCCTTTCATACTTCAAAGCATTGCAAGAATGTGTTACATGCAATAAAGATCATAAACTTGTGTATAAGAGGCCAGGCCTCAGAGATGCGGTTAGAGCACCTCGAGAAGATACCCTGTTGTCTGATTTGATGTGTTCTGCTCCGTCGGAATAAAACTTCTGTTTCCTGCCTTCCGGTCTCCAGAGCCTGCCTCTTTGTTTGGTAAACTTGAGTGGGTATAGAGGCGGCTAACGCCGGGCAACTTTGGAAAAGGTCTCCTGCCTGTACCTTTTTCAACAATTGGCGTCCCAAACGTGGGGCCCATCAGCGACCAGTGGATCCAGTGGGAGAGGTCCTGACGACAGAGTGAACGACTGCAACGATCGGGAGTGCACCTGTCCGATAGACCCTCGTCTGACAGCCGATCATCCGAACTTCACTGGTTCCGAACAGACCTCTCTCGAGTGATCTACGGTCCTGACTGGGAACCATCAGGAGTGCCGCGAGGAATGCGAAGAATAGAGGACGATCGGGCGCTGAATTCGGAAGACAAGAAACTGTCCATGCGGTCCGGGTAAGGTCGTGTAAACACGACGAATTGCGAAATGATTGTTTAATTGTTTGGAAAATACTAGTATTACTCTTTGATTGATTTATTTGGAGATTCGCTGTCTGCAAACGGAGAAACAACAGGCTCTCTCTTTGCAAGCAGTGAAGGATAGGTAACGCAGCCGTCGTGCCTATCTTTCTCCCCCACTGATTAATTGATTGAACCCGAACTACTGTTTGCGGATTGCTTTCTGGAGATTCTCTGTCTACAAACAGGAAAGAACAGGTTCCCTCTTTGCAGGTAGTGAAAGGGTAGGGAACGCAGACCTTTGTGTGCCTATTTATTCTCCCCATTGATTGTTTGATTGACCGAGCATTGACTGTTTGATATTGGTTCTTGAGGTATTCACCGCCTGCAAACAACGTAGAATAGAAATATTCTGTCTAGTCTTTGCACGCAGTGATAAGATAGGTAGTGCTGACTTTTGTCCCCATTGTGATCCGTCATGCCTGTCTTCTCCCCACTGATTGGTAGCCTGTTTAGCCCGGACCGCTTATTAGAGATGAACCATCCGGCTCCACTGGAGGGCACCCCTAATAAGGACATGTTCATGAAGCATGGATTGATCGCTATAGCCTATAGCAAGCTGTGGCATAAATATACGAAAAAGGATCGAGAAAGTCAGTGGCCACTGATAGGATCCTTCGATGATGATAAAATGAACGCGCTAGAAACAGCCCTTGGTAAAAACAAGACAACGCCCACTATGCTTGATAGTTTCGGCATGTGGCGCAAAGAAACTGAACAACGTAAAAAGAAAACTGAGAATAGGTTGGGAAAAGAGCTGCGAAAAGCAGCCCACCTAGCTGCTCAGAAACTAGAAGAAGAGATAAAGGAAAGAGAGGAAGCCAAACAGAAACTAGAAATAGAAACATCAAACCAGTGTCCGGTTAGAACGCCCCCTACGCTCTATCCTGAATTACCCTCGAAACAACGAGCCAACGATGATCTGCTGTTAGGCCCTCCGATCATCTACATGCCCCCTCCATATGCCCCTTCCCAACTCTTAGCACAGCACACACCACCCCCAGGTACAAACGAGAGTAGTGCCACAGCTTCGGCCCCCATGGCCTCTGTGCCGGCCGAACTCCTTGTATTAGATACTACACAAACAACAACGTTAGGCGACCCCGAGACCCGAAGGGCCGGTTCTGCAAGAACAAACAGATTAAGCAAAGATGAGCGAGCAGGGATTGACAAGATAGCAAGGACACTGGTAGAAAGAAAGGAAGGTGAAGAGTATATCACAGATATGTTTAACTCGTATACAGGAAGTCACAGACGACATTTTACCGTTCGACTGTGTTACCATGTCTTAAACGCATACGAGGACCGATATCGAGACAAAGGTCCCGGGAGCCTAACGACTCTGTACTGGAAGGTCGATATCGGGGATGAGGGCGAGTGTGATGTGACGGACCTCCTTATGCGTACGCTTGAGGTTTTCCGCCACCTCACTGAACAAGAATCGGAAACTAAAACCACGACATCCGTAGTGACCGAACCACAAACTGGGCAATCTAACGCCATGATGCCGATACGAGAAGCTGCCCCTTACTGGGTTCCTCCACGAGGTGAAGGGACTAACGATGATGCAAACCACAAAGATGCAAAAGGAAGGGTAGTGTACAACTGGGTCTACCAGCCGTGGGACCGGCAAGAGATTCTGACATTCCGGAAATCTCTGCCTGATCTACGTAAAAACCCCACTGCCTTCTATACTGAGTTAGCTACAGCCCTAGGTTCAACGATTATGACCCTGGCTGACATCGACTTGTTTTTCGGGTTATGTCTACCAGCTGATGTGTGGAAGCAAATCCGGAAGGTCGACCACCTTGAGCTGTTTGGACATACCTGGTCACAACTCGATGGCATTGACAAACAACGAGAACCTGGACAAAAGCCTTTGAAACCCATTTTAGACCTACCAGATAAAATCGTCCAGAAATTAAAAACCCTAATTCCAGAAAAGAAAGTGGACTGGTCGATAGTAACGGCCTGTCGCCAGAAACCCCAGGAGGATGTATCGGACTACTTCTCCCGGTTCGAAACGGTGTTCTCCGATTACAGCGGCCAGGACATGACCACTGCAACCGGACACCATCTGTTTGTCCAGAATTATGTTAAGGGTCTGTCACCAGAGGTCTCCCAGAAACTGCAGGCCAGCGAGAGTAGTTGGGCAGCCTCCAAACCTACGGCTATCCTCCAAATGGCCCAATATTACGAACATCAGAAAAATGAAAACGATAGAGCAACAGAGAAAAAGAAGAAAGACTTGAAAGAGAGGGTGATGATCGCACAACTGCAAGGGGTGACTATAGGACGTGACCAATACAGGGGAAACTATCAGATGAACGTCCCTAAGACTGCACCTCCCAAGGACCGTACTTCGACTCCCCACATTGGACGTACAGACATTAGAGAGGACCAGTGCGCTTTCTGTAAAGGAACTGGCCATTGGAAATCCCAATGCCCGATCCTTTTGGAAATAATCAGAAACAAAGACCCCAAGGACATAGCAAGTGGACCGAGAAATAAGGGACAGCAGCGAGGGCCCTCAAATGACACGACTAATGACAGATCAGGCAGACCAAATACATTTGATCGACCCAGACAGAACCAATGCCAGCAATCTGACTATGATGACGCCCACGACTTTGCATAGGACTGCCAAGGGCAAGGGAGGGATCCAGTCAAGCTCTATGTTGACCAGCAAGGCCCTTCGTCACTGCTAAGGTCTTGGGTACAAAGTCTCCATTTCTGGTAGACACTGGCGCAACACGTAGTGCGTTATCTAAACGACTGATTCCAAGGGCACCCTTGTCTGGCTCACTCATAACATCGACAGGTTTCGATGGAACGCCCTCCACTAACCCTTTGTCCGCCCCGATCCTCTTCGACTTAGAGAACAACACTACTGACACCACGTTTTTGCTTTCCTCCAATAGCCCTGACGCCATTATGGGACTTGACTTATTGAAACACTTCCGAGCGACAATTAGATGTTCTCAAGACGGAGTTCGAGTTTTCCTTTACGACAACCCCGTCCTGCTTAAACAGTGCCCTCCCCGACGCATGTTTTCCATCACTGACGCTGACACATCCCTGCTTGACACTCTGCCTCCGCATCTGTGGGCCAAGACGGATTCGGACGTAGGGCGCATGATGATTAACCCAGTGCACATTACTGTCCGACCAGATGCAACACTCCCAAAACTTCCACAATATCGGATATCGCCCGAGGGCGAGAAGGCATTGGTAAAGATTATTCAGTCACTGATAGACGCAGGAGTGGTAGAGGAAGTGGTTAGCAACGTTTGCAACAGCCCTATCTTGCCCATCATCAAGAAACAGGGAGAGGGAGATGAGAAAGCATACCGCTTTATCATTGACCTTCGAGAGATCAACAAAGTGGTGGTACCCCAGTACCCCGTGGTCTCAGACATCACCACCATCCTGACTTTGATTCCTTCTACTGCCACCACCTTCACCGTCATTGACCTCAAAAACGCATTCTTTTCCATTCCCATCCACCCAGACAGCCGATATCTCTTCGGCTTCACCCTAAAAGCCCGCTCATATAGGTTCTGCCGAGCACCCCAGGGCTACACAGAAAGCCCTAGCATCTACAGCCAGGCCCTCAAGAGACAACTGGATCAAGTCCAGTTACCCGATGGAGTGGTGTTAGTGCAATATGTCGATTACATCCTTTTGGCAGCCGACACCACTCCATTAGCAGTTACAGCCACCATTCAACTCCTGCACTTCCTTGCGGAAAACGGCCACAAGGTCTCCAAGAAGAAGTTGCAATTCTGCCAACCCCAGGTCACTTACTTAGGCCACCTTTTGTCCAAAGACGGAAGGAAACTCACCCCCGACCGGATCCAAACCATTCATGAAACACCTGTCCCTAAGACTCAGAAACAGGTTCGCTCTCTACTAGGCCTCACCTCCTTCTGCCGACAGTGGTTACCAAACTTTAGCCTCATTGTGAAACCGCTGCTTTCTCTGCTAGCCAAAGACGTCCCCTTCCCACTCCCTTGGACCCCTGAATGCCAAACCTCCTTCATGGAACTACGAGATGCCCTTTGTTCGGCCCCTGTCCTAGGTACCCCCGATTACACAAAGCCCTTCTCCCTTTACACTCACGAAAGGGAGGGGTGCGCTTTATCTGTCCTGACCCAGTCCATTGGCCCAAAGCAACGACCGTGCGCTTACTTCTCTGCCACTCTTGACCCTGTAGCCAGAGCCTTGCCTGCCTGCCTTCGAGCTGTAGCTGCCGCTGCAATCTCTATCCGACAGAGTGAGGGGATCGTGCTCTCGAATCCCCTCACGGTACTGGTACCCCATGCAGTTGACACCCTCCTGAACCAAACCAAGACGCAACACCTGACGAGTGCACGACTGACTGGATACGAATTGACTTTGCTTGCACCCCATATCACCCTGAAAAGATGCACCACACTGAACCCGGCAACTCTGTTACCCTTACCAGAGAACGACCCCAATGTGCACCCTGTACATGACTGCGTGACTCTTACGGACGAACAGACTAGAAGTAGGGTTGACCTCAGAGACACGGCTTTTCCTGACCCTGACGGAGAGCTGTGGGTGGACGGTTCTTGCATCAAACTCCCCGATGGCACCACTTCAGCTGCCTATGCGGTCACCACGGCTCGAACTGTAGTCGAGACAGCCCGCATCACGCAACGATCTGCCCAGGCAGCGGAACTGATTGCCCTGACACGAGCCTGCATTCTAGCAGCAGGAACCACAGCAAACATTTACACTGACAGCCAGTACGCCTTCGGGGTGGTTCACCATTTTGGGCTCCTTTGGAGAGAAAGGGGATTCTTGACCTCACACGGCACCCCCATCTTGCATGGAGATCTAGTCTCCGCCTTGATCGAAGCTGTCCTTCTCCCCAAGAGGCTTGCGGTCATCAAATGCCAGGCACACAAGAAGGTGACGGACATCATTGGACAGGGAAATGCACTAGCCGACATCACTGCCCGAACGACAGCCGAAAATAGGACGACAACACGTATGTACGTGACCAGGTCACAAGCAGAAAAATGGACTGACGCTAGGGACACTATTAGAGACATTCAAATGGCTAGCACACAACACGAACTGACTGAATGGACACGGGTGGGATTAAAAGATGACGAAGGCTGCTGGCGGACAAAAGACACAAACAAATGGTTGCTACCTGACTCGTACCTGATTCCCATACTGACTATGGCACACTCCCCTGCCCACATAGGATCAGCCCCCATGATTGAACTTGTCTCCAGAGTTTGGCACAATGATAAAATCACAGACTCTGCCAAACGTCTGGTCCAACAATGCTTGATATGCCTGCAACACAACCCCGGGAAAGGAACTGTAGTACCCCGGGGAGGGTTTGGGGTCCCAAATCACCCGTTTGAAGTCCTGCAGATGGACTACATCCAGCTAGACAGATGCCAAGGCCTGAAATATGTACTTGTAGTAGTATGTGCATTTAGCAAGTGGGTGGAAGCATACCCAACCCGTGACAACACTGCTATGGCCACTGCAAAGGTACTACTAAAGGAATTTTTCCCTCGCTACGGCCTTTGTCGAATTTTATGGAGCGACAATGGCCCCCACTTCATAGCCGAAGTCATCCAGCTCATCATAAAGGGGCTGGGCATCAAGCAGAAGTTCCATGCAGTTTTCCACCCCCAGTCTGCGGGTCTCGTTGAGCGACACAATGCCACCCTAAAGCTCAAATTGGCCAAGATAGTGGCTACCACGGGTCTGAAATGGCCAGACGCCCTCCCACTGGCATTGCTATCGATGCGTTCCACCCCCACCAAACACCACTTGACACCTTATGAAGTTGTTTTTGGTCGACCTATGAGTGTCTGGTCTGCACCGAAACCAACTTCCATTCATGATGTCCCGGACGTCCTAATGTCTGATTATCTGCATAAATTGACTGAAACTCTGTCTGTCATTCATCAGCAGGTGCAGCAGGCCATCCCCGATGCTTCCAGGGGTCCGGGTCACGCCATCCAACCTGGAGATTTCGTGCTGATCCGAAATATTCAGCGAACGAAAGGTCTGGAACCCAGGTGGACGGGCCCCTGGCAAGTGCTGCTCACCACCCGGACAGCTCTTCGTGTGGAGGGGAAACGGCACTGGCTGCACGCGCACCACTGCAAGAAGGTCTCCTCGACCCTGACCACAACAGAAAACATCGACAACCAAGAAGAGCTCCTGAACAAGGACCGACCGTCTTTAGCCTGCTATCCTGATTCCGAAGCCCTTGAACTTGCAAATTTCTCTGATCCTACTGTGCCATCCAGAGAAGGGTATTTCCTGCGACGAAAGGAGGGAGCTTCGGCTAAGTAGACCACGGACTAAGTTAAATCTCAGAACGGTGACCTAAACACCACCAAGGGTCACCCGGAGAGACGCTAAACGAAGTCTGTGGTTCTGCCCGCTACCGAGCACCTTGAAGATGATGGAAGCGCCAAATAAGAAGATGATGGAAGCGCCAAATAAGAAGGTGATTGAAGCAACAGGAAATACCCACTACAGAAACCCGAGAGCAGACAAGCTCCACAGCTCAAAGACAATTGCACTTTTCATCACGATCCTTTTCTGCTTTCTCCTCATGACCACGCTCTGGATTGTGGAAGAAAATGCACCTGCTCACGAAGCATTTCTGACCACTGCTCAGCCTACCACCATGAAGGAACATTACCTGATTTCGCTCTCTCCTCAGCTCAGAGAGAGGCGAAAGGAATTTTGGAATAACTCCTTTGTACAGTTGCTGCACCAGCACAATCTTGCCACCAACGCCACCAACTGTTGGATCTGTGGGTTGCTACCTCACGCCACTGGACACTCGATACCATTCATCCCTTCACCCTTCTCAGTTCACGGCTCTTGCCTTGCTTGGCTGATCCTCTTGCAAGAAAGCTATAAGGACAATGCCACCTCCAGCAAAACTGTAACGCATTTCTTCCACGAGGTCTGGCGAAACAAAACAAAGACACACTTCTGGCCGCAGACCTCCAACGACTCAATCCACATGGACATCCCTGCTAAAGAACGAATTGAAATGCAGGTGTTCAACAATCCAACCAGACCCACCTTCTCCTACCTGCGGAAACGAACGGCTGCCACTCTGACTGTGGCCCTGTCAGTCATCAACGTCACAGGCCACATGTGCATAGAAGGGCTTGGGACACAGCTGGTAGGCCGCAGTGCTTGCCGTTTTACCAGAACTTTGGACTCCACTGATCCACCTTCCTTTGTGTCGTCCCCAAATATGTATTTCGTCTGCGGCACAAAAGCTTACACCTGGCTCCCCAAAGGCTGGGGGGGGCACTTGTTTCATCTCCTTCATCCTTCCTCCGACTTATGTGGCTCCAGCGAATCATCATAGACAAAAACGAGCCAAGGACATTGAACAAGCCGACTCAACAGGAGCGCAGTTCCTCGATGCTATGAAGGGACTTGTTCCACTCTGGGGCCCGATGGCAAACAGCCGTGCCATCCGACATCTGACTCAGGCAGTTGAGACAACAATGAACATCACAGCTGGTATCCTTGCTAACAACACCGCCGAACTTCAAGCGGTCCGCTTGGTGGCCCTCCAGAACCGCCTTGTCCTAGATGTGGTTCTTGCGGACCGTGGTGGAGCATGCCGCATTATTGGGTCCAGCTGCTGTACATACATACCGGACAGCTCACCTTCAGTGTATAAGGCCATCGAACATCTTCACAGACTCTCTTCAGAAGTCCACCAGGAACAGGAAGAATGGTCGCTTGGTGGTTGGTTCTGGAACACCGTTAAGAACTGGGGCTGGAGACTGTTCACCATTATCCTGATTCCTGTAGTTGTAATATGCGGTCTATGCTTAGGAATTCAATGTCTGCCACCTCTGTGTTCATTATGTACAAATTGTATTTGCCCTAAGACTGTGGACTTTGGAAACGAACGCATGGGAGCATTATATGATGCCGAGGTTAGGAATTTGATGAAGATTGACATTGAGTAGGCAAGTTGGCTAGATATGTTGAAAAGGGAGGACTGTTAAAAGCTAGGCTGCAAACGTCAACATTATCGGCGCCATCTTGCCCCTTTTTGAGCCCATTCGTGCGCGTAAGCAGCAGCCATTTTGAGCACCATGGCCTCCCTGCCCCTCGCTGATAGCCAGCGCGTCTCTCTCTCTCTCCTAACCTCGCAGGCATCCCCCACACGCTGACAACCCCCGCTCTCACATGCCTTGGGTCATAAACCCCTCTTCAGCGCAGCTCTGCCTCGGAATCCCATCCTGTTCCCAGCGCGACACCGACCTTCATTCCTTTCATGGTCCCAGGTCCTTTGATACAAACCCCTTTTCCTGTGTGCCCGTTTGTCTTCCTCGTTCCCAGGCCACCACCTGGCCCTGCGGATACTGTTTATTGCCCCCCCGTACAGTAGGAAGCTTCCCCCCATTTAAGGACCCTCGAATTGAACAAAGCCCCCACCCTATGAGATCCGATCAATCCCACACATTCCGTCAATCGGCGGAATGTCCAGCTGCGCGATAATCATCACCTGTTGTGACCAGGGTGGGGACTTCAACTGTAAATGTGTGTGGGAACGGGCCTGAAGGGGAGATTCCGAGGATGTCCTTTCATACTTCAAAGCATTGCAAGAATGTGTTACATGCAATAAAGATCATAAACTTGTGTATAAGAGGCCAGGCCTCAGAGATGCGGTTAGAGCACCTCGAGAAGATACCCTGTTGTCTGATTTGATGTGTTCTGCTCTGTCGGAATAAAACTTCTGTTTCCTGCCTTCCGGTCTCCAGCGCCTGCCTCTTTGTTTGGTAAACTTGAGTGGGTATAGAGGCGGCTAACGCCGGGCAACTTCGGAAAAGGTCTCCTGCCTGTACCTTTTTCAACAGAAGCCCTCCATCACTACCTGTCTCCATCCCTTTAGAGACCATGACATGTCCCTCCCTCTCCTTGACCATCCTACCTGGCCTCAAGGTTGGCTTTTACACCAAAGCTTGCCGCCTAGATGGCAGTCTTTTGTCTAACATTCCAGCATGTGTCTTCTCTACCGGCTTCCCCCAAGGATGTTCCTGAAAGACACTAAATGGAACCCGTTTATTTCTTCCCACCTCCCAGTGCCATTGCCCTGTGACCACTGCAACTATGCCACAGCTCCATCAGTGTCATATTAAACCAACTAACTCCCCTTCTTCTTCTTCTACCACCCTATAATCCAGCACCAATTCTTCACGCCCATCGTCACTCACCCTCTGCAGTCCACTTGGACCTGCAACTTTTCTGTCAAAGATACTCGTATCCCACCAGCCACTTGGTGGCTGTCACTCTGTTCTTTCCTGTAAGGCCACAGAAAAACTCCCCCTCCCTGTTGCTGAGGATGCCCAATCAGACTTACCCCAACCCACTATGTTGTTGGCTATTGTCACTGTCAGGCCAGACATCCAGAACCCTTTCTTCCTTTGTGTGTGGTTGAGCCACACAGGAATCTTCTATGTCTGGATCGATGTCCAACCCTGGTACCGACCCACAAGTGATGAGGCCCAGTGTCCTATCTATCTGACACCCAAACGCATGAGCCAGGGCCAACCAAGTTTCTCCTGTCCCACAGCCACTCCCTAGATCGCACTGACCTCCTCCCACGGATACTCTACCAATAGCCCTCTCATTAACCCCAGCCCTCACAACCTGCTCATCACTACCTACTTCCTTACTACTATGAGCCCCCCACCCAGGGTACAATGGGTGGTGTTCCTCCCTTCCTGCTTCATGGCATACACCTTAATTGGTTTCCTGGCCCCTCTCTAGGGGCTAAATGAATTCTTCCACCCCCTATCGCCCAATCCCCACCTCTCCCTCCTCCTCTCCTACACTCCATTCCAGCATTTCACTGACTATTGCTAATACTCCCCCGGGGTCCGCAGGCATGCTCTTCTGTGCCCCTTTCACTAGCTGAACTCAATGTACCCCTCCTGTGGAATCCATCAAGGCTGATCGACCCACCCCTGATATATCTTCTCAGGGCCCCCCACCCTGAACTTGCCTAACATGGTTGAAAAAACCCTATCCCTGTCTCCACCAACACCATTTTTAGGTCTCGCTATTCGATGCGCATGCGCATCGAGCTTGCGAGACTATGGGGGCTTAAACAGTCTTTAACCAACTTGCAAGGAATCGTGGCGATTCCTTGCAGTGCCCGTGAAATTCAAGCTCAATGCGCATGCGCATTGAGCTTAAAAGCACGTGCACATCAGTTCCCTTTAGCCGCACTCCAGGCCCCTGCTGCTGTCACACCCTCTCCCCGCTCCGCCCCCTCCCCTGCCCGCCGTGTCGCATTTCTCCTCCCCCCTCCCCTTCTCTCCCTCCGTCTTGTTTTTGCCAGCCGTACTTTCACTTTGACGGCGCCAGGCTTTTTACATTACGAATTACATGCTCCAGTCATGCTAAAGTGCCCCCGATTCTTAGGTACCCCATTTTGCATGAGTTCTGAGTTTTCTCGCACCCCCTCCACGCCTCCAATTTCAAATGCACCATCTCCTGGGAACGTCGCAGCTGTGCCTAATTTGCAATGCGGCCCCTGCTGCTTTCACACCCTCTCCCCGCTCCGCCCCCTCCCCTGCCCGCCCTGTCGCATTTCTCCTCCTCCCTCCCCTTCTCTCCCTCCGTCTTGTTTTTGCCAGCCGTACTTTCACTTTGACGGCGCCAGGCTTTTTACATTACGAATTACATGCTCCAGTCATGCTAAAGTGCCCCCGATTCTTAGGTACCCCATTTTGCATGAGTTCTGAGTACCCTCTTGCTCCCCAACGGCTGTAGCATACCCGAAGTTCCCGCTCTGGCCCCCACCTCACCTGGGTCCCTCTGCAGGCTGGAAGAGCTCTCGGCGGCCGGACTTGTTTTTCTCGCTCCTTCAGCCACTTCTTGGCCCGGGAGAGCTGAGCCTGCCGGGATTGGTCTGTTTGTTTCTCTTTCCCCCCTCTGCCCCCCGCCCTTTGTCTGAACAGACTTTGTGAATGAAAAGAACAACACCGCAGCCACATGCGCGTTAACACTGTACTGTCTGTCCCGGCTGCAGGCTTCTAACGCCATTGGTGAAACAGACCATGTTTAATCCGAGCTAAACGCACAGTACTCTCGTCTCTCTTATAGCAACGCAACTACAACTTTTTAGCTTCGATCTACCGCCACGATGACCACTAGCCCATGCGTGCCATGTGCGAGAGGCTTTGCAGAGCCTGTTTACTTTGGTTTCTGGTATTTGTAGTTTTACTTTCCCCTTTGTAACTGGACGAGGGACGAGTACCAGAGGCCAAGTATAAAGTCGAACTAGTTCAGTTATTCAGAACATGTTGAATTCTTCAGCGGAAGGATACCCTCGCGGGTGTAGTACGCTTTACAAATACACCTAAATAACATAGTTGGCAGACATCCTGGGATGTGTAAGCTTTTGGTGTCCTACTAAGGTTGTCTGCTCAGATCCTGCTCCTTACAGTAAGTTGGCAGGACGACATTTCAAACCACCGCATCCACCACCACCACATCCACTACAACCACCACCCCATCCACCACTACCACCACCACCGCATCCACCACATCCACCACCACCACCACATCCACCACCACATCCACCATCACCACCACATTCACCATCACATCCACCATCAAATCCACATCCACCACCACATCCACCACAAACATCCACCATCACCACCACATTCACCATCACATCCACCATCAAATCCACATCCACCACCACATCCACCACCACATCCACCATTACATCCACCATTACATCCACCAACACCAAATCCACCACCACATCCACCACCACCACATCCACCACCACATCCACCACCACCATATCCACCACCACTTCACCTCCGCATCCACCACCACCACATCCACCACCACCACCACATCCACCGCATCCACCACCACATCCACCACTTCCACTGCATCCACCACCACCTCATCCACCACCTCATCCACCACCTCATCCACCACCTCATCCACCACCTCATCCACCACCTCATCCACCAACGCATCCACCACAACCACCACATCCACAACCACCACATCCACCACAACACCACCACATCCACCATCACCACCACATCCACCATCACCACCACATCCACCATCACATCCACCACATCCACCATCACATCCATCACCTTCACATCCACCATGACATCCACCACCACATCCACCACCACATACACCACTTCCACTGCATCCACCACCACCGCATCCACCACCACATCCACCACCACCACCACATCCACCACCACCACCACAACCACATCCACCACCACCACCACAACCACATCCACCACCACATCCACCACCACCACCACTACATCCATCACCGCATCCACCACCACCTCATCCACCACCGCATCCACCACCACCACATCCACCACCGCATCCACCACCGCATCCACCACACCCACCACCATCACTTCCACCACCACATCCACCACCACTTTCACCACATCCACAACCACCGCATCCACCACCACCACATCCACCACATCAACACCACATCGACCACCTCCACCACCACATTCACCACATTCACCACCACCACCACCTCCACCACCACCCCCACACCCACCACCACCCCCACATCCACCACCATCACCACCACATCCACCACCACATCCACTACCACATCCACCACCACATCCACCACCACCACCACATCCACCACCACCATATCCCCCAGATCCACCACCACCACATCTACATGTGTGTGGCTCTGTGTGTGTAGGTGCAAATGCAATGTTCTTGGATTGTCGTCACAATAAAATACACTGAACATAATCTTCACAAAAGTTATTTACAAACGTTTAAGCTATTGCCATTATAAATTACAATAACTTTTATTTAAGTATTAATTATTTACAAAATTAAAAGCCATTGTTATTTGTAATATCAATACATCTAAGTCACGTAAATACAACACACATTGCATTACAAATGCTATAGGTGTCACATTTGCAAAAGTTAAAACTATTGACATTGTAACTGACAAAGCTATTAATTTTGCTACTTTCAAAACCAACACATAAATAAAAAAAGTGTCATTTACTATACCAATAGCTCAAACTTTCCTAATGCGAGACCTATTGCATTTCCAATGCTTGTTATTTTTGTCACCCCTCCCACTGTAACGTAGCCTCTGCATGCTGATTCAAACCTTCTTCACTTTGGTCTGCCCATCCTGGTCATGACTTGCAGCCGCAAGGCTCGTGTGCGACAGGCCGCACACTTTTCTCCACCCTTTGCTGTCACCCCGTCATTGTATTACCACCAAAGTCAGATATTCTTGCCCCCACAGCCTGTCAACCCCAGGGGGCACCTCAGCCACACACTCATCCCTTCTGGATACTTTAGGGCATGATGGGCATGGTGGAGCGTGCAAATACTGCCACTGCCACACCCTCTGATGCTCTGCACACTGCCTGAGTCTCCCCTTGCACTGCTGCCAACAGGATCCTTAAGCCCCGCCACCTGCAGGAGGCGAAGAGCTTCCAAAATGAGTTTATCTTTCATTCTTAATGTGTGCTCCATGCTAACTATCTGCAAAACCTGCCAAAAAAACTGTCCCTACCTAGGCTACCAGTACCATCCATCTTGTCACCTTAACACAAAAAGGTGTATGGTATGTCAAAACCCTTCTACCTTTAATTAGTGCCCCGCCCCTACCTTCTTGACCCAGCCCATTTACAACTGACGGTCCTCTGGACTGTACCAACTTGCCTAAAATGCCTGTGTGCACACATCCATGGTCTCCTGCCTCCCAGCCCGATATACATCATCTGATGCTATCAGCTCTGTTTTTTAGGTCGGGCCTAGTCATGCGGTCTCTTGACATGCTGTAATCTACTTCCGTGGGCTTTCAAAATGCCCAGCACATGCCATCACTTTCATTTCGTTCCTTTGCCTGACTTTCAGAATTTATTTGGTTTGTTTGGTAAATGCTTCACCTTTGTCCCGCCTTTTGGCTGTTTTGTTCCCGCCCTGCCAACTGCCCCTTTTACGTGTATTATTTCACAATCGCTCATAAAGAGTGTTTGGCGCCAGGTCCCTTTAACCTCTTGCCTTTGCTCCTGCACCCCTCTCGATGTCCATGTTGCCTTTGCGCCCCCTTCCCTCCCGTTGTCTGTGATATCTTTGCTCCCACCCGGTAAACGTTGTTTACAACGCGGTGTTTACACCGCTCGACCTTTACCATGCTGCCATTACAACGCAAGTCGTCACTACGACTTGCGCTGGATGGCGCTGTTGGTTAAGGAATATTGTAATTTTATATTTCAACACCTTCCCTACTGTTACGTGAACTGGTGTTGGAATATAAAATTATAATATTCCTCAATCCTCGCCCTCCAACGCAAGTCGTTGTAACGACTTGCGTTGTAATAACCGCGTTGCAAAGTACCGCGATCTAAAAGATCGCGTTGTACTGACATACATCCCCGCCCGGTAAACGTTGTTTACAACGCAGTGTTTACACCGCTCGACCTTTACCATGCTGCCATTACAATGCAAGTCGTTACTACGACTTGCGGTGGATGGTGCTGTTGGTTAAGGAATATTGAAATTTTATATTCAAACACCTTCCCTACTGTTACATGGACTGGTGTTGGAATATAAAATTATAATATTCCTCAATCCGCGCCCTCCAACGCAAGTCGTTGTAACGACTTGCGTTGTAATAACCGCGTTGTAAAGTACCGCGATCTAAAAGATCGCGTTGTACTGACATACATCCCCGCCTGGTAAACATCGTTTACAACACGGTGTTTACACCGCACGACCTTTACCACGCTGCCATTACAACGCAAGTCGTTACTACGACTTGCGCTGGATGGCGCTGTTGGTTAAGGAATATTGTAATTTTATATTCCAGCACCTTCCCGACTGTTACGTGGACTGGTGTTGGAAAATATAATTATATTATTCCTCAATCTGCACCCTCCAACGCAAGTCATTGTAACGACTTGCGTTGTAATAACCGTGTTGTAAAGTACCGCGATCTAAAGGATCGCGTTGTACTGAATACATCCCTGCCCGGTAAACATCATTTACAACGCAGTGTTTACACCGCACGACCTTTACCACGCTGGCATTACAACGCAAGTTGTTACTACGACTTGCGCTGGATGGCGCTGTTGGTTAAGGAATATTGTAATTTTATATTCCAACACCTTCCCTACTGTTACGTGGACTGGTGTTGGAATATAAAATTATAATATTCCTCAATCCGTGCCCTCCAACGCAAGTCGCTGTAACAACTTGCGTTGTAATAACCGCGTTGTAAAGTACCGCGATCTAAAAGATCGCGTTGTACTGACATACATCCATCCCGCCCCCTACGGTTGTCTGTGTTGCTGTTGTCCTGTTGTGCTGTTGCCTTTGCTCCTTTCCCTCCCATTGTCAGTGTTGCCTGTGCTCCCTCCACCTCCCATTGTCTGTGTTACAATTGTCCTGTTGTCTGGGCTCTCCCTCCTGTTGTCTGTACTCCCTTTGCTTCTTCCCCTCCTGTTGTCAGTGTTGCCATTGCCCTGTTGCCTTTGGTCTCGCTCCCTCCCGTTGTCTGTGTTGCCTTTGTTCCTACCCTCTCCCATTGTCTGTGTTGCTGTTGTCTTGTTGCCTTTGCTAACGACCCCTCCCGTTGCTGTGTTGTCTTTTCTCCTGCCCCCCTCCTATTATAAGTGTTGCTGTTGTCCTGTGGCCTTTGCTCCTGCCACCTGCCATTGACCTGTTGCCTTTGCTTCTACCCCCTCCCATTGTCTGTTTTGCCATTTTCCGTGTTGCCCTTGATCCTGCCCTTTCCAGTTGTCTGTGTTGTTCTTGTCTGTGTTGCCTTTGCTCCCACCTACCTCCCGTTGTCCCTGTTGTGGTTGTCCATGTTGCCTTTGCTCCCGCCCCCTCCTGTCGTTCGTGTTGGCTTTGCTCCTGCCCCTCTGTTGTATATGTTGGCTTTGCTCCTGCCCCTCACCCGTTGTCTGTGTTGCCTTTACTCCCCCCCCTCCAGTTGTCTGTGTTGCTGTTGTCCATTTGCCCTTGCTCCTGCACCCTCCCATTGTCGTGTTAACTTTGCTGCCGCCCCCCTTCTGTTGTCTGTGTTGCCATTGCTCCCTCCTCCCATTGCCCGTGTTGCCATTGTCCGTGTTGCCTTTGCTCCTGCCCCTCCCGTTGTCCTGATGCCTTTGCTCCTACGCCTCTCATTGTCCGTGTAGCCGTTGTCTGTGTTACTTTGCTCCCGCCTCCTCTTGTTGCCATGTTGCCGTTGTCCATGATGCCTTTGCTCCCACCCCTACGGTTGTCCGTGTTGCCCTTGTTGCCTTTGCTCCCTCCCCGCCTGTTGTCCATGTTGCCTTTGCTCCCACTCCCGTCCAGCTGTCTGTGTTACCTTTACTCCCACTCCACCCCCTTCTGTTGTCCTGTTGCCTTTGCTCCCACCCCCCTCCTGTTGTCCTGTTGCCTTTGATCATCATAAGTGCTGTCCAACTGGCATAACAGCAACCTGTGTAAATCATACCCTTAAAAACGTTTACTTGCTTCATGTTTTTTAGTGCTGTACTGCAGCCCGAATTGATGCTTTGCATAATGCCTAGCACCTAATTTCCCCAGAGTTAGGCACTGTTCTGCCTCCGCCTGCTCCCAGCTTCATTTCCCAAGCTGTCCTTCAGTGGCGGCTGGTAGGGAATAGTGGCAAAGAAATGCGAAAGGAGTTGGGGGTGTAGACAATAAAAAATTTTTATAAAACTTACCTGCTGCCCGTGTCGCCAGCAGCCGCCTCTCCGCCGCCTCTCCTCGTTGCAGGAAGCACCTGGGCTCCCAGACTTCCTAAGCCAATGACAATGCTTCAATGCAGCGTTTTGATTGGTCTGAGCGCCGTGGCTTAGCTCTCAGACAGAGACAGAGAGCCTGTGCATTACACAGCCTGGTGGGGTATAGGCAAAGTGTGCATGAATGTTTGGCCAGCCCCAGATGGCCGGTCAAACATTCATGCGCACATTGAGTGTGCTCACCACTCCTCCCCTGGCCCCTGCTCTTCCCAGCCCGGCCCCTCCCCACACCTAGGAACACATAAATACAATTATAATAACGTTTCGTTATTATCATTTGATTTTTCCTCTGCACTGTTCTTAAAGCAGTAGGGCGACGCTCCTCCGCCTTAGTGAAGCAGCCGCCCCTGCGAGTGTCCTTCTCTTCACAGGCACTGAATGTAATTAACCCATTTCCCCATACATTTTACAATCTGCTAAAGCACCAAGCAGTTTACTTGCTTACGTGCATGTCTTCATTAAAAAAAAAGGAAAAATACATAACAACCCGAGTCATGTAAAGGTGCAGTGTAGGCATTCTAAGTCGGACATTTAAATAAAAACCCAACGCAGTCAGTTTTTATGCTGTCTTTTCACTTTGCAGTTGAACCAGGTGAACATACCAGCAAGAGCTGGGTGCTATTTTCGGGCTTAAAGTTAGACTGTAATTTATCAACTGGGTGTATCATCAGGTGTGAGCTCGCATATGGTGGAGGAAAACTTGTCAAGGTGCTATGCTAAAACCCAGTAAAATATTGGACTGTCGGCGTAGAGCTGCCACAAATTATTTCTTGGCACCTGATTTGCCGGATCATCCTTTCGGACTGCAGAATAATGTATAGGTCAGCCCACCGTTGGCGTGCTTTTTTGCACTGCAAGAGGTGACCTATACTATACTTGGCAAGACACCGTGTATATGGTGTTGCACCTAGTGACTACGTGAGCCCTTTAACCGCGACACACACAGTTTTTCTGGAGGGGGAGGGGCACTTTTAAAGGTAACCACTTAAACAAGCTGTTCATTGGAGTGTTACATCTCTCTGCTACCAGGAGCCGGCATAACAGGTAATGACTTAGGGCTAGATGTATCAAGGCTTTTGCGACTCGCAAAGGCCGAAATTCGCAGAATTTCGGCCTTTGCGACTCGCAAACGGCCGATTTGCGATTTTTGTAATGTATCTAAAACATTGCAATTTAAGGAATCGCAATTATTTGCGATTCCTTATTTTGCCATAGCATTTAAGGAATCGCAAATTTTGCGATTCCTTAAATGATATGTATGACACATTTTTGGTTTGCAAATTTGTGTTAAGAAATCGCAATTTACCACCAACTTGTAGTTGGTGGTAAATTGCAATTTCTTTTAAAAATGCCCTAATTGGCATTTGTAAGGGTGGCATGTGACACTCATACATACCCATAGGGCATGTATGTGTGCCACATGCACACACATGTAGATTTGAGGGGTGCAGCAGGGTGTCTTTGAGACACCCCTGCACCCTTGAAATAATTCTCAAATTGCGATTAGCAATTTGTGAATTCGCAATTTGAGAATTATTGCACTATCATTCCTATGGGCCTCCTGGCCCATAGGAATGCATTGAAAATTATTCTTTATTTGCGAATTCGCAAATAAAGAATAATAAGGAATCGCAAAAAAATTGCGATTTTGTACATACATACCGTTTTGTGAATTCTAAATAGCGATTCGCAATCTGGCCCTAGGTTACTTTTTTCCTCAGTACATGATTCGTGTATAGGAATGCTGGAGCCTCCAGCACTGTCTCCCGAAGTTTGTCTACAAAATCTTTTTCCCGTCCAATAGGTTTCACTTCGATTACATGAATGGTTTGTGGTGTCCATGCACAGGCATTAACCCGCTGCACCCCTCCAGACCACAAATTAGGCTGTGGCAGAAATGAGAGCAGAGGTTCAGTGGTACAGCCAGCCTGCTGGTGGCTATTCATTCAGTCTCACCTCAACTCCTTTCAGTCTGACTGAAAGAAGAATCATATTGTGGTGAGAACGGAGAAGCGCCGAATGTGGTGACGCGCGCCTGCTCTTTTGCCTGTTGATGTTGTAGGAAACCGAAAGCTCACGCTGTCGCAACACACATTCTTCAGTGCATTGTGACTCATTGTATGTTCTTTTAGGATGCTCTTCTATTGTTTAACCTGTAAAGGGGGCGGCATGTAGCAAAATACATCGCCATGCATCGTTTTTGTGAGCCCGTTTGCCTTGTGTGATGCCTTTGTGTACATCATATTTTCCAATGTGCAATTACATTAAGAAACGTCCCGTTCTTTGTATAGCTTAAACCTACCTCAATGGGAAAGTGGCACAGTTTTAAAGTGTAATGGCTATCCCTGAAAGCAAATCGGACCTGGTAGTTGCCTTATTTCCGACGAGCATAGCAAAATTAAATATACTACATACACAGGGCTGGTACCCTCATTCTCCTCTCAGCTGCCCTGCCTTGCTATAACACGAGAAGCTCATTTCACCTTGTTTTAATAGGGTTGTTCAGTTGTACATGATGTCTTCTTGGTTCTGTATAAGATAGCAAAAATGCATATAACACTTTTTTATTATAACTTTTCAGCATTGTGCACAGCAGCCACAATGCTCTACAACATAGCTTAAAAACATTAGCAAAGCCAAAAGCTCTGGCTAAACACTTTTAAGGTTGCAAAGGAGACCCCTATTAGCTATGCCAATGCTTGTTTCATGTTTGTACCCTGCTGTTTTATACCGCTCTGGTCTGGTGCCTTGTCTGATGTTTGCACTTCAAAATATTATAAATACAAATAGTAATAATAAATAAAATGAACAGTCTGGTTTATCTTATTAATTGTAAAGGAGAGCAGACTAAATTTGAACCAAGGTTCTTCAGAGATTCGACCTCCCGGGTTGTAGCCGACAGGTCTGTCTTCCTGTCACACCACTCGCTTCCTCTGCTCAGCCCATCCATTGTTCTGCCCCTGGACCGATAGGCAAATTGCTTTTAAAATCTGTGGCGTAGGTGAACAAACAAAGAATGCCTCTTTTACCCTTTGGGGGAGAGAAGTGGCTCTCTGAGCACGCCTCAATAGCCCTACTGTTCGTGTTTCCGTGACTTTGCTTGACTTTGCCAAAAAGGCCTGTCCGATGGGAAAACGAGAAAAAAAGAAACGCGATCACATTAGGTACAGGAACACCTTCACGGAAGCAAAGAAGCATTGAATCTTTTTTCCAGCTTTCATAGGCCAGAACAATCACTCTTCACGAATCTGTAATAAAAAGCTCTAACGTAAAAGTGGAAAAACAAGAAAACGGTTGGGAATTCTTTGAGAAAGACAAGGAAACCCTGCCAAAATATGGGAAAAACACAATTTAGATTTTAAATGTTCAGTTACTGCAACGCCATCTCTTGTTAGGATAGCTAAGGTCACGCTTTTTAAGAATATACACCAATTTGCTGACCCCTACACTGGAATGATCAAGCACCAAGAAGACATTTTGCTCTTTCTTATGACAGAAAGCCCTGACGTCCTACTGTTATCGGAGACTTGGCTCACCGATGATTCACTTCCTGACATCCTGGCTGCGCTGCCCCCAGATTATTTTTTGTTGAATACCAACCGATCTGGGGGTCGCACCGGGGGAGGGGTGGCGGCAGTGATACGCAAGGATCTCAAGATTGTCACCTCCGCAGTCATGACTTTACCGGAAGTGGACACTCTGGTCCTCAGCCTTGGGACTGAGGTAGGTGCTGTCACCCTCATAGTACTCTATCGCCCCCCCCCCCACTCTATGCCGTCCTTCCCCTCATCTTTCATCGATCAGCTGACCAACATCGCTACCTCCTCCCCTCGTATAGTCATCATTGGTGATTTCAATTACTGGTTTCAGCACGAGGACGCTGGCCCGCATGCTTCCGAGCTGTTCGAGGGTCTCTCGAGCCTGAATTTCATACAACTAGTCAGGTCTGCAACCCACAAGGGTGGTCACATCCTCGATCACATCTGGACCCATGGGGTCAAGTCCTCTCGCCCACTAATAACACCTTGTGTGTGGTCAGATCACTCCCTGATCGACACCACATTTACTGCGGCCGGCCAGATCAGGGTCCCCCCGCGGGAAGGTGGTACTGCTCGCAAGTGGAAGGCTGTCGATTCTCCCAAACTGCTGGCTCATCTGTCCCAAACCTGTCCCCTGCTATCTAATGATATCAGTACCGATGGGCTTTATGGGTCGGTGGCAGACTGGCTCACGTTAGCCAGTGACATCTTTGCCCCCCTAACTAAGTTTCCCCAATCCCGGCACGGGAACTCCCACAAATGGTTTACCCCTCATCTTAAGACCCTTCACCTGGAACTTCGGCAGCTTGAGCGTAAGTGGAGGAGAGACTACTGCTCTCTAAGCAGAGATGCCTATGTGGCCGCCCGCAATAGGTACAAACTGGCCATCATCACAGCAAAAAAAGCTTACGCTTCAGGGAAAATCCTATCTGCCCCCTGCCAGTCGAAGGAAATCTTTAAAGTTCTTAATGAGTTTACCTCCGACCCTAGGACGCTCCCAACTCAGGCCCCCACACAGGAAGCATGCAATACCATTAGCACCTTTTTTATTGAAAAAATTGTATTGATTAGGGACACCATTCCAGTTATTCCTCCTGGCGCTGGATCTGTCTCCCCTCCCCACAACACTTTCTCACTTACACATCTTCCCCTTCTAGATTCTACTTCTCTGGCCACTCTCGCCACCCGCATCAAGTCTGGTTCTCCAGACGACTGCTGCCCCCCCTCCATACTCCGAGACATCTGCCACTCTCTACCCGACTGCATCCTCCCTCTGTTAAACTCCTCTCTCTCTTCCGGTACGGTGCCTGGCGCCTTCAAGGAGGCTGTGTTGGTGCCCCTTCTGAAGAAGCCAGGGGCTGACCCCGCCGTCCCGGCAAATTACCGTCCTATCTCTCTCCTACCTTTCTTTTCTAAAATCCTGGAAGCCCACGTCACCACCTGTCTCTCACAGTTCATCGAGAGTTCCAACTTTCTCGAGGCTAACCAAGCCGGCTTCAGACCCGGCCACTCTACGGAGACAGTGATCTTGGCCGTGCTGGATGCCTTGAGAGACGGTGTCGACAAGGGTACCCCCCAGGCCTTGGTACTATTAGATCTGTCAGCCGCTTTCGACACGGTGGATCATAACATCCTTCTCCACCGTGTCGAGCAGGCTGGCATCCAAGGCCTGGCGTTGGCCTGGGTCAAATCCTTTTTGACCTGCAGGACTCAGACCCTTAGTTTGGGCACTTTCAGGGCTCCCAGGGAGCATTCGCCCTGTGGGGTCCCCCAGGGTTCTTCTCTATCCCCTCTTCTTTTCAATCTTTATCTTCGCCCCCTTCTTTTTTCATTGAGGCAGTGGGACGTCACCGTGTTTAACTATGCGGACGACCTACAACTCATCTTTTCTCTTAACTCCCCCTCTGCTATTCCCAACTTTCAGGCAGTCATGTCCCACATTCTCCATTGGATGGGCCACAACCAGCTAAAATTGAACCCCGGTAAGACGGAGCTCCTCCTTCCTGGCAGGAGCGCCACCTTCTGGGGGCCACAATTCTGGCCGGCAGAACTTGGTCCCTCCCCCACTCCTGTGACCTCGGTGAAGAGTCTGGGGGTTACAATTGACTCCGGCTTATCCCTTGGGCCGCAAGTGGGGACGGTGGTCTCGTCCTGCATCTACCAGCTGCGCAGGATCAGGAAAGTGGCATACCTCCTTACACCTGATGCCCTCCTGCGGGTCATTATGGCCCTCGTCCTCTCCCGCTTAGATTTTTCTAACGCAATTTACTACGGTTTGCCTAAAACATCGATGGCCAGACTGCAAGCGGTTCAAAATCAAGCGGCGAGATTGGCCCTAGGGATCCCGAAGTGGCAATCCGCCAGGCCCCTCCTTGTCACACTCCACTGGCTCCCTGTCTCCTCAAGGGTAGCCTTCAAGATCGGCTGTATCATCTTTAAGTCGTTAGCTGGGGCCTGTCCCGCTTTTGTAAAATCTCTTATCATTCCCTACCGCCCATCCCGGGATCTGAGATCCGCTCACCTTCATCTCTTGACCGTCCCCTCTTACAAGCTCTGCAGATCTGGAGGCCGGAGATTTGCACACCTGGCCCCCAAGCTATGGAACTCTTTTCCTTCACTTCTCAAAACCTCTAACTCTCTGACCCTTTTCCGTAAGTCTTTAAAAACCTGGCTTTTCCCCCAATCTGGCTAGTCTTTCTGTCCTCTTTACTTCCAACCAGCGCCAGGAAACCCATGGTGTCAGTGCGCTTTACAAGCACCCCTTACAATACAATACAATGAGGAGACGTACAACTCGCTACCAGGCTCATAACATTACAGCCTTTCTCAAATGTTATGAAAAGAAATTAAAGCCATCTAGGTAATCCATGGATCATTCTATGTGGCTGGGGAGATCTACTTCTAGCAGACTTAGTCCAACCATTTTTGGCACTTGTCACATATCTAGGATTTACAAACATCTCTAAGTGTAACAGTATATAAAATTGCAGATTTCCATGCATTTTGTCCCAAACTTACACCTGAGGAGAGTCCACAGAGCCTCGACTATTATTGAATGTTGGATACAGCTAGTGGTAGTTGCATCCTCATAACAAACAAAGGCAAAGTTAATAGATCTGGGTTTAATGTGCTAATGCATGGGGATTTAGCACATTAGAGCTTGACACACCGGAGGGAGCCAGCAGAAGTGGATAGAGAGATTATAGCTGTAAAGTAGTCCTTCTTGAAGTTCAACATAAGCATTCAAGCTGAGCATTAGGGGAGATACAAATACTCCACTAGGCTGAGCCAAACTATGATTCACAAATGCGCATGCCAATGGGTGAAAGAGGCAAGTCGAAGAAAGTCAATGTATGAAAGGTGTGGCCGAAAGCCCACTTTATGTATTTTCTATGTAATAGGTCAGTTTCATAGCCATGCTGTCAAAACCTCGATCTAACAAGGGAAGGTGTTTTATATATACTAAGATAGGATGTGCAAAAAGTGGTTGCAATTTTTAACCAATCCTGTGGTATTTTGTGAAACGACCTATGTACTAAGAAGTTGGTTCACAAAATACTGACTCAGAGTGGCTCATAATTCGACCTACCTCATGAATATTGAGGTTGGTTGAAAAATGCAGCCCACATGATTTGCTGCCATCACAGACTACCATGTCTGCGATTGATTTTTAATAAAGCATTTTTATTAAAATGCACCCCATTTTGTGTGTAAAAAAACAAATACAAGTTTGTAAAACATTTTTTTAGCAGACTCTGTGGTTCCATGAACCACTGCCTTCTCCTGAAAATTGTTTTTGGACCATTCACAAAGGAGAAGGGGTATCTTGGAGACCATTTCCTGTTTGCGAACAGGTTACCACCTCTTTTTAGGTTTCAGTAAAATATTAATGTTTTGCAACTAGATCAGTTTCAAAACGTTAATAGATAGCATAAGGAATCACTATTTGGAAGGTATGCTTTCAGTTAGCAAATCCTTATAATTTCCTAAACCAATTTAACACCATTTTCTTGTCTCACACGCTGTGAATTAATGAGTCACAGGGTTTGCACAAGAAAAGGCTTTAGTATATCTGGCCCTAAGCTCGAATCTTTTGGTCTTTCACCCTAGCATCTAGAGTAGCCTGCTTTCACAGGGACTTTTAAAGCTAGAAGGAATTATTGCTCACTCGCTCCAAAGGGGAAAGAGGCTGACCAAGCAGTGTAGGAATGGATGGGCCAGGAATATATGCGAAAGTAAGTACCTACAAGGATATGTGTACCATGTTCTCCACTCTGATTATTTGATGGGGGTTATTTTACTTCCATCTTCTCTGGGACAAATAGTAGAGTATAAACCTAGCATGCTATCCTCAGGAGACACCTGAAATGCATTAGGCCTCAGTTGTACACCCTCTGTATCCATCTTTGAAAGCATATTTTATTTTTACAAATGCTATTCAAAGATGGCCACCACGTATTTGCGCACATGCCTGTCTGTTATCTTTGAATGGGATTTGTTAAAACTGAAAAAAAAAACAGTTGAAAGATGCCCATCGTCCCTGTGTGCACATGAGCACACATGAGCTCCCATCCTGAAATAGTACAAAAAAAATGTTAAACTGTCCACATGCCAAAAGCGTGGTAGTTGGGCAGCGCAGTGCCAAAAATTCTTCATAAACCATCACCTTTAAAGCCACAGAACTACTTACTAATTCTTACAACTGGGCCCATCATTCTAACCTTCCATTCATACACACATTTATTCTGTTCCGAGGATTCAGTATGGGTTCAAAAAGGGAGTTGCAGTGCTATAGTGGAGAGCCTGAACTAAACTTTATACATTATTTACAACTGCAGTTTTATTTCTGAATACCATGGTTTTCATTAAAATAAGGAAAATAGTATCACCCCACTATTCATAAATAATTTCGGATCTGCTAGTAAAAGTTAACTTAAAGGAATATCAAGTCCAGCTTAATTCTCCATTTATTTAATTTTTATTTTAGAAATTTCAATCTCCTAGCAGGATCACTACGTTTAATAAACTAGAAATAATTCAGTTATGCAATAAATCCTGAAAGAAAAGTTACATTTCAATAACATTCATTTATTAGCATGACAGTTTGAAAGAAATAAGACTGTGACATATTACCCAAATGTAGAAGCGAAGACATCAGTATAGAATGTAATAATTCCAAAACGAGAACCTCTCTGCCTCCTCTCTTCCTCTCTGGGCTTCGCACCCATTCAAAAGTTAAAGTCGAGAAAAATTTCAAAGTCCCTGCACCTCAAGGAAAAATTGCGCAGACTGACAGCATCTCGGGGTGCAAAGATCAAATCAAAAGGAGAGCTTTTTTCAATGTCCCAAATGTCCTCTTTTATACCCTTTTTCGCTAACTTATCTATCTAAATTCGTAACTCTTAAGTTCTAAAATGTTCGTGATTGGCCAATTTGGAGTCGGATGAGCATCATCTCATCATCTTTTATTATAATTTTTGCACAGTCACCATCACGTTGCCGCAACTGGGGTGCTATTGTCTAAATGTTCTACTTCCTTCGAAGTGTCCTTTAAATTGTTAGTTGTCATTTCTTTCCCACAGGCAAACTATTGGCTTCACTGTCTTTTGGCTTAGGCCCCACAAAATGGCCACGTTGTCCTTGACCCATACTGCTCAGTCACAGGCAGCTTGCATCTCCGATCTGGCGCCTGCACACTTCTGCCGCCATCTCAGAATTTCAATCAGTCTCCATTTTCATTTGCTCGCATAGGCCTCAATTTAGGAACTATCACGGAAACAAACACAAATAGGTGTACATTTACGAAATAAAGCCCTTTCTGTTTACTTCCCCCTTTCTAATAATAATCAGGTTAGTATTTACCTAGCTTTAAGCAACATATATGCGTAATTTGACTTACCAATCTTCATGATTTATGCCACAAGTAAACAGACAAAAGCGCATTCATGCATTTCTTTTTTAGACTATAACATATGCGTAAGCTTTATGACACAATATACGAAAAATTAGTAAATTATGCTTTTGCAAAATCATGCAAATTAGTATCCCACGTGTATTTGTGTATGCACTTTATTCTATGTTGGTTAATTTCAAAATCACACATTTAGTACTTATTACTGTTATGGAGAGTTCATTTTACAAGGGGTATACAAAAATGTTTTGTCTTCCACCTTGCTCCATCAGTAGGCACACAAAACAGCAGCTGGGTAGGCAAGAGAGTAACTGGGGCGGATACTAGTACACTGGGTGGGAGTGTTGTGGAAAGAGAGGGGCAACTTTAAAAGAGAAGGACGTGGAAGCAGGAAGAGAAAGTGGGAGACAACAACATAGCACCTCACTGCAAAGAAAAGTCTGAAGTCAGTAGTAGAACAATATGAGACAGAAATGCTACTGCGTGGAACAAACACAAAATAGGGAGAAAAGCCTTTGAATGAGGAGCAGGGAAATGAGATAGACAACTGTGATATCCATGTATGAGCAATGTTGTACCCAAAGTCTACTCTATGCTTGTGTAATGTACTGGAAACAAGAGGCCTACCCATCACACAGCTCAAGCTCCCTATAGCCGTCAAAAATGGCTCTTCATTATGAGGAGAGAGTGTAAACTTCCCCTTTAACAAGCACCATGTACAACACTTCCTTATAGAAAATATTCCCCCCAAAACTACCCAAAGAGTACATTGTGGATGTAGGCCACTTTCTTTCGTGCCGTAGAATATTTGCTGTCCTAATCATTCCCTCACCATAGTCATTGCTTTTCCTTTAGTTTAATAATGTGGAGTGTTTTTACTATGTGTGAAATAGCTTGTAATTATTGGAACACATTTTCTGACCAGGATATTCCAGAGTATATCTATTCCAACTGGAAAAGAAGCTCCTTCCATTGATCAGTTCCTTAATGAACATGTCGTGGTCAGTCCAAACTAGATCTAGATTTTAAAAAGACGGAGCTCCATGCCTGTGAAATCATAAACACACAGAAGGGGAGTTTAATTTGTGGTGTGAAAGTTTCTCTGGGACTTTTCTTTTCTCACAAAAGATTATATTCTATATTTATGAGAGCAGCAAGTGTTACCTTGATGCAGGTCATTCTGAAAGGAGGGTAACCCAATTTTTCTTTCCAGTTTCACTAATTCCATTTTCACTATTTCCATCGGGGGTTGGGTGAAAGGCGGTCTGAAAGTGTAATGCTTCAGGTGAATTACTGTTTTGTGTTCTCTATACACTTTCACAAATCAACATTGTCTGACCAAAAACAATTTTTTTCAGCTTTAAAACTACTAGTTGAGAATAAAAAAAAACATGTTGACTCCTATAGAAAGGGTACATATATAATGTGTAGACTTCTCTGAATGAAATAATAGGATTATAATATGTTCTTGGACTGCTCCTTTCCACACATCTCCATCAACTCTCTGTGTATGCATGTCTTGAGTAGTAGAGCCCCACCGGATGATTTAGGGACTAATTATGAGTTTAGCGGTCCACCGGACCGCCAAACCAGTGGTGGCGGTACCTGGACCGCCAGATTGACGGTCCACACACCGTATTTTGAATTGTGCGGTGGGACCACCACAGGCCTGCCGCAACCGCTGGGGATCATGGATCCTGAAACAGTGGCATGGTGGTGAGAGGCTCTAATATGCTGGCGGTGCCAATGCAGCCCCATTTCTTTTTTTTATTTTTTTTTATTTAATGCGAATTTCTATAGCGCAAACTTTACCCGAAGGTGTCCGAGCGCTTTACATAAGAACCAGTTGCAAAACATAAGGACTTAGAATTACATGCGTTACAAAAAAGATACAAACAGAAAAAAATTGCAAATGTACATGATGTAAAGTCACACAAGGAGGAGATACAAACAGAAAGAAAAATTGCAAATGTACAAGTAGTAAAGTCACTCAAGGAAGGGATACGAATGGATATACTCTAAGAGTCACATAGGAATGGTAGAGAGTACAAAGGTCTACTGCATATACTAGTGATTAGAGTTATCTCTATATACATAAGGAAGGGATACGAATGGATATACTCTAAGAGTCACATAGGAATGGTAGAGAGTACAAAGGTCTACTGCATATACTAGTGATTAGAGTTATCTCTACCTATCTTCCATCTATGGAACTCCCGCCAGAAGCCTTGCCGTACGTAGTTGTACTTACTGGGGTCCCCGAGCTGTCAAGTGGCAAACGGGAAGGCTATTTCCAGCAAAAAAATAAGATAATGCATTGGCTATCTTTGCATAGACCCAAAGCCAACCATGTAAACGGTGAAATAGTCCATGTTCGTCGCTTGTCTTGGCTGGGAGGAAGAACAAAGGACATAGGGGGTGACATTGTTGTTATAAACTTCAGGGACAGAAAAGCAGTTCAGTATATTTTGAACTGGCCTTTTGGTAATGAAAATAACTGTATTGTACCGCGTCCCTTGACGTATTTCTATCCAAGATCCACAGTATTTCCCCCCCAACATGTAAGTAACAACACCCACTTTACCAACCACTTCTCCAACATGGAGACTGCCAGGAATCCCGCATACATGCACCAGTCAGTTCCAACTCCTGCGATGCATGGGTGGAACACTATACCGACAGGTCGCAATATAGGACAAAATGGTAACATGACCCATTTGATGCCATTTACTCCTTTAGAGCTAACAAACAGGTTTGAGGCATTCAGTGGTATGGAGGAATGTGACTGATGCTTAAAGAGCTTGGAGGATGTTGGGAGGATTGAAAATGCATCATGCACTATGAGGTTGGATCAAGAAAAGGGTATTAGTTGTTTAAAGACAGGGCTATGCACTGTTGTAACTGATGATGATGCCAATAGTAGCTTGCCTGTTATTCCACCCATAGTGACTCTTGGTAGAAAAGAGGGATCTCCATTGCTTATACCTGCTATAAGGTTAGAAAGTAGAAATGCCGTAAGATGAAATGAAAATGTCCCATGTATATTAAAACATAATGGAGAAAAGGCGACTAGTGGTCCTATGGTGGGCTTGGGTGCTGATGGTTTAAGCAAGGATGAAGATATTAATAGTTTGTCTGCTGTCCCACCTGTAGCGCCTTATAACTCAAACGAGGGATCCCCCCTGCTTACACTTGTTTCATGGAATATAGCTGGGGTGCGTGCGAAACTATGTGATCCCGATTGGAATGAATATATGAATACTTTTGATATTTGTGTGCTACAGGAGACCTGGGCTACAGCACAGATGCACAGAGTTGGTTATAAAACTTACCAAATGGAGGCTGTGCCTTCTACAAGAGGTCGTGCATCTGGAGGTCTACTAATATGGATCAGTGTATCTATTAAGATAGGCATAAAAATGCTCAAAACTGATTCCCCAGACATTCTTGGTCTGGAAGTAACTACAGCAGATAATAGGGTGATTTACCTCTTTAATGTATACAACAGCCCTCAACCTTCCCATAAGGAATCATTGTGTATAGGGAAGCTAGACTCACTCATGGATACATTAAGAATAGGTGCAAGTGTAATTTTATGTGGGGATCTGAACTGCAACTTCGAACCAATTACAGATATAGCTCAACTGTTCGAAGACGAGGACACTGCCAATGGAATACCAGCCCTGAATGAAAATAGAATGGTGGCTGACACTGCATTGGCTTTGCAGATCACAAGATTGTTGACTTCCCATGGTCTGAGAGCGTGTAATGGGCGTATGCCATCCGACAGCCCGAAAGCCCCTACTTTTAAGAGACATGAGTATGAGAGTAAATTAGATTATGTCATAGTCTTTCTCGACCTGTGGCCTTTCACAGAAGATCTAAAAGTTAAAAAGAGATATGAAAGTGACCACTTCCCTTTGGAAACAAGCTTCCAACAAAGTATGCTAAAGGGGTCGGGAGCCACGGAGGCAGGTTATAGCCTAGCATACTCACCCAGTAAAGACAACATTGTCCTTAGTAACAATCGTAAGGCGGTTAAATGGGCCTATGTATTGGAAAAAGAGGATTTACTGGCCAATATATACAGTACTTTTGCAGACACCTTAAGCTCATACTGTCTGTATAGTTGTGATCCCAAAGATTTCATAGAATTGCATAAATCCCTTTTCAGCAAATTATTAGTACTTCTCACAAAAATCCCTAAAAAAGGTGCAGGCTCGACCAATGCAAAAGCCAAGGGTAAACCTTGGTACAACAGGGAATGCCGCCTTGCTAAAACTGCACTGATTAATGCTGTTAAAAGGGATGGTCCATTAGAAATTAGAGATAAAAGGAAAGCCTATAACAAAATCATAGCAAGAGCAAAATCCTCTTGGGATGAGGAAATATGGCTCAGCATGCTAATAGCCGCTAAAAATAAGGACCAGAGACAATTTTGGGAAATAGCAGCTAAGGGAAATAATCGTGAGAAGGGCTCCAGGGAGGTATACTTGGATGAGGACACTTGGGTCAAACACTTCACATCACTATATGAAGCTAAAACTTCAACTGATGTGGTTACAACAAATGCACCCATTGTCGCTATATCAGCTAATACCCCTCCGGTAGTGTTTAACATACATGAAACAGAGATAGCAATTGCCATGGTAAAGAAAGGGAAGGCGCCTGGACTAGACAAAATTCCGGGAGACCTCTATCTGTGCAATATCGAGGTCTGGGCACCCTATCTGAACCATCTATTTAATATAGTTGCAGCTAGTGACCACATTCCGGACACATGGAATGGCGCAGAAATTATTACCATTTTTAAAAAAGGGGATCGTGGCGACCCAGCCAATTATCGCCCCATTAGTCTTTTAGACATAACGCAGAAGATTTATGCTAGACATATTTTAAACCGAGTAAACTCATGGCTGGAGGATGAGTCAGTCTTATCCAAATATCAGGCGGGATTTAGGAATAAAACAAGTACCATAGACCAGGTATTTAGGCTATGCTGCTTGTATTGGAAATATGTCATCATTCGCAAGGGTCACTTGTATGTGACCTTTGTAGACCTGCGAGCAGCATTTGACCTAATTCCCCGTGATCTACTCTGGGAAACTCTGAATAGGCAAGGGCTGCCAGGCGAATTGTTAAAACTTGTAATGGGCTTGCATCAGGAGAATTATGCCAAAGTAAGGTGGGGCCCAAATGGGGAACTCACAAACCCAATCCCCATAAAACGGGGAGTACGCCAGGGATGCGTACTGGCTCCCACCCTCTTCTCCCTATACGTAAATGACATCGCAGCCTATATGGAAAATTGTGAGAATGATTCGCCTCGATTAGGAGGGGAACGTGTTGCGTCCCTCCTTTTCGCGGATGATACAATTTTAATTTCACAAACGCCACGCGGCCTACAGACCCTCCTAGACAGGTTCCAACAGTATTGCATCACGAAAGGACTAGAAATTAATATAAAAAAAACAAAATATATGGCACTAAACCCGCACAAAACTTTTAAAAGGAATTTAATGTTAAACGGACAAAAGTTAGACTATGAACACAGTTTTACATATCTGGGAGTCCTGATAGATTCTTTAATGGGATGGGGCCCACAGCTAGAGAAATCAAAACTGGTGTTTAAACAAAATTGTGTTCCCATATTGCAGAGACACAACAAAAGTGTCAACAAGGCGGTCACCCCAGCAGTAGAGCTTTTTAGATACAAGGTTCAATCAGCCTCACTGTATGGGGCGGAAATTTGGGGGCCAGTATGTAAGAAAACTTTTGAAGCACTCGAAAATAAGTTTATTAGGGGTCTTTTAAAAGTTTCTACTAATACCCCACTGATCCCCTTATTTCTTGACTTAAATCTCAAACATACAGACCATCACGCAATATTAAGACCAGTATTATTGTGGGTCAGGCTATGGACAACTATTGAACTATCAGATTACAAAAATGGCTTGAAAGAGGTCCTTGAACTTGATAGTGACAGGAAAATCTTTTGGTTTAAACATGTAAAAACCTGGCTAGCTAAGCTCGGATTAATGCACTTCTGGAACGAGCCAGGATCTCTAAATTCAGTCTCTAAGAAAATAGTCAAACTGTCCTTTTGGTCATATGTGAGTAACGATTCCGTGTATACAAGAACACATGGTCCTCTGACAGAAAAATTCCTTATGGTAAAAAATGAGGCATCTTTTGAACAATTTTTAGATGAAATCAAGCCACCCTTGGCCAAATCTCTGTATTTAAAATTTAGATATGGAAAATTGAGATCCAAAGTAACAGAGAAAAGCTGGGGGAAGAAAGAGAATGATTGTTGCAGTTTATGTATCAACAACCAAAGGGAGGATATCTATCATATATTATTTTTCTGCCCTAGCTACGTTAAGGCAAGGAAAAGATGGATAGTCCCTTTGTGCCGCAACATTGGTTCCACTTCACATAGGGAAGCTGGTAGGATCCTAAGTACGGACACCAGCCAAGTACTTGTGTTCGGAATCAGTAGATTTTTATTGTCCGTTTACTATACTAGAAGGAAACTAAATCTTCCATTTTAAACAAGGGAAACTGCCATCCTGATATTTTGTAAATCACTAACTATGCCTAGCTACTTGTGTCTTCTCGAATTCCCGGCTGTTATAATCAATTTAATGTTTTTTAATGTGATTTTTAAACATTTTAACATATTTATTCATTTCTGCGCCAAATATTCAATTGTAAACTTATGTGTCCTAATATGACCAAATGTTGCTCCTATAATTGGGTGCTCAACCACAATGAATTGTACGCTTTATATGTGATGAATTTTATTATGTTTTTCATATTTTACTGTATCTTTTATGTTGCAAGTCAACGAAATAAAGATTAAAACTGAACTGAGCTGAGTTATCTCTATATACATATATATACACATACACATAGTAGATTTTCTCAGAAAGAAAAGCAGAGTTCCATTAAGTGGGGTCGGAGGGGGGATGCAGTCACAGCACCAAGGGAGGGTGGGAGGAATACAAGGGTATGGAGAAAAAAGCAAATCAGAAAAGGGAAGAAACATTTGAGGATCGTCAAGGGGGAAACGAGGGAATAGGGTAAAAGACGAGGGAATGGACAAGATGGCTGGTCGGGGTCCAGAGAAAAGCAGCCGAGAACAGCAGCAAAATGGCAGCCAGGACAAAAGCAAAAGTAAAGAAGTCCATGAGAGTCTGTGGTGGGAAGGAGACCAAAAATGGCTGAATGCTCAAAAGTCACCAAAGTCAAGAGTCCAATGAGGAACCCAGAGAGCCCTCTGGTTCGGGGCCCTTGTGAGAGCAGTGCTTGCACCTGGTGGTGGAGGGAGTCTGCAGGAGTTGGGTGCCGGGTGATTTGTGGTGAGTGTGTGCGCTGTAGCACTGGATTGCGCACACAGGTTCTGGCCGGCGTTGGCCGGATGCACGCACGGTACACACGAGCAGCGTGGGCGGCTTGACTCTCCTCTTCACCCGGCGGCCGGTGCCGTCGGGCGAGCATAAGAGAAGTTTCCTCACCACCACAGTTTTCATGGCTGTGAGGCCGCCATGAAAACTGTGGCTGTGGGGAAACAAAGGGGGCCCTACAGAGCCCCCTGTTGCCTCAGGGCCATGGTGTGCCAGCAGGGGGCACATGCTAGGCCCCCTTATGTGCAGTCACCCCTTTTCCTGCACAGCATGGACTTTGCAGTCCATGCCTGCAGGTACAGGCTTTGGTATTCCCATTGCTGTGCCTTCTTAATAGGCACCGCTGTGGGACTGCCAAAGGACCGCCCGCCAGACCACGATATCACTCGTAATCTGGTGGGCCCAAAATGTGGTCATTTCTTCTGTCAGGTTGAAGCTCTGTTTTCCGCCCTAAATCCTTCTTCTTCTCCTCAGTGATGGACATTCGAGAGTTGTATTAGAAGTCAAGGAACAAGTTATACATCTCAAACTTATTTTCATTAACAGTTTAAGTTCAGCCAAAGATGAGAGTTGTATGTCGGTTCAAACCTTTATTTCTCATTATGAGATTAGTGAAGTTCTTTTCTTTTATTTCTAGTCTTTGTTTAGTTAGTCCACCAATCAAATACGTTTACAGAAATCTCTTTAAAAGAATGGTTAACACACGCATCCTTATTGTGAGATTTCATTAAGCTTGTGCCATAAAGGAATATGTTCCCTGTACTACACATCAAGAAAAAAGTTTTAGATTTTGAGAATACATGAAGAGTTTGAATTCAATGTAAAAGAGTTAAAGCAAAGGAACTTAAAATTGAGAATCAAACTAGAGTAGCAGAACTGCCCATAACAAGTAGTTCATAAGACTCAGCCAAGTTTCATTACATTGAAATAGGTCATCACACAATTGCAGTAGCAAACTGTCAATTCAAAATAGCAAAGTAAGGCAGAGAGGAAAACAGTTGCAGAAGAAACCACATATGTCAAAGGTCTGGGCCTGGGTAATCTTCCTAGAAAAGACATTTACTACCTACAGGCACTAATATAAAAGTCAAGAAAATATATCGGAAAATGTAGCTGGCTTCTTTCTCCATGAACCAATCATGAGACAGAGTTCATCGGTAAGCCGGTTTAGCTCCTCCATTCCAACGAAAATTAAACTGTCTATTGTCTGGTTGTCTACAGACAGTCTTGCGCGATGGGATTCTGGAAACATCAGGCATAGTTCCCATAGGCCTTAAACACAGATTGACCTTCCACATATAAATTTGTTTCACTGAGAGAACAAGGAACTACTAATTAAAAGGCAAAATCGCTGTTAGGTAATGAATTCCTTTACACTGTTAATCAATAATTGTTGTTTAAATGTACAAATTAATCTATTCAAACTGTATATGAAACCTAAAAAAATAGGAAGTTCATGACATTCAAGAATAAAACTGTTGCTTAATTAAGTAAATCATTGTATTATTAAACCAAAAAGTACTGGTTATGACAACATCTCTAAGCATGTCACTCTAGGGTCAAGATTACAAATCACGCTGTAAACATTTCAGTAAGTTCCCTTCTTGCTAGGAAAAAACTTGCTTCATGGCTTTTCTAAGGCCTAATGAATAACAATGATTGCCTACTGCGAATAAGCACATTTCAAATGTGTCCGTTTAATGTTAAATGCTACATTTTATGGCACATTTACCTTCTTATGTTAATTCAATTTCTGTTCTAATCCTTTGACTCTTTCAGTCTAATATTGTAGGACAGTTCAAGGTGCAGAATATTGAAGGTATTTACACCAGTTTGTACCAGTACTAATTGAACAAGTGATCAAAATATCATAGGATTCAGTGTATTTATATACTTCTTGTCTTAATATATAGCCAATACTTTTTGTAGTATTGTGATACACTACAGGTCTGACAATGAAGTAGGAGGTATGGGTTTGACACCTACAGGGATTCAGTTCTTAAGAGAATTGTACCATGATCCATTTCACATTCCTTGGAGCACGTCTATTTGTTTCATGAATAGTAGTCCAACACTCTAAATCATGGTATTGTTTCAAGCACTATCTTTTAAGAACCATTAACTTATATTTTGCACACCTTGTTATTCCAGGTGAGGAACGCAAATGATCCTCAGCCTGTAATTTTTAACATAATTAAAAATGTCAACGTTAGAAAAGCTTATTAGCTCCGATATTTTTTATATTATTTAATAGAAGGTAATTGTATTTCAGCTGTATACATTTTCAGAATTTCACCAAGCTTCGAGAGTTGGAAACACAGAGGTGTTTTTAAGATATATCATATACAATATAATGGTTAGACTTGGCTTCTTTGGTGTGGTTTCCCTTGACATGTTGCCTCTACCTCCTGTATTTTTGATGCTGTGCTGGATTTCGCCTTTGCTGGCTTAGATGCTTTGGCACTTTACCACTGCTGATCAGTTTAAAGTGCAAGTGCTCCCTGTATACATTGGTATTACAATTGGTTATCCCTGATTGGCATATTTGATTTACTGGTAAGTACCTAGTAAAGTGTACTAAGTGTGCCAGGGCCTGTAAATCAATGCTACTAGTGGGCCTGCAGCACTGGTTGTGCCACTCACATGAGTAGCCCTGAAAAGGTATCTCAGACCTGCCACTGCAATGCCTGTGTGCAGTTTGTTAGTTTGTTAATTGCCATATCAACCAGGTGAGTGCACCCATTTGCATGGCCCTAACCTTCCCTTTTCTTACAAGTAAGACACCCCTATGGTAGGCCCAATGTACCCCCATGGGCAGGGCATAGCATATGTGAAAGGCAGGACATGTACTGGTGTATGTGACATGTCCTGATATTGAAATACTGGCAATTTCATTGTTCACTATTGAAAGGCTATCTGCCCCATGGGATAGAATGGGAGGTACTTTGTAACATCTTACAAGTATGACTTCCCATTGGGACAAGATAGAGAAATAAAGTTTAGGCTCTCTGAACTCAGAATGTAACAACACATCTTTTTGTAAAGATGTTTTTTAAATTGTGTATTTGAAAATGTCGTTTTTAGAAATTAGGGATTTACTTGTTTAACCATTCTGTGTACCTCTGCCTGTTTGTGGATTGACTGTCTGGTTTTGGAGTGACAGGGGCTGGGGATGTGCATTCACTGTAGACTACCACTGGGGGGGGGGGGTGAGGTGTGCCTGGCCCATCCTAGATGACTCAGAGCTGAGGTGAATGGGGCTTGACTACATTTAGAGTAGTGGAAGGAGATTTCCTTGCACCTGAATAGGGCCTGTCTCCCTTGAACAATGCTGTCACCACTCCCTGTGGTCGTACTGCACCATTGAGGACAGAACTGCTTTGGGCTGGGCTCAGATACCCTTGCACAAAGAGAACAAAGACAAAATTGGGTATAAGTAGACGGCCTTAAACCCCTGAACTTTAGATTGGGAAACAGCGTTTACAACGCTGTCATTATGTCGCGGTGCTTTTACAAAGCGGTTGTTACAACGACCGCGTTGTTACTACGCAATACCTTTACATCGCAAGTCATTAGATCGACTAAGAATAGCATAATTTACAATTCCAACACCTTCCCTATTGTTGCACACGTTCAAGTTTAAGTGGTAAATTATACTATTCCTAAGACCAGTGCTCCCCCTACAGCAAGACGATCTAATGACTTGCGATGTAAAGGTTTAGTGTTCTAACATCGCAGTTGTTGTAACGACCGCTTTGTAATATAACAAGATGAAATGGCATTAGAAGTAACATGCTATATTCCTTTAGATTACCTCTGGACTCAAAAGGAACCTTTGCAAAGGAGAAGAGCTGAAGAACTGTGAGGAGGAGTACTGCCCCATTGCTGTGTGCTGTGTGGGGTTGGCCTGCATTGCTGTGTCCGCCAAGGAAAGGACAAAGACTGGAATATTGCTGTGAACCTGCTTGAAGAAGATCTTCAAGGACCTGTGTGTGCTGGCCTCCTGTTCTGAAGTCTTAGGGACACAAAGACTTCACTCCCAGCTCCCCTGAACTCTGTTGCTGAGAGTTCTGACCTGCCAGAAGGTGCCTATTCCAGTTGTGGGCCTCTGGAGGTTGACCCTGCAGCTGGGAGCTGGGGGAAAGGAAGAACTGAAGAAATTGACACATCACTCTTCTTGCCCCTGTTTTTCCAGGGCAGCACCGCCGTACGAGAATAATCTCCATGCATCGCCGTGCTGCCCGAAAACCGACAGAACGGATTCGATGCATCACTTCTCCTGCGTGCAGCAGTGTTTTTGCGTTGCCTCCCTAAGGTCTTAGAAACTGACGTATCTCTTTTTTTATCAATGCTTGTCCCTCTCTGCTGCTGTTTGGCCTTGTGAATTTGACGCAGCTACAGGTACTTTGTGAGAAATCACGCATCCATAGTTTTCCTATGGACCAAGTTGTTTGAAACCTTTTTAAGGTCATACTCTTATTACATGTATGTTGGATTTTTGTTCTTTTGAGATTAGATAAAGATATTTTATTTTTCTAAATAGGTGTGGTGTCCATTTGTGGAATTATCACTGTACTACTGTGTGTTTAGAGTACAAACACTTTACACATTGCCTTTGGGATAAGTCTGTCTGCTTGTGTCAAGCTACCCATGAAGTGAGCATGAGTTATTTAAAGTGTGTATACCCCTTATCGTGACTAGAAGCAAGGGTCCATATTAGAGACCCCCATTTCTAACAGTAATGAACAAAAAGCTACAGCAAGATTGATGTGATGTGATCGCTAAAGCCTCTTTTTATCTTTTGATATCAGCTCTCCTCCAGGTGAAGGCTTCGTCCAACTGAATGGTAAATGATAGTGGCAATACCCAGTGTCGTTGTTTTCCCTGTTGTTCCATTCCACTTTACCCTGGTCTGTTTTCTAACCAACATATCATTCTGTATAATTTGGAGAGGTTAAAAAACACATCGGGCACTTTGGATCCAGACCACAAGGTTAGTGCTTTCTGACAGTTTTAATGTTTTTTTAAATGTATAGTGGCTCTTCCAGATTGCAGCTCAATAGCAGTCCAATAGTGGTACTGTGGCAATATGTGCTGCTATGTTCACTTTTCCCCTTATAGCATGTGGTGACGTAACAAAACTCACAGGATGACCAGTCTTATAGTGACAGAGTAAAGTAGCAGCAGCAATCTATCTTTCTATTACTTGTTTTGAGAGCGTATGCCCTCTTTGTGGGTAGCCAAATGCCACAAAGGTCTGGTCTGACTGGCAGAAGAAATTGGGATGGTCAATGTAGAATGTTTAAGCATCTGTGGCTCTCATTTCACACTTATAGTAGGGTTCTAGAATAATGCTTTGAGCAGAACCAGTTTATTGAAATGTAAGTCATTAGGCACCGTAGGATTGAATTTTGGATTAGGGCATGGGAGAACACTATCTTTAAAGCAGTGTATGTCAGGGGTGGTATAACTGTAAAGGTGTGGTTTTCACAAACTTGCTTAGGCCAACAATAGAGCAGTGTTCCATGATACAAATTTGATGTGAGCTTTGTGAATGACTTCAAATGTCAGAATTATCAGTTGACCAAGAACAGTATTAAGTTCCTGTGGTGGTGCTGGTTTGGGATGAACTTGTAGGCAAATCTGTCCGGAGAGTGCTGAATAGAGCTAAAATGCACTCTCCGGGAGTGCAGGAGTTAGAGGAAAGAGACTATAGTAACCTTCATCATTGTATGGTGGTCATCAATTAGGGTGATAAGTACCATAAACATTCTTTGATATTGATGATGTTTCAAAGAATTGATTATTTTGTCTTCCTTAATGAAGATAGCCATATCTCCAGTTGTGGTTTTATTCCTCCTCATAACAGTATGACCTCTTTCTCTTCCTTGTTTCCAGAATGCTCCTCCTCATCTTCCTGCCATTTCCATTCAATCGTGTTAGGAAGATAGTGTCTAGGAATTATGTAGGCAACTGGCGCTGGGCTTTACTGGGTGAAGTATCTCCAGAAGCCAAGGTATGTTTTGCAGGTGCTACGAATAAAGCAACAGTCCTCTTTTTTGGTGTATTTGACAATGGTATCATTAATTATGGTTCTGGTGACATTGGCTGCACCAGATCTCGATAGTCAGAGCAGCGCTGATAGTGCCTTCAAGGTACATGGACTGGAGACAGCTGCATCCTTTGTTGAGGTGATCCTAGGCGAGTCCATCATCAACGATTTTTGGGTGCTTTTACTTTTGTGATGCACCTTAACAAACAACTTTGTGGGCCTATTTGGCTTATTGTCAGATTTTATAGAGGCCTTGTGTTGTGGTTTACCTGCAGTAGATAGTAGATTGCTTTTAGAAGAAGACTTGTGAGGTGATGCTCATGCCTAAAAATGGCATTTAAATGGCAGGTTACCTTTGTAGATGGCACTGTTAGTGGATTACTTTTCAGAAGGGACCAGGTAACTAGCCTTCTTTTTTGTAACTGCCTGAGCAATCAGCCATCTGAGCCATTTAAAGTTTTAGCTGACAAACATATACACATCTTGCAGTCTTTGATCTTCTGCTGTGGATACAAGCTGTAAATGCAATACGATGATGGATCATCCACAAAGGAGTCATTTGCCCTGAAAAGTGCTTTTCTAGAGGATTCAGCATTTCCTGAGAGACAAAAAAACTTTCCTGTGTGTTACTGAGTCCAAACTACAAAGGCACAGTTTGATTTATACCTTGCAAAACCAGCAAATATGGAGACTAAGGGCCAGATGTATCAAGGGTTTTACCGTTCGCAAATGGGATGCTTCGCATTTGGGATTTATCAACCCAAAAGGCATTCGCAAAATAGGTAATCACAATTTTTGCGATTACCTATTTTGCAAATGCAGTTAGTGAATTGCAACTTTATGATTCTTCACTCAATAAGTATGTCACTGGACTCAGACAAAACAGAATATTGATTTCAACCAAAAACTGAGTTTTTAAGAGCTGTTTCAAAAAGGTCATCCTTAAATATTTCATTGTATGAACTGTAATGCTCTACTACATTGTTTCCCTTGCCGAACAAGTATTGGTGGAAGACAGGCCACAGGCCACGTTAAATAGAAATTGCTATTGCTCTAAAATGAACCCTTGCAGGGTACCAGAAAATACAATATCAACAAAACGTGGTATGAAAGGATGTTTCCATTATATGCTAGGGCTCCTCTTAAATATTCCTGGATACCTTCAATCATGCCAGGGTGCTGTTCAAAATACAGTGGTCCCAGTTGTGGGCTCCTCTTAAATATTCCTGGATACCTTCAATCATGCCAGGGTGCTGTTCAATATACAGTGGTCCCAGTTGTGGGTGCCTTTAAATATTCCTGGATGCATTTGATATAGTCCAGGGGCTTCTCAATACACAGCAGTATCGTTTGTAAACGTCAAAAGGACTCTTATTTTGCCAGGCGTCCACGGTACTATATATAGCTCCTTCATCCACGCTGCTGAACTGACGACCAGAGGACTCTGCGTTTGACTAGGGTGGAAATTCGTCCCTAAGAGCCACCACGCATGGAGGAAAGAGGGGGAGGTGGAGGTGGCCCCACCCAGCAGACACAGCGCTATAGAACACTATCGTCCACCCCTTTATGTGGGACTCCCAAAGGGCTCTGCTTTTGCATGGGGGATCACATCCCCCTGAACAACCACACAAGAAGGAAGGAGGGGGAAAAGGAGGTGGGCCCCTCACAGCACCAACAATGATATATTGTAACACCCGTGGACGTGGCATGCCTGGTCCAAGGGTGGGCTCGGCCACACCTGGCAAAGCTAGGAAATGGTAGGGCATCTTCTTTTGAATCTCTCACACATATTAAGACATGATTAACATACTATGATTCTCCTTCACCTTTCACATGAATACTTCGCTATAAGGGTGGGTGACAAATTCCGCTTCGCCCTGCGGAGTTCCTGGAGTTATGCCCACTCCGCATTATGCTTGTGAAACCCTGCCACCAGCCGAAAGCCCATTAGGCTCCTCGAAAACAAAACAAAAAAGATGAGTAAAAATGCTGCAGAAAACGGCATCTTCAGCGAGATCGATGATCTGAACGAGGAAATAGAATTTCTGTTAAATAAAATAGTTTATGCAAAAAGAGCACGAAAGATAACAAAATGGTAGCTAAAATATTTTGGGGAAAAACATAAGGTACAAACTAAGTGTGCTTTAGTTACCAAGCTCCCCTCAATGGATATCTTTAACACCTGTAAAGTCCCCGTTGGTCTCGGCTACTACTATGATACAATAAAGCCAGCTTGTGTATTTTGAACCTAATTTACCCTCTTCTACAATTTGAGCTACACAATATTCTGAAGCTAAATTTAGCATCTCTGCCACAAGCTTCACAAAATCCCAATGGGAACGTGTTACCTTCCTCCCATTTGCCCAGTGAAGTATGCCGTTTGATCACTTCAATGAGAAATATGTGTGAACTTAGGAGAGAGGTAACCAGGCTGTCTGATTTGATGCTTAAGCATATACCAGAAGTAATTAAGGAAAGTGCCATTAAAGCGATGGGAAATATTTAATCACGCAGTTATCCTCCATCGGGGGCCGGGCGGAACATTGGACGCCCGCTTAAAGCAGGGTCTTAACCAACCAACCCACCCAAAAACAAGGAAGCACAGGAGACATTGACATGCACGCGGAATCTTCGAAAGGCCCTAAAAGCAAAATGGAGAGGAGACAAAGTACCACAGGGAGACGTCATTGCAACCCTCCAAGCCGCCTACAAGAAAAGCGTATGGGAGCAATGCACCAAACGAGCACAAGCTGCCTGGCTCAAAATCTTTTCCCTTCTCAAGGAAAAAAAAACACCCCCTTTTGGAAATATATTAACCAACTCAGCAACCATGGCCAGTCTAAGAAGAACAGAGTATCAGAGAGCTCATGGGTCAACTATGTTAAAGAGTTCTACAGCGGCAAGCAGGGCTCAACACAAGTCGATACACACAAAAAGAGACTCCTCCTAACGGACACATCTTTCATTATGAACGTGACTTTATGGGAAAACCAATTTTTCTTATTTCCCTATTTATAGGAATTTCATTTGTTCCTATATGTCACTGTGTCAAATTCATAGAAAAACCACACATCAGCTACCACCTTCAAACCCCACATTCCAAACAGTGAAAAAATGTGAGGAGAGAGAGAGAGCCCCTCACGGAAGAACCGCCACAAGGGGTTACTGGCTGATGATTACCAGTTTTACCCACTTATCATCATCGGTCTCTCTCTAACTTGTGAAAGGAAGAGGAAAGGAAAGAAAAGAAAGTGAAATCAATAAATAATTTCACTACTAAGGAGACACAAATAATAACTCCCACTTGTGCACACATCCACACAGACACCCCTCCTAACACAGCAAGTCAAGTGAACTTCAGTTTAGTCCTAGTGAATGTCATGAATGCCACTGTGGTATTTGGTATCTTTTCCGGTTAACACCGTGGTTTATACCATTCCTCTCTGTGTTATTTGTTAAACATCAGGTCTGGTGATGAGCTCTGTGAAACGTTGCTGTCTAATATTGACATCCGATAATAGCATTTGAAAGGGAGTGCTTTGATACAGTATAGATTGCAGTTGGCGGGATTCACTGATCCTAATATTTGTTTCCCTGGAGGTGTATGTGCATTGTTTAGCACTTTGGAACCTCATTAATCTGAGATATACTGATAAAAAGTTCTCTATTGTCCAGAATGTATCCTTTGTTAAATATTAACGGATGCGAGATTGTTCTATAATGCATTGAAAACGGGTAGAGTGCTATGTGGTTTACCACTCTCTAAGATGGCCGCCGTAATTTCGCGCCATACCGCCCCTCCTTCGTATACTGTTCAGCATGGAACGCGATTGGGGGAGTGACGAGTACGGCCGTTTAAATTACTATGGAATCCAGCGTTCGGAGTCGGTGCTCCTTAAATGCCGGTGGGACGCTGCAGCAGTAAGGTGGATCAGTGTGGCTGATGGTTGGCGGGCTCAGACGCGAATGTAGCGCGCCGTGATTGGGGTCAGAAGAGGATACTCGGGCTCTTAATTGATGGTCAGAGAATGGATAGGTGCATTTTCCTAGTGACTAAGCATGGGCGAATTTTGCGAATCTCGCGTTCGCAAATTTTGCGGATTTGCGAACTCGCAATCCGCAAAATCCGCGAATTCTCGCGAATTTGCGGATTTTTTTTTGTGTTCGCGCGGGTTTCTGCCAGTTCGCGAGGGTTTTGTACAATTTCGCAAACGCGAACTTACCTGTCGGGTCGCAAGTTTTGCGAACTTGTTGTTTCTACGTGTCCAGCCTGTTTGGGACACTCTTCTTCATCACTGCCACTCTCTGTCACCACTGCCACTCTCTGACTACTCATGCCACCCTCTGGCCCACCCATGCCACCCTCTGTTTCATCACCGCACCCTCTGGTTGTCCAGTGTACATTATTTTCGGCAAAGCAAAGCACACCTTCCCTGCCTCAAGTGACCTGAATTAATTTGGGGCTGATTAATGTGTCACAGAATATTTTTTTAGCTGGCACCTGCTTCCTTAGTGCTTCCTGATTAGTGATCTTTTGCACTTGCTAAGTGCTTTCATTGTTGCAAAATTAGTTACAACATCTGCCCTGCCCCAACTGACAATAATGAATTAGGGGCTGATTAATGTGTCACTGGATTTGAACTTCCAGCCTGGCTCCTGCTTGTCTGCCTTAGCTGTAATTCAGGACCTTTGTGTAACTATTCTGAGGGTCAGAGCAGGGTCACATAATAGTTGCAAGTAGGCAACTGAACTCTGGAGGGGCCCCTCAGGAAGCACTACAAGAAATGGCTACTAATGATGAGCTTGAACTTTTGAACCTGGTAAGTAGTTTCAGTTTTGCTAAAATCGTATTTCTGCAATTTAGCGCTTATTCGCGGGGCGCGAAGTTGAACTGGGAAGCCGCAAACTCACGCGAACAGTGCGAGCAAGCCATAAAATCCGCTGCTCGCGGATTTGCGGATTTTGCGGGAAATTCGCGAATCTCGCGGATTGCGAATTTACCGAAAATCCGCAAAATCCGCGAGCGGAACGGATTTTCCGCCCATGCTTACTAGTGACACCATGACTATTTTGAGCATGCAAAAACGAACGCATGAACGATATTAGTCCTTTAAGACTCTGTGAAAGCATAATCGCTTCATTCTGTAGCCTGTTTTTTTTTTATGTACATACTCACTTAAGCACTGTAGTGCACAGCTCTAAACTATGAGCAGTTTATTAATACTCACGGACTTACAGTCTGGCCAAACTGCCCTTTATGAATACATATCATATTTTTTATTAAGTAAGCGCTGTCATTTTAAATGTTTTCTACTCATCATTGTCTACCACTGCAGGGGTTGAACTGAAAAACACAGTGGAATGAGTGAAAGGACAAACCCCTGTGCGCCCTGATGAAGTTGCAAAATCATACAGCAACGAAACATGTTGGCAATTTAATAATAGGTTGGCTATAATAGAAACCAATTTTAGTTTGATAGGCTTGCAGCCCAGAATAAAAGTCAAAGTGCCCAGCAAGCTTTTCAATTTTAATGGTGAGAATTACACTTTTGGTTGATTTTGTTCACGAGAGGTGTCTGTGTGGATGTGTGCACAAGTGGGAGTTATTATTTGTGTCTCCTTAGTAGTGAAATTATTTATTGATTTCACTTTCTTTTCTTTCCTTTCCTCTTCCTTTCACGAGTGAGAGAGAGTTACCGATGATGATAAGTGGGTAAAACTGGTAATCATCAGCCAGTAACCCCTTGTGGCGGTTCTTCCGTGAGGGGCTCTCTCTCTCTCCTCACATTTTTTCACTGTTTGGAATGTGGGGTTTGAAGGTGGTAGCTGATGTGTGGTTTTTCTATGAATTTGACACAGTGACATATAGGAACAAATGAAATTCCTATAAATAGGGAAATAAGAACAATTGGTTTTCCCATAAAGTCACGTTCATAATGAAAGATGTGTCCGTTAGGAGGAGTCTCTTTTTGTGTGTATAGGCTTTTAGTGGGGGGCAGCCTCCTCCTTTCTTTCCCCCTGTGCTCCAAGTAGAGTGAGGCTCAACACAAGTCTCCAGAATTCAAATCATCAACATCTGCGGGAACCAGAAATTCTAGAAGCTGAAGTAATTAATACCATTAAACAAATTAGGAGCAACAGTGCACCGGGACCTAATGGAATACCCGCAGCAGCCAAAACGTTTGGGGAGGGCTCCTCACGCAGCTTTTTAACCATATCTTTCTCACAGCCACCATTCCATCTACATGCTAGTGATCAATACTGCATCCAATCCACAAAATGGGTACTCAAACAGGGCCAACTATCGGCTAATAGCTCTATTTGACATCGAAGCTAAGGTCTATGCCCTTATCCTACTGGCTGAACTGGAAACCTGGGCTACAGAAAGAAGCATCCTTTCCATACCCAGTCAGGATTCAGATCAGACTGTTCACCAACAGACAACATAATAGCACTATCATACTATCATGGAGAGCCACTCAGGACAAACAGCTCCCTCTATTCTGCTGCTTTGTGGATTACAGCGCAGCGTTTGACAGAGTTGACTTGGGAACTTCATGGCACAAACGTAATTCCTGGATGATATCCCCCAAACTTCTTACAACATTATTCTCATTTCATCAGGAGACGTGGGTGAGGATCCAACCCAGAAGTATGACAGTATCTTCAAAAATCTAATGAAAAAAGGCCCTAAAACAAGGCTGTTTACTAGTTCCACTGCTTTTAATCTTTACTCTGCCGATATGCCAAAATCCCTGGTAGGAACCATCCGGGTTGCCTCAAAACTCAGGGGCTCACGTCTGCCGACCATGCAATATGCTGATGACATCATCGTCATGGACTAAACAAGAACAGGTCTAAAAGAGCCCTTAATGCCCTCAACATGTGTAATACGACAAATAAACCTCTGGTGAACTAGTCAAAAACCAAAGTAATGGTTTTCTGCAACCACCCGAGAGAGAAATCTATGCTTTGATTAATAGGCAGAGTGCAAATTGCAACCTGTACCAGCTACAACTATCTGGGAGTATTGTACAGTAAAAGGGCCAACCAAGTGTCCCACCTCAGGTCTAGGGGAGCCGGGGTCATATATAGCCTGCGATGCCTAAACCACCAATTGCACAGCCAAACAGCTGAGCCAATACTAAATTTCCTACGTGCCAAATTGCTGCCAGCACTGTCCTACAGACACCTAGCCTTTCCAGGAAAAACTTGCCCATGTCTTACGAACTATTAAATAACTGCCTGAAAGAAAATATTCTCCTTTCCCAGGCTGAGGCTGGAGCTCGGTTTGGCAAGTGCAGACCTTCACTGTTTTAGTGACTTAGTGAAATAGTTCATCCTTATCCTGCACACTCCAGCCCAATCCCTGAAAGCACAATTACAATGTATATTTGCCGATGAGCACTACCCTTGGCACTCACAGCTGCACTTAGCAACCGGCACACTAAAGATCGAAATAACAAACCTGTCTAATGTTATGTTATGTTATGTTAGCCAGTATTTGTAAAGCACACGGCTACTACATGGAGTGTCCCGGCGCTAAATCTCAAAAACCTGACAACACAGAGCCACACATGCCACACCTGGAAACTATAGTTTGAAAAGCCAGGTTTTGAGTTGTCTCCTGAAAGCGAGGAGATTCTCGCACAAAGTCTGAGAGTAATGGGCAGGCCATTCCAGAGTCGAGACGCCACCACTTGAAAGGATCTGCCTCCAATCCAGGAGGGCCGTATCTTCGGGGTGATGTCAAACACTTGGTGGAAGACCTCAAGGTTCGACCTTTAATATAGTGCTGGAATCTTTCCTCAAGGTATGGGGCACCTATCTTATGGAAGGCTTTAAAAACAAGCACCAACCCTTTAAAATGAATCCTCTTCCATACCGGGAGCCAGTGTAGGGAGGCCAGAAGAGGGGACGTATGTGTTCTAGGCCCGGCCAGAAAAATGACTCTTGCTGCCACATTCTGAATCACCTGTCGGCGGCAGAGTAAGCAATCAGGGAGGTCAAGAAACAATGCATTAACATAGTCCAGTCTAGACGACACACCAGGGCCTGGACTACCTTCTTCCTATGGGAGACCGGAAGCAAGGGGAGAAAATTCCTTGACATTCACAGAATTCCAAAACAGGTCCCGGCCACTGATTAAATTGGCGCCGTCATAGAAAGAGTCATCAAATTTGACCCCCCGATTTTTCACTACGTTGACGGACATAGTGGGCGGGTCCATGTCTTGTGGCCACCAGTTGTGCCATGCTGCACCGGGATGAGAGCCAAAGAGCATGATCTCTGATTTTTCAGAGTTACACTTTAGTTGAAAGTGCCTAAGCAAAGAAAACACTTCAAACAGACAGGTTTTGATCTCATTCCCATTTAACTCAGTACCCCTCTCACAGGTAAACCGCAATTGTGTATCATACAATATGTTTCTCGGCTACAAGCGCAAGAGGGGCCATTTATGAGTTGAACAACGTTGACCTCAGAATAGAGCCCTGTGGTATCCCCGACCTTCATGGGGGAATAGGAGCCGAGAAAGGCAGGGAACAAATAGTTTGCTGTCGGTCCTATAAGAAGGAACCAAACCATGTGAGTACCGTGCCTCCGATACCACCCTCTTCAAGGCTTCTAAGTAGTCCATTGTGGGAGACAGTATTGAAGGACGCAGAGAGGTTCAGCAACACCAGAACCGCCCTTCCCCCTTTGAGCAGTGTGATTTTAATGGTCTCAGCTACTTCTAAAAGGGCTGTTTCAGTGCTATAATTAGCTCTGAAAATCGACTGGCTAGAGTGCAAAAGATGATTGGCCTCCACGTAATCAGTAAGGGCTGAGTTGACATATCGAAATATGGGCCTGTATTTGCAAGCTATCGAAGGATCGGCTGTGGCTTCTTTTTAAAAGTGGAAGACTTTTTGCATCCTTCCAAGTTTTAGGCATTTGCCCCACCTGCATAGCAGTATTTATAACTGAGTTAACTACAAGGTTAATCACCTCTGCAATAGAAGACAAAACTTTGGCAGGACAGGGGTCTGTAGGGGAGCCGGATTTGAGGGTCTTCATTATGGCAAGGGATTTCTCCAAGGAAATGGGCGAAAACTGTGTAAGGGAAGGATTGGGGTTTCCGCTGCCAGTAGGGGCCAGCCACATGTCTTTTGCTACTAATGAAGCTTAGGCTAGAAAAGAATCTTGGATTATTTTAATCTTGTCCTGAAAGAAACAAGCCATCTGATTAGTCCATTCATTGCTGGGGACAAAATGGCTGCTGATGGCTGCAGGGGATGAGAAGTCTTTTACAATGTTAAAGAGCTCTCTACTTTTATTCCCCGCCTGCGCAATTTAGGTGGTCAAAAAGAGCTTCTTTCCCTCCAGAACTTTCCTGTAGTGCACTTTCAAAACCTGTTTATGAACAGGTTTATCCACAGGGTTATAGTCAATTCACCACTCTCTTTCCTGCCTTAGGAGTAATCAGTAAACAGTCTATATGGCCGGGATGCCTGTCACCCCCTCCCAACACAATCCCCAAGGATGGGAAGACGGACACAGTTCTTGAACTTTTGGAAGGCGGGAGGGAGTTACCCTCCCGGCCGTATTTATTAAAATATGAAACAAAATTAAAACATTAAAATAACAGTTCCATATCATGTACAATTTTTCATTTATGACATTACGATGCAGACACGCGTATTGGCTAACCTTAACAAATCTCTAATACAAAGGTTCTCCTAGCCGAGTCTAGACATCCTGTAAATGCATACTTTCTAAATAAAAATTGTACATCCTAACATTACGGGCCAACGGCAAGGTCGTAACCGGTGTCAGATCCCTACTCCAGAACTCCCCCCTCACTTGTGAGGGGCGGGCGCACAGAGGACTGTACCTCTGTGCCAACTTCCAATTTCCCTTGTCTTAGCGGGGGCCCCTTATTTAACTCAACGCCATCTTAGTGGTCGTCTGAGGACTCGTGTGAGGTGTCTAGAAGGTAGCGTAGACCCCCCTCCCACCCCACACTGCTTACCACATCCGCCGTCGCGGATGTCCTGGCCCCGGGAAATTCGTAAGAGGGGCACGTAGCCGCCTCCTCCCCTGGGAGGGGCCTATGACCGCCTTCCCTTTCGGCGGCCCCATACTTCGAGGGTGCCGCCTCCCCGTGTGAGGGGCCAATGGCCGCCTCCCCCCGGGCGCTCCCATCCATAATGGGTGGCGCCCCACCTCTAGGGATCTTGAAATTACTGCTCACCGATCATGACCTTACCGCCCGACCAAAATAAATACAACGTTTTGAACCTAATGAAGAACGGAAAAGCAGTTAAACTGGACATTTGCGATATAACCTTTATCTACACATGTAACACATATTTAAACTAGACTGTGATACTCCGCCTAATTTGAGTGAGAAAACATGCTATGAAGCAAATCATTTTATTGCATCAAAAAACAATCCAAACTTTATTACACATAAAAACCTGGAAAAAAAGAGATATTATCACCGCAAATCAACTGAATTGCAATACTAATCGTTGCCATAAGGGGCTGGTGGGTGGGTCAAAATTGGCTCCTTGTTCCGTCGAGGGCTCACGTGCAACAAGGAGGTGCAGCTTCCAAGCACAGGAACAAGAGGATGCTTCCTTGGATTGTTGCTCCTTTTATCCTTCTTCGGGAGGGCGTGTACCCTCCTCCGGTCTGCCTACAGGGCGTGGCCAACGGTGTAGGTGTCTAGGACAACCCCTCTTGGGCGGGAAAAAGGCGCGCCCCGGCTACGCCGCTTCGGGCATACCAGCCGAGACACGCCTCCCGCCCAAAATGGTTTCCCGGGGGGATCCGGGCCCCCTACCATACGTTCGGGGGGACCGAGTGGTCGCCCCTTTCCATATGGCCGGGATGCCTGTCACCCCCTCCCAACACAATCCCCAAGGATGGGAAGACGGACACAGTTCTTGAACTTTTGGAAGGCGGGAGGGAGTTACCCTCCCGGCCGTATTTATTAAAATATGAAACAAATTTAAAACATTAAAATAACAGTTCCATATCATGTACAATTTTTCATTTATGACATTACGATGCAGACACGCGTATTGGCTAACCTTAACAAATCTCTAATACAAAGGTTCTCCTAGCCGAGTCTAGACATCCTGTAAATGCATACTTTCTAAATAAAAATTGTACATCCTAACATTACGGGCCAACGGCAAGGTCGTAACCGGTGTCAGATCCCTACTCCAGAACTCCCCCCTCACTTGTGAGGGGCGGGCGCACAGAGGACTGTACCTCTGTGCCAACTTCCAATTTCCCTTGTCTTAGCGGGGGCCCCTTATTTAACTCGACGCCATCTTAGTGGTCGTCCGAGGACTCGTGTGAGGTGTCTAGAAGGTAGCGTAGACCCCCTTCCCACCCCACACTGCTTACCACATCTGCCGTCGCGGATGTCCTGGCCCCGGGAAATTCGTAAGAGGGGCACGTAGCCGCCTCCTCCCCTGGGAGGGGCCTATGACCGCCTTCCCTTTCGGCGGCCCCATACTTCGAGGGTGCCGCCTCCCCGTGTGAGGGGCCAATGGCCGCCTCCCCCCGGGCGCTCCCATCCATAATGGGTGGCGCCCCACCTCTAGGGATCTTGAAATTACTGCTCACCGATCATGACCTTACCGCCACAGGCCGGATAGTTGACCGGCTATCCGGACCCCCCACAAACTCCTACTAAAGGTCATGGATTTACAAACCCCTTAACCAAGCTAGGAAGTCTCCTATGAGTAAGACATTCCCCTCCCGGGACAAATGGACCCCATCTTCGAGATACATGTGATCCCCCCGAATACATCCATGCGGAATACAATGCAACTGACCTGAGCGAAACAACCTACCAAGTTTGTTATTGACTTTCTTCACTGAATGATTCAAAGCGGTCACAGAGAGGGCCCCCCGCCACACCTTCCTGGGAATCATGTGTGACCATGCTATCGTGCACCCTGGGACCCTTCTTGCCAACCAACTAACAGTGGATAGAATTCGCTCGAGTAGTACTCGTCGACCAATGGTCACCAAATCATTGCCTCCCAGGTGTACTATGATTACAGACGGCGGTGACCTCGTCCGCCCTAACAGTCCCTCAATAAAACATTGAAATTGGTCAATACAGAGCCCGCCCCTTCCGTGGAAGGTCACCCTGTACCCGTATTCCCCAGCCACGTGAATCATGTCACCTGCTTTGAATACGTCCCCGGCACGTCTCACGTATGAGTGGTCAACGACCCACACCACTCTTTCCTCAGCCGGTGATCTTTGCCCGCTGGTCCCCAGGTGTCGGGTCAACTGCACAGTCCGCCCCGCATAGCCTGCTCGCAAAACTGTAAACCAAACAGAAGACAAGAAGCGTGAGTGCATGACATTGGCTTCACAACATGTGCAACCGCACATACCTTTTATAACAGTTCGAGGACCAACGTCCCAATTGTTTCACCTTTTCCACACTCAGACCCCTGGCTGTAGCCTCTGTAGCAGCCCCTATCCGAAAGGAATGGGTCCCAAAATCGCTCGGGTCCAAGCCCGCTGCCGCGATTGCCATTGTTAACACCCGCTGAAACTGAAACCTAGTCAGTGGGGTGGCGTCGTTGTGTCTCAGCAAGCTTCCCCCCCATGATACCGCCCTTTGCGCTAAATATTCCTCCACGCATTTCACTGGGCACATGGGGGACCCCCGCACGCGCTGGACAACAACACTGTCCCCGATAGCTCCCTGATCGGTTTTGGACCTGGCTATTGTGATTACCATTGAATCACCCTTGATCAGAATGTGTTCTCGACACAGACCTCCCCCCTTTATCCTGCTTATTCCTCGCCACCAGCTCGCTCACCCGCATAGCCCCATGGAATGCTAATGCAAAAGCGGCCCGGAACAGCACTGCCTCTGACTGGGATGAACATGTCGCAGGGAGTACGGACATTAACAGGGACAACCTTTCTAGCCCAATCGGGCGCCTCTCGTCCACTCTACGACCCTCGAGGCGTTGCCACCCACGCAGTGCCTTCTTTACCAGAAAGGACGATGTGGGGTCCTTGATGCCATGCGCCTGCGCCATGAAGGCAATGGCGGCCCGGTGCCTATTGGCCAATGCCGCTGATCGGCCTGCCTGGTGGAGTGACACTAGAAACTTCAGGACATACTCCTCCTGCCCCCAATGATCCCCTCTTGCTGGACCCAAAAATGACCAATAGGAACGGAACGCTCCTTCGTATGCCTTTGTCCTGGGGGCTAGACTTGCTCCCACGAGGTCCTGTAATCCGGGGCACCGAGTAACCAGAGAGCTTCAGGAAATGGTGCCGCCACCAAGTCCGTGGAAGGTAGATAACCCCTGAAGGCCTGCATGTGGGAACGAGAGAGTGCATCAGCCGCCTGGTTCAGTACACCCGGCACGTGTCTTGCCCTAAACTGGACGTTCAGTCTCATACACAGTAGTACAATTTCCTTCAGTAATCTCAATATCCACTTGCAGCGTGCTGCCTGATTATTTATACATTCGACCACGGTCATGTTGTCGGACCAAAACACCACTGTGCGATCACGAAACCCATCTGGCCATGCATTCAAGGCCACAAAAATGGGGAACAGCTCAAGAAACCCAATGTTACCTGTGAGCCCACTGTCGTGCCACCACGTCGGCCATGTTTGTGCCGACCATTGAATACCGAAGATGGCGCCAAATCCCACACTCCCCGCCGAGTCGGTCCATAACCCCAGCTCCTCTGAGGAAGCTGGTGGCTTGCTCCACACCACTCGACCGTTGAAGTCCGCCAGAAATGCCAACCATATGCGCATATCCTGGCGAACCTCTGCCGACAGTCTCGTGCGGTGGTGCCCCTCCTTGAGACCGACCATGGCTTGTGCAATAGAGCGGGAAAAGGGGCGAGCCAGTGGTATCACTCTAAGGGCAAAGTTAAGCTGTCCCACAGTTTGCTGTAACTGATGGAGAGTTACTTTCTCTTTGCTAATGCATAGTTCTAGAGAAGCCCTGAACCTCACCACTTTTTCTTTGGGCAGACGGAAGCATCCCTTCACAGAATCGAGCTCAATTCCAAGAAACTCGAGTGAAGTCGATGGCCCCACCGTCTTCCCTGGTGCCAATGGCACACCAAACTGCTTCATGAGCGTGCAAAATTCCAGTAAAGCCTGTGCACATTTCGTGTCACCGGCTGGCCCCAAGAACAGGAAATCGTCTAGGTAGTGCATAACCTGGGCATAGCCCGTGGCCCTGGTGAATGCCCATTGCAAAAAACAACTGAATTTCTCAAAATAAGAACAAGAGATGGAGCAACCCATTGGCATACATCTATCCATGTAATAGCGTCCTTGAAAAACAAAACCTAACAGACGCTGATCCTGTGGGTGTACCGGGAGCAGCCGGAACGCTGACTCAATATCCGATTTAGCCATCAGCGCTCCAGGCCCCAGGCGATTCAACATGGCTACGGCCTCATCAAATGATGCGTACCGTACTGTACAGATTCCTGGATCAATCGCATCATTTACCGAAAGACCCCTAGGAGCCGATAAGTTATGAATTAACCTAAACTCACCTGGGTCCTTCTTGGGAACTACACCCAGTGGTGAACACACGAAATCATTGACTGGCGGGTGCCTATATGGGCCAGCAACCCGGCCAAGGGCAACCTCTTTTGCAATCTTACTTTCCACCACCGTCGTATGCTGCTGAACCGACAGTTGGTTTTTACACCGTGATTCCCCCCGAAAATCCCCCGCCGGGATGTGGAAACCATACGAGAAGCCGTCTCGCAACACCCCAGCGGAGACATGATCAGGGTATTCATTCAGCCAGGGGATCATTGCCATGATGTCCACGGGGGTAGGTAGCGGTGCCCCTTGGTCGACATTAGACCTGTTTGGCCCCTCCTCTACCCCCTGTATCACCATTCTTGGCTCTGCACGAACTCTCAGGGTGTGAAAAGTGTCCGCACCCCGCACACTCATGCCTGAATTTACATGTCCCTTGTGGCCTCGTTTACCTGCCTCTGTTAAAGCTCCAACAGACCCCTTTTCTACCCCCGCTCCCACCACTCCTTGGTTGGTGATCACTAGTGGTGCCCGCTCGAAAGGGCGCCGCCGAATAATGGCGGGAGGACTCCGACCCATTCCCGCCAAGCGAAGACGACTTCGTCGTGCCCGGCAGGAGCTGTTTCTGCCAAGAGATGGAGTCGAAACAATCCCACGTCAGGGATGAGTCGTGCTCCTTGGCCTTGCGAAACTTACTATCATAACCCAACCATTGATTGCCTTCATAAGTTTCATAGAAATCCATTATACGTGTCTGGTAGCAAGCCAATTCAGTCAACACCTCAGGCTTACGTTCCCCCATGATCGCAGTGAACATTGCAAATGCCCTGGCCCAATTAGAGATCGTCTCATCCACCCTGAATCCCGCTATTTTTGCACGCCATACGCTCGGGTGCAGCAAATCCTTCTGACTTTTAACATGCTCCACCTCGTGGTGGTCAGTCAAGAGAGAAAACATATTCACATATTTATCAGCCCAAATCAATTCTTTTGTGGCCAGCGGGATATGTTGGACCACCCTTTCCGTTCTCGAGGGTAACGATCCCTCCCTTGCCATTGGCAACGGCTGCTTACCCGAATCGGTAGCTGGTCCTGCTGCTGTTCCAACGCCAGACGCCGGTCGTTCCGAGGGAACCTGAGGGGAAACAAGAGGGAGATTCGCCTTCGCAGCATCTCTTGATTGCCGCAACTGCTTCATTAGTAGCTTGGCCTCTTCGGCCGTGTCTCCTGGCGCCGTAGCGCCCTCGGTATTTTTTCCCAGCCATGCGGCTAACTGGGCGGCCTACTCCGGAGGCATATCCCCCTCATTATTAGGCGTGACTACAACAGGGATTGGTTGTCCCGCGTCCGGGATCGGAACCGGGGCCTCAACAGGACTAACCGGGCTTGCCGGGGGTGACTCGGGAACTGGGGCCTCCCGCCCTGTCGCACTATTCCTGGCCCTTTTACCTCTCCCATTGGGGACTACTCCCGGCAATGCTGGTCCGATGACTTTCTTCGGCCTGCCCGTATTGTTCATTGCCGCCATCTGTTTTTTCATGCTCGCCATATCTTTCATCAGCATGCGAAGCATCTGTTCGGTTCCAGCCTTCTTTCCGACCTTCTTGCCAGGCATCGTTGTCGGATATTCGAACCTTGCTGCTCGACGAGGTCCTGGATCCAAAGATTCCGAGTTGCTGAAAGAGAAACACAAAAATTACAAGTTCTCAAAATTGGCTCCTTGTTCCGTCGAGGGCTCACGTGCAACGAGGAGGTGCAGCTTCCAAGCACAGGAACAAGAGGATGCTTCCTTGGATTGTTGCTCCTTTTATCCTTCTTCGGAAGGGCGTGTACCCTCCTCCGGTCTGCCTACAGGGCGTGGCCAACGGTGTAGGTGTCTAGGACAACCCCTCTTGGGCGGGAAAAAGGCGCGCCCCGGCTACGCCGCTTCGGGCATACCAGCCGAGACACGCCTCCCGCCCAAAATGGTTTCCCGGGGGGATCCGGGCCCCCTACCATACGTTCGGGGGGACCGAGTGGTCGCCCCTTTCCAAAATTGCTCGCTCGAGGTTTACCCTGTGCTTGGGGGAGCCCCCCCTCCCGGCTCATTTGAAAGCTAAGGAGATAGTGGTCCGACCAAGCTATGGGGGCACATCCATGTCGATCTGGGAAGAGAAAAAAACCTGATCCAGGTTAGCCCCTTTACATGAGTGGGAAGGTGGACATGTTAAGTATGTCAAAACATTCACTGAACCGCCTAGACTCCAGTTCCCTGGGGATATCCATGTGGATATTGAAGTCGCCTAGAACTAGGCAGTGACTATATCAGGCCACATTAGGGGCGATGGCTCGATTGATAGTTTCCAAGAACTTTCCAGCTGGCCCAGGCGGGCGATAAATGACAGCCCCGCTATGGACTGATGGGGGGAAACAGTAAGTAAAAAGCCCAGGCTCTCAGCCCCCTCTATCTCTGCCATCAGCAGAGGCAAACAGCTGAGGGATCTTCTATCAATCAATCAATCAAGAGTATTTGTAAAGCACGCTACTCACCCGCTAGGGTCTCAAGGCGCTGGGGGGGGGATGGGAGGGGGGACTGCTCGAAAAGCCAGGTCTTGAGTTGCTTCCTGAAAGAGAGATGGTCCTGGGTGAGTCGTAGGTGGCTGGGGAGGGTGTTCCAGGTCTTGGCCGCCATGCAGGTGAAGGATCTTCCTCCGGTGGTGGTTCTGCAGATCCGTGGGATGGTGGCGAGGGCGAGGCTGGCGGGTTGGCGTGTAAACGTGAGGCGGTTGTTGAGGTATTCGGGGCCCAGGTCGTGGAGAGCCTTGTGTGCGTGGGTGAGGAGTCTGAACGTGATCCTTTTGCTGACGGGGAGCCAGTGCAGGTCCCTCAGGTGGGCTGAGATGTGGCTGTGTCGTGGGATGTCCAAGACGAGTCGTGCTGAGGCGTTCTGTAGGCGCTGGAGTCTTTTCTGTAGTTTGGCGGTGGTCCCAGCGTAGAAGGCGTTCCCGTAGTCCAGATGGCTGATGACGAGGGCCTGGGTACCGTTTTCCTGGTTCCACTGGGGATCCAGCGGAAGATCTTACGGAGCATGTGGAGTGTGTTGAAGCAGGAGGAGGTAACGGCGTTAACTTGCCTGGCCATCGTGAGGGAGGAGTCAAGGATGAAGCCCAGGTTGCGTGCGTGGTCCGTGGGCTTGGGTGGGGGGCCCAGAGCAGGGGGCCACCAGGAGCCGTCCCGAGCGGAGATGGATGGGCCGAGGATGAGGATTTCCGTCTTGTCTGAGTTCAGTTTCAGGCGGCTGAGCTTCATCCAGTCTGCGATGTCTTTCATTCCGTCCTGGAAGCTGGCTCTGGCGTAGGTGGGGTCGTTGGTGAGGGAGAGGATCAGTTGGGTATCGTAGGAGATGATGTTGAGGTTGTGCTTGCGTGTGATGGCTGCGAGGGGGCTCATGTAGACGTTGAAGAGGGTGGGGCTGAGCGAGGAGCCTTGAGGTACGCCGCAGATGATATTGGTTGCTTCTGCGAGGAAGGGCGGGAGACAGACTCTTTGGGTTCTGTCGGAGAGGAAGGAGGTGATCCATTCCAGGGCCTTTCCTTGGATCCCGGCGTGGCGGAGGCGGGTTGTCAGGGTGCGGTGGCAGATCGTGTCAAACACAGCCGAAAGGTCGAGCAGGATGAGGGCGGCGGTTTCTCCGTTGTCCAGCAGGGTCCGGATGTCATCGGTGGCCGCGATGAGGGCGGTCTTGGTGCTGTGGTTCGCTCGGAATCCGGACTGCGATGGGTCAAGGGAGCCATTCGTCTCCAGGAAAGCTGTTTGTTGACGGTTTTCTCGATGACTTTTGCAGGGAAGGGGGGGAGCTAGATGGGGCGGAAGTTCTTGAGGTCTGAGGGGTCTGCGGTGGGTTTCTTCAGGAGGGCGCTGATCTCTGCGTGCTTCCAGCTCTCCGGGAAGGTGGCAGATATGAAGGAGTTGTTGATGATGTCCCAAAGTATGGGTGCGATGATGGAGTCGGCTTTGTTGAAGATGTGGTGTGGGCAGGGATCGGCTGGGGAGCCTGAGTGGATGGTGTTCATCATGAGGGTGGTATCTTCCGTGCTGACCTGAGTCCAGGCGCACATGGTAGTGGTGGGGGGTGTAGGTTCGGTGGTGGGGTACGTGTTCTGAGTGCCGAAGCTGTTGTGTATGTTGACGATCTTACGGTGAAAAAAGGTGGCCAGAGAGTCTTGAGAAGGCGTGATGTCATTGTCGCTCGCGTTGGGGTTGGAGAGCTCTTTCACGACGTTGAAGAGTTCCTTGCTGTTGTGGGTGTTATTGTCCAGTTGTTTTCTGAAGGATGACCTTTTGGTGGTGCGGATCAGCTGGTGGTGTTTGCGGGTGGCGTTCTTGAGGGCTGTCATGTTATCCGTTTACTGGTTGTGCCGCCAGGCTTTCTCGAAGTCACGGCAGGATTTCTTGGAGTCTTTGAGATCGTTGGTGAACCACGCGGCTTTCTTGCTGTTGAGGTTGCTGGGAGGGTTTTTCAGTGGAGCAAGGGTGTCGGCGCAGTCCGTGATCCGCTGTGTGAGGTTGCGGGCTCCTTCGTTGGGGTCCGTGGTGTTGGTGGGAGAGTTTAGGCGCAAGGAGGTGGTGAGTTGGTCGGTGGTGATCTTGCTCCAGCATCTTAGGGTGGTTTGTTGAGGGTGGTGGTGGGTCGTTGTTTTCCTGAAGTTGAAGTGTACGCAGCTGTGGTCGGTCCAGTGGAGCTCGGTGGTGTTGCTGAAGGAGATGTGGTCGCTGGAGGAGGAGGAGAAGACAGGGTCGAGCGTGTGGCCGGCGTAATGGGAGGGGGTGTTGACCAGTTGCTTGAATCCGAGGTTGGCGAGGTTGTCTAGTAGGGCGGTGGTGTTGTTGTCCTGGTCGTTCTCCAGGTGGAAGTTGAGGTCTCCTAGGAGGATGTAGTCGGGGGAGGCGAGGGCGAGCGGGCTGATGAAGTCTGCGATGGCCTCGTTGAAGTGTGAGCGTGGTCCCGGGGGTCTGTAGATGAGGGTTCCTCTGACGGTGGTCTTGGGGTCGGTGCGAATCTGGAAGTGCAGGTGCTCTGCGGTGGCGAGGGTGGCGTCGGTGTTGGTCGTGATGCGGATAGTGTTTCTGTGGGCTATGGCGATGCCTCCACCGGTCTGGTTGATGCGGTCCCTCCGGATGATCTTGTAGCTGTCCGGGATGGCAATGGCGATGTCAGGGGCTGAGGAGGCGTTCATCCAGGTTTCCGTGAAGAAGGCGACGTCTGGTGCCATTTTGTCCAGGAGGTCCCATAGTTCGACGGCGTGCCTGTGGATGGAGCGGGTGTTGAGCAGGATGCACTTGAGGTGGTTGTTGTTGGCGGCTGTTTTGGCTGGTGCGGTGCAGGACCGAGTGCAGGTGAAGTAGCAGGCGTGGCAGGTGAAGGCTCCGTGGGTGCATTTCGGGGTGGATTGGTAGCAGGCTGGAGGTCGGCCGGTGTTGAGTGCGTGGAGGGTGGCGGCGTTGTAGCTCAGTTGGGTTGGCTGGCTCTGGCGGGGTCCAGGGGTTCTGGCGCTGGGTGCGGTCCAGGCGTGGACGGGCGTAGTTGGGCTTGCCCTTGGAGCAGCTGGGAGGCGGGAGCAGGGCAGCAAATGGGGAGCGGGGGACAGGTGAGGGGAGGAGAGGCCGCAGGAGAGCAGCGGCGGGGAGCAGGGGGGGAAGAGCGGGAAAGCAGAGCAGGGGAGAGCGAGGGCAAGCCTGGGCAAGCCTGGAGATCGGGGCAAGCCTGGGCAAGCCTGGAGAGCGAGGGCAAGCCTGGAGAGCAGGGGCCCTAAGGAGAGGCGGCAGCAAGAGGGCCAAGCAGGCAGTGGCAGCAGAATCCGGGCACACGGGGGCCGTGCGGTAGTGGAGTGACCGGGTCAAGGGTCCTAAAGATGAGGGCTACACCCCCCCTCTTCCCTCGTGTCGGTCTTTCCTAAGAATCTGATATCCAGGGGGTATCGCATTAGCGATTGTCGGATTAGAGGCTTCTGTTAACCAAGTTTCGGTAAAAAACACCATGTCAGGTGTTAAATCCAAGCATCCCTTTGTAAATATGGTAAAGAACAATAAAAGAACTAATCATTCAAGCATCATATGAGAGGAGCATTGCATGGCATCAACACAAGCACTTCTTTACAGTTTTGGGCACCTAGTAAATCAAAGGGAAAGCCTAACCATAGTTCAAATACCTCCTCCAACCCCAGTCTTGCAACAGACTCACTTACATGAGGCTGTTAGCCCTTCCAATCCTCAACTTTAATCCGCTCTGGGCACAGAGAGATGGGCAGCTAACGTGCAGGCTTTGCTATTACCATCTCTTATCTTGGCTACATCTGCGGTGCTGCTGCCCTCACCTTGCCAACGGTCGACGTCGGCTTCTAGTCCGACACTGCAACCTACTCAGACACCGTAGTGAAGCATCAGATCTGTGCTTCACCAATAACACTGCTCAAACCCTCGCGAGGGTAGGGAAATTTACTAACATCATTCTAACTCCACTGCACTCAGCTCAGCTCCACAAACTCTGTTATAGGTCACATGAGGGCTAACTCGGGAAGACAATCCAAATACTCTTTTGCACTAGACGAAACGCTATCCCTGCCTCTCCTCCTGCCAAAACTCATTGAGCTCTACAACCCTATTCGGACTACCAAAACTGTGCCAACGCTCACTTTTATAGAAAAAGGGAGAAAAAAACCTCTCTATTTTAATGAACGTCTGTAACATTTATTGGAAGCTTTTAACTACTGACTGGCAACTATGGGAAATGGCGTCACTTCCCAACATGTAATGATTTTTATCAATCAACCATGAATAAAAATGATTTGACTTGATTTAGTCATCCTCCTTGTACATCTAAAGGGCACTAAAAATGTTTAAGGTGAAACAGTGCAAATTGTAATGTGGATTCCCTTAAGGGCCACTGCAGAGACTCCCTATCAGGATATGGTCCTCCGACTTAACCAAGACGTGAGTTTGCGCTTTTCTTACCATAGAAAAAAAACTATTGAGCGATCATATATTTGCTAGAGTTATCAAAGATTGTATTTCAACAAAACCATTCGTTCTTAAAGACAGTGTTTTCTGTGGGCACATTTATTTCATGGCCTTTACGTACACCAAAGTAGGGGGTACAATTAGGACTGGAGATAGCAAAACAATGGCCATTTATATGACCTGAAGCTTCGCCAAGACGCTTATGAGGGCCCTGATTCATCAAAACACAAAGCGATCCACTAGATTCATTATGTTTGCCAATTTTACTCAGTAATTCATTTTGATGTCACATATGTGTTGCGGATATCTATCATTGCAAAAGCAAGCTCCCACTCGACCTCTATTGCTTTCCCACTGGCTTAATAAAGCTCAAAACCTGGGCTAACATAAGAACTGTTCTTCACACAAAGATTTCTGTACTTTTTTTTTCATTTTTATTTAGGAAAAGATTTTTTGGGGAACAATTTCTTTGAACTTTGGTAATGCTATGCATGAATATTATTGAAAAACACATTCACAAAGTTCACAATCGATTTGGACAAAACATTTCATTTTATACAATGATTACAATATACATTCTTATTTACTTCTCAAATAGGTATTGTACACAAAAAGTGAACACAAAAAGCTGACAATTACCATCCCCTGAACTCATACCTCATTCAAGAACTCCACACTCATACTCCATACTTTCACTTTCATTATTTTCCCAGACCAACATTGTATGCACAGATGGAAAAAAATGTAGGGGTGGCAGCCTCCAGCTCCAGCACAGCTCAAGAGGGTGGAGGCTGCCACCCCTAAGTTTTTTTCATCTGTGCATGCAGAGTTGGTCTGGGGGAAATAATGAAAGTGAAAGTATAGAGTATGAGTGTGAAGTTCTTGAATTGGCGGGGGTAGGATTCCAAAGTTAGCATTAACCGCGAGGTTATAATGCACTTAAGAGTATATGGCCTGGCTGCATCACAGAACAGCTACAGAGAAGTGATTCCGAAAGCTGCATAGGGGTCCTGCTCATGCATGGGTATCCTCTCACACAAAACCAAGCACTCTGCCTTCAGGATTGATAAGGCCTGCCATAGGAGTGACTTATAGGTTTATATGTGTCAGTGATATAACGTAGATATAGGTAACCTATATCTTAGTAAGGGGTGCATGCACCACCTTACCCAGGCTGCAGTAGCAGACCTGTGGTGCCATTTTGGAAGGCTTCCCAGGGGTGGCATAATACATGCTTCAGCCCCTGGTAGGCCTCTGGCATAATACATGCTTCAGCCCCTGGTAGGCCTCTGAGGTACCTATGCCCTTAGTACCTAAGGTACCATATACAAGGGACTCACAAGGGTAACCCAGTAACCAATCTGGAGTGTACTTAATGTACATTCAATCAATTTAGAGAGGAAGCAGCTAGGTTAGAAGGGCCCCAGCCAGACTAAAGTCTAAAACAGTGAAATACCAGAAAAAAGTGGGGGTAACCGAAGTAAGCAGATGCTACTCTCCTACAACACCTACTAGATAGACTCCTCGACTCCTGCAGCGAGAGCTGCTATACAATTGTTTCAAGAGATTTTAATGCAACGTTTGATCCACTAGGCTCAATGAAAGAGCTTGGAATCCATGAGAATGCTAGGTTATCCCTAGTTTAACTCGTCCTGTTCTAAAGAACTGTTCAACCTCAACTTTTCAGCTAGCTGCTCTTACATTATCCCATGTTATGCAGGCAGGTATTGGGCGTTCACCATCTGACAGAGTGGCACGGTCCACTATCATGAGAGCGAATTAATTGAGTAATATAGATAATATTTTGTTGGACCTCCAACTTTGGCAATTTATGCTCGATATAGCAGTGCATACTAGATCTGAAAACAATTATGAACCTGTGGAACTATCTTTGAGGGATGATTTATTCAATAACGTAGCAAGCACATTGAATCTGAGTATTGTCTCTATTGTTTTGTCTAACAATATAAGAAGAGTAAAGCGGGTGGACACTATTCTATGTATGGGATCATTTCTAAATCAAGGAGGGCAAGGAAGAAGCAAAAATGAAATCACTCAGCTTCCAAGTGTAATCCAATCTTAATCATTGAGGGGAGTTAACCACGCCATTCTGTATGTCAGAGTCTCAAAGGAAATTGCCTCAGCAACCCTCAACCACATTTACGCAACCAACAGTGGTTCTTCATCAAGAGTCTGCTCCTTGTCCGAGACAGGTCATCGTTATTGGAACAGTTGTTGCCTAAAACCCTAGGAGGGGTTTCAATAGCACCATGGGATGCAGGTAGACCTAGGTTGGTCTGTCTTTACCTAATCATATTGGACCGTCCAGCATGTGTGTCCTCCTTGTCTCATCATCCCCAACATAGAGTTATAGGCAACAAGCTGCGCCAATAACGAGTACCAGTCTTGGGCAATGAGCAGACCTTTGACGAAGATCAGTAAGTTAATACTCTTACCTGTACATCCACAGAGTTCGTACAATAAAAGGGATTCATTCCACATGGTCCTGATGAAGGCCCCAGACCCACAGGGGCAGCAGAAGGCAGAAATATGTCAGCCAGACTACTAGGTGTTGAGAACCAATAACTGGTCCGCACAACATCTCTATGTTTTTAATCTTACCCTTATCTCACCTTTTTAAAGAGCTCACCGACACAGGCATAGAAGGCAATTTTATGTTGTATCACACTGTCTTTACCTGGACAGTCTACCTACTGGCGGAAGTATGTCTCACGTGGAGAACCGAACACTCAAGTGGGAGACTATACACTACATCACTCTAACAGAGATAATATACACTGTTGATTTCAGCAACGTGGTTGAGGGTCTCAAAGACAATTTCCTTTGAAACTCTCACATGGTTCACTCCCCTCTCTGACTTAAAATGTATGAGATCATGACTACAGCCCTTTCCTCTTTTAGGGCCTGATCACGGCTTTGGTGGTCCTAAAACGGACAACGCAACGTGCCTTCCACTGTAGAACTGCCAATGCTGTGGTGCTGCTGTCTGCCAGATTAGGAGTTAAATCCTGGTCTGGTGGGCGGTGCTACAGCAGTCTGACAGTGGCGGTCTGTTAGGCGCATAGAAGAGCCTAACATGCAGGCCGCCGCTGTCAGAGCGCCAACTGCATCTTCTTTCATGGTGTGAAATACATCCCACACTGTGCAGGAACTGTGGGTGCACATCCATGTGTTCCTTGGCATGCACCCCCTGGGCCCAGAAGTGGCAGTTGCTTCACCACCAACCTTTAAATGGCAGACTCACTGCCATGGAAAGGGTGGTCTTTTGGCAACTCGGAATATGCTTAGAGGTGCTGCTGCGGCACTAGCAGCATACTCCTGCCTCGGACTGGCACTGCCATGCCACAGGATCCTGGATACCGGTAGAGGCAGCGTCCCTTGATGGTCCGACTGACACAGGCAGAATGCGGAGCACTGTGCCACAGTTTGGTGGTGGTGGGACTACCACAGTGAGGATGGCATTAGTCTGCAATCTGATAATAATGCGCTGATATCTGAAGTCCATAATAAAGTATTTGTATGATCACATTTTGTAATAAAACATTCTACTTTGTGGCTTCTGGCTCACAAAAACACATATGCACATATGTGGTTTAATTCACACTGCAAGGTGGTGAAGAATTTGCAAATAAAAGTAACAATAGGAGAGATATAGTCACAGCAAGGACAGAATAGAAAAGCATCAAAAGGACTAGTAAATTAAAACGGGGATAAGCATTATGGTAGTATTTACTGGAAAGTGTTCATTCTAATGATATGAAGGCCTTTTGGCAAATCATTGTACATGATGAGCATAATGTAGTTAGTAAATCTGAAGTTCACGTTTAACCAGGTGTATGCGTTCAATATTTTAGTTTAATTTTCACCGTTCCTCTCTCTCTAAAAATTGTATATTTGATAACCTATCATTGAGTTCTGATATTCTGATACTTGGTAGCTCTTCTCCAATTATATGTTTTCTAGAAAAATTCCAAAATCTATACAAGTCCAAAAGCCAGTGAAGGTCCCAAGATTGAATACAATTCCAAGTGATTTATTTCGCTCTAAACCCCTTATCTGGCGTTTCAAGCTTTCATGTGCTATTGCAGCAAATGCACCGACTCTTGCAAGGGTGCTGAAATAGTTTTAATATATTAAAAAAGTCTATAGTGGTTCCCCTGGAGACTATCGTCACATTATCTTAGTCACAATGTACAAGACATTTTCAGTAAACAGATACTGGATGCTGTTACCAAGCTGGATCTATGCCTAAGGTGAGTACTGTGAATGTGACCGTACATTTATTACTTTTTCTTTGGAAAACGGTGCACATGAATCAGGATCATATGCTCATAGCTTTTGTTAACCTGTGGGCAGTATTTAATCTGGTCTCGAGAACAGTTATGAAGGATATTATATGATGAAGGTGAAATTACTTATTGTAATAATACTGTTATACTTTGACAACTAATGAAAAGTGCACTGCGGAATCCGTGGAAAGCTACCTGAGCAAAACACCATTAAGGAGGAGTGTGCCAGAGTTCCTTTCTCACACCCACACGTTTCACTCTCTTTGTCGGTTGATTGTTTAACTGGATTTTGTGGGGAGGAGAGTCCTCATCCCATCCTACATGATTTTTGTATAATGCAGGGGCTTGGGCCACTGCCCATTTTCTTGCAAATGTGTATTTTTTATGAATCGGAATATGATTTGAGAAGGCAGGCATAATCATTTCTTCGCCATGATGGCACTCCCTGACAAACTCTGGTGGCCAGTCTTTTTCAGCTAACAGGATGTCAAAGCCTTTAGAAAGTTTCTCCCAAAAGAGACCTTTTATTTTCCTAGTTTTATCTCCCTCTATACGTAATGTTATTTCATATAGTTTATGGGGCACACTAACTCGTGTGTCTGCAGTTTCTACCTGAATGTATTAATTTGTGTCCACTGTCTCCAGAAGATTCATCAGGATCTTGCGAGCTATGGTCTCTTCTGCTGCGCTATGTAGCATTATCTGTGCCCACTCTCCGTTTTTCAGTTGTGTCCTCAGAATCCTCAGCATGTTTAATTTTAATACTTGCTACTTTCTTTCTGGGAAATTGTGATTTTTTACTTTGATGAGCAGGTTCTTTGTCTTTGAACTTGACATGCTCTTCCTTGTGTTCTGACCGTCCTCTTCTTTCCGATTTCTGTGAGGAAGTCTGAAAAGATCGAGAGGTACGTGTGTCAATATCTTGATATCTATCAGGTTTTCTCAATTTATCCCTATCTCTAAGATTATATCTTTTTTCAGAGGATTCCCTTTGGGGAGACTTGCCTCCTCGGCCAGGAGATCTTTCTCTCCGCTGAGGAGACCTTCCTCTGGACTGGAATCGTTTTTCCTTGGGAGTGGATTGTTTATTACCATCCCAATTCTTTTTTTGGAGTATTTAGATTATTTTTAATAAATGTTTTTTCAGGATTTTCAGTTAGTTGGGGTTTTACTGGTTTCCCACCCAAACTATCTCTTCCTAGTTCTTCATAGGATTTTTCTATGATTCTAGCAAGCTCAAATGGTTGGTCTGTTATATCTGTCTCCTTTAATTTCTGGCGGATTGCCACACATGCTGCTTCACCTCTTATGTTGGCCAATAATATAGCCGAGACCTGCTTAAAGTCTTTTAGTAATTTCATACCCAGAGTTAAAGCAGGTTCTGGACCGTATTAGTTTTGAATTTGTCTTAGTACATCTGGTATGACCGCCATAGACGGGACACCATGTGTTTTTGTGTAGATGGAAGCAAAGACCATGCCCCAAGTGTCACAGTCCTCCACATGTGGTGCGACCCCCATTGGGAGGCAGATAGTCAGAATTCTGTGTTTTTCATGAGGTGTAGCATTAGGAAATACTGCCTCTATTTGAGTTATTTTTTGAGCTAACCAGAATGGAATTTGTTCCCATTTTATGGGTGTTTTACCAAGAAATGATTGAATGTTCTGTGGTGTAATTTTGTTTGTATTCCCCTGATGAGGGGTCAGTTGTGGGATGTTAATTGCTGGTTGGACTGTTGCAGTCCGCATGACATATTGGACCAATTGTCTATGTATTTTAATTAAAAGTTTTAGCTGAGCTAAAAGTTCCACGTTCAAAAAATTTTCAATGTCTGGGTGTGGTGTGTAGCTGGCTAGAACCGGCCACGTGGCTCCTGGTCTACCTAGTGGACCGTGCCTGGTGATGTGATTTTGATGTTTTAGGGCACCATTAAACCAGAGCAGGTTCTCTTGGTATGTTAGTGGGATTTCAACGTCCTCGAAAGGAGTGTATATTTCTGGAGGTTCCTCTATTTTGTAATCGTGGAAATCTTTTGTCACAGCGTGTGCTGCTGGAAAATGTATCCATGAATAGAATACCTCTGTCTGCCGATATTCATGTGCCTCTATCACGAATATGACTGTACCACCTCTTGGTGATAGTCCATTTTCTATAAGTTTAGGAATTATAGTTCTTCTTATATTGACCGGAATGAGTATAGCATTCGGGTCATTTTCTTGGATTGTTGTGTCATCCGCTATCAGTTGAGCTGTTATTCTAGCTTGCTGTCTTTCATCTTCACTTTCTGCCATTTTACTGACAGAAAGTTTTGTTGCAGATCAAGTTTCAAGGAAACAAAGATTAGGTGCACAATATTTTGGAACACTGTATCCTTCAACGTTGACTAAACCAAGAACTAATACATAGGATTCTCATCCTACTAAGTTCCAGCGGATATTAACCTTTCACCCACTCCAGACATCTATTGGAGTTTTTACGGGAGAAAGGGGTCTGTGTGAAAAGCATAACTGATTTACTCTAGTGTTTTCCGTTAGCTTATCGCCTTACCAAACGTTGGGAGCCATGTAGTGTAGTTCCTATATTCCCAATATGCTCTGCGCATTGGAATAACATAAACAGCAGTGTAGACGTAGGACTGAGGTCATCTAGGTCTCTACTGACTATGTTAGACTTAATTAGTTTTGCCAGCTAGCTCAGAGTTCACTAGAAGCTTTCTTGAATGTTCAGGAAAGGGTTAACCGTCCTGATTTAGACAAGAAGGGATTAGTTTCTGACAACCACATAAACATGACAACTTTGCTCCCTCAGAATAAAGAGTGTATCTCTAGAGTCGTGTGAAAACAATAGACAGCTATTTCACTCAGTCAATCGTGCATACTTAGTTTCACCAGAGTGCAGAGAAATAGAGAGACAGGCGTTTTCAATAAAAAGGTGTTATTTTATTGAGCAGTCTTCTTTCTCATGCAAGAGAAATGAATTGCCACAATTGCAATACTTATCATAAAGTAAAGTGCGTACAGTAAAAGTAGTATTATGAAATAAAACTGTAAAAGCATTGAGAAGGTTTTTTAGTCATATGATACTTTAAAATATATAAAATATATACATACATAAAAACATTGACTAAACGAAATCAACTGGTGCTTCTAAGATACGCCTACCCCAGTGTACCTGACCTAAGCCTAATACGTGGGAAGGAGTAAGTAAGTAGCAGTTTTAAGTTAAAGTTCGGTTTTTGCCAAAGATAGGAATCAAGAATTCTCTCTAAGGTTTTAATCAGCTCCGTACCTTGGTTATAGAATGAAGGAGGTGTTGTATCTCGCTTCTCAGGACTCGATCTCCCAGCAACCCGCAAGGGTAGCTCGGGAACACCGGAGCTGGCAAAGGCAGCTTCTCAAGCGCGTCAAAAAAGGTAGGGGCGGCTTCCTTCGGCTCTGGCAACAGCTGGGCTCTCGGACAAGTAGAACGTCGCTCTGCTCCCCACCACCGTGCGTTTGCTTAAGGCAACGTTAGTATATTTATACCTGAAAGGTGTCGGGTTTGATGTAAGGTTGGACATAAGACGTCATTGAGGACTAACAGTTCTTGCTGGACTCTAGGAGTTCTTGTGCAAATCAAAACTAAAGCAGGAGGGGGATTCCCGGGCTGCTGGAGGCTTGGTTCGTTTAAAGAACGCGTTGTGCTCTCTAGGAGTCTATGGGAGTAGCCTTGCCGTGCTTTGGATTGCAGGGGCTATTACTAAATATGCATCTGATTCTTATGCCTTTATAAGGGTACTATTTATTAAAACTACATATGGGCATGAATCGGGAATATCGAATTAGGGTCCTAGATAGAAGTACAACAGTCTAGCATAGGTTTTTTTAGTATGAAGACAACTTGGCCAGCATTGAGCGAGTCCGGAATTGAGCCTTGGAGGAGGGAGGCGTTGATTATTGCGGTCCAGGAAGGGATGATGGCATGAGAGGCTGCAGCCAGGGAGAGGATCATTGAAGTGATTGTTCAGGTTTAAGGAGGCAAGAATTTTCAAGATAGAGTGTTCGTCATAGATTTTACAATTGGACCAGTGCAAAAGGTTTTTGGGTGAGGTTTGTGAGGACAACGCGGGAAGAAGAGGTAGAGCTGTCAGATTTTGATTTTGGTGTTGACTTGCAGATTTTAGTTCGTTACCTGGGGCAGAGATTTTGTGGCAGATGGAGGATAATTCCTCACTTGTTATTAGGGGTTTCGGTATTTCTTTGAAGGTTTTTGCTAGTTTGTTGGATTGGTGTTTGACCAAGTCGAGCAGCTTGCGAGGTCGATTTTTGGCGTTCTCCAGTTCCGTTCTGAAGAATGCTTTTTTTGAGTTGAGGATTTTCTTGTTGTAGGCATTTCTGGCCGGGCGGAGAAGTTTTAGATGTGCTGCTGAAGGGTGTTGTTTCCAGTTACGTTTGGGTTGCCGACCGAAGTGCACTGGGGGGGGGGGGGGGGGGAGGTCGGTCTCACAACGCGCATCAGTTTCTCGTGATCAAGGTTCTTGGTGTCTCTAACCCATTGTTTGGGAATTATGGGTTGAGGTGTCCATGTCTTATGGGCAGGAGGAAGGTGATGGCGTGGTGCTCAGACCAATCGCAACGGTCAAAAGAGATAAGTTTGACCGCTGCTTCTTTAGCAATGATCCAGTCTAGGGTGGCACCTTTCGAATGAGTAGGGAAGGAGCAGGCTTGGATAAGGGCTTGATAGGCCAATAAGTCTCTAATGGCAGTGACCGGGGGATCCTTTGGGTCGTCCCAATGCAAGTTGAAGTCGCCAAGGAAGATGTCATTCGAGTTTGGAGAAATCTTGGATGGTTTGATTTCCATGAGGAGGTCCGTAAAGGTGTCGTTCTTGCCTGGGGGGTGGAAAAAGATGTGTAGTTTGCACAGCTGTGAAGTGTTGTTGGAGACAGAGAGTGCAAGGTATTTGCAGGAGTCTGTAGGGTCCACCAGTAGTTCCGTGACCAGGAGGTTGGAGCGGTAGATGCAAGCAATGCCACCCCCTTTTTTCTTTGAGTGCCTGTCCATCCTTACAATGTTATAGTTTGGTTGGACAAGGAGGTCTAGGTATGGTGATGAGGATTCCTTGAGCCATGATTTAGTCAAAATTGCTAGGTCCAATTTGTGTCTCTGGATGAGGTCAGATGCATGTTTTACATCTGACCAGCAATTTATTAGGAGGCCGGCTAGGGACAGGCCGGAACGAGTGTCAAGGGTAGAAGCAGAGATGAGCAATCTAGCTTTTTACCACCCCTCTGGTGTAGAGGGTAGCAGATCTGTAACTGACAGTGTTTTGTGAGTGCGATTACTATAACTTTGTATGTGCGTGAGTACAGATGTGTGTACACACACACATGTGCACAAACACCCTTAACGATTGCCCATCATAGGTGGCTCCACCAATTATATTTGTGGCCAGTTGCATCTCCTTCCCTTGTCCCCAAGCCCCTAGAAATCACTTCTAGAGATACCATTGTGGCTGTAAACAGCTGCGCCTTTCATCCTTCGGAGTGCTCTGTCTTTTATGCGAGCGTAGCTCTGCAGCACAGTTTGTATAGCGCCTAGACTCTTTGGAAAGAGTGTTTCGTGGCCCGTGGGAGTTTCGAGTATTAATAAAATGCCTGTGGGTATTGAAAAGTAATATGGTGACTCGCATGTGCCGGTTCCTAGATTCCTTCCCGCTGGTCTTTATCTTAGCATGACAGTGAGTTAAGTCGCCTAGGATCTTCGTACAATACAGGTCACGGGTCCTAATGTTGGGCGGGCTGTTACAGCCTTTCATCCTACCACTGTCATGTGGTTGCCATTTCGTTACGGAACAGCCTAACTATTTTCGAAGTGTGCAACCACATTCCAGTAACTTTGTATGTGCGTGAGTACAGATGTGTGTACACACACACATGTGCATAAACACCCTTCACGATTGCCTATCATAGGTGGCTCCACCAATCATATTTGTGGCCAGGTGCATCTCCTTTCGCTGTCCCCATGCCCCTAGAAATCACTTCTAGAGATGCCACTGTGGCTGTAAACATTCGCGCTGTTTCAGGTCCAAATCCCACTGAGGTCTACTCTGCATTTCATCCTTCGGAGGTCGATAAAATGAGTGCTCTGTCTATTATGCGAGCGAAGCGCTGCAGCACCATTTGTAAAGCTCCTAGGCACTTTGGAAAGAGTGTTTTGTGGCCCTTGGGAGTTTCGAGTATTAATTAACCAAATGTTCAGAAGCAAGATTAAAGAAGGAATGGATATTGCTAACAATACCAATGATAGTAATTGACTCCGGATACGGATACCTTAAGATAATGCTGGATTCAGGCATTTGACAGCCACAGTCCAGTGGGAAACTGAAGATCAGCTAAATCTGCATGACCTAGAAGTAAAGGAGAGGTGCAGCTTATCACTGCAAAGCAGGCAGCAGCTGACTGGGAGCAAGCACTCTGAAAAACAGGGGCAGAACTTGTGCGGCTCATCCGAGTTAGCTCACCTCTGGCACCACGCAATCATGATTACCAGCAGAGCTGCACATAAAGAGAATGTTTATGTAGCCCATGGTGCTCCTAAGTCCATCCTGGAGGGATTTATTAGATGCCCAGAAAACCGTATGCCACCAGATGCATCTGGAAGACATCTTAGCTAAATGGTTAACTGGGGTAACAGAACAGATGCTGTCACTTTCTAAAAGTCTACGTACACTCGTGATTCTTGCAAGAGGAGTAAGGGCGCGCTCTTAGCTCGCTGCACCACCCATGCACGACGCACTCTCGGTTTGCGGTGACTGTATGTTCTACAGTATTCGCTCTTGTTTTTACGATGCACTGAGCGTATTCGCTCTTGTTTTTACGATGCACTGAGCTGCTCTGCAAAGGTTCCTTATTGTGGGAATAGTTTCCTAGCGGACCTTTTATTTTGGGATGCTGATACCAGCAGGCACGGCCTTATTGACCACACACTCTGGCAAGCCCTCCAGCTGGAGTTCTTGAACAGCTTCCAGCGACGGTGGAACAGCCGGACCTGTGCCCGCGGCATTCACAAAACAGTCTCCATGCCATAGGAAAAGGGTCCTAGGGTGTAGAACTAGGAACCCCTACAAATGAGAGAATGGCCTCTCTCAACTGATGGCCCCCTAAGCAGAACACAGCTGTCTAGATTTTACTTGACATGCCTGTCATTGCTAATAAATGCAGTAATTTCAGTTGTATCGTCCAACTCCGACGTTAGTCAGCATTCTCTCCTTCCCTTCCACTGACGGGTGGAAACAGCCATTTTGTTAAGATCACTGCAGTCAGTACCTGGACATCCTACCATCTCCTGAGGAAGAGGTGGTCCAAATGCACACTTTTTGTCCTGTGTGGGACTTGGGCAGGAGGAACAGGCTGCCAGCGAACACGGAAGACGGCGAAACCGAAAGCAGCTCAGTGCTGGGCTGGGACTGAGAGGGCGGGGGCTGCCTGCGCATGTGTGCTATTTGTTATGGAAAGGGAGCCCCAGCGCCAAAGCGAAGTGTGGCAGCTGAAGTCCGGGGGCCCAGGAGGGGGCCCGGGTGAAGACCAGCGGATAGCACTGCGGAGCTCCCATGCCGAGACTGACCGACTGGCTTCCGAGGGAGAGAGGGACACGGAACATGCGGAAAGAGCCCGGTGAGTGGGGGGATGTCTGCGCGTGTGTGTGCGAGTGTGTCTGTGTGTGCGTGCGTCTGTCTGTGTGTATGTGTGCGTGCGCGTGGCAGCGGCGGCGGGGTGGGGTGTGTGTGTGTCTATGTGTGCATGCGTGTATGTGCGCTTGTGTGTGTGCGCTCATGTGTGTCTGCTTACAAGGAGCTAAAAGTGAGACAAGAGATGGTGAACGCGCGTGCGACCTGATCCGATTCCGCCAGGCTGCGAGTGCCCATCTTTTGTCTCCCTTGGCTCCTTGTAAGCAGAACCGCCAACAATAGGCCTCGCTGCGACAACGTTTTGCGATGCGTCACAGGTGCGAGACCTAAAAAGGAGCATAAATAGAACAAGGGGAAAGAAAGGAACATGAGATAAAAACCCTTGATCCAGTAACCAGGATACCACCGGTCCACAGAGAGATGCTGCTTTAGGTTAACATAGGTAACGAAATATGACACAGCAGTGGTTACAAAAAACAACCACCACAGGGAACAGAAGAGATATAAACACAAGCAGGAGAAGCAACCCTGTAAGAAGACAAGAAAGGAACCATCAGAGGCAATGGAGGCCTCAGGAGCCTCTGTAAGGATCAGCAAATGATTTAGAACAACATGTTATGCTCACAAAGCATGTGCATTTTGCCTTGAGATTGCAAAGTATTAATGATAATTTTACAGATCTGTATTGCAATTTGCAAAGGGAGGGAGTGAAAACGTGGTGTTGAACCCGCCTTCTGATGGTATTCTACCAAAACGTCATAGCCAAAATATATACAAAAAATATCGTAGCCAACATGTCAACTACCACAATATTGCTTAGGTTAGTTTAGAGCTACAACACTTAACTCCACATATATACACTTTAAATATATATAGATCATAAAGGTACAAAGATGTGGAGTTCAGAATGGTAAATCAATGCTTAACTAAGTACAAGTCCTTTCACAATATTGTAGTAGTACAGTATTTTTCTGCTTGATATTTTGACATGTAGCCTCTTGTGACTCCATTTGTGGCACCTTCCTCTGTGACAGTGGAGGGGTTCAGCATCAGAGAGAGCAGACCGCGGTCCATTGCTGCATGCTCCACCACATGCCCTTTCACAATGTACCACTTGTTGTGGCATTGTGACACCTTAAAGAGATAGTTAGTAATGCTGGTCAGTGCTTAATTTCTACTGGTTGTTTCAGGTGGTGGACACTGGCCCTCATATTTGGGTGTAAGGATTATTTTTCATCATCAGATTTTTTCCCACAGCTCGAAAGGATTGGAGAAAAGGGAGTAAGGAGGAAAAAAAAGGAAAGTTAAATCTTTACATTGGGAGAAAGGAGGGATGAAAAATGTCCAGCAAGAGTAAGATAAATAGACAAAGGGCCAGATGTATGACTCACCAATTCGCTACTCGCAAATTGCATCGCATTTTTGACTTGCAATTTGCCCTTTGCAAATTGAGATGTATAACAGTTAGCAGTATGACACTGTTAGCGATTCCCAATGGGGTCGCAAATTGCATGCTTCCTGAATGTTAATGAGGCTGTCGCAATTTGCGAACCCATCGAGAATGGCTAGCACTCCCAGGGGTGGTGGCCTGCTTGAGTCAGCAGACAACCATGTCTGTGACTGCTTTTAAATAAAGCAGTTTTATTATTTTTTTATTTTTTTTAACGCAGCCCGTTTTCCTTAAAGGAAAACGAGATGCATTTAAAAAAAATATGAAACTTTTCAGTATCATGTTTTCAAGGGCAGGCAGTGGTCCCTGGGACCAGTGCCTGCTCTTAAAAATATTTTCTCACATTTCAATATTTCTCACATACTCACAAAGGGGAAGTGGTTCCTCGGGGACCCCTTCCGGCTTGCCAATGGTTTACCTCCTACTTGAAGTAGGTGGTAAACTGTGAGTGTTTTGTGGCCGCAAATGCGGTCCCAAAACAATTGTACTTGGCATGTGGACTTGCTATTAAGAAGCGGGAGTCGCAAATGCTATTTTGCGAGTCAGTGACTCGCAAAATAGCATTTGTGCATGCCATTACCCTTTTTTGTAGTCGCAAACGGGAGGATCTCCCTTTTGCGGCCGCAAAAAAGGATCGTACCTCATCTGGCCCACAGTGCAGTGTGGTAGAAGAGAGAGGCGTAAATTGGAAATAACATTAGGCAGCCTTGGTTTTTAGCCACCCTGGCATTCAGCAGCACCATTGGTGAGCTATAAACCTTTTGTCCCTCATTTATATATTTATTTTTTTGTGTGTGAATTAAGCACTGATGTGGACACACTGCAGGAGGGCCGTGCATTGCAGACCTCAATCGCTATGTTCACAGCTTTGTGTAATGAAGAGCACGCCAATTCCCACCCTGTTGATACGAGTTTGGCACCCCACGGTGCACAGCCCCTTTGCGCAGTAATAGTGAGTCCTTCAGTGCGCTAGGGGTGAGTCTGCTTGTAGTGAAACAGTTCCACATAAGTCCTCTAACAGAACTCCCCAAAAATGGCAGCCCAGTGTAGGTCATCTTTCCACTGGAAAAGAATCCCTGGTCTCTCCTGGACACTTGCACTTGTGCACTGGATAGCCAGGTGCCTGGTGTGTAGTAGCGTTGTTTTGACTAACCCTGGGCAAAGCACTACGCTACGCTTGCGTAGTTTGCACAACTTCGCACTACGCGAACTGCACGTAGCACAGTGCAAACATGCGTAGCGTAGCGTAGCATAGTGCAGCGGTCATTTTTTGCTTGCCCGCAGTCTTCAACGTCAAGTTGGCGACCACGAGCAAGCAAAATTATATCCTTGCAATACTTTTTCCTTGTTCGCGATCAGCAACATCAAGTTGCCGATCGCGAGCATGGAAAATAAACCTGCCGGCGAGATTCTCAACGCGGGGAGGTCAGGTTTCTCATTGCGAGTGGTCTCGCATGCTCGCGACCGCTTGAGATGAGAAACTACCAATCTGCGTTGAGAAAGCTGCAGCTCGAGTAAAAATCTACTCGAGTGGCAGAAAAGTACAGCTCACACTGTGCAAGATGCCGTTTTCAGTGATTGCACAGTGCCGGATGCTTGTCCGCACTGTGCAATCATTGAAAACGACATCTTGCACAGTGCGAGCATGCTACTACACAGTACGCGTAGTGCTACGCGTAACTTGTGTAGTGCGAAGTGCACTTTGCATAGCTACGTGTAGCACTACTTCGCGAACTACGCCCACCCCTAGTTTTGACCACATTGTAATGCTGTGCACATGTAGGTTGCGGTGTTGCAGGTGTAAGCATGCAAGCAGATATAAAAATAAGACTGAGAACACACAGTTGCAGAAACAGAGATGAGCCTGCGGGTGTGCTCTGTAGCATGGAAACTGATAGCAGTGATTTGTTTAAATGGAAGTACATACCTTACCACAAAGATTTATTCTAACCTTTACCCTTAGATGATACATTCCAACGTGCCGCCAATAGATCCTCTGTAGGCGCATTGACTCGCATTCCTTGGGATACAAAACTAATGGCTAGGTTAAATCATTGTGATGCAACTGTTTTATTTTCCTGTTAAAACTACTTGGTGGAGTGGGGGTGAGGGTAGGGGTTTCAGTAAACACAAACCATGCCTGCCCTGTTGCTGTAGTTAAAGGACGGGTACCCTCAACTCACTCACTGACGCGAGTGCTGGACGCCCTCTGGCGCTGAAAGCGATGCTGTAAAGGCATCAACGCCAAATGTATTGGCTTCGGATGTGAGACAGAAAATATTTGCCCTGGCGTATTTTCCTAAAAATGGTGCTTGGCTGAGAGTATTTCTAAGCAAATAGTAAGCGTATTTTTCAGGATGTAATAATTGCCTGTGGGAGTGCGTCTGTAGCCGGCCGGAAAACGTGCGCATTGCGCGTGTGTTTCCAGGTTAACTCACAGGGCCTCAGTGTGAGGCAGGCAAAATGCTACAGCTCCTCATAAACCGAAACCTTCACCCTTTGACCTTCAGCAAGTTCCAGTTACAATCTAACCTATTGTAAACCTTATGAAGGGATGTCCGAATAGTGTGGAGAATGTTTTGGGACCATAACAAAATTAGTGGTGAGCGCGCACTACAGAGGAGAGGGGGCGAGGGAGCGCGGCAGCGATGCAAACGCGTGCTGCTGCGTGTAATAGACACGGACAGGAATGGGCATTGCAAAGGCGGGACATGCGCCCGCCTTTGCCCAATTGTGTGCCTTTTAAAAAAAAAACTCTAAAGCCAGTGACTGCCGGCAAAAGCAAAACCACACACACGAGCCTGTGGTCAGCTGTCAAAACCCCCTACATGAGGTCTTGCGCTGCACGAGCAATACTGCGCACTGCAACGCTAGGCGCGAGACCTGAAAAGGAGACTGTATAAAAAAATAAACAAGGCAAAATTATTCTAATAGTGGGGAAAGGTAAAAGTTAGGGAAATAATAATAACAGGAGTTACTGGGGCTAGCCGAACCATCAGCCGTGACACTGGTGGTTCCACCTGCCACAGCACTGGCTGTGGCAACCCCTTCACCCTGCGGTGATGGTCTCTTGCCCTTGGGTGCTGATGTAAGAAATAAAGAAGATTAAAAAAAATAGTTTAGTGGTCCAGTTGCTCTCCTAAAAATGTTTTGACAGGCAGATGCAGTAGCATTGTACTTTGCTAAATCAGATCCCAATATCCCAATTATTAATTTCTTAAACCAAATCTATATTCCTAATGCCCTAAACCTAAACTACTTTTTGAACTACTAATGCATTGCAACAAATGTTCTAAACTTAATCTACTTTTTGAACTACTAATTTATTACAATAAATGGTCTTTGCTTCTCCATCCCCTTTGGTGGGCCAACTCAGTCTCCCTTTTCAGAGCTACACAAAGAGAGGCACAGAGAATGCTAACTCCCTGATATTCTACTATCAGTATCTTAGTGACAGGACAGAGGAGTCTGCATAACTTCATAAATGATCAGCCCAAGCAAGCGTAGACAAGTACTAGTAGGTAGCGCCAAGCACCTGGCTAGCTTAAGCTTGATCAAATATTATTTGTAACGTAAACTTAACTTTCCTCTGAGTGTGAGAGCATACTATTTAAAAAAAAATGCATTTTTAAAAAACTAAAAATAATTACTCACTGTTGGACTTGGCCCTTCTGGCAGGTTCACCCCTAAACTTTTTGCTTTATGTGGTGACCCAGTGCTAGTGATTTTTGGCTTCTGCGCACTTTCACTGTGTCCCAGTGGAAAGTGCGTGCGCACTCTGAGTGCTTGTATAGAGGCTGGCCTGCCCTCCCATAGGAATGCATGGGGAATGTGTGTGACCATGTTAGTTCCTGATGTGTGGGGAGTGCAGGCTCGAGTTTGGTATGTGCGGACTCGTGTGATTAAATGCTGCGCAATGATGTATGCGGCGTGATTGTGTCAAGTGTGGAAGTGCCACTTCTAGAAGTTGGCATGTTTGTGTAATTTGTGTCTGGCGTGTGATTGGCTGGAGCTGGCTGGTGAGCCTGGCTCCAGGAGTCAGGATGGGTCTGCCCCGGTGGTGAGTGCTGAGATTAGCATGCTGAAGGCTGGGGAGGAGTGCACCAGGGACCTGAATAGGGCTGGGCTTTCCCCACACAATGCTGGCTCCGCCCCCTGTGGTGCGACGGATGACCCTTCCCTTCCTGTGAATAGGCAGAGGGGCTGAGCCAAAACAAAGTGCTCAGGGACCAGTTGTATCTGGTTCGCCCCTTGCCTGCACCTTTAGCCAAAGGATTTATCAGTGTAAAAAGGGGCGGTGTCCCCATGAAAGTTGTTCTCTTCCTGGATCCTTTTCCTGAGGGGGGCTGCTGCTGCTGGGCGCCAGGAGGACCGCCACTGGGGATTGCCTCCCTGCCGAGGAGGACCCTGTAAGCTGGCTCTGGGCCCAGCCTTGCCCCCCCCCACTTCCTGAAGGACTTTTCTCTGCTGTGCTTTGCCCTGGACTGGGGTCTTTGTTCCTAAAGCCCCTGGGCAGCACTGGATTTCCCTGTCCAGGAGCGCTGCTGGTCTCATTTGCAGCCCAGCGCTGCAATCCCGAAATTAAGGGATTCCCCGGCGTGGGGATCCCTCTGTTTGGGCCAACTCAGAGCAGCTGCCCACCCTGCCGTTCGCCCACATTTCTGCCCTAATCTGCGGTGCGGGTGCCCACCCCGCTCATTGCGGCATTTCAGCCGATTTTCCGGGAGCTCACCCCGGTTTATTATTTAATTGCAGCATGGGAAAAAAAATTGCATTTTTTAAAAACTAAAAATAATTACCCGCAAACTTGACACCCAGCAGGTCGAGCAGGACCTATTCATAATCTATTAGATCCACCCAGCAGGGTGTAAGCTGCTGTGTGGTGCGGTGAACCGCTGCTCAATAGTGCACACACCGGCACACTCTCCCCCACAGCAGCAAAAGCTCCCACAGGGGGTACATTAATCCCAGGCCAGTGGCTTGCTTCCAGCATGGAGGGGAGATGGCGCTGCACACAAAAAAACAGGCACAGCCACCTCTGCCTCTGTAAAAAAAGGGGCGGGCTGCACCTCTGAGCAGCGCTGGCAACCACAAGGTGTGCAAATTGCAGTTGCCACTGCACTGGCACTACTGCGTGCTGCCTGTGAACCCTGGTGCTTTGTGAAAAAAAGTAGGACAAAAGCAAGGCAGAAATGAAGAACTAAAGGAAATGAAAAACAAAGAAAAAAGAAAATACAAAAAAAGGCAAATTAAATAAAGTAAAAAAGAAAGGCAAAAACGTAAAAATACACACACAGAAAGACACACACTGATAAAAAAAAGTAAATGAGGGGTGGATGGGTAGGATAGAGGGAGGACTGGCACTGAGTAAAGTTGATTGAGAGAAAGGCCCAGCACCATTTACAGAACAGCAGGGACAGCGGGTAAAACAAAAGGGCCACAGCCATGCTCACCTCATGGTGCCTCAGTGCAGCACAAACAGGTGGACGAGCAGGTGGACGAGCATTTTGGTGGAGTTTTTTTTTAACTCCGTTGAATTCTGCAGTGCAAAACTACATGAGTTCTACACAGGCCTACACAATAAGTGGTGAAGAACTTTAATACCTGTGCACCATTAGACAATATTGTAGGGCTTAATAAAGGCTTTCCACAAACTAGGTGCAGTAAATGAGTCACAGGCTATCATTCTTATGCATGTATAGCTTTGTTTTCTACCTCCCTCCCTCAAGGAGTGCTTAGTGAGCATGCAAAAACATCAAAAGGTGAGGTGCATTCCGAGTAGTGGACTGATTGTGTGCCCACCTGAGTGAATACAATCTTTCAGAAGAATAAGACTTGTGGATTCCCAGCTAAGGGTGTGTCATATATTTGTAAATGTGTATTTATTTGCTTAGTTCTAAAGAACATGCTTTTTTTTCAAGGGGCACATAGATCATCCACAACTCACCAAGCAGGAAGTGAGCAGGGCACATTTAGCCATACTCAAAAAGTCACATACCTACTCACATGGTAGAGGCAAATGAAGGGGGACATATTACAACAGTCTGACAGAAAGAACGTTTGGACAGGCTGGTGTTAGCTTTAGAGAAGGAAGAAGTCAATTCTCAGGGTCCTGTTGCAGGTGGATCAGGTGAAAAAACAAATCTCTATTTTTAGTTTGAAGCGTACACTTTGCTAAAGACTTCTTTGGGAAATCTGAAATATTCCCTGGGAATGCATTCCACCTCTTGCTTACCATTAGCTTTGTGTGTTGTAACTCACAGTTGCCAACTTTCTATTTGCCAGCTTTATATGTTTTGGGCCCTCCCGTAGAGCTTAGCATGTTTACCAAGGCTCCTTGTATTCTTCCATAAGTTTTCCCCGTTGTAAACAGGCCTTTACATTTTATTTTATCTTGTCAGATTTGCTGTACATTCAAACACAGAGGGCAAATATCCAACTGTGTCTTCCGAGGGAGCTTGGTGTTTATTTTTCTTTCTATGACTTCAAAATGAGAGGATTTTATGTGGCAATCTTTCTGGGAATGGAAAGGCTTTTTTCTAGCACACAACTCTTAAATGTCTGCAAATGCAGTGTGTGCATATTTCAGAATATATCAAAATTAGGAAAACACAAATGAAGCACATTTTTTGGGAATCCTGAAGCGTGGTGGAAACAAATATTTGAATACAATCAAAACAAATCAATCCACTAGATGCATTTCCACACATTATTGCTGTATGGTTTTATCGGTAAAACTGTATAGTAGTGCAAATGTAGAGGTCATTTCAATTGAAAATATGTTTTTGGTAATGGTAGTGCGCTACCACACCATGCATACTCCACACTATGCCACTCCAGTCTAAACCACTCCACTCTACAACACTCTATTCAACTTTATGCCACTCTGCACACCACCATTATACGCCTCTCTGCTTCACTCTATGCCATTTAACTCCACTCCGCTCCATTCCGCTCCACTCTACTTTATGCCACTCCAATCTACGACATGCCACATCACTCAATGCCATTACAGTCTATACCACTCCACTCTGTGACACTCCACTCTACGTCACTCCACTCTGTGACACACCTCTCCACTCTATGACACGCCACTCCTCTCTATGACATACCACTCCACTCTACGACACGTCACTCCACTCTATGACATGCCACTCAACTCTATGCCACTCGACTCTACGCCACTCTACTCTACTACCCACCGCTCTAAGACAGTCTATGACATGCCATTCTACAGCATGACACTCTATGACACACTACTTCACTATATGAAACTCTCTTCCACTCTACAGCACTTTACCACACTCTACAACACTCCACTCTGACATCCTACTCTACTCTACACCACTCCACTCTGTGAGACTTTAATCCAAATACGCTGCACCACTCCACTCCACTCCACCCTACTCCACTCTGTGATTCTTTACTCCACTCTTCGCCAGACCATGCCTCTCCACTCTATGCCCCTCCACTCTTTGTCACTTTGCTTTATGCCACCCCGCTCTACTCCACTCTATAATGGTCCGCTCCCCCACTCTACAACACTCTGTGCCACTCCACAAAACTTTATTCCAGTCTATGCAACTCTACAACACTCCAATCTTCGACACTGTACGCAACTCCCTCTATGCCACAGCGCTATAGCGCGAGTGCCTCTATATACTTATTTTACCATTTTGCATCGCTTTGACGAAAATTAACGCTGCGCTGTGTTTGAAGCCCGCTTTATTTGTGCTTCCATTGTATTGTCTGTAACTGTACTGCACGCTGCATTGCCTAATTATTGTGCAGCCTTTGATGTGCATTTGTTGACCCTGCCTACCTCGAGTTTACTCTCGGGCCGCCATCTTTGTTGTTGTTGTTGCCTCGTAGCACCTCCTCCACAGCCCGCCCCGCCTCCCAGCTGACCCTCCCTCGCCCCTCCCCTTCCACTATCCACATATGAAAGATGCATTCACGCGCAGCGTCCACGCGCAGCGGTCACGCCCGTCCGCGCCTGGACCGCGCTCAGCGCAAGACCCCCTGGTCCTCGCCATACCCTACCCACTAGAGTCTCATATGATGCCGCAACTCTCCGCTCCCTCAACCCCGGACGCTCACTAGAGTGCTGCGTTGCTATCCCAGGACATACCCACGGCCCATTCGCCTGCCTTTCCTGCAAGTTCAACTGCTCCAGGACTCTCACCAACTCCACCCCCCCTACACATACCTCCGACTCCAACCGCCTTAAGTGCATCCTGCTCAACACCCGCTCGGTCCACAGACACGCAACAGAACTCTGGGACCTAATCGACACAACGTCACCCGACATCGCCTTCCTCACAGAAACATGGATGAACACATCATCAGCACCCGACAACGCCATAGCCATACCGGACACTTACAAGATTATCCGAAAAGACCGCATTAACCAAACTGGAGGAGGCATCGCCATCATCCACAGAAACAACATCAAAATCCCTACCAGCTCCGACGACAACCTCGCAACCGCCGAACATCTCCACTTTCAGATCCACACCGACCCCAGGACCACACTTAGAGGCACCCTCATCTACAGGCCTCCAGGCACCCGCACTCTATTCAGCGATGTCATCACGGACTTCATCAGCCCACACGCCCTCGCCTCCGAAAACTATATTCTTCTAGGAGACCTCAATTACCACCTTGAAAACAAACACGACTGCACCACCACCACCCTTCTGAACAACCTGGCCAATCTCGGACTCAAACAACTTGTCGACACCCCCACCCATATAGCCGGACATACGCTCGACCCGATCTTCACCTCCAGCAAACACATCTCCTTCGATCACACCACAGCCCTCCATTGGACGGACCACAACTGTATTCACTTCAGCTACAAAAGCTCCCTGACCCACAACCGCCCACAACCCATCCCTCGAAGAAACTGGAACAAAATCACCACCGATCAACTCCTCACTTCACTCAACCAAAACCCTCCCACCATCTCAATGGACCCAGACCAAGCGGCCACCGACCTCAAGCAATGGATTACCCACAGTGCTGACGAATTAGCACCCCTGAAAATGCACCAGATGAAATCAGACAGCAAAAGGGCCCCCTGGTTCAATGATGAACTTAAAAAGTCCAAGAAACTATGCCGCACCCTGGAAAGATATGGAGAAAAAACCCAACTTCAGACAACATGACCTCCCTCAAGACAGCCACCCGCAAACCCCACCAACTGATCCGATCCGCCAAGAAATCAGCATTCAAGGATCGTCTCGACAACAACACTCATAACAGCAAGGAACTCTTCAACATCGTCAAAGAATTCACCAACCCCTCCGCAGCATCCAACGACATAACCCCCTCCCAAGACCTCTGCGACGCACTATCCTCCTTCTTCTACAACAAGATCGCAGACATCCAAAACAGCTTCGAGAATTCTCCCAGCAATCAACCCTCTCCTCCACTTTTAGATTGCACTCCACCAACTAACAACCTCAACGCCTGGAACCCAATCACCACTGATGACACCATTCGCCTCATGAACTCTATCCACTCTGGCTCGCCTTCTGACCCCTGCCCACACCACATCTTCAACAAAGCTGACTCCATCATTGCACTCCACCTCCGCGATGTCATCAACTGCTCTTTCAACTCCGCCACCTTCCCAGAAAGCTGGAAACACGCCAAACTCAGCGCCCTTCTGAAGAAACCCACAGCTGACCCTTCGCAACTTAAAAACTACCGCCCCATATCCCTCCTCCCATTCCCGGCCAAAGTCATAGAGAAAGCCGTCAACAGCCAGCTCGCCGCCTTCCTTGAATCCAACAACTCCCTCGATCCATCTCAATCCGGGTTTCGAGCCAAACACAGCACCGAAACCGCCCTCATTGCAGCGACCGACGACATCCGATCACTCCTGGACAACGGAGAAACAGTGGCCCTCATCCTACTCGATCTTTCCGCCACTTTCGACACAGTCTGCCACAGCACCCTTATACAACGCCTCAGCAACATCGGCATACAAGGAAAAGCCTTGGACTGGATCATCTCATTCCTCGCTGGGAGAACTCAAAGAGTCCGACTTCCCCCATTCAACTCAGAGGCCACTGAAGTCATCTGTGGCGTACCTCAAGGATCCTCACTCAGCCCCACCCTCTTCAACGTCTACATGAGTCCTCTCGCCTCCATCGCGCGTCATCACAACCTTAACATCATCTCCTACGCCGATGACACCCAGCTAATCCTGTCCCTCACCAAAGATCCCAACACCGCCAAAACCAATCTTCATGAAGGCATGAAAGAAGTAGCCGAATGGATGAAACAGAGCCGCCTAAAACTCAACTCAGACAAAACGGAGGTGCTCATCCTAGGATCCTCCCCCTCAGCTTGGGACGACTCTTGGTGACCCTCCGCCCTGGGCACAGCACCCACACCCATGGACCATGCATGTAACCTTGGCTTCATCCTAGACTCCTCTCTCTCGATGTCCAGACAAGTCAACGCTGTCTCATCCTCCTGCTTCAACGTACTTCCCATCCTCAAAAAGATCTTCCGCTGGATCCCCCTCGAAACAAGAAAGACTGTCACCCACGCTTTGGTCACGAGTCGACTGGATTATGGTAACACACTTTACGCCGGAATCACAACAAAATTACAGAAAAAACTCCAACGTATCCAAAACGCATCAGCTAGACTCATACTAGACATCCCGCGCCAAGATCACATCACCGGACATCTAAAAGACCTCCACTGGCTTCCCGTCAGCAAAAGAATTACTTTCCGCCTTCTTACCCACGCACACAAGGCCCTCTACAATCTAGGACCCGAATGCCTCAACACTCGACTGTCCTTCTACAAACCCACCCGTCAACTAAGATCGTCCAATCACGCCCTCGCCGCAGTCCCGCGCATCCGGAAATCCACCATGGGTGGCAGATCCTTCTCCTTCCTGGCTGCCAAGACCTGGAACTCACTCCCCACCCACCTCCGCCTCACTCAGAACCACATCTCCTTCAGAAAAGAGCTCAAAACCTGGCTTTTCAACAAATAATCTACCCCTCCCCCAGCGCCTTGAGACCCTCTGGGTGAGTAGTGCGCTATACAAATGCCCGAACTTGAACTTGAACTCTACGACACTCTCTGCCACTCCACTTTACAACATTCTACTCCACTTTATAACACTCTATACCACTCACACTATATGAGCCTTCCACGTCACTACACTCTTCAACACTCCATTCTATGACACTTCACTCAATGAGACTCTACATCTTGACACTCCACTCTACGCCACTCTTCACCACTATATGCCATGCCATCCACGACTATATACTCCATACTATGCCACTCTACTATATGGCACTCTACTCCAGTTTACGTAACTTCCTCTATGCCAATCTACACTACTTTACTCCACTCCACTCTACACCACTCCACACCACTGAAGTGCCTGGATACCCTTGCTGGTGATTAGCAGTGCTCTATAATTTCAGTTTGATTGACTGATTGACTCCACTCCACTTAGCTCGACTCCACTCTACGACACTCTACTCCACTCTACACCACTTCACGCCACTCCACTCTATACCCCTGTACTCTATGACTGTACTCTCTCCATGACACTCCCCGACACTTCTCAACACTCTACTCCGATCTATGCCATTTCACTTTACTGCACTCTACTCCACTCTATTCCACTCTACTCAAAGCCAGTCTGCTCCACTGTACGTAACTCCCCCTATGCCACTCCACGCCACTTTACTCCACGCTATGCCACTCTAAGACACTCTATCAACCAATCAGGGGTTTGTACAGCGCAGCTACTCAACTGTGAGGGTCTCAAGGTACAAGGGGGGGGTGGCTCCATTGGGAGCTGGGGTCTGCCGAACAACAATGTCTTGAGGTCCTTCCTGAACTGGAGCAGTAAAGGGCTTTGCCGGAGGTGGAGGGAGAGGTTGTACCAGGTCTTGGCTGCAAGGTGGGATAAGGACTTTCCTCCCGTTCTGGTCTTGTAGATGCGTGGGATGATGGCCAGAGAGAGGTCGGCTGATAGGAGATTTCTCTTGGGTGAGATGAAAGAGAGATGGTTGTTTAGGTATGCTGGTCCGATGTTGTGGAGAGCCTTGAATGCGTGAGTGAGCCGCTTGAAGGTTATTCTTCTTTCAATGGGGAGCAAGTGGAGATTGCAGAGGTGCTGAGTGATGTCTAGGATCAGTTTGGCTATGGTTTTTGGGACGGTCTGCTGATTGTGAAGGAGCTTTTTGTTGGTTCCGGCATAGAGAGCGTTGCTGTAGTCTAGTCTGCTACTGATGAGGGTGCCACTTCACTCCATGCCGTTCCACTCTACTCTGCTCTACTCCCTTCACGACACTACACAGCACTGCAAGACACTTTATGCCACTCCACTCTAATCCACTCTATGTCACTCTACCCCACTCCACAATACTCCACTCTACTCTACTCTTGTCACTCCATTGCACTCCATTTAACTCCACTCTTCGACACTCCACAACATTCCACCCCACTCCATGACACTCTATGCCACTCCACAACATGCCACTCTGCACCACTCCATTCTATGAAACTCCACTGCACACCACTCTCCTCATTGCCACTAACTTTTAGCAATGCTAAAAAGGAGTTGGCCTAAAGGCTAGGGTGGTCTACCTCGGAACTGGGGAACCAGTTTCGAGTATCGGCAGGTTGCCGTAACATCCTGTGATTCTGGGCAAATCACTTAGGGCCAGATATAGGAGCCCTAATACCGGTCAGAAACGGCCGATTTCGACCGTTTCTGACCGGTATTAGGGTTTTCAGATGTAGGGGGCAGAAAATTACAGAATCGGAATATTTACTGAATCGGTAAAATTACCGATTCGGTAAATTACCGAATCGGTAAATATACCGATTCTGTAATTACAAATGTAGGTGGCACAGTTTACAGTGCCACAGGCCCTTAAGAGTCGGTATTTTACCACACAATCCTATTGTGTGGTAAAATACCGAATTCAGGTGTGCATGCACATCTGTGCATGCACACCTGTGCAATGTGACACACAGACATTCCCTTAGGGCATGTATGTGTGCCACATTGCACACAAGCCTGTATTTGGGGTGCTAGAGGGTGTCAAAGTGACACCCCCTGCACCCTTGCTGGAATCGGTATTTAGCGAATCGGTAAATACCAATTCTGTAATGCCCATTGATTCCTATGGGCTTCAATGCCCATAGGAATCAATGGGCATTACCGAATCGGTATTTACAGAATCGGTAAATACAGAATCTTAACGATTTGGTATTTACCGATTCTGTAATACCTACACCCCCCCCTCTCTATTTTACCACGTCTTAAATACCGAATCGGTAAAATTCGGTATTTAAGAAGTGGTAAAATGAAATTACCTACATATAGGCCTTAATCTCCCCCGTGCCTACCAAAAATGAATGTGTCCTCATGGAATGCAACTGCTGCTTGTGTAAAGCGCTCTAATACCCGATACCTTCGGGTCAAGTTCGCGCTATATAAAATTATGTAAAAAAAAGAAATGCTGAACAGCAGCCACGCTGGTGTACAACATGGCTAAAACACATTGGCAAAGCCAAAAGGACTTGCATAGGAGAGACCTATTGGTTTTCCTAATGCTTGTTAATAATGTCTTCTTCTCTCAGAAGCCGGGAAATCAGGGTTCACCATAGACTTCCCAGAAACTTACTCCCACATTTCTTTGAAAATACAAGAGTTCTGTGAATGTATATTGTTTATCTGTATATGTTCACATTTGGAAATCATAATGCCTAATGGAAGTATGGTTCTGAAACTTCATTTTTAAAGGAGAGGTTTAATGCACTCCATGCAACCTTTTAATTACTTCAGAGAGAAGATTTAGATCCTCATGCAAGCACAATTTGGGGAAGACTGTGTCCAACCATGAAAGAAAACAAATATTTTTCTTGATTAGGGTTTCTGCAAGTCCAGGTGACCAAGATGAATAGTCCAATTTTCAGGAATTTCCTGAAGCGAGTGTGATTGAGTTCTGAACTCAGAAAAGGACTGAAGTCTTTGGAGACTCTTAGGCCTTAAGCTCAAACGATCTGCCACGGGTTCGTCCACTTAAACTACCATTGCTGGATCACGTTTGTAGCCGAGGAGCAAAGGTTTTGGCTGGAAAGTAGCACGGGTCTTGTTTTGAAAGCATTGTGGGCCTTTTTCCAAGAAGGGATTGTGGATCGTGCAAAGGACCTGGAATTTGACATATTTCAAGTTTAAAACATTACATCTTCTGAGAGAGCACATTGTGTTTTGCCCCCAGGCCACCACATCTGCTGGCACAGCAGCAGCAGGGTGATGATGAGTTTGATGTGGGCTCGAAGTTCATTCCAGAGCTCGAATAGCAGGAGAGACACTTGGTGCGAGATCTTCATGTAGCCAATAACCCTTCGTTAGTGGCCGTCAGGTCCCCTTTGTGGTGATTCTTGTAATAACCTGCATGATAAAGGTGATGCGTAGTTTTGCAAATGGCACTTCTCCTTTTCACCTTTTTTGCTCCGTCGGTGTAAAATCTTGAAATCCTACCCGATGTAAACATTTTTTTAGTGCTGGGAAGTCTCATGTGAGTGTATCATAAAAAAGCTCGTGTCTGCTGACTGGCACTGCTGTTGCGTCAGCGACAGGCCCGTGTGATGCCAAGTTCACAAGAGGCAATGGAGGAAGGAAGCAGCTGAGTCACAGCTGTCCTCTGCATTGCAAAGCAAAATAAATCTTGGCGAGAGGCCAACATTTTGTACTTTTTGTGAGTGTCTAGAGGCATTTTGTAAACGTTCCTTGAGGGCACCAATGGAGGTCTGTCAGTTTTACCATTAAACATTGGGTCTTTTAGACCACTTTCTCTGGTCCCTGTGCATGCTACATCTCAGTTGCCGTTTGAAACCCAGGTGGTCCCAACTTCGTGATCTAATCAGTCTAGGGTGGTGGTCTTTTAAAATGAAAGGGGAGATTTACAAAAAAGTCACCCGGCACATCGCAGCCCCTCATAGACATACAGCTAGATTCATCAAGCATTTTTGCGGGCGCAAACGGTGCAAATCGCAGAATTCGGCCGTTTGCGCCCGCAAAAATGGCATTTGGAATTCATCAATGGGTCATGAACTCGCAATTTGAAAAATCGCAAAAAATTGTGATTTTTCAAATTGCGATCGCATTTAAGTAATCTCAATTTGAGATTCCTTAAATGCTATTCATGAACCATTAAAAAATTGCGATTTCACTATTTTTTGCCGCTATTTACCGCGAAGTCTGACTTCGTGGTAAATAGCGAAAACTGAGAAAAATGCACTTTTGTGCATTTTTCTCAGTTGTATGTTAGACACACACATGTCCTTCGGACATGTGTATGCGCAACATAAGTCTAAATTTACATTTCATGGGTACTACAGGGTGTCCTTTGGACACCCCTGGCACCCTTGAAATCGCATCCTTATTTGCGATTAGCAAATTGCTAATCGCAAATAAGGAATAACTCCCCATTCATTCCTATGGGCTAATCGCAAATAAGGAATGTGTAGGAATCGCAATTTATTTAGCGATTCCTACATGAATCCCGTTTTGCAAGTCCTTAATAGCGATTCCTTAATAATCGCTATTAAGGACTCGCAAAACGGGACAATGATGAATCTAGCTGCTAGTTCTCTCCTCCCCTTTCCCTTGCGCCGGAGCTGATTTCCGTGGCCGTGCACCATGCACACACCTTAGCGCCACAGCACTAGGCTGTGTGCATTAGTCCAGTCTAGTATAGGTTTTGTACAGGAAGGGGACCCTTCCAGTACAAAATACGATGCCCAGACACGATGCAAAGTTTTTCCCACTTTGTATGCGTGCTGCACAGTGAAACACACAAGTAAAGTTTGAAAAGGAAGGAGAAAGGCTTTCCTTTATCCTTCCTTACGTCTACTTGAAAAGGATGCAGTTTTCTCACACTAAACCCAATCTACTTTATTTTGTAAATTGGGTTTAGCGTGAGAAACCATGGGCAGTCGCATGGGAAAGCCTTTGCTCCACCCTTGGTACGCACCTCATGGCGCAGGGTAATGCAACGCAGCGTTATGCGCTGCTTCGCATTTACTTTTCCATTATTTACAGCGCTAAATAAGTTTAGCGCTGGAAAGTAAATTGGGAAAAAAGATTTAGTGCTGATATCCGTCAACTTTGTGATACAAACACGGCACAATCTTAGTAAATCTCCCTCTAGGAGCATATTTAGCTTTTGGTATCTGGCTGTGTGCGCCGATATAAGTCGCCATTTACTAACACATTGGAGATGCATATTTCCAATTTTTAAATTAAAATAAAAACACAACATCTCAAGGTCAAAAATAGCGTAATATAATGTCCTTTTACATAATTGAGAGATCAAAAGATTTGTGGTGTCACTTTTGCTGTCGCATACCATTTTGGTAGAATGACAGACAAATTCGACCTCGGTTTTTCAGGAAGCAAAGCAATACACTTTACACAATAGAAGAGCTGTGGTGTGCGTTAGGAATGTGAGGAATGTGTATCACACAGCGAGAACACAATTGGAATAGTGAGAAAATGAGGATTATTGACTTTGGAGGGGAAAAACTTAAACAGCGATCACTTGTATTTCGCTGGGCTGTGTGGATCACGTGCAAGACAGCAGAGTGTTGAGCAACAGATGTGATATGTATGTTATGCAATCTGTAGGTGAAAGGATGGAAGCTTGACAAAGCCAGTTAATCCCTCTATCCAAGGCCTATAAAGCTAAAGCAAGTACCGTTGAGTTGGACAGTACAAACTTTTACAGTTTTAGTTCCTGTAGTGTCCTCTGTAAGTTGCCAGTGATCATACCGCAATAAACATTGAAAATATAAATCTGATCACATGCCTTCTCCAATGATTTGTCTCTATTATTTCTAAAGTCGAGGGCGGGATGTTGACGTGAACAAGTGAATGTGCTCTTTGGAACATTGTATGATTAAAAGTAAGCGGGAACGCTAACACCAGGTCCTATGAATTGTGTCAAGTCACCAAAACCCACTTAAAAAAACAGAAAGTACAAGCAAGCATAGAGGCCGTGGGTGGTATTGCATAGATGCATATATTTATTAATGTATATATTAATGTTATACAAATTACATAATAAAAACAGAACTGCAAATGAAAAAAAAATGATTGTACAAAAAGATGCACCATATACCACTTCATGAAGTTCTGTAAAATCTTGTAATATTAAATCTTGCTTTTCTCTATCTGAGCTCCTATTTTCCTAATAGGAAAAGGTAAAATAATACAAAAACATGCTTACTGGCCCGAGACTGAGCCTCAGAGGTCTCACATTGACCAGCTTAGATTATTTCCTTTGCACAATTGCAGCAAGAACCAGCAGCTCTCAGATGTAGATTAGGGAGTTGGCTAAGGAGTGAAATATGTGATGTAATTAGGTAACAAATGTCCCTTGAGGTTACACTAGCTACCCTGGTGTTTTGTTAAATGAAGGCCTCACAGTAGCCGCCTCCTCTCTCTTACCCTTGGAGCTTCCGCAAGACTGCTGAGAAGTGACAAGGAAAAGTGACCTCTTGCAGACCAATGACATAACCTACACAGCATACACTGTTTGAACTCCCTAAACTCCAATTTTTTTTAAAATTCTGAGAGTTAAGGGTTTGCAGGAATAAGTTTAACTTGGCTTTAGTTATCTATGTTATTAAAAGAAAAAATACTTTTCTTTGAAAAACCACCAGCTGAAGTTGTGCGATGGCTATAGTCTAAAACACTGACATGGCCAAAGAATCATCAGGTTGGAGCCTTTACATAGCCATAACTTCCACCCACCCTCGAAATGGGTTCTCTCAAATGTCCAGAGAGCTGGGGCCACGTCCAGCTTGTGACGCCATTAGCCACAATTTCAGCTTCATCAAAAGGCAAAAAATTAACAAGTGTCTAAAGTGCTTGAGTTGCTATGTGGCTGCTTCAACTATTAATCTGATGTCAAATTGATAGTTATGCCCTTTGCCTAGCAGCGAGGCATTTCTACGCATGCACAGGTATATTTACAGAAATTTTGCACCCGCTTTGAGTCACAAAAAGGATGGAAATCGACACAAGGTGGCTCATTAGTATGTCCGCCCGCCTTACTCTCGGGAAATTGGACCACCCGCTAAGGGTGCGGCGGTCCGCACATCCCATTAGGATGTGCCCACCACACTGGCGGGCGCATCCCGCATTTCTGACATTGCGGCGGGCAGTGCTGAAAGCACCGCCCGCCGCAATGCCAGAAATGCAATTTGTGCATTTGCCAGGACAACGTGACAGACAACGCGCGGTGCCTGCCACTTTGTACTGGCAAAATGCAGGGGGGTACCTTAGGTACCCCCCATGTGCACCCTCCAGAATCCCTGGGGGCCCGCTACAGACCCCCAATGCTGTAAATTGCATGCCAATGCCGCCACGGAAAGGCATGTCCCCGCATCTATGCTAATATGGATGGCGGTGTCTACCAGACACCTCCACCATATTAACAGCTTTTCCGCCCGGTTAGCAATCGGGCGGATTGTCTACCGGCAGGAAAGCATGCTAATGGGCCCCAAGATGTTTATTTGAAATTTACTTTTTAGCACAAACCTTATTTTGCATTGGAAGCCCCCCTGAAAGTAACTCAAAGCAGCAACTAGTGTGTATTTGCATTACTTTGCGTCAAGAGGGCGCCATGATCCATGGGCGCTACCATGCAATCACCTATGGTTTTTCATTCAAAAGCCTATCTACAAAAAGTAGAAAGCGTTCTGCATCATAAAATAACTCTGTTTTGGCATTGGCGTTAAGGAGAATGCTTTTATTCTCCAATCTTTATGGATTTTACATTTGTGTTGCGCCGTACAAACAAAGCAGGAAACGTTCCAAAGTTAGTCTGAGCATTGTATTTCGTACTGTAAGTGTCCTCTTCCAGTACAAAACATATGGAAGACTTAATGCAGACACTTTTGCAGCAAAGTGCAAAGGTGCGTCGCCTGTAGCCTGATTGTGCACCAGCGCAGTGAGAGGACAGCACAGTGCCATATATGTGTTTATATATCACCTTCCTGCTCTCTCCATTTCATGCTATGCGACGCAGCAACATCGGTTCCTGTGCTATGTTGCAAGATATATTAGCAAATATGCTCAGTGGTGTTTTACCTCCTGCCATCTATTTTTCTCTTGAAACAACATTAATCATAATATACAGAAATATTGCAATAATAAGCATTTTTGTTAAATCCCAAAGCACGCCTATAAGTAGTGACTCCTGTGAAATAAATCATATTGTGCCAGATTTCTATGATCCTGCTGCATCTCACATATATGTATCCCCCCTCTCTCAGTCTGTTTGTGACACGTAGGTTTACATTGCTTTTACTCAATGTGCTCTATCCATCAGAGCTAGTTCGTCTGCCCTTGTTACTCAATGCTCTAGAGTAGTGTTCAGATGTGCTGCTCTTTACTGTACAGAGGGTGTGGTACTACAGGGACTTTCCTGATGAAGAAACAATGACGATTCAGATTGAGACAGATACGTGACAGATTGTTTTTTGTCTGCTTCCTTTTTCCTCAGAAGAGCAGAATATCTTAGTCACAGAGACTTCTCGGAATTGTGTTTTTTGTAACATTTATGGGCAGGTCACAGAGGAAGTGACACTAAGCACAGGTGAGATCGGTTCAATCTACATGTCAGTCTATGCCATGTCCCTGATGATTTCAGAAGACTTAGGGTCACATGTATCAACACTTTGCAGCACGCACAGTGCAAAATCACTAAAATTGATGCCAACAGGTGCAAAGTGTTGATTTGGGATTTATTCGTTTTTGCACGGGAAAGCACTTGTTTTTTTCTTTTGCACAGGAAAGTAAATCCAAATTCAACCCCTCTCGCCAGCCCCTCCCGCTTGCCCTCCATTGTCATTTTGCTGCCCCGGTCTGACGTGCCTGCCCTCCATCATTAACTTGCTGCTGCAGCCCCTCCCATTAGCTCTCCATTTCCAACTTGCTTGTCTCATTCCCTACCGTGCACCCTTCTTGGCAAGCTTGTTCGCCCAGCCCTTCCTGTCCGCCCTCCTTTGTCAGCTTGTGCCCCATTCCCTCGGGCCCACTCTCAGTTGCCAGCTTGCTGCCTGATCACATGCCGCCCACCCGCCATTTACCATTTGCCTCCTCAGTCCCTTCCACCCACCCTCCGTTGTCAGTGTGCTTCCTCTTTGTCTCTCATTTGTCGTCTTTCCCACCAGTGTCCTTCAAGCCTGTCCTCCCTTCCTCCATTTTGCCTCATCTCCAATCTAGTCCACGTTTGTTTTTTTAATAAGTAGAAAAAACACATTAGCACTGGCCAAATATAGAACTTTTTTTAGCCATATTGCATAAAAGCCGCACTGTTACCTGCATTGGCTACAAATCATTGCCGAAGCAATTACATCGGTGACACCTATTGGCTTTAACAATGCTTGTTATAAAGGGTGAGTACAAGAGTAGACCCTGGAGACATTCACGTCATGCAGATAATACAAAGGTTGCCTTATGGCTGTGACATCGCCATGAGAAGAAGCACTAGAAGTGAGCAAAAATGCAATGCATAGATGCGTTAATGAAAAATTATCCAACGATACAATTTGCAATGCTGCAAAGACGCCACTTCAGCAGTATCTTAGATAGAGTCTTGTATAGTGATCTAGCGGGAAAACCAACCTACGGACAAATATTACTCATCATCATCATCATTAACTTTATTTGGTCGTTAAGACCATCAAAGTGCATAGGTGTACAAAAGTATGGTAAATAAAACAAAATAGTACATAATAAAATTGTAAGCCAAAGTAGATGATGTTATTCATACAACAACAAGCATATTAAAACCCGAGCCATTAAGGAATATAAACAAATTAAAAGAACTGGCTTCCAAGGTATTAAAACCATACAAGCTAAAAACACATATAAAGTACAAACATATTACTAAACCACACACATTCGGGTCCATTAACCCGTTAACCATGGCCGTTTTTTCGCGGCAGTGCAGCCGTTTAAAAAAACGGGCGAGGCTGCATCGGCCGCTGAACGTGCGCAGCACCAGCCAGGTAGTGCTCCGAACGTTCAACGGCCGATGGCAGCACTTAACGGGTTAACCACACTTACTTAAAATATCCAGTTGACGAAACCCACCCCCGGGAATCAATTTTTTAGCTTCTTTATATGTCCATGTGCCTAGAGAATTTGAACCTATTTATTTATTTACTAAGCGCTTCCTTACTCATGGATCTATTAGTTGAGTTAGAGTTGGTAATTAAGCATTTACCTATTTTAATTTCATTGAATAACCACAGACTCAGTTTTAAATTATAAATTTTTCTCTGTAAATGTTTTAGTGAATCAAATACAAATTACGGTGTTAACTCCATCATTCTGAGAATGGTAAAATTCAGTTTGCCTAAATTAGTCTATAATTTTAATGATGAATACCTCAGGAAGTGTGGATACAGAGGAAAGGCACATTGAGACAATACATTTTATATTTACCTAGGATGGTGAGAGATCAGTCCCCTCTGGCCAAGAGTTTGGACCCCACGATTTACCAGGTAACAGATTCAGGACAGGATTAAACAGGACAGATCACTTATTCTTCACCAGTGTAAACCCCTCTCAGATACTAGTTCATTCCTCGACAATCTTCCCCACCTAGTTCCTAGTCCCTCACCTCCTCGGTCCTCTTCCGCCCTCTTGTTCCTAATTTTTATTTGAACATTTAAAGTCTGCTTCAGGTAATCAATCAGCGATCGGACAGCATGTCTATCTCTCAGTATTCTGGCAGCGATCAGCCCACTTCAATTTGCTAACTATCCCAATTATACCTTCTGGTGGTATGTTCCACCCCCAAATGTTTCAAACTTGTATAAATTGTGTATTCTGATTGGACAAGCCAATCAGTATGATCGTCATACCGTACCAAATTTAATACTTTTCTAAAGAGCATTGTCTTATGTTCCCGCCCATTTAATTTGTTTCTCCCAACCTTTATTCCCACCTGTTTTCTCATATTAAATTAAAACATTGTATTATATTTATACATTTGTTCATTGAGGCTTCAGGATGTTCCGTCACTTTCTCCCTATGAGAAAAGATCGTCCTTGACCATGTTCCAACGCTTGGGATCACGACTCCAGGGTTGTATTCTATTGAGACCGCGCACGTTACCCATGTGGGTTTAAGCCTCGTCTCTCGATTTAGGCCCAACAGCAAACTAACAGAGAAGTAAAAAAAACAAGATTTTAGACTCAAATAAAATGCTTTCTCTGTATACCACTTATGTATACTCTAATCCCATTTAATTAAAATAATTCTTTATGCATTAGCACTTAGTATAAAATGCAGTTTAGTTTTGAGCAAAGTACCAGAGTAGTTGGCGCATGCGCAATTCTTTTCCCGCGTTTTAGCAGCCATTTTAGTCTCATTCAATTACTTGTTAGTAGACACATAGGCAGGCTTCCCCTGCTTCTACATTGTGTACAGAATTTGTGTAAATTAATATGACAAACAATTTATTATAATTATAGGAGAGGATTCATCCAGCAAGTTGCTTATATGCAGATCCTTGCTCCATCAATAGGGAAAGGACCTCAATATTATTCTCACTTTTGTTAGTCTTTTACAGGAATACCTTGTAAATCAACATGTTCCTAATCCAGAAAAATGCACTCCCCCTTTATTTTTCTTAACTGAGAAATTCCCATATGGAGACAGTGGAGTGCTGGCACTCTTGGAATCATGTAGCTTTGAACAGTGGCATATGAGTCACAATTGTACCAACTCCTGCTCAACATCTGAGTATGTAACTCACCAGGAAATGTACATTTGACCTTCATTTAAGGGTGTTATATTTACGAGGAAGAAAGGAAAGACAAAATGTTCTGAAACATAACAGGAACACGAGAAACTCTAACACAAAAAGGTAGAATTGCTATACATTTTGTCCATATGTATGTGTTAGTGTATTGGTGGGTCCTTTGGTGTGGCAAGTTTATAAGCAGTTTAACCTCTTCTATGCGTCGGACGGTCCCCAGCCATCCGACGTCACGGTGGGCGTGTGTGTCGGAGGGCCCGGGGCCATCCGATCAGCGCACGTGTCAAATTCCACCGCACTGCAGCGGAAATTGCACCAGCGGCAAATCGGTTAAACATAACATTTCAAGCTAAAAAAAACACTGAAATTCACCAGTTATAGTTATTGCAAGAAAATGAAACCCGTACCACCATGCACAAAGTTGTTATCAATGATGTAAATTCAGGTGTTATCAATGATGTCACAGAACATGTCATGACTGATTTAATATGTGAGGTCAGAAACAGTGCATGCCGAATGCGCAAGTTATAGTTCCCTGAAATAACTATAACTGGATTTTCCAGTGAACTTTTGAGGTTTCATTAATGTAAAGTAAGATATTATTACCATACCAAACTATGACATTGCTTTAATCTTTGTTTTTTTCAGTGAATTTCTATTTTTTTACATAAAGTAATATTTAATTTCCATGCATAACTATGTCAACCCACACGCCATGCAAGGCCTTTGTCCAGGCCCTGCTCCCAACCAGAGGCCCTGCTCTGTGCGCACAGCCTTTAACTGTGTACTGTATGGGTTAGCCACAGGGCCCACACCCGTATGCGGCCAACCCACCACAGACTCTCACATCCCCCTTTAAAAAAAATTGTTTTTCATTCCCGCTGGACTTTTGCAGGATCCAGCGTGGTGGTGTACCCCAGCAGGGGAGTCCTGCTGGCACCCGCATGATAGGAGACACCCAAAAAATCTTTTAGAAAATTAGGACACACGGGGTTCCCTCTGGGACACTACCTCAAGATCTAGGGGGTCAGAGTACTGCTACTATACCCGCTTATGTCTTATTTTTTAATTATAAGGACAAAGGGACTGAGTCCCCATGTCTTGGAATGACAGCCACCACATTTCTCCTCATGTTGTGGCCAGCCAAGCAGAGCACAAGCTCCTGCAGTACTTACTTGAACTTCTCGTTTCTGCAGGAGTGAGGTGGCTTATGGTAAAACAGGCTCTCTCAGTCAATAAGATTGCTTTATTATTTAAAGTTGCCTGCCAACAATCAGACATACATCAAATTTTAACCTTACTTTCTCAAAAGCTACTGAAAAGATTTACACCAAATGAGACAAAGCACGCTTTCTGGGTAAAGATTTAATTTTCTGCCAAATTTGGTGGACAAAAATCCTTAAGGAAATTGCATGGGGAAATTGCATTTTGGGACCATCCCTTTATTCTCCACCCTGTTTGACAGATCACCCCGAAACTTTCAGTTTAGGATCTGAGGTGGATAACATATTTCAGGAAAGTTTTGTGAAGATTCTCCAAATGACGTCAAAGTTAGTAGCAAAACCAAAGTTATTAGCAATAGCATATCTTCTGATTGTAACTAGGTCCTAACTATAAAACTACACAGTGGTCAATGCCACTTTGTAATGTAACTATAACTACCTACTGGTGACCGCCAGTAGGTAATATATATATATATATATATATATATATATATATATATATATATATATATATATATATATATATATATATATATATATATATTACCTACTGGCGGTCGCCAGTAGGTAGTTATAGTTAGGATTGTTTTCCATAGGAAATCCTCAACATTCTATTTGGAATAAATTTGGCCCTGGTGGATGAGTCTTTGCGAATTTCTCAAAGAAGATGGCTAGGTTCGCTGCACTCCTTCCCTGAAAGTTTGGGGGGGATTGGTCAAGTGGGGGCTGAGATATAAGGGGGGTCCCAAAACGTGTTTTCTCCATGTTATTTTCCATAGGACCTTTAGACTCGGCTACAGTTCGAACAGGTGAATGAATTTATAAGAAATTTGCCAAAACTGTAGAGTCTTGTTCGCAGATTACGCTTTTTTTGGAATGGTGTAAATCCGTTCAGTAGTTGTTGAGAAAATTAAAGTTAAAGTCAATTATATATCTATAGGCGCGCACACGTGCGCGCACCCAAGCGGCTGCGCGTGAGCGGTATTTTTTTGGGCTGCGTGACGTCTGTTAACGTTCGATTCGAAGGAAATCAGGAAGTTTTGTCCGCCATTTTGTCACTGCGAGTAAATATATTGTTCATTTCAAAGCGTTGAAACATGGAAAGGGGAGAAGGTAGAGATTGTCTTCCTGCGTAGGTTTTCTCAGGGTGTGCAGTAAGGCCCTTAAACGCGAAAAGATATAATTTTTCTCCGAAAAAAAATACGGGGTGCGCGCACCCGGTCGCGCACACCTATTTACAAGAGTGTGAAAATGGAGGTAAATCAGAAGTTTGAGTGCTTAGATATAAGGTGGCTCTGAAAAGAGCCCTTGTGTTAATTGAGTGTTTTCTGCATTTATAAGTAAGTACCGATGCAGAGCCTGATGTTGCAGAGGAAGATTCTGTTTCCCTCATTCGTGAAATGAACACCGTCTCTCCTATAGACGTCTTGCATGTGGTATCGCAAGTTGTTGTGGTAAATAGAACCCATGCTATAATCTCTGAGGAACGCAGAAACAGATTTATTTACATGTCTCCTTGCTTTCTCAAATTGTGCACAATGGTGATTGGACCAATTCCATTTCTGTCTTTGGCATATATTGGAATATACCAAGGCAGATCGAGGAAAAAGTGTCATCAATTGTCGAAAGGTGTCTTTTAGAAGCATTTCCAGACCTACCCCAGTGATTGTGCCTAGATCGTTCCCACCACAGTGCACAATTATAAGGTCTGGTTCTGGGAGATGCATAAAAGTTTTCACCAATGGAATTAATTGGTGACATTTCAATCCTCTTTTGGAAATCCATGTTATGTGTACATTTGGTAAGCTGAGGTTGCAAATTCGTCTGCTTACTGCATATTTTTCACTCCAGTGAATATAACTGTGTCCTATTAGCCAGACCTTCATTTTCAAGGGATTTGTAGTCGTCCTCCGATCGGTTCTGGAAGTGGAATGGTAGTTAGAAGTTGAAATTTTAAATAAAGAAAAAGGAAGAGGCTGGGTGTGGTTAAAAAAGATAAAAATGATTGGTTGATTGTAACAAGTGGAGAGTGAACAGGTCAATGTTTATGTTAAACGAAAAGTACTATTGGGTGTGAAAAAACAAGACATGTAACAGAGTTGTGGATTGGCAGGTGTTTCTGGAGGGAAAATAGTGTTCTTAGTTTGCTGTAGAACGTTGAGACATGAACTTTTGACCTGTGCCTTCAGCAAGGTGCAGAATGAGGTGTAACCATGGAAACAGCCGGAGATGGCAGTTGGTGATGGGTTCACTCTTTGGTGCCTCTGCATCTGAGTCTGTTCTTTGGTGGCTGGCGGACAACTGTTTGTTATTGTAGAGATGAAAGGGTGATAAGGAGAGAAATACGACATAGCGTCTGGCCTGTAGAAGCGTGGGAGCAGTGATTAACTCTGAGTGAAGCGGAACTGTGTCGGTGCTTAGTAACAGTAAAAAAAAAAATGTTAACAGTGGTATAACTGTCTTTACGGTGCGCGACCTACTAAGAAAGAGTTCACGGGCCGTATTTGGCTTGCAGGTTCTAGTATCAGTAAGTGAGGTCGAGAAAAGAAAACATACAGGACTTTATTTATGAAGGACTTGCGCCACCGGTGCGTTACTTTTTCCCATTTTAAAAAATGAGGCACTGGCGGCGGAAGGTCTTCATAAATAAGGTCCTCCGTGTCTACAGTTAAGGTTATGTGGAACCCATGAATAGTTTTTCAATATGAAATCATTTCAGTTGAGATTATGGATTAAAAGAGAAACCGTGAATATTTGAAATGTTTATTTAGAAATGTACTATTTTAAAGGCAAATCATTATGTAATCTGAGTACAGAAATTGCAAAAAACACAGTAATTGGTATTGTCAGTAGTACATGGAATACAAACGCTATAGTTGAAGAAAAATGAATATAGTTGGAAAAAAACATTGTACAGTCTTATAAGGAAGTATATTATATTTTAATAAATGGAAGAAGGTTTCTGGCCTTTCAGTTTAGGAACGATATATGAAAATGCAAGTGGTTATATATCATTACTTTATGAATCAGCTGTCTAACAACACGAAATCATAATGCCCACTGTTAGTAAAGCAAATAGGTCTGTTCTTCAAAAGAAAATATGGAAAATAACGTGAAGAATATAGAAAACCAAAAGGAAATGAGGACGTCAATGGGTTGTTTGAGAGTTATTGAAGCATTGTTTAGGCAAAATAGGTAGCTTCTGCTTGTAACAGGAAATCAGTTTTATCATTTGAAATTATGTCAGCTATCCAATGGAAAAGAGTAAAGCAGTACTGATGATCTGTTATAATCGGAGCCTCTTTTACCATCAGAGGGCAGCTCGGTGGGTTTTCGATGTAGCTCGCTGTTAGGAAAGAGTTAACCGTCCATTGTGTAGGCAAAGTATGCAGCAAGTGCCTCTAACATGAAATCATTGTTATCATCTGAAAACATGTCAGCCATCCAATTGAGAAGATGAAAGGAGCATTCATGATCTGTCATTATTGGGGCGTCTTTTACCATCATAGGGCAGCTCGGTGGGTTTTCGATGTAGCTCTCTGTTAGGAAATCTTGCGCCGCTGCGAATATATTCCAATGACCCAGAACTCCTTGTATCGCTGCAAAGGCCATAAACCCTCAGTTGTAACAAAGCTGTTCATGATCAAGTAACGGATTCATGAGGTGATTGTAATTCGGTTCAGGAGGTACCAAATTGCAGAGACATAAATCCAGGGCCCACGTGAAATCACAGCTCAGGCAATGAAATACAGGCTGCACACAGGTGAAATACGAATATCGAAATGATAATCGATATGAAGTATTCAAAGTTGAGAGTGGTAAGGTGCCGTAGTATAGAAGCATTCTCTGTCGAAATAGTTCTAAGTGGCCCGGCTCGTTTGCGAAGGCAGGAGGGACATCCATTTTGAATTTCCCAAGATGGTACAGGAAACGGCGCAGCACCGCTGGTTGTATAGCAACTCCACAGAATTAGGTCGCCGGCTATGCAGTGGAGAGGAGCAGAATGACTTGATACATTTTCTAGGAGTCTAGTCACTTATATATTGCTTAGTGGTTATTAAAAAAGTAGCTTTTTTTGAACTGGAGGATGCGTTAAAAAATAAGGGAGTGATTTGAGGGAGCTGTAAAGCAAGGTCAATTTTTTTTTACATCAATGCTGTTTTCTGTGAATGTTAGCTTAGTGAAAGATATGTGTGTGAGCAGATGCAACGTTCAGTTTTAAATGTGACGATGGCGGTCTTGTTCATGTCTTCCGATTCAAGGTCGGTATTCGCTGCCAAATACAAAGATTAAGAAACGCATGCGTGGGGTACATAGTGTGCATTCTTAAAGGAAAGCAAATGAAGGGTTATTTTTACCGCGTTAGCATTGTCGTTTAAAAAGTTATAGTGATTTCTATTATATGTGAAGAAAGTGTCACTGATGAAGACTGAAAATAAATCCTTATAAATGATACGGACTGGTGTATTTTAGACAAGGTTTGTAACATTACATGAATTGTGGAAAAAAAATAATGTAATTGAAAGTGTATGGTTTGAAAATGAAAAGTAGAGGTTTATAGTTCATGTTTTGAAAGCAGTTCTAGAGGGTCAGATGAAAGTGTATGGTTTGAAAATGAAAAGTAGAGGTTTATAGTTCACGTTTTGAAAGCAGTTCTAGAGGGTCAGATGCATGATAGATTTATTCAAAATAGAACATGTTTTTAAATAGTATTTTGGAAAAAATATGTGCCTTTATGTACTATTTACATTATGTGCCTGTTGCGTATTCTTTGAGTTTTAGTAATCCTGTGTCTTATAAGTTTTCTAGGGGCGGTTTGAGGTTCATGGTGGGTTTGGGCAGGGAGGGTAGGTTGGGGGTTTGTAATAGGGGGTTCGGCTGGGGTGGAGTGCGGAGTTTAGTGAAAAGTGAGGGGGGCGGGGAGTTACGGTGTTTGGTAATGGAGCAGAGTCAGAGGACGCCACATTTGTGTTATGGGCTGCCACGGAAATATGTATTTATTCTCAGAGGTTTATTATATTAAGGATATATATTAGCATGGTGGCTCTTGTCGTTTTGTGGTTCTGTGTATGTTTATAATGCTGGCTCTGTAGTTTTTGTTTATGGACCTTATTGCGACACACAGGGGACCTACGTTGCACAGTTGGAGATCAGAGACTTAGGAAATAAAACTTTATAATTGTAAGGGCTGTAAGCGATAGAAATCGCCCGTTCTCGGTGTAAAAAATATCACCGCTATTGGTGGTATTTTCTACGGTGTTAGTACTCGAAGGAGAATAGTAACATATATGTGAAATAAAATTATGTAATAGGCTCAGCATTTTACATTATCTTGGAAAACAAAAGTTGCTTTTACATAGCAATAAGTCTCTTATAATTAAGGGACGGAGTGTATATAGGGCTATTTAGTACTCTGCTATGTGATTGATGTCGAATATTTCATAAGAGGAGGCTTTAAAAGTTTTACGATAAACTGGTTTTCTAGGGAAGTGGGTGGAGTGTTCCGTGTAAATTGCAGAATAGAAACTAGTAAGAACCAACTGGAAGTGTTGTTTTAAAGTCACATGACTGCACATGCGTGTCTCGACGCGATAGGTGGGTGCGCGCACCCGGTCGCGCACTATAAGAAAGCGGCGAGAAAATATCAGCTAATATGCTCTTCAAGCTTGTTTTGGTACAAAGAGTTAGTTCTGAAAAGAACTTTTTTTTTTTTTTTTTTTTTTTGGAAACAAGTGTTATGATGCTTTTGATTTCTTAAAGTTGCGACGACATTTTTCAGTATGTCATACTATCCAAATAAAGTGAAGAAATTTAACTTTTCTTGGAGCATTTATGACTCTCAATTATTTGTTTAATTAGAGTAAAGCTTTGCTCTCCGTATACAAGAAGTTCTCCACAGTTCGTGCATTTCATGTGCACGTTCGCCAGATATGGTCTGAAGTCCATCTCAGCACTCGATGGAGATACAGGTCGTCCACCGGAAGATGTGTTGATTACTTCTGATGGTAATAGCGTGGCCTCCGTTTTTCTTGTCAAAGGTGGTCGCTCATTTTCATCAGATTCGGAAGATGAATGCGGAACGGTAGCCATTGTACCGAAGTCTTCGGGAAGATGTTCGACGTTGTTGTCTCTTGAGAGTAGAAAAGAAAGTGATGGTAGTGGGTGGAGTGCTGCATGTAAATTCCAGAATAGAAACTACCAAGAACCAATTAGAAGTGTTGTTTAGAAGTCACATGACTTCACATGGGAGTGTCAGGTCCTGTACGCGATAGAAGGGTGCGAGCACCCGGTCTCGCACTAAAATAAAGCGGCGAAAAAACATCTTATAATATGCTCTTCGAGCATGTTTTGGTGGAAAGAGTTAGTTCTGAAAAGAACTTTTTTTTCTTTTTTTTTTTTTTGGAAACAAGTGTTTTGATGCATTTGATTTCTTAAAGTTGCTACGATATTTTTCAGTATGTCATACTATCCAAATAAAGTGAAGAAATTTAACTTTTCTTGGAGCATTTATGACTCTCAGTTTTGTGTTTAATTAGAGTAAAGCTTTGCTCTCCGTATACAAGAAGTTCTCCACAGTTGTTGCATTTTATGTGCACCTTCGCCAGACATGGTTTCAAGTCCATTTTAGCACTCGATGGAGATACAGGTCGTCCACCGGAAGATGTGCTGATTACTTCTGATGGTAATAGCGTGGCCTCCGTTTTTCTTGTCAAAGGTGGTCGCTCATTTTCATCAGATTCGGAAGATGAATGCGGAACGGTAGCCATTGTACCGAAGTCTTCGGGAAGATGTTCGACGTTGTTGTCTCTTGAGAGTAGAAAAGAAAGTGATGGAAGTGGGTGGAGTGCTGCGTGTAAATTCCAGAATAGAAACTACCAAGAACCAATTAGAAGTGTTGTTTAGAAGTCACATGACTTCACATGCAAGTGTCAGGTCCTGTACGCGATAGGAGGGTGCGCGCACCCGGTCTCGCACTAAAATAAAGCGGCGAAAAAATATCTCATAATATGCTCTTGGAGCACGTTTTGGTAGAAAGAGTTAGTTCTGAAAAGAACTTTTTTTTTTTTTTTTGGGGGGGGGAAAGAAGTGTTATAATGCTTTCGATTTCTTAAAGTTGCTACTACATTTTTCAGTATGTAATAGTTTGAAAATGAAGTGAAGAAATTTATCTTTTCTTGGGGCATTTGTGACTGTCAATTTTGAGTTTAATAAGAACGAGGCTCTGCTCTCCATACAAAAGAATTTCTCCACACTTGTTGCATTTCATATGCACCTTCGCAAGATATGGTCTCAAGTCCATCTCAGCACTCGATGGAGATACAGGTCGTACACCAGAAGATGTGCTGGCCACCTCTGATGGTAATAGCGTGGCCAGGGCTCTTGTCGATGCTTTTGCATAATGCTCAGGATGCCTTTGTTTAACATGCCGCTGCATGGTGTGTGCAGAAAAGGAATATTTTTTATTTGGATTTCCCCTTGAGAGCTCCGAATTGCATATCGTGCAGGTTACTTTTGGCGCATTCACTTTCTTTTGATCTTCAGGATAAGTGAAAAATTGCCAAATGAAAGATTCCTTTTTTCTTCTTAACGGTGGTCGCTCATTTCCTTCAGATTCGGAAGATGAATCTGGTAGGGCAGCCATTTCAGCAAAGTCTTCCGGAAGATGCTCGACGTTGTTGTCTCTTGAGAGTAGAAAAGATTGTGAGGAAAGTGGGTGGAGTGCTTCGTGTATATTCCAGAACAGAAACTACTAATAACCAATTGGAAGTTTTGTTTTCAAGTCACATGACTTTACATGCGCTTCTCAGGACGTGTAGGCGGTGACACTATGTAGTTACGAATGTGATTACATACTTAGGAACTAGCATTCAAAAAAACTATGAAATTCACTGAAAAAACCATAGGTTTTACACACGTTATAGTTAGGAAGTAGCATTTGAAAAACCTATGAAATTCACTGAAAAAACCATAGGTTTGACACCAGTTATAGTTAGCTGGAAATTTTACTGACATAAAACCAATGAAATTCCACGTTATAGTTAGTTGGACTCACTATAACTTGCGCGTGTAATGCACTGCTGATGACATTACATATTACATCACTCATGACATGGTCAGTGACATCACTTATGACACCATCCAGTGAATGTGTGTCTTTCTAAAAAATAAATATGTGTTATATATGTATATGTAAAGGTCGAGGGAAGAATAAATGTTTAAATTATTGTCTTAATGAATGTTTTTTTCAAAAAGAAATTATTGGATAACTGGCTTATTAAGTGTACCTTAGTGAATACATATATTAGCGAGTAATGTTTAAATATTTGAATATATGTATCAGTGTTTCACTTTGTGAATAACTGGCTGCATGGATTGATGAGTACCTACATGTGTAGGTATTTGGGTTCTTAGATGTTTTTTTAGTATCAGTATGAGTGTTTCTATGGTTTTATGGGGGTATTACTAATCACATAGATGCATGAATGACTAACTCTCTTTTTGTATGTGTTTAGAAGACACCATATGTGCAGGACTGTATGGGTGGTTGAGTGTGTATAGTTTTATATGCAAATAAATGGATGTTCAATAGTTTATTTGCATGTGTGAGTATGTGTGTGAGTAACTTTTGGATGATTGTCGGTGTGTTACAGGATGTATAGGTGTATCACTACATATGATGAGTGAGTATATGTATGAGTGACTATATAGAACTGTTGGTAAATGAGAGAATGTGTATATAGATGGTGGAATTACTGAATTGGTTGTTGTAACTGGTATGGGTATCTCCATTTTTTTGAAAATGTTAATTTCTATTTTCCAATATGTGTTTTAAGGGTTACATTACACTTAAAGGAGGTCTGTCATCAGTGATGTCATAAGTGATGTCACTGACCATGTCATGAGTGATGTAATATGTAATGTCATCAGCAGTGCATTACACGCGCAAGTTATAGTGAGTCCAACTAACTATAACATGGAATTTCATTGGTTTTATGTCAGTAAAATTTCCAGCTAACTATAACTAGTGTCAAACCTATGGTTTTTTCAGTGAATATATATATAATGCATTATGCCTTACCTGCTTGTTGGTCCAATTAAAGGCTTTTCCGGCAATTCCCTGTGTGGCCTCTTCCTACAGTTCGTCTGGAGGGTGTGTGGACATTTCCAGCGTCAGCCAGAGACGCTTTAAGAGGCTCCATCTGCAAAGCGGCTGTGATTTTACTGGCGAAACAAATCTGCGTCTGCAGGTTTCATTGTGCACCGAGGTATCGGATCATCACAGCTCACCTTCCTAGTACAGGTCAATTGGAGTTTGCTGCCCTGCGGCAGCCCGTGACTTCACGGTCAGGTTTGGACATTGAGCCGGCCCCGAATTCCATGGACTCGTGCTTTGGCAGGTAGATGTATTCAGGGACCCAGGGAAGCCCGAGGATTGAACTTACAATTGCAGCAGCCTTCTCCGCTCTGCAGCGCGCCACAGCCACACGGACTTTCACCATCTATTTTCCCTCGCAACACCTGCCCAGAGATGATGTATTCTGGGGGCTGTAGTTCCACCATCACTACAGCAGGTGAGCTTAACAACGGAAGGGGAGGCGCTTCCCATTACCTGTGGGAGGTCTGCAGAGGCACTCAAGGCGGAGAGATGGGACTGCTTTGTACAGCAACAGGGGCATCTGAGGAAGACGAGTGCGTCGAAATGCATTATGCCTTACCTGCTTGTTGGTCCAATTAAAGGCTTTTCCGGCAATTCCCTGTGTGGCCTCTTCCTACAGTTCGTCTGGAGGGTGTGTGGACATTTCCAGCGTCAGCCAGAGACGCTTTAAGAGGCTCCATCTGCAAAGCGGCTGTGATTTTACTGGCGAAACAAATCTGCGTCTGCAGGTTTCATTGTGCACCGAGGTATCGGATCATCACAGCTCACCTTCCTAGTACAGGTCAATTGGAGTTTGCTGCCCTGCGGCAGCCCGTGACTTCACGGTCAGGTTTGGACATTGTGCCGGCCCCGAATTCCATGGACTCGTGCTTTGGCAGGTAGATGTATTCAGGGACCCAGGGAAGCCCGAGGATTGAACTTACAATTGCAGCAGCCTTCTCCGCTCTGCAGCGCGCCAGAGCCACACGGACTTTCACCATCTATTTTCCCTCGCAACACCTGCCCAGAGATGATGTATTCTGGGGGCTGTAGTTCCACCATCACTACAGCAGGTGAGCTTAACAACGGAAGGGGAGGCGCTTCCCATTACCTGTGGGAGGTCTGCAGAGGCACTCAAGGCGGAGAGATGGGACTGCTTTGTACAGCAACAGGGGCATCTGAGGAAGACGAGTGCGTCGAAATGCATTATGCCTTACCTGCTTGTTGGTCCAATTAAAGGCTTTTCCGGCAATTCCCTGTGTGGCCTCTTCCTACAGTTCGTCTGGAGGGTGTGTGGACATTTCCAGCGTCAGCCAGAGACGCTTTAAGAGGCTCCATCTGCAAAGCGGCTGTGATTTTACTGGCGAAACAAATCTGCGTCTGCAGGTTTCATTGTGCACCGAGGTATCGGATCATCACAGCTCACCTTCCTAGTACAGGTCAATTGGAGTTTGCTGCCCTGCGGCAGCCCGTGACTTCACGGTCAGGTTTGGACATTGTGCCGGCCCCGAATTCCATGGACTCGTGCTTTGGCAGGTAGATGTATTCAGGGACCCAGGGAAGCCCGAGGATTGAACTTACAATTGCAGCAGCCTTCTCCGCTCTGCAGCGCGCCACAGCCACACGGACTTTCACCATCTATTTTCCCTCGCAACACCTGCCCAGAGATGATGTATTCTGGGGGCTGTAGTTCCACCATCACTACAGCAGGTGAGCTTAACAACGGAAGGGGAGGCGCTTCCCATTACCTGTGGGAGGTCTGCAGAGGCACTCAAGGCGGAGAGATGGGACTGCTTTGTACAGCAACAGGGGCATCTGAGGAAGACGAGTGCGTCGAAATGCATTATGCCTTACCTGCTTGTTGGTCCAATTAAAGGCTTTTCCGGCAATTCCCTGTGTGGCCTCTTCCTACAGTTCGTCTGGAGGGTGTGTGGATATATATATATATATATATATATATATATATATATAAGCCTTCAATCCTCTCTGCACGACCCAGCCGGCGCCCTGCCAAAGGATGAACCACAGACACCTGAAGAACGTGGAATGCAGGTCTTTTATTTTTCAATGCTATGTCAGACGCGTTTCGAAAACCGTAGTTTTCTTTCTCAATGTACAAACATATAGTCCACTTTTGTTTTTTATACCATTTTTTCAAAATGTGATGCTTTCACCCTCTCCATGTGACAAAATAAACAGAAAGGAAATACTGGTCAGGTATGCATGCTGGGACTTGTAGTTTGCAAGACCTCATCCAACAATTTAGCATATGTATTTTGCATAATTACCGCCTGAATGCAGTAAGATAACTCGCTACAGCATAGAATGCACAAACTATATCCATGGTTTTCAGTCATAATTCAAGTTGATGTTTTCATAGTATCATATTGTCACCTTTGAAATGTTTCAAAATGAATATAAATAAATATATAAATATAACCATTGGAAATATATATATATACATATGACCCATATAATATCAAAAGCACATATATAAATATATATCTAATGTCAATTGATAAAAACAGGCATCATATATGTACAGAATGCAATATAAAAATAGAAATCGACTATTAAAATATGGAGTCTAAAATTCTATACAATTATTACGGAATAAATTCCTGATTTCATTATTCGGTGAACATCATCAACCAGTGGAAAACTACGTGGGGTATGTGCAAAATATTGCAAGGTGCAAAATCGCAAATTGTGTGCAAATTGTCTATATTATAGCAGCATCCTGGAATTTCCTTGTTAAAGTGCAAAAAAGTAAAAGTGATTATTTTTAAATTTCACTCAGATATACTATTTACTGGTGAGAATATTAACTCATTCATGGTTTTAAAATTTACAGGAGAAAAAAAGGTTTCTACTTGTAATGTGAAAGACTAAAAACAGTATTGAGATATAAAGGGGGGGGGGGGAGACCAAAATTACATGTAAGGGGAATTCAAAATATTCAGGTTATGAGATACACAGAGGATACGGGATTTTGGGGGATGGAACATCAGAGGAAATGGTGTAAATCCTCTGTGTTGTTCAGCCCATTGGGGTGTCTGCTGTCTAGTTCCATAATGAATTTGGACTCCAGCTGACGTAAGTTCTTGTCCCGGTTGCCACCTTTCGGATCGTCATCTATAGCAGCAATGACAAAGTATTTAAGATCCGCCAGTTTGTTATTATGGATGGCTTTAAAGTGTCTTGCAACCGGGTAGCTACTCTCATTATTGACAATGGCCCGTAGATGTTGTAAGATCCGGACGTGCACTTGCTGCTTGGTACTTCCCACATACCTAAGCCCACAAGTGCACGTCAGGATATAGACTGCATATTCTGTTTTGCAGTCATAACACCCCTGGATTTTAAACTCTGTTGGACTGAAAGGCGTGATGTACTTTTTAGTTGTTACCCCAAATTTACAAGCTCGACATGACGAGCATTTGAAAAATCCCTGTTTTACAGGAAACCATGGAGTTGATTTCTTTTTGGGTTTACTGGTAAGATCAGGAATACTCTTAGCAATTTGACTTCTCATAGAGACACCCCTCCGATATGTTATAGTCGGGTTATCTGGTAATTCTGGTTTCATAACCGCATCAGTCTGTACTATTGGCCAATTACGGTTAACTATAGACCGGATTTGGCGATGCTGGTTATTGTAAGTAAGAATTAATCTCGGGGTATTGGTATTGGGAGTCTCCTCACTTTCTAGTGGTTCTCCTATCTCTATGTTGGTATTCAACAATGATTCCCTGGGTCTATTATTGACTTTCTCCAAAGCCTTTTGTAGACTTCGTGCCGTATAGCCTCTTCTGCGGAATCTTTTAATGGCCTCTCGCATACAAGTGTTCTGTTGCTCCACACTGCTACATATACGCTTGATGCGGAGAAGCTCACCATATGGAATGCTCTCAATCAAATGTCGGGGGTGAGCACTGGAGGCATGCAACGTGGAGTTGCCAGCCGTCAGTTTCCTGTGTAAAGTTGTTCTTATCTCACCATCCTCCACATATACCTTGGTATCAAGAAATTCTACCTCAGAACAGCTTATATGTGAAGTAAAATTCAGATTGATTTGATTGGCATTGATGTCACCTATAAAATCGATTGCATTCTCCTTAGTGCCCTTCCACAGGACAAAGACATCATCTATAAATCTTAACCACAACTTAAAGTGGGCTCCATATTTTAAAGATAGTTCTTGTCTTAATGTCTGCTCCTCCCACCAGCCAACCACTAAACAGGCATAGCTGGGGGAGAAGCACGACCCCATAGCTACACCTCGGCATTGTCTGTACATCTTCTTTCCGAATAAAAAATAGTTGTTATTTAAACACCATTTGATACTCTTCATAATCATTTTGTTATGTTCATGGCTTTCAATAGACCTGGTTGAAAGGAAGTGTTTCACTGCATTTAGTCCAACTTCATGATCTATGCAGGTGTATAGGGATTCTATATCCATAGTTATTAATTGCATATCATCTTCCCAATCAATGTTCATTATTTTTACTAAAAAATCACCAGTGTCTTTTACATAAGAAGGTAATTCTTTTAACAGATCTTGTAAAAAAAGGTCGATGTATTGGGATAAGTGCTCACTTGCACTATCAATTACCGATATAATGGGACGTCCTGGGACGGGTGTCCTTTCTTTATGGGTTTTGGGGAGAAAGTAAATCGAAGGAATTATGGGAGAGTCATTCCATAGGAAGGCATATTCATCCTTCGAGATCATGTTGTCTCTTTTGCATTGGAGTAGGTGTTTCCTCAGTGTCTCCAAAGCTCTAGTGTATTCCTTGTTATTTGTTTCCTCATAACACGTTGTATCTGCAAGTTGTCGATTAGCTTCCGTCAAATAGTCCTGTTTTGGCCAAAGGACTATATTACCGCCTTTGTCAGACGCTTTCACAATTATTTCAGTGTTGTTTTTTAACTTCATCATTAGTCGATTGTATTGAATCTGATTGAAACCAAGTTGTTTGGGGTGATGATTAATACGGTGGTACAAAACCTTTATATCTTCCGTTATCCTCTCGTGGAAGATGTCAAGGGCGTCTTTGGGCATTATAGGAACGAATACGGATTTCGGCTTGAAGGGACTACTGCCAGCCCCCAATTGACTTATTGAAGCTTGTTGTAGTTGTAGTTGAGTGGACATTTCATTTCCATCCCTATATATATATATGTAAACAGCACACTGGGTCCTTCCGGGTACTTCCTCCCGTAGTCAGGTGGCGCGGGAAATCGGCAAACGCAAAGCCGAATGATTTCAATGAAAATTCCCAAGTTTGCCAATAAGCACAACCGCGCACTCAAGGAGATGCAGTCAGGAAAATTTTTTATTTCCGGATAACGCTACGCGTTTCGACACTCCACGGTGTCTTGATCACACGATAACCTCTCCCAACTTTTACACAGGTTAAATACACAGCAAAGGTAATGGGTAGTAAACACAAATAAGGTAAGTATTCGTGAAATTAACCGTGAAAACAGTCGGCCATATTGTAGTGGTGCTTTTTCTTAATACTTTACCTATGTATTGAGTAACCATACACATGTAAATGAGATTTCCATGCAGATATAAACATCAAAATACCAGGAATTTACAAAATTAAATAATGTATCTCCAAACTGCGGAAAAAAAGTTAAAGCAGTTTAAACATTAGTCATTCCTATTCAGTTTATCACAGTTCATAAACTATTATCTGCAAAAATCATTATACGCGTTGCAGCACGCTGCTACTTGGGGTCTATAGAATTCTGTGTTGCAAGCCCCAGTATTATTGTGGAATACTAAGCATCGTGAACCTCCCTGCCAAGTGGCGTAGGAAGAGATATTCACGTAAGCATTGTATTTATTAGCAACATGATACCGACAGTTAAATCCACTACCCACAGGGCGTATACTAGCTCCAAGTGCGATAATCATATACACTCAGTCTAGTGCCAAATAATAAGTACAGTTGTCTGTATCATATACACATAGGGAGAATTCATTATAACAGATATCTAATGCATTCGGTCTAGTGCCTGAAAAAATTGAAATATATTCATTCCAAAAGTAAAAGGAATAACTGCCACTGTAAAGGAGATAGAACCCTATAAGGTGTATACACCCTGACTTAAGTCGAATGCTGTGCATCAAATTACTGTAAGAAACAGAGGGAGGCAGTGCCCAAAAGTGAAAGTCTTATCTTAATATAAGTGAAGTGAAATCTTCCATCCAAATGGAGAAAGGTGGGGCCGAGGTGAAGTGTTCAAAAAATTGTGCCTTCCCCCATCCTTATCTCCTGAAAGAAACATGTAACAAAAGAGAACAATTAAAATGATTTAAAACATATACTAAAAGTATATCTGTGCAACAAAATATTGTGCAAGATGGTTAGACACCTTTTCATTATTTAACAGAAAAAATTCATTAAGCTGTATGGTTAGCATTTCTTCAGAAAAGAGACACAACTTTATACACACGTTATGGAAAACAAAGGTTCCTAGCTCATTCAAAGTCATCACAATACAGTATAGGACACAATGGAATACTATACGTTATGGTTTCCTTGCCCAGCCGGGAAAGGAATTTATTTCCAAGAAACAATGTCAAATATTTTCAATAGTTAAAAAACTCTCATTGTTTTTGGATCCCAACAAGGACCACCTTGAATTGCAACCCCCGGGTATGATATTATTATTTTTACCACGTACCCTACTGTTCATCATGCAATCGGGTTCATAACTTACGGGTTGTTTATTTATGCCCTTAGCTTGGCGTCACGCCTAAAACGACTGTCTGAAGGTCTGCATTATTCAGACGTGCGAAAAACCTCTCACTGAGAGGCTTTACACACTAAACCTCAAAAATAGAGGTAGGATTGTTAATCATTTCCTTTACCCCTTCCAAATATTTAGAATCAGGTCTCCCTAGCAATAGAGAAATATAGCGCTTGGCTCGCCCGCCAAAATCACTGAGCCATAAGCACCACCCACCAACACGCTCATCATGAGCCATAGTCATTGCTACCGCACAGTCCAAATCCCAATACACCACCACGCTCTGCTATGAGCCAATTCAGTAAATGTCACCGCACAGTCCATATCGCAGCATACCACGCATGTCACTGTGATTCCGAATATTGTCAAAGTAGTACTTCATGTCTTATTACTTGGCACGATCACCCTGCACAAATCACACACTGCGATTCCGGTTGTGTTACAAAGATGACAGACATGCTTAAACTACTCCTTAGTTGTACTCTTTAAACTCTTGTATTTTCTTTGTTTCTCCTAACAGGCTTTTTTACATTCAGGCATATTTAATTCTAAGTCCTGATGATGATCCCATTTATTTAATTGAGCAATAGGGATCGAAACGTCGACACCCATGAGTGGGCATACATTCATGATATTGTTAATAAGATTGTGTATGTTCTACTCCAGGCGATACTGTCATTACTCTCTAATTTGCTTACAGTGCCCTGTTTTGCTCCTTTCTTTTGCCTGAAAAACACCCCTTTCACTCTACTCTCATTCTTCTTTCTCTTTTTGGTACGGCACAGGCTTGTGTCACACTATTTTTGTAATAATATAATGTATATTTGACATTGTTTCTTGGAAATAAATTCCTTGCCCGGCTGGGCACGGAAACCATAACGTATAGTATTCCATTGTGTCCTATACTGTATTGTGATGACTTTGAATGAGCTAGGAACCTTTGTTTTCCATAACGTAGTTATACCCATGGTCCTTAGCTATCCTCTGGGTTCCCCTTGTTTCTAAAAACAACTTTATACACATGCATCATTATTCTGTATGGAGATGAGTTGCCAGCTCTTCGTCCAGGTTATGGCTTCCCGGGAATCTGGTCTCTAACTCCATTATCCATCTGGATTCCTTCTTCCTTAAAGCCAATTCTCTGTCACCCCCGCGTCTTCCTATGTTAACTTGTTCCACTACATAAAATCTCAATAGAGAATTATTAGATTGGTGGAACTCCTGGAAGTGTCTGGCAATGGGATATTTGGCATCTATGTTGGTTATGGCTCTGAGATGATCTTGCACCCGTTTTTTGGCCATGCAAGTGGTACTACCCACATATCTGGTTTTGCACGGACATTCTAAAACGTATACCACATAGTTACTGTTGCATGTTAGGAATTGTTTGATTATTCTGCATTCTTGGGTACCTGGGATTGTGATATCTTTGACCATGAAACTAGTTCTAGGCCTGTAGATTGCCCTCAATGGACTGTCGCCTTTGCGGTCAAGGCGATGAATCAGTGCTCCATTTACTCTGTATTTGTCCGGTATTACTATCCGAACGGAAAAGATTGCTGCGGCTGTTATTGATAAAAGAACAGATAAGGACATGCAGATCAGCAGTAATAAAATGTTTAGGAGGGTCAACAGTGCAACTGGCATTCAAATCACTAAAACTTTTAAGTCTAGCTGCAAAAGCGCTAGAAAAGAAAGATATGGAACAGGATTTAGGAAATGCTTAGACATTTACCTCAAGTAAACATAAGTACTAGAATCGGATTCCTTGAGCTAGTATAACTTCATAAGACTAAAAGGCGCTAATTGAACCCTTGCTTCCTTTGTTTTATTGATTAAAATGTTTTAAAAGAAAGCTTACTTACTAAATATAACATTTTAAGTCACAGGTGCTCATGTGTTTTTAGCGGTCATTCCGCTCTTTGTATGATTTAAACCAAATCAAATAAAGTATTTTTTTTACTTAGATACTACAACAATCTCAGAACCAACCTGCAAGAGGCCCTTGTCTCTTACTAGTCTCCACCACCAACATGTTGTCAGACCAGAAAATAACACCTCTGTTCCTGAACACCTCAGCCAATAAGGTTACTGCTACCACCATCGGGAACAGTTCCAGGAAGGCAATGCTCTTTATCACCCCATTGACATGCTAAGAACCAGGCCAGCCATCACTACAACACTCTGGACCCAATATGGCCCAGAAGCCTACACTGCCAGTTGAGTTAGACTAAGTATCTGATTAGATATCGGAGGCTATGGCCAGAGGACAGAACTATTCAACTGGTGCAGAAAGCTGCACCAGATTCTCAAGTCCCTTTTCACTTCAGTGGAAAGTATAGTATGGTGATACTTCTGGGTGAGGCCAGTCATTGCTCTGGCTATAGGTCTGGAAAAGGGGTCAGCTATGGGGATAATCCTCAAGGCAAATGCTGATTCAATATCAGTTTTGGACAACAGCACCCCAGGACCTAGCTTCCCTAGCTTGGCCAACGCCAAGTAAACAGGAATATTTCACGGAGAAAGACTGGGAATCAATCCATTATTGACCGAGGATCCCCTTGGGTGCAGAGATTAGGGCCAATCTAAACTGCCTGGTCTCTGTTTAAGGAACGAAGCCCTATGGGAGGCAAACAGAACCTTCTATGGGATGTGTCAAAAATGGGCTTGCAATTCTTTTCAGTGAGGGCTCCTTTGCTAGCTTTTTTGCTATCATAGCCTGAAGTTAGAAATGAGCTGAAATTAGATTATTACAGTGCACAGTGAGTATAACTCCCTGACCAGGAATTTGGAAGCCAGTAGAAAAAGCAATGTGTAGTGTCCGCATTGTCTCCCTAATGGGGTATAAATTGAGCCAGGGAAGCAACTTGCTGATATGCATAGGTCAGGGCTTGTTTGAGGGCTTAGTGGTGTCTTTTAATTTCTCCTTAGATTTTTTGAAGCATTTAATTTGAGGCGTGAGGAGTAGTCACAGAAGGAACTCACATGCTTGAATTTAGCATGACCCTTTCTTGTCGTCTGAGGCACGGTGGTGATGAAAAGGCTATTAATGGGAGTTTTACTGTTATTGTACATTGACTTGAGTCTGGTTCCAACCTTCGACATGATCCTCAACTATTGCCCACCTGAAGTCATGATCGTAGTCAAACGAAGCCACAACCCCATACACAGGATGAGCCTTGAGTATCTTGTTTGTATAAAATATCAAAGAAGTTACTACCTCAAGATTAAAACCAAATAACCAGTTGGTAATAAAATCCTCAACCTTGGATTTCTTCTCTTTCGCGAAGGAATCTTTCCTGTTCTTCTCCTTTGCTTCACAATCTCTTCTTTTAGCACGAATAAGCGAAAAGATATCAACAAAATTGTGCTTCCATTTCTTCACCTTTACTTCCAACGGTACATGTGAAGCCAGCTTACTTGGCCTGGACAGTAATGTATTCTTTCCCCTGATCCCCCTATCTGCTGAAGTGTCCTCTTTCCCAATCACTCTGTCAGTTTTCCTGGTATTTTTGCAGATGCTTCCTTGGTTCTGGCTGTGTCACTATTGCTGTCCTTTCCCACTTGGAAATCTTTCCCTGCCAAATTATCAGCCTGTTTCTGCAAATCCACGATAGTGGACATAACCGTGGCAGAAGGGGCCCATGGGGAGGTCAATGAAGGGCTCTCTGGAATTTTATTTTTAGTGGCTGCCAGTTGCGAGAGCAAGCAAGCAACAGAAGACAACACCCCAGTTGTAGGGTCGAAGGGGTCTTTCCCAGACCCTGGAACCATGATGCCCTGTTCAGGATGCAAGATTGACATTGTGGGCTACGCTGCTGCCATGGACAGCGGCTTCTGGCTAGGGGCTGGAGAAGACTGATCCATGGGAGTCCCATTTGAGCCCTCGGAAAGAACCCTCAAGGTCTGCCTAATCTCCCCTGGGTAGCAAGGTCTTCGTTGGGTTCAGAAGAGCTATAAGTGGGCGTAGGGGGGCTCTATTGAAGTTAGTGTGGGGGGCTACCACAAGAGGCGAAGAAGAGGCATCAGGAATGTGAGGTGGGGGCAGAGGTGTGTGGCCCACACCAAGACCCTCTGAGGAACTAGAACCAGATACCACTGCCCCAGCCAGATAAACCAAGGGTGGGATCCCGTAACCAGAAGGATCTTCCCCACGTTCAGGAGTAGTGATCAACGCTTGCTTTTTAGATGTTCTTTTTACAGGAGGGGAGAAGGAGCGGGAAGGGGAACTTTGGATCGCCATGGGTGGTCAGCTATTAAGGGTAACTGTTATGGCTCTGCGTCAGAAGCTGAATTGTTAGACCTCCCTCATCACCCAATTTGCAAGGACCAGCTTCACTAGTTGAGTCAACTCAGGATCACGCCCCTTCCTTTTACCCACAAGACCACTCTTGGCTATCAACCTACCACAAGAGGTGAAGCACTGACAAAACAAGCAGGAAAGCACCTTCAAAGCAGCATAACACACTGGGTGCCCCTATCCAACCTCTATTGCCCTGGGCCACAATCCTGGCCCTGTGAAGCTGCAGTTCTTCTAAGGGTGGACTGCCCATGCAATGGCTACAATGTGCAACAAGAGACGGCCACATGGAAGGGTGACCAAAACAGGTGAGGACACGAATGGGAAGCCTAAATAACCAATGTGATGATGTGGACCCCCAGAACAACTACTGTTAAGGTTGAGCCTCAGCTGGTAATTAGCCACAGAGTTAATTTTGTGGAGGAAAATTATTGGTACCCAAAAAGAAATACTCTGTCTGGCCAGGGAAGCATTGCTTATTCTGGCAGTATTATTATAATGAGACTTGCAGGAAATTAAAAAGGAGCTGTGAAGCTGTGCTGATGGGACGCTCTACTATCCTAATGCCCAGTGCAATTAGTGAAAATACTCAGTTGGGCCGGGAGGCAATGGGAGCTCGAAAACGGCTTAAATGACTCTACTTCGTTTGCGCTCTACAATCCTAGAAAAATGCCCAGAGCAATTAGTGAAGATACTTCATCAGGCCCGGAGGCAATGGAAGCAAGAATCGGGGGAAATTACTTTGTAAAGGCCCAGGCAGGAAGAAGCGCACTACAGTGTTCCTGGAGTCCTCCATTGGGAAATCAAGCAATTCCTAGCTCCAAGTATCCACTCTCACCATTGCGGTGGCCACTACTAAATAAGCATTCGCAATGCAATAAGATTTGCATTTACACAGGAACTATTACATTGCAAACAGAAGTGCGAATGGGAGCGGGGGGGGCAGGAGGGCGAGAAGGCACAAACAACGGGAGCGCAGGCAAGTGGGGGGGCGGGAAGGCATGGGAAGAAAATAGTGCTTACAATCTAAATATCACATACCATGCAACACTCAAAGTAAGGGGGCCAGTTGCCATGGAAGGATACAAATGACAACATGGCCATCATAAGGAGGGACTAACAGCCTATAAACCAATCGGAAGGCAGCATTTAGAAAGGACAAAGACACAAGCCAATGAAAAAGATGGGCGGGGGAGTGGGTGGAGCTTACACTCCATTACTGCATGCCTCGCAGAGCGAGCAGCGTATGCGCGCTGCCACTATAGGCTCAACCTAAAAAGAGGTGGCCAGTGTCAGCCCCACCCAAATAGGTCCTGGCCATAGTGGGGATGGAAATGACGCGCAGATCGCGAGAGTCACTTCCTGTTCCTGTCACCGATCCTGCAACTCTCACCCGGCTCCTGACACAAAACAGAAGGAATTCTGAACCCCCCCCCCCCATGCCATAGAGTTGTGTGTGCAGAAGGGGGCATAGTCCTCGGGTCATCCGGTTCTAAGGCCACGCCTCACTGAGGCCCGGTGCTCTGTTGAGATGTAACTGAATATGTAATATATGTTGATAACCTGTCCAAAACTAAGTAACCCAATTGTTGCAAAAACAGTATGTTGGTCCTTTCCATAATAATGATAGCAGCCCTGTTAAGCAGTGTTGTTCTTTTCATGTTAGAGGGCAGACTTGTTGAGATGTGCTGGTGCTGTCAAAGCATAGTATAGCATTTGTGCCCATAAGTTTTTCCACTAGTATGGTGAGGGAAATGGATTTATTAATTAAATGTCGCTTGAGCAGCCTATCAGTCACCTGACACCAACATGCTTCAGCTCTAACACTAGTAAATCTTGATACCTGCCCAATAAATGTGAATCTTCCAAAGTAAAGCTGTCCACTTCCAGAACTTACGGTAAGCTGCGCTGCTTTCTAAATTAATAGTGTGCACTCATTCAATTCATAACTTTTTAAAGAGGCTTCAGGTGCTTCTTAGAGGACACCTCTGGGAGGGGTGGGAGCCTTGCACCAAGCATGGCTCCGAGCAAATTGGTATATCTAGTGTAAGGTAGTGATGGGAATAATGTGGATTCTTGGCCATTCTTTTGCCATTTTAATGCTGCTGTGCAGCACACTTAGTGAAATGGGAATCCCTGTGCAGAGAGTCTGACAGATAAAGTGGCTAATGAGTGGGACTGCAGCCAGAGCCTAGAGGTTCAAATCTGTGAATTAAGAGAGGCATGTTACTTGGTTAGCACCAGTGAAATAGAGATGGAGTCACTGCTCCCAGGTATGGCCATAAATGTGTCTGGGTTTTGGGGGCACTTACCCCAAATACAGACCTACCATATCTGACTGCCTACCCTGCAGTAGCCAGGCACAGTATATCTGGTGTGCTGACTGGCTGTGGTTAAATGGGAGATGCTTCTGTTTCCCCAAAACTTCCATGATGGAGAATCATTAAAACCCCTACAATCCTCAGTCAAAACTCTGTTCAGTTTTGACCAATTGTCCTGGTCCAATATGAATTAGTACTAAGTGGACCGTGTAGTGAGCACTATAATTCTTAACCAATCCATTAATGAGTGTATTTTGTGCCATTCATTTTCCCGAACTGGTTTCAGGGAATCCAACCCAAGCATTCAACATTTATTCAGTTCAAATTTTGGGGGATCTCTTTAGACATCAACCTGAAATCTGGGGCCCCTATCTCCTTGTGGTATTTAACGCAATCTCGAGAGGTATGGAAGTTCCTAGTACTTGGCTGGGGGCAGAGATAGTCCCGATATTTAAGAAGGGGTCACCTCTGCTCCCAGTCAACTACAGGTTAATTAGCTTGATAGAGGTACAACAAAAAATATTTGCAAGACTGGTCCTGGACCAATTGTTGACGTGGATGGAGGAACACGATGTATTGAGCCCCTTCCAGGCAGGATTCAGAAGGAATACGTCCACTATGGACCAAATTTTCCGACTGATCCTATTGTACTGGAAGACGGTAAAGGTAGAGGGTGGCAGCCTCTACATGGTCTTCGTGGACCTTCGGTCCGCGTTTGACCTAGTTCCTAGGGGGAAATTGTGGGCTGTCCTTCATGATCTGGGCCTTCCACATCAGATTCTAGCACTGCTCATGAGATTACATGAGGGGAACTATGCCCAGGTCCGTTGTGGCAAGAACGGGATGCTGTCACCAAGGTTTCCCCGTTGACAGGGGGGTGAGACAGGGCTGTGTCTTAGCACCGACCCTGTTCTGCCTTTATGTCAACGGGGTAATCTCACATCTGGACAGCGTCCCCGACAATGACGCACTAAGACTGGCTGGTAGGAGGGTGCCGGCGATTATGTTCGACACCCTCCTACTATCCAAATCTCCCATGGCAATTCAGAGGATATTGAATGGTTTTGGGGACTTTGGTCGCAGTAGAGGCCTTGAGATCAACGCCGACAAGACAAAATTCATGATTTTTAACCCGCCAGTGTCGACTCGCGCTAATCCCTCACTGGCCGATGTATGCATGGAAAGGGTCACGACTTTCCAGTACCTGGGTGTTACACTTCATGAAAATTTGTCATGGGGACCGCAAAAGGCGAAATCCCATATGAAACTCTCACAGTTGTCGGGTGCCATCTCGAAGGTTTCCAACTCTTCAAGCTTTAGGCCAGTGAGTCCTGCCCTGGAGATTTATAAGACGCAAGCAAGGGCAGCTGCTCTATATGGAGGTGAGCTGTGGGGCCACTGTGCTGCCCCGGAAATCACAAAAGTTGAGTCCAAATTTGTAATGCGATTATTATCGCTTCCCCAGAGTACCGCATTAACACCACTGAGGTTAGACTTGGGACTGACGCCCATTGCAGACGAGTTAACAGTAAAACCTCTAAGGTTCTGGCACAGACTATGGACCACTTTAGATCTCATAAATTACAGGGATGAACTCAAACAGATCCTGAGCTGTAACTGTGTGGGCAAAATTCCCTGGCTCGCGTTCATCAAGCGTGAACTTTTAAGTTTAGGACTACAGCCCATGTGGGAAGAGCCAGATAGGGCCTGTGGCAGGATCTCACGGAAAATGTTCACTAAAATCTACAAAGGGCAAAAGCTGGAACTTTTATCTACGGCCCCTAATGCAGGCACCCTCACCAATTCCTTCTTTGAATTCAAAAATTCTTATTATTTCGAGGACTTCATGGATGTTGTCTTCCCGATTTTAGCTCGGAAACTTTTTATCCAATGGCGACATGGCACTTTACCCCTTAAGGCCGTTACATCCAAGTGGACGGCCATAAGTCTTGCCCGGGCTGCAGCTGCGACTTAGAAGATGCACTCCATGTTCTCTTCTTTTGTCCAGCATACACAAAATCAAGAAAATATTGGCTGATACCATTGTGCCGAAACCTGGGTTTTAAACATTGCTTGGATGCTTTTAAAATTTTTAAAACCAGTACACTGAGCCCTATTGTTTTTGTACTTTCTAAATTTCTGCTAGCTATCTGGTGTAAGAGACGTAAATTAATAGAAATCGATTGCTAGCCTTAAAGCTTAGAAACAAGTGTGCCGAATCTGATGCTATTTTTAATTAATTTTAATGTGGTATAGTTGAGTGGGTATTTTTGCCTGTACAAAAATATTGTCATGTGTATATAAATGAATTTTAAATGTTACCTGCCCTCCCTTCCCCCTTTCTTCTCTTTTTTCTTTTATTGTGTACTCTTTTATGGCCAAATTGGCCGAAATAAAGAATTTTTTAATTGAATTGAATTTATTCAGTTGGATATGTTAGTTTTGCACAGCATACCTAGCCAAAAGGTCATAGAGCTCTGTACAATCTCACAGTCCTAAATGTTCTTTAAAATACACTATTTTTCAATCATTGTATCAAACATTCTGTCCTGGAAACAAACCACACCCTGTGTAAAATTATCCTCTTATTTGTTTACTTATTCTTAGCCCACTGTACTTTAAAATCGTCAGCAGTATTTATTATATTAAGACATAATATTATATAGCGTTATTTCAGATCTCACTAAATTGTATTATCTTTTCAAAGAATTTGTGGGCGGGAGGATTACTTTGCTAACCCCCTGGCAACCCTTTATGTTTTTGTCGTTACTTCTGCGATGCCCCCAAAACATGTATTCCTGGATGGGCCTACTGATTAACCAGATTTTATTATGAAGCGGTCAAACGACCTAGGGCCATGATCACATTTTATAAAATCACACAAATACAAATAACACATAAAAAGATGAAGGCGTATGGGCGTTAAAGTTTATGACGTCACAAGCATTCTTAATAGAAAGGGATATTGTTAAAAGAAAAGATTAACCTTTCACCCTATCATCTGTCCTGGGTGTTGTGCATCTCCAATGGCAAAAGCCAGACCACCCCATGGCTCCCACTCACTTGTTTATCACGTCTTATCTTGCCCAAAAGAATACCCCCTCCTTCTCTTTGCCGTCCCTTTGAAATACAGATCTCCCGGCCACTTAGAGCCCCAGCAGGACAGAGTTGGCACACTTCTAGCATAAGACCCGCTAGTGATGTCAACGGCCTTGCTGCATGGAGGAAGCTAAAAAAGCCCCTTCTGAGGTATTTGATGCCCCCTGGCGCTCTGCCAGCTAGGATCTGGTACATAGCATATGTCTGAAAGGACTCAGGGGGCGAAGGAGGGAAGCAGGCAAAGTTACTGGGGAAAGTAGCAATATTCATGACGGCGACTGATTACTAGCTCGGCATGCACCAACAAAGATAGAATAGAATGTTTATTTAGGAGGCTGGAAAAGCATCTGTAGATCTTTTTGGATATCACAGGGCATCTTAAGTCTGTTTGGAGGGCGTTGGAAGGCTGTAACTGTAAAATGTCTCCTGCAAAAGAGACAAGCGCGGCCCGCCATGGGACCGACAGAAGATGTGTACGCGGGCTGCCTTTACTGGCGTCAGAAAAAAAGAGTCTACACAGTATCATGCCACCAGTAAAGGAGCTAATACCCGCATGCACATCTTCTGTCTCGTTTGTCTCCCCGCGTGCACGCTGGAATCGTATCGATTCCAAAATGTCTCTTATGGCAGAGCAGCGCATGCGCTGCTTTCTCCAGGCTGAGACCTAAAAAGGGGGACCCATGAGAGGAAAAAAGGCAAATAAGTAGCCTAGCGTAGCCAGCGAGATAAACTGCACATTTCTTTTTCTTATTTTATTCCTTTACTTTCGTTAATCACACCCCGCCCCTCTTCCAAGAGTATAGTTATTAATAGCCCGAAAGTCAAGAGGTCTTATTTTCTGCACAGCCGGGTGTTGTGAAAAGGTAGGGCCGATTTCGACCAAGAACCTTTAAGTATTTGCCCGGCGTTAGCCGCCTCTCATAACATTCAAGATTATCAATCAAAGAGGCAGGCGCTGTAGACTGGAAGGCAGGAAACAGGAGTTTATTCCGACGGAGCAGAACACGTCAAATCAGACAACAGGGTATCTTCTCGAGGTGCTCTAGCCGCATCTCTGAGGCCTGGCCTCTTATACACTGGTTTATGATCTTTATTACGGTAACACATTCCTGCAAACACTTTGAAGTACGGAAAAGACATCCTCGGAATCCCCGCTTCATGCCCGTTCCCACACACATTTACAGTAGAAGTCCCCACCCCGGTCTCAACAGGTGATGACTGTCGCGCAGCTGGATATTTCGCCAGTTCCTGGAATGTGTGCGGCTGATCGGATCTCATGGGGTGGGGGCTTTGATCAGTTGTGGATCCCTTTGATGAGAGAAGCTTCCTACTCTATGGGGGCAATAAACTGCATCCGCAGGGCCAGGTGGCGGCCTGGAAACGAGTAGGACAATCAGGCACAGAGGAAAGGGGGGTTTATCAAAGGATACGAAATCATGAAAGGGATGGAGGGAGGTGTCTAGCTGGGAACGGAATGTGGCTCCGAGGCAGGGTTGCGCTGAAGGGGAGGTTTATGGCCCAAGCATGTGAGAGCGGGGGCTGTCAGCGTGCGGGGGATGCTTACGAGGTCAGGGGGAGAGACGCGCTGGCTAGCGGCAGTGGGCAGAGAGGCCATGGCATTCAAAATGGCTGCCGCTTACGCGCGCATACGAGCCTAAAAGGGACAAGATGGCGCCGATAATGTTGATGTCGCGAACTAGATTTTAACAGTCCTCCCTTTTCAATATATCTAGCCATCTTGTCAGTCGATATCTATCCCCATTATATTCCTAACCTCGACATCGTACAATGCTTTCATGTGCTTCTTTTCGAAGTCCAGAGTCTTAGGGCAGATACAGTTTGCACATAGTGAACACAGAGGTGGCAAGCATTGGATACCCAGGCAGAATCCACATATTACGACAATCGGTATCAGTATGATCATAAATAACCTCCACCCCCAGTTCTTCACGGTAATCCAGAACCAACCCCCAAGCGACCATTCTTCTTGTTCCTGGTGAACTTCTGAGGAAAGTCTGTGGAGGTGTTCAATGGCTTTGTACACTGAGGGTGAATTGTCCGGTATATAGGTAACAGCTGGATCCAATGATGCAGCATGCTCCTCCGCGATCCGCTAGAACCACATCTAGAACAAGGCGGTTCTGAAGAGCCACCAGGCGGACCGCCTGAAGCTCGGCTGTATTGTTCGTGAGGATGCCAGCTGTAATGTTCATTGTTGTTTCAACTGCCTGGGTCAAATGTTGGATGGCACGGCTGTTCGCCATCGGGCCCCAGAGTGGAACAAGTCCCTTCATGGCGTCCAGGAACTGTGCTCCAGTAGAGTCGGCTTGTTCAATGTCCTTTGCTCGTTTTTGACGGTGGTGGTTTGTTGGAGCCACATAGGTCGGTGGAAGAATTTAGGCAATGTAACAGGTACCCCCCCAGCCTTTGGGGAGCCAGGTGTAGGCTTTCGTACCACACACAAAGTACATATTCGGAGAAGTGACAAAAGAGGGTGGATCAGTTGAGTCCAAAGTTTTGGTGATTCGGCAAGCGCTGTGGCCTACCAGCTGTGTCCCGAGGCCTTCGATGCATACAAGGCCCGAGACATTGACGACAGATAGGGCCACAGTCAGGGTGGCAGCTGTTAGTTTCCGGAGGTAGGAGAAGGTGGGTCTGGCGGGGTTATTGAACACCTGCATTTCAATTCGTTCTTTGGCAGGGATGTCCAGATGAATAGAGTCGTTAGATGTCAGAGGGCAAAAGGGGGCAGCAGTTCTCCCTGTTTTGTTCTGCCAGACCCCATGATAGAAGTGAGCCATAGTTCTGCTGGAAGTGGTATTGTCCCTGTAGCTCTCTTGCAGGAGGATCAGCCAAGCAAGGCAGGAACCATGAACGGAGAAAGGCGAGGGAATGAAGGGGATAGAATGTCCAGTGGCGTGGGGTAGCAACCCGCAGATCCAGCAGTTGGTGGCATTGGCGGCAAGGTTGTGTTGGTGCAGCAACTGCACGAAGGAGTTGTTCCAAAACTCCTTACGTCTTTCTCGGAGTTGTGGTGAAAGAGAGACCAGGTAGTGTTCTTTCATTGTGGTAGGCTGTGCAGTGGTCAGGAAAGTCTTGTGAGCTGTAGTGCTCTCTTCCATGATCCAGAGGGTGATCATGAGGAGGAGGCAAAAGAGAAGGGCAATAAAGAGAGCAATAGTCTTTGAGCTGTGTAGTCTGTCAGCCTTTGGGTTTCTGTAGCGGGTCTTCGGATGTCCGGTTGCTTCCATCATCTTCGTGTCGGGTGCTTCCATCATCTTCATATCGGGCGCTTCCATCATCTTCAAGGGGCTCGGTAGCGGGCAGAACCACGGAATTCGTTTGGCTTCTCTCCTGACAGCCTTTGTAGTGTTAGGCCACCGTTCTGAGAATTGTAACTTAGTCAGTGGTCTGCTTAGCCGAAGCTCCCTCCTTTCGTCGCAGGTTGTACCCTTCTCTGGATGGCACAGTGGGGTCGGGGAATTCTGTCAGTTCAAGTGTCTCTTTATCAGGGTAACAGCTCAGGGATGGTCGATCGTTGTTCAGGAGCTCTTCTTGGGTGGCCACGTCTTCGGTCGTCGTCAGGGCTGAGGAGATCTTCTTACAGTGGTGTGCGTGCAGCCAATGCTTCTTCCCTTCCCTTCGAAGAGCTGTTCGGGTGGTGATCAAAACTTGCCAGGGGCCCGTCCACCGGGGTTCCAGACTCTTTGCTCGCTGGAAGTTCTTTATTAGGACGTAATCTCCGGGTTGGATGTTGTGTCATGGAAGCAACGGGAATGGCATGCAGCACCTGTTAATGGATAACAGACAGTGTCTTAGTCAGATTGTACAAATAGTCAGACATTAGGACGTCCGGGACGTCGTGAATAGATGTTGGCTTCGGTGCAGACCAGATACTCATGGGTCGGCCGAAAACCACTTCGTAAGGGGTCAAATGGTGCTTGGTGGGAGTGGAACGCATTGAAAGCAATGCCAGTGGGAGAGCGTCTGGCCATTTCAGTCCTGTGGTAGCTACTATCTTAGCTAGCTTGAGCTTCAGTGTGGCATTGTGTCGCTCAACTAGTCCAGCAGATTGGGGGTGGAAGACTGCATGAAATTTTTGTTTTACACCCTACCCTTTCAAGATGAGTTGGATAACTTCGGCTACGAAGTGGGGGCCATTATCGCTCCACAAAATTCGGCAAAGGCCGTAGCGAGGGAAGAACTCTTTCAGCAGTACTTTTGCAGTGGCAATGGCAGTGTTGTCGCGAGTTGGGTAGGCTTCCACCCACTTACTAAATGCACACACGACAACAAGTACATATTTCAGGCCTTGGCATCTTTCGAGTTGGATGTAGTCCATCTGCAGGACTTCAAATGGGTGATTGGGAACCCCAAACCCTCCCCGGGGTACTACAGTTCCTTTCCCAGGGTTGTGTTGCAGGCATATCAGACATTGTTGGACCAGCCGTTTAGCAGAGTCTGTAATCTTGTCATTGTGCCAGACTCTGGAGACAAGTTCGGCCATAGGGGTAGATCCTATATGTGCAGGGGAGTGTGCCATGGTCAGTATGGGGATCAGGTATGAGTCGGGCAGCAGCCATTTGTTCGTGTCTTTTGTCCGCCAGCAGCCTTCATCATCTTTCAATCCCACCCGTGCCCATTTAGTCAATTCGTGTGGTGAGCTGGCCATTTGGATGTCCCTAATAGTCTCCCTAGCGTCGGTCCATTTTTCTGCTTGTGACCTAGTCACGTACATGCGTGTCGTTGTCCTATTCTCGGCTGTGGTTCGGGCAGTAATGTCGGCCAGTGCATTCCCCTGCCCAATGATGTCTGTCACCTTTTTGTGGGCCTGACACTTGATGACTGCAAGTTGCTTGGGGAGGAGGACCGCTTCAGTCAGGGCGGAGACTAGATCTCCATGTAGGATGGGTGTGCCGTGTGAGGTCAGGAATCCCCTCTCCTTCTACAGGAGCCCAAAATGATGAACCACCCCGAAGGCGTACTGGCTGTCGGTGTAAATGTGTACTATGGTTCCTGCCGCTAAGATACATGCTCGTGTGAGGGCAATCAGTTCTGCTGCCTGTGCCGATCGTTGTGTGATGCGTGCGGTCTCTACTACAGTTAGGGCTGTGGTGACTGCATAAGCGGCTGAGGTGGTGCCATCGGGGAGTTTGATGCAAGAGCCGTCCACCCACAGTTCTCCGTCAGGGTCTGGGAAGGCAGTGTCTCGGAGGTCAACCCTACTCCTAGTCTGTTCGTCCGTGAGGGTCACACAGTCATGTATAGGGGACACATTGGGGTCGTTCTCAGGTAAGGGCAACAGAGTGGCGGGATTCAGGGTGGTGCATCTTTTCAATGTGATGTGGGGTGCAAGCAGAGTCAGTTCGTACCCAGTCAGTCGTGCACTAGTCAGATGTTGCGTCTTAGTCTGGTTCAAGAGGGTGTCGACCGCATGGGGTACCAACACCGTGAGGGAGTTCGAGAGTACGATCCCCTCGCTCTGTCGGATAGAGATAGCAGCGGCAGCTACAGCTCGAAGGCAGGCAGGCAAAGCTCTGGCTACAGGGTCAAGAGTGGCAGAGAAGTATGCACATGGGCTTGCTTGGGGCCAATGGACTGAGTCAGGACAGACAAAGCACACCCCTCCCTTTCGTGAGTGTAGAGGGAGAAGGGCTTTGTGTAATCAGGGGTTCCTAGGATAGGGGCTGAGCAGAGGGCATCTCGTAGTTCTTTGAAGGAGGATTGGCATTCAGGGGTCCAAGGGAGTGGGAAGGGGACATCTTTAGCCAGTAAGGAAAGCAGTGGTTTCACAATGAGGCTGAAATTTGGCAACCACTGTCGGCAGAAGGAGGTGAGGCCTAGCAGGGAGCGGACTTGTTTCTGTGTTTTTGGGACAGGAATCTCGAGAATGGTCTGAATTCGATCAGGTGTAAGCTTCCTCCCGTCTTTGGACAGGAGGTGGCCTATATAAGTGACCTGGGGTTGGCAGAATTGCAGCTTCTTTTTGGAGACCTTGTGGCCATTTTCCGCAAGGAAGTGCAGGAGTTGGATGGTGGCTGTGACTGCAAGTGGAGTGGTGTTGGCCGCCAAAAGGATATCATCGAAGTACTGTATCAACACCACTCCATTGGGTAACTGGACTGCATCCAGTTGTCTCTTGAGGGCCTGGCTATAGATGCTGGGGCTTTCAGTGTAGCCTTGGGGTGCTCGACAGAATCTATATGAGCGGGCTTTTAGGGTGAAGCCGAAGAGGTATTTGCTGTCTGGGTGGATGGGGATAGAGAAGAAAGCGTTCTTGAGGTCAATGACAGTGAAGGTAGTGGCAGTGGAAGGAATCAGAGTCAGAATAGTGGTGATGTCTGAGACTACGGGGTACTGAGGTACAACCACTTTGTTAACCTCTCGTAGGTCGATGATGAAGCGGTACGCTTTCTCATCTCCCTCACCCTGCTTCTTAACAATAGGTAGGATAGGGCTGTTGCAAACATTGCTGACTACTTCTTCTACCACGCCTGCATCTATTGACTCCAGAAGAAGTGGTCGCTCCACCCTGTCTCTCCTGAAATCGTAGCGCTTTTCTCCCCACTGCTGTTCTGGGTATCGTAGCGCTATTCTCCACACTGCTGCTTCTTAACATCGTACCGCTGTTCTCCCCACTACTGCCTAAAACGAATCTGCGCCTTAATTTGTGCCTGCTTAGATGCTTAGCGCTTCGCATTGCTTTTATTAATTAATTAATTTACTGTGCCTGTGCGCTCCACCGCTCGCATTGCCCGCATTGCTTCCTATTCAGCATCGTGCACAATTTCGTCCTGTTTGCCTTTTGCTGTCGTCGCTGCCATTTGGTTGTGCCTCCAGCCCGTCCCTCCCCCCACGCTCCCGCCTCCCTGCTGACCCTCCCACGCTCCGCCCTCCTCCACTTACCATTTATGACAGATGCATTAGCGCGCAGCATTCACGCGCAGCGGGCGCGCCCCATGTGCGCCAAAGGCGCGCCAAAGGTAAGTCCGTCTACGCCCATCCGCGCCTGGACCGCGCCCAGCTCCAGACCCCCTGGTCCCCGTAAAACCCGCTCCACCCGCATAACGTACGGCGCCGCAACCTTCTCAGCAATTAATCCCGGCCGACTCCCAAACTGCTACCAAGCCGCCCCAGGACACACCCATGGACCCTTCACCTTCCACTCCTGCAAGTTCGGCATTAAGAAACCCGCCATATCCCCAGAATCCACACAGAGCTCCAACCCCAACCATCTGAAGTGCATCCTACTCAACACCCGCTCAGTCCACAGTCACGCCATCAAACTATGGAACCTACTCGACATCACAGCGCCGGACGTCGCCTTTCTCACAGAAACCTGGATGAACAGCTCTTCAGCACCCGACGTCACCATAGCCATTCCGGACGGATACAAGATCATCCGAAAAGACCGCGCCAAACAAACAGGAGGAGGCATCGCCATCGTCCACAAGAACACCATCCGCATCTCGACCAGTTCAGACGATAACCTCATTACCGCTGAACACCTCCACTTCCAGATCCACACCGACCCCAAGACCACACTCAGAGGAACCCTCATCTACAGACCACCAGGACCTCGCGCACAATTCAGCGAAGACATCACCGACTTCGTCAGCCCCCACGCCCTCCCCTCCGAGGACTACATTCTACTGGGAGACCTCAACTTCCACATTGAAAAGAACAATGACAGCAACACCACCACCCTTCTGGACAACCTCGCCAATCTCGGACTCAAACAACTTGTTAACACCCCCACCCACTATGCCGGACACACGCTCGACCCAATCTTCACCTCCAGCAAACATATCTCCTTCGACCACACCACAACTCTCCAGTGGACAGACCACAGCTGCGTTCACTTCAGCTACAATAAGACTATGACCCACAACCTCCCACAACCAATTCCCCGCAGAATCTGGAACAAAATTACAACCAACCAACTCTTCACATCACTGCACCAAAACCCCCCTGTAAAATTATCGGACCCAAACCTCGCAGCCACCAACCTCACACAATGGATCACCCACAGCGCTGATGAATTAGCACCCTTGAAAAAACATCAAACCAAACAGATAAACAAAAAAGCCCCTTGGTTCAATGAGGACCTCAAGAAATCCAAGAAGATGTGCCGCACCCTCGAGAAAGCCTGGAGAAAAGACCGAACCACCGACAACCAGACAGCCTTCAAGAACGCTACCCGCAAACACCACCAACTGATTAGATCCACCAAGAAATCAGCTCTCAAGGACAGACTCGACAACAACGCCCAAAACAGCAAGGAACTATTCGACACTGTCAAAGAATTCACCAACCCCACCGCCGGCACGAACGACATCACTCCCTCCCAAGACCTCTGCGACTCCCTAGCCTCATTCTTCCACAACAAAATCGCAGACATACATAACAGCTTCATAAACCAGACCGGAACCCAGTCCACCCCACCCACCCCCGAACTAAAACACCCCGTCAACAACCTCTGCGCTTGGAACCCAATCACCACTGAAGAGACCATCCGCCTGATGAACTCCATCCACTCAGGATCACCAACCGACCCATGTCCTCACCACATTTTCAACAAAGCAGACTCCATTATCGCACCCCATCTCGGAGAGGTCATCAACTGCTCCCTCAACTCCGCTACCTTCCCGGAAAGCTGGAAACACGCCGAACTCAGCGCCCTCCTGAAGAAACCCACAGCAGACCCCACTGAACTCAAGAACTACCGCCCCATCTCGCTCCTCCCATTCCCTGCCAAAGTCATCGAGAAAGCCGTCAACAGCCAGCTCGCCGCCTTCCTCGAGTCCAACGGCTCCCTCGCCCCCTCACAATCCGGCTTCCGAGCCAAACACAGCACTGAGACCGCCCTCATCGCAGCAACAGATGACATCCGAACATTACTGGACACCGGAGAGACTGTCGCCCTCATCCTACTTGACCTCTCCGCAGCCTTCGATACTGTCTGCCATAACACCCTTATTCAACGCTTAAGCAACGTCGGAATACAAGGAAAAGCACTGGACTGGATCATCTCGTTCCTCGCCGGAAGAACCCAGAGAGCCCGCCTCCCCCCTTTTAGATCAGAGGCCTCCGAAGTCATCTGCGGCGTACCACAAGGATCATCACTCAGTCCCACCCTCTTCAACGTATACATGAGTCCCCTCGCATCCATCGCACGCCAACACAACCTCAACATCATCTCCTACGCAGACGACACCCAGCTAATTCTCTCCCTCACCAAAGACCCAAACACCGCCAAAACCAACCTACACGAAGGGATGAAAGAAGTAGCCGAATGGATGAAGGACAGCCGTCTAAAACTAAACTCGGACAAAACAGAAGTCCTCATCTTAGGTTCATCACCCTCCGCCTGGGACGACTCATGGTGGCCACCGGCACTGGGAAGCGCACCCATACCTACGGACCACGCACGTAACCTGGGCTTCATCCTGGACTCCTCCCTCTCGATGACCAGACAAGTCAACGCCGTCTCATCATCATGCTTCAACATCCTACGCATGCTCAAAAAAATCTTCCGTTGGATCCCCACCGAAACAAGAAAAACGGTCACCCACGCACTGGTCACCAGCCGACTGGACTACGGAAACACCCTTTACGCCAGAACAACAGCCAAACTACAGAAAAAACTCCAACGCATCCAAAACGCCTCAGCCAGACTCATACTAGACATCCCCCGCCAAGCCCACATCTCCGGCCACCTGAAAGACCTCCACTGGCTCCCCGTCAACAAGAGAATAACATTTCGTCTCCTTACCCACGCACACAAAGCCCTCTACGACCTAGGACCCGAATGCCTCAACACTCGCCTGTATTTTTACACCCCCACCCGCCAACTGCGATTATCCACTCAAGCCCTCGCCGCAATCCCACGCATCCACAAATCCACCATGGGGGAAAGATCCTTCTCCTACCTAGCGGCCAAGACGTGGAATTCTCTCCCCACCCATCTCCGCCTTACTCAGAACCACCTCTCCTTCAGAAAACAACTTAAAACTTGGATATTCGATAAATAAAGCACCCCCCCTCCTCAAGCGCCTTGAGACCCTCTGGGTATATAGGGAGCTATACAAATGTCAAACTTGAACTTGAACTTGATAATCTTTACCAATGCCTTCTCGCCCTCGGGCGATATCCGATATTGTAGAAGTTTCTGGAGTATTGCGTCTTGTCGAACAGTTATGTGCACTGGGTCGATCATCATGCGCCCTACGTCCGAGTCGGTCTTGGCCCACAGATATGGAGGTAGAGTGTCAAGTAGGGACAAGTCGGCATCAGTGATGGAAAACATGCGTCGGTGGGACAAAGTCTGAGCAGGGTCGGGTTATCATACAGAAAGACTCGAACTCCGTCATGTGAACACCTAATGGTAGCTCGGAAATGTTTCAGCAAGGCAAGTCCCATAATGGCATCGGGGGTGTTGGATGAAAGTAAGAACGTCGTGTCAGTGGTGTTATTTTCCAAGTCAAAGGAGATCGGCGTGGACAGGGGATTAGTGGAGGGCGTTCCATCGAAGACTATTGATGTTACAAGTGAGCCAGACAAGGGTGCCCTTGAAATCAGTCGTTTAGATAACGCGCTACGTGTTGCGCCAGTGTCTACCAAAAATGGAGACTTCATACCCAGGACCTTAGCGGTGACATAAGGACCTTGCTGGTCAACATAGAGCTCGACTGGATCCCTCCCTTGCCCTTGGCAGTCCTATGCGAAGTCGTGGGCATCGTCGCAGTCAGACTGTTGGTACTGGTTCTGTCGGGGACGGTCAAATGTGTTCGGTCTGCCTGGCCTGTCGTTGTTGGTATCGTTCGTGGGCCCTCGTCCCTGCCCTCTGTTTCTAGGTCCACCCGCTACATCTCTTGTATCCCTATTCTTGTTCATCTCTAACAGGGTCGGACACTGAGATTTCCAATGGCCAAATCCCTTGCAAAATGCACACTGGTTTTCGTCAATGTCTTTACGTCCAACATAGGGTGCGGGCGTACGGTCTTTCGGGGGTGGGTTTCTAGGAGCATTTGACTGGTAATTTCCCTTGTACTGCTCTCTCCCTATTGTCACCCCTTGTAACTGTGCAATCATCACCCTTTCTTTCAGGTCCTTTTTCTTTTTCTCAGTCTCCCTATCATTCTCGTTCTTCTGATGCTCATAATACTGGGCCATCTGAAGGATGGCCGCAGGCTTGGAGGCCGCCCAACTACTCTCACTGGCCTGTAGCTTCTGTGAGACCTCCTGTGATAGATATTTAACATAGTTCTGGACAAACAGATGATGTCCGGTTGCAGTGGTCATGTCCTGTCCACTGTAATCGGAAAACACTGTCTCAAATCGGAAGAAGTATTCTGATACGTCTTCCTGGGGTTTCTGGCGGCAGGCCGTTACTATCGACCAGTCCAACTTCTTTTCTGGGATCAGGGTTTTCAATTTCTGCACGATCTTGTCTGGGAGTTCTAAAATGGACTTCAAAGGTTTCTGTCCAGGCTCTCGTTGTCTGTCTATGCCATCGAGTTGTGACCAGGTATGTCCGAACAGCTCAAGGTGGTCGACTTTCCGGATTTGCTTCCACACATCAGCTGGCAGACATAACCCGAAGAACAAATCGATGTCAGCTAGGGTCATAATCGTTGAACCTAGGGCTGTGCCTAATTCGGTGTAAAAGGCAGTGGGGTTTTTCCGTAAATCGGGTAGGGTTTTTTGGAATGTCAGGATATCTTGTCGATCCCATGGTTGGTAGACCCAATTGTACACCACCCTCCCTCTCGCGTCTTGATGGTTAACATCATCATGTGTTCCCTGACCTCGTGGGGGAACCCAGTAGGGAGCGGCCTCCCTTATAGGCATCATTGCACTGGCTTGTTCTGTTCGAGGTTCGGTCGCTACAGGGGTTGTGGGTTTGGCTTCTAACCTCTGTTCGGTGAGGTGGCGGAAAACTTCAAGCGTACGCGTGAAGAGGTCCGTCACGTCACACTCGCCTTCATCCCCAATGTCAACTTTTCTATATAGAGTTGTTAGATTCTCGGGACCTTTGTCTTGGTATCGATCCTCATAAGCATTTAGGATGTGGTAACAAAATCGTACGACAAAGTGTAATCTGTGGCTATCGGCATATGAATTGTACATATCCGTTACATATTCTTCGCTCTCCTTTCGTTCCACCAGTGTCCTTACTATCTTATCAATCCCCGCCCGTTCATCCTTGCTCAACCTGCTCACTCTAGCGGGATCTTTCTTCCGGGCCTCTGGGTTATCTGAGTTTGCTGTCTGTGTTGCATCAGGTGCAAGAGGCTCGGCCGGCGCGGAGGCCATGAGGACAGAGGCCCTGGTACCATTCTCACTTGGGTTTGGGGGCTGCGGGTGTTGTACTATGGGTTGGGAAGGGGCATATGGAGGGGGCATATAGATGATCGGAGGACCTAGTAATAGGTCATTGTTCGTTCGCTGTTTCGAGGGTAACTCGGGGTAGAGTGTAGAGGATGTTCTAACTGGACACTGGCTAGATGTTTCGGACTCTTGCTTTTGCTTAGCCTCCTCTCTTTCCTTAATCTCTTCCTCTAATTTTCTGGCAGCTAAGTGGGCTGCTTTTCGTAGCTCTTTCTCTAATCTGGCTTCATTTCTCTTGTTCCGTTGTTCTGCTTCTTTGCGCCACATGCCGAGACTATCAAGCATAGTGGGCGTTGTCTTATTGTTTCGAAGGGCTGTTTCCAGCACGTTTATTTTATCTCTATCGAAGGATCCTATCAGTGGCCACTGACTTTCCTGATCCTTTTTTGTACATTTATGCCACAGCTTGCTATAGGCTATAGCGACTAGTCCATGCTTCATGAACATGTCCTTATTAGGGGTGCCTTCCAGTGGAGCTGGATGGTTCATCTCTAATCGGTCCGGGCTGAACCAACTACCAATCAGTGGGGGGAAGATAGGCATGACAGGTTACAATAGGGGACAAAGGTCCGCACTACCTATCCTTCACTACTTGCAAAGACTAGACAGAATATTTCTATTCTACGTTATTTGCAAACAGAGAATACCACAAAGAACCAACTTCGAACAGTCAATGTTCGGACAATCAATCAATCAGTGGGGAGAAAAAATAGGCACGACAGATTACAATGGGGGACAAAAGTCCGCGTTACCTACTCTTCACTATCTGCAAAGGAAGATAGAATATTTCTATTCTTCCCCATTTGCAGACAGAGAAAATCTCAAAAACAATCAATGTTCGGGCAATCAATCAATCAGTAGGGAGAGAGATAGGCACGACAGGTTACAATGGGGGACAAAAGTCTGCGTTACCTACCCTTCACTATCTGCAAAGGAAGAGAGAATATTTCTATTCTTCCCCGTTTGCAGGCAGAGAATATCCCAAAGAACAAACAAATCGATGAGCAATACTAGTATTTTTTTCAAACAATCAAATAATCGTTTCGCAATTTTGTCGTGCTACACGACCTTACCCGGACCGCATGGACAGTTTCTCGTCTTCCGCTTCCAGCGCCCGATCGTCCTCTATTCTCCGTAACCGTTGCAGCACTCCTGATGGTTCCCAGTCAGGACCGTAGATCACTCGAGAGAGGTCTGCTCGGAACCGGTGAAGTTCGGATGATCGGCTGCCAGACGAGGGTCTATCAGGCAGGTGCACTTCCCGATCGTTGCAGTCGTTCACTCTGTCGTTGGGACCTCTCCCACTGGATCCACGTGTCGCTGATAGGCCCCATGTTGGGCGCCAATTGTAAAAAGGTAGGGCCGATTTCGACCAAGAACCTTTAAGTATTCGCCTCTCATAACATTCAAGATTATCAATCAAAGAGGCAGGCGCTGGAGACTGGAAGGCAGGAAACAGGAGTTTATTCCGATGGAGCAGAACACGTCAAATCAGACAACAGGGTATCTTCTCGAGGTGCTCTAGCCGCATCTCTGAGGCCTGGCCTCTTATACACTGGTTTATGATCTTTATTACGGTAACACATTCCTGCAAACACTTTGAAGTACGGAAAAGACATCCTCGGAATTCCCGCTTCATGCCCGTTCCCACACACATTTACAGTAGAAGTCCCCACCCCAGTCTCAACAGGTGATGACTGTCGCGCAGCTGGATATTCCGCCAGTTCCCGGAATGTGTGTGGCTGATCGGATCTCATGGGGTGGGGGCTTTGATCAGTTGTGGATCCCTTTGATGAGAGAAGCTTCCTACTGTATGGGGGCAATAAACTGCATCCGCAGGGCCAGGTGGCGGCCTGGGAACGAGTAGGACAATCGGGCACAGAGGAAAGGGGGGTTTATCAAAGGATACGAAATTATGAAAGGGATGGAGGGAGGTGTCTAGCTGGGAACGGGATGTGGCTCTGAGGCAGGGTTGCGCTGAAGGGGAGGTTTATTGCCCAAGCATGTGAGAGCAGGGGCTGTCAGCGTGCGAGGGATGCTTACGAGGTCAGGGGGAGAGACGCGCTGGCTAGCGGCAGTGGGCAGAGAGGCCATGGCATTCAAAATGGCTGCCGCTTACGCGCGCATACGAGCCTAAATGGGACAAGATGGCGCCGATAATGTTGATGTCGCAAACTAGATTTTAACAGTGTGGTGATGGTCTTGTCACTTAAGAACTATCAGACAGACCATTTTACTCACCTGCACTCCTGACAACTCGGGGACGACACATCACTGGAGTCTGGACCTGGAACCAAAGAAAGTAAAAGAAAAAAAGAGAGAGAAGGAGAAGGTTACCAATGCATGGAGAAGACCGGACAGACCAGAACTCAAAACCAATAACTCTGAATTAAGAATAATATTATTTTTTAGTTTTTTCCCTTCATTTGTCCTGCAGAGCAGTGTTTTCCTACAATAAAAACTCCAAAATCGAGAAACACATATGTCCTCCCAAATGTATTTTCCGCCCATCCCTCACACTTACATATGATGCATTCCTGATCTCTTTTAGCACTGGTGCACACAGTGCAGCGTAGCATCAATGCAGGCACACTTGTGCCGTCATGTAAGGGTGCCTGTGTTACAGGCAGGATTGGTTTTGTAATTCTGCAGAATGATATTGACCTGCCGCAACCGCCCACGTTGAGAAATCTCGCTGGGTGGCTTTCTAACGCTCAAATATCACACTAAGGGACGCAAATCCTCACTTGCAAACTCAACATTGGTGAGCCGCACAAGTGAAAAAACGTGTGACGATTGGTGGTGTTTTGCTGGAACTCAGTGCTTGGCACAACTCTGCAGACTCCACTGGCAGAGCAGAGATAATCACCCACCATACTTTCTACGTGTGCTGCAGAATGCAGCACATATAAAAAGAGGAAAAAACAGGAGAAATAAACATATGCCTCACTATGCCTCACCGGGGAAGACATAGCATTTTGACGTTTTCCCAGGTTTAATAGTGTTAGTAAATCTTAGAATGGGTGGATTGGCTTTCCTAGGGAGAGTAACGCAAGAGAGCGACTTATGCTGCCTTGCGATACTCCAGAATTACTCCACCACGATGCATAACTCTGCATTGCATGGTAAATCCGATTTAAGAGCTTGTGTAGCCCTGCATGACGCAATGGCGACAAAAGCCTTTAGTAAATCTGGGCCCTGGTATCTGTATGACAGGAATAAAAAGAGACTGAACAGTGCATGCAATGATGATGCCGGAGGATTTTTTACACAATAAAGGAGTGACATGGCCATTGCATCATTTCCACCAGTGAGCTGCAGCATTGTCCCATCGCCTGCCCCTGTCCAAGTATCTGTTTCTCCCATTTCCACTCCCCCCATGTCCCCTTGTAATGCGAATATGAATATCCTGAATTTTGTCCTTTTAATGGTCTAATTTGATAGTGCAGATGTCGCCAGACAATTATGTGAGCATTACTAGAGAGGAGCATCGGCTCTGCCCTCATGGTGGAAGCCGGGAGTACATGTTTTGATAGGGCAGAGGCTATGTGCTTCCAGAAAAAAAAAAGTGTTTGCCCTCCAGCCAGATGCCTAGAACTGAACTTTCAGGGGCACACACATGACATTGCAAGGCTATTAAAGTATCTTGGATAACTAGGGAATTTATGTTGTTTTTCTCTGATAGCAGCACAGATGGGAGGAGGTAGTCATTAACCTACATGGATTTTTAGGTCTGGCTTGACAGTGAACTATCACTTGACCTTTTGATCTACACCAAGCTACACCAATATTATTCTACAGTTCTTTACTTCTACACAAATACATATCGATTCCCATGCTATTTACTTGTAATGCTTCACATTGCCATACAACATTCCTTTAAAGCCAGCCTTAATTGACATTGCTAATGATTGTTAATCCATTTGAAATGCCGGTACTACCAATCTTGTTGTCAAGTTTGATAATATACTATCCTTCCAACCACAAATAAACCCTGTGATGTTTTCCTGCTTTAGCCTTTTGCACATATTGAAAACTTTTCTGCATTATCTCTACTTCCCAGCCAGGAAATCAGTTATTCAGGCACTCATTCCATTTAGGTTGGGCTAGGCGAATGCCTAGGAGATACCCCTTTGGGGGTTTATTCAGGCGCTATACAAGAATATAAAATAAAATAAATAAAATAAAATAAATGCCCTTTACTTGGGTCTGCTGGACTACCTGGTTAACAGGCTGCAGGTGGTCCAGAACGCCACATCCCGTTTACTCCTCAATCTGTTGTTGAGAATGCATGTGTACCCTTACATTCACTCTCTGGTTCTTACTCACAAAGCACTTCATCATACTGAGCTGGGCTATTTGGCCCCCAAAATCAGATTCTATCATCCTACTAGGAATCTGCATTACTCTCACAGGCAACCGACAAGGGTTCCCAAGATATGCCAAGCCATAGCAGAAGTGGGTGCTATTTCCTATTTGAGGCCATTAGCGTGGAATAAGCTCCCTCAAGATCTCCGCACAGTTGAATCAATCTCCATTTTTAAAAGAGGTTGCAAGGTTGCGAGGTTGCAAGCATGGCTTTTTGTTCACAATTAATGGTCTTTTCTGTGAGCTGAGTGCTGGAGTATGGCCCGCTACTGACATTACACATAAACTCTGCAGCCTTTGGTCCTCTTCCACTAACTTAGTCTCAATCAATAATAGTCCCTGTTTTTAAAAAGGGAAACAGGTTAGCCCCTGCCTGTTTTTGGCCTATCTCCCTTATAGACTCATAGGTGAAAATCATTGGCCAGATTTTATTTAACCGCCTCGTGGATTAGGCCGAGGAGAAAGGCTTTTTATCTGACCTTCAGTATGGGTTTCGCCCCGGTCGGGGTACTATAGAGCAAACCCTGAATTTCTATTTGTTAAATTGTAAATACACCAAGGCCAAGAAGGGGGCAAATCATCTGGCCTTCATGGACCTTAGCTCTGCCTTCGACAAAGTTAACTGTTCTCAGCACTGGTCCATGATGGAGCAGATGGATGTCGACCCGGTTTTAATAAACTATTTGCATGATTTGCACAATGATCTTTCAGCCAGTGTCAGGTAAAGCCCTAGTGGGGAATGCACTGATTACTTTAAATTGCGGCGTAGGGTTCGGCAAGGTTGTATTTTAGCTCCTTTTTAATTTATTTTTTACATCAATCAAATAGAGCAAGCTCGAATAATCCTGGGTGTAGATGTTCCTAAAGTAGAAGGTCGCTCTGTACCTGCCTTGCTCTATGAAGATGATACAGTTTTCATTGCTTGCACAGCTAAAGGCTTACAAAAAAAACTCTTTACTCTTTTTATCAGTTTTATGAGTAACCTTGACCTGACGACACATTTTTCAAAGTCACATGTTATGAAGTTTGGCCAACCAAGCACAAAAACTATGAAATGCGTATTAGATAGTCATCAAATTAGCCAGGAACTAAAGTTTAGGTACTTGGGGGTCCAATTGGATTCTGAGCTTAAGTGGAACTCACTTATAACGAGAATGTTTGTTTTTTAACAGAGTGATATTCAGTATAGGAGATTTTTCCCACTGGCGCGGGTGCACTCCTATACAATCGATCATGTAAATTTACAGGGCCAAGTGAATCCCACTAGTGAGCTATGGCAGTGGAATATGGCGATATGGCCGGGTTGCCCCAATTCAAGTAGCAGAAACCAAATTCCTAAGGGGCCTTCTGGGAATTCCACAGTGTTTCTCATGAAATTGTCCATGAAGAACTAGGCTTAGATTAAAGTATCGACCGGCTCTGTCTTTGCCCTCTAATACTCTGGCACTCAATTTGGGTAAAAGAGGAACTTAGTTTTAGCAGAGTAATTGTGCAGGATTGTTTAAAATTAGAAAAATCCTCCCTGATCCCGTGGCTGGCTTTTGTGGCGCATAATTTGCGGACTCTCGGGAGGTCCGACCTGTACGATAATCCCTCTACTATGATTTGCTCTGATGGAAAAAGGGGTGAAACCGCCTTCAGGGAAAATTTGGCATCAGAATGTGAGGACTCCGCATTAATGAACCAGTCTACACATCACACGATTTTAGTGAAAACTGTCAGAAACATAGAACCTTATTTGACCCGGAAAATGACATGTCATCAACGCCTCCTGTTGACTTATTTCAGGTTGAATTTATTACCTGTTTAGTCCATTTTCATCATGGTTGTTTTACGTACTCGGATCTTTCCCTTTGTAATTTTTATAATACATCTATCAACATCACATTACTCATTGTCATGCTCTGCCCAAAATTTCATAATATGCAACATAAGTTTTTATGCCCAATTTGAAAACCAATGAATTTTACACAATTTAGTACTGCCTTACTGTATTTACAGCTGCTAAATTCTTCCACATTTTGCTTTTTTCTTGTACGCTTTATCATGGAGGTTTTCAAATAAGCATGAGTACGATAATGATAATTTGTGTACTATTTTCAATGACTTAACTTTTAGGATTTTATTTGTAAAAACAAACAAAGATTAAAGAATAAAGGCAAAGAGCAGCTATGCGCTGAACAAATCCCAATGCATCATCATTATTAGTACTACAGGCAACATCACTGATTGTGTGGCCAAGGGCACATCTCTCGTGTTTTCTAAATATATCTATAACACATTCAGTAAAGAAATATTAACAAAGCTCATGCACACAGACTGGCAAACTAGACTGTGGGAAAGTTCCTCTTTTAGCCCGGGACACTCTGTCATGTCAGAAGCCTGAGGTCAGCCAATCCGGTCTCTGTCAAGTTCCTCATTCAATTATGGCATCTGTGTTTGCCGTATTACCTTAGGTGACCTTCTGACAAAAAAATAACCTTTAAACATGAGAGACATGTTGGAAACATTGCTCTTCATTGCAGCCATTTACTTATTTTCAATCAAACAATCAATCAGGTATTTATATAGCGTGGCTGATCACTAGAGAGGGTATCCAGGTACTGTTCTATGGGTCTTAGTCAAAGAACAAACCAAAAATACCCCCGGGTCTCAAAAATTACTAGAGAACATTAAATACTTCTCTTGATAAACTCTACCGCCATTTACAAAAACTGGAACAAGAAAACATATTCACTGATTTTCCAGATTCCCATCATTCACCAACATGGTGACATGCTTCATCATCTGGGTCTCCTCTGAAAGTCAACCTAGTGACTCTAAGGGCTACAACTACATCATAGTGGTGGAGGAGCCCGAGGATGCTTACATTTCTAGGAGAAGATAACTATTTGTTGTCCCAAATGTGAGCAGTGGAGTGTATGGGAAATAGATGCAGTGTAAGCATGGGCGGAAAATCCGTTTCGCTTGCGGATTTTGCGGATTTTGCGGATTTTCGGTAAATTCGCAATCCGCGAGATTCGCGAATCTCCCGCAAAATCCGCAAATCCGCGAGCAGCGGATTTTATGGCTTGCTCGCACTGTTCGCGTGAGTTCGCGGCTTCCCAGTACAACTTCGCGCCCCGCGAATAAGCGCAAAATTGCAGAAATACGATCTTAGCAAAACTGAAACTACTTACCAGGTTCAAAAGTTCAAGCTCATCATTAGTAGCCATTTCCTGTAGTGCTTCCTGAGGGGCCCCTCCAGAGTTCAGTTGCCAGTTGCAACTATTATGTGACCCTGCTCTGAACCTCAGAATAGTTACACATATGCCACAAAGGTCCTGAATTACAGCTAAGGGAGACAAGCAGGAGCCAGGCTGGAAGTTCAAATCCATTAATCAGCCCCTAATTCATTATTGTCAGTTGGGGCAGGGCAGGTGTTGTAACTAATTTTGCAACAATGAAAGCACTTAGCAAGTGCAAAAGATCACTAATCAGGAAGCACTAAGGAAGCAGGTGCCAGCTAAAAAAATATTCTGTGACACATTAATCAGCCCCAAATTAATTCAGGTCACTTGAGGCAGGAAAGGTGTGCTTGCTTTGCCACAATAATGTACACTGACTGGACAACCAGAGGGTGCTGTGATGAAACAGAGGGTGGCATGGGTGGGCCAGAGGGTGGCATGAGTAGTCAGAGAGTGGCAGTGGTGACAGAGAGTGGCAGTGATGAAGAAGAGTGTCCCAAACAGGCTGGACACGTAGAAACAACAAGTTCGCGAAACTTGCGACCCGACAGGTAAGTTCGCGTGTTGCGAAATTGTACAAAACCCTCGCGAACTGGCAGAAACCCGCACGAACACAAAAAAAAAAACATCCGCAAATTCGCGAGAATTCGCGGATTTTGCGGATTGCGAGTTCGCAAATCCGCAAAATTCGCGAACGCGAGATTCGCAAAATTCGCCCATGCTTAATGCAGTGCTGTAGTGAAATGTGCAATTAAAATTGAACCACGGTAGACCCAATGTTTATTATTGTCCACCATAATCCAAACTAAAAACAGTGCAAAAGACAGTTTTAACAAATAGCTGTCTATAATAATTAAATGGTCAACATGTTTAAGCACATGCGGACAATGATCTGCCCTGTGCCTTCGTCAGGACCCGTAGAGAAATAATTTTGCTACTGCATGAAGTGAAAAACACAAAAGTGTATAAAGGATATACATGAACACGTAGAATGGTTGGATACCATACAACCGGGTCACCTTATTTGTGGCGTGTACACTCCTTCCTCGAAGATACCCTTGAAGATATCTCGAGTATTTGAGGAGACTACCTCACCTCACCTGGCAACATCTATGGGGAAAGGAGGCACCGCTCTGTCCGTCGGTACCTCGAGACGGTCGACCGAGCCGTTGGGGAGATAATTGTCCGCATGTGCTGAAAAATGTTGACCATTTAATTATTATAGACAGCAATTTGTTAAAACTGTCTTTTTTATGTCAAGGTTCCAGGTGTGGTCTTTTGGCACAGGGGTGGGTCTGAGGTCCAATGGCCACCATGAGTCATTTCAGCGTGTGGTGTGTCTGCTGAAGATCAGAACTTCGGTTTTGTCTCTGTTGAGCTTCAGGAGGTTCACACCATTTCACCATTGCTCAGGCTGCATCGAGGTGGGGTCTGCTGAGAGCGAGAGGCGAGTTGTGTGTCGTTGTCGTTGGCATTGGAGATGATGTTGTGGGGTCTGACGAGTCCAGCGAGTGGTGTCACGTAGATAGTGAAGAAGTTTGGGCTGAGTGATGAGCCTTGTGGTACACAACAGATGATGCGCTTGGGTTCTGAGGTGAAGGGGGAGACGAGTTCTCTGGGTGCGACCCGTGAGAAAGGATGCCATGCATCGGAGCACTTTGTCTGTGAATCCAATCTGGTGTAGTCAATTGATGAGTGTGTGGTGGCAGACGGTGTCAACGGCTGATGGGAGGTTGAGCAGGATCAGTGTGACTGATTCTCCTCTGTTGAGCAAGATGCGGATGTCGTCTGTTGTGATGATGAGGGCTGTCTCGGTGCTGTGGTTGGCTCTGACATCTGATTACAAGGAGTCCAGCAGGTTTTTTCTTTCCAGGTATTCAGTGAGTTGCATGTTGATGGCCTTCTCCAGGACTTTGGTGGGGAATGGGCTGGTAGTTCTGTAGGTTGCTGGGGTCTGCAGAGGGTTTCTTGAGAAAGGGTCTAACCTGTGCACGTTTCAAGATGTTGGGAAAGGTGGCTGTGGTGATGAAGGTGTTGAGGATGGTGGTGAGCTGGTGGCTGATCTAGTCTCTTTCAAGGTTAAAATGTTATGGGGGGATGGGTAGGTGGGTACTCCTGAGTGGATGGAGTTTATTAGCTTAGTTGTGTTCGGTGTGCAGAGTTGTTCCCATGTGGTTGGCGGGTGTTTGGCAATGGTGGTCACTTAGATGTTGAGGATGTTGGTAGGTTGGGGATCGAACTATGTGATGATTGTTGCTTTCTTGTAGTAGAAATCGTTGGTAAGGGCATCGCAGAGTTGCTGTAAGGGGATTATGTTTTTGGTGGCTGATGTGCAGGTCAACTCTCTGACGATGGTGAAGAGTTCCTTGGTTTGGTTGGCACTGGTCTCTATCCGGCGGATCAGGGGCTCTTTTTTCATGAGCTAGTGGTAGTTGTTGAGAGCTGACTTGAAGGTGGCTCAGTCAGTGTGGTTCCTGTTGGTGTGCCATTTTCTCTTCAGTTGCTTGCATCTGTGTTTCAACATGCTGACCTCTGGGGTGTACTAGACGGCACATTTGCTGTATCTGTGCGTTTGACTGATCTGGTTTTACAATAATTGCAATACAATCGAAGACATGTTTTTCTAGATCAGTTAGATGTGTGCACTGTGTACACATTTTGGAGGTGTTTTTCAGCTATACAAACATCAGTATTTAGTGCACAACAAATTGACGAAAAGTTCCCAAGGTATGTGAGATGCACAGAAAAAATAATGAGTTTGCAAAGGATGCTGTGCCATGTGCAGAGACCTTCAGGCCTTAATGAGTTAACACTCGCTGAGCTATGAAGTGAGGTAGGGCAACAGGAGCACATGAAATGCAATGGCACCAACCCCACAGAGTCTTGGCCTGTAGTTTAGCCTCCTCAACTGCCTATCGTTTAAAAATCAGCATGCCTTTAGTTTTTGGTAGTTTTAGACACTGAAAAGCTTTGAATTTTCAATAAAATTGAGTGAAACCACTGAATATCCTGTCAGCTGAATTATGTATTTATTTGTTTTTATTTATTTAAGAAGTTTTATATAGCGCTAGCCTGACCGGAGGGTATCGGAGCACTTCACAACAATTACAGAGCAGAGCAAACGAGAACAGAACATATTACAGTAAAGCGAGCAAAAGAGAGCAGAACATATTGCAATAAAGCAACACATTCCGGATGAGAGTCGTAGTAAAGAAAAAGTTGAAAAGTTCAGTTACAAGGTCTTGTTAAATGTGTCATTATAACCACAGTCTCTATTGTAAAACGATGGAGAAGAATTGCATTTCTTTACCAGAAAAACTCCCCATCATCTACTTAAGAAAATGAAAGGGAGCTTACTATTAAGGTCGCAATGTGTTCAGATTTTTTCACTGACTTTCTTTATATAGTTTCCTGCAATAAGTTAAGAAATTCCAACATTCTTTTTTTCCACATATGGGCCCACATGCATCATTGTGTCATTTTGCATTTCTTAATTTGCGAAAAATAAGGAATCGCAAATTAAGAAGTGCAAAATGCTATGCATCATTTTTTTCGGTATTTCTTTGTGATTCGGTAAAAATCGCAATTTTTACCGAATCCCAAAGAAATACCGAATTCTTAAGTTAATTTTCGCAATTCCCATTGATTCCTATGGGCCAAAAGGCCCATAGGAGTCAATGCAAATTGCGAGTGGCACTTAGAAAATTTCATGGGTGCAGGGGGGGGTCCAAAGGACCCCCCCATGCACCCCTGAAATGTATTTTTCGCATCATGTTGCACACACACATGTCCTAAGGACATGTGTGTCCGTAACATGAATGTTGAAAAAAAAGCATTTTCAACATTTTAAACACTTTTTCCAAATTTACCGAGTGGTTCAACCACTCGGTAAATTTGGAACCCTAATTGCGAATTTCCACTTCTAAAAGTAATGATGCATTGCTTTTAAGAAGTCGCACATCTGCGACTTCTTAAAAGCTCCCGCAATTTTAGAACTCGCAACAATGTTGCGAATTCTAAAATTGCTTCATGCATCCCAAAAAGCACTTTTGCATTCGCAAACGGCCGATTTTAAGGAATCGCACCGTTTGTGAATGAAAAAGTGCTTGATGCATGTGGGCCAGTGATTCTGACAGAATCTGACATACAGTATCTGCTTACAATTTTACACCAAATGCACAGAAGCAACAGACATGCTATTATGTAAGGGAATAAGTACATCCAGCCGCACATTAGAGAGATATCGCAAGTCACCAAGAGGCCAAAGGCTGGGTTTCTTTATAAGGTTATGGAACTCCCTAGGTGATTTGCAATATTTTTATCATGTACAGCAGGGGGTACTTTATCCCATATAATACATGGTCACTCCATCACCTTTCCTACAAACCACTTAAAGCCTTTGTGTGTATCTGTTTCATAAGAGTGAATGAGCATGTTTGCAAACATGAAGAGTTAAAATAAAATGTCTAGTGCAAAATTAAACACAACAAAATACTGTTAGATATTTTTTGCAAACAGATATTTGAAACAGTTCAATACAAGTCAGTTTAAAAAAAGAAAAGGCTCCTGTAGCTCAGAATGTGTAGAAACAAGCAGAACAATTCTAGCTTTTCTCAATCTAAGACGTGCAAAATATAAACATATTCTCTCAGGTTGTCATTGTAAGCTAGTAAAATAGATCAAAAGGAAGAAAAGCAATGTTCCGTTTTTGTTGCTTTAAACAGGAGCTTCAGTTGTGCTCCATGACTTGACTTGCTTTTACCGCATTGTGACATCAGAACTCGACTGCAATAACTTATAATAGTTGAGTTGCTATTTCTTTTCTTTATATTCGGCGACTGAGTACGTCATTTGTTGCCTGGTTTAAGAAATTATATATGTACATTTATAGAGTGATTACAAAATCCCATGTATTATAATACACCAACGTGTAAATGCACACAATATAATTTTACCATTTAAATAATAAAATACTATATACACATTTCAGGGTATATTTATCCAGCTTCCTTATTTGTATCCCTTACCTCCATATGTTGATTTTTATTTATCAGAACTCCAAGGAAAAATGGCCTTATTGCATATGTCTTTGGTGAATTGAAGACAAGCTATTGAAAACCCCAACTCTACAATATTGTATTTCACAGTAAATGAGAAAAGAAAAGTAGTGAATAGTCTGAATCATTGCTGTGTAACCCCTTTGCCTTTACAGAAATAGATTGATACGTTTTGCCCCTTCAGAGAGCAAATCAACTGTAATTACGCTGAGAAGGCGCAGGTAGCCGATTGGTCTTAATATAGTAGACATTTTATTTGTTTTTTCCCAGAACAAATAGCTGCTTACTCTTTGTAGCCAGTCTTGTTTCACCGGGTGCCTCCACCATTTTGCTGTAACCTTTACTGTTACTCCAGAGCATACAACAAACCCCAAAATGAAAATACCACAGGCAACGGAGAACACAGTCATTAATGGATCTGTTGGTAGTCAGGCTTCCGATCTATCTTATTACGAATAAGAACTTTGGTACCAAAATCCAGAATGGTCGTGCATGTGTCCATACTACCAACAATTAGACAGTCCCATCAGCTTGTGTCTGTGAAAAAAGAAAAATTGTGAGAGAAATGCGCATCAGAGTCTAGTTTGCCAAGTGCAATTTCTAACTTGACCGCGGACTGTCTGCATCAGGTGAACTTATTTTAAGCAGCCCACATCCTCACAAGATACCAATATTTTCATGCAACCTACCAGGATACTGTAAACCTCCTCTCCTATTTTGAAGACTGTAATAATCCCTTCATCGTAGATATGGAAGGAGAGTAGTCACACTAGAAGCAACCCTTCCCGCAAAGCCTGGCTTTCTACAAATGAAACATTCTGTCATCTGTCCACTTTTGACTTTTGGAAGGTTGTAAAACACGGAAATGACAACTGAATTGAGGCTCCTTGGCGGGTACCACAAGTTATCAGCCACACAAAAGAGTTACATTCAATCATCTCAAATCTGCACCCACAATATTTCATTCCAGGTTGTGAATGTTCTGCCACAACTTGAAGTTGTGTTACATTGTAGTAAGTTCATTCTTCTAGGTAGGCAAACTATGGGGCATATTTTCAAGCCTGTGCGCTAAAATTATCGCCGCTTTATCGGCCGAAAACGGCCGATAAAGCGGCGATAATGGGCTTGATAATATGCTCTGTGGAATTCCAATCGAAGCCCATGTTAGATGTCTTCACATCTAACATGTGCTTCGATTGGAATTCCATAGAGCATATTATCAAGCCCGTTATCGCCGCTTTATCGGCCGTTTTCGGCCGATAAAGCGGCGATAATTTTAGCGCACAGGCTTGATAATATGCCCCTCTGTTCTTAACTTAGAAATTGGTAAGACTTAGAAGGGATTTATTTGCTCTTTTCCGAAAACTATCTAAACCAAAGCCTGAATCACTTTGCTAAGTTAAATAATTAAACATTTTCGAACATTAAGAGTTAGCATATGAACATAGAATAAAATAACATATTAATTTTACGAGAAGACATGCTCACAACCCAAGACAAGTTAAGAGTTGCTAAATTGATCAAATTAGTTTGGGCCAGGTTGCCGAAATAACTAGTTATGCCCTGGAACTAATAGAAACTCCTACACAATGCTTTGCTTACGTACTTCCTTCATTAGGTGAGAGAGGCTACAGCAAAGATGTTGCCCACATACCCTCTATTAAAGTCCATATTTATTCTTCCTTCCACTTGACTATTTTGCATTAATATACTTGTTTTTTCTAACCAGTGTAGACATGAGTTCTTAGGCTAGTGGTGGGAACATTTCTGTGAGGGTAAGCAGAAAGATGGTTTGTGTTGAATTCAACCAAAGATGTTGGGGTGATATACAGGTACTGTCACGTGTGTAACCCAATTAAGATTGAACTCACATTTTGTCTTCTCTTTTCTAGGTCTAAAAAGATCCTCTCCTCTATTCACCTTATCCGCTGTTACACTGGCTGGGATCGGAATAGCTTGAACTACCACCAGCCCAACTGGACTTAGAAGGGACATGCCTTATTAACTCAAAGTGATTCACATGAAATAAAAAATGTCTTCAAAGGATCTATTTGGAGTGGATGATTTATGCCAGCACACAGAAGAATAAAGCATGCTCTCAGTTGTAGTGAAAACACTGAACTGCTCGGAAGTAGGTTAACAGCAAAAAATGGAATAGAAAAACAAAAAATTTAGCCAGGAGAGGACACATGCAACATAGTTAGTGAGCTATTACGTAACCGGGCACATGCCTTGATGACACTGCTACTCCTTCCCATTGCACCACAGTCCATTCAAAAATAATATCTATATTTTCCTAGAAGAAACTAAACCCTCATCACTGCAATAGTAATCTTTAAGGTGGTTGCTACCAGCTGCTGTGGGAACATAGAAGGACCATGCCAGAGTGATCCAAATGGAGCGTTGTAACAATCTCTTACATCAGTTATATAGGAAACCCCTCCCTCCCTTTTTTTCCAAGCAGCTCTTTATTAAAATGTTTTAATCTTTAAACATCACGAGTTTAACAAAGGCATTCTAGAACATCAGGATTACACATTCAGTCCAATATACATGCCCATATACATCTGGGTATCCATCCCCTGGAATGTAATGGGAAACACCCACTGTGAAAGCCCAAGGACCCAAACCAACCCTGCCTGTGAACGGCTTCGAGGATGATGTGTCCAAGTATAATGACCATACAGCACCGCTACTGGACGTCTAGTGTACAGGAAAATGAGCTAAACATGGCACAAATGTCAAATGTGGGAAATAACTAGAATGTCTGTGGAGTATAGATCACCCAGTAGAACTCTATAAGCAAGTGCCATAGTGTTGTGTGTACCATCCATCAGTAGAGAGAGGCGTGGAGCCATAGGGGTTGTATAAAAAGAAGGCCCCTAGGTGCACAACAGTGAGTGCAGGTAAAAAGTAGCAGGGCAAGGGAGCCAGCCTAGTCGGCCAGGAAGCTCTTATTAATGGGGGCCACAAACTAGCGGGCAACCAACTGGCCATCATATAGTAACCAATCAGTCTCAAGGCAGTCTCCCATCTGTCTGTACCAACAGTTTATCGAGATACACATCCCATGCATCCAGCAAGGGTGCTGCTCCATGCTGCATGGGTAGCAACCTCCACATCGTTGTCTCAGCAGGCCCTTTAAGCAAAATCACAGCAATGGTGCCACTGTGGACTTCCAAGTCATGGCTATGGGGCACTTCAGGAAAATGAGCGCCAAGTCGATGAACCTGACAGTATATCTGTTCCTACGCTTGCGAGTGGTCAGACCCAGGTGGCAATGAAGAGAATCGACCTGTAAGGAGCGGTCCATAATATCAGACAGGGTCTCTCCATATGATAAAAGTTGGCCATGATGAGGAACACCCTGAAAGATACAATGAAGTCGCATAGGAGTCAGATAGGCCTGGTAGCCGTAACTGAACTGGGTATATTTCCTGTTGGAGCTCTTGCAAACACTCCATACCTGCTCCAACACATGGGTCCACTGTCTGTTTGCCAGGTCCTGACCAAGAAATAGAGCCTATGTATCCCTCAAAGCTTGGAGAATCGGGATACAAAGTTCAAACAAACCTTCATATAGCAGCATGCGTCACCCAGAGGGTAAAGTAGCAGCAGGTGCACCTACGCCTATGCGGATAGGGTGCTATCTGGCAGGAAGCGGACAGAAGAAGTAGCAGCAATGCAGCTGTAGTATCTAAGGCCCAATTGTTCATGCCCGTCATGTGGGCCACAACCAGTCAGAGAAGAAAGGAGAGAAACATGCAGAATTGAAGGGATGAGGGCCTCTAATGTCTCCCAGGGGCCCCCTGGGCTAGCAACCTGGTGCAGGGGTCCAAAGTGGTGCATCCGCGCTCTTGCAATGCAAAGATATCACTGCCTGCGTCTGCTGAGTAGCGTACAGACCCCACCTCCAGTGCGCCCACATCGCATGATCACGCAAGGCCCCACCTGCAGCCTATTCAAAGACGTCTTTGCACCTGCAGGGGACCACATTCCTTCACCGCTGCGGCTCGATCCCCCATTCATTGAGACCTCCAGAGTGTGCCCCACAGCAGTCAGGTGGGGGTCACCGATCTCCACGATGCTGTTGGGCTGTGAGGCGAGTGGAGCTCTTTACTGCGTGTCTGGTCCTTCCGTCATCTTGGCCACGCCTCCCTACCTCTCTCCCTTCATAAGCAAAAAGGTCCAGAGTGACCCTCAGGTGTAGGCCAGTTACAAATTTTAGGAGCATAGATTAGTATCTTCCTAGATGTCATTGATCCAGTTAGTAAGGAGCTCTTCTGTTGCATTGGACCTCACTGCCATCTTACTTGTTGGTGTAACATTGTCTTACTTTATGGGTTCTTACCATCAGGGAGCCTTTTGCATTTTTTGGGGTCTCGAACAATTGCCTTTCTGTCTGCCTTCCTCTCGTTGCTTGTTCTACTTGCCTCTGCTGGGGTCCTAGGAATGCCTCTGGATCCCTGGGTCATCTGCGCCAAAGCATGGTTTCTTCACATCCTCTGATTCAAAGAGAACTATGCGCTTCATTTGTCTTCTCTTCTTCTGTTGCCCACTTAGCCAAGGATCTGAAACCAGTGGAAGGTCATTTATCTGCAGGTGATTAGCACAACCTTTTGTATCTGGAACACCTTTTAGGGTGTCAATACGGTCTGGAAGTAAAGGTAGACTTACTGTAGATTCATAATGTATTTAGAATACATTTCATATGGGGCAACCGTTATTCAAGAAGTTTTGTGCAATCTTGATCTGCCAGCAGATGGTTCATCCCACTGCTGCCAAAGCTCTATTGGACAGAAAACACTCATGTCTGTTTAAACCATGCAGCCTGAACATTTGTTTGGTAACTTGGAAATGTTCGTATTAATATCTCTCTTGTTCCTTAAAGACCAATAAGCATTGTTCAGTACTCTTGAAAATAGCCCTTAGTGGAGTAGTTAAGTATGGTATAAAAGTGGAATTGTTTCCACATTGCTACACATCTACTCTGGTTATATTAGGTTACAGGTATGTCATTAACACAAGTAAAGTACAGTGTCTTCCCATGCTATGGCTTCTTGGTCTTGGTCCTGTATCAGCAAACTTAGGGGGTCATTAGGATTGCGGTTTTTCCGCATCCTCTGGGCCGGCGGAAGCCACCAAAGACCCACCGCCACATTAGGATGGCTGGTGGGTCCTGGTTTCCATCCGCAGCTTTTCCGCCGCGGCTGGCTTACAACCGCAGTGGAAAAGCTCTAATATGGTGACGGTGTCTGTCAGACACCGTCTCCCATATTAGGATGGCCTGTTTCAGATGCTTTTCCACGGCGGGTTTTCCGCCGTGGAAAAGCATGTGTAACTTCACTGCGGGGGCCCGTTGCGGGCCCCCTAGGTGAAGGGGGGGGGGTGCACATGGGGGGTACCTATGGTACCCCCCTGCATTTGTATGCGGAAAGCGGCAGGCACCGCGCGGTGCCTGCCTCTTTCTGCATACAAATGCAACACCTGTATTTTTAACATTGCCGCGGGTGCAGCTTGAAGCCGCACCCGCCGCAATGTTAAAAATAGAGGATGTGACCGCCAGGGTGGCGGTCACATCCTAATTGCACAGGAGGGAACTCTGCATGCGGAGGTTCCCTCCTGCTCTGGGGTCGCAGACGGACGCAAGTCCGTCCGCGATCCTAATGAGGCCTTAAATCTGGTTCTAAAGCAAGAGTAAAGTTGCCCACCATTAACCCCTTTGCTGCTAGGCCTCCCCCCCCCCCATGCTAAGCCTTTTTTGTAGTTCTTGCTTAGGCCCCTGTAACATTTTGTCCACATAAGGTATCCACAACAGATTTGCGTCCTTTTTTCCAGCATCCTGAGGATTCTAAAGGTACCCAGGGTGTGTGAATTCCCCTGGAGCGGAACAAGAAATTAGCCAAAATATAGCAATATTTTTTTTTTTAAATAGGAAAAAACTGCTGCAGAAGAAAGAGTCTGTTTTATTTTTTCTCCTGAAAATGGTATTAACAATGGATTTGTGGTTCTGAAATTGACATCTTCCCTGCTTTCAGGAACAGGCAGACTTTTGTCAGAAAACCAACATTTTCTACACAGTTTGGGCATTTTACTGGGACATAGCCTATTTTTCCTATTTTTTCTGCTTTCAACCTTTTTCAAGTTAGTGGTAGAAATGGGTATGATAGTAAAACTGGATCCCAGAAACATATACAGCATTGAAAAGTAGACACAATTCTAAATTCACCAAGGGATCATTTGTGTAGATACTTTAAGGTTTTTCTCCAAAAACAAAAAAATATTGAAATTGAGTTGAAAAAAACAAAAATTTGTACCAAAGTTTTCACTTTTAACTTCTTCTAAATATGGCAAATTTTTAAAAGCAATATAACGTTACGTCCGCTGGACCCTTCTGGGTGCAGGGATACAGGAACCCAAGGTACCCAGAGCCAATAACTGAGCTGAGCTTTGCAATGGTTTTTTATTATGTACCGGGTATATAGCAATTCATTTGGTAAAATGTAAAGAGTGAAAAATAAGTATAAAGGAAATCTATGTATTTCTGAAATTAGAACAGAATTTAGAGTTTATAAGCAGTGGTTATTTGCACATCTCTGAAATTGTAGGTACCCATACTAGCACGTGAATCACTTGTGTGGGTAGGCCTGGTCCCTGCGAAAGGACACAGCCCAATATGCAAAATGGACACATCACATTTTTCAGTGAAAACTGATCATTTTTTTTGCAATGTGCCTGGCTGTGCATTTTGCTCAGCCAGCGCCTAGGGAAACCCAGGGGAATCCAGGATGGGCTGACTTGTGTGGCTCTCACCAAGTTCTGTTACCTAGAATCCCTTGCAAACCTCAAATTTAGCCAAATCCAATTTTCCTTACATTTCTGCCTGGGATCACTGCACCAGCATAAATGTTCTACCACCCAGCACTCGCTTTGGTGTCCTAATAAAAATGATATCTCACTTGTGTGGGTGTCTAATGAAGAGTCAGCCTAAAAATGCATTTACAAAAAAATAGCGCTTAGAGCTCGCTGTGCTTTCCCCTCATTCCCTATATTTTTGGCCCTTCCCAGTCACAGGACCTTGGCCCACCCACATGAGTGCGGTATCATGTTCCTCAGGAATCCACAACTTTGAAACACATAAATGTGAGAAAAATTTGATTTTTTGGCAAAATTTAAGGTTTGCAGGGGATTCTGGGTAGGAAAACATTGGTGGATCCATGCAATCCATACCTCCCTGGACTCCCCGGGTGTCTAGTTGTCAGAAATATCTTGTTTTTGTAGGTTTCCCTAGATGGCTGCTGAGCCCAGGACCAATAAACGCAGGTTTCTCCCTTGCAGAACCAGGTTGTTTTGTGATAGATAATTTTGATGTCTCCACAATACATTTTTGGCCCTTCCATGCCACGGATACTTGGCCCACCCAAACAAGTTAGGTACAGTTTTTAACGAAGACCTGGGGGAATACTGGGTGTGAGGAGATTTGTGTCAGCCCCGTAATCCCACAACTTTCCCACACAGGAATATTCCTAACCACACAAGTGAGATACCAGTTTTATTGATAGACTGGAGGGAATGATGGGTGGGGGCATGGTCTTGCACATTATGGGTGGCCCCAACCCCTCTATTTCTTAAAAATTTGAAACCCTGGTGTCTATTGGGTTTCTGCATATCAGGGTTAGCTAGCCCCATCTGACCTGGGGGGGGAAGACTATCCAGTTTGTTTGAGGGCTGCATTGGCATGCCCATTTTGGGCTGCCCCACCCCTAAATTTCTATTTAAATAAATCCTAGTGTCTGGAGTCTATAACCCGGGGGGTCAGAAAGACTGTTTGGAATTACATTTGGGAGGGAGCCTGGTCATGCCCATTGTGGGCAGCCCGACCACTCTTTTATTATAAAAAAATAATCCATGGTGTCTAGTGGGCTTTCTGCCCCTCCAGAGGGGGGGTCATAACAGGGGTAATAACCCCTATCTGCCCGCCAGACGGGCAGAAACACCTTCCAGTTTGTTTGGGTGGGTGGGGGCATTGGTATGCCCACTTTGGGCAGCCCTCACCCCTTAATTTACATTTAAAAAAATCCTGGTGCCTAGTGTTCTTTTTGCCCTTCCTGAGGGGGGTGGGGTGGGAAGATGGGGGGGATATTGCCCCCATCATCCTCCAGGGGGTCAAAAAGTCTGATTATGCCCAAAACCATTGGGGGAGTAAAAGCCCTGTCCAAAGGGTTGCTGCCCTCTCCCTGTGGTCTAGTGGGTGGATCCCTGCTTTGGGATCACCCTCCTGCAGTGATTCCCAAGAAGGTATCCAGTAGGGATGGGTGAAATTGGAAAGGGGAGATTCACCCCTTTCCAAAAATACCGCTCCCATCTGCCTACATGCTCGGGCTGAGATAGCCCCACAAGCATGTAGGCAGTGAAAGTGAAACAAGCCCATCGGCTCATTTCACTTATCTTCATTTCAGTGTAAACCCCAAAACAGAACATCCTTGTGAGCAGTGGGAAGCTATTCCCCAGCCCTGGAGGCTGTTTTAGAATAAATGAAACCCGTTTGGTGCCATGTACACAGCCGCGTGGGAGCCTTCCAAAGCACACGAGCACCATTGCCTTGGACGGCTCCCACGCGTTAGATGCATTGAATGGTTTAAGAATTTATTTTTGATTATTTTTTTGTTAATAAAATAGTTCAATGGACCACTGCCCTTTATCAACAGCAAACACAAGAATTTTTAAATATAACATTCTTTCAAACAACATTTTACGAAAAGGAAAGTTCATCATTATTAGTTAAAAGCATTATTTGAAAACAACTCATAAACACTGCCCCACAGCTGCCAAAACAGAGGGAGATTCAGAAGCAACAAATAAAATGCAACTTCAGGGACCCTCCTCAACTAACTTTTGGCCAAAAAATGTCACAGATTTTGCTTTCTCAATTTCATATAGAGTAGAAAAATCTTTAATAAATAGGTTTTCTCTGCCAAGTTTAATAGATTAATGCCCTAATTTGACTCTATGCAAGACTTTTGCCCACTCTTAAGAGCAAAGAATAATCTTGCCTTTAGTAATAGAAAACAGAGAATTTCATCATCGGATGAAGTTCTAATAATCAGACAATTCTGAGATGATCTTTAAAGTATTCAATCACATGGTTGGCTTCTTTCTTCCTGTATATTGTGCGATCACTCAAATGAAAAACCCATGGATAATTTTTACAAATCTAATTAGACATACCTACAATTTCATGCATGTAAAAAGTCCAACAATTGATTTATCTTTCTTAGGCAGCAGTTTAAAAAAGAAAATAGAGAAATTAGTTAAATAATACCCAAACATCAAATTATATATTTTGTCTCTATTGAGGTTATTACCAGAACTAACAAATAAACATAACAATTTAGAAATGGTGGACTGGAAAATAAAACTACATTCAGTTTCAGGTGCAGACCAGTAAGGGAAGTCTAGTGTGAGTTTATAAATTCCCAATAAGAGAGAAAGGGCTATAAAGACCAATGAATTTAGATGATCTTGACAAACTGGACCGTCAGTCTTATCATTCCAGAACTAAAAAATCAAAGGCCATATAAGTTTACATTTAACCCTTTCATTTTCTTTTTGATGGCGGCAGCCACTTCGAATGGTCTGAGCTCACGGGCAAAAAACTTCCGGTAAGAATGAATCACAGCGAACGAGGTTAAAGGCATTCAGCTGGAACTGCTATAATCGGTTGAAGTGAGTGAAGTGGTGTTATATACAAAAAAAAGTATTTGGGCTCACTGCATAGGTCATAAACGCTGTAGTGAGTTGACTGCTACATCGCTACATCGCTACACTGTATACCGCTATATTGTGTTACTTGGACTCTTAGAGACTTTGGAGATTTCTGCATATGAGTGCTCTAGCTACAGTGAATTTAATTCAAGGTTATTGTCAGCCTTTTACCATTTATCTTCGTAAACGGCTAAGTCATGCCCCCTAAAAGTGGTCATGGAGGAAAAACCAAGGCAGTTAGTGATGCGGTGAGCAGGGCCGCCCTGTCCGCTAGCAGTGCAAAAGTTGGGGTGGAAGGAGCTGGCTATACAAGAGTCGGGCAGTAAGAAGACCCCCCAGATACCCCAGTTATTTTTGGCCAAAAAGAAACAACTACTAATGGTGTTAACTCGGAGTGTGGCTAAGGAAATAAATGAAGGCGAAGGTACACCAACTGAGTATCTGGACTATGCGCAGTATGAGGAGCATAAGGAAAACCAAAAATGTCAAAAAGGTGTAGACTTGGAGGAAGCAACTAGCATATAGGAGGGGCAACGACAATGACGGAAGCTGCACTGGCATCAATGGGACTGCAGCAGGAGACGACTGCGCTGGCTATAGCAACTGACTTGTGTAGCGGAGGTGCTAATAGGGAGAGCGATTCAGGGGAAGGAAACTTCTTTTCTATATCAGATCAGTGAGAGTACTCAGAGCTATCAAATGACGACAAGGATGGAGAACTAGAGCTTAAATCATTTCTCTTGGAGAGATCTGCAGTTAGTTCTGGCAGTGAAGTAAATACTTCAAACCATGAAGAAGATAATCATGAAACTAATATGGTACACAAACAAAGGGCAGACAAGGAGGCTGGAGAGGCAGCTCAGGCAGTGCAGGCAGTGCAGATTATGATACCTGGCCCTCCTAGCTCCACTACAACTGAGTCAGTCTTAGAGATGGCCAAGTTGGATCAAGATGGGGATGGAGTTTCGGCATCGCATTTGACTGTCCAGATTTCATTGGAGTCAATTTATCAATGTATTTCAGACACAGGGCTGCGACACGCACGGAAAGGGCAAAAACACATGCCGCTTGTCGAAAATTGCAGAACGCTGTCAGGCGGATTGCGAAAACGTGCACTGAATTCATGGAAAGGCTGAATTAGGCGGAAGCAAGAATCTCCACATTAGAAGATGACATGGCAACACAAAAGGCAGTGGTAGAAGATTTGCGGCAATACAGGGAGGATGTACAAGCCAAACTGTGGACTTGGAGAATCGCATTCGGAGGAATATTCTGCAGATTTTAGGTATTCCTGAGGATACTGAGGGACAGGATATTTGCAAGTTTGTGGTCAAACTTTTCACAGAGGCCTTTCCTGAACTCACAGATTGGAATTGGTTTAATGAAGTAGAGAGGGCACACAGGTTCCCATTTAAACAGAGGCCTACGAAATCTGGTGATAAGGATGTCTGACCTAGGGCAATTTTGATCTGTCTGAATAACTTTTTTGGCACGTCAGGCGATATATGATCTTGCACGGCCAGATAAAAAGCGGACAGCGAAAGGCACACAATTATTTGTAAGACCTGACTTTTGTCATCAAACTGTGGAGAAAAGGTGGCAGTTACGTCAGTTAATAACTCCCCTTCAAGGGAAAGGGGCGCAAATATTTCCGTTAAATCCCACCACTCTTAAATGATTCTAAAGGGTCAAACACATTTTTTCACTTCAGATGTGTCCGCTTAAGAATACTTGGCTTTGATATAAATGTCAACACAAGTTTTTATAAGTACTGATAGATATAAAACATCCTCTTGGTGGTGTATAATTGGCAATGTATTCGTTAGTTGCTATAATCTGGCTGTGGTAGGATCATGTTAATTGTACATGGTAGGTTGTCTATTAAGAGCATGTTAGTGAGTCAAGTACCCTTGCAATGTATTTAATTTAGCTTTAGGCTGCCAGATAGGGGGTTGATTGGATGGGGGAACTCAGGGGGGAACTCACTCTGCATCTATAGGGCCATTGGCCTATTTGCCTGTAAATTGGGGAGAGGGAGTGGGGAGTGGAGGGTAGTAGGGTGGGTCTAGGGGTTGGAGGCACAGGGGAGGTTGTGGGTAAGGTGTAGGGTGGAATTGGGGGGCTATAATTCACAAAAATCAATCCATGGGCAGGTATTTCAGTTTCATTTTTATATGGTCAACATGCACTGGGTAAAAATCAGGAATGAGTCAGGAAATGTTGGGTAATCATGTTGGAAATGGTAGTTAATGGAAATTGTATATGTTCATTCAATATTTGTGGCCTCAACAATAGAAATAAAAGGCTAAGGATAGCAGCGGAATTATGTATTATGAAACCTGATATTCTGTGCATCCAGGAAATACACATACCTTGGGCTAAATGAAAACTGATGGAAGAGCTAGGATATACACTTCTTGCCGCAACTCGGCAGACTAGCACTAATAGGGGCGTAGCTATTTTGGTACATGGTGGTATCACGGGGACTGGGTGGGTAATGGTGGATAACTCTGGAAGATGGGCGATTGCAGAAGGTCTTATTATTGGAATGACTAAGTGTTCTCAGTCTATGGGTCAAATGTAGATGAAGCTGGTATATTAGAAATACTAAATGTAGAATTGGCACTATGGCCTACCCTGCTGATCTTCTGTCCAAATTATAAGTATGTGGGTCGAAAGCCCAAAATCTTTAAGGCTTTAGTTCAAGTGCTGAGGGACATGGGCTAGTGGACACATGGTGGGCTATAAATGGGTCAGATCCGGATATACGTTTTATTCACACCCGCACCTAAAATTGGTATGATTAAACTATATATTCATGTCCAGGGCATTTATAGATGGAGCAAAAAGGCAGGTCTGGTCCGGATCATGGCTGATCATGGTCCCTTGCTGCTAAACGTGACTGTAATAAGACGGAGGAAGGTTGGAAGGTCATTCACTTTTAAAAGAAAATTATTGAACAAAAAGGTATTTAGAGATCATATGCCCAGGTGGGCCAGGAACATATGTGATACTCTCAAAGCTGGAATACCAGGAGAGGTGTTAAGTTTCAGATTAGCCAAGCAAAAACAGAGCCAAATAGTAATGCAGCAATTAAAGGATGAGCTTCGCGGTGCGGAAATGGAATTGTTAAATATTCTTAGACAAGGATCAGACTGCAACGCTGTATTTGGCAAGATAGCATGTGCCAAAGCTAAAATAAATTCATTTTGGTGCAAGGAAAATGCCATCCAATATAATACATATAAACAAAATAGATATGAATATGGAGAGTCGACGGGGCGATGTCTTTGACAAAGACTCAGAATTAGACAAGCCTCTCAAATAATTCCGGCGATGACTGATGTTGGGGGTAAAACAGTCGAAACAGAAGAAGGCATTTTGGGGGTTTTCTATGAGTTTTATCAGGAGCTATATAAGCAACATGATTTGGACGAATTAGACATGAAGAATTTCTGTCAAAAAATGTACTTGAATAAAACCAGGGTGGCGGACCAAAATCATTAGAGGAATAATAAAAATGGAAGAATTAGAGGAAGCATTAGGTCAGCTAGCCCGTGGGAAAGCTGCAGGACCAGATAAATTACCTTTAGAGATTTATCAGCTGCTTATCCTGGTGTTGAAAACTGATATGCAGGGTGTTTTTCAGGAAGCTCAGTTGGGGAATGTGCCTCTATCTTGGGATGAGGCAAACATAGTTGTGTTTAAAAAAAAGGATAAACCTCCTAATATACCAGGGTCATATAGACCAAAATCTTTGTTGAACGTTGATGGAAAAATGTATTCTAAGATTTTGGCTAATAGGCTAGTTCAAGTTATTACGCCCTTAGTTTCCAGGTCTCAACATGGATTTATTCCAGGTAGATGTACCAACAACTTTATTCATAGAGTTATCACTCTTATAGACCACTCTAATGTGCACCATAAAAAGCTTGGTTTAATATTTTTAGTTGCGGAGAAGGCGTTCGATCGTGTATCCTGGGTTTTTATGTGGGGGGTCATGCGGGGGATGGGGTACGGGCCGGGATTTATCAAGGCGATTCAGAGTATGTATCAATCGCCACAAGCTAGAATTTGTGTTATGGGCAGGGAATCTCAGCAAGTATCTATTAATAGGGGAACTAGACAGAGATGTCCCTGCTCTCCATTATTGTTTGCGTTATATATTGCCCCAATCGTGCATATACTAGAGCAAAGTGTTGGTATAAGATCAATAGAATGTGGAGGTCATTTGGTACATGTTCTAGCATATGCGGACGATATCATCGTAGCTTCTGCAGATCCAGCACAGGCCATACACGAGATAGAAAAGATAGCTGAAGAATTTGAGCTGGTGTCTGGATACAAACTTAATGCGCCCAAAATCCAGATATTATGTACTGATCAGGCGTGTCCTGGGGAGAGTTGTGTAACGGATGAAGTCTGATATCTTGGCATAAAAATTAGAATGTCTCTACAAGACTTAGTCGAGGTTAATTGGAGTTACATAGTTTCAGGGGTTAAGCAGCAGTTGGATCGGCTTGAGTGTCTGCATCTGACTTTAGTGGAGAGAGGAAATGTTTTAAAAATGAATGTCCTTCCTACTTACTCTATTATTTTAGGGCAGTACGGTTGGAGTTAACAAAAAAACAGTTCAAAGGGATTCAATCTATATGTGATAGATTTATGTGAGGACAACGAAAAGCGATTACGGCCGGTAAGGTTTGGAGAAGGATATGTAAATGTCTTACTATTCCACAGTTGAATGATTATACTCCACTTAATACAGCTGTTAGATTCCCATAAATATTCTGGTATTATAAGCTGCTGTGTTGGAAGATGAAGTAGATTAGATATCTGGGGGACTTGTTCCAGGAAGGGGTTCTATGTTCATTCTCGGAACTCGTTGAAAGCTATGAACTCCAACATCAGGATTTCTTCAAGTATCTGCAATTACGAGATTATCTGGTCAGACACCAGCTACATGAGGGTAGCATCACGGTATTACCAATAGTGGAGGAAAGCAGGAAGAGGGCTAAGTTAGGGCTAAGATTGGGGTTTTATATTCCATGTTAATTGAGTCTCAAAATTATTATTTGGCTGTTCAAGAGTGTAAAAGGTCTGTCTGCACGATTTGGGTATGAAGGAGTGCTGATGCAGACTTCCATCGATACGGCAGGGAAAATATTGCTTTCATCAAATCTGCAAACACAACACTATGAAACCATCTTCGATTTGTATCATACACCAGAGCGCCTGATGAAGTGGGGTGAGGATCATGATGGAAAATGCTTCATGTGGAGGGCCAACAGAGCTGATATTGTACATATCTTTTTTGACTGTACGGCATTGATACAATTAGAACAACAAATAGAGTTGTTTTTGCAAGAGGCTACAGGTATCTCAATACCAATAACAAAGGAAATGATGATATTAGGGGTATGGTTTAGTGTCTCAAGTGAACAGCCAGAATATACATTTAGATATATAACATCTATTGCCTCAGCAGTGGCACGGTTATATATTGCCTCATGTTGGCTTCAAAGCGAGACTCCCACATTTGAGATGTGGAGGACTACATTTTATAATGTATTTAATATGGAAAATAGTTTATAATCTCTAAAGTCACCCAGATGACAAAAACTGGGGTTGCAGATATGGGATTCTATGATACAATATATGAAATATTTATCTGACCTTGGTTCTATAACGATATTATGATTGAAATATTTTTTTCACTGTTTTTGTCTGTTTCTTTTTTACTTTTAACTGCATTAATAGTAATCCTATTGAAATAATTTGTATGTATTGACCACAAATGTTATGATTTATATCTGTGACATGGATTGAGCTTATAAAAATAAAATAAAAAAATAAAATAACCCTTTCATTGTCTTGTTGATATGTATTTACATCATGACAAAAGGTGCCCCAATTGACCTAATATGAGCACCAGCCACAAATATTTAAGGAAATGCCCTTCCATATTTAAAAAAAAATTTATATAAACATTTGCGAAATTATCTGGTAAAGGAGAGGCCAGCGACTGCGTCAATCCAGAGGTTAAGATGAAATAAATATTACAAATATTTATTCTTCATTCTATAGGGAGGCTTTCAGGTAAATTGAACAACCCTTATAGTTGCGCCTAAGCTTCGTGGCGCCCTTGCATCCTAATAGCAATAATGAAGACAGCAATCAAAGAATCAATAAAATAAAAGGGGCTATTATGGCTTTTCTACAGTACTGGATCAGAATAATTTAGGATCTTTCAGTGTTGATGCTGTAGAGATATTATTCCAATCACACGATTGACGGTTATAGATTTAAAATTTAGTTTTGGCAACAAGTATGCAGAGGTAACCAATGTGTTTCTAATTCCATGTTCGACAGTTGCAGATGGAATATTTTGTGCTAGCTACCATTCTGCAATGCAGCAGTTCACACACAGATTTGAGAACCTTTTGTTGCACAAGATATACAATAAAGGCATCTGGAAGCCTGTGGAAGACACCCATATCCTGGAGAATCAAGGGGAGAGCCCAACAATGTGGAACATTAAAAAAATTACAAGGAACAGCATTTGTGGTCCATTGTCCTTGATCACAATTCCTAGCAATTAACAAAAAGAATCATTACTACTAGGAGCAGTTCAGAAGAAAAATTAGTTAACTAGTCTATGAATAGAGTTATGAACATAACATATTTTGGTTCTGAATTCAACGCATGACCAAAGGTCACTCATTGCTCCATGACCTTGCTCCACACAGTAAAAGACCTTTCATGGCATGGTCTGTACCCAATCGCAGCCAGCCTTAGGCAGGGGGCTAACTATTTAGAAAATCCAGATTACTAGAAAAAAGTGTTAAAATAAGTTATAGGTGTTTATTTCAATACTGGCATGATCTAAAACCTTCAAGGCACTGAAACTTGGCATTGGTGGGTGTCTCGGCATCCATTACTCCCCATGCACTGTTTACAACCTCACACATAATGTCACAGATAGCAGCATGAATAACTTAATTAGTGACATGACTAATAACCTCACATCTCACACCATTGTTGCACAATGATTTTGTGTTATTTTTTAACCAGATGCATAATTTTTAAAAATCATAATTTCCCAACTCTATGAACATTTTGAATTTTGCTTAATTTCTTGCAGTGAATTTTTTTGTATATTAGAATATTATTAGCAAAAATATAATTTTACAGATATATCAAGACCTTAATATAATTTACAAACAAATTCCTTACAAGTGTTCATAGATATAATTTCTTACCTGCAATGGGCAGTGTTTTAAGCGATATTTAGAACATGATATTTCTGTAAGACACCATTTTGTTTATGATATTCTGGTACCATGCTGTGGAACGATGTGGTTTCAGTGCCACCAGTTTGACCTTGGTCGATGGCATCATTAAACCGTGTACCCAGGGGGTGGGGGGGTTCTGCTAATGCCGCTCTACAGTAGAGCTCAATTGTGGCTTTGTTCATACCTAAACCTAGCTTCCCTGGGGCACACATCCACCTCCATTTCCTGTCATTGCTTTGCTTCTTGGCATACATGTTTTAAGCATTCAGCTGGCCGTTTTATTCCACGTGTCCTCATCACATCTGTGTCCTTACCCTTTGGCTCTTTTATGCCTGTGTTTAGGAGTCAAGTTCTGCTGCACCAAAACATACACAGGGATGAAGCAAAATTCCATTTTTTTAACATACTGCACCTTACAAATCAATTTATATATGTGCAGAGTGGAAAATTATTTTATGGGATTATTTTTTTTTAAAAAGCAATGTCATGGACCTGTCTTTGAGGCTACACTAACGCTAGACACACAACTCACACTCAGTGGCAAGAGTTTCGCCCGACAACACACGGCCACCATTCTTTCAAATTTTAAGATAAAATCGATCATTAAATTCCAGCTGTCTGTAAGAGGACCTTTTTCCAACCTTTTTAGATGAAAGGTTCAACATCCCATACGAAATCAGATGTTGGTGTCACGGGAAAAATGTGGCGATAAATTATAGTTGGAAAATTGATCATTTGGGGTTATGACTTTCAGATTATTCTGGCGAAAAAAAGTATTTTTTTCAGATCCAGAAATATTGTCACAAAACAGAAACTTGTTTTTCGTTATTTGGCAATATTGCTGTATTATTCCTTTATTAGCGACCCTTGACCCTTGACCCTCCGGGTAGGTCGCTTCTCCACCGCTGCAGCGCCTCCTCAGCCTGCCACTGACCTCTGCCTGCCTGCGACCTCGACCCTCCTGCCTGATACCTGCTGCTGCCTCATCCACCCGCCTTGCCAGTGTGCCTTTGCCTGCTCCCCGCCTTTTCTTTCTGTACCCCCCTGTGTGCCTGTAGCCCCTGTAACCCCTCACCCCACTTCGCTGCTCCCCCGTTTTTCCTGCCGCTGACCCCCCTGCGGCCCTGCCCCCCGTGCCCATTGGCTCGCCTGCCCTCCCGCCTCCCAGCCGACCCCCCCCTCCCTCTTATGGAGACCCCGCAGCGACCGCGCAGCGGACGCGTGCAGCGGACGCGTGCAGCGGACGCGTGCAGCGGACGCATGCAGCGGGCATGCCGCTGGCGCGCCGAAGGCCCACCAAAGGTAAGCCCGTCTACACCCGTCTGCGCCTGGATCGCGCCCAGCGCCAGGACCCCTGGCCCTCGACGATGCCAGCCCACCCGACGGACCTACGACGCCGCCACCATCCACGCACTCAACGCCAGCCGGAACCCCGCCTGCTACCGAGCTATCCCGAAACTCACCCACGGACCCTTCACCTGCCAAACCTGCAAATTCTCCTGCCTCCGAACCTGCACCGCACCCGCCAAGCCAGACACCAGCAACAATCAAGTCAAGTCAAGTCAAGCAAGCTTTATTCGACGATTGTCATAAAAGCGTACAGTACATATGAAATATATATATAAAATGAATAAATACTCTTAAAATTGCATAGTCATAAAAATTCATAAAACCACTACTAGTATACGATCAAGGGTACTATTACACATTATTTAGACAGAGAAATTTTATCAGCCATAGTATAAAAATTAATCTGATAACAGTCTACTTCTAATAATCCATGCCCACCCCAGGAATTTTGCCACAGCTACATACACAATCATATTTGTACAGGTACGAATTATTCTGACTGCAGCCAATCCACTGTTTGTGCCCAATAGCCTACACATTGGGCGTAGCCAGATCCGGCGAGGAGCCTCATACACAGGGCATTCGAACAATAAGTGGCCAATGGATTCCGAAAGTGCCGGGCAGGCTGGACAAGCGGCTTTGGCCCCCCCTAGACCAGCTATTAGTGAATGCCCTTACAGGTAGACTCCCAATTCTCAGTTGGAAGTAAAGTTTGCGATCTAGGGGTTTTGCGATGACATCCCAGAAAGCTTCCAAGTTTGGCCCCTCTTTGATGTCCATAAACATGCCAGTCAAAGAGCACGGAGCAGTTTTCTTAAAGGTTTTAGAAGCCACAGACTTCCAATACAGGTCCTTGAGAGTTTTCTTTGGGGGAAACCTGGCATTTGCCGGGTCCTCCCACAGTTCCCTTAAGCCCAGCTCACTCAGAACACCCTAGATGTGCGCTAGCCACTTGATTTTATGTGAAGTGTCATTTATAATTATGTCCAGCAATCCCCTAGTGTATGTTTCCAATTCGGGCGTAGTCCAGATCCGCCTCCAGTATAAAACTGGGCAGAGGGATGCAATAAAAGTTATTGGGGACAATCCCAAATCATGAAAAAGGGGATTCAGGGGAGTGCTCTGGGGTAATTGTATTAAATTCCTTAAAAACTAATTTTCTGAAACTGACATCCCCCTGAGGTTCTCAGATCCCCAAATTTCCACTCCATAAAGGCTGGAACTAACCACTTTACCATTGTAAACTGTTAGTACGGGGCTATCATCTCAAGTGCATCCTGCTCAACACCCGCTCCGTCCACAGACACGCCGTCGAACTCTGGAACCTCCTCGACACAACCTCACCAGACGTCGCCTTCCTCACAGAAACATGGATGAACGCCTCCTCAGCCCCCGACATCGCCATAGCCATCCCGGGTGGCTACAAGATCACCCGGAGGGACTGCATCAACCAAACCGGAGGAGGCATCGCCATCATACACAGAAACACCATCCCCATCACGACCAACTCCGACGACACCCTCACCGCCGCCGAGCACCTTCACTTCCAGATACACACCGACCCCAAGACCACCCTCAGAGGCACCCTCATCTACAGACCCCCGGGACCACGCACCCAATTCAGCGAAGCCATCACAGACTTCATCAACCAGCACGCCCTAACCTCCTCAGACTACATCCTCCTAGGGGACCTCAACTTCCACCTGGAGAACAACAACGACAGCAACACTGCAGCCCTACTGGACAACCTCGCCAACCTCGGACTCAAGCAACTGGTGAACACCCCCACCCACTACGCCGACCACGCGCTAGACCCCATCTTCTCCTCCAGCAAGCACATCTCCTTCAGCCATGCCACCGGACTACACTGGACAGACCACAGCTGCGTCCACTTCAACTTCGAGAGAACCACGACCCACCACCACCCGCAACAGGTTCCCCGCAGAAGCTGGAGCAAGATCACCACCGACCAGCTCACCAACTCCATCAGCCAGAACCCTCCCACCAACACGAAGGACCCCAACGAAGCAGCCCGCAACCTCACTCAGTGGCTCACCAACTGCTCCGATGACCTCGCACCGCTGAAGAACCCTCCCAGCAGACCCGGCAGCAAGAGGGCCTCGTGGTTCACCAACGACCTCATAAACTCCAAGAAAACCTGCCGCACCCTCGAGAAAGCATGGCGCCACGACCAGACAACAGAAAACATGTCAGCCCTCAAGGACGCCACCCGCAAACACGACCAGCTGATCCCCACCACCAAGAGGACAACATTCAAAGAACGATTGGACAACAACACCCACAACACCAAGGAACTCTTCAGCATCATTAAAGAGCTCTCCAACCCCAGCGCCGGAAACGACGACATCACACCCTCGCAAGACCTCTGCGACTCACTCGCCTCGTTCTTTCAATCCAAGGAACGGCCTTGGAGTGGATCATCTCGTTCCTCGCCAGAAGAACCCAGAGAGTCCGCCTCCCCCCGTTCCGTTCCGCGGCCACCGAAGTCATCTGCGGGGTCCCGAAGGATCCTCGCTCAGCCCCACCCTCTTCAACATCTACATGAGCCCCCTGGCAGCCATCGCACTCCAACACAACCTCAACATCATCTCCTACGCTGACGACACCCAGCTGATACTCTCCCTCACCAACGACCCCACCACCGTCAGAACCAGCCTCCAGGAAGGATTGAAAGACGTCGCGGAATGGATGAAGCTCAGCCGTCTGAAACTGAACTCAGACAAGACGGAAGTCCTCCTCCTGGGACCTTCCCCCTCTGCCTGGGATGACTCCTGGTGGCCCCCGGCCCTGGGATCCGCCCCCAAGCCATCGGACCATGCACGCAACCCGGGCTTCATCCTGGACTCCTCGCTCACAATGACCAAACAAGTCAACGCCGTCTCGTCATCCTGTTTCAACACCCTACGCATGCTCCATAAGATCTTCCGGTGGATTCCCACCGAAACCAGGAAGACGGTCACCCAGGCCCTCGTCACCAGCCGACTGGACTACGGGAACACCCTCTACGCGGGAACCACAGCCAAACTCCAGAAAAGACTCCAGCGCATACAGAACGCTTCTGCACGACTCATCCTGGACATCCCCCGCCACGAGCACATCACTGCCCATCTGAGAGACCTGCACTGGCTCCCCGTCAGCAAGAGGATCACGTTCAGGCTCCACACCCACGCACACAAGGCTCTCCACGACAAGGGCCCCAAATACCTCAACAGCCGCCTCACATTCTACACACCCACCCGCCAGCTTCGATCCGCCAGCCTCGCCCTCGCCTCCGTCCCATGAATCGGCAGAACCACCGCCGGAGCAAGATCCTTCTCCTACCTGGCGGCCAAGACATGGAACTCCCTCCCCGCCCACCTTCGGCTGACCCAGGACCATCTCTCCTTCAGGAAGCAACTCAAGACCTGGCTGTTCGAGCAGTAGCGTCTCCCCTCCTCCCAGCGCCTTGAGACCCTAGCGGGTGAGTAGCACGCTTTACAAATTTTGCTGATTTATTGATTGATAGAAAATGATTAAGATAACTGGTTGACCATACTAGAATGCAAAGAAGTCCAAAGGCAGAAAGGTAACAACCTTGATACAATAAAGAAATCATAACATGTTTACAAAATTGGACAAGTAAATTCATACTAAATATTGAAAATATGAGGTGGTTATAAGAGAGTAGTTCATTCATCTTCATCAATACTTTTGAGGGAGCTTTTGTGCGTTCGAACCAAAATATGCATCACTATTAATTGCTAAAAACTTGAATTCACACATATATACTGACATGAAGCTATTCCATTGGAAACAAAATCATTATCGTGTGTTTTCATGGCTTAGACTAAACTAGGCCCCAGTTAGTCCTCGAAGCCATATTGTTTAAAATGGGGGCTAAGTCACGATGTTCTTTCTATGTTTATATTTCTCATTTGACACTATAAGCAGCGAGACGTGAATTGTTTCTTTTTGTATGACATTGTTCTCAAGGAACTCTCTAGAGGAAGCTTTTGTAACATTTTCAAGGTTCTTCCTGCAAATACACATTATTGCATTAATTCACAATGGATCTCTATTGATTATGTAACTGGTTTGTTCTAATACCTCCAGAGGAATTCAGGTCAGGAGAGACAATATTCATGTATTGGGTTAGTGCTAAGGTTGTAGGGTATGTGACGCTTTTAAAATATGAATTATGTTTTGTTGTAATACTGCTTGTACCATGCTGACTTCGCAGTTTTATTGCATTTCTTTGCAAGAAAACTGTATATAAAGCCCTCTTTTCTGGGGATGAGTCAGATATTTCTGAAACCTTTCCTGAGCATCTAGGATTGATTCTGCTGTATGTTTTAAGACTAGCAGCCCGATCTAGAGGTTGGCGGAATGCCCTGTCTGCCAAACTGAAGGTCCGCCCGCCTTATTTAAAGTTAAGTGGACAGTCATTATGTCGACGGCACAGCCTACTCCATATCCACCACTGGTATAAACCTGCGACACCCTGACAGAGTAACGGTCGTCAGAGGTTTGTCCATACTTCCGTCCACCTGATATAGAGTGGATGAACACATGGCCAGTTTGCACTGTCCATCATCGCCAGGTAAAACCGAGCCATAAGGGGCAGTAAAAATTCCAAAATGCCTCCTTCCCCATGGGAGAAAAATCCCAAGGTGAAGGAGGCATTCTCTTTTTTTATTTTCCAAGACAAAATCCCACATAGTGTTTTTGTTTCAGTAAATAAAAGCAAAACTTTGTAAGTTGTCCTTCAAACTTACAATGCATTGACAGTACCAGTAGAGACGACTGCCCACTGCCAGAGATATCTGCTGGGCTGGTGGACATCTCAAACTTTGACTGGGGGAGGGACTCTGTCAGGGCCACAGAGTACTTTATCACCTTGAAGGAGCTGTAAAACCACATTGGCAATTTTTCAATCGGGCCGTTAGTCTATTTCTGATTTGGCGTAATATTTTGTACTATTCCTATTAGTGAGAGCCTTTATGGCAGATGATGTCTATGTATTTTAATGAGATTGCTGCTGCACTTGCATTTTTTAAATTTCTGCATTGCACTTTAACCTCTAATAAACCTATATGGTTTGTCTAAAATCCAATCTCGAACTCCCATTTTGAGTCCGTTCTTTTTTGATGACCGTATTTTGAAATGCTATTTTGAATCTTGACTCTGTGGGACTCATTACCGCTAATACTTTGAGATTAACACCTTCTGCAACCCAACAGTGAGCTTGTTCTTGTAATGCAGATATTATAGGGAATGTCACTGGAAGAAGTCATGGGTAGAAGAGTTACTTGCAGGAGGAAAAACTGTACAGGAGGAGGTACCATACACAGGTGATTAAAGGTAAAATATTGTCTGGTGGGTGGATCAAGCACCAGATATCAATCATACTGCAATTAAACAATACATCACGAAAAAGAGAATAGTCACTAATATTGCATTTATCTATGAGACCCACCCTGTACAGCAAGAGGGATAATTAAAGACAGTTTCCAGTCACCTCCTAGGATGCTACGCGCGCTACCGCACTCAAATTCAGTGAACAAACCAGACAGTGTAGACAGGAATGCCATCTCACAAACATTGGGAGCATAGACTGTCCCTAATATCAATTTAGCACATAATATCTTTAGTTAGCTGTCAAGTAAGGATTTCTCAGTACCTGCCACATCAACTACTAATAACATGGTCCAGCAAATCATGTTTGAGTTTTTCCGATTCTGAAGCAGAAAGGTGTTTCTCGTGAATGAAAGCAATGCCAAGATGTTTGTTCCCAAGCCAGGTGCAAGATCTTCTCTTCATTCAGCCAGTCACATTCATAGATATTATGTTCAATGGAGCAATATTTTGAGCGACCATTTGTGCCTCCGCACTGGTTAACATATATTACATTTAAATAAACACAGGTTGGATAATGTTTTTATCATGTCTTGAATACAAGTTTGGGTGGGCAATGGCAGAGGGACAAGATTCTTTCAAGGGAGAATAGTCTGTCCAAGGGAACAAGGTGTAAAAAGGTGTAACAAGGTGATAGAACAGGGAAGACAGTCAAAAGCTATGTAACACAGATGGGACAGAGTGACTAGGGAAGGTCCGCAGTGGACACTCTAACTGCAAATCTATGATCTGTGAGCCTATCTCGGGTAGTACTGAATGGCAGCCCAGATACTTGTGTAACTTTCCTTTACTAACTGAAACTGAGGTACTAATTAGTGGTAGTGGGGAAGGTAGATGGTTGCTTGATTGTGACCGCACTTTTTTTGTCATCTGGCACTTATTATTTCTAAACAGACTTTGATCCAGAGAAACAGAAAGAAAACACACAAGGGAGACATAAGGGAGAAGAGAAAAGCTGAAAAATTGTGGCAAAATGAGAAACCAGGAAGCTGCAAGGGGGAAATAAAGGGAAATGAAGCATCTGAGGGTAGATTAAAGAGGCAGGAGGTGAATTATACAGCCTTGGTATAGGACCCTTAATGTTCGATAATGCCGGCCTTGGGCTTCGGAACTAAACTTTGGATCCTGGCACTTATTATTTTACAAATGCAGCACTAGTCATACTTAAGATATTATTATACCAGTATCGAGAATATGCACATATTTTGGTATGGAAAGCAAAGGACATCAGGCTCATGCATTTAGTTTGATTCAATCAATGTTAACGTGGGTTTATTTTGATCACATTGGGAACCATGGTAATTTATATGTAATGTAACATATATCCATGAATGGCTCGTGAAGGCTGTCTAGAAAGCCATCTAGAGCATGACACTCTCAAGGTCATTATCATGACCACCAGGTTGAGAAGGCCATGCTTTGTATCCTATTGTTTCTGCTGAAGGCTTAGAGCCAAGAACCTCTTTCGCATGAGATTTGTTTCAAAAGATTAGTCTGCAGACGTAGGACTTTGTTGACCCTCAAAGTGAAGTGACCCCTTTCTTCTTGAACACTAGGAAAATCAATCTTGTATGTTGGTGTCACAAGAGGCATGCAATTATAGGACAGAGTTTAGTGAGGTCAGACGGGTTGCTGAGTTGTATAGGATGGACCCTTTGGAATTGCAGGAGTTCTGAAAACTCTATGCTGAGCAAATGACTGATAGGATATTCAAGGAAATATTTTATACTGTACTTTTCAGCCTGCTCCAGAACCCCACAACACCTGATATTGCCTTGGTATCAGCAGACTTCCAGGTCAGTCACTTTTTGTTTCAGAGACTATCCCCCAGATTCATGAAGAACACATTTCGCGAATCCTTAATAGCGAAAAATACCGATTCGCTATTAAGGAATAGCAAAATGCTATTCATCAAGAAATCACTTTAAAAATAACGATTTCTAATAATTCCTTAGATGCGACTCGCAAATTGCGACTCGCAATTAAGGAATATCTCCCCATTCATTCCTATGGGCCTAGAGGCCCATAGGAATGAATAGAAAGACCATCTCAATTTGCTAATCGCAATTAGCGATTCGCAAATTGAGATTGCGATTTCAAGGGTGCAGGGGTGTCCAAAGGACACCCTGTTGCACCCCTCAAATTGATGTGTGCACATATGTTGCGCACAAACATGCCCTTAGGGCATGTGTGTGCGCAACATGAAACTTTGAAAAATGCACTTTAGTGCATTTTTCAAAGTTTTTGCTTTTTACCACGTAGTTAGACTTCGCGGTAAATAGAGGCCCCAGATTGCGAATTCGCAATTTAAAAATGGCTCATGAATTGCATTTAAGGAATCTCAAATTGAGATTCCTTTAATGCAATTAATTGCAATTTAGCGATTTCTAGAATTGCGATTTTTGCATTTGGGATGATGAATCCCAAATGCAAAAATAGCGCTCGCAAAGGTCCAGATTCTCAGAATCTGGCCCTTTGCGAGCCGATTTTAGTTTGATGAATCTGGCTGTATATCTCTTGGCCACATTTAGGTCCTCTATTAAGCTTTTCTATAGTCTCTTCTAAATATTTCTCAGCAAAATCTAGCAGTGGTGGAAGGAGACCAAGTCTGATCTTAAAGAGTTATGGTCAAACGATACCTTTTTCACCTTGGTTTTCACAGTGCTAATTTTAGAGCCAAAGAATTATGTTTCCTTTAGGATGGTATCAGGTGTTGTTCCAGTCATTTTCATTCTTACAGGGGTACCGAGCATTTTGGCATCCAAAGACTTCCAAAACGAAAAGTTGTCACTCCCTTCTTGTCGAAAACATGACCCATGCCGAGGTACAGATGAGCCATGCAGAGCTCAGTTTCATGGGTGAAAGCTACATTAATAATTTTTCAAACTAACCATATAATTAGAACCGCAAAATATTTATTGAAAGAAAGAGCAGACATATTCTAAGAGAGGTCCGGTATGGGATTTCTTGACCAGCAGTCAGAGGCATTTAGGACATACAGATGGATTAAAACCCTACAGAATATTGTCAATAGAGGATAGCCTTTTAGACCAAGGTAGGAATCCAGAAGAAGTATCTCCAAGATGTATGCCTGGGCAAGAGAACCCCACCTCCCCATTGTAGATTATGGCCCTCTTTACGAATGATCTCTTGAGAAGTTACAGCCTAATCTGAGTGATGAGATCTGCAGTGTTTCTGTTTGGCACAAGCAGGGGAATCAAACAAGATTATTGATTCCCCGGTAATTTCTAATTTCTAAGGGGGTTCTCAGGGTTCCAATTGTGGATGGCCAGATGGGCCCCACTTATGGAGTTAATGATACCTCAGGTATCAGTAACTTTGAGGTTGAAAATCTGGGACACTTGTGATATGAGCCTATGTGGTAATATGAAGACAACAGTTCTAGAATGTAACAGCCCAATCGACTGGTCACGCAAATTGGAGAAAGGAACCCAAGAACCTCCTACAATATTAAACTATTTGTTCATTGTTTTGAATTTGAGCCCTTTTACTGTCTTTCAGAAACTAGCAGCCACATGCATCAAAGGAAATTGCATTCGCAAACGGTGCGAATCGCAAAAATCGGCCCTTTGCGAATGCAATTTCCATTTTTGGGATGCATTAACATTTTTGTAATTTTCGCAATTTAGGAAATCGCAAAATTGAAATTTCTTAAATAGCGATTGCATTTAAGGAATCTCAAATTGAGATTTCTTAAATGCAATGCATGAAACTCTAAAAATTTACGAATTCGCAAATAAGGGGAGCAAATTACCATGAAGTTGACCTTCATGGTAATTTGCGAAAACTTTGAAAAATGCACTAAAGTGCATTTTTCAAATTTCCACTTTACACACACACATGCCCTTGGGGAATGTGAGTGTGCAAAATGTACTCCTAAGCAGATTTCAGGGGTGCAACAGGGTGTCCTTTGGACACCCCTGCAGCCTTGAAATTGCATTCTTAATTTGCGAATTTTTAATGGTGAATTGCAAATTGGGAATGTCTTTCCATTCATTCCTATGGGCCTCTAGGCCCATAGGAATGGATGGGGAAGTATTCCTTAATTGCGATTCTCAATTAGAGAATTGCAATTAAGGAATTTTAGGAAATCGGTGTTTTTATAGCGATTTTTTGATGCATTGCAGTTTGCAATTCCTTAATTGCGATTCTTTATTTTTCGCAATTAAGGAATCGCAAAATGCAATATTGATGCATGTGCCCATTAGTGTTTATGAAAGCAGGTACTTGTTTCCACTCTGAAGTAGGAATTTGGTGTCATGATGAAATAAAGGTTTCCAGCACTGAGAAAGGTGCAGTGGTTCGGGTGGTTTTTCATTTCTCTTTGCACGCAGCCGACTGTGCTGTGGACCTCTCGGTGAAGCCAGGGTTGTATTTGAAACTTCCGGGCCTCCACCCATGGCCCACGCAGGAATGCACCATATCAGTAACATTGCCATGCTGGTAGTGCTGTCTTAGGTTGCAGCGCAGTAAACAACCCCTAGTCATGCAGAATACTACAAGTGGCTCTGTGTAGACACTGAGCCATGGAGCATTCTAGCAAGCAGCCATCTTGAGCACGTTTAGGCTTTGCCTCTCAGAAATTTCATTTTTAGATAAATGTATTTTTGTGCTCGTTGGCTTAAAGGGTGGTAGCTACGTGTATTTTTGTGCTCATCGGCTGAAAGGGTGAGAGCTACATGCATTAGCCTAAAATGTCCTTCCTTTGGCTGTACCCAGATATCTGCCCACCTTGTGATTTGAGGCTAAGTCTTATGCTTTCTGGTCCTCCAGTACCCTGCAGAAAGACGCTCACCTCTGCTCATTCCAGGAGATGGGTTTTTGCCTTACTTTGTTGGTGAGCTGTATAATCCTGCACTTTTCTGTTGTTGATTTTGTTGCTCTGATTGGATAGAGGAAACACTGCTAATTGTAACATGATGTTGTGGAACTGGTGCATTATGAACATGGTCCTCCTTGCGCTGCTAGACCTGTAAGAACCACTTTATGCATGCAACTTGCAATAAACTGGTGGTCACCAATAGGAACACACACCCATATCTGGAGAGGCTAAAAATTCCGCATTATCTGACAATTGTGATATTATATATGCATAACGCTTTGGCACCATACTTGATACTATACGGTGATGTGTAAAATGTAAAAATGTAAATTGATACTTGTATAGCGCACTACTCACCCGCAAGGGTCTCAAGGCGCTTGTACGAATACCGCTGTGGAACCCATCCTGGCTTTCCATGTGAGGCGTCCACTCCTGGGCACCCCCAAGGTGGAGGCCAGGCATCCTTAGCGTTGTGGGGGCCGTTGTGGAGATTAAGCAAGCTATTGCCCAGAGTGGCAGAGTGGGACTCCATGATTAGAATAGGCACCGAGGCGAGAATTATCAGGTCCGTGGAATTTTTAAGCCCAAGACCCGCCGAGGCGGGGAATTGAACCCTGGTCCCGGGCTAGAGAATTTCCTCATGATTCTCAAACCTACCTACCTTCAAATATGCTCCACAACTGTACTATTGTGCATAATTCTGAGAATCGCTAACATAGCCGCAGGTCGCATCTGGTGCACTACTATATTCCAGGATAACCTAACCTCAGCACAGTTCTCTAGCCACATCCTGGCACCCTCCAGTCTTTGCCCAGTTCCATTAAAGAATGATATTTTTATGTGACTTAAAGCTCAGAAGATGGGTCCTCTGTCACAAATTTGAGGGATACCTGCCTGTCTTATTAAATGTGCTTTATATCCTATAGCACTTGTAATAAGGCAGACAGGATATCTGTCACTTTGTAACGAGGTAACCCATAAACAAACTCTAAACCAGGACCTTTAACTTTCTAACTTGCCTCATTTTTAGGGCTCGGGCCTCCCCCACGAAGTGGGCGGAGCTTGCGAGCTCTTTAGTATTTAGAAAAAAATTCAGAAAGGGGTCCGGGCTGCCACATTCCTCACATTCTTTAGTGCGCGCCGGCGTTTTTTATGGCATCTGCCTAGTGATTCGTCTTCACTGTGCTGTCTATGTAGTAGCCTTGACGTGATAGGGTATATTTACTTTTCGTCCGTCATTTATTGCAGTTGTATGGCATATTCTGTGCGCGAACGAGCACAGTTGAGTGATTAATCTTAATTAGGAGCTGTCAGAGTGCCCGTGTAATGCAATGCAGATGTTCTGAGCGGTGAGCGCGTTCAATGTGAAATGACGAGAGGCAGCAGGCGAGGCTCACAGAAAATGACTCATACATGCTCGTCCACACTGTAGTTCTTGTGTTTCCTGAATACTCTCATTTCAAAAGGGCGCCATTTCCTTCTTTTCCTCGCACGCTGCGCTGCACTATTTTTGTCTGTGGTTTAAAAAACGGCGTTTAAAGGCGTTTTATTATAAAACATTTGGATTCTGGTTCTGTAAGCTTTGTTCTCCGAATTTTAATAAGTGCTGACATGCAGACTACTGGTTGAATAAATGATGAGGGTTAAAAGTGACCTTCGTGACACCTGCTGTCGAGCCTGACTCGCAGAGTGAACATGCGGTCATCATTATTGTAAAGTTTGTGGAAAAAACGTGAATACGCAATAATCATGGAAAACAGAGCCTTCCCGCGGTTACAATGGGAATTCACAAATGTGTTGTGTGTCTCACGTAATGCCAATGGCTATTTCATTAGGAAAAATTAGACTCATTGATACATGCACCACCACCAGCAGTACTACCAGTACTACAGCCACCAGTACTACCACTACTACCACCACCAGTACTAACAGTACCACGACCACCAGTACTACCACTAACACCACCACCAGTACTACCAGTACCACCACCACCAGTACTACCACTACCAGTACTACCATTACCATTACCACTACCACCACCACCAGTACCACCACCCCCAGTACTACCAGTACTACAGCCACCAGTACTACAACTACCACCACCACCAGTACTAACAGTACCACGACCACCAGTACTACCACCACCAGTACTACCAATACCAGTACCACTACCACCACCAGTACTACCACCACCACCAGTACCACCACCACCAGTACTACCACTACCAGTACTACGGGCAGCAGTACCACCACCACTAGCACTACCACTACCGGTACCACCACCAGTACTACCACTACCACCACCACCAGTACCACCACCAGTACTACCACTACCACCACCACCAGTACCACCACCACCAGTACCACCACTACCAGTACCACCACCTCCAGTACTACCACTACTACCACTACCAGTACCACCACCACCACCAGTACTACCAGTAGCACCACCACCAGTACTACCAGTACCACCACCACCACCAGTACTTCCAGTACTACCACCATCAGTACTACCATTACTACCACTACTACAGCCACCAGTACTACCACTACTACAGCCACCAGTACTACCACTACCACCACCACCAGTACTACCACTACCACGACCACCAGTACTACCACTACCAGTACTACCAATACCAGTACCACTACCACCACCAGTACTACCATCACCAGTACCACCACCACCAGTACTACCACTACCAGTACTACGGGCAGCAGTACCACCACCACTAGCACTACCACTACTGGTACCACCACCAGTACTACCACTACCAGTACCACCACCACCACTACCAGTACTACCACCAGCAGTACTACCACCAACAGTACTACCACTACCAGTACCACCAACACCCCCAGTACTACCAGTACTACAGCCACCAGTACTACAACTACCACCACCACCAGTACTAACAGTACCACAACCACCAGTACTACCACTACTACCAATACCAGTACCACTACCACCACCAGTACTACCACCACTAGTACCACCACCACCAGTACTACCACTACCAGTACTACGGGCAGCAGTACCACCACCACTAGCACTACCACTACCGGTACCACCACCAGTACTACCACTACCACCACCACCAGTACCACCACCACCAGTACCACCACTACCAGTACTACCACCAGCAGTACTACCACCAACAGTACTACCACTACCAGTACCACCACCTCCAGTACTACCACTACTACCACTACCAGTACCACCACCACCACCAGTACTACCAGTAACACCACCACCAGTACTATCAGTACCACCACCACCACCAGTACTTCCAGTACTACCACCATCAATACTACCATTACTACCACTACTACAGCCACCAGTACTACCACTACTACAGCCACCAGTACTACCACTACCACCAGCACCAGTACTACCACTACCACGACCACCAGTACTACCAATACCAGTACCACTACCACCACCAGTACTACCCTCACCAGTACCACCACCACCAGTACTACCACTACCAGTACTACGGGCAGCAGTACCACCACCACTAGCACTACCACTACCGGTACCACCACCAGTACTACCACTACCAGTACCACCACCACCAGTACCACCACTACCAGTACTACCACCAGCAGTACTACCACCAACAGTACTACCACTACCAGTACCACCACCTCCAGTACTACCACTACTACAGCCACCAGTACTACCAGTACCACCACTACCAGTACTACCACTACCAGTACTACCACTACCAGTACTACCACTACTAGCAGTACCACAACCACCACCACTACTACCAGTACTACCACCATCAGTACTACCAGTACTAACACCACCAGAGTCGTGAGTAGAGTAGTGAGTAGAGTAGTGAGTAGAGTAGTGAGTAGAGTAGTGAGTAGAGTAGTGAGTAGTGAGTAGAGTAGTGAGTAGTGATTAGAGTAGTGAGTAGAGTAGTGAGTAGAGTAGTGAGTAGAGTAGTGCAGAGTAGTGCAGAATAGTGCAGAGTAGTGCAGAGTAGTGAGTAGAGTAGTGAGTAGAGTAGTGAGTAGAGTAGTGAGTGCAGATTAGTGAGTAGTGAGTGCAGAGTAGTGAGTAGAGTAGAGTAGTGAGTAGTGAGTAGTGAGTAGAGTAGTGAGTAGAGTAGTGAGTAGAGTAGTGAGTAGAGTAGTGAGTAGTGAGTAGAGTAGTGAGTAGTGAGTAGAGTAGTGAGTAGTGAGTAGAGTAGTGATTAGAGTAGTGATTAGAGTAGTGCAGAGTAGTGCAGAGTAGTGCAGAGTAGTGAGTAGAGTAGTGAGTAGAGTAGTGAGTAGTATGTAGAGTAGTGAGTAGTGAGTGCAGAGTAGTGAGTAGAGTAGTGAGTAGAGTAGTGAGTAGTGAGTGCAGAGTAGTGAGTAGAGTAGTGAGTAGAGTAGTGAGTAGAGTAGTGAGTAGAGTAGTGAGTAGTGAGTAGTGAGTAGTGAGTAGTGAGTAGTGAGTGCAGAGTAGTGAGTAGAGTAGTGAGTAGTGAGTGCAGAGTAGTGAGTAGAGTAGTGAGTAGAGTAGTGAGTAGTGAGTAGAGTAGTGAGTAGAGTAGTGAGTAGTAAGTAGAGTAGTGAGTGCAGAGTAGTGAGTAGAGTAGTGAGTAGTGAGTGCAGAGTAGTGAGTAGAGTAGTGAGTAGTGAGTGCAGAGTAGTGAGTGCAACATAGTGAGTGCAGAGTAGTGAGTAGTGAGTAGAGTAGTGAGTAGTGAGTAGAGTAGTGAGTAGTGAGTAGAGTAGTGAGTAGAGTAGTGAGTAGTGAGTAGAGTAGTGAGTAGTGAGTAGAGTAGTGAGGGCAGAGTAGTGAGGGCAGAGTAGTGAGGGCAGAGTAGTGAGGGCAGAGTAGTGAGTGGAGTAGTGAGTACAGTAGTGAGTAGAGTAGTGAGTGGAGTAGTGAGTAGAGTAGTGAGTAGAGTAGTGAGTAGTGAGTGCAGAGTAGTGAGTAGTGAGTAGAGTAGTGAGTAGTGAGTAGAGTAGTGAGTGCAGAGTAGTGAGTAGAGTAGTGAGTAGAGTAGTGAGTAGAGTAGTGAGTAGAGTAGTGAGGGCAGAGTAGTGAGGGCAGAGTAGTGAGGGCAAAGTAGTGAGTGCAGAGTAGTGAGTGCAGAGTAGTGAGTAGAGTAGTGCAGAGTAGTGAGTGCAGAGTAGTGAGTAGTGAGTGCAGAGTAGTGAGTAGAGTAGTGAGTAGTGAGTAGAGTAGTGAGTAGTGAGTAGAGTAGTGAGTAGTGAGTAGAGTAGTGAGTAGTGAGTGCAGAGTAGTGAGTAGTGAGTAGAGTGGTGAGTAGAGTAGTGGGTAGAGTAGTGAGTAGTGAGTAGTGAGTAGAGTAGTGAGTAGTGAGTAGAGTAGTGAGTAGAGTAGTGGGTAGAGTAGTGAGTAGTGAGTGCAGAGTAGTGAGTGCAGAGTAGTGAGTAGAGTAGTGAGTATAGTAGTGAGTAGAGTAGTGAGTAGAGTAGTGAGTAGAGTAGTGAGTAGTGAGTAGAGTAGTGAGTGCAGAGTAGTGAGTGCAGAGTAGTGAGTAGAGTAGTGAGTAGAGTAGTGAGTAGTGAGTAGGGTAGTGAGTGCAGAGTAGTGAGTAGTGAGTAGAGTAGTGAGTAGTGAGTAGAGTAGTGAGTAGAGTAGTGAGTGCAGCGTAGTGAGTAGAGTAGTGAGTAGAGTAGTGAGTAGAGTAGGGAGTAGTGAGTGCAGAGTAGTGAGTAGAGTAGTGAGTAGAGTAGTGAGTAGTGAGTAGAGTAGTGAGTGCAGAGTAGTGAGTAGAGTAGTGAGTAGTGAGTAGAGTAGTGAGTAGTGAGTAGTGAGTAGAGTAGTGAGTAGAGTAGTGAGTAGTGAGTAGAGTAGTGAGTAGTGAGTAGAGTAGTGAGTAGTGAGTAGAGTAGTGAGTAGAGTAGTGAGTAGTGAGTAGAGTAGTGAGTAGTGAGTAGAGTAGTGAGTAGTGTGCAGAGTAGTGAGTAGAGTAGTGAGTAGTGAGTAGAGTAGTGAGTAGTGAGTAGAGTAGTGAGTGCAGAGTAGTGAGTAGAGTAGTGAGTAGAGTAGTGAGTAGAGTAGTGAGTAGAGTAGTGAGTAAGGAGTAGAGTAGTGAGGGCAGAGTAGTGAGGGCAGAGTAGTGAGGGCAGAGTAGTGAGGGCAGAGTAGTGAGGGGAGTAGTGAGTAGAGTAGTGAGTGCAGAGTAGTGAGTAGTGAGTAGAGTAGTGAGTAGTGAGTGCAGAGTAGTGAGTAGTGAGTAGAGTAGTGAGTAGTGAGTGCAGAGTAGTGAGTAGAGTAGTGAGTAGAGTAGTGAGTAGTGAGTAGTGAGTAGAGTAGTGAGGGCAGAGTAGTGAGGGCAGAGTAGTGAGGGCAGAGTAGTGAGGGCAGAGTAGTGAGTGGAGTAGTGAGTAGAGTAGTGAGTGCAGAGTAGTGAGTAGTGAGTAAAATAGTGAGTAGTGAGTGCAGAGTAGTGAGTAGTGAGTAGAGTAGTGAGTAGTGAGTAGAGTAGTGAGTGCAGAGTAGTGAGTAGAGTAGTGAGTAGAGTAGTGAGTAGTGAGTAGAGTAGTGAGGGCAGAGTAGTGAGGGCAGAGTAGTGAGGGCAGAGTAGTGAGGGCAGAGTAGTGAGCAGAGTAGTGAGTAGAGTAGTGAGTAGTGAGTGCAGAGTAGTGAGTAGAGTAGTGAGTAGTGAGTTCAGAGTAGTGAGTAGAGTAGTGAGTAGTGAGTAGAGTAGTGAGTAGTGAGTAGAGTAGTGAGTAGTGAGTGCAGAGTAGTGAGTAGTGAGTAGAGTAGTGAGTAGAGTAGTGGGTAGAGTAGTGAGTAGTGAATGCAGAGTAGTGAGTAGTGAGTAGAGTAGTGAGTAGAGTAGTGAGTAGAGTAGTGGGTAGAGTAGTGAGTAGTGAGTAGAGTAGTGAGTAGAGTAGTGAGTAGAGTAGTGAGTAGAGTAGTGAGTGCAGAGTAGTGAGTGCAGAGTAGTGAGTAGAGTAGTGAGTAGAGTAGTGAGTAGTGAGTAGAGTAGTGAGTGCAGAGTAGTGAGTAGTGAGTAGAGTAGTGAGTAGATTCGTGAGTAGAGTAGTGAGTGCAGAGTAGTGAGTAGAGTCGTGAGTAGTGAGTAGAGTAGTGAGTAGTGAGTAGAGTAGTGAGTGCAGAGTAGTGAGTAGAGTAGTGAGTAGTGAGTAGAGTAGTGAGTGCGGAGTAGTGAGTAGAGTAGTGAGTAGTGAGTAGAGTAGTGAGTAGAGTAGTGAGTAGAGTAGTGAGCAGAGTAGTGAGTAGTGAGTAGAGTAGTGAGTAGAGTAGTGAGTAGTGAGTAGAGTAGTGAGTAGAGTAGTGAGTAGAGTAGTGAGTAGTGAGTAGAGTAGTGAGTAGTGAGTAGAGTAGTGAGTGCAGAGTAGTGAGTAGAGTAGTGAGTAGTGAGTAGAGTAGTGAGTAGAGTAGTGAGTAGTGCGTAGAGTAGTGAGTAGAGTAGTGAGTAGAGTAGTGAGTAGAGTAGTGAGTAGAGTAGTGAGTAGAGTAGTGAGGGCAGAGTAGTGAGGGCAGAGTAGTGAGGGCAGAGTAGTGAGGGCAGAGTAGTGAGGGCAGAGTAGTGAGTAGAGTAGTGAGTAGAGTAGTGAGTAGAGTAGTGAGTGCAGAGTAGTGAGTAGTGAGTAGAGTAGTGAGTAGAGTAGTGAGTAGAGTAGTGAGTAGAGTAGTGAGTAGTGAGTGCAGAGTAGTGAGTAGAGTAGTGAGTAGAGTAGTGAGTAGTGAGTAGAGTAGTGAGTAGTGAGTAGAGTAGTGAGTGCAGAGTAGTGAGTAGAGTAGTGAGTAGTGAGTAGAGTAGTGAGTAGTCAGTAGAGTAGTGAGTAGAGTAGTGAGTAGTGAGTAGAGTAGTGAGTAGTGAGTAGAGTAGAGTAGTGAGTAGTGAGTAGAGTAGTGAGTAGTGAGTAGTGAGTAGAGTAGTGAGTAGAGTAGTGAGTAGAGTAGTGAGTAGAGTAGTGAGTAGAGTAGTGAGTAGTGAGTAGAGTAGTGAGGGCAGAGTAGTGAGGGCAGAGTAGTGAGGGCAGAGTAGTGAGGGCAGAGTAGTGAGGGCAGAGTAGTGAGTGCAGAGTAGTGAGTAGTGAGTAGAGTAGTGAGTAGAGTAGTGAGTAGAGTAGTGAGTAGTGTAGTGAGTAGTGTAGTGAGTAGAGTAGTGAGTAGAGTAGTGAGTAGAGTAGTGAGTAGTGAGTAGAGTAGTGAGTAGAGTAGTGAGTGCAGAGTAGTGAGTAGAGTAGTGAGTAGTGAGTAGAGTAGTGAGTAGTGAGTAGAGTAGTGAGTAGAGTAGTGAGTAGAGTAGTGAGTAGTGAGTAGAGTAGTGAGTAGTGAGTGCAGAGTAGTGAGTAGAGTAGTGAGTAGAGTAGCGAGTAGAGTAGTGAGTAGAGTAGTGAGTAGAGTAGTGAGTAGAGTAGCGAGTAGAGTAGTGAGTAGAGTAGTGAGTGCAGAGTAGTGAGTAGAGTAGTGAGTAGTGAGTGCAGAGTAGTGAGTAGAGTAGTGAGTAGTGAGTAGAGTAGTGCGTAGAGTAGTGAGTAGTGAGTAGAGTAGTGAGTAGTGAGTAGAGTAGTGAGTAGTGAGTGCAGAGTAGTGAGTAGTGAGTAGAGTAGTGAGTAGAGTAGTGAGTAGAGTAGTGGGTAGAGTAGTGAGTAGAGTAGTGGGTAGAGTAGTGAGTAGTGAGTGCAGAGTAGTGAGTAGAGTAGTGAGTAGAGTAGTGAGTAGAGTAGTGAGTAGAGTAGTGAGTGCAGAGTAGTGAGTAGAGTAGTGAGTAGTGAGTGCAGAGTAGTGAGTAGTGAGTAGAGTAGTGAGTAGAGTAGGGGGTAGAGTAGTGAGTAGAGTAGTGAGTAGTGAGTGCAGAGTAGTGAGTAGAGTAGTGCGTAGAGTAGTGAGTAGAGTAGCGAGTAGAGTAGTGAGTAGAGTAGTGAGTGCAGAGTAGTGAGTAGAGTAGTGAGTAGTGAGTGCAGAGTAGTGAGTAGAGTAGTGAGTAGAGTAGTGAGTAGTGAGTAGAGTAGTGAGTAGAGTAGTGAGTAGTGAGTAGAGTAGTGAGTAGTGAGTGCAGAGTAGTGAGTAGTGAGTAGAGTAGTGAGTAGAGTAGTGGGTAGAGTAGTGAGTAGTGAGTGCAGAGTAGTGAGTAGAGTAGTGAGTAGAGTAGTGAGTAGAGTAGCGAGTAGAGTAGCGAATAGAGTAGCGAGTAGAGTAGAGTAGTGAGTGCAGAGTAGTGAGTAGAGTAGTGAGTAGTGAGTAGAGTAGTGAGTAGTGAGTAGAGTAGTGAGTAGAGTAGTGAGGGCAGAGTAGTGAGTGCAGAGTAGTGAGTAGAGTAGTCAGTAGTGAGTAGAGTAGTGAGTAGTGAGTAGAGTAGTGAGTAGAGTAGTGAGTAGAGTAGTGAGTGCAGATTAGTGAGTAGTGAGTGCAGAGTAGTGAGTAGGGAGTAGTGAGTAGTGAGTAGAGTAGTGAGTAGAGTAGTGTGTGCAGAGTAGTGAGTAGAGTAGTGAGTAGAGTAGTGAGTAGAGTAGTGAGTGCAGATTAGTGAGTAGTGAGTGCAGTGTAGTGAGTAGGGAGTAGTGAGTAGTGAGTAGAGTAGTGAGTATTGAGTGCAGAGTAGTGAGTAGTGAGTAGAGTAGTGAGTAGTGAGTGCAGAGTAGTGAGTGCAGAGTAGTGAGTGCAGAGTAGTGAGTGCAGAGTAGTGAGTAGCGAGTAGAGTAGTGAGTAGTGAGTAGAGTAGTGAGTAGTGAGTAGAGTAGTGAGTAGTGAGTAGAGTAGTGAGTAGAGTAGTGAGTAGTGAGTAGAGTAGTGAGTAGTGAGTAGTGAGTAGAGTAGTGAGTAGTGAGTAGAGTAGTGAGGGCAGAGTAGTGAGGGCAGAGTAGTGAGGGCAGATTAGTGAGTGGAGTAGTGAGTAGAGTAGTGAGTGCAGAGTAGTGAGTAGAGTAGTGAGTGCAGAGTAGTGAGTAGTGAGTAGAGTAGTGAGTAGTGAGTAGAGTAGTGAGTGCAGAGTAGTGAGTAGAGTAGTGAGTAGAGTAGTGAGTAGAGTAGTGAGTAGTGAGTAGAGTAGTGAGGGCAGAGTAGTGAGGGCAGAGTAGTGAGGGCAGAGTAGTGAGGGCAGAGTAGTGAGGGCAGAGTAGTGAGTAGTGAGTGCAGAGTAGTGAGTAGAGTAGTGCAGAGTAGTGAGTGCAGAGTAGTGAGTAGTGAGGGCAGAGTAGTGAGTAGAGTAGTGAGTAGTGAGTAGAGTAGTGAGTAGTGAGTAGAGTAGTGAGTAGAGTAGTGAGTAGTGAGTGCAGAGTAGCGAGTAGTGAGTAGAGTAGTGGGTAGAGTAGTGAGTAGTGAGTGCAGAGTAGTGAGTAGTGAGTAGAGTAGTGAGTAGTGAGTAGAGTAGTGAGTAGAGTAGTGGGTAGAGTAGTGAGTAGTGAGTGCAGAGTAGTGAGTGCAGAGTAGTGAGTAGAGTAGTGAGTAGAGTAGTGAGTAGAGTAGTGAGTAGAGTAGTGAGTAGAGTAGTGAGTAGTGAGTAGAGTAGTGAGTGCAGAGTAGTGAGTGCAGAGTAGTGAGTAGAGTAGTAAGTAGAGTAGTGAGTGCAGAGTAGTGAGTAGTGAGTAGAGTAGTGAGTAGTGAGTAGAGTAGTGAGTAGAGTAGTGAGTGCAGAGTAGTGAGTAGAGTAGTGAGTAGAGTAGTGAGTAGAGTAGTGAGTAGTGAGTGCAGAGTAGTGAGTAGAGTAGTGAGTAGAGTAGTGAGTAGTGAGTAGAGTAGTGAGTAGTGAGTAGAGTAGTGAGTGCAGAGTAGTGAGTAGAGTAGTGAGTAGTGAGTAGAGTAGTGAGTAGTGAGTAGTGAGTAGAGTAGTGAGTAGAGTAGTGAGTAGTGAGCAGAGTAGTGAGTAGTGAGTAGAGTAGTGAGTAGTGAGTAGAGTAGTGAGTAGTGAGTAGAGTAGTGAGTAGAGTAGTGAGTAGTGTGCAGAGTAGTGAGTAGAGTAGTGAGTAGTGAGTAGAGTAGTGAGTGCAGAGTACTGAGTAGAGTAGTGAGTAGAGTAGTGAGTAGAGTAGTGAGTAGAGTAGTGAGTAGTGAGTAGAGTAGTGAGGGCAGAGTAGTGAGGGCAGAGTAGTGAGGGCAGCGTAGTGAGGGCAGAGTAGTGAGGGCAGAGTAGTGAGGGGAGTAGTGAGTAGAGTAGTGAGTGCAGAGTAGTGAGGGCAGAGTAGTGAGGGCAGAGTAGTGAGGGCAGAGTAGTAAGGGCAGAGTAGTGAGTGGGATAGTGAGTAGAGTAGTGAGTGCAGAGTAGTGAGTAGTGAGTAGAGTAGTGAGTAGAGTAGTGAGTAGTGAGTAGAGTAGTGAGTAGTGAGTAGAGTAGTGAGTAGTGAGTAGAGTAGTGAGTGCAGAGTAGTGAGTAGAGTAGTGAGTAGAGTAGTGAGTAGAGTAGTGAGTAGTGAGTAGTGAGTAGAGTAGTGAGGGCAGAGTAGTGAGGGCAGAGTAGTGAGGGCAGAGTAGTGAGGGCAGAGTAGTGAGTGGAGTAGTGAGTAGAGTAGTGAGTGCAGAGTAGTGAGTAGAGTAGTGAGTAGTGAGTGCAGAGTAGTGAGTAGAGTAGTGAGTAGTGAGTAGAGTAGTGAGTGCAGAGTAGTGAGTAGAGTAGTGAGTAGAGTAGTGAGTAGTGAGTAGTGAGTAGAGTAGTGAGGGCAGAGTAGTGAGGGCAGAGTAGTGAGGGCAGAGTAGTGAGGGCAGAGTAGTGAGGGCAGAGTAGTGAGTGGAGTAGTGAGTAGAGTAGTGAGTAGTGAGTGCAGAGTAGTGAGTAGAGTAGTGAGTAGTGAGTGCAGAGTAGTGAGTAGAGTAGTGAGTAGTGAGTAGAGTAGTGAGTAGTGAGTAGTGAGTAGAGTAGTGAGTAGTGAGTAGAGTAGTAAGTAGTGAGTAGAGTAGTGAGTAGTGAGTGCAGAGTAGTGAGTAGTGAGTAGAGTAGTGAGTAGAGTAGTGGGTAGAGTAGTGAGTAGTGAGTGCAGAGTAGTGAGTAGTGAGTAGAGTAGTGAGTAGTGAGTAGAGTAGTGAGTAGAGTAGTGGGTAGAGTAGTGAGTAGTGAGTGTAGAGTAGTGAGTAGAGTAGTGAGTAGAGTAGTGAGTAGAGTAGTGAGTAGAGTAGTGAGTAGTGAGTAGAGTAGTGAGTGCAGAGTAGTGAGTGCAGAGTAGTGAGTAGAGTAGTGAGTAGTGAGTAGAGTAGTGAGTGCAGAGTAGTGAGTAGTGAGTAGAGTAGTGAGTAGAGTAGTGTATAGTGAGTGCAGAGTAGTGAGTAGAGTAGTGAGTAGAGTAGTGAGTAGTGAGTAGAGTAGTGAGTAGTGAGTAGAGTAGTGAGTGCAGAGTAGTGAGTAGAGTAGTGAGTAGTGAGTAGAGTAGTGAGTAGAGTAGTGAGTAGTGAGTAGAGTAGTGAGTAGTAGAGTAGTGAGTAGTGAGTAGAGTAGTGAGTAGAGTAGTGAGTAGAGTATTGAGTAGTGAGTAGAGTAGTGAGTAGAGTAGTGAGTAGTGAGTAGAGTAGTGAGTAGAGTAGTGAGTAGAGTAGTGAGTAGAGTAGTGAGTAGTGAGTAGAGTAGTGAGGGCAGAGTAGTGAGGGCAGAGTAGTGAGGGCAGAGTAGTGAGGGCAGAGTAGAGAGTAGAGTAGTGAGTAGAGTAGTGAGTAGTGGGTAGAGTAGTGAGTGCAGAGTAGTGGGTAGTGAGTAGAGTAGTGAGTAGAGTAGTGAGTAGAGTAGTGAGTAGAGTAGTGAGTAGTGAGTGCAGAGTAGTGAGTAGAGTAGTGAGTAGAGTAGTGAGTAGTGAGTAGAGTAGTGAGTAGTGAGTAGAGTAGTGAGTGCAGAGTAGTGAGTAGAGTAGTGAGTAGTGAGTAGAGTAGTGAGTAGAGTAGTGAGTAGTGAGTAGAGTAGTGAGTAGTGAGTAGAGTAGTGAGTAGTGAGTAGAGTAGTGAGTAGAGTAGTGAGTAGAGTAGTGAGTAGAGTAGTGAGTAGTGAGTAGAGTAGTGAGTAGAGTAGTGAGTAGTGAGTAGAGTAGTGAGTAGAGTAGTGAGTAGTGAGTAGTGAGTAGTGAGTAGAGTAGTGAGTAGAGTAGTGAGTAGAGTAGTTAGTACTGAGGGCAGAGTAGTGAGGGCAGAGTAGTTAGGGCAGAGTAGTTAGGGCAGAGTAGTGAGGGCAGAGTAGTGAGGGCAGAGTAGTGAGTAGTGAGTAGAGTAGTGAGTAGAGTAGTGAGTAAAGTAGTGAGTAGAGTAGTGGGTGGTGTAGTGAGTAGTGTAGTGAGTAGAGTAGTGAGTGCAGAGTAGTGAGTAGAGTAGTGAGTAGAGTAGTGAGTAGTGAGTAGTGAGTAGAGTAGTGAGGGCAGAGTAGTGAGGGCAGAGTAGTGAGGGCAGAGTAGTGAGGGCAGAGTAGTGAGGGCAGAGTAGTGAGTGGAGTAGTGAGTAGAGTAGTGAGTAGTGAGTGCAGAGTAGTGAGTAGAGTAGTGAGTAGTGAGTGCAGAGTAGTGAGTAGAGTAGTGAGTAGTGAGTAGAGTAGTGAGTAGTGAGTAGTGAGTAGAGTAGTGAGTAGTGAGTAGAGTAGTAAGTAGTGAGTAGAGTAGTGAGTAGTGAGTGCAGAGTAGTGAGTAGTGAGTAGAGTAGTGAGTAGAGTAGTGGGTAGAGTAGTGAGTAGTGAGTGCAGAGTAGTGAGTAGTGAGTAGAGTAGTGAGTAGTGAGTAGAGTAGTGAGTAGAGTAGTGGGTAGAGTAGTGAGTAGTGAGTGTAGAGTAGTGAGTAGAGTAGTGAGTAGAGTAGTGAGTAGAGTAGTGAGTAGAGTAGTGAGTAGTGAGTAGAGTAGTGAGTGCAGAGTAGTGAGTGCAGAGTAGTGAGTAGAGTAGTGAGTAGTGAGTAGAGTAGTGAGTGCAGAGTAGTGAGTAGTGAGTAGAGTAGTGAGTAGAGTAGTGAGTAGAGTAGTGTATAGTGAGTGCAGAGTAGTGAGTAGAGTAGTGAGTAGTGAGTAGAGTAGTGAGTGCAGAGTAGTGAGTAGTGAGTAGAGTAGTGAGTGCAGAGTAGTGAGTAGAGTAGTGAGTAGTGAGTAGAGTAGTGAGTAGAGTAGTGAGTAGTGAGTAGAGTAGTGAGTAGTAGAGTAGTGAGTAGTGAGTAGAGTAGTGAGTAGAGTAGTGAGTAGAGTATTGAGTAGTGAGTAGAGTAGTGAGTAGAGTAGTGAGTAGTGAGTAGAGTAGTGAGTAGAGTAGTGAGTAGAGTAGTGAGTAGAGTAGTGAGTAGTGAGTAGAGTAGTGAGGGCAGAGTAGTGAGGGCAGAGTAGTGAGGGCAGAGTAGTGAGGGCAGAGTAGAGAGTAGAGTAGTGAGTAGAGTAGTGAGTAGTGGGTAGAGTAGTGAGTGCAGAGTAGTGGGTAGTGAGTAGAGTAGTGAGTAGAGTAGTGAGTAGAGTAGTGAGTAGAGTAGTGAGTAGTGAGTGCAGAGTAGTGAGTAGAGTAGTGAGTAGAGTAGTGAGTAGTGAGTAGAGTAGTGAGTAGTGAGTAGAGTAGTGAGTGCAGAGTAGTGAGTAGAGTAGTGAGTAGTGAGTAGAGTAGTGAGTAGAGTAGTGAGTAGTGAGTAGAGTAGTGAGTAGTGAGTAGAGTAGTGAGTAGTGAGTAGAGTAGTGAGTAGAGTAGTGAGTAGAGTAGTGAGTAGAGTAGTGAGTAGTGAGTAGAGTAGTGAGTAGAGTAGTGAGTAGTGAGTAGTGAGTAGTGAGTAGAGTAGTGAGTAGAGTAGTGAGTAGAGTAGTTAGTAGTGAGGGCAGAGTAGTGAGGGCAGAGTAGTTAGGGCAGAGTAGTGAGGGCAGAGTAGTGAGGGCAGAGTAGTGAGTGCAGAGTAGTGAGTAGTGAGTAGAGTAGTGAGTAGAGTAGTGAGTAGAGTAGTGAGTAGAGTAGTGGGTGGTGTAGTGAGTAGTGTAGTGAGTAGAGTAGTGAGTAGAGTAGTGAGTAGAGTAGTGAGTAGTGAGTAGAGTAGTGAGTAGTGAGTAGAGTAGTGAGTGCAGAGTAGTGAGTAGAGTAGTGAGTAGTGAGTAGAGTAGTGAGTAGTGAGTAGAGTAGTGAGTAGAGTAGTGAGTAGAGTAGTGAGTAGTGAGTAGAGTAGTGAGTAGTGAGTGCAGAGTAGTGAGTAGAGTAGTGAGTAGAGTAGTGAGTAGAGTAGTGAGTAGAGTAGTGAGTAGAGTAGTGAGTGCAGAGTAGTGAGAAGAGTAGTGAGTAGTGAGTGCAGAGTAGTGAGTAGAGTAGTGAGTAGTGAGTAGAGTAGTGAGTAGAGTAGTGAGTAGTGAGTAGAGTAGTGAGTAGTGAGTAGAGTAGTGAGTAGTGAGTGCAGAGTAGTGAGTAGTGAGTAGAGTAGTGAGTAGAGTAGTGAGTAGAGTAGTGGGTAGTGTAGTGAGTAGAGTAGTGGGTAGAGTAGTGGGTAGTGAGTGCAGAGTAGTGAGTAGAGTAGTGAGTAGAGTAGTGAGTAGAGTAGTGAGTAGAGTAGTGGGTGGTGTAGTGAGTAGTGTAGTGAGTAGAGTAGTGAGTAGAGTAGTGAGTAGAGTAGTGAGTAGTGAGTAGAGTAGTGAGTAGTGAGTAGAGTAGTGAGTGCAGAGTAGTGAGTAGAGTAGTGAGTAGTGAGTAGAGTAGTGAGTAGTGAGTAGAGTAGTGAGTAGAGTAGTGAGTAGAGTAGTGAGTAGTGAGTAGAGTAGTGAGTAGTGAGTGCAGAGTAGTGAGTAGAGTAGTGAGTAGAGTAGTGAGTAGAGTAGTGAGTAGAGTAGTGAGTAGAGTAGTGAGTGCAGAGTAGTGAGTAGAGTAGTGAGTAGTGAGTGCAGAGTAGTGAGTAGAGTAGTGAGTAGTGAGTAGAGTAGTGAGTAGAGTAGTGAGTAGTGAGTAGAGTAGTGAGTAGTGAGTAGAGTAGTGAGTAGTGAGTGCAGAGTAGTGAGTAGTGAGTAGAGTAGTGAGTAGAGTAGTGAGTAGAGTAGTGGGTAGTGTAGTGAGTAGAGTAGTGGGTAGAGTAGTGGGTAGTGAGTGCAGAGTAGTGAGTAGAGTAGTGAGTAGAGTAGTGAGTAGAGTAGTGAGTAGAGTAGTGAGTAGTGAGTGCAGAGTAGTGAGTAGAGTAGTGAGTAGTGAGTGCAGAGTAGTGAGTAGTGAGTAGAGTAGTGAGTAGAGTAGTGGGTAGAGTAGTGAGTAGGGTAGTGAGTAGTGAGTGCAGAGTAGTGAGTAGAGTAGTGAGTAGAGTAGTGAGTAGAGTAGTGAGTAGAGTAGCGAGTAGAGTAGTGAGTAGAGTAGTGAGTGCAGAGTAGTGAGTAGAGTAGTGAGTAGTGAGTGCAGAGTAGTGAGTAGAGTAGTGAGTAGAGTAGTGAGTAGTGAGTAGAGTAGTGAGTAGAGTAGTGAGTAGTGAGTAGAGTAGTGAGTAGTGAGTGCAGAGTAGTGAGTAGTGAGTAGAGTAGTGAGTAGAGTAGTGGGTAGAGTAGTGAGTAGTGAGTGCAGAGTAGTGAGTAGAGTAGTGAGTAGAGTAGTGAGTAGAGTAGTGAGTAGAGTAGCGAGTAGAGTAGTGAGTAGAGTAGTGAGTGCAGAGTAGTGAGTAGAGTAGTGAGTAGTGAGTAGAGTAGTGAGTAGAGTAGTGAGTAGTGAGGTGAGGGCAGAGTAGTGAGTGCAGAGTAGTGAGTAGAGTAGTGAGTAGTGAGTGCAGAGTAGTGAGTAGAGTAGTGAGTAGAGTAGTGAGTAGTGAGTAGAGTAGTGAGTAGTGAGTAGAGTAGTGAGTGCAGAGTAGTGAGTAGAGTAGTGAGTAGTGAGTAGAGTAGTGAGTAGAGTAGTGAGTAGAGTAGTGAGTAGTGAGTAGAGTAGTGAGTAGTGAGTAGAGTAGTGAGTAGTGAGTAGAGTAGTGAGTAGTGAGTGCAGAGTAGTGAGTAGAGTAGTGAGTAGAGTAGTGAGTAGAGTAGTGAGTAGAGTAGTGAGTAGAGTAGTGAGTGCAGAGTAGTGAGTAGAGTAGTGAGTAGTGAGTGCAGAGTAGTGAGTAGAGTAGTGAGTAGTGAGTAGAGTAGTGAGTAGAGTAGTGAGTAGTGAGTAGAGTAGTGAGTAGTGAGTAGAGTAGTGAGTAGTGAGTGCAGAGTAGTGAGTAGTGAGTAGAGTAGTGAGTAGAGTAGTGAGTAGAGTAGTGGGTAGTGTAGTGAGTAGAGTAGTGGGTAGAGTAGTGGGTAGTGAGTGCAGAGTAGTGAGTAGAGTAGTGAGTAGAGTAGTGAGTAGAGTAGTGAGTAGAGTAGTGGGTGGTGTAGTGAGTAGTGTAGTGAGTAGAGTAGTGAGTAGAGTAGTGAGTAGAGTAGTGAGTAGTGAGTAGAGTAGTGAGTAGTGAGTAGAGTAGTGAGTGCAGAGTAGTGAGTAGAGTAGTGAGTAGTGAGTAGAGTAGTGAGTAGTGAGTAGAGTAGTGAGTAGAGTAGTGAGTAGAGTAGTGAGTAGTGAGTAGAGTAGTGAGTAGTGAGTGCAGAGTAGTGAGTAGAGTAGTGAGTAGAGTAGTGAGTAGAGTAGTGAGTAGAGTAGTGAGTAGAGTAGTGAGTGCAGAGTAGTGAGTAGAGTAGTGAGTAGTGAGTGCAGAGTAGTGAGTAGAGTAGTGAGTAGTGAGTAGAGTAGTGAGTAGAGTAGTGAGTAGTGAGTAGAGTAGTGAGTAGTGAGTAGAGTAGTGAGTAGTGAGTGCAGAGTAGTGAGTAGTGAGTAGAGTAGTGAGTAGAGTAGTGAGTAGAGTAGTGGGTAGTGTAGTGAGTAGAGTAGTGGGTAGAGTAGTGGGTAGTGAGTGCAGAGTAGTGAGTAGAGTAGTGAGTAGAGTAGTGAGTAGAGTAGTGAGTAGAGTAGTGAGTAGTGAGTGCAGAGTAGTGAGTAGAGTAGTGAGTAGTGAGTGCAGAGTAGTGAGTAGTGAGTAGAGTAGTGAGTAGAGTAGTGGGTAGAGTAGTGAGTAGGGTAGTGAGTAGTGAGTGCAGAGTAGTGAGTAGAGTAGTGAGTAGAGTAGTGAGTAGAGTAGTGAGTAGAGTAGCGAGTAGAGTAGTGAGTAGAGTAGTGAGTGCAGAGTAGTGAGTAGAGTAGTGAGTAGTGAGTGCAGAGTAGTGAGTAGAGTAGTGAGTAGAGTAGTGAGTAGTGAGTAGAGTAGTGAGTAGAGTAGTGAGTAGTGAGTAGAGTAGTGAGTGCAGAGTAGTGAGTAGTGAGTAGAGTAGTGAGTAGAGTAGTGGGTAGAGTAGTGAGTAGTGAGTGCAGAGTAGTGAGTAGAGTAGTGAGTAGAGTAGTGAGTAGAGTAGTGAGTAGAGTAGCGAGTAGAGTAGTGAGTAGAGTAGTGAGTGCAGAGTAGTGAGTAGAGTAGTGAGTAGTGAGTAGAGTAGTGAGTAGAGTAGTGAGTAGTGAGGTGAGGGCAGAGTAGTGAGTGCAGAGTAGTGAGTAGAGTAGTGAGTAGTGAGTGCAGAGTAGTGAGTAGAGTAGTGAGTAGAGTAGTGAGTAGTGAGTAGAGTAGTGAGTAGTGAGTAGAGTAGTGAGTGCAGAGTAGTGAGTAGAGTAGTGAGTAGTGAGTAGAGTAGTGAGTAGAGTAGTGAGTAGAGTAGTGAGTAGTGAGTAGAGTAGTGAGTAGTGAGTAGAGTAGTGAGTAGAGTAGTGAGTAGAGTAGTGAGTAGAGTAGTGAGTAGTGAGTAGAATAGTGAGTAGTGAGTAGTGAGTAGTGAGTAGAGTAGTGAGTAGAGTAGTGAGTAGAGTAGTGAGTAGTGAGGGCAGAGTAGTGAGGGCAGAGTAGTGAGGGCAGAGTAGTGAGGGCAGAGTAGTGAGGGCAGAGTAGTTAGGGCAGAGTAGTGAGGGCAGAGTAGTGAGGGCAGAGTAGTGAGTGCAGAGTAGTGAGTAGTGAGTAGAGTAGTGAGTAGAGTAGTGAGTAGAGTAGTGAGTAGAGTAGTGAGTGGTGTAGTGAGTAGTGTAGTGAGTAGAGTAGTGAGTAGAGTAGTGAGTAGAGTAGTGAGTAGTGAGTAGAGTAGTGAGTAGTGAGTAGAGTAGTGAGTGCAGAGTAGTGAGTAGAGTAGTGAGTAGTGAGTAGAGTAGTGAGTAGTGAGTAGAGTAGTGAGTAGAGTAGTGAGTAGAGTAGTGAGTAGTGAGTAGAGTAGTGAGTAGTGAGTGCAGAGTAGTGAGTAGAGTAGTGAGTAGAGTAGTGAGTAGAGTAGTGAGTAGAGTAGTGAGTAGAGTAGTGAGTGCAGAGTAGTGAGTAGAGTAGTGAGTAGTGAGTGCAGAGTAGTGAGTAGAGTAGTGAGTAGTGAGTAGAGTAGTGAGTAGAGTAGTGAGTAGTGAGTAGAGTAGTGAGTAGTGAGTAGAGTAGTGAGTAGTGAGTGCAGAGTAGTGAGTAGTGAGTAGAGTAGTGAGTAGAGTAGTGAGTAGAGTAGTGGGTAGAGTAGTGAGTAGAGTAGTGGGTAGAGTAGTGGGTAGTGAGTGCAGAGTAGTGAGTAGAGTAGTGAGTAGAGTAGTGAGTAGAGTAGTGAGTAGAGTAGTGAGTAGAGTAGTGAGTAGTGAGTGCAGAGTAGTGAGTAGAGTAGTGAGTAGTGAGTGCAGAGTAGTGAGTAGTGAGTAGAGTAGTGAGTAGAGTAGTGGGTAGAGTAGTGAGTAGAGTAGTGAGTAGTGAGTGCAGAGTAGTGAGTAGAGTAGTGAGTAGAGTAGTGAGTAGAGTAGTGAGTAGAGTAGCGAGTAAAGTAGTGAGTAGAGTAGTGAGTGCAGAGTAGTGAGTAGAGTAGTGAGTAGTGAGTGCAGAGTAGTGAGTTGAGTAGTGAGTAGAGTAGTGAGTAGTGAGTAGAGTAGTGAGTAGAGTAGTGAGTAGTGAGTAGAGTAGTGAGTAGTGAGTGCAGAGTAGTGAGTAGTGAGTAGAGTAGTGAGTAGAGTAGTGGGTAGAGTAGTGAGTAGTGAGTGCAGAGTAGTGAGTAGAGTAGTGAGTAGAGTAGTGAGTAGAGTAGTGAGTAGAGTAGTGAGTAGAGTAGCGAGTAGAGTAGTGAGTAGAGTAGTGAGTAGAGTAGTGAATGCAGAGTAGTGAGTAGAGTAGTGAGTAGTGAGTAGAGTAGTGAGCAGAGTAGTGAGTAGTGAGGTGAGGGCAGAGTAGTGAGTGCAGAGTAGTGAGTAGAGTAGTGAGTAGTGAGTAGAGTAGTGAGTAGTGAGTAGAGTAGTGAGTAGAGTAGTGAGTAGAGTAGTGAGTGCAGATTAGTGAGTAGTGAGTGCAGAGTAGTGAGTAGGGAGTAGTGAGTAGTGAGTAGAGTAGTGAGTAGTGAGTAGAGTAGTGAGTAGAGTAGTGAGTAGAGTAGTGAGTGCAGAGTAGTGAGTAGAGTAGTGAGTAGAGTAGTGAGTAGAGTAGTGAGTAGTGAGTAGTGAGTAAAGTAGTGAGTAGTGAGTAGTGAGTAGAGTAGTGAGTGCAGATTAGTGAGTAGTGAGTGCAGAGTAGTGAGTAGGGAGTAGGGAGTAGTGAGTAGAGTAGTGAGTTTTGAGTGCAGAGTAGTGAGTAGTGAGTAGAGTAGTGAGTAGTGAGTAGAGTAGTGAGTAGAGTAGTGCAGAGTAGTGAGTAGAGTAGTGAGTAGAGTAGTGAGTAGAGTAGTGAGTAGTGAGTAGAGTAGTGAGTAGAGTAGTGAGTAGTGAGGGCAGAGTAGTGAGGGCAGAGTAGTGAGTGCAAAGTAGTGAGTAGAGTAGTGAGTAGTGAGTAGAGTAGTGAGTAGTGAGTAGTGAGTAGTGAGTAGTGAGTAGTGAGTAGTGAGTAGAGTAGTGAGTAGAGTAGTGAGTGCAGAGTAGTGACTAGTGATTGCAGAGTAGTGAGTAGTGAGTAGGGAGTAGTGAGTAGAGTAGTGAGTAGAGTAGTGAGTAGAGTAGTGAGTAGTGAGGGCAGAGTAGTGAGGGCAGAGTAGTGAGGGCAGAGTAGTTAGGGCAGAGTAGTGAGGGCAGAGTAGTGAGGGCAGAGTAGTGAGTGCAGAGTAGTGAGTAGTGAGTAGAGTAGTGAGTAGAGTAGTGAGTAGAGTAGTGAGTAGAGTAGTGAGTGGTGTAGTGAGTAGTGTAGTGAGTAGAGTAGTGAGTAGAGTAGTGAGTAGAGTAGTGAGTAGTGAGTAGAGTAGTGAGTAGTGAGTAGAGTAGTGAGTGCAGAGTAGTGAGTAGAGTAGTGAGTAGTGAGTAGAGTAGTGAGTAGTGAGTAGAGTAGTGAGTAGAGTAGTGAGTAGAGTAGTGAGTAGTGAGTAGAGTAGTGAGTAGTGAGTGCAGAGTAGTGAGTAGAGTAGTGAGTAGAGTAGTGAGTAGAGTAGTGAGTAGAGTAGTGAGTAGAGTAGTGAGTGCAGAGTAGTGAGTAGAGTAGTGAGTAGTGAGTGCAGAGTAGTGAGTAGAGTAGTGAGTAGTGAGTAGAGTAGTGAGTAGAGTAGTGAGTAGTGAGTAGAGTAGTGAGTAGTGAGTAGAGTAGTGAGTAGTGAGTGCAGAGTAGTGAGTAGTGAGTAGAGTAGTGAGTAGAGTAGTGAGTAGAGTAGTGGGTAGAGTGGTGAGTAGAGTAGTGGGTAGAGTAGTGGGTAGTGAGTGCAGAGTAGTGAGTAGAGTAGTGAGTAGAGTAGTGAGTAGAGTAGTGAGTAGAGTAGTGAGTAGTGAGTGCAGAGTAGTGAGTAGAGTAGTGAGTAGTGAGTGCAGAGTAGTGAGTAGTGAGTAGAGTAGTGAGTAGAGTAGTGGGTAGAGTAGTGAGTAGAGTAGTGAGTAGTGAGTGCAGAGTAGTGAGTAGAGTAGTGAGTAGAGTAGTGAGTAGAGTAGTGAGTAGAGTAGCGAGTAGAGTAGTGAGTAGAGTAGTGAGTGCAGAGTAGTGAGTAGAGTAGTGAGTAGTGAGTGCAGAGTAGTGAGTAGAGTAGTGAGTAGAGTAGTGAGTAGTGAGTAGAGTAGTGAGTAGAGTAGTGAGTAGTGAGTAGAGTAGTGAGTAGTGAGTGCAGAGTAGTGAGTAGTGAGTAGAGTAGTGAGTAGAGTAGTGGGTAGAGTAGTGAGTAGTGAGTGCAGAGTAGTGAGTAGAGTAGTGAGTAGAGTAGTGAGTAGAGTAGTGAGTAGAGTAGCGAGTAGAGTAGTGAGTAGAGTAGTGAGTAGAGTAGTGAGTGCAGAGTAGTGAGTAGAGTAGTGAGTAGTGAGTAGAGTAGTGAGTAGAGTAGTGAGTAGTGAGGTGAGGGCAGAGTAGTGAGTGCAGAGTAGTGAGTAGAGTAGTGAGTAGTGAGTAGAGTAGTGAGTAGTGAGTAGAGTAGTGAGTAGAGTAGTGAGTAGAGTAGTGAGTGCAGATTAGTGAGTAGTGAGTGCAGAGTAGTGAGTAGGGAGTAGTGAGTAGTGAGTAGAGTAGTGAGTAGTGAGTAGAGTAGTGAGTAGAGTAGTGAGTAGAGTAGTGAGTGCAGAGTAGTGAGTAGAGTAGTGAGTAGAGTAGTGAGTAGAGTAGTGAGTAGTGAGTAGTGAGTAAAGTAGTGAGTAGTGAGTAGTGAGTAGAGTAGTGAGTGCAGATTAGTGAGTAGTGAGTGCAGAGTAGTGAGTAGGGAGTAGTGAGTAGTGAGTAGAGTAGTGAGTATTGAGTGCAGAGTAGTGAGTAGTGAGTAGAGTAGTGAGTAGTGAGTAGAGTAGTGAGTAGAGTAGTGCAGAGTAGTGAGTAGAGTAGTGAGTAGAGTAGTGAGTAGAGTAGTGAGTAGTGAGTAGAGTAGTGAGTAGAGTAGTGAGTAGTGAGGGCAGAGTAGTGAGGGCAGAGTAGTGAGTGCAAAGTAGTGAGTAGAGTAGTGAGTAGTGAGTAGAGTAGTGAGTAGTGAGTAGTGAGTAGTGAGTAGTGAGTAGTGAGTAGTGAGTAGAGTAGTGAGTAGAGTAGTGAGTGCAGAGTAGTGACTAGTGATTGCAGAGTAGTGAGTAGTGAGTAGGGAGTAGTGAGTAGAGTAGTGAGTATTGAGTGCAGAGTAGTGAGTAGTGAGTAGAGTAGTGAATAGTGAGTAGAGTAGTGAGTAGTGAGTAGAGTAGTGAATAGTGAGTAGAGTAGTGAATAGTGAGTAGAGTAGTGAATAGTGAGTAGAGTAGTGAGTAGAGTAGTGAGTACAGAGTAGTGAGTAGAGTAGTGAGTAGAGTAGTGAGTAGTGAGTGCAGAGTAGTGAGTGCAGAGTAGTGAGTAGAGTAGTGAGTAGAGTAGTGAGTAGAGTAGTGAGTAGGACATCACAGGCAGCAGCTATGCAAGCTTCTTACACTCACAAGGAGACCACAGGCAGCTGAGGTGCAATCTTCTCCCACTCACAAGAACGACATCACGGGCAGCAGCAGTGCAAGCTTCTTACACTCACAAGGAGACCACAGGCAGCAGAGGTGCAAGCTTCTCACACTCACAAGAAGGACATCACAGGCAGTAACGGTGCAATATTCTCACACTCACAAGGAGATCACTGGCAGTACACACCACACGAACACACTCCATAACACATAGCAACAATACATTGGCATTTACAATGCCATTAGCTCAAACTCAAATAAATCCGAGCCCGATTGCATTTCTAATGCTTGTTTTATCTGGACCTATGTTAGGGCACACATAGCATTTTTAGCAGCTGAAATTCCATTTCTCCGTGTTTGTGGTTTTGCTCTTTGGTAAACCAGTTGTTTTGACATCTGAAGGTGGTATGGTATGGTGTGGTATGGTATGATATGCTAGGTATGGTATGGTATAGTGTGGTGTGGCGTGACATGCTGCGGTGTGCTGTGGAATAGTGTGATATAGTAAGATGTCTCAGTTCTCCTCTTCCCCATGCAAGCTTAGCAATTGGTAGGCACTAATGCAGAACAGGCTGCCATGCAGCGACTGCTGGTACAAATGAGTTTGTAGGCAGGAATCAGTGAAGGCCTTCATGTTCTAATAAAAAAAAGAGGATAGGGGGATGAGGGAGGCTGTCATCCATCATGATGCACCGCATCACCGTGCTTATACTGAGCAATGATATTTGGGGGGTGATTATGATGGCGGGCGGATTGCCACCAACCGCTCGGCAGTGGCGATCCGCCCGCCATCCCAACTTGATTCACCCTTCCCCATATTATTATAGCAGGGTGTATCGCGGCGGACGGAAAGTCCCTCTGCGGCTTTTTCGCCAGTCGGCGAACGTTGCGATTGCTGGCTGGGGCTGGGGCTGGGGAAGTGTGGCTCAGAGGTTAGAGGCGGCAGACCCGGAAGCTGAGATCGGCTCTGGACCAGGGTTCAATTACCTGCCTCGGCGGGTCTTGGGCTAAAAATTCCACGGACTCGATAATTCTCGCTCCGGTGCCTTCTCGACTCACAGGTTCACACTCTGCGACTCTGGGCAATAGCTTGCTTAATCTCCACAACGGCCCCTCACGGCGGGATGCCTGGCTTTCACCTTGTGGATACCCTGCCGGGGTTATCTCACAGGGGAATACCAGGACGGGTTCCCTAAGCAAGCGCCGGGAAACCCACTGCGGGTAGCTGTGCGCTATATAAGCTCAAATACATTTACATTTACTTGGCCACTGATATGGTGGCAGTACCTACCAGGCACCGCCATCCATATTAGGATGGGTGCGGTAACTGGCCTTTCCATGGCGGCGATGCTGCCATGGAAAGGCTGGTGGGGATTCACTCTAGGGGCCCATTACGGGCCCCTGGGGGGGGCTGCACTACCTATGGTACCCCCCCTACATTGCCATGCACAAGGTGGTAGGCAGTTGTTCATAGCAATGCACAACATGCCTTCACCACTGGGGCGGGTGCTCCTTACAGCAGCACCTGCTGCAATGTTGGAAATGCGGAATGCGACCGCCAGGGTGGCAGTCGCAACCTAATTAGTCGTGCAGGACAGCTGCACATCTGTCTCCTGGTCCCAGCACCCCCAGGATGGCGGGCATCCTAATGGGCCCCTTGTTGTGGCCAATTTAGGAGGCTGGAAGCACAGCCATTCTTCAGACATTAGTCAGACCATTTACCTGGCCACACAAAGACAGCGCCTGCCTGGCTATAGGCCATAAGCTATAATTGGAGTTGACAGAGGCTGGTCTGCCTGGTGAAATTTTACATTGCAGAACCCTTACTGCCCATATTATGTGCAGTATAATTTACTCAGGAGATGTTCACCCTCATATCAACCATCACTATCCTGACCTTCCATCTTCTTGGTGAATGTGCCTGCTCTGTGCAGATGAATGGTGACAAGAGTGCATGCAAGTAGGGAGAAATCAAACAAAATACAGCAACAGAGATCACAAGTGGACACTACTGTAGTGTATGAAAGGGAGACGTAACTTACAACTTATTGGGAAAATCGTGCTATAAAACATAAGAGAGAAATACATTATTTTACTGTTGTTTATTTTTTTTTATTATTTTCATTATCAAAAACGATGAAAAGATGGCAACAGAAATACTACTATATGTACTGATTTCCTTTCAAGTAGTATACAACACCTTTTGTTTTTAACATGGAAAAGCAAAATACCATGTAAAAAAGAATTAATCACAATATACTACATTCATTGTAACATCACACGAAAGTGGTACAAATGACAACAAAACGGTGTTAGGCGTCGACGTTTCGGTCCTTCTTCGGTTTATAAAATCCATAGGACCATCATCAGGACAAGTTGCACAAACATATCTACAAATAAATATAAAAATTAATATCTAACTCCTTGCATACCAGGTATCGTCTAATCACCCAAAGGGACAACAAAACCAAACACATGCACTCTACGTGTGACTAAAGAGTGTTCAAACAAGGACACCAAAACCCAAATACAAATAAATCCGTGCACTGTGATGGTCTGATAAATTACACAAATTTAAGAAGGTCTTACCAAAAACCTCCAGCCGGAGGTTGCAAGGCCTGAGAGAACATAAATGTCCAAATGTCTAAAAATATAAAGTGAAGACCGACGTAAGACTTGAATAGGAAACTAAATCAATTTATGTATAGTATTGAAGACATAAGGACTATACTTACAAAGAGGTTCACTTAATCAATCTGCTAATGTCATGAAAGTATATATTGGCCCTGTATGAATACATAAAAGTGAGCCCAACATCAATAACACTTTCTAGCTCCTATTTCCTTAACCAAAACCTGCCGACACCCATCGTGTGAAAAAAATGAAGTACTCACATCAAGAGTAAATCAAGGGCGTCTCAATCACCTGTAATCAAAGAAACCTATTAACAACTGACAACACGTTGGGCAGAACTACCCAAAAGTAATGTTATGCATCTTATAATCAGCATAGCTATAAACCATGGTGCTGTAACTTACTTAAGGGAAGACGGTGCTGAGTTCGACTTGAAAGTGGGAAGGCTGGCGGTAGGTGAGTTCCAACCTCCCACCAGTCTTCTCGCTTTCTATGATCATATTGCATCTTGCCATTTGTTTACAGTGTATATCAAGGATATCAAAATAGTTATAAATGTTAAATGAATTGGCTTCATGGATACACAACTGTGATATAAGGGTTTTCTTTCTATTGAAGATTTTAACAATATAAACTATTTATCATGATAACATACATTTTAATTAAACATTATTTTAAAAACAATTCTATCAAACAATAATATTGTCTAACATGTTTGATTTGTGCACATTGTTTTGTATACAATTACTGTTGTGTTGCCCAGAAATACTTTTTGTATTTTGTATACTTGCTCTAGCTCCTTTTTCCCACTGAGTACTAATTTTCCTATGTTAAGCAAGTACATTGTGCATGTAGGGGCCCCTTTCTCCCTAATTCACTCTTATAATGAGGGCCTTAATGTTTTTTTTAACTATGTATACATGTATGTTAGGTTATAAGCTTTGTTCACTGAATGTAAACTTAGGTTCTCAGTGTTGAAAGGACATAGCTAGGTTGATAGTCATATTCCACATTAAACCTGGACTCTCCTACTGTCCTGATGGAAATTCTACTTGATTCATTCTAGATCCTGTTAATGGTGTGTGGGCTTTTTGATATGTACTGAACTGCTATACCGAAAAGGCTGATTGCAGCATTACAGCGGTTTCTGTACCTATTGGTGTAAGAAATCACAGTGAGGTGGATAATGGATAAGTCTTTAATGGCCTGGTTTTCACAATACCATAATAAGTTAGCCGTTTTAGAGGCAAACAAAGTCTCCTCAAATTTATGCTGAGACTCATCTTTTGACAGTGATGGACAACCATTAGGCATTTTTTTCATTGGGCTGTTAGGTTACAAGGTAACAACAATTCAAATAGTGAGTTACAAGTGTTAAAGGAAAAACTAAAGATAAAAACTAGAGATCATTTATGAACTGGGCACCACAAAATTTAGTAAAGTGAGAAGTGTAGATCAAAAGATACAAAAATGAGTTAAAGTGATACTATTACTAGTAAACGTTGCCAACCATTAACATGGGAGTCAACTGGGCCATTTTATTTAGCCCTAGGGCCCAGGAGAAACTGAATGATGAGGAAAGGTGGTTGAGCGTTTAGTGTCGCTCAAGGATTTTACTCCCTCATCGTGAGCAAAAATCAGAGTGATGAGATTAGTTTGTAAATGTCTGAGCAGGATTTCACAGCTCGTGATACTCTTTGCAGGAGTTAGTAGTGAAAAAGAAAATCAGGAACAGAAATATTTCATGCTGTTTAGGATACAATTTGGCTCACAATGATTCATAAAATGTCGAAAGATCCCAATAGATCCTACACAGAGTCAATTCTCTCAGACTGCTTAGGAGGAGAAGATAAACAGGGTCCCACAGGCATGGATCTTAGTTGAAGGACTTCATGGTGGAAGGTTTTTAGACAATTGTTTATTTTCTTTGAGCAAGAAAAGACCTTTTCAGTCTGGTACAGTCACACATTTCTTGAATCGTGGCAGATCCTTCAAGTCTTTCATTAATTTGCTTAACTTAGTCAAAAATATTCTTTTTCAGACTTCTACTGCTTGACATAACTTGGGCAATAGTAAAAGTGGTTCACAAACAAAATATATTGAATTTTCCGGATCGAGTTCCACAGACGTGGTTCTGATAAATACAACTAATAGGCAATAAAACAGGCTTTGCAGAAAGATCCCAAACTCATCCATTCTGTGGGCAGGCCTGAACGCACAGAGCTCTTGGCTACAGGGGGGGTCATACAGGCTTCAAGCCCCCCTCCAATGACTATAAAGTACTACAAAGCTCTCCAGAACCACAAAGCTACCAAGCAGGCATAGAGGGGCCCGGGCACTTGCTGCAAACAGCAGGAAGACATGGTGCAGCAGACACAGGTGGGCCCCCAATGTGGAGTTTATTGGGACTAAATAGGGGAAAGCTCAAACAAGTTTGTTGCATTTGTACGTCAAATGGGTACCAATCAGACTTACATTAAACTGCATTTTTCCGACAGGACAACATTATAAAGTTTTGACAGAGTTGTTTTCATAGAGGCATCCATTGTTCACCTCTACTGCTTAGCAAGCATTATAGGGCGCCGGGCAAAGCAGTGCACTAGCCCTGCCTATGCAACCACTCACAGGGGAAAAAAGGTTTAATGGACAATTGGTGTTAAATTCAGGCCTGGTGGGGGCCCTATACTCTTGGGGCCCCCGGGCAACTGCCCAGTGTGACACTTCACAAAGGAGGGGAGAGGGTCGATCAATACACTCCACCACCCCGAACCCCCTATGAATCACGTATAAACACAAAGAGGGGTAGGAAGGAGAAACAAAGCCAAGTAAAGACAGTTAAGGGAAAAATAACAAATCTTGATAAAACTGCCCTCACTCACACATAATGTGTGTGACATGCTACATCAACGGGTCTGCTTACAATACGCCCCCGCGTAGCCACGCAGGGGGCGGAGCATAAGGAGGAGAACACTAAACACACGTCACAAAACACATAGGGAGAAACACAAAAGTGACTCACAATAATCACAGAGAAGAGTGTTACCCTTTTAAGACTGGGTGACAGATAGACAGAATAGTGCAGTAAGGAAGTGCTCATTAAAACTGGCTCGTGGACACTGTAGAAACCCTATATTGATAGGTTCCCGGCCAGGATTAAAAATAGGTGAGGGATGGACAGTGTTTAGGCAGGAAATTAAGATCCTAAAACAGTCCTCTTTTAAACTGCGGTGGTCAACATGTTTCGACCGTCTTTATGTGCCCTCTCTTTCATGGGTCACTGCGGTCTTCGTCAGGACAGTCAACCTGTCCCAGTCCTATCCCACCTCTTACCTCACTTAGGTATATTTAGAGGCAGCCCACGTGGAGGAACTTCCACCAACATGGATCAATATAACGAGTTTATTTTGTCATAAGGCTAGTACTGGTGTCAGGCGGGAGGGTTCCCAAAGAACACAACTGTTCCGTAGGAAAGACCGACACCTCTCGTGCCCGCTCACTCAGACGCCGCGAGGTAAGAGGTGGGCTATTCGTGCGCAAAGATGCTTGTATTTGCGAGACTGTGTGCTTATGTAACGGGCCCCCAGTATAGAACGCTCCAGAGGTGTTTCTTCCTCAGTGTCACAGAGGAGGTCCACGTAACCCAGTAGGATATGTTTTACCTGCTGATTCTGGGAATATTGACTCCTCATCAGATCAAACTGTGCCTGGAGTTCGGGAAACAGAAACATCTTGCACTCCTTCCAGACATCTCCCACTTTTGAGGTGCCCAGCAAGTCCCAATTTCTGTGGCTCTCAACCCACTTCATTCATGTCAGCAGCGGTGACTTCCATGTCAAGGTAGAAAGAACAATCCTCGACGGGCCCCCGACCCATATCTGCTATCTGGTCACCACGCCTACGTCCCTGAACAAGTTATCAGGGACCGTGCATGGGGTATGCTGCAGTATGTAGAAAGATTTGGGGTGATAAATGATCTTCTATAGGGCTGCGAGGCCGAGCTCATAGATGAGTTACCGCTTCCTTATATCTTTCTAGAATAAACTCCAGGTTTTCCTGGAAAGCATTTCCAATCATATAGTGGCGTAAATGCACATCAGTTGTCATATGACCCTCAAGTTGAGTTATCGCCTCGGAAATCTCCTCTTCTGTAATCTCAGCCTTGAGTGCCCTGCTGGCGTCCACCTCCAGCTGGGGAACTGGAAGATCATTTATCAAACTCACCATGCCCATCTGGTTGTCCTCGAGTTCTGAGCCACCCAGCTAATCTGCGAAGACCTGTACAATGTCTCCCGGGGTTTCAGACACAGACCCCGATTGGCGGTCATCCTATTTATCCACCTCTGACCCTCCTCTTTTCTGGCCAGCCAGGCCAGCAGTTTTCCTGTCTTGTTTACCAGTTCGTAAATCCTGTTCTATTTTTGTCTGTAGAGCATCCTTGCCTCCTGATGGGCCAGGACCCTGTATTGCTCCTTTAATGTCTCAAATACATGCGCCTGTTCCCTAGTCGGGTGTGTGACATATTTGGCCTCAACCTGTACTAACTGATGTTCCGATTCCCTGCATGCTTTCTCTCACTCCTGCCTTTTCCCTGTGGCGTGAGGTATCAGGGCCCCCCTCAGTACAGTCTTGGATGCCTCCCAGACATTTGTGTTGGAGTTCACCGGACCAAAGTTTTCCTCAAAATAGTGGTCGGTGGCCTGCATCATCATTCCATGCGTGGTCCTGTCTGTCGACCCCCAGGGGTCCAGTCTCCACCCCCTGTCCAATTGGAGTGACCGTGTCTGGAGTGTCGTCACTACGGGGGAATGGTCTGATAAACCCTAAGCAGGTATTCTGTGTCCTCAAATCTCAAATCTGATGGTGCAGTACGAACCGATAATCCAACCTGGACAATAACTGCATGGAACTTGAGGCATACGAGTACTGTCTTGTCTGAGGATTGTATGTCCTCCACTGGTCTACCAGGTTGGTCACATCCAAGATGTTTCCCTGGCGTATATCCGGCCTCTGGGGGATCCCAGAACAGGTAAGTCAGTCAAGGTCTCCTTGAAGTGTTTAATTGAGATCCCCCACCAGCAACAGGGTATCAGGGGTGTCCTTTCTCCAGTTGCCAGGCTTCACTAGCCTCTCCATCTAAAAGCCCTGGAAAAAGTACCAGGACGCCACCACCAAACCTATGCCATTCCAGTTGCCGCTCATTGCAGCGTAGCAACCCTGCGAGCCCACCCAGGTACTGGTAACCTGCAGAGCCATAGTTTTCCATATCAGAATACCCACCCCCTACTTCCCCGAGAGAAGCTAGCATGGGTAAAACCTGTATCGCCCCTGGGTGAGAAAGCCACAGTTATTTCCCACCAGACGTGCCAGTTAAAGAAGAGTCATATGGGATCATGCCTAACCAAGTATTTGGTCATTATTCACCTGTTCAGTTTTCTCTTCAGGCCATTTACATTTGCAAGGCAATATTTTTAGACATCTGACACAGTTACCATGTGTCAGGTGATCTGCTATGCCCAGTCTTTGGGTACCGCCCTGCACTTTGTACTCAATAGACTTGGTGATGGATAAATTTCATTCCGTGCTGCAAACTACCTCAAACTCCCTTTTAACTCCCCCCTTCATGCATCTTGCACCCCCAACTTAGAACAGTGCTTCCCCAAACTGCTGTGGTGTTTGTCAACCCTTCACTGTAAACACATGACTCTTGGTACAATATCAACACTAAAAAGGAGTAAGGTGGTGGCTAGGCTAGGCCTACGGAACCGTTTGAAGGCCTCCAAACGTAGCCCCATGTTGACCCCTTCCTGGTGGCAGGTCCGGCTGGTCCATTACAGGTTCTGTGTTGTGCTCCTTGTCATTGGCATAACTGTAGAAGGCAGGCATGCCTCTTCTGAACCTCCCTGGAATGTCGATCCATCCTGTGTGTCCTCCGACTCCATCTTCAGACACTCCCACCTGTTGGCCATCACCAGGGTCTCTCTTTGCTGTAGGTTTGCCACCACTTTGGCCAACGAGAGGCGCTTGTGCGAAATATGGTGCAGACGAGGTACCTGCCAGCCCCTGTCTTTCGCCCCCTGCCCCACCGTCCAGCAGTGGGTAACCACCAGTTTCTAGCCAGGCCCATGTGTCTGCCACTGTTATAAAAATAGTGAGAACTTCCCTGTTCTATGATCCTGAGATTTGTCGGGATGAAGGGCATGTATTTAAGATTTAGTTGTCTCCGGTATTTTTCGCCACCAAGTAAGGATTCCTGTTGCTCCTGTACTGCAGTGGTAGAGTTGGGATATATGTTCACACTCCCTCCCTCAAGAGGTCATGGACTGTGGGTTTTTGCTACTTGTAGGATGCTTTTTCTGTCCCGGAAGTTCAGTAGCCGGGTCACAATCGCCCTTGATGGTACCGCAGGCAATGGTGGATGGCTATTTCACTGTAAACTATTTTGATGTTTTACCTTTCAGCACCCCCAAGGGCAGCCACTCCCCAAGACACAGCTCCACACTGGGATCTTCTGCTTTTTATGGGACCCTCAGCAAGTGCACGTTTTTGTGGCAGGAGCTCACCTTGGCATCGTCCACTCTGCTCTCCAGGTTGGCCACTGTCTTTTCTAACCCCATGACACAGGCTCCCTTCTCGGTTACCACTGGTATCAGATGGACAAGAGCGGATTTCATTTTTGCCACCCTGTCCACCAGCTTGGGGTGATTGGTCCTCAGGAGTCCCACTTCCTAGGTCATATATCGATCTTGTGCTCCGGAGTTGTTTTGGTTTCTTGTATGACCACCAAGATCGTTGCTGTGGGGGGCCTCAGGTCTAGATCCATGCCTTCCCTCATGGGGCCTCTGTCTCTGCCTCCACACAACCCAGGATCCTCCAGCCAAGGCGGTTGGTAGTTTTGGTACTCATAATTTGAGGCTTCCCCCGTCCCTGGGCCACCAGCCAAGTCGTCTCCCCTGTGTCGCGGACCCAGATACTCCTGACGCCCATCAAGGTGGTGGAGGGGTTGTTGGGGCTGTCACCCCTGGGTTCAGTAATCGCTCCTCCACTCTGCCCTAATCGCGCACCACAGCTGCATTCTGTGGTACAAGCGCCCCTCACCCTCACTTCTCTGGGTCCTCACCCCTGGGCGATATTGATCCCTGGCCTTGCCCTGACACTCTAGTCGCCTTCTATCTTAAGGTATGTTGGGGGAAGCATGTCTCCCTGGGCCCTTTCCTTTCCTCCAGCTCAGGTGCCGGGTGGGTGCGCCCTCTTGCGCTGGCCGTGGTGCCTTTCGTGCTGATTTTACAGCACAGGACAAACTCCTGGCACTGAAAATCAGTAACAGCAGTGCGACTTATCACACTCCTCAGCCTGCGAAACTCCAGGGAGTACAGAAACGTTTTTTTTTTACCTTCGCATAGTTCCGTGTCCGTGAACTCTGCCCAGGACTACGTATAACCTGATCATTACTTATCACTGGTTGGCTTCATCCTCACTGTCATTTGCTTACTTCTCTTTGGTCAGCGTGTCCCAGCTTCATTTCCTATTCTTGTGTTTGGCCTTCAGCAGAAGCATTGCCCAAGTACTTGGGTCTTTCCACTCGCACTTTCAGAGTTTCTTTTTTCTTTTTAGTTGAAGCTCTCCATGAGAGTTCATGTTCTTACAAGTTATCTACCTCATGTGCTTTTCTTCTGCCCACATATGTTGCTTTCTATTACCCATGCACTTTTGTCTCCCTCCTTCCCTACTGTTGTTGCTTGACCCCTTCCACCCTCAGTGTTTTTGCTTGTCTACACCTGCCCTCTCCTACTCTCTGTGTTGTTGCTTGTCCTCTCTTACTCCATCCTGCTGTCCTTCTGTTCTCTGCCCGCTATGCAAAAAAAAGCAATAGGACACCGCCAACGTGGGCTGCAAAGTAGCTCTTTTCTATTTTAAACTTTGACTGCCTAAATTGTGGTCCACTGCTAAAGAAGATGAGATGGAAAAGACTACTGTAGTATTCCTGGCATCTATAATAGGTTAGAGTGAGCCACACATCTGACATAGCAACTGACTCTGTCCCACAGCACTAGCGGGCAGAGTCAAACGCGGCCACCTTATATGGAACTCACTCCAAAACAGCCCCGCCAGCATTTCAGAGGAACCAGCTTGCCAGAAATCATTTCCATTTCTTTTTTCACTCAGCTTTCCTAGAGAGCCAGAGATTATGCAAGAAAGTTCAGTGGCAGCAGCTGCAATCTGTGGTTAACTCAACAATGAAATGTTGAAATTTTTGCAACACAGCAGTTCATCCTTCTGATGTCGATATTATAGGTCCCAATGCATAGGGCTGTAGCATCTGTGATTGAGGACTAGTAAGCCACGTCTATTTTGAGGGAGCAGTTGTATCTTGTGTGCATGTTTATTTTCTTTGTTAAATCCAGACAGTGCGATGCATAAGTGCTGGTGTTTCTAACACTGGTTGCTAAACAGCATGGCTGAAAGTGAGTAAAAAATAAAATGCTAAGATACAGTCTGCACTGGCTTCATCATAGCACTCTTTTTTTTAACCTTGTCAATGTTTTGATTCATGTTGTACAACAGTGCAGCATGGGTTCAAGTTTAAAAAAGCGACATGCCACGCTGCTGTACAACATGGCTAAAAAACATTGATAATGCCAATAGCTCCGGTAGACTAGACCTATTTGCTTTGCCAAGGATGTATTTTTTAGGCCACGCTACTCAGCACCCACGCTGTTGTACAACATGGCTCATCACTGACATACGAAACACAAAGAAAAGGTCCCAGAGGTGAGTTTTAAGACCCTGCCTGTTAAGCCCCCTGAACAGAATTGACACCAACCTTGATTAACAGTGAGTCTAAACGAACAATGTACCCGAATATACTAGTAAAACAACAGGGAGTAGTTTTGACAAAAACGAGTTCCCATCAGTCCTTCATCGAGACCGCCCTTCATCATCTGGGATCTCTTGTACAAATATATGTATATCACATACAGGAGTCAAACACCTGTGCTGGCAGATGGTACACCATGCACAGAAGCAACCACAGTATTGATGCCGATGTGAAAATAATGACGTGTCTAGTGGAGAACTGAAACGCAGTGCTTAGAAAAAAGTGCATTGTGAAAAGAAAGAGAAGAAGGCTCTAAAATTAGGTCGTGATCAGGAAAAACTCTATTTAATATACCATCACACTCCTAAATTAATAAAAACAGTGCAAGTTAGTGGTATAACAAATGGCCACTAAAAAAATGTAAGGTCGACATGTTTCTGCAGACAGACGGAGTCCAGAGATCTCCTGCTGCTTCCTCAGGACCATTAGTGCTACTGCTAAATTTGAAAACAAACATAAACCATATCACCTGAAAAGTGTATGTATGATCATCTTCTCATCCTAAAGATAGGAGGAAAAAGTATATATAAGGGTACAATGTCGAAAAATGCAAAAATTACATAACATGCTCAATGTGCCATCATTATAGTTATGTAGTATGTGCTAGTCATGACTGATTACTTGACCAACAACAAGACCGTCAAAGTCGGTCACAAATCACTATTTAGTAAATTTGTAAGTTTAAATTCACTCACCCACTTGATGGGAAGGAACAACTCCACCTCACCTGGCACGAGCTCAGGTAGTGGATGCACCGCACTATGGAAAAAACGACAAATAAATAGATGTATCTACACCTATAAACAATCCTAGTCTGACCAGTCTCAACATGCGCCACACCTGGCGCCACATGCCCGCAAATGTCAGGAGACTTCACCTGATTTTATTAACTGCCTAAGGGGCAGTATTGCCAATTGTTTCGGACTTATTGACTCAGACGCCACTCAATATCAGACCCACAAGGCTCACACACTAGCCGATCAATGGCCGATCACGAGACATACAAATATCCCGATTCTCGGGGGTTCTAAATAGAGCTCACCTCTCCGTCGGTGCACCGGTCGTCCCTCTAAGCTCTCTCGTAGGGAGGAACCGACTCGGTGCACCGGAGGGACATATATGCCTGTCTTGCTTCCGCCTCGCGCGTCGGGCGTGTCCAGACGTGCCCGGCGCGTGATGACGTCAGACGCGCCATTGCTGGCAGGCGCGTAATTGCTGTAGGGAAATGTAGTTTTTACTGGGCATAATATCCCGTATTGGCGGTTTAAGACCCCGAAGGGGGATGTAAATATACATAGTGGATCAATTGTCCTTAATTGTAAAATTAGTGACAATTAAAACGCTCGAATTAATATATTGAACAGTATTTTTCATAATTATAACAGGAGCAGTCTATGTTTGGATTAGTATGACCAACATGGAAATGTCCGAAGGGGCTAAGATTAAGCCAAGTTCTTACTCCTACACTGAGCTTAAAATGGATAATTCTGACGTTATCAAATATTAACATTCAGTCACTTGTTGCATACACATTCGTGTGATGTCTGAGGGACAGAATTGGAGAATGCAATATTGTAAGATAACTAGCGTTTAAAGGGACATCCATGGGATTTCTTCATTCAACCCACACGTATCACTCCGAAGTCTGTAGACCCATTTTTGTTCACATTTAAACAGGAATTTCGAGGTGTCAGTTACAGAGGGAGGAATCCATGGTTGGTCTAGTACCGTCCAGGAGATGTCTGAAGGTTGGTGACCCACTTGCAAAAAGTGATTCGTCAATTTGGTGGCTTGTTTGCAGCAACGAATCGAACTTTTATGCTCAGAGATTCTTAGCTTAATTTTTCTGGTGGTCATCCCCACGTAGTTCAATTTGCAGGGGCATGTTATCAAATAGATCAGGTTCGAGCTGTTACAATTAGTGAACCGTCTGAGTTGCCAGGGTCTGTTGGTACCTATGTCTATGGTGAGTGTTTTGGTCGTTTGGGGACAAGCCGCACAGCTACCGCAAGGATGGTGTCCAATAACTGCGGGCAAGTCCCATAGAGTACCAACCGCACGTGGGATCAAGGTTTTAGGTCTGGTATGGACCAGCTGATCTCTCAAGCTTTGGCCTCTCTTAAAGGCAAACAGGGGAGCAGGTATTGAATCAGTACCTGTGTTGAGAATCTTCCAATGTTTTTTAACAATTTTTTTAACTTTATTGGAGAGCGTGCTGTAAGTATTAACACAGGTAATTCTCTCTTGTTGAGTTTTCTGAGGTGCCGGTTCTAACAGACATTCCCTGTTGTTATTAGCAGCCCGTTTCTTAGACTGCTTGATAAGACGTTTAGGATATTTTTTGTCTTGTAGATTGCTTTCCAGGGCTTGGGAATGTGTTTCGAAGGCCATTTTAGTGGAACAGTTCCTCTGGATCCAGAGGAACTGCCCAAACGGTAGGTTATCCCTTAATGCTTTAGGATGGAAACTGTCATAGCTTAGCAAGGAATTCCTCGCCATCGGTTTCCGGTACAGCTCAGACTCATATTGGAAGAAATTGCGGAAGGATGGATTACCCAAAAGGAATCCCAATACCTGTGCACTGTCAATCCCAAAATGCCATATTTTTATACGCTTCCAAAAGTACATAAGACACAACGCCCCCCACCCGGTAGACCCATTATATCGGGGATTGGTTCATTGTTGGAACCTTTATCTACATTTGTAGATGTTTTCTTGCAGCCAATAGTGCGGAAGATGCCCACTTTCCTAAAGGACACGAAGGATGTCCTAAGGATTTTGCCTGAAATTGAGTTTAATGACGATCTTGACCTTTTGGTGTCTTTTGATGTGGAGAGTTTATATACCTCAATTCCACAAACCGAGACATTAGAGGCCATTGAAGCCCTTCTGACTAACAGAGATCTTAACTCGATCACCCCGGTCAGTTTTATTATGACTTTGGCGACGATCGCCATGACTGAGAATTTCTTCCAATATGAGGAATCGATCTACTTACAGGTTAGCGGGACGAGCATGGGAAGTGTTTTTGCTCCTAGTCTCGCTAACCTGTATGTTCATACCTTCGAACAAACACACGTACTCGCAGACACTAATCCTCATCTTCAGTGTCTGCGAGTATGGAGAAGGTATATTTCTATTTTCTATTTAGGGGGTTTTATAGAGCGCATGGTGACGCACAACGGCGTGTCCCTGCGCTAAGGAGCTAATACCTGCCAGAACTTACAAATACAGAAAAACTACTGTGTGAATAGAGCAGTCTTCAGCTTGGCTCTAAAGATTGTTTCTGAAGGTTCTAATCGCAGCGCCATAGGTAACTTGTTCCATCTGGATGCTGCGAGGTGCCTAAAAGATCTTCCACCCATCCGGGCTCTGGACACCTTAGGAATTGCCAGAAGTCCTGAGCCGGAAGATCTCAGAGAGCGAGACGGCTCATAGGGTGTCAGCAATCCTTTCAAAGGGAGCGGAGCTCTCCCGTTGATAATCCGGTGGCACGTGCACAGGGCTTTGAATTCCACCCTGCTACGGATCGGGAGCCAGTGCAGAGACCGGAGGGCCGCTGTGGAGCCTGCTCTTCTGGGTAGTCTAAGCACTAGTCTGGCCGCGGCATTCTGGAGAACCTGAAGACGGCTCAAATTCTTCTCCAGAGTTCCCAAGTAAAGGAGATTGCCGTAATCCATCTTAGACGTGACTAGTGCATGCACCAGGGTTTGGCGGGCTCTGATAGGTAAGAATTTTAATACCTTCCTGAGACTTTTGAGGGTCCCAAAGCAGGAACCAACCACCTGATTGATCTGGGGACCAAAGGTGAGGTCAGAATCAAACCAAATGCCCAAGTTCTTTGCTTTCTGGCAAGGGGTGGGTGCTGGGCCCAAGCACGACGGCCACCACGCCGACGTCCACGCCGATTGGCCTCCCCCCACCACCAGTACCTCGGTCTTGCCTCCGTTGAGCTTGAGGCAATTGGCGGACATCCAGGCCGCAAGGTCTTGCATGCAAGCTCTGAAGATGTCCGCCGAGGGACCGGGCGCGCGTGATAGGGAGATGACCAACTGCGTGTCGTCGGCATATGACACCATTTGGAGGCTGTAGCTTTCTACCAAGGAAGCAATCGGGGCAACATAAAGATTAAAAAGAGTTGGGCTCAGGGACGAGCCCTGCGGCACCCCTTGATCCAATGAGATGCGCTCCGAATAATGATCGCCCTGCCTTACTTGGAAGCCTCGGCCAGCAAGAAATGAGTGAATCCATTTTAGTGCTGCCCCTCTCACCCCACCTTTGCTCAGACACTGTAGCAAGATGGAGTGTGCTACAGTGTCGAACGCCGCACTGAGGTCCAGGAGGATTAAGGCCATGGTTTGTCCCTCATCAGCGCCTTGCCTAAGGGTTTCGGTCGCCCTGAGGAGGGCAGACTCCGTAGAGTGACGCGGCCGGAACCCGAATTGCGTAGGGTGAAGGAGGTTGCTGTCTTCCACGAATTTCATTAGCTGCTTGTTTACCACCTTCTCCGCTACCTTAGAAAAGTAAGGCAGCAAGGAGATGGGGCGAAGATTATCTAACTTCTCAAAGCTAATGTTGGGCTTCTTACGTAGGGGGAGCACCACAGCCTGTTTCCAGTCCTCTGGTATGGAGCTGGATAAAAAAGAGATGTCTAACAAGTGTCTAATATAGGGTTCTAGTGTTTCCAGACTGTCTCCCAACCTTTTTGGGGAGGCGGGATCCCGAGGGGAGCCAGATTTAACAGATCTGCAAATTTTAACTAAATCCACCGGTGTAGGGGTGGTGAAATTAAGTAGCAGATTTTGATCGGCTTCATCACTCAATAAGTCTGCTGACATTTCCGCTGCAGGAGGTGTATGGGGAAAAGCAGAGTAAATCTTGGACACTTTGTCTCCAAAGTAGTTCGCAATGCGATTGCATGCTGCTACTGAGTGGTCTTCCTCTAAAGTAGAGGTTTTTGGGGTAGCCAAAGTTTTGTATATGCTGAACAGTTCCCTAGACGAGTTTTCTGCCTCGTGGATTCTGTCAGCATAGTATGTAGTCTTCTCTATCCTGATCTTATTGTGATAGGCGCGTCTCTTCGCAAGATAGACTTCTTTCATCCGGTCGTCGTATGCCACTCTCCACTGCCTTTCTGCACGTTTGCAGTCCCTTTTGGCGCAGCGCAACGCCTCGCCAAACCAGGGAGCCGTTCTTTGTCTCTGGGCCCCTTTGGTAGGACGTCCCAGCGGGGCTGTGCAGTCCAGAGCAGCAGTAATACGGTCATTGAGCAACCTATTCGCTGTGTTCACATCATTGCCTCCTGGGGGACCTTCCGCAGTGAGGGCCGTATTAAACTTTTGCAGGGAGAATCTTGCCCACCTGCGCCGAGGATAATTGAGTGGGGTGAGGGCGTTGGCTTTGTATTTAGGCAGGAAGATGGCAAATGGGACCAAGAAATGGTCTTTCCAAGGCAGGGGCACTGGGGGATCAACTGAGACATCCTCCCAGTTAGCAAATATTGGGTCAAGCAAGTGCCCACGATTGTGTGTAGGAAGCAGCCCTTTTAGTTCCAGCTGTAAGGCGTGAAGTTCATCCCGGAACTCCACCGCTCCTTTATCAGACGGGTCGTCAAGGTGTGTGTTTAAGTCTCCTAACAGTAGGAACTTATCCCTCCTGATCGCTGACTCAGTAACACACTCTAAAAGGTTGCCTTTGAATCTGGACATTGGTCCTGGAGGGCGGTAAACTAGCAGACCCTTGATCGTCGTGCTCCCATCAATGTTTATGCTAAAGACGCCTGCCTCGCAACCTGCCAAATTGACTCGATCAAGTTTACAGACCCATTGCTGTTTAAAGGCGATCGCAATTCCCCCTCCTCTGCCTAGAGGAGGGGGAATTGACGACATCTTGGTCATATGGCGTGGAACTGAAGATGAACTGCGCCATTTTCATACCTGGTTGAATGAAAGAAACCCCTTTTTGAAATTCACCATTGAGTTTGACAAACGTCAATTACCATTTTTGGATCTGTTAATCTCTGCCTCAGGAGGGGGTCTACAGTCTGAGCTGTACCGGAAACCGATGGCGAGGAATTCCTTGCTAAGCTATGAAAGTTTCCATCCTAAAGCATTAAGGGATAACCTACCGTTTGGGCAGTTCCTCCGGATCCAGAGGAACTGTTCCACTAAAATGGCCTTCGAAACACATTCCCAAGCCCTGGAAAGCAATCTACAAGACAAAAAATATCCTAAACGTCTTATCAAGCAGTCTAAGAAACGGGCTGCTAATAACAACAGGGAATGTCTGTTAGAACCGGCACCTCAGAAAACTCAACAAGAGAGAATTACCTGTGTTAATACTTACAGCACGCTCTCCAATAAAGTTCAAAAAATTGTTAAAAAACATTGGAAGATTCTCAACACAGGTACTGATTCAATACCTGCTCCCCTGTTTGCCTTTAAGAGAGGCCAAAGCTTGAGAGATCAGCTGGTCCATACCAGACCTAAAACCTTGATCCCACGTGCGGTTGGTACTCTATGGGACTTGCCCGCAGTTATTGGACACCATCCTTGCGGTAGCTGTGCGGCTTGTCCCCAAACGACCAAAACACTCACCATAGACATAGGTACCAACAGACCCTGGCAACTCAGACGGTTCACTAATTGTAACAGCTCGAACCTGATCTATTTGATAACATGCCCCTGCAAATTGAACTACGTGGGGATGACCACCAGAAAAATTAAGCTAAGAATCTCTGAGCATAAAAGTTCGATTCGTTGCTGCAAACAAGCCACCAAATTGACGAATCACTTTTTGCAAGTGGGTCACCAACCTTCAGACATCTCCTGGACGGTACTAGACCAACCATGGATTCCTCCCTCTGTAACTGACACCTCGAAATTCCTGTTTAAATGTGAACAAAAATGGGTCTACAGACTTCGGAGTGATACGTGTGGGTTGAATGAAGAAATCCCATGGATGTCCCTTTAAACGCTAGTTATCTTACAATATTGCATTCTCCAATTCTGTCCCTCAGACATCACACGAATGTGTATGCAACAAGTGACTGAATGTTAATATTTGATAACGTCAGAATTATCCATTTTAAGCTCAGTGTAGGAGTAAGAACTTGGCTTAATCTTAGCCCCTTCGGACATTTCCATGTTGGTCATACTAATCCAAACATGGACTGCTCCTGTTATAATTATGAAAAATACTGTTCAATATATTAATTCGAGCGTTTTAATTGTCACTAATTTTACAATTAAGGACAATTGACCCACTATGTATATTTACATCCCCCTTCGGGGTCTCGAACCGCCAATACGGGATATTATGCCCAGTAAAAACTACATTTCCCTACAGCAATTACGCGCCTGCCAGCAATGGCGCGTCTGACGTCATCACGCGCCGGGCACGTCTGGACACGCCCGACGCGCGAGGCGGAAGCAAGACAGGCATATATGTCCCTCCGGTGCACCGAGTCAGTTCCTCCCTACGAGAGAGCTTAGAGGGACGACCGGTGCACCGACGGAGAGGTGAGCTCTATTTAGAACCCCCGAGAATCGGGATATTTGTATGTCTCGTGATCGGCCATTGATCGGCTAGTGTGTGAGCCTTGTGGGTCTGATATTGAGTGGCGTCTGAGTCAATAAGTCCGAAACAATTGGCAATACTGCCCCTTAGGCAGTTAATAAAATCAGGTGAAGTCTCCTGACATTTGCGGGCATGTGGCGCCAGGTGTGGCGCATGTTGAGACTGGTCAGACTAGGATTGTTTATAGGTGTAGATACATCTATTTATTTGTCGTTTTTTCCATAGTGCGGTGCATCCACTACCTGAGCTCGTGCCAGGTGAGGTGGAGTTGTTCCTTCCCATCAAGTGGGTGAGTGAATTTAAACTTACAAATTTACTAAATAGTGATTTGTGACCGACTTTGACGGTCTTGTTGTTGGTCAAGTAATCAGTCATGACTAGCACATACTACATAACTATAATGATGGCACATTGAGCACGTTATGTAATTTTTGCATTTTTCGACATTGTACCCTTATATATACTTTTTCCTCCTATCTTTAGGATGAGAAGATGATCATACATACACTTTTCAGGTGATATGGTTTATGTTTGTTTTCAAATTTAGCAGTAGCACTAATGGTCCTGAGGAAGCAGCAGGAGATCTCTGGACTCCGTCTGTCTGCAGAAACATGTCGACCTTACATTTTTTTAGTGGCCATTTGTTATACCACTAACTTGCACTGTTTTTATTAATTTAGGAGTGTGATGGTATATTAAATAGAGTTTTTCCTGATCACGACCTAATTTTAGAGCCTTCTTCTCTTTCTTTTCACAATACACTTTTTTCTAAGCACTGCTATTCAGTTCTCCACTAGACACGTCATTATTTTCACATCGGCATCAATACTGTGGTTGCTTCTGTGCATGGTGTACCATCTGCCAGCACAGGTGTTTGACTCCTGTATGTGATATACATATATTTGTACAAGAGATCCCAGATGATGAAGGGCGGTCTCGATGAAGGACTGATGGGAACTCGTTTTTGTCAAAACTACTCCCTGTTGTTTTACTAGTATATTTGGGTACATTGTTCGTTTAGACTCACTGTTAATCAAGGTTGGTGTCATCACTGACATAGCCAGACTTGTAGGTGAGTCCTATAGGCTTTGACTCTGACAGTCCCCAGATTCAGATTGGCCACTAAAGGAGAAAAGTCCCTGGCCGTTCTAGGTACCAAGGCCTGGAATAAACTCCCTCAAAGCCTGCGGCAAATTCCCACTGAGAGCGAATTCAGGAAAGCCCTGAAGACCTGGATTTTTAATTTACCAGATACGGTTAGCAAACTGCTAGTCTAGGCTCTAAATGACACTCAGGTAATATGATGTGAGTAGTTTTTCCGGCCCACCATCTAGGCTACGGACTACAGCGCCAAGATGCTCCTTGGAGCGATAGATTGCGCTTTACAAAAGCTGTTTTACATTTACATTACATTTACATTTACATTTTGTTAATCAAGCTTGCATAGAACGGTAGATCTGCTGGTTATCGAGTCGTATTATTACTATGTTTGCAAAGGATGGGGCCACACTGCTAGAAGGCATCCTAAGGCGTTTGATCCAGCGCTGCTCCAAACCAAACCAAACCTCCAAACTATCACTATATATTCTAGGAGCTATCACACTTTACTTATCGGTGGGGCCCATAACACCGCAAGTCATTCATTCACACAAATCAACCTGCTCCAAAGATCAGTGAAAACCAGAGGAAGAGACGCTGGATTTAGCGGAGTGTCTTACTTCATCTATTTTACTCTAAATTTTATACACTATATACATCTGCAATTTATTCGATCTTGCCATGGTTTTACTTTTAAGAAACATTAAAACACCCCACAATTTGGTCAATAGATCAGCCAGTAAAAGTTAACTAATGGACAACAAGACCAGGTTAATTCTCCATTTATTTAATTTGTATTTGATGATTTAATCTCCTAGCGTGACCTTATTTTATTTAACCTTAATTCAAAACCCCTTAACCATTTTAAATTCACCTAAAGAAAAAGAAGATTAAATTCAAACAGTTTACATTTATTATCAGAATAGTTCAGAAAATAAGTCAAAAACATATTACCAAGGATATCGGCAATAGAAATCAAAGTTACCGTAGAATGGTTCCCAAAAACAGCCTCTCTATTCTTTCTTGATGTTCACCTCCCATCCGGACTCCGTTCCCATCAAAAGTTAAAATCAAGAAAATGTCAAAGTCTTTGCACCATGGAAAATCAATCAGTCCGACAGCATGTCGTGGTGCGAAAAATAAATTCAAAAGCAAACGCCTTCTTTCCTCCAAACAACCTCTTTTATACCCTTTTCCCCTAACTATCTATCTAAAATTTGAAACTTTTAGGGTCCACGCTCAACTATCATTGGTCCACTTAAAGGGTGGATAAGGATCCCCTCATCTCCTCATTGTCCATATTTCCTCCAAGTCATCGTTATGATCATAAGAAAGTTCTGATTGTTTGTTATTACATTTTATTCACTTGTGTCCTTTAGCTCGTCACTTCACCAGATTTTCTCAGGCTCATGACTCGAACATCTCATTCTTGGCACCATTCTGCTCTTCAGGCAACACTGACCTTGACTCACACTGCACAGGCACAGGCTGCTTGCACATCTTTCGAGCATAGTCGCGCATGCGTAGAAACCCACTGTTTCAGAGTTTCGCAAACCCTCCATTTTTATCTGGCCGCATGGGCCATAACGGAAACTATTATAGAAACAAACACAATTAAACATTAGATTTCGAAGTGTAGCCCTTCTGTTTACCTCCCCCATTCTAAGATAACCCTGTTAGTTATTACCTAGCATTAAAGCTACACATATGTATTGTTTTCCTACCATTCTCCATAATTTCTGCCACAATTATACATTTAGGAAGCTTACATGCATAGTTTTTCATTAGATTATAGCATTTCCGCACTATATCAGGAAAACGACTTCACATAATTAATGGATTAAGTTTGCAACACAAGCATATTAGTATCCCACGTGTATTTGTGTGTGTGCTTTCTTTTCTACGTTGGTTAATGTTAAAACCACACGATTAATACATATTACAGTTATGGAAAGCCAACTTCACGAGAGGTATACAAAAACTTTTGTTTTCACCCTCGCTCCATCAAGCTATAATGTTTCAGGTGTGTGTCCACATCAAAACATAACAGAAGCTGTACAGCATTCGGCGCCTGCCAGGATGATTTAATCTGACCAGGGCGTCGTCTAAACTGTTACAGAAACTCAAGAAGTACCCTGAGGGTGTCCTGTACCATGCAGGTGTCAGAGAGCAATGATGTAAAATTGCTTCAGGGACATTTGGACCCGCCCTGGTTTTAGACAAAGAAGTGGTTTCCTGTGTGGCACTTCCTGCTTGAGCAGCTATTGCCTCATTTTACCTCTGTGGTCTGCACAAGGGTGAGAGACAGACAGCTTTCAGTATATTGAAACTCAAGGGGGCTTAGGCAAAAATACACCCATTTGTCTCCAGTGAAGGTTAAAATGGAAGGGCAGAGAAACCAAAAGGTTTGAAGGTTCACATCAGCACAGATAGGATATATATATATATGTATATATATATATTTTAATTTAGCACATAGAATTTTCTGTGTTCTTGTTTTAGGTATACAGTCCAACAATCAAAAAAACTCTGAGTAACTGGATACAGCGAAAAATATTAATAACTGGGCAATTAGAAATTCGAATACTGTCTAAACAGCCGAAGTTTGAAGCCAGAATAACAGTCGAGAATAATCTGACATTTTTAGGAATCCGTGGATTAGGGTTAAGAATTAACCACTCACTGGCTTGTATTATAAATGAGACAAATATATTACTATTACAACATATCTGGCATACTAAACTTTCAAATAGTGAGGACATAGCTCACACCAACCACTCAAAATGTACTTTAAACCAAGGAGGAGTCGGCTGTAGAGCTTTACCCAATGGTTAGTGCATTTCTGCTGTAATCCACGTTACAAATGTTTATGACTTTAGATGGCTGCAATGAGTATTCTAAAATGGTGCTATTCTTTGAGAGGAACAAGGCATATGGGGAAGGGGACGGAGAAGAGGAGTATGACACAAGAGGGAAGAATACTCTTGATTTCAGTAACAGAGACACCTAGGGGCATATGTACTAGAAACTGGCAGAGGCTGTGTTATATGCCAAAATTGGAAACGCCACACTCCGACAGTTTCAAAACGCAGGGATTTACAAGAAAAGCTCATATGGACAGGACATCTAAGCCATCCCCTCATCCATTTATTTATTTATTTATGCATGCATGTATTTATTTATTTACTACAGACAAAACATAAGGACAAATTTGTTTCTTTACATAAGAACAATTTTGTTTGGTTACACTGGATCAGTTGTAGTTTACATGAAAGAAGGAGCTGTCTCATTTGGGTCAAGTGACAGCATGAGAATAGCCTAGCACATGACCCAGATGATCCCGTATGGATGCGGGCATCTATACATATAGTCTACCTCTAGCTAATCAGATCTATGGTTCAAAGCATAGCGAGGCGCTAGTATCCAGTCGCCCCGAGATGCGGTTGTCCTTATGAGGACCGCTGCGCTCTTTAGGACTCCGAACACTGGTGCACTAGTCCCGATGTCCTGCCAATCAGTTTTGTGGTTCAGGATAGACATGAGCTAGCTGTCCTGCTCACCAGGAACAACAGTCAGTTCAGCATTGTCGGTCTGTGATGTGATGAGGCCATTATCTTCTCCTTCTACAACCTGCTAGGCAAGCAATCCTAATTCTTCCCCGAGAGTGTGGTTATTTAATGTTATCATTGTATGTGATTGACGAACTGTCTTGTAATTTACAACCTGTCAAATTTTACGTACATATTGTATCACTGTACGTTGCAATGCATGGGCATGCAAACCAGAAATCGGGATTACAAGGGGAATTTGCTAATGCCCTCCCGAATTTCTGTGCATCGAGAAGAAGGAACTTAGGCGGTGCTTAGCCTGTAAAAATACAAGTGGAAAGGTACGAGGTTTCTGTTGGTAATGGCACACTCCGACAGTTTCAAAATGCAAGGATGCACTATATTTATAAAATTAGCTGGTATGCACAGGACATCTAAGCCATCCCCTCATCCATTTGATGAGAGGATGTCCGTGGCCGTGTCGAATGCCAGAATATTAAAGCTGCTTAATTTTGATTTCAACTCATGCCTCTTTGTTTTACCACCACACATATGCTGTCTCTTAATCTCACTCCTGCACGTTCGTTTCCATCCATGCATTTGCCTTTTCTCACTGCTACTCCTTTCTTTCTCCCTTTTCTGCATTGCTCTCTCTTTCTCTGATATTAAAAAAAAAAGTCCAGGTCTCAAGAAAATTATCGCCCATGTCCAATACCTGCAACTACTGGCAAAATTGAACACTGAATTTTGGAGAGAAAGGTTTACAATATTTAATACCTCGTATTCAGCCAAAGCTGCTACACTACATTATATCAAAGGGAGAGAGCAGGAAAGCACCATATCTACTAATAAATGACATTGTGTCTCTCTTCGCCTGTGCTGTCGCACGTTAGGCTACCTTGCGCCAACGTACACACCTTTGGACCATAGTGCAAGGGTGTCTGCATGATGTAAAGCATAGGTTGTGTACTGGAAGAGTACCCTTCTAGTACAAAATACTATGCTTTAGTTTTTGCAATGCAAACCCTTTGCAAAGTATTAGTAATTAACCACATAGTGTTTACTAGTAGAGTGGTGCTTTTAGGATGTGCGAGTTTGTTTGAAAAGCAGGTGTATCCTTGCATGTCTTATATGCCCACTTAAACTGCTACCAGCGTCCTTCCAGGATGCTGGCAGTATGATTGCTGCAGGTCTCTCAGACGCAGAGCTTGCGTAATTGGCCCATATGCTTCTCAAGGGGAATTTCATGATCAGGTTTGGATAAAAACCTTCTCTATAAAACAGCATGGCTGTTGTGACATGAACCATGCACTGCGGTCGACCAACGATGACAGTGATAAGTGAAACCTCAAGTTATGCGTGCAAGTCCTCCTGTCTGTAGGTAAACAAGATAAACTGGCCGACCAGGGACCGGCTTAAACTGAGGATCATCCCTCAGTGACAGAACATTTGAGGACTTACTCATGAAAAGAACATTTGCGAACAATGAGGCATGACAAGGTGTGGGTTGTTTTTCTTCAATTACATGCCTCAGGTGTGCGGTGAGGGAGGGGAGCGCGCGGGACAGAGACAGGGTTATTTGAGGATCAGGAGCCTGTTGTTATTGTTGCCTTAGAAGGTCTTTCTACAATGTGTCAACCCTATTCATACTGAGTGATGACATGTTTTTGTGTTATTCTTCTTGTTTCTGTTTGTTCACCTTGGCAGCGCCGCACCCGCGCCCTCTTCCTATTATAAGGTGTACCATCCATGGCCTAGAAATCCACCATTGTTTGCAAGTGGAATAGGATGTTTTAACTGCATGTGTTTGTATTCATGGCTAAGAAGCTGTGATGTCATTTCACCAGTCAAATTGTTTGCAGCAGTGACATGAGACACCCCTTGACCACTTCAGTGGACTCATTTCATCAAAGTAGTAAGGGAAACCATACTACCATTGTCCTTCTTTGATGTCACAGGAAGTGGCTTTACAGAGCATTCAGCCGCATTCATCTGCCACAATGCAGCCTAGATTGACTTTGCACCATGTTTGTGTTACAAAAGTGACTTAAACCAAGTGCAGTGTGCAGCGTAAGGTAATCCAAAGTACTGCTGCTTTGTGCTACTTTGGGTCAAGGGAACACATGCAACACAAATCCCTATCGACTAACATCCGTAGGAAGGGATTTGTCCTCAAAAATATGCTCGACAAAGGTGTAACGGTGGAGCAAATTTAAAACTCCACATTTTTCCAACTTGACATGTGTGAAGTTCTGTACAGCACACGTACAATGTCAGGAAAGCCTTAGAGCATGGTTTTGTACTGAGAGTCTCCTTTCGTTAGAAAAGATGTGATTTAAAGAACTCACGCAACCTTGCACTACTCTGCAAGAGTGTGTGCATTGGCACAAGGTAAGATCAAGTGCACCAGCATAGCGAATGAGAGAAACAGCACCATGTTTTAGTAAATATGGCATTCTACTCTCTCGTTCCTGCTACCCAGCAACTTTGTTTGCTCTGCAGTTAGTGTGAAAAGTTAGTAAACCTGCCCCAACATTTCTTATCTTAACATTCTTTTATGAAATCCCAGAAATGGAGCGTGTCAGTTACTCTTTACTGAAAACAAGCACTAAAACCAGCTTTCAAAGCTAACAAAATGAGTGAGGCAGTAATGAGGGGTGTGAGAGCACCTTGCAGGATTAGGGCCCGGACCATCTGAAACATGCCCTCGCTGCCTTAAACCTTCAACAGGAACTGACTATGAAAAGCTGATCAGACAGAAGTTTCAAGAGAAGGAAACATGGGTAAAGATCACTAAGCATGACAGACACTATTCTCTGGACCAATGATGGCTCTGGATGGTTACAACATAAGTGCCACCATTTCACAAAAGATCTAAAATGGGTTTTTTGAAACAACCATTCATCTAGTACTGGCGACGCGCCAAGACTGTCCCAGAACTCCACTGTGGAATTCTGTCAATAAACATGCCTGCTACAACAAACATAGGGCCTGCTTTAGAGGCCGATTTAGAGGTTGGCAGATGTGGGACCTCCGCCAAAAAGCACTAGATGTTCTGGCTGCTCTGTTTTATGGAAACAGACATCAATGCACTATATATACTGGGATGGGACATCTGTACATTTTTGGCAGATGTGGGGCTTCATAATGCCTTACAGAAAGTATTGGTGCCCAGAGAGAATCCGGAATCCTTAACTCAAGGAACTGATGTGACAATTTCGTCCCCATTTGTAGTTGGAACAGTGCACTGACGCTATGGCATACAAAATGCACTACTAAACAAATAAAAGAAAAAAAGTCTTCAGAAAAAAACAAAGGGCCATATTTACAAGGGGATACTGCCACCATGACATCACTTTTAGTAACGTTCTGGTGGCAATATCCCTACTCCGTATTTGCAAAGCGGCATTAAACCACTTAACGTAGCTTAACGCTGCCCTGTAGATAAGGCTCCTTTTCACGCGTCACTGAGCATGAAAGAGGCGTGCAATGGGTGTTGGAGTGGGCGCTCTGCCGCAACACCCATTACTTTTTGATGCTGCCCAATATTTACAAGGATGGGCCAGGTAAAACTTGGCTAAGGATGGCGATACAAGAAGAAATTATTAATTTCTCCTCGTATTTTCTCTTTCTTTGTGTGCTGCAATTTGCAGCACGCATAGAAACAGCAAATCACCTTTAAAGATTGACTATGTGCAGGAAGGTGTCCCTTCCTGCACATAAAAAATCACCCTTGCGTAGGAGAGCGGTGCTACCAATTTTGCTGTAACACTGCGTTCTGAAATTTTATTGTAAATATCCCCTGAAGAGTCTGGTTATAACTTTGTAGCAAGCTCAGCAGGCATGACATCACCAGCTCCACTCCCTTTCTCTCGCTGTATTGGACTTGCATTCTAAGATCCATTGTCATGAGGTATTGCAGCACTCCACAATATTGCTCATTTTAAGAGAGCACGTGGGGAGAGGACATAAACCCTTCTTTCTGCAGTAAGGCCTTTCACACAACTTGTTTAGCTCCACGAGGATGAACGTCTGTAAAAGTGCTTTTCTTAACCTGAAATTACTGTACAAAATAAATCCCTTCCTCCCACCCAGGGATCTTCAACAAGCCACCCAAGCACTGGTGCTCTCCAGAATTGACTATGGGATTGCAGCCCTGACTGGGACAGCAAAATTGCACCTCGCCTCCCTGAAAACAACCTTCCTTCAATGCAGCAGCCAGAATGGTCGCCGGAACTAGGAAATTCGAACACATCTCTCCCGCACTCAGGGAACTTAAATGGCTCCCAATGGAGTTGTTAGCTAGCTTCAGAGCAGCCTCCCTCACGCACAAAGCCCTGCACACAGGCAAACCGAAATACTTGGCCGCCAAACTCAAAAGGGCCGGCCAGTCCAGGAACCTCAGGATCTCCAACACTCTGCTACTCATCCCGTTGAAAACTCGTAAGCAAAAAAACGCAGCCAAATCATTCGCTGGAAATGCCCCAAAAATTTGGAACTCCATCCCCCCCACATCAGAACTACCCCCTCGTTTCCAAAAGTCAAGAACCTGCTCAAAGTTCTCTTCCTCAACCACTCTCTAGTGAACCCATAAGAGCCAAGGAAGTACCTTAGCCGGCTCTCCATCTTACCTTAATTTTGTGACCGATACACTGACACAGATCTAGAAATCTTTTTGGTCACCCTCCCTGTTTGAACAAGGAAACCTTTTGGATGCTCGTCTTGGTTGATCAGCACCCTCCATGCCCCTTTGCTCATTCGCTCCTTTGTCCGATCTTTACCCGGCTCGAACCCTCATGTTTTACCATACTGCCTATTTGCACATAATTGTACATGCTGTGAAGCGCTCTGATACCCTCAGGTCCAGCTAGCACTATATAAATCTCCTAAAGAAAAATAAATAAATAAAAAACTGTTCCAGACCACTGTGGGTTAGTGGCAGCTCACCCTTACATTACCCAAACTCTCTTGACCTGGCAGAGTGCAAATAATTTAGGAGCAAGATTCCTCATGCATTCAGACCAACCATAGCAAAACTGTGACATGCCATTGTACTTTGGGGAAGGTAAAGTGAGTGGGCAGGAGACCTGTTTAAGGCTTATGAGGGCTTGTGGAAGCCTGACCTAAAGTTATTCAAGCCCTACGCTTTTGCTAACGTTTAGTTAATTTAAGGATGGGCTGGCACCTCTGGTCATGGTGGTTGATAACGTTCATTCCTGTAATTAATTAAATAGTGATTGAGGCATTTGTATAGTGCAACAGCTACTGAACAATGGCATCCCGGCATGACATAAGCTTAGAGCTTACAAAGTCAAGGTAGTTAAACTGTTCTAAATAACTACATTTTGAGATATTTCCTGAAACCAGCTTCGGTTAATGGGAACTTCATTCACTGAGCAGTGACAACATGAGGCCATATTTCCGATCAGAAAAGGTAAAGAATAGTACTCAAGAGTGTAATAGACTGAAAAGTCAAAAAACTGCTTCATTTGCTGAGGGGATGGGGTGGTTCATGTGTGTCTGGGAGATGCTCTGTGGGTACAGGCATTTGTTGTCCTTTTCATGCTGAAGTCTAATTGCAAGTTGACGGTCACACTCCATAGTGACAACCTGACCCCTGGCATCTATGAGCAAAGGGACCCTGGTAACCCAGATAGCTGATGGGGATCAGCTGTAGATTACATGAGCCTCTTCTTAGAGCTCAGATGTCCAACATGACAAGTGGAATGCTCTGGCTAGTGGTCACAATGGCCCAATGAAAATGCCCCAGAGCTTGGAACCATGCATAAACCACTCCTTTATAAATGTAATCTAGAGTCTTCAACTGCTTATGAAAAATCTCAGAAGGAAGAACAAGTCCTTAAAAATAGGCGAACGACTGATTAGTTAAGACAATGTACTGGATGAGGTCCATAATGTTTGCTTTAATGTGAATGTGTCTATTTTCCAAAGTCAATGAACACACTTTGCAACATTTACTACTGGCGGAACATCTTCTTCTCATTGCTCCGAATTAAAGACTCTAGGAAAAAAACATGGTCTCAAATTAACAACATAACCCTCACTCTTCCTCAGAGTCAATGCCTCCATTACTCTCTACAATAATGGCATCATTCTCATACAAGCCTCTACGTCTAACCTAGCCAAGATGGACCATATTTTCCCCACCCTCAAGACAGCCGTGACTGTTTCTCTGACTCACCCTACTGGTACAGTTGTCCTGTCCTGCTCCTCTCCATCTGCTATTTGGAATAGTCCTAGTTCGCCTCATTGCCCTCACCAGTTAGTTGTCCCTGAGGAATTTCCATCCACTATAGTGGCCCGGCAAATCAAGCAATCGTCCTTTCACCGGGTGGGTGGACTAAATGGTCCACCCATCTCGCTGTTAGCAAGTCTGAATCGCTGCACCTCCCCTATCGTGAGACCCGTTGAAGACATTCCCCCTCCCCTAACACTCTCTGCCGATACTTTCTCATATAGGGATGCACTTGCCAAGCCCTCCCTTCAGAAGGACCACACAAGACTGATACCAACAATAACTCCCTATCCTAACACATTTAGCACCTACACTTCAACCCACAGCGGGCACTCCACCACCCCCCCTCCTGCCACTCCTTACAATCGAGCCTGGTCCCCACACGACCATAAGGAAGCATCCCCATCCCAAGAACCTAGCACCCCCTTATTACCCCATCCAGAATTCACTTGAGGTCCCCCCTCACCACCGGGTCCCGCCCCTCAGCTCCTATCCTTGAGCCAATACGCAGACCTGATGACGCATTTGGACAAGTTATCTCTACAAGTGAACCTACTTATCTATGAATTCCATGAACTGATAGCCCTTTCACCTGACCATCTGCACTTGCTTAGGCCTATTAGCTCCCTAGGAGCGCTGCACACAGCCCCCACCTCTGCAATCAACAGCCTCAACTAGCACGCCTCGCTCCCTATCCCTAATATTCTACTCCTCCCCAACGCCTTCTCCCGTCTTAAAAGAACAAAGGTGGAACTTGCGTCCAGCGAGATCGAGGATCTACTCCTCTCATATTCGATCACTCTAGATATTGATACATTCCCTATGGCCCAAATTCAACCCATTCTAGCCAACCCAAATATGGAACCCTCTAACAACCATAGAGTCATAAGTAGTGACAATCTCAAGCAAGTGAACATCGCACAGCCCCCTACATCACTCACGCCTATTCAGTTGAAATGTGCACTAATGTATTGTAGATCAGCAAAAAAACATGCAACAGAGATAGTCAACCTCATCCAAAACAATGAGCTAGATATCATAATCCTCACAGAAACCTGGCTAAATCCCCCATCCACCCCTATATTAGACCTCCTAGTACCTCCTACTCATGACATCTCAACATCTTTAGTAACCACCTCGCAATGTGCAAACTACATACCTTCTACCACCCTCCTGGCAATAACTTACTCTTTATCAAACAATTAATGGAAATTATCTCTAATGATGACCACTCACTATCCCAGATCTACCTCGTTGACTTCAACCATCACTGGTCTAAGCACAAAGACCATGCGATGATCTGTCTTAACGCTTTCCTAGCAGAGATGGACCTTATCCAATTCTGTGACTGGCTAACTAACAACAAAGAAGAAATTCTGGACCTCATTATTGCAAAAGGTAATACCACCCCATTGGTAGACATTACTCCTTGTGATTGGTACGACCACTACAGCATCTTCTTCCTTATCAATAGGGAGGTGATACCGAAAAAGATCCAGCTCAAGAAAATTAAACAGTGGAAAAGGGACCGCAGGACTATTAACGCGACCTGTCTAGCTACTGACTGTAAAAATGTCTCCCCAAGATGACCTGACTGATGTTCATGATCTCACGGACTTCTACAACTCAACTATCTCCGATATCATGGATTCAATAGCACCTTTACAACTGAAAAATACCGCCTCTAAATAATCCAATCCATGGTTCAAGGAGAACCTAAACTCGGAGTAGCGTAACTTAAGAGCAGCTGAACGTCTATGGAGATCAAAACCATCCGCCTTTCACTTAAAAGCCCTTAGATCGGTTAGAAGCTCCTACAATAAAAAAAATCAAGACGACTAAGGCAGACTACTAGTGATAGCATCCAATCACATCGGCTCAGCAGACAAGTCTGCACCGATCTGGCTATCTTCTTAATGGAGAAAACTAAATCCATCAGCCTCAACCTCAAAGCAAAGAGGGTACATCTAACATCACTTGCGTCCAATTGCAACTGTGCTCGCACATCGAGACTTTTAATCACCTGGATCAATATCAATCTGGAAAGGTACAAAAAACACAGCAGCAAACCAAGGTCAAGCACATCAATTCCGTCAGTTTAAATTATACGTTGGTGCAACTACTCCCAACACCCGCTGCCAAAGCATGTATAAGATGCAAAATGTCCATAGAAAAGGAAGGTGCACTCCCCAAAAAGTCAGTTGCGTGGAAAGTTTTTTTGAAAGTTCTTCTCTTTATTCATATTCATTCTTTTCGTAAAAACGGCACAGCCAAAGCGTTTCATTCCCCTAGTGCCACGGGAACTTCATCAGGGCTTACGCAGAAAGCACCTAGGTATTAATAATCTGTGACAGAAAAACGGAAGTCCTCACTAGATCGCGTCACCAAGGTTAGATCATCCCAGGCATTCACGTTCTCAAAACTAGTCACGAGAGTCAGCACAGATGATGCTTCTGAAAACAGTATACTTATTCAAAGGCCAAATAATACGATCCTCCTGTTAAAGGGGTCCTCCTAATTTTCCGATCCAAAGTTAGGTCAGACAACCGTAGAAAATATATTAGCAGAAAGGCGCACTATTCTCCAAGTCACAGATAGTGGTCTGAGTTCACATTCAAACTCTTTTTGAGCGCCGTATTCAAATAAGGGTAAAAAGATTCATGGGTAAAATACCTTGAATACTAGTAAACCGTATCTCTATGTCGGAAAAAGTTTGCCCACATGGTCAATAGCCAGTTGAATTGCCCCACCCGATATTCGGTGTTGTAAATCATGTCAGTAATATCGCATCACCGTTGACTGAAATAGGGCACAATTCCAAAAATGGGGACTTGAGGTAAGGGAAGTGCGTCGCACTCAGTGTAACCCGACGTCCACCCTGTCAATATTTCACCCATAGTGCGGACGAACCACGTCCCCGGCACCTGTAATAAGGCGCGGTCATTCCTTACGCCCGATAGCGAGCACTTCATCTCGCTCAACTCATCCTTAATGATTATATTAAACTAGCTAACTGAAAACCATCTCCTGCTGAACACCGCCAAAACAGAATTCCCTCTCAGTTCCCCTCCCAAGCACTCCCTCAAGATTGACCTCTGGATGAAACACCTCCCTACCTTCAACTGCTCCCCGGTTATCATCGACTCAGCAAAATCTCTTTGAATCACCCTGGACTCACACTTGAACATGAAGAAAAATATTAGTAAGATGTTCAAGGGTGCGAATCACCTAATAAGGGCTCTTAGAAACCTAAAAGCATTCCCTCAAGAGGACTTCAAGCAGGTGGTACAATCACTTGTCCTAACTAGGCTAGACTATGGAAGTGCAACGCTCTGTGGCCTCCCCAAATATATAAATGAAAGGATCTCGCACAGCTGATTTAATCCAGGATAGTAATATCTTAAAAATTTGTAGTGTGCAACGGGGAAACACTGTCTGGCCAGTCAGTGTTGGAAGGTAACCACTAGAGAGAAGCTCTCCCGCCTAGGGAGAGGGCGCCCCTATGCACAACTGTGGGAAGACCGAGAGGTCTGGTTCAATTCATCCAATGTATCCAATAAAAGTGTTCACAACGGATATGTTTCCATATATCCAGTTTTATTGGGATATCAAGTTTTGGGTGTTTTCAATTGTATAATGCATTTCAAGATTGGTAATCCAAAATAACATGCATGATTCCAGGTGTGTTCATAGTCACACTGCCCAATGCATTTCGGGCGGAGCCCGTCGTCAGGGGGTTACTCTATAACAACAAAAAACAGAATGGCTCGCTATAATTGCGTAGTGCAAAACTCAATAATGCTGACAAAATGTAAAACGGAAAACACGCGGTGCAAATGACGTGGTGAAATGTGAGAAAGCAAAAAAAGAAGAATAAGGGTATCTGAATAGTGTAATAAGCACCAAGATGCCTGAATGGAATACACCGAGTGAAGAAAGACGGACCTGTGCTCTCGAAGGATGACAGCCTTCACCCTAACGTGCTCATTTTAAAAGACGAAGCTGCACCGTATCTGAAAACTGAAAGGATTTTCCCGTGAATGCACTGCCAAATAGTCAAAACGCTCGTAAGTGACTGCACAACAGGGCAGGGCTGCGTACTTACTCGTGTGACAAGCGTCAGCGGACTCAGCGGAGTTCCGTGAAGTTGACGAGACAGTGTGCAGAGTTAGCAGTACAAGTAGCGAAAGGTGAACAGGAAGGAAGGACTAGAGTAAAGAAAAACGGCCCGAGGGGATAGGAATAGAAAAAACGCTTGAGCGCCATCTTGTAACAGGCAAAACTACCAAGCAATGTGCAGTATGGATACAAGAAAGAACATATGGGAAAATGACACATGAAAAATAACGTAAGAACAATGATGCATACATAAAAAATCAAGTTCACAATTAAAGGTAGCACAAAAATTCAATACGGTCGTTAAGCCCCAAGGGGGCCATCGTGGACAAATATCGGATCCAGAAATTTTCTCTCTTAAGGAGCAAGTTCTTGTTGTTCAAGGTGATGGGTACTTGTTCAAGTATCTGGTATTTCAGTTGGGCTACTGAATGTCTATTTTCCAAGAAATGAGTGGCTACTGTAGATTTTAAATTCCCAGTGCGAATATTACTCTTATGTTCTAAGATCCTCGTGCGGATCTTGCGTTCCGTGTGTCCCACATAGCATTTGCCGCAAGGGCATTTCAAAACATATATAACATTCTTGCTGTTACATGTGGCGTTGACTCTCAGTTTTATGGTGTTACCTTTCATGGGGTGGTTGATCAGGTTCCCTGGGATACAGTTATTGCAGTTGCTGCAATTGTGGCAGGGTTTAAGACCAGAGTATGTGACATTAGACTTGGGTGCACTGGTGTTGTTCAGAAGTTCTTTTAGGTTCTTGCCCCTGGTGAATGCAAAGATGGGTGTTTCTGAGAATAGACCCTTAAAGTCTGCTTCCATTGTTAGTATGGGCCAATGTTTACGGATGATTTTTTGAAATTGAGCGGATGCTATAGAGTGCTTGGATACGACCACTAACCGGTCGGAAGGTGTCTTCTGTTTAGGAAGTAGCAACGAGGCTCTGGTGCATTTCTCACTTCTCTGTATGGCCACATCTAGTATCGGGGTGGGATATCCCCGAGATCTCAACCTTTCCAGGACAGTTTGGATTTGGACCTTGCTTTCCTCAAATATACCTTAGCCCCGCTTAGGGCTTCACTGAATGCCGCTGCTAGACTGATCACTGACACTAAAAGAAATTAGCACATTTCCCCAGCCTTAAGATCTCTAAAGTGGTTACCCTATGAAGCAAGAATACAATTAAAGATTGCTTGTTTGAAGCACAAACCCCTCCACTTCAAAACACCTGGATACCTGGCTCAAACACTGGAATTGTCAGGTGGTAGCAGACCTTCCAGAAGTGCTAACTCATTGCTACTCAAACTGCAGACATTTTGCCAAAAGAAAACAATACTCAGAGCCTTCTCAGGCGCGCACCCAAGATCTGGAACTCCATCCCACCCGAAATTCGCAGAATCCCCTACACAGCGGTGTTCAAACAGGAAATAAAAACAATACTAATGGCCAAGTTCCTGCCTTAATTGGACCATGGCTCATTTGTTTTTGAAGGGTCCATTTTGCTTTTTTCTTCTTCTTATCAACTATTAATATCTATGATTCTTTTCCTAACTATTCAGTAGCGTTGTGCTTTACCTTATTATGTTATATCTTGCTTGCATTTATGTTCAATCTTATTAGCTCAACTTGTTAGCCTCTCTTACCTCTACGTTCCCCTCTCCACTACTGTGAAGCGCTCTGATACCCTTCCAGGTCTTGTTCGCGCTATACAAAAAATTTGAAATCAATAAATACTATATATGCAAGTCAATTTGAATATATTACACCAATTCTGCATACAATATGGACGTGGTGCAGCAAGCAAACCATATAAAAGAAGAACCCTTAGAATGCCTAGCCAGTATTACATTATCACTCTCGACACTCACACACAGACAAACAATCATTGGCAAAGCCAATAGGTCTCGCCTTTACAACACCTATTGCCTTTGTCAATATGCTTTAGCCATGTTGTACTCCAGCATGTCTGCTGTTCAGCATGGCTACAGGTCACTGGGGTAAAGGAGAGCGGCATGGAGCAGAAGTGGAATAGAGTGGAGTGTTATGGAGTGGAGTGCCGTGGAGTGGCGTAGAGTGGAGGAGTGGAGTAGTGTGTCATAGAATAGAGTGGAGTAAAGAGGTATGGAGTGGCATAGAGTGAGTTTTGTAGAGCTTCATAGATTTGAGTAGTGTTGTAGAGTGTCATAGAGCACAGTTGAGTGTTGTAGAATTGAGTGACATACAGTGGAGTAGAGGGTCATAGGGTGAAGTAGAGTTTAATGGAGTACACTGGAGTAGAGTGGCCTAGAGTGAAGTGGTGTTAAGTACAGCGATGGAGAGTAGATTGGCATAGAATCCAGTGATGAAGAGTGCATCGGTTCTGAGTAAAGTGGTGTAGAGTGCACTGCCATAGAGTGCAGGGATGTAGAGTGGTATAGAATGCTGTAGTGTAGAGTATATTGGTGCAGTGTAGACTGCAGTGGTGTAGAGTGCAGTGGCATAGAGTAAATTGTTTCGGAGTAGAGTGAAGTGGCGCAGAGTGGAGTGGTGCAGGGTAGAGTGGAGTAGTGCATGGTAGAGTAGAGTGGGGTAGAGTGCAGTGGCATAGAGTAGAGTGAAGTGATATGGAGTGCATTGGTGCAGATTACATTAGAGTTATGTGAAGTGATGCAGAGTGTAATGGTGTAGAGGGTGGTAGTGTAGAGTGCAGTAGAGTGGTGTAGAGCTGGGTAGTGTATAGTAAAGTGCAGTGGCATAGAGTCTAGTGGCATAGAGTCTAGTGGCATAGATGCATCAGCATAGAGTAGAGTTTTGCAGAGAGCAGTGGTGTAGAGTATGATGGTGCAAAGTAGAATTGAGTGGAGTAGAGTGCAGTGTTGTAGAGCGCAATGGTGCAGAGTGGCGTACAGTGCAGTGGCATAGGGTACAGTGGCATAGAGTGCAGTGGTGCCCAGTAGAGCGGCATTGAATTAATTGGCGGAGAGTACAGTCTGGCAGAGTAGAGTGCCATAGAGTTCAGTTGCCTGGAGTGCAGTGGCCTAGTGTGCAGTGGTCTAGAGTAGTCCGGCACAAAGTAGAGTGGCACAGAGGGCAGTGGCGTAGAGTACAGTGGATTAGAATACAGTGGCGTCGAGGGCAGTAGTGCAGAGTAGAGTGGTGAATAGAAGAATGGTATAGAGGACAGAGTAAAGAAGTTTGTCGTGGAGTGCAGTGACATAGTGCGCAATGGTTTAGTGTGTAGTAGCATGCAGAGGTGTAGAATGCAGTTGTGCAGATTAGAATGGCTCTAAGTTTAGTGACTGAGAGTGCAGTCTTTCAGATTGGAGCGGTAAGTGTGCAGTGGTGTAGAGTGTATTGGTTTTGCTTGACGTGGTGGTCTGTGCAGCAGTTCAGAGTAGAGTGTCATACAGATTATTATTATTCTTATTATTATTAATGAGTTTTATATCGCGCCTGGTTACCCTTGGGCATCCCCGCGCTCATCCAGAGAGATACGCCAAAGCAAGAGACAAAAGAGTTAGGCAGGGAATAAATGAGTTTTTAAAAGTTTGCGAAAACGTAAGGTGCTCGTTTCCGAGCGCAGGTGCAGCGGAAGGGAATTCCACAATGTTGCCACATTTATGGAGAATCTTTTGCCACCGGTTCTGGCCTTCCTTACACTCGCAACTTGCAGCAAATGTTGGTGGTCTGAGCGAAGGGCACGGGAGGCCTTGTAAGATTGAACCATATCCCGTAGGATAGGTGGGCCTTTCCCCTGCAAAATTTTGTGGTCCATACAGAGTGCTTTGAATTTCACCCTCTCTCTAACAGGGAGCCAGTGCAGCGCCTTCAGCGCAGGGCGAGCTGAATGACGCCTGGGAAGGTCCGTCAGGAGCCTGGCGGCCGCATTTTGCACTTGCTGCAATTTGTTTAAGGTAGATTCTGGAGCCCCCAGAAACAACGCATTGCTGAAATCCAGCCGTGAGATGATGAGCCCCTGGATAAGTAACCTCCTAGAGGCCACTGGGAGGAGAGGTAAGATCTTCCAGGCTGACCGGAGCAGACCGAAACACACGCCTGCGGTCTTTTTAGCGTGTGTCTTAAAAGAAAGGTCCTGCTCCAGCCACACCCCCAAGCTCTTGATCTCCTGTTTGGGGGTGGGTGCCGCTCCCAAGCAGCTAGGCCAGCTACTAGGTGACAAGGAGGGAGGGGAGTTCCCCAGCATCATCAGTTCCGTTTTTGAGCCGTTAAGTTTAAGTGCTGAGCTGCACATCCAAGTAAAGATCTTAGCCAAACACGTGTGCAGCCGGTCGGGTTGGTTTGCCGACTGGGGGAGCCCTACCACCAGCTGGGTATCATCAGCATAGCTGATGATCTTGATACCCAGTGGCAGCACCACACTCTCCAGTGGGGCCATATAAATGTTAAATAATGTAGGGCTCAACGATGAGCCCTGTGGCACACCACACTGGAGAGGGACCGATGTTGACTTCTCGTGGCCTTCCCACACCTCAAACGTCCGGCCTTCCAAAAAGGACGCGAACCACTTCAGGGCCATCCCTGCGACCCCCACCCCCGACAGCCGTTGGAGTAGCACCTGATGGTCTACGGTATCAAATGCCGCACTGAGGTCCAGGAGGATCACTGCCACCGATCCCCCTGAATCCAAAATGCTCCTGGCATTCTCCACTACTGCCAGCAGGGCAGTGTCCGTCCCCTGGCCGGGGCGAAAACCAGTTTGGGAGTCACCCAGTAGGGAGTTGGACTCCAAAAAACCCGATAGACGACTATTCACCAACTTCTACGCCACCTTGCTAAGGCCGGGGAGCAGGGAAATAGGCCTAAAGTTAGCAAGGTCGGCGGGATCCAGGTTAGGCTTCTTCAAGAGGGCCTTAACAACCGCTCCCTTCCAACTGGGGGGCACCACTCCTTGGGTGAAAGATAGATTTATAAGGTCCGTCACTGGGCCGCCGATGGTAGAGGCTACCTGCTTCAGATATTTCATTGGTGCAGGGTCTTTCGGAGATCCACTCTTCATGGTCGCCAGGACCCCGAGAACTTCTTCCACAGTGACAGGACCGAAAGAGTCCAACTCCACTGACCGCACCCTGGGCTGAAACCCTGGGTTACCACCTGAGGGAGTCTCCTGGGCTAGCCGGGGAAGAGATGCCAAGATGTTATCTATTTTGGTTTTGAAGAAGGAGGCAAGTTCAGAACATTTCTCACGTGGATTGTCGTGAATGACCTGAGGTTCGGGAGTTTTCAAGAGTTCTTTGATGACCCTAAACGATTCTTTCGAGGAATTAGAAGAGGAGCCTATTCTCTCCTCGAAAAACTCAGATTTCGCTACCCGGATGGCGGATTTATAGGTACTAAGAGCCGCCCGATATTCTCTCCGGCTCGTTTCGCTCCAATCCTTCCTCCAAGTCCGCTCTAGCCTCTTGCAGCCCTTTCTCAGTGTTCTCAGCTCTGGTGTGTACCAGGGTGCTGATCCCACTCTCTTACCCCTGGTAAGTAATCTCTTCTTGGGGAGGATGGCATCAAGCGAGTTAGTCAGCCAGGTGTTTAAGTTCTCATCAGCTACTAACAGATTAGACCCGGAGGAGGGCCGGGACGCCTCCAGATGTACCGCCCAGGTGTCCACTGGGAGCCTGGACCAGGCTCTTTCCACTGTGTGTACCCTGGGAGTTGGTGCCACTAAGACATCAAACTGCCACTGGGCAGGCACCATGAAATGGTCTGTCCAAGGCAAAGCCAGCGTGGGCAGTACTTTGAGGCAATCCGAGTTTGAAAATATAGGATCCAGCAAGTGTCCCTTCCCGTGCGTTGCACCCGAGTTAACCAAGTTAAGCCCAAATGCTTTAAGATCGCACTGCAGATCTACTCCCAGAGAGTTAGAGGGGTCATCAAAATGGATGTTAAGATCACCCAATGCTACAAAGTTGGCAGTAGAGGAGGCAAGGAGCGCGACCGTTTCTAAGAAGGAATTAAGAAAGTTACCCATAATCCCAGGTGGACGATAGATAAGGAGGCCAGCCAAGGACGCAGTGGGCGACAGGCAAAGAGAGAAATGACAGCTCTCACAGTCGCTCATCCCTCCATCCTGAACCTTACAGATTAACGTATCTCTATAAAGGATGGCAATTCCTCCTCCCCGCCCCACAGGCCTGTCAAGATGGGATATAAGAAAGCCCGGAGGAAGTGCTCTAACCATGTCCGGGCCTGAGCAGGAAGAGATCCAGGTCTCTGTTAAAAATAACACATCCAACTTATGGTCAAGAATGAGAGAGTTAATTTCTGTGGCGTGACTGGGTAAAGACAGACAGTTCAGCAAGGCTATTGATAACACGGATTTGTCATACAGAGCAGTGTCATAGCGTAGAGTGATGTAGCGTTGCGCAGCGTAGTGTGCAGTGGTGTAGAGCGGAGCAGCACAGAGGGCTGTAGAGTGGTGTAGAGTGCAGTGGCATAGAGTACAGTGGTGTAGAGTGGAGTGGTTCTTGGTAGAGTGGAGTGGTGCAGGGTAGAGTTCAGTAGCATGGAGCAGTGGTGTAGAGTGAATTGGTATAGAGTGCAGTGGAATAGAGTGCAGTGTTGCAGAGTAAAGTGGCATAGAGCAGAGCGGCGAAGAGTGGAGTGGAGTGGCCTAAACTGGAGTGATGTAGAGTGCAGTGGTGAAGAGTGCAGTGGGGCACAGTAGAGGGGGTAGAGTGAACTGGCATAGAGTAGACTGGTACAGAGTAGAGTAGAGCGGTGTAAAGGGAAGTGGAATAGAGTGTTAGTGTCATAGAGTGCAGTGGTGCACAGTAGATTAGAGTGGTGTAGAGTGTAGTGGTGTAGAGTGTAGTGGTGTAGAGCGTAGTGGTGTACAGTGAAGTGGGGTTGAGTGTAGCAGCTTGGAGTGCATTGGTGTATAGTGGCATAGAGTAGAGTGGTGCAGAGTACAGTTCAGTGGCATGGACTGCAGTGGCACAGAGTAGAGTGGTGCAGAGTAGAGTGGGGTAGAGTTCAGTTTCAGAGAATGCAGTGTTGCAGAGTAGAGTGTTGTAGAGTGCAGTTATGTAGAGTAGAGTGGCATAGTGTGCATTGGTCTACAGTGCAGAGGCATAGAGTGGTGAAGATTAAAGAAACAGACAGTGCAATGGCATAGAGCAGAGTGGCATAGAATGCAGTGGCGTAGAGTAGAGTGTTGCACTGGTGCAGAGTAGATTGGCATAGAGTGCAGTGGTGTAGAGTGTATTGGTTTTGAGTAAAATGGTGTAGAGTGCATCAGCGTAGACTAGAGTGGCGTAGAGTGGAGTAGTGCAGGGTAGATTGCAGTGGCATAGAGTGGAGTAGCTTAAAGTGGGAAGGCGCAGAGTGGACTAGAGTTGCATAGAGTGCAATGCCGTAGAGTACAGTTTGGTGGAGAAGAGTATAGTGGTGCAGAGTAGAATGTAGTATCATAGAGTGCAGTGGGGTAGAGTGTAGTGGCATAGAGTAGAGTGTTTCAAAGTAGAATAGAATGGTTTAAAGTGCAGTGACGTAGAGCCCAATGACATAGAGCTCATTTGCATTTAGTGCAGTGGTGTATAGTGTTGTAGAATATAGTGGTCTAGAGCACAGTGTTGCGGAGTAGAGTGCAGTGATGCAGAGTAGAATGCAGTGGCACGGTGTGGCACAAAGTGCAGTGACAGATAATAGATTCTTTCAGAAATGAGTGGAGTGGTGCACTGTAGAGTACAGTAGCATAGAGTATAGTAGCATAGAGTGCAGAGAAGATTGGAGTGGCATAGATTTGATTGACAAAGAGTGCACTAGCGCGGAGTGGAGTGGTATAGAGTAGACTGCATTGGCCTGATTGCAGTGGCATTGAGTGCATTGTTGCAGAGCAGAGTGGTGCAAAGCGCAGTATTGCATAGTACAGTAGTGTGGGGTAGAGTGCATTGGCATAGAGTAGAGTTGTGTAGAGTCGCAAGGATGTGGCAGTCGAAGATCGGTGATAGCAAGGTGATTTAATCCAAATATCACACCATAGCGCCGTCTCTCTTCAGCAGGAGCGCAAAGCTCTTGTGAGTTTCCAGGAAGTTTGTGCTCTGAGTAGCTGGCCACAACAAAAAGAGAAATGGTGTAGCCACCATTTCATGACATTGGGACTTGGTCCTGTGTGATGAAAATACAATAAAATAAGGCATAAGGGGATAGGGTAGGAGTACCCTGACCCCTGGAACTTTTTGCGGGCACTGGGGTCAAGTTAAAAAAACTACTTGGAGCATTCCTGTGAGCCAGCAGTATTCTAGCAGGAGTAAGTGAGTTACCTCTGCTCCCACAAGAGCCCCTGGGGAGCGGCAGGGGGCCACACTGGCTCCCGCAAGATCAGAAAACCATTAAAAAAAGCAGGGATTGAGTGTCTATGGTCGGTTTGCTGAGTTCAGGTGGTTGGTCTTGTAGCTAACCAATGGCCTGCACAGCTATTGGTTGTGCGCAGTGGGAGGTTGGCTGCCCGCAGGGGTTGGGCGCAGGCCTAGTGGCAGGCCAGGCCCTGTTACCAGCCCAACGCTGCACACACCCAAAGATTTTGAGTGGCGGGGTGGGAGGTTGGCTGCCTGCGGGGTTTGGGCGCAGGGACTGGTGGCATGACTGGGTAGGCCCTGTGGATAACATACGGAGCACAACTGGAGGGTGTGCACAGCTGGGGGTTGACTGCCTGCGGGGGTTTATATGCAAGACTTGCCTTAGGCCAAGCCCTACTTCCAACCCCATGCCATATACAGTCGAAGGTCATGCAAGGCGGGAGGTTGGCACTACGTATGCTAATAAAATATTACTTTAAGATAAAAAAGCCATAATAATTCACTAATGGTTATAGTGATGGTATTGTTAGATATGGTAATAATATCTTACTTGCCATTAAAAGAATCTCAGAAATTCACTGAAAAAAAACAAAGGGTAAAGTAATTCACTCATTATTTATTTATTTAATATTTTAATTCATATTTTAGAGTTTTTGATATAGTGTTGCAAGACCTCAAAAAGCGACAGAGCACAGAGACTGAGCCACAGAACCTGAAGAAATATGATCACATCACCTCTACCCTGATGGAACTCCACTGGCTCCCCTTGAAGGCCCACACCATCTTCAACACTAGCTGTATTATTTACAAAGCCATCATACCCCACACCCCACTTATAATGCAGACAAGCACACCATCTCTGCTGGTTCTCGGCACTCTACTAGCCGGGAAACCGTCAGACTGCAGTTTAAGAAGTGTAAAAAAGAAAATGTAAGACAACAGGCCTTTCCATCTATGCACCAAGGATCTGCAACAACATCCCTGTATCCATCTGAAAATACCCAACGCTGCTCCAATTTAGGAAAGAGCTGAAGCCTCACCGCCTTAAAGAACACTACATCACAATGCAGTAACCATCCACAACTCAGCTTCCTCTTTAATTGCCAGTCGGCTTTAAGCTTGCCTTTGACATGTACAGCACTCCTCTGTCTTCTGACTAGCCCCATGCCGTAGAAATATCATATCCACATATACATGCATGCATACAAGAAAGAGTAGTCGGCTTGGAATTTGCACAGCATTTGCAAGTGGAGGAGAAATTACACAATAAAGACATTAATGAAATAACTGAAAATCGGTGGTAAGTTCAGGACTATTTAATAGACAGAATGGATGGAAACAGCCAGGCACCTCATGCTTTCCATTCGGCTCCAGAGATGTAGGAGGCACGCTAATCCTGGTGTGACCCTTGTGGTCTCCATGCAGCCATCTACTTCCTCGCCTCCATCTTGATTCTGTGTTACTAGTCCCAGGGGTCCTTGCAGAGAGGCAGTGTCCGGTAGTGGCAGACACTGCCTCTGATGGAGTAGTTTGCCGGTAGCACATTCTTTCAGTGCTCTTAGTTAAAAAAAAACATCACAATCTCCTGCTTTACCGCTAGGAGCAGAGTAGAAATCTAAATCAAATCTTACAATATGTTCAAATCAGCCCCACGCTGCAGAAGGCCCTATGAGCAGGGAGCGGCCATGGGCCAGGTTGATTCATGGCGGCCCATAGGGCTCAGAAAGCAACTTCTTAGCCTGTAACCCATTGAGAAAGTGCCAGAGAGGATGAATGGCCGTGTGTACCATCTCTGTGTCAGCAGTCAACATTACATTCAGTGGAACTGCAGAAACTGCCTCTCGGTATGGTGATGCCAGAAGAAGGGGTGTTTAGTTTTTCGTACAATATACTTAAAATGGCACCAAGTTGAAAAAAAAGGTACATATATCCTGCTCGCTAGAATGACTAGTCTATAAGCATCCAAGATTGCTCGACAGTGAATATTTGTAAAATTCTAAATCTTTTTTTCTTGGAGCATGGTCGCTATGTAAACATTTCTATATAAACATACATATGTCCTGAAAGCTACTATTCACTTTAAAATATTTACAAAGGTGGGTATCCATAAAAATTATAAACATTCTGCAGCATAAATAGAGTTGGAATTCCTCACTGTAAAGCCATGTATGGAAAATAAGTTGTCTCTGAGAAAACAGTATATTATTTGTAAAACCTAAATAACACATTGTTTTTGGTTGATGTAAAATAGACAAAAAGAAGCATATTTTCTGTTCACTTGGTATCTTGTTTTTCTCAATCAATGCCAGATATAACTTTCACAAATTCTGAAGGAGAAGCACGGGATATTCTAAATAAGGAGAAATGGTATACATATATATATCATTGTAAGTTGAAACGAAGTTCTTTTTTTAGCAAATTATTTTGATATGAAAATGGGAATTCAGTGACTTGACAGAGCAACAGCAGTTGTTAATTGATGGTATATGTACATTGAAGGCAGCTGCGATTACTTGTAGACATTCGGCTTCCTGCTCAATATTATTGTTAAAACAGGAAACAAAATTCGATAGTAAACAGTGCTGCTTGGTTTATGTTGCCATGGGCTGTGCGAGTACAGGTTGTAGTGTTTTAATGAGCAAGAGCTTGAAGTTGAAAAAATAGAATGTTAACTGCGTGCACGCAGAGCGAGGCACGTTTAAATCTGGGTATGGCAGGGTTTGGGAGGTCAGTTAGCAAAAGGCGTTGAAAGCACCGTGATTAATAAACAATTAAAAGATTTCTAGCATGTATGACAATAGATGTTGATTTTAATAAGGACACGGAGGCCAGGATTATGATTCTCTCTTTTCTAGCGCCAAACAGCCAGTCAACATAGAAGAAAAAACTTGTAATAAACTACAAATCCCAAGAACCCCTCATACCACACGCCCACCACAATCCACCAATCAAGACATTCCTAAGCCCTCAAAACTGAGAGACATCATTATGACTGCCTCTTTATTGTGAACTAGCAGCCGTCCCGACGTTGTCCGGGTATGAATTGCTGTCGGCCAGTAGTATATTGTTTTGTAGGATTTCGTTTAGATAGCATTTCTTATCTGTGACAGGCCTGTGCTGATGCACTTCAGAGTGCGCGTTCAGTAGTGTGTGAACTCGAGTTTCCCTACTTTATTTTTCCTTGCAATATTATATAGCGCGAACTCGACAACATGGATGAGCACAATTTACATTACAGAAGAACACATTCATTTGTGGTAGGCACGGGGAGACAAAGCGATTTGCCTGGAATCACGGGATGTTGAGCTGATGCCGAGATTCGAACGTAGCTCCCCAGTTCTAAAGTTCGCAATTCTAGAACTTGTGGCAAGAGGTGTGTCTAAAAGTGTATGTCGTGTAGGGGTGGGCGGCCAGCTACGCTCCGTGCACGGAGTGTGCGTAGTGCCGCCTACTCCGCATTTTGCGGAGCGGGCGTAGCCAGGCGGCACTACGCACGCTCCGCAGACGGAGCGTAGCTGGCCGCCACCCGCCTCCCTCCCGCCCTCCCTAAATACTTTCAATTAAAGGAATCAAATAATTTAAAACGCACTTACCTTGCCCGCCGCTGCCCGCCGCGTCCCCGGGGCTCGCTATCTTCCGTCTTCCGTCTTCTTTACTAATGCGCATGCGCGGGCGGCCGCGCATGCGCATTTTCTCGTGAGAAATGCGCATGGGCGGCCGCCCGCGCATGCGCATTAGTAAAGAAGACGGAAGACGGAAGATAGCGAGCCCCGGGGACGCAGCGGGCAGCGGCGGGCAAGGTAAGTGCGTTTTAAATTATTTGACTCCTTTAATTTAAAGTATTTAGGGAGGGCGGGAGGGAGGCGGGTGGCGGGGCTGGCGGCCAGTGGTGTTTGCGGAGTGGGGCTACGCGGAGTGCGGAGGTGGGTGTAGTTTCTCGCCCACTTCGCGTAGCTCCGCGAAGCCCCACTCCGCCAACTCCGCCCAGGGTTAATGTCGTGCTGGCCATCAATGAGAGAGACCTGTGAATTTTTCAAATGAGTGGTGAAAAAATATGAGTATGTTGCTGGAGATGTGGGCCGCCGTGCCACCAATGTACTTACTGGGGGAGGGGAAAACACCCATTATTCCGCAACTTTCTTTCCGCATAATATCACTCCGCATACTTTCATTATGAATGTACCATGACTCCGCAATGCCATTATAACGCATGGCATTACATTTTATATGCTTTTACCACACATACATTTACAACCAAATAATTTTGTAATAAATTAAGAGAAATCCAAAGAAATGTAGATAAGTCCAGGTTTTATTCAGCTGCAGCACAGTACTTCCAATCTTCAAAACTCACAGATCCAGTATCACATTTCAGATCATAACAATTCTAAATGGAACTACCTGAATGGTGTGCATGTGCAACATGGGACAAAGGTTCTATTAAAAGGGAAATATATACAGGGAAGGATTAAAAGGGAAATACCAAGAGGTGAGAATATAACACATTTCCCCCCTTAAAGAAAAGAAAGTGCATTCAAACATCAGGAAGCATATGTAAAAATCAACTAAAAATCAACTATGGTACACATTTCGAAACTCTTCTAACATTCCATCTTTTTCCATCCTGAGTAACAACACTATTATGATAGACACGCATAACTTTCATTGGCTTACCAAATTTGTTCTCTCCTTTAACAATGAACCCTGGTTTTCGAATCCTGACAACATCACCAACCATGAATACTGGTTGTCTAACCTTCATCCTAGAATCATAATTACATTTGTACTTGTCTTGTTTGAGCTCCACTTTTTTAGCCACATCCTTAATGTTCACATCAGTCATTTGTTGACTACTACTTTTCTTAAACCACCAAGGACATAATCCTGAAACAGGGTCTCTACCTTTTAGTAAACGGAAAGGAGAGACTTCAGTAGTGGCATGAGGTGTAATACGGTATAACCATAATTTTTCTCTCAACTTATCTTTCCACAGACCTCCTGATTTGCGAGCCCAAACCAAATCTTCCTTGAGGACTCTATTATATCTCTCCACTAGACCATTACCTTGTGGTTCATAGAGGGCTGTAGTACAATGCTTGATGCCATACGTGCTCAAAAACTCCGACATAAGTGAGGACTTGAACTGTACCCCATTATCGGATACAATACACTCCGGAGAACCTTCTCTGGAAAAAATCTCCTTTAAAAATAGAATAACACTTTCAGTATTTGGATGAGGCACTAGTTTGACCTCAGGCCACTTTGAGTGATAGTCTACAGCAACAATGGCAAATCTACATTCTTGTGGTAAGAAATTGAAAGGGCCAGCTATATCAATTCCTAACTTTTGCCACGGATGATCTGGCCACTTTACAGGAACTAAAGGTGCAGGATCACACTTACACGATTTATCACTCTCAATGCACTCGGGACATTCCCTGACAAATTTATCCACTACTCTATCAACCCCTGGCCACCAGAAATTGGACCTAATAAGTCTTTTCATAGAAGACATTCCCATATGGCACTCATGACTCATTTGTAAAATCACACTTCTTATAGCCACCGGTGGAATACATTTACCAGCTCTGAACAAAAGATCTCCTTCAATGGCCAACTCATCAGCAACGTTGTAGAATGGCGTGATCTCAGCCGGAACACGTTCTTTGGAAGGCCATCCCACCCTCGTCGCCAATTTTGTAATAAATTAAGAGAAATCCAAAGAAATGTAGATAAGTCCAGGTTTTATTCAGCTGCAGCACAGTACTTCCAATCTTCAAAACTCACAGATCCAGTATCACATTTCAGATCATAACAATTCTAAATGGAACTACCTGAATGGTGTGCATGTGCAACATGGGACAAAGGTTCTATTAAAAGGGAAATATATACAGGGAAGGATTAAAAGGGAAATACCAAGAGGTGAGAATATAACACTGTTGTAAATGCATGAATGGTAAAAGCATGTTTTTTTAAAATGTTTTGATAAGGTAAGTATGGGTAAAGGGGTATATGTTTTGTGGTACTGAGGTATATGTTTTGGGGTGTTTGGATATTTGAAGGGATCAGATATAGGTTTGGGTTATGGGGTATAGGGGTATTTTTAGGGTTCAGGGGTAGGTTTGGGTTTTGGGGTACAGGGGTATTTTTATGGTTCAGGACTAGGTTTGGGTTTTGGGGTACAGGGGTATTTTTAGGGTTCAGGGCTAGGTTTGGATTTTGGGCTACATGGGTATTTTAGGGTTCAGGGGTAGGTTTGGTTTCGGGGTACAGGGTTATTTTTAGGGTTCAGGGCTAGGTTAGCAACAGACCCCCACTTGAGGCTACGCGATCGGACGCGAACGGATATTAAATCAAGAAATAGGAGGTCATCAATGCCCCTACTTACCTACATTTGGGAACTTCGAACTACCAATATATAAGGTGCATCCCTAAGCAAATTCAGGTGCGACCTTTTATCACGGCCGACTACAGAAGCAATATCATCTTTGGTAGATTTCGACACATACCACGTCCTCCTGTAAACAACACCATTCAGCAGATCAACATATCGTGAATGATGATTCAAGTAACATAAAGAAACTTATCATAGACTTGGATTGCCATTTTTTAAGGACACAACACTATCCTTCAATATCCTCATACAGAGATAGGATTTAGACCCAGCTTTATCCGCAAGCACATCCAATCGGGAAATATCAAGTGGTTCTACAGAAGAAGGCGTGAATACGCCGAAACACGCGTAGAGACAAATTAATAACTCCACTTGTTTGGTCTTTTTTACCCGTTTTTTTAAAAATATGTGTATAAATTGAAATTGTTGTGATTGATAATATTGTTATTTGTAATATTGTTATTTGTAATATCCAGGAGAAAGCAATTATATGCTTTTTTAACTGTGTCAAAGACTTGATTAAATATTGTTTATATTTTTTAATAAATCAACCATGAATAATACTCTTTCTTATTGTCAATAATTGTATGTGCACTACTTTAGGTGATTTACTATTTGGCTACAACAAATTGATGTTCTTTAGTACCTGTTATCCTCTCAGGACCGTTTAGTTGCCTAGGATGTTATTTATATACCATGACTCCGCAATGCCATTATAACGCATGGCATTACATTTTATATGCTTTTACCACACATAGATTTACAACCAAATTTGTTGTAAATGCATGAATGGTAAAAGCATGTTTTTTGAAAATGTTTGGATAAGGTAAGTATGGGTATAGGGGTATATGTTTTGTGGTACTGAGGTATATGTTTTGGGGTGTTTGGATATTTGAAGGGATCAGATATCGTTTTGGGTTATGGGGTATAGGGGTATTTTTATGGTTCAGGGGTAGGTTTGGGTTTTGGGGTACAGGGGTTTTTTTATGGTTCAGGACTAGGTTTGGGTTTTGGGGTACAGGGGTATTTTTAGGGTTCAGGGCTAGGTTTGGATTTTGGGCTACATGGGTATTTTAGGGTTCAGGGGTAGGTTTTTTGGGGGGTACAGGGTTATTTTTAGGGTTCTGGGCTAGGTTTGGATTTTGGGGTACAGGGGTTTTTTTAGGGTTCAGGGGTAGGTTTGGGTTTTGGGGTACAGGGGTATTTTAAGGGTTCAGGACTAGGTTTGGGTTTTGGGGTACAGTGGCATTTTTAGGGTTCAGGGCTAGGTTTGGGTTTTGGGTACAGGGGTATTTTTAGGGTTCTGGGGTAGGTTTGGGTTTTGAGGTACAGGGGTATTTATAGGGTTCAGGGCTAGGTTTGGGTTTTGGGGTACAGGGGTATTTTTAGGGTTTAGGGATAGATTTGGGTTTTGGGGTACAGGGTATATTTATAGGGTCAAGTTGGGTTAGTGTTTAAGGGTGTTGGTGTATTTTAAGGAGTAAGGGTGGGTTATGATTATGGGGTGCAGGGGTATTTAAAGGGAGCAGGGTGGGATTAGCACACAAAGGTAGACATGGCATGAAGGGCGGAATGTACCACACGCCTCCAGCGTTTGTCACGCCCCCAGCACACTCCCACAACACAACGCAGACACGCCCACAAAGGACTACTTTGCTGGCACGGTTCTTTTACCTTTTAAATGTATATGGTGGGCGTCTGCATAGCCTATGTCAGTCTGCTGCAACTGCCCTTTCCAACGCTGTATTGGGTGTTGTGATTGGTGCTGTGGTTCCTGAGATTACCCGCCTCAAAGGTTTGGGCTCTCTCTTTATTATATTAGTATGAATAAACTCCAATTCGACTATAAAATGTTAGCTAAACAATAAGTCCAAATCAAACGGAAACTATAGGAATTGCAGAACCCTTTCCAAGGATTCAATTGAATCCCTCTTGTGAGGAGCTGCTCCTCATCAAGGTTATCTCACTCTTGTTTCTATTCAGCTCCTGAAAACAAATAACATACAATGAAAACCGTTCCAACAACAACAGGGCAGGTCAATGTACAAAACACGATGTTATGCTTACGGTGGACCAAAAGCCAGCATGAATAGGCAAACATCAGATAGATTAGCAAGCATATACTTACACATTATTGCACATAACCGGATGGTATTATCCTCGCCTCCAGGTCCTTAATAGAACCGAAAATTCTTGTTGCAAATAATAGAATTTTTTTAATGTATGTCAGGACCGGAGGCTCAAATTATGTCAATTCACAGCTGATCCAGCACAAAGAAGCAGCATGCCCAATAGGTTTATAATAAAATTGCATAAATATAGAATCAGATGATTTGTCTGCCTCACGTAAAATATCTTCCAGCCCAGAACCCAGAACAAAAGCCTTAGAGGCTGTAGTGTTTGTAGCTGAATGAGCCCCTGCATAGAGACGTCAATGGCAGCCTCTACCATGACCCACTTAAACCCATCTGGCAAGAGTCACAGCAGACTCTGGCTTGAATGGCTTTTGAATAGTTACCAGCAGCTGACCCAAAGGATCAAAGCGACAAGCAAACAGAGCGAAAGCAAAAGTGCATTCTTCATCTACCTTCAAACACTTGTCAACACAGAGGTTTATCGTTATGAGGAAAAGCTGGCTAGTCAATGTATTGAGAAAGGGTCTTTGTCCTTTTTGATATTGTAAAGGAGACCTAAAATAACCTACTTGCTAATTCCAGAGCCCTCACATCTGAGAATCTTACACACAAAACTAGACACAATAACATGCTCAATTTAGCTGATGGTTATTTCATGGACAATAAAGCATTGTCAGACACTGTTCAAACAGATTTAGAGTGTAATTAACATTCCACAATTGAGCGTATCTGGGCCTATGCAGGTTTTATACCCTAATGTCCTTGAGCAGCATCCAAATGAAAGGATTAATTACTATTGTTTACCATCCACATGCGCATGACCAGCAGAAATAGCTGATCTAAAATTGTTTATAGACTTGTAACATAAACCATCTGAGGCTCGTTCTGACCGAGAATTAATGAAAGCCTTCAAATCCACCCCCACGGGATCCAGACTTGGTTCCAAGCACCAACCCACCCATTTCCATCATGCTGAAGCATGTTTGTGGATGACAGGAGACCAAGCCTTTTGTAGGAAGCAGACAGCCTCCTTCGAAAGTCCAGCGATCTGCCCATGTCTCCTGTGATTTTCTAGGCCATGAGCATTAGCTGATTCTGCATCAGAAGAGGGTTAAGCATTCCTACCATTGAAAGCTCAAGAAAAACCGGGAAGGCAATCAAGAAGTCCATCTTCATCTCCAAAAAAACAAGGAGCCAAGACTTGGTTTTACAGATGGGAGTGATAAACACCACAGTCACTCGCTGGAGACTTGTGTCGGCCGTGACACTGGGGATCATAGCAAATGGAGAAAAAATATAATTTGACTGCGTCACCCGATTCTGAAGAAACATATTTGTAGGAAGTGCTGTTCTGTCTGGGCTCCGACTGTAGAAATCCTTCAACTGACAATTCAGCTGGGAAGCAAACAGATCCACCCTGTTTGGAGCCAGGGTACAATAAATTGCCTGAAAGACTCAGGGATAAAGCATCCAGCCGCTGGGATCCACCAGAAACCTGGAGTTCCAGTCAACCACAATGTTGTCCCATCTGCACAGGTATTCAACTACCACCGTAATCCTGTGCCAAGGGCACAAGTGTTGAGGGGCATTTTTTAGGGATAATTAATTATTAATTAACAATTATGCAAGCTAGATTATGTATATACAAATATGCAAAGAGTTTCTTAAACAACCTTTCTGTAATCCGTGGGAATACAACGCTTACTACCCTTAGTTTGCGACGGTTCCTTTATGTCGGTTTTCACACTATTAGCTGGAATTTTGCAACCCTTTTATGTCATTTTGAGGAAAGAAATATCACCAACATCCAATCAATATGAAAGTCATATATGTATTTTCAGCGGCTACTATTACTGGTATTATGGTAAATATTTTAAATTATTTTGTAATAATCTCACTCAACTTCAGCTATGCCAAAAATCGCGATCTACCCAAGATTATTCATGCAATAAAAGGATTGAGCATTCCTATTCTATATGTATCAATTTTTTTGTATTTTGAGTGTAGGTAAGGTTGACTTATAAAGAGCACATAATTACCAGTCGTAGGAATCTCAATTAGTGCTGGTAGAATTGAGTGTAGAATTCCAGGCCCCCGGAATATTGTGGCCAATCACCTTAACAGCCTCAAGCTAGCTTTTAGTAAGACAGCTATGCAGAAAACTAGTACAAGACCACATCTCCTGGGAGAAAAGACAGTTTTAAATGCAGGTGCTAATATTTTTACTAGCTGCCATTCCTTCCAAATGGATAAGTTAAAGCTTGGAAGGCAGTTTTCCTTCAAAGAATGTATTTAAAGTTCCCTCTTCAAACTCTATTGCTTGTGTATCTAGGCTGAATCTGCAAGCCCAGCATAAATGTTGACGTGCGGCTAGAATGGGAATTTGTGTCTTTGTAGTTGTGTGTAATAAAATGTATTAAATCACAAATATATATCTTTTTGGATACAGATGCTATTATGACAGTCCACCTTAGACCTTGTTTCTGCATATCACCAGATTAGACAAAGAATTTCAGGGGTTACTGGTATTTATCACGCCAATGAGGTAGTTCAGGTTTATGTGCAGGCCATTCAGCTAGTGGCAGCAGCAAGTGTCTTCCAATGGGTGAGGACAGATTTACTTGGCAAGTTAGCAGAGGTGTCGTTCTACCAAGATGATGTCCTGGTCTACAGGGCATCGTGGGAGAAATACAAGTCTAGGGTCAGGGCAGTTTGGAGGTTTTCTAAAATCATGATTGGGCATTACAAGCAGAGAAATACTGTTTTGGACGTTAGAAGATATTGTACTTGGGACCTGAAAAAGTACTGCCGGAGTTAAACCCAAACAGGAGTTAGTGGACTTGATCATGAAGCTGACCCACCTTGTCACAAGAAGGAGGTTTTAAACTTTCTAAGACATGGTAGAACATTACTAATGGTTTGTAAAAAAAAAATTGGTGCTAAGAATAAATCCATGAGAGAGTAGGTGAGAAAACATGTTGAGTTTTACTGGTGTGAAGATTGTTCAAGAGATTTTGAACTGGTTAAGTAAGATCTGGTTTATGCACAATGCTTGAGGCATTCAATGGTGAGGAGCGCTACAGACATCAGTTGTAAGAGTTTCAGTTCTGTGTTGTTGCAGGTACTGTGTGGAGAGACAAGAATAATTGCTTTTGCCTCAAAAGTCCGAATAGGGGTTGAGATAAAGTATTCTTGTATTGAGAAGGTCGCACTTGCATTAAAATGGGCCATTGAAAGAATCTGGTAATTGTTGTGGGACCTACAATTCAGAGTCATGACAGATCACAAGCCACTATTTGAGATTTTTAGCACTAAAGGTCTTGACAGGGCTGCGGCGAGGATTAGAAAATGAGTGATCAGTTTACAAGAGTACTCTTTCCAAGTGGAGTATTCGCCTGGTGTACAAAATCGAGTGAAAGACTGTTCATCAAGGTTAGTTGATGTCCAGGGTGTGCAAGAAGAAAATGTGACTGTTGAAGAGGAACTCTGGGGTGGTGTGCTTACGAAGGTGATGAGGTAGTCACAGGTGAAATGCTATCAGGGTTCATAATATGTCTCAGCAGAACTGGCAACTGCTCACTGCCAATCAGACATTCGGTAATGCACATTGGAGAGATGGTGGTAATGTTTTTTTACCAGTATAAAATGTGATTTGGCATAAGAAAATCTGAGAATAGTAGCGAGAAAAAACAGTTTCGTTTGTAAAGTGCATATTTGTGACTGTAAAGAGAAAAGCTTTAGTTCAGAAGTGGCAGTATTGTTTTCATGGAATAACTACCCAAGTCTGAGGGTAGACTCTGACAGCTGGACTTAACTTTGGGATGCGATGGGCAGTCCATGGCGTGGTGACGGTGTAGCAATTATATTTAACTACTCAGAGAACAGCTAGACTGCTAAAGCAGCGAAGTGTATTGAATTTAGCTCCTTCGACGATCTAAGGACCCCCCCACAAAAATAGCTGCTAGCTACGAGAACCAGCATCAGCATTTAGCTATGTGTGCAAGTAAGTGGGCAGAATGATGCACAGAGTATAGCAGTGAAACCAAAACAATTAACTGCAACCTGACTGGGCACAGAAACCAAGAGGCTATTTACTCATCAATGGATGGTTAAGGACCTTGAATTAAGAGACCCCACTCACTTTTTCAAAAAAGTACTTCTAACGATACAGTTGGATGACATTCATCAAAAATAGGATTCTGGGTGGGCTCCCATGTTTTCTCCCTGTTTGATTATTTATCCCCCCCCCCCGAGTCTGCCATGCATATCATTTATAGTCATGAAGAACGTGCGCTGAAAGGCCATCTGCCTTATTGACCCAGTAACCCCAAGATTCTGTGAATGATGAATCATTGGGAAAAGGTTTTCAACTACAGAGCCAACTGAGGCTCTCCCGCCAGAAATAGCATGGGCCCATGCATCTACACGAGGTAGGCGAGCTGTAAGTTAGATGTGGCAGGTGAACCACTGATTAGCCATCCAGACCCCTCAAATGGGTCATGGCCATAAAAGGGGATCATCCCTAATTATCGTTAAGAGCCATATTGCTGCAGCTATTGTGCTTTACCACTGAGCAGAAGAACTTAACTTCTGATGGGAATGTCGAAGGACTTTGGAGATTGGATGAACAAGACTCTGCTATTGGTGAGTTGTTTCTCACTTTCGTGTAATCGGGGAGGGCCTGTGAGGACACTGTACATTTGTGCCTTCCCTGACATTTTGTCTTTCGTCCCAGATGTTCAATGGGTGGATGCTGGGATTTCAGAAGGTTTAGTTACTTCAATTCATACTGGAACCACTAAATGTTTAGGTAGACTAGAGATGGAATGGGGTTATTAATGAAATGCTTCTGCCTGGAATGTTATTAAAAACTTGACAATGACATTTTACAACACCAACAATAAATTTAAAATTTGATAAATGTCACGACTGAAAGACATGTATTTCCCTGTTCGTCTGGGAGTTATCTGGAGGTAATGCCGGGTTCCCCATTGACATCAATACCACCACTGCTTCATTATCCCCAGTAAATCACACATGTTAAACCTAAGATGAGAGATGATGACACTAATGAAGTGAGTGAAAAGAAGGATTACATTTTAAACCTATATATTTCCAACAATAATATTTCTGAAGCTAGCGACCCTGGCTACCAGTGGCAAAAAAACGGATTTATTTTATTGAAACATTGACAAACACCATGGCTTAGCAAGATAGAGGCACTCATTATGAATGTACTCACCAGGTTAATGCATTTATTCCAGGAACTCACAATTTTGGTGCTAAACCTTTCCCTGAAGAGACTCCACTGCAGTCTTGTGGCAAGTGTAGAAGCCAAGTATATCTAGGAAAATACTGACGAAAACCAAAGAAACTGGAGTAGGACTAACCCCCCCAATGCTGAACACGTTACTTAGAGCTCTTCCATTGCCCGTTGACTATTGATTCAGCGGAAGCAAGTGTAAAAATAAATCCTAGCAATCAGTAAACATATGCTACTTTAAACACCATACCTCAATCCTCAGTAATACTAGTCACAGTATCACAGAGTTGGGCCCATAGAAACTCATTAACAAACACAACCATGAGGTCCTAGGATAGATCTTTGTAAGAGCTAATAGGGGCTTGATAATTAGAGACAGAAAGTCCCTCCTTCATAAGGACCTGGAATAAAGAAGTGCCAAACAAAGAATAAAACTTTCACAATATCAATAATATAATCAAAAGAAACACAAACTCATGTAATTGTCATCAAAATACCTTTATCTAAATTTCAAGATCAATGGTCAATGCACAAAAATGAATAGATTAGACTCAGGTTTTGTTAATCAAGAATCTCTTTCGTAAATACTGGTAAAAGCATAATACATCACTGTTCAGAGCAAACACATCATCAAGAATAACATTTGTGTGAGGGATAGAGAGAGAGAGAGAGAGAGAGAGAGAGAAAACTTTGCAAAATACAAATGCAATTAGAAATCATAGAAATCAAAGCACAGTTGAAGATTTTTTGGGAATCAGGACATGGAAAGCAGTCCAATGCTAGAGTATAGCGTACAATAGCTAAACCTTCTCGACTTCACCAGCCGGTAAAGTATAGGGTAATCAGCAGGCCTGGGCGGAGCTGGCGTAGTGCCACTACGCAGAGTTCCACGGAGTTGGAAAAAAACTCAGTGGAACTCCGCTCTTCTCCCCTCTACCCTCCCTAATATAATTATTTTTAAAAGGTACTTACCTGCTGTGGCTTCTCTGGGCTGCCTCCACCTCGCCATGGTCTCTCTCTCTCCTCCTCGAAAGACGTACAACTTAGGGGTTTCTGTGGGGTAATTATGCCATTTCACATTATCAGTTCCTTTTCACAAAATAATCTTTTTCACAGTTTGCATGATTTCCATTGGTCATAGTCTTTGGTGGCACCATGGTGTGAAAGTTTTCTATCCCAAATCGTCCGGAATACATACATAATTTCCTTGTCCGCTGTTCACTATTTTTAAGAATGCATTACTATAATTTCCTTCAGAAGTAGGAAATACATAATTATCACTTGTAACTTGTGTCCGCTCAACACGCTCTCCCCTGAGCTTACAACAAGGTTGATACTATTATTTAGTTAAAGAGAAAATAGCCATTTAGGAAAGAAATCTAGAGAAAAGAAACGCCCAACAATAATGTTTGTCAGCTACAATACGAACGAAATAATAGGAATAAAATACTTTTGAATTTTGCGGCCTACATGGAAAACTACTAAGTCATCAAGTTTCTAATGAATAAGCAGGCTTATAGTGAAAACATTAAAGAAAAGAAAATAGAAAATATTATGTGAAGCATCATTACATTAGATTTACAAACACAATCTGTTTACATTTCACTATTCTATATATATATACTAACATAATAAAGAGAGAGCCCAAACCTTTGAGGCGGGTAATCTCAGGAACCACAGCACCAATCACAACACCCAATACAGCGTTGGAAAGGGCAGTTGTAGCAGAAGGACATAGGCTATGCAGACACCCACCATATACATTTGAAAGGTAAAAGAACCGTGCCAGCAAAGTAGTCCCTTGTGGGCGTGTTTGCGTAGTGTTGTGGGCGTGTGCTGGGGGCGTGACAAATGCTGGGAGGGTGTAGTACGTTCCGCCCTTCATGCCATGTCTCATATCGTGTGCTGGGGGCGTGCGCGTGTGCGGGGCGCGGGATTACGGGGAAAAAAAGCGAGGTTGTGCCCAATATTTCATTGTTTGTTCTTTCCAGGTTCTGTACATTCCAGCTCCGGGTGTGCTTGCCCCGCGCTCCCAGTGACGTGCACCTGCTTTACTGTATGGAGGTCAGGCATGGCGCTATTGCCAAGGGCCGGAAGGAGCGCAAACAGGGGCCATTGTGCTGGAAATGTAATCTCGCCTTAACTTCCGGTGATGCCTGAAGCGCACACTGGAGATTTTCCACTTCTGTTGCACACAGGCCTCGCGCCACGCACATCAGGACACAAGGCCCGCCTCCACGGAAATAGCAAGAAAGGGACTATCCCTCCCCTGGAAATATGTGATGATATTCCGCAAACCAACATCCCGCATACCATGACTCCGCAATTTTTATAACGCAGTTCTATTACTCCGCAAAGACAACATTTCTAAAACTTTTACAACGCATATGACTTTATCACGCATGTCATTATAACACAAATGCATGTGTGGTAAAGTCATATACATTGTAAAACTACATTATTAAAACATCAAAAATATGTTTGTCTATATGTGTATTTATATATATATATATATACATATATATGTATATATGTATATATATATATATAAATTTGTTTAATTTAATTAAAACATTTATTCTTTTAAATTGCATTATTTATATTATTTGTATTTATTATTTTATTTTATGTCCCTTTACACCCTAAAAACTAATCCCACCCTGCTCCCTTTAAATACCCCTGTACCCCTTAATCATAACCCACCCTTACTCCTTAAAATACCCCAACACCCTTAAACACTAACCCATCTTAACCCTATAAATATACCCTGTACCCCAAACCCCAAACCTATCCCTAAACCCTAAAAATACCCCTGCACCTCAAATACCCAAACCTAGCCCTGAACCCTATAAATACCCATGTACCTCAAAACCCAAACCTACCCCTGAACCCTAACAATACCCCTGTACCCAAAACCCAAACCTAGCCCTGAACCCTAAAAATGCCCCTGAATCCCAAACCTACCCCGAACCCTTAAAATACCCCTGTACCCCAAAACCCACACCTACCCCTGAACCCTAAAAATACCCCTGCACCCCAAAACCCAAACCTAGCCCTGAACCCTAAAAATAACCCTGTACCCCAAAACCCAAACCTACCCCTGAACCCTAAAATACCCCTGTACCCCAAAACCCAAACCTAGCCCTGAACTCTTAAAATACCCCTGTACCCCAAAACCCGAACCTACCTCTGAACCCTAAAACTACCCCTATACCCCAAAACCCAAACCTAGCCCTGAACCCTAAAACTACCCCTGTACCCCAGAACCCAAAACTATATCTGAAACCTTAAAATACCCAAACACCCCAAAACATATACCTCAGTACCCCAAAACATATACCCCTATACCCATACTTACCTTATCCAAACATTTAAAAAAAACATGCTTTTACCATTCATGCATTTACTACGAATTTCGTTGTAAATGTATGCGTGGTAAAAGCATATAAAATTTAATGCCATGCGTTATAATGGCATTGCGGAGTCATGGTACTTTCCTAATGAAAGTATGCGGAGTGATGGTATGCGGAAAGAAAGTTGCGGAATAATGGGTGTTTACCCTCCCCCGGTAAGTACATTGGTGGCACGGCGGCCCACATCTCCAGCAACATGCTCATATTTTTTCACCACCCATATGAAAAATGCACAGGTCCATCTCATTAATGGCCAGCACCGACATACACTTTTAGACACACCTCTTGCCACAAGTTCTAGAATTGCGAACTTTAGAGCTGGGGAGCTACGTTCGAATCTCAGCATCAGCTCAACATCCTTTGATTCCAGGCAAATCGCTTTGTCTCTCCGTGCCTACCACAAATGAATGTGTTCTTCTGTAATGTAAATTGTGCTCGTGCCATGTTGTCGAGTTCGTGCTTTATAATATTGCAAGGAAAAATAAAGTAGGGAAACTCGAGTTCACACACTACTGAACGCGCACTCATAAGAGCATCAGCAGTGCACTGTGAATCGGAGTGTTTCACAGGCCTGTCTCAGATAAGAAATGCTATCAAAACGAAATCCTACAAAACAATATACTACTGGCCGGCAGCAATTCATACCCAGACAACGTCGGGACGGGCTGCTAGTATATTACCTACTGGCGGTCGCCAGTAGGTAGTTATAGTTAGGATTGTTTTCTATAGGAAATCCACGACATTCTATTAAGAATAACTTTGGCGCCGGTTGAGGAATCTGCCTGCAATTTTCCTTCAAATAGCCTCGCTGCGCGGCGCTCCTTCCCTTAAAGTTTGCGGGGGATTCGTCAAGCGGGGGCCGAGATAAAAGGGGGGTCCCCAAACATGTTCTCCCCATGTTAATTTCCATAGGGCGGTTGGACTCACTTTTAGCCCGAACGGCTGAATGGATTTCCACAAAACTTGGCAAAATTGTAGGGACTGGTAGCCCGATGTGCCTTTGCTATGTCTCAAGATATGTGCTCCAGTGTATTCTGAGTAATTTAGGTTCAAAGAAATATATATATCTAGGCGGAGCCTAACCACACATCTGATCTGATTGGCTGTCAGCACTTCATCCAAGAAGTGTTGGCAACCATCTTGGGACCAATATACATGATAGCACCTCATTAAAAAGCATTGTAGTTAATAGAGGGTTTTAGGACTTTAGTTACATTATAAATCATTTGTTGATGGTACCATACTCAGTTTAGGAATTGTGGTGTGTACTAAGGTGATTTTACCATGTGAAAAAGCCTTCTGCTGTGATATCATGAATCATGTTTGAAAGAAAACTAATATCTCATGATTTTTCCACAGTGGTTTGGAAGGGGATCTATAAGCTAAACTGAAAGCATATTTTCTGTAAATTCACATTATCTTTCTCAGTCATGTGAGGATGAAGTCTGACACTCTCAGTAAAACATGTACATCCAACAAGGACAGAGACTGTCAGTTGATTCCTTTGTGTTCTACTGCAGCCTCCTAGAGTGTTCTAAAGAACAACTAGAGCGCTAACAGTCCTACTTATTACAAAGGTATAGCACACCTGAAGCCATCGTGATGGGAATAAAGTGGTAACTCTTAAAACATTTAATTTAAAAAGGAACAAAATGAGGGGGTATATTATGCCATAGAAAGTATTATTAGTGCTGCAGAGAGAAAAATTAGGGCACATTTTGAGTGACTTCTCAAATCCTCTTCTATTTCATTAAAACATTCTGACATGCAGTCTCCCAAGATGGCCACCAGAGACAAAAGAGTCCAAATGTAGCCCAAATATCACCCAGATGTAGCCCAAGTATAGCCCAATGACAGAATGTCCCAGAGTGTTTTAAAGAACAACTAGAGCGCTGACAGTCCTACTTATTACAAAGGTATGGCACACCTGAAGCCATCTTGATTGGGATAAAGTGGTAACTCTCAAAACATTTCATTTAAAAAGGAACAACATGAGGGGGTATATTTTGCCATAGAAAGTATGATTAGTGCTGCAGAAAGAAAAATTAGGGCACATTTTGAGTGACTTCTCAAATCCTCTTCAATTTCATTAAAAAATTCTGACATGCAGACTGAAACATGCACTTTGAATACCAGCAGCAGACTTCCTTGGTGAGCAGTAGCTTTACTACAGTGATCTAATGAGCAACTAGAGTGCTAACATTCAGAATTTATGGCAAATGTGTGACACATCTGAATGCCTTCTTGATGGAACCAAAGTAAACAAGCATTGAAAATGCAATAGATCTCGCCCTCGTTTAAGTTAAAGTCATTCTGTTTGTAATGAGGTGGCTTTTTAGCTTTGCTTTTATTAGTGTTTTTTAAACTTTTATGTAAATAACATGCATCTGTATGCATATATGTATATGTATGCATGCATTTATATTTGTATTTATATAGATATACAGATTATATATGTTTATATATGTATGTATATATATATATATATATATATACATACACATACATATATATATAAATGCCTATGCATATATATGCATTTATATATGTGTATATGTGTGCGTGTAGAGAGAGGTAGAGGGGTAGAGGTGTAGAGGTAGAGAGGTAGAGGTAGAGAGGTAGCGGTAGAGAGGTAGAGACTAGTAGAGAGAGAAGTAGAGAGAGGTAGAAAGGTAGAGTAGAGAGTGAGTAATAGAGAGTAGAGAGTGAGTAGTAGAGAGTAGTAGAGAGCAGTAGAGAGAGTAGCAGAGAGTGAGTAGTAGAGAGTAGTAGAGTGAATAGTAGAGTGAGTAGTAGAGAGTAGTAGAGAGTGAGTAGTAGAGAGTAGTAGAGAGTAAGTAGTAGAGTGAGGAGTAGAGAGCAGTAGAGAGTGAGTAGTAGAGAGTAGTAAAGAGTGAGTAGTAGAGAGTAGTAGAGAGTGAGTAGTAGAGAGTGAGTAGTAGAGAGTAGTAGAGAGTGAGTAGCAGAGAGAGAGAATAGTAGAGAGTAGTAGAGAGTGAGTAGTAGAGTGAGTAGTAGAGACTAGTAGAGAGAGAGTAGTAGAGAGTGAGTAGTAGAGAGTAGTAGAGAGTGAGTAGTAGAGTGAGCAGTAGAGAGTGAGTAGTAGAGATAGAGTAGTAGAGAGTGAGTAGTAGAGAGTAGTAGAGAGAGAGAAGTAGAGAGTGAGTAGTAGAGAGTAGTAGAGAGTGAGTAGTAAAGAGTGAGTAGTAGAGAGAGAGTAGTAGAGAGTGAGTAGTAGAGAGTAGTAGATAGTGAGTAGTAGGGAGTGAGTAGTAGAGAGAGAGTAGTAGAGAGTAGTAGAGTAGTAGAGAATGAGTAGTAGAGAGTGAGTATTTGAGAGTAGTGGAGTAGGAGAGAGTAAGTAGTAGAGAGTAGTGGAGAATATTCCAAAGTTTGGCACAGCACCACTTGCACAATAAGTCCAATCAAATCATATCACTTAGAGTCCTTATTGAAGCGCTGAATCTTGGTGTATATTCAAATGCTTTTATTTTCCTTAAGTTTATGTACCACAGACAGCCGAAACATTTCGTTCTGTACAACAGAACTTCTTCAGGGCATTCTTATTTCCTTCAAGTTATGTCGGTATCCTGTTGTCATATAACTAGATATTTCTTCCAAATGTTAGACGAGACGTAAGTACATTCCTATTCAAAGTGACTAGGTATCAATTTTACCCACACAATTCGGGCAGACTTGAGTAATTTATAGCATCCTCAAAGTCAGTCTTTCAAAAATTCCAAATTATAGGACTTGAATCCAAATCCTAATGTTTCTCAAGAAAAGTCATTTTCAATCGTTCGGAATATCGGTGTTTGGGCAGATATGACCCAGGGACCCCCAGTATGCAAGGGGAATTAGTCCCCCCTCTGCAAACGCGCCAGTGGCCTGCGTTGCAGAGAGGTGTAAAAAGGGGCATAGCCTCATTACACATTTGTGCAATGCAGCCCCCTGGCGCATACTTGAGGTTCCAGGTGGGCTAGTTGGCCCCAAGGGACCCCTAGTATGCAAGGGGAATTAGTTCTCCCTCTTCAAACATGCACAGGGGCTGCGTTGCAGAGAGGTGTAAAAAAGGGTGTGGCCTCATTACACCTCTCTGCAATGCAGCCCCCTGGCGCATACTGGAGGCTCCTGGTGGGCTAGTTGGCCCCCAGGGGCCCACAGTATGCAAGGGGAATTAGTTCCCCCTCTTCAAACATGCACGGGGGCTGCGTTGCAGAGAGGTATAAAAAGGGGCGTGGTTAATCAGTTTAATACTTTGCTCTCCATAGCAAATTGTTCTTCCACAAAATTTGCAAACAATTTTGAAATCTCCAAACTGGGTTTGGATGTTTGGGACTATTTCACTTGTCTCTGGACCCGATGGAGAGGGTTGCTTACTTTGGGAGGTGCTTGGTGAAGATTGGGAAGGGTTTCTGGTCAGTTCTCTGACCTCTGCCGCAGCATAGTTGTTTGGGTGCCCGCGTTGCATGTGTCGAATCATGGTGTTGTTGCCAAAAGAATACTTTTTGGCAGGGTTCCCCCTGGAAAGTACGGTGCCACAGATCAGACAAGTAACCTTTGGCGCATTACCTTTCTTGAGGCCCCATCGCTATTCTCCACAAGAATTCCATCCGCATCTCAACCAGCTCAGACATCAACCTCGCTAGCGCCGAGCACCTTCACTTCCAGATCCACACCGACCCCAAGACCACACTCAGAGGCACCCTCCTCTACTGGCCACCAGGACCCCGAGCACAATTCAGTGAAGACATCACTGACTTTATCACCCCACACGCCCTCCCCTCCAAGGACTACATTCTACTGGGAGACCTCAATTTTCATCTGGAAAAAAGTAACAACAGCAACACCACCGCCCTTCTGGACAATCTCGCCAACCTCGGACTCAAACAACTTGTTAATACACCCACTCACCTCGCAGGTCACACACTCGACCCTATCTTCACCTCCAGCAAACATATCTCCTTCAGTCACACCACAGCTCTCCATTGGACGGACCACAGCTGCGTTCACTTTATCTACAAAAAGACCACAACCCACAACCATCCTCAACCTACTCTGCGAAGAAACTGGAACAAAATCACCATCGACCAGATCTCCTCATCGCTTCTTCAAAACACCCCTGCCCACTCATCGAACGCCAACCAAGCAGCCATTAACCTCACTCAATGGCTAACCAACAGCGCCGACAACCTAGCACCCCTGAAAAAACGTCAAATCAAACTAGGCAGCAAAAACGCCCCCTGGTTCAACGATGATCTTAAGAAATCCAAGAAACTCTGTCGCTCCCTTGAGAAGGCCTGGAAAAAAGACCCAAACACCAGCACCAGAGACGCCTTCAAAAACGCCACCCGCATACACCACCAACTGATCCGAACTGCCAAGAAAGCCGCTTTCAAAGACCGACTTGACAACAACGCCCACAACAGCAAGGAATTATTCAACATCGTCAAAGAATTCACCAACCCCACTGCCAACTCCAACGACATCACTCCCTCTCAAGACCTCTGCGACTCCCTAGCTTCGTTCTTCCACGACAAAATCGCAGACATCCACAACAGCTTCGACAACCAACCCGGAGACCAACCCACCCAACCTTCTGCCACACCTTCACCCCCCTTGAACATCCTTAATGACTGGAACCCAATCTCCACGGATGATACCATCCGCCTGATGAACTCCATCCACTCAGGATCCCCCACAGACCCATGCCCTCACCACATCTTCAACAAAGCAGATTCCATCATCGCACCCCACCTCCGAGATGTCATCAACTGCTCCCTCACCTCCGCCACCTTCCCAGATAGCTGGAAACACGCCGAACTCAGCACCCTTCTGAAAAAACCCACAGCTGACCCCACCAAACTCAAAAACTACCGCCCCATATCACTCCTTCCATTCCGGGCCAAAGTCATCGAGAAAGCTGTCAACAACCAGCTCGCCGCCTTCCTCGAAACCAACAAATCCCTCGACTCCTCACAGTCCGGCTTCCGAGCCAAACACAGCACTGAGACCGCACTCATCGTAGCAACAGACGACATTCGAACTCTACTGGACAATGGTGACACCGTCGCCCTCATCCTTCTCGACCTCTCCGCAGCCTTCGACAAAGTCTGTCATAGCACCCTGTTACAACGCCTCAGAAACATCGGAATTCAAGGAAAAGCACTGGATTGGATCACCTCGTTCCTTGCCGGAAGAACTCAGAGAGTCCGCCTCCCACCATTCAAATCAGAAGCCACTGAAGTCATTTGCGGCGTGCCACAAGGATCTTCACTCAGCCCCACCCTCTTCAACGTATACATGAGCCCCCTCGCGGCCATCGCACGTCAACACAACCTCAACATCATCTCCTACGCTGATGACACTCAACTGATCCTCTCACTCACCAAAGACCCTAACACCGCCAAAACCAACCTACATAAAGGAATGAGAGAAGAAGCCGAGTGGATGAAGCACAGCCGCCTGAAACTGAATTCCGACAAAACAGAAGTCCTTATCTTAGGTACCTCCCCCTCCGCCTGGGACGACTCGTGGTGGCCAGAATCCCTTGGAAAAGCACCCATCCCAACAGACCACGCACGTAACCTGGGCGTCATTCTGGATTCCTCACTCTCGATGACCAGACAAGTCAACGCAGTTTCATCATCTTGCTTCAATATTCTTCGCATGCTCAAAAAAACATTTCGCTGGATCCCCACTGAAACTAGAAAAACGGTCACCCACGCACTAGTTACAAGCCGCCTGGACTACGGAAACACCCTTTACGCCGGTACCACCGCAAACTTCAGAAAAAACTCCAACGCATCCAGAACGCATCAGCCAGACTCATTCTAGACATTCCGCGTAAAGATCACATTTCTGGTCACCTGAAAAACCTCCACTGGCTCCCCATCAATAAGAGGATAACATTCCGCCTTCTAACCCACGCACACAAAGCACTTTACGAACTTGGACCCGAATGCCTCAACACACGACTTTCCTTCTACACGCCCTCCCGCCAGCTACGCTCCTCCCACCAAGCCCTTGCTGCTGTACCTCGCATCAACAAAACCACCATGGGAGGAAGATCCTTCTCCTACCTGGCGGCTAAAACCTGGAACTCACTTCCCACTCACCTTCGCCTCACTCAGAACCACCTAGCATTCAGAAAACAACTTAAAACCTGGATATTCGACAAGTAACTCCCCACCCTTCTCCAAGCGCCTTGAAAGCCTCTGGGTATGTAGCGCGCTATATAAATCACTGAATTGAATTGAATTGAATTGGTGGTGGTGGTGGTGGTGGTTGAGATGCTCCTGCTGCTGCTGCTACTGTAGCCATTTCTCAGTACAAATAGGTACAAATAGGTCTGCAAACAGGTCTTCCTCAGTCAAAGTAAAAAGTGAGAATGAGGAAAAAAGGTGGGGGCTTTCATCTTTTGGAAAACAAAACTGTCCTGAACCAATGAAAAGTGTTATTTTCAGGTCACATGACACTGGCTTTATCATTTGGAAACCAAAACTGTCCTGAACCAATGAAAAGTGTTATTTTCAGGTCACATGACCCAACGCGCTTACGCTACGCGCCCCGGGGCGCGCCCCGGGGCGCACCCGGGGGCACTTACGTAGCGCGACCGTATGCGCTCGAGTGCTTCCGGGTGCGCTTACGCCGTGCGTATCACGCAGACGCGGCTACGCGATACGTCACGATGATGTTTTCGTTCGCGGCAATAGCGCTAACGGGACGCTCACCGGTACACGCACCGGGGCGTGCCGCATGACTCTGCTTACCGGTGCGCTCAGCGGTACGCGCACCGGGAGCGCTCCAGGGCAAAAAATTAAAAATAAAAAAAAACATGAACAATATACATAAAAAAAATAGTATTACATAAATATACAATATAGGATTCATTATAAAAAAGTATTACATTTCATAGCTATAGAAATTTGCTATTAAAAAACCTTTGAAATTCACTGAAAAAAAAACATAGGTTTGAGGCCCTATATATAGTTAGGAATTAGCATTTAAAAAACCTACGAAATTCACTGAAAAAACCATAGGTTTGACACCAGTTATAGTTAGGGATTAGCATTTAAAAAACCTTTGAAATTCACTGAAAAAACCATAAGTTTCACACCAGTTATAGTTAGGAATTAGCATTTAAAAAACCTATTAAATTCACTGAAAAAACCATAGGTTTGACACCAGTTATAGTTCTCTGGAAATTTTACTGACATAAAACCATTGAAATTCCCACGTTATAGTTAGTTGGACTCACTATAACTTGCGCGCCTGCAATGCACTGCTGATGACGTCACATATTACATCACTCATGACATGGTCAGTGACATCACTCATGACATCACTGATGACACCATCCTTGTGACAGAGTGACAGACCTCCTTTCAGTGTAATGTAACCCTTGAAACACATATTCAAAAATAGAAACTAACATTTTCAAAAAAATGGAGATACCCATACCAGTTACAACAACCAATTCAGTAATTCCACCATCTATATACACATCCACTCATTCGCCAACAGTTCTATATAGTCACTCATACATATACTCACTCATCATATGTAGTGATACACCTATACATCCTGTTACACACCGACAGTCATCCAAAAGTTACTCACACACATACTCACACATACAAATAAACTATTGAACATCCATTTATTTGCATATACAACTATACACACACTACCATCTTACTTCTAAGGAAACTTACACATACTTACTCTCTTAACCCCTTCGATGCTGATGACAAAGCCAGCTCGTCATGGGTGTTAACTGTACTGTGCTTATGACGAGCTGGCTTTGTCATAAACAATGGGTTTTTGCATATTTCAGCGCAGGAGGGAAATATGATCCGCAGCCAAGGTGTTAAACAATCACTTATAGAAACACATACTTATTTAAACAGGAACTCTTACAATCTCTCACTCTCACATATATTCACTTATATACATCAATACTCACATATACTAGATTAAAACATATGTCGTTACTGATAAAGACACTAGTGAGACAGTCATTCACTCACTAACACACACATATACACACTCATCCACCCATACAGTCCTGCACATATGCTGTCTTCAAAACACATACAAACACAACAGGTGATGGACCAAAAGTGGATCATTGTCACACACTCACCCCATTCCAAAGATCTGGGCCCAAATCCATCGTTTTTTTGCCCTCCACACCACCCTGGGTTAGACAATGGCGATATGCAAATCAGCTCTGACCCTGTGCCCCATGGGAACAGTCCAGTCCGAACTACAAAAGCCATGTCCTTCCCAGAACGGAATCAAGCATCCGAGGACCGGACCGGTTTTGAGGGCCCAGATCTTTGGACTGGGGTGAGTGTGTGACAATGATCCACATTCGGTCCATCACCTGTTGTGTTTGCATATTCCGCCCTAAGTGCGCTGGGTCAGAGCTGATTTGCATATCGCCATTGTCTAACCCAGGGTGGTGTGGAGTGTAAAAAAACGATGGATTTGGGCCCAGATCTTTGGACTGGGGTGAGTGTGTGACATTGATCCACATTCGGTCCATCACCTGTTGTGTTTGCATATTTCCGCCCTAAGTGCGCTGGGGATGCCCAGACGTGGGTCCCAGGCACTCCACACCACTGGAGTCAAGCTAGCCGGGCTGATGAGAGGTGTTACCTCGAAACCGGTCCGGTCCTCGGATGCTTGATTCCGGTCTGGGAAGGACATGGCTTTTGTAGTTCGGACTGGACTGTTTCCATGGGGCACAGGGTCAGAGCTGATTTGCATATCGCCATTGGCTAACCCAGGGTGGTGTGGAGTGCAAAAAAACGATGGATTTGGGCCCAGATCTTTGGACTGGGGTGAGTGTGTGACATTGATCCACATTCGGTCCATCACCTGTTGTGTTTGCGTCTTCAAAACACATACAAACAGTGAGTCAGTCATTGATGCATCTATGTGCTAAGTAATACCCCCACCAAACCATACAGACACTCATACTGATCCTAAAAAAACATCTAATAACCCATATACACACACATGTAACTACTCACCAACCCATGCAGCCACTTATACACAAAGTGAAACACTGATACATATATTTAAATATTTAAACATTACTCGCTAATATATGTATTCACTAAGATACACTTAATAAGCCAGTTAACCAATCAATTTTTTTTTTAAAAACATCCTTTTAGACACTTATTTAAACATTTATTCTTCCATCGACCTTTACATATACATATATAAAACATATTTATTTTTCAGAAAAACACACATTCACTGGATGGTGTCATCAGTGATGTCATGAGTGATGTCACTGACCATGTCATGAGTGATGTAATATGTGACGTCATCAGCAGTGCATTGCAGGCGCGCAAGTTATAGTGAGTCCAACTAACTATAAAGTGAGAATTTCAATGGTTTTATGTCAGTAAAATTTCCGGCTAACTATAACTGGTGTCAAACCTATGTTTTTTTCAGTGAATGTATATATATATATATATATATATATATGTATATATATATATATATATATATATATATATATATATATATATATCCGCTCCACTCGCACCAGCCTGTCGCACTCAAAGGCGGGTGCCTGCCAGTCGGGGGTGCACCCGACGTCAATGCCAGCTCCAACAATCCCTCCCCGCAATCCTCGGGAAACAGGAGGCAGCACTCCAAAGATCGGTTACACAGAGTTCTTTTATTCTCTCACAAAAGCGCTTTCGGCACTCGGCCTTCGTCAGTAATGAGACGCTGGCAACAAACATCAGCTTGCATTTAACCACCCGCGTTGCACGGGTAGTAAACATAAAGATAGGACTACCATCACAAATCAAATTGAAAAAGTGGCGGTCGCCATCTTAGAGTGGTAGTAGTCGCAATGTGTTAGTCGCTTATGCTACCAATAATACTCAAGTGTATATCCAATTATTGAAAAAGCACACTAAGGCCATTATCAACACACAATGCGACTGTATCACTGCGGTCATAGAATCGCGCCCTGGATGGGCAAGTACAATACAGACGGCACAATAACAACAAAGCCCTTGCACTGTAGACAAACAGTAATTACTTAGTGATTTACAGTATCAATGAGAAAAATAGAGCGAGCACATCAAGACTTAAGTGAGTCGATCAATTGATGCAATAAAAAAAGAGTTCAAGAAGCTGTAAAGTTCTTGGTGTGTAACACCGGTTTTAATGTTCCTCTGTACTGGCCAACACGTGTTTCATCGCAGGGAACAGACTGCGAATCTTCAGGGCTGGGTATAGATACAAAAAATGCATTTGTAACGGTGTTTAGCACGAAATTAGAGTTTCAAGTGGTATGTGTGACCGGGGTGAAAAAATGGCATGCCTTGGAGTGACATTGTGTCAATAGTGACTTAATACAGTAGGTGACTGTAGTGGGAGTGAAAAGTGAATATGATACTGTCAAGTATCAGCAGATGGTGAAAAAGTGACTGTATTCTGCGAGTCTACAAACATTTGTATTGGCACTGACCAGCGTGAGAGAACGTGAAGGTGACGGAGTAAATAGTGGGTGTTTGTGTATATATCTATATCGAATGCGCACCCCCAGATGACTTGAGTGACTTTCCGAATATACATATCGATAATACTATATGGCATGTTTATATTTCATAGAATATACCTAAGCATGGCTTTCTCAAAACGTAATTCATTTCACTTGTACATAGCGTTCTATTTGAAAGGCTCAAGCATGGCTTACTTGACTTGTGTAAACATTGTTAAATCGTAAAGACGAATTATGGTAGTTGTCTTTGGATGAACAAAAACGCCCAGTGGGATTTCGGTTCATATGTCTAGGGGGAGCGTCCACCCCTGTTGAAGGGACATTGGTTATGCCCACTAATAATCCGTAGGACTGCTAAAGGTCAGTGCAAAATGGAATAATATTTTGGCGATAGGAGGATAACTGGGAAATAGGTGCAAGGAAGTGGGAATAAGTACACCTCAGGGAACACCGTCTGGAGTCCAAATCCTAACTGTCTAACCACGTGGTATGCAGTATTGTGGTGGAAAATGCTGAGTAATTATGAGTCTAGGGCAAAAACGATCATGACAGGTAGTGCCCTAAAAGGAAATATAAATTGTAGAGAGTTTCTAATGAACATGTAATAACATTCAAAGGACTCACCCTCATAGGCTGTGAAGCGGTAATGGTAATATGGCCACCCGGATGGGAACAGATGTGTAGATAAAAAAGAAGAAAAAACGAAGCTCGCGTAGTTGGCTGTCTCTAAAAATATATACATGGTGCGTGTTTCAATAGAAGTGAATACATTTGAAAGGCTTAGAACGAAGAATAAACACTAAGAATAAGCACTCTCGTTCGGTGAACATACCTCATTAGTATTCAATGGAGGCCTCAAACCGGGAGGAGAAGATTTAGCGCGGTAGCGCTCGAAATCAAAAACAGGCGGATACACCTGTGTAACAAGTAGATTGACAAAAAATATAATGATGTAGAGGTACGATTCTTAGTGATAGGGCACTATTTTTAACTTTTGATAGTATATGGCCAAAGGGCGAGCGTAGTTTACCTGAATATCTGCATTCCCCCTCCTGTAGTTCCCGGCGCCGTGTTTCGAAAGACGGTCACCTGACAGGAAGTGGGGACGCTTTTTATAAACTAGTTCCGCTTTCATTTACCAGAAGAACTAGACCGTCAATGCAATGTACTGATTCTACAAAGCCTGTCTATATTTAGAGGAAATACTATGTAATAACGTGGTATGGATTGGGAAGGGGGTAGAGGAGAGGTGCTTTTTTTGGAATTGCTCCAAGTAGTGGGTGTTCCATAAAAGGGGGGCACAACATAAAAAACATTCGGAAACCTGAAAGGTGGAGCAGAAGTTGATGAATCAGTTTATGGTTCCGTGGATGTTTGCCCCTAGAGGTTGTGTAATATTCCGGTATGGGGAAAAAGTGTTGGAAATATGTGTAGAAATTCGCTGTAACTACAAATTATTACAAGGATAAAAGACATTGGTGAACAACATAGGTGAAAAATATAGGAAAAGGATAATTGAAAATATATATATATATACAGACGTCAACATAAAGGATTCATTAATGTTCGTTAAACGTGTGACATTCATTAATTCTCTAGAAATCGTGTGACATTCCTGAAGCAGGTATACATCCTACTGGTGTCGATCTACGTCAGGGATCTATTTGTTCTGGTGATGCAAAATGAAAATGGGAAGAACAAGGTGTGTGCAACAAGTCTTGGTTCAGTTACCCAGGAAATATTGCATCTCAGGGTCATAATTTAATCCGAATTCTATGCTGCGTAGACGCATGATCCAAGTTGCTTCTTTGCGTCTGAGGGCTAGTTCACGGTTGCCCCCTCTCACATGTACTGGCACTGTTTCAATACCATAGAAACATATACGAAAATCTTCAATGGCAGGTTGGCATTTGGCTATATGTAGGGCAACAGGATATTTTGGGTCTTGTTTCTGGATGGCCCTCATGTGTTCTGAGATTCTATCTTTTAAACTCCTGATAGTGCTGCCCACGTATTGTTTCCCACATTGGCATTCTATTATGTAAATTACATATTTGGTGGTACAGTTAATGTTAACTCTGATGTCATACGTGTCTTTGTTAGGTCCATTAAATTTCGTGGTTTTGTGTTTGGCCCATTTACACATTGCACAGAAGCCGCATTTGTAGAACCCCTTGCTGCGTTGTGTCAGCCAGTCGGGGGTCATATCTGTTCGTGGAACAGTGGGGCTAAGTCTATTTCTCAAGGTCCTTCCTCTGCGGAAGGTTATCTGAGGAGATGAGGGAATTATGTCTTTTAGTATTGGATCATTTAAAAGCAGACTCCAATGTTTGGTCATGCTGTTGCGGATGGATTTGTGTAGACTATTAAACTCGGTGATCATTCTCACTGTAGAGTCTTTCGCCTTGTTCGAATTGTTCATTTTCAGTGTCTCAGGTCTCGTGATCTTGGTCAGTCTCTTTTTAGCTGAGGTTAGGGTTTCTTGAGGATAACCTCGTCTCTCGAATCTTAGTTCCATGTCCTGTAAGGTGTTGGCCAGATCACTGTCTTTGCTGCAGTTTCTTCTAGCCCTAAGAAATTCTCCGAAAGGTATGGATCTGATCTGGTGTGGTGGATGGAAACTGTCTGCTCGAAGAATAGCATTGCAGGACGTAGGTTTCCTGTAAAGTCTACTATGTAGTTCATTTCCAAGGACATAGAATTCCAGGTCTAAAAACTCCATTTTGGTTTTGCTGGATTTCATGGTGAAGTTCAACTCCCAGTTGTTGTGGTTGAGGTGTTCAAAGAAGCTTAGGAGTAGCTCATCTGAACCCGTCCAGAGTAAAATACAGTCGTCAATGTAGCGTCCCCAAAATAATATGGAGTCGGTATATGGGATGCCTTGGGTACCCCAAAGGTGGTCTGCTTCGAAAGCGCCCATGAAAAGATTGGCGAAAGATGGTGAAAACTTTGAACCCATGGCTACTCCGCGTTTTTGTCTGTACCAGTTTTTTTGAAACATAAAAAAGTTATTGTTAAGGATCAGGTTCATCATTGAGATTAGCATTTGTGTGTGAGCCCACAGGGATGCTGGTCTGTTGGACAAAACCCGCGTGATTGCTTCAATGCCCAGGACTGGATTGATGCTCGTATAAAGAGCGACAACATCCATTGTCACTATAGTGGTGTTAGGTTGCCATTCTAGGTCGCTTAGTATACTTAAAATATGTTTGGAGTCTTGTATGAAGGAGGGTAAGTTTTTGACTAATGGGCCTAGAAATACATCTACGTATTCTGCCAGTCTCTCAGTGGGGCCCCCTATTCCCGAGACAATAGGTCTGCCTGGTGGAAAGGGGAGATCTTTGTGGATTTTGGGAAGTGTGTAAAGCCATGGGTGTGTAGGTTTGTGTACTTTGAGATATAGGTGTTCGTCTTCATTCAGGAGACCATCTTCTTTCCATTTCTGTAGATGGTTGTTGATGGTCACAGTCAAAGTACCCATAGGGTTTAGTGCAATTAGTTCATAACAAGAGGTGTCTGCTAGTTGGTTTAGTATTTCATTGTTGTAATCGTCTGCATTCATAATCACAATGTTACCTCCTTTGTCCGCCTCGCGGATCACGATGGTGGGAGTCTGTGTGAGTGTAATGAGGGCAGTACGCTCTCCTTTGGTAAGATTGTCTTTAAAAGTAAAAGTTTCATTTAGTTTCTTGGTGTTGATTTTGTTAATGTCATCGAGAACCCGTTTGTAAAAAGTGTCAATGTTGTTGCCACCAGGTAGTGTCGGTGTCCATGTTGATTTACTTTTGAGACCACTATCAACCCCCAGATCTATGTCTATGTTCAGTTCTTCTAGAAGCTGTCCCATCTCTAGGGGGTTGTCCTCACAATCAGTAATAGATAACAATAGATGAACTGCTTGTATATCTTTTATTGTTGTTACATCATCAGTGAAAACATCAGGAATGTTTCTAACATTTTTGAGGTTGGTGGTTTTTCCAGCAAAGTGCTTTTTCAATTTAAGGTTCCGTACAAATTTAAAGAGGTCTATTTTTGTTTGACATGTGTCCCCAGTTGAGAAGGGGTTGAAATTAAGACCTTTTGAAAGAAGGTTGGTCATGTCAGGAGTTAATGGGAAAGAGGAGAGGTTCACCACTTGAACTTCATTAAGCTCTTTTCCTATTTCTTTGTTCCTGATCTTAGTTTGCTTCGATAATCTTCGTTTGCTGCCCCGGCTGCCTCTATGGGTCTTTGGTTTGGGAAATCCCTCTGGGGTTGGGTTTTGTTGCCTTTGCGCATACGTTCTAGTTCCACTAAAAAAGGAGTACTATTGCTGTCTTGCAAATCTCCCCTTTCCTGTTCAGGTTCGCTAACACCTGCAGAATTTAGGGATGCATTACTGGATGAGACAGAGCTGGGGGCAGATGAATTATTTCCACTTTTTTTAGCATTTTTTGGTCGAATTAGTGAATCATATTTGCGGTCATAAGTGAAAATTCTACCATTCCGGTAGTCCGCATCGTCTCTCTTAATTTGTCTCGCCTTTCTGTTTTTTATTTCCTCCTGATGCTTCAATAATACCTCGTCTAGAATGGTGTAGTTTTTTACAGTGGGTTCAGGCATATTGAGATCTTTTATTTCTTGTTCTATTGCCGCAATTTCTCCCAGTAATTTACTGGACTTGCGATCTGCACTCTCTATCAGGATGTCCATAAGGGCAAAAGAGTTATTAGTTACGGAATCTTCCCATTTCTTTACTAGGTCTAAATCAAGATCATCATATGTCGGGAAGGTATGGGAGCGTAAGCCTCTCGGTATTTGTTTGAGACGCATATATTGTTTGAGAGTCGTAGAAATCCACCAACGTGAGTTCTCTTGTTTTTTTAGTCTCTCTAGTTTCTTGAATTTGTCTTTAAGGCCCTCCACTCGGGGTGGGCCAGCATTGGCCGTGGCAGTGTGGGTTGGCATGCCTTTGGCTAGATTTTCAAATAAATCCGCTGCTATTTTATCCCTATCCATATTGGACTAGAGAAGTGATTAGTTGTCAAAAAAGTCGATGTGCTTCTTCGTGAATTGTGGTTTTAGAGGAGACGAAAGCGGGGGGCAGCCTTTACTGGAAATCAAATTACTCGAAAACGACTGGGAGGGTTTGGGGTTTTTCCAGAAACGACCAGGCGCACACCTGAGTAACCGCAAGGTATATACTACTCCAGAGTACAGCAGTCCAGGCAAAGAAGGGCGGGCGGTAATCCCTCGTAACCGCTCGAGGTGGGACCCCAGGGATCCACACTAATTGCACAATAACAACAAAGCCCTTGCACTGTAGACAAACAGTAATTACTTAGTGATTTACAGTATCAATGATAAAAATAGAGCGAGCACATCAAGACTTAAGTGAGTCGATCAATTGATGCAATGAAAAGAGTTCAAGAAGCTGTAAAGTTCTTGGTGTGTAACACCGGTTTTAATGTTCCTCTGTACTGGCCAACACGTGTTTCATCGCAGGGAACAGACTGCGAATCTTCAGGGCTGGGTATAGATACAAAAAATGCATTTGTAACGGTGTTTAGCACGAAATTAGAGTTTCAAGTGGTATGTGTGACCGGGGTGAAAAAATGGCATGCCTTGGAGTGACATTGTGTCAATAGTGACTTAATACAGTAGGTGACTGTAGTGGGAGTGAAAAGTGAATATGATACTGTCAAGTATCAGCAGATGGTGAAAAAGTGACTGTATTCTGCGAGTCTACAAACATTTGTATTGGCACTGACCAGCGTGAGAGAACGTGAAGGTGACGGAGTAAATAGTGGGTGTTTGTGTATATATCTATATCGAATGCGCACCCTACACAGAATGATCACCGAGTTTAATAGTCTACACAAATCCATCCGCAACAGCATGACCAAACATTGGAGTCTGCTTTTAAATGATCCAATACTAAAAGACATAATTCCCTCATCTCCTCAGATAACCTTCCGCAGAGGAAGGACCTTGAGAAATAGACTTAGCCCCACTGTTCCACGAACAGATATGACCCCCGACTGGCTGACACAACGCAGCAAGGGGTTCTACAAATGCGACTTCTGTGCAATGTGTAAATGGGCCAAACACAAAACCACGAAATTTAATGGACCTAACAAAGACACGTACGACATCAGAGTTAACATTAACTGTACCACCAAATATGTAATTTACATAATAGAATGCCAATGTGGGAAACAATACGTGGGCAGCACTATCAGGAGTTTAAAAGATAGAATCTCAGAACACATGAGGGCCATCCAGAAACAAGACCCAAAATATCCTGTTGCCCTACATATAGCCAAATGCCAACCTGCCATTGAAGATTTTCGTATATGTTTCTATGGTATTGAAACAGTGCCAGTACATGTGAGAGGGGGCAACCGTGAACTAGCCCTCAGACGCAAAGAAGCAACTTGGATCATGCGCCTACGCAGCATAGAATTCGGATTAAATTATGACCCTGAGATGCAATATTTCCTGGGTAACTGAACCAAGACTTGTTGCACACACCTTGTTCTTCCCATTTTCATTTTGCATCACCAGAACAAATAGATCCCTGACGTAGATCGACACCAGTAGGATGTATACCTGCTTCAGGAATGTCACACGATTTCTAGAGAATTAATGAATGTCACACGTTTAACGAACATTAATGAATCCTTTATGTTGACGTCTGTATATATATATATATTTTCAATTATCCTTTTCCTATATTTTTCACCTATGTTGTTCACCAATGTCTTTTATCCTTGTAATAATTTGTAGTTACAGCGAATTTCTACACATATTTCCAACACTTTTTCCCCATACCGGAATATTACACAACCTCTAGGGGCAAACATCCACGGAACCATAAACTGATTCATCAACTTCTGCTCCACCTTTCAGGTTTCCGAATGTTTTTTATGTTGTGCCCCCCTTTTATGGAACACCCACTACTTGGAGCAATTCCAAAAAAAGCACCTCTCCTCTACCCCCTTCCCAATCCATACCACGTTATTACATAGTATTTCCTCTAAATATAGACAGGCTTTGTAGAATCAGTACATTGCATTGACGGTCTAGTTCTTCTGGTAAATGAAAGCGGAACTAGTTTATAAAAAGCGTCCCCACTTCCTGTCAGGTGACCGTCTTTCGAAACACGGCGCCGGGAACTACAGGAGGGGGAATGCAGATATTCAGGTAAACTACGCTCGCCCTTTGGCCATATACTATCAAAAGTTAAAAATAGTGCCCTATCACTAAGAATCGTACCTCTACATCATTATATTTTTTGTCAATCTACTTGTTACACAGGTGTATCCGCCTGTTTTTGATTTCGAGCGCTACCGCGCTAAATCTTCTCCTCCCGGTTTGAGGCCTCCATTGAATACTAATGAGGTATGTTCACCGAACGAGAGTGCTTATTCTTAGTGTTTATTCTTCGTTCTAAGCCTTTCAAATGTATTCACTTCTATTGAAACACGCACCATGTATATATTTTTAGAGACAGCCAACTACGCGAGCTTTGTTTATTCTTCTTTTTTATCTACACATCTGTTCCCATCCGGGTGGCCATATTACCATTACCGCTTCACAGCCTATGAGGGTGAGTCCTTTGAATGTTATTACATGTTCATTAGAAACTCTCTACAATTTATATTTCCTTTTAGGGCACTACCTGTCATGATCTTTTTTGCCCTAGACTCATAATTACTCAGCATTTTCCACCACAATACTGCATACCACGTGGTTAGACAGTTAGGATTTGGACTCCAGACGGTGTTCCCTGAGGTGTACTTATTCCCACTTCCTTGCACCTATTTCCCAGTTATCCTCCTATCGCCAAAATATTATTCCATTTTGCACTGACCTTTAGCAGTCCTACGGATTATTAGTGGGCATAACCAATGTCCCTTCAACAGGGGTGGACGCTCCCCCTAGACATATGAACCGAAATCCCACTGGGCGTTTTTGTTCATCCAAAGACAACTACCATAATTCGTCTTTACGATTTAACAATGTTTACACAAGTCAAGTAAGCCATGCTTGAGCCTTTCAAATAGAACGCTATGTACAAGTGAAATGAATTACGTTTTGAGAAAGCCATGCTTAGGTATATTCTATGAAATATAAACATGCCATATAGTATTATCGATATGTATATTCGGAAAGTCACTCAAGTCATCTGGGGGTGCGCATTCGATATAGATATATACACAAACACCCACTATTTACTCCGTCACCTTCACGTTCTCTCACGCTGGTCAGTGCCAATACAAATGTTTGTAGACTCGCAGAATACAGTCACTTTTTCACCATCTGCTGATACTTGACAGTATCATATTCACTTTTCACTCCCACTACAGTCACCTACTGTATTAAGTCACTATTGACACAATGTCACTCCAAGGCATGCCATTTTTTCACCCCGGTCACACATACCACTTGAAACTCTAATTTCGTGCTAAACACCGTTACAAATGCATTTTTTGTATCTATACCCAGCCCTGAAGATTCGCAGTCTGTTCCCTGCGATGAAACACGTGTTGGCCAGTACAGAGGAACATTAAAACCGGTGTTACACACCAAGAACTTTACAGCTTCTTGAACTCTTTTCATTGCATCAATTGATCGACTCACTTAAGTCTTGATGTGCTCGCTCTATTTTTCTCATTGATACTGTAAATCACTAAGTAATTACTGTTTGTCTACAGTGCAAGGGCTTTGTTGTTATTGTGCAATTAGTGTGGATCCCTGGGGTCCCACCTCGAGCGGTTACGAGGGATTACCGCCCGCCCTTCTTTGCCTGGACTGCTGTACTCTGGAGTAGTATATACCTTGCGGTTACTCAGGTGTGCGCCTGGTCGTTTCTGGAAAAACCCCAAACCCTCCCAGTCGTTTTCGTACAATACAGACGGCGTCTGCCAAATCAAAGTGGGTGCAATATGCAATTATAACATAAAAATATAACAGTGTTGTAATAATATGGAGATCGAAATTGATCCCAAACGCCATATGGCCACAATATTAACACAAAACTCATAGTCCCACTTATCTCTTCATGTTATAAAGCCCTGGATGGGCATAAATCAATCAATATATTTGCAACGTATCACAACCCTCATAAAAAAAAAAAAAAAAAAAATTCATTAGAAATTCATTCATCGTTCTAGTTGAAAACCATTAGAGAACATGAAACAATGTTACAGTCAATTCAGGTCAAATCATCCCAGGTGTACAGCTAGATCCTCATGCATGTTCAGTCCAGTTGGCATTTTACTTAACAAGTCTATAATATATCTTGATTCCTACCGCCTTAACTTTAAGAGTCTGTCACCACCCCTAACATTCACAGGGACAGAGTCTAAGCAGAAGAAAGTAAGCAATTCTCTGTTGCGTGCATGCTCTTTATCAAAATGTCTCGCAACAGGATAGCTGACATCTGCATTCTGGATCGCTCTCTGGTGTTCTAATATCCTTAGTTTCACCGGATTGGTTGTACTGCCCACATACCTTCTGCCACAAGGACATGTTAGACAGTACACCACGTAAGGCGTGGTACATGTGAGGAATTTTAGAATTCTCTTAGGCTCCTTTACACCTGGAATGCTGTACTGAGTTACACGTTTACTTCCCTTGCACGCCTTGCATCGTCCGCAGGGAAAGAAACCTTTCATAGGTTCAATTTTGGGTTTGGGTTTCAGTTCATCATGGTGACTGTGGACCAAATAGTCCTTTAATGCTCTTGCTTTTCTGAATGTGATCAAAGGATAGGAGGGCAGATCTTGCTTGATAACATTATCCGTCATCAGGATATTCCAATGTTTACGCAAAATGCGTTTGATGTCTCCAGAATTCCTTGAATACGTAGTTATTAGTCGGAATTGCCCAGTCTCGGAGTTCTTATCCTTTTCATGAGTTTTATCTTCCAGCAACTTGCTCCTATCAAGGTTCTCAACTTTGCTCAGTGCTTGTTTCAATGTAGTAGCATTATATCCTCTTGCTTTGAACCTTTGTATGCACTTGCCGGCTGCTTTTTTGAACTCATTGTCCTTAGTGTTGTTCCTCCTTATCCTTAAAAGCTCACCATAGGGTATACTATTGACCAAACTCTTTGGATGCCCGCTGGTTGCATGTAGTGTTGAATTACCTGCGGTGGCCTTGCGAAAGAGCTTTGTATGCAGATTGCCTCCTTCAATAAAAACAGTCAGATCTAAATAATTCACTTCCTTTTGGCTGATTTCTCCAGTGAATTTCAAGTTATTCTCGTTGTTATTGAGTACCTCCAGATATTCTTCAGCTAATTCAACTGATCCTTCAATGATGATAAACAGGTCATCTATATAACGGTACCAACATCTCACCAGTTCATTCCATTTGCTGTTGGCATTGGACCAAGCCACCCGCTCCTCCCAGTGTCCCACGAACAAATTCGCGAAGCTAGGGGCCGAGCAAGTGCCCATCGCCACGCCTGTTAGCTGTTGGTAGAGGTTCTTTCCAAAAAGGAAGATGTTATTCTTGAGGCAAAATCTTAGAAATTCCATCAGCATTTTATTGTGTTCATAATATTTCACTGGCCTACTCTCCAGAAACCAGGAAATAGCCTGTAACCCTTCTTCATGCTCAATACACGTATACAAGCTAGCAATGTCGATGACCATCATAGTGTACCCCTCCACCCAAACCATTTTCTCAATACAGTTCAAAAAATGTTTCGTATCCTTGAGATAGGATTTCAAATTGACAACATGGGGAGAAAGAAAAGAGTCCACATATATAGACAAGTTTTCAGTTTTCAGTTAAGCTGCCCTGAGAGGCTACAATAGGCCTCCCGGGAGGATTCACCGGATCCTTATGTATCTTGGGTAGATAGTAAAAGGTCGGGGTTACTGGATTTAGGCATCTCAGAAACAGATGTTCATCACCATTCAGCATGTTATTGTTATACCACTTTAATATCATATCGTGGTAGTCTTTAATGCTCTTATTATATGTAGATTCGTTCACCCTTACATATGTGTTAAGATCATTCAATTGTCGCAGTGCTTCTTGTTCATACTGCAATTTGGTTAGCAGCACGATGTTCCCTCCTTTATCCGAGGGTTTGCACACCAGGGACGAATCATCACAGAGCTTCTTTAAAGCTATTCGTTGCTTGTAGGTGAAGTTAGATCTTCCATGATCAGTTCTATGTTTGCATCTGAGAGTTTTTAAATCCTGAATAACAGCTTCAGAAAAAGTGTCTATCACATCTGCCCCCATCATTGGCATAAAAGTGGAACTCGGTTTAAAGTTCGTTGCACCACCTCTGTTGTGCCGAAAGCGCTTTTGTGAGAGATTAAAAGAACTTTGTGTAACCGATCTTTGGAGTGCTGCCTCCTGTTTCCCGAGGATTGCGGGGAGGGATTGTTGGAGCTGGCATATATATATATATATATATATATATATATATATATATATATATATATATATATATATATATACAAACCTTTCCTTAAATGTGCCTGTCGACAAAAACATAGACAAAAATAATTTTTCTTAACCGTTTTTCATAATCATTATTTTGCAAAGTTACGATTTTCATTAATACTTTTCACACATTATCATAATACATTAATAACGTTCTGTCTCTTTCATGAATAGCTGACCCTTAAACCAGTTTGTGACACTTCTGCATGCTTTTACGATGCAGTTTTAAATTTACATGTATTCACGAGACACTTCTGTTAGTTATTTTCTAAAGTAAGTATTACTAACACACTTACTAAGCAGGATTTGATCAAGTCTGATTATTCTAAATAATCATGCTTCATTAATATTACCAAACATTGAACATTACAAAAGAAGTTCCAACGAGGATCTGAAAAGATTCTGATCCCCAAAGTTAATCTCTAATTGAAAGGGTATTAAAGGACCTTTCATTGCAGCATTACCACAGCCGACTCCGAGAACATGTAATCATGCCAGATTACACAGATATATAGGATCACATACCATTCCGTATCGTGCCATATCACACCATACCAAGCCATACTTTACTGTACCGTACCATACAATACCATACCATACTGTACCCTACCATACTATACTATACCGTACTCTACCATACCGTACCATACTGTACCATACCATACTGTACTGTACCGTACGATACCACACCGTACTAAACCGCACCATACCATACCATAACGTGCTATACCATACCATACCGTACCATACCATCCCATACCATCCCCTAGCAGTGAAACTAAATGTAGAAACATTCTGACTTCTTTACAACCTAATACTGACTTTTGGCCAGTCATAAAATTGTACCCCTTTGGTGTGCAGAGAGAAGGTAGTGCAACATCAGGGGGTTTGTTCAGAAAAAAAGGGCCACTAAAACCTTGGGCTGTTGCAATAACATTTGAAGAATCATATTAGAACAACTGTCAACAGACTCCAACATTATGCGAATCAACTCTAGGTAAGGCTACCAAGCAACCAGTCGGCACCATCTAGACCGTTTCGGTCCTTGGAAAGGATTACCAAGATACTGGTAGGGTCTCTAGTCTTAAGGCCTCATAAGCAACCATAACACAAGTCTGTGTAATGCTAGGGATGAGCCCCAATCGAATTATACACATAAGGGGAATCTAATATAGTTAAACTGGTAGAGAGGAGAAGTTGGAGATTCATGGCGAGACATGACCTGACGCACTACAGACTACAAACACAGAGGAATACAACAGAGAATAATGTATGACGTGCACTGTGTTCACTCAGTCCTAGCCCCATGTACATGGATGGTAGGCCTGCTGTAGACGGCATATACTGTTGTACTGCAGGATGCTCTGTGGACGCTGATTCAGATGTGATCATGCTAGGAATGAGAAAGACAACCCCGGCGAGAACTACCAAACAAGATTGATCTCTTTTTACTTATAAGATAAAAGCAGCTAGTAACAGCAGCAGCTCGGAAAAGGCTGACTCATCATTCTCTTTAATCTGGCTCTGGAAAATATTGGTCATGTTAGCAATGGAGCAAATGACCCAGCCAGCTACAAAAATCCCAAGACACTCGTAGTGACATGGAAAGCCACATGATTGCTTAGCATGCCTACAAAGCCCTAAATCATTGTAGTTGCGAGTACGGTTGTTAATGCAAAGGGCCTAACGTGGTTTGCATCTGAAGCTGGCTGCAAGCCATGGGTGGAGGAGATCACGGGTTCTCGTGGCTCCACACACGTCGCGATCTCTCCGATGAGTTGTCCTATTGCACAGGCGGCGCTTTGAAGGTGGTGGTGGGAAGGGCAGTGGGAAATAACAAGCATTCATTGGCCTTTCTTCTACTTTGAAAACACTCATGAACAGTTTCACACAAAGAAGGTCTAAGATGGGTCAGCGGATGCTGGCCAACAGACCAGGGTTTAGAAGTTCAGTTCAGTGTCTGTCATTCACAAGCCCTGGCAGCTCCTTGCAGACACTCTGCCCCCTTCAGCACACTTTCCAGCTCGCCTTCAATGGATGTCAGTCCCGCGTGCATAGATGCACGTGGGTGAGGCACGTGATTCCGGTTCCGAGCCTGATGTGCTGATTAAAAGATAAAAATCCACAGCCATGTTGGCCAAAGGCCATGAGGAGAGTTGGGGAGGGGGGGTTGCAGCCAGGCAGGCAGCGCGGTGAGGGTCTCCTGGTCGGTACTCACCGCTTGGGAACGTACGTAGAAAACAGAACGAGTCATAACAAAGCACAGTTTCTCGAGTTTCGGCGCTGCCGATATCGAAAGACCACGTGCACGTGCGGTCAATATGTTTTGCGCAGGCGTCGTGTTGCACAAAGCGATGCAAAGTATTGTTTTGCTTGTCAGTGAAAAGTCCCAGGCCGCAGGGTAAAACTGTACAGGGAGAGCAGCCGCGCAGCTCTTCGGGAATCCAGGCTTATCTGCGCTGGTAGGGCGTGTGCAGTGTAGCCTTTGATCCTTTGAGCAGCAGACACCAGCTGAATTGGGTTTTGTGCTTAACCACTTGGCTGCTAGGCGTTTTCCCGTCCTGCGCTGGGTTTTATTATTCTTCATTGTTTTATGACGAGCTGGCCTTGTCATCCGCGCACGGCAGGTAAGCGCCATGACGAGCCCAGCTCGTCATTAGCCTCGAAGGGGTTAAAATAGAAGATTAATAGTACTTTCCTTATTTTTATTCAGGTTATCGATCTCAAAAGATTGAATGTTTCAATTAGTACTACAGGGATTGAACTGTATACTTACCAGGTTATATGCCGATCTTTGTAGAGAGTGTATAATAAACAGAGCGTCTAAAGGGGGTTCAAACCTGTGCCCTCTGTTTGTTATATATATCAACATTGTATACTTTTTTCTATTGTCTTTTGATTTGCAAAAAACAATAAAGTATTTAAAATATTTTGATCATAAAATAAAAACCCTGTGCCCTGCAGGTTACATGGTGTGCCTTGAAGCCAGCAGAGTAGTTCTCTAAGCGAACTCATGCCCAGTACAACCTATGATCTGCTGATTCCACGCGCACATGCACCTCCATCGACTTCTACAGCTAGCACGTCATCAGCTTGAGCGGCCAGTATTGAAAGCTGAGAAATGCAAGATATACACACTGATCTCTGCAACAAGAGCTTTAACCCGTTGCATGCTTGTGACGGAACCGCTTCGTCACAAGCCACTGGTGAGCTGTGCTTGTGATGGAACGGTTCCGTCACGGCCCGTTCGCCGCGCCTGCTCGGCGCGAATTCCGCGCCTGCGCTGACTAATTAATGGGCGGCCGGGTTCGTGACGGAACCGTTCCGTCACAAGCACAGCTCACCCGCGAGCCGTGACGGAGCGGTTCCGTCAGAAGCATGGGACCGCCGCGCGATTCCCCCCCCCCCCCCCTTAGCGCTGCGGTGGAATAGCCGCCGCAGCGAAGGGGTTAACCGACTGAGCAATCTTACTTGCGAATTCACTCGGCCTCCAATTACAGTTGAAAAGAAAGTCTAGTGGGTTCATTTTTCTAGAGAAATACTGTATCTGCACCCTGAAGGTTACATGCTAAAATATTGCTGTGGCAAACTGCTGTCCCTTCTTCCAGGTTTGAAAAAGATGTATACTTCGAAGTTGGATAATTATATCAGCTATTATTTACAGTGATGTAAAGGTGGTGAATAACAAGGTGGCAACAATTGCCATTTGAAAATACAAGTACGCAATATTGGCATTTACAAATTAATTTATTAGAGTGAAAAAGAATCCGAAAATAATTCAGTAATTTTTCTTTGGTAACTTACGTCTAGATTTTGGATTAAGCAAAGTTTTTATTCTACCAGTACCACCTCGCCCACCCCACTATCTAAAACACCAGGGCCTGAATACGAGTTTGGTGGACAGGTTACTCCTTTCCAAACGTGACCGATATCCCGTCCTCCATATTACGAGTTCCATTATATTCCATTGGATATAATGGAACTCGTAATACGGTGGACGGGATATCCTTCACATTTGTGATGGAGTAACCTGTCCGCCAAACTCGTAATCAGACCCTATGTATCAACAGACCAAACTATCCTCCCACTGGAGCCACGGCACAGCCAACGCGCACCATACTTGCCCATCTTCCCTTCCCACTAATGCTCCACCCCCAATTCCTCTCAATTCACCTTTTATGAGGAATGCTATGGTGTCACCTTCACCCTCTGAGGAGTTCATTGGGGTAAGCTGGCCTGCAAGCCACAATCCCCACTATCCAAGTGACTGACCACCTCCGCTGGCATCAAAGGAATGATTACCCTCTGAAAGGGGGCGCCGACGACTGAAACCAAGAGAGATTCTGACATTTAAGACGATTGAGGCGAACAGTAGGTAGGTTAAGAAGTAAAAAAGTGACCTCCATTCATTCTGTTCTACCCCAGCGCAGGCAGTGTGCATGTCTAGATTGCGATTTGGTCTGCCTGCTCTTTGGTCGTAAATGTGTAATAGTCAGCAGCAACACAGCTTCTACATCTGAAGATACAAACTAACATCTCTCCTACCCTGAGGGCTCTGACTTCAAACTACTTCTTTCAAGCTGTCATGCATCACTTGCACAACGATAAACTGTAAAATACCTAAGTTCCTGAAATCACAAACCCCCAAAACATCCAACTTACTTAAGTTCCAGGCTGGCACCATATCCAATCAATCCAGTTTACTGGAAGAAAATCGTGGGTAGCACTACTTTCTTACATTCAAGCACCAAAACTATGGAATTCTCCACCTGTAAAGAATAAATCACTTAGAATTCACAACAATGGTTAGGAGTACGCTGTTCCCAACATGATTCACCAGAGAACAATTGTATTATTTTGTCCACAGAGAGGGGTGTCTCTGTCAATACAAATTCTGAACCAATAGATGCTCCTGCACTAGGTTCTAAGATTAATTAAGATTAAGAAACAGACCAACCATGTCACCTGGCAAACTTGTTGCTCAAAAATTTGTTTCAATACATAATCATAACAGATAGATCTAAGCAAATTGCAAAGATGGTCCACTCTCTCGAATTCACTCGTCAAAATTCAAGGGCCACTCTACTGGATGTACTGCATTACGGGGTACTGCACATTATCAAAGATGGCAAATACGAATTCAATACACATATGAGATCAAACATATTACGTTAGCTATCAAAGAATGCAGTCAAGGCCCCTCAAAAGTCAAACTGACTACCTATGGCGTCACAACATATTGCACTTCCTGCATGCAATGGCCATGGATCCTCTTTCTGACCCCGCATGAAAATGACCTTTGTCATCCCTCTATCGGCTGTTTTTCCTGTCACTATCTACTTTTTCCTGTCTACTGTACTACATAATAAACACCATATGCTAAATAGAGTGTTATATGCCTTTCTAGCTAGATCTACATTTATACTCTCCCCTTAAAACAGAGGTATTCAATTTGTGGGGCGCGACCCACAGGCGGGTGATGGAGTCACAAGAAGTGGGGCGCGCATTTCCCAGCCTCACTTCTGCCTGGAATTCAAAACGTTTGCTCTTCGTTTTGGAAAAAGACAACCGTCCCGGGATGGTTAATTCTGATCGTTAAAATCCTTCAGCTGAAGTCTCATTAATTGAGCCTCCTGAGCTGTGAAAAGCCTTCCTGCCAGGGGGCATGCTTGCCTGAATGAGATGCAAATGTGGGCTGTGAGTTAATCTGCTAGTGTAATGGGTGTTTGGGAGTTGGTTCTGGCTTTAATTGATCGAATCACTCTTTGTGATGACAAAGATTTTTTTTTTTTTTAGCGGGTTTGCAAAGAGTTAACAACTGGTCTGTGAAGTGCGTGCTTTTAATCGTAATTGTATTTACACAGCCCTCAGTACCCCTAAGGAGGTGTTGAAGGGACATTTACATAAAAAAAAAATTGCATTACAGAGCTCTGGTATTACTAAAATCTACATTTTGGAAGCACCATTTTATTGTAAAACTATTTGCACATTTTATAGCAGTCTATTTATACTGTGTGTAATGCAAGTATTAACAAGCATTAAACATGCAATAGGTCTCGCCTTTCATTAAGCTAAAGCTATTTGCTTTGCTATATAATACCATTAGCCCCTACACAAAATATTAGACTCTGGAACTGGAGGAAGAATTTTTATTTAACATGTACCTGACCCGAGACCGGCACTATGAAGTAGCCAGGGTCTTCAACCTCACTGAGCGGCAAGTCAAAATCTGGTTCCAGAATAGGAGGATGAAGATGAAAAAGATGAACAAAGAAAAAACAGACAAAGAACAACCTTGAAAAAGCTAAAAGAATAACAAACAAAATAAACTGTGTGCATTTCAATGAAGAGAACAGAAAAGAACTGTTAAAGTTAACCACTCTGGATAAAACAAAAAAGTTTTTTTGACTTTGAATGTAAAGGATTAGTGTTTAGATTAGTTTAAACACATCAGTATTTTAGAGCACATGCTTTTCTAGAAAAGCAAATAAATGAATAAAAACGATGTTTTTGTCTATTTCCCTCAGAATACAAGTACTTGAATTGTTGGTTTGTATTTGTTTTGTAGTATTTTATTTTATTTTGTAACTTATACTGTGACAGTGTTTTATTTTTATTTTACAGATTGTGATTGGTTATTTTGTATTAAAGTAGGGCTGTGTCTGTTGATTTGGGAAATTGTTGTCCATGACATATGTTCTCCTGTAAATACTTGTTTGTTTAATTTTTGTCAGAAGAAAACCTTACTTGTACTGTTATTCTGTTTGGCTTGTAGAAAATAGGTAAATATAGCTAACACCTCTGAAACAATTATTGAAGTCTCTTTATTTAAATTAAGCCAGTTTCTTTGGCAACAAAACTGCTAATCAGATTCTTCGATATTGTAAAGTAATGGTGAAAAGAAGACACTCAAATCTGCGATAATGAGCAGGAGCAAACAACATTTTGTAGGATTTGCTGAGCATGCCATGTGGTAGAAGGGTCTCAGAATGGCAAGAAGGCTCTGATCACCTTGCCACTTGTGAATGATTCATTATTAATCTCCTTAGGCAATGGACATTGCAACGTACACGTAGTCCTCGAACACTGTTTCTATCAATTCTCTAACAATAAATAAATATACATAAGGAATAGCAGAGTACGAAACAGTATCGAAATAGAGTGTACATGGAAGTATAAATGCCACCTCATGCTGTGTGTCTCTGATAGGAAGGAGGAAAAAAGCAACATAATTTCTTCCCTTCAAAAAGAGCTACTTCTGGGTTTTGACGTTTTGGTCTGTCATGATTAGAAGAGGCATTTAAATCGCTTATTCTACGCTATGTGACAGCAATTAATGCCACCCACTTAATACATCAGAGCAAATTTAAGCTGCCCTGTGTGTGTGTAGTGTATGCGTGCATCTCCGAGTATTTGTGTGTCTCTATTTGTTGTGCGATTGTGTTTATGTGCCCTAATTTGCATAGGCCCACACCTGTGCACTTGTCATATCCGTATTACAAACGCCTGATATTATTTTTGTATTCAAAAATTGACGCAGAGCACAAAAAGGGAGTGCAAAGGCCTACAGTACTCCCTGGACTCTAATATAATACAACCCTAGGCCTGTGTCTGGGTAATCAAGGGATCTTTCCTGCCTCTATTGCCCTTCTGTAAATTAAACGTGGACAGCGTTTTTTATATTTGAACAACATCAGTGAGACGTACAGCTATTTTGCAAGGGAGGAGTCCACGTGAAAATCAGGTGCAAGTCGAGTACAAAAAGCCCACAGTATGTCAGGTGCAGCAAGATACCAGATTCAATATATGTCCATCTAGTTTCCCAAGTCTAGCAGAGAACCCTTGCTATTGCAGCGCATACAACTACTACATACAGTCTGGTTTCACAGGTTACGGAAGTCATGTTCTGCTCTACTAAGTCTCTCGCAAGAGAAAGTTAAGCCACGAGTTTACGCTTGCGTAATAAAAATCACGCATGGACCTATAAACGCAGCTTTTTGACGGAGACCCCCCTCCAGGGTTCACCCTGGTTCCGTGAAGCATCTGTGGAGGTGAGAGGAGCAGTCCAGCCTGTTCAAAAAGCGGCGAGAACAGTGGGACATTTATATGGTGAATGATCTAAAAATCTCGACAGTAAGAGAATCGCAGGCCTCACTAATCAACAAGGCCATTCATTGGTTAGGAAAAGTAAGGGTCTGTAGATCTGTTATAAGAGAAGACTTAACGAGAGCAGTTAAAATTAGTGACGAGCAATCCAGACAGATTATATCGCCCTAAGGTTAGCGAGCTATGATCTAGTGGAAGAACGAATAGGGCTGGAAATCAGGTTTAGGCCCCCAAGTGAACCATGTATTACTAGTCAAGAAAAAAGGGTTTTTGAGTAACCAGGGATTATCCAGGAGATCTGCTAAAGTGGACGGAATAGTTAAAAAAGAGAAAGATGTCGCTGTATGATGCAACTAGGTGAGGGGATAAGCCCTGTAACCCCCCAATTGAGTGCGGGTAACAACCCTCACAAAACAAAATTCGAGCAAAAACCTAGGCACACATAAATTAGATGTGATAATCTGTTAGTGTAGACATATATAGTTCATTATGCAAGCCAACAAATATGGAGATTATCTCTTGATGACTTTGGAATTTGTTCCATCTTTAATTTTCAAGACAAACCAGCCGACACGTGTTTCGTTGCATTTGGAACAATCTTTCTGCGACTTCCTCAGGGCTGGGAAAAGATACAAGCGAAACGAAGAGACATATATATCATGATGTAACTGTATGTTTGTCCAAATATATGTCGTGACTTTGATCATATTCTTGATGTGACTAGAAAGTGAGAACCCAAACCTCGCAACCTGTTTTAAAAAACACAAGTGCTGGCAAAAATGATCATGTATGAGTAGTGACGGTAGGAGAACCACGCCGTGGAGACATAAAAAAGCCTAGATTGGAGACTTGGAAAGTATCCTTTTTGTGAAACGTGTCTGTCTAAATAACATGCTTGTGCACAGAGTGAGGTTTAAAGAATTGCAAACCGTGGTAGCAAACAAAAATGGAAACTATCTAACCTGTATTCAATGATATTAAATCAATGGATTGTCTGTGAGGGGAAAGAAAAGGACAAAACGAAGGAGTGAAAAGGGGGGGGGAAAAAGAAGATAAAGGCAGTTTATAGAGAGATAGTGAGAAGAAAGTTCTTGAAGAATGGACCTGTGTTAGAATCAGAGAAATAACACCACATGGAAAAGGATGCCATATGGAGAAAGGAGCGTGAGTTGGATAAGTAAAGAAAGGGAGAGGGAGAAACAAGGACTTGAGTGGGACGGTATCCGTATCAAGGAATACGAAAACGGAAAGGTGGGACAGAACTGTCAAAGCAATAAACATTATATACATAAAAGTGCTCACCACTCAGCCAGTGATAATTCTGACCCGGCCGGGCCCGAGACTAACTGGTCAGCTTCAATACTAAGCAAAGTAATCTGATGAAAAGACAGGTGAAAAAATAAAGGAATTTCCTTAAGTCTTTTAAAGGTTGCACTGGTGGTACACAAAAAGCTGTGTAAACGTTCTACTCAGTATATTGACTAAAGATGTAATGAATGTGAAAAAGGGGGGAAGGAACTCTCACCGGAGGATCCTTGGCGAATTATTTGAGATGCTCTTAAGAGCTCCGATATCCAAAAAACCCCAAAGGTGTTGATGGGGTGAAACGGAAAGACGGCGGTGGTATGGCAGAAAACTGCAAAACAAGAAACAAGACTCTTTTTTGCAAAATAACCCGTGCCTCACTGTAGCACCTCCAAAACACAAGCAACCACGTAACTAACGAGCCAAAACTTACCAGAAAATTGCAGTTTTTCTCGTTAGACACCGTGGGGGAAAGAAATGCAAGAAGAACGGATAACTCCTCGTGCGTCGGTAATCTGGGAAAAGATTCCGACGTCAGTATAAAAATTCAAACTACGCAAAGGGAGAATAACATGATCTGTCATAGTGGCAGAAAAGGGATACGCTCTTACCATCATGATATTTCTTGTGAAAAAGTGTTTATCGAAACATAATCCTGTAGATATCGACACCACTGATATGTCTGTAACATGTAAGCGACACAACGTTATGAGAACAGATGATTATAACATGAAAAGTTTTATTTTTTGTATCTAAGAATACACTACGGAAGGGGTACAATTCCCATGTATTTACTATTGCAAAGTCACGGGTATCCCATATCTTGACGAATACCCTTGCATCTATTTATGTGAAGTCACGGCGGTGTCTCTTTAGCACGTCCCCCTGTATACACCTCCTTTTGCCACAAATCCTTTTCACTCCTAAATCTGTATTTCTTCTCTTATTTCAGCACCTATACAGTACTTCTACATATTGTGTGAGAAGACCCTATACACTACGAACTTTTTCCGTTTACCATTCCCCCTTTGTTAGATTAATGCAATCACAGAGGTCCATTGTTGGACTTGGCCTTTTCCCCAAATTTTTTCGCTTTTTGCCCCCCTAATCAGGATGTCTCCCCCATGGGATTAAACCTGTATAGGCCATGAGTGGTGTGAGACACCTTGTTGAAAATGTAATGACATGTAATAATGTGAGCACTTGTAAATTTCCCCATTTTAGAACTGCACCTGACTGAAATGTATTGTATTTAAAATGGATGCCATGGCCATGGGTTTTGCCACTGGACTGCCATAGGTCAGCGGTCTAGATAATATTACCCAGCTACCCCTAGCTTTTGGAGGGAAAGCCTGGCACCCAGGGTGCTCACCCCCTCCCCTAGAGCCAGTTTAGGCCGGCTTTGCCAACATTCTAGAAGGTCCTGGCACTGCCTGGGAGGAGGGTATAATAAGGGGGAAGTCAGTCAGCGCTGGGACAAGGAAGAGAGGGGACCTGCTGTGAGGTGCTACCGCCACATGGTCCTGTGAGCTGGGCCCTGCACCCCTATAAACCCCCCTCTGCTGTCCCCATGGGCCCCTGACAAGGGAGGGCCCCTATCCAGGTCACTGACGCTATTTGACCGGGTACCACGCCAGCGCTGTTTGAAGAAGCGCCCAGGAGGTGAGGAGTGTGCCCCTGAGGAATTGCTGTGGGATTGTCTGCCCCTTTGAAGCACCATGGGGAGGATTGTGCCCCCAAAAGATGCTGTGAGGTCCTGTGAAAGCGCTGGGCCCTGGGACAGTTGTGGCCCCCTAGGGCTGGAAAGCCTGCCTGTCGAGCGCTATAATTGCGGAGCGCTGAGGAAGTGCTAAATTCCTGCCCCCTCTGCGTGGTCTGAGGAAGGAGCTGAGGTTGTGGGCAGAGGGAGGAGCAGTGCGCTGTGAATAGCGCCGTCTTCTGTGGAGCAGTGCACTGTAAATAGCGCCGTTTTCGCTGTTTTCTGAGGAGACTGGCAGCCTGTGAATAGCGCCGTTTGTGGAGGCGCGCTTTTGCCGAGATAAATAATTAATTAAAAGGGAGCCTACCCCTTATTGTTGCCATCGACACCGCCACGGCCCGGCACCGCCAAGGAAACCCCCCGCCGTGTCCGGCATCGTTGCGGCAGCCCCCAGTACCAGGAGGGGGCCGCCGAAGGGAAGAAGGGGCCGCTCTAGGCCCTGAGGCCGCGGCACTCGCGTCACGTGACGGGGGCGCCCGGCCGCGTCATCGGCCCGCCCCCGCCAACACCGCACAGGGATTGGCTGCCGGCCCGGGCGGCCGGGAAGGCAGGAAGAAGCCATCGGAAGCTGCCGCAAAAGCCCCGGGTTCCCGTGAGGCCGAGGAAACCAGGGCAAAGCCGACGCGAAGCCCTGGGTCCCCGTGAGGGAGGGGGACCCAGGTGAGGTGGCGGAACGGGGCCCCCGTGGTCAAGAGGGAGCCCCGATTTGAAGCGACCGGAGCGCGAGCCCACCCCGCCGGTCTGAGCCCCTGAGTGAGGGGCCGGTGAGATAGGCGGGGCCGGGGCACACTGTCGGTGCCAGCCCCGCCTTCTGTCCCGAGGCGGCCGGAGGAACACAGTGACTGCGGGGATCCCGTGTGGACGAGGGAGCCCCAATTGGGCTGCCGGGAGGCCGTATTGAACCCCCCGGGTCCCCATGAGGAGGAGGGGCCCGGGTGACGCCGCAGTGAGGGAGAGCCCCGAGTGTTGCGGCCAGATATCAGGGAGTGCTGCACGGAGAGGGCCTCGAGGCACATTGCCGGTGCCTGCCCCCCTCCGCCTTGAATCCCAGGGAAGCCCCGCACCAGCCACTGAGGAGAGTGAGCCCTGCATGGGAAGAGGGGTTATCTCCTGGACTGCCGGTGAGTGGGGCCTTAATTAAACTGTGTGGGGAGTGGAGAGGGCAACGGGGCACAGGGTCGGTGCTCGCCCCACCCCTATTCTGTTGGAAACTGGGACTGGGTCCTGAAGGCCCTGGAGGTACGCAGGAAACCCCCTGGACTGGGTAACCCCCCCCCCCCCCCCCCCCCGAGGACCCGGAGGGACTCCCCGCTGTCAGTAGTCGGCCGGGACTAATTGTCCCTACAGTGGACCTGTCAATTTGGGGAGTTGGGTTGTGCTTCTACCCCTGCTGAACCGCCCCCTGTGTTTACATCGCAGGTGATGGTGCCCTATGGTAATGCAGCTATGGTAATGTGGCCCCTGCTGGTATGATAAGGCTCATGCATTTATGGGATGGGGGACCAATGATAATGTGCATGCCCAGTGTTACGCCTAAGCTAGGGGATTGATGCCCAGGTGCAGTGGGATTCAAGCCTGGTTCATATGTTATTGATGCCAATGCACTACCTGATGTTTGTGTTGCAGGTTGGGGGCTAAGGAGTCATGTTCCCCAGGTCTTCTCCCTAAGGCTATAGCACTGGGGTTCTGCATGCCCTGTAGATCTTGCGAAGGTGGCTTAATAGTCCTATGGTTATACCCGCCTACTAGTGGATGCTGGGATGCCATGATGTCTTTCCTTACAGGGGTTATGCAGGATGTTGCCTTTTGTAATTACAGCCTACTACCAAGGATGAAGGCCTGAGCTGGCCCTTCCTGACGCGTACTTCCCCTAGGTGGAGGGGGGAAGAAACCTTGTGTTTTATTACAGGTGTTCCTGCCTGATGTTAATGCCGGGTGATTCCTATTCTTTTTTCAGGAGTCGCCAATGCCAGCTATTTTGGGTTCTTACCCCTAATGTTTGATTACATGCTTAATGGGCGTACACGCCAAGATAATTTTTCCCTTACATAGATGTCATTGATGATACGTGCCAAGTGCTAACCTTTTTATATTTCAGCTAGACACTATGGACTTAGTTACCGGTTCAGCCTTGTTCCCAAATACCTTGTAAATAATCACCCGGGCATATACTGCCCTGGCGCTCACTAGCTCTTTGTTGTGATCACGGTCTATGTTATGTTTGCCCTTGCAGGTTGGAGTCAATAGAGAACTTACTAATTTTCCAACTCAAGCTGGTGTCGTGCCTCTTTTGTGGTGTGCCTGGTGTGTCGTCTGTGGGTGCTGCGTGAGTGCTTCACATGTCCTCTGAAGTTTGGCCTGCCCGCTTGGTTCCATGCTACCCCCTTGGAGATTTGGGTAACCCCCATTTCTTACATGGTTTATGGTTTTGTCACAACTTCCGACATAAACTAAGGAAAATTAAAGACTGAACAAATTCAGAACTCATCAAGAGATCATCTCCGTATTTGTTTGCTTGCATACTATATATGTCTACACTAACAGATTATCACATCTAATTTATGTGTGCCGAGGTTTTTGCTCAAATTTTGAACCATGTATTAGGCTGAAGGTCAACCCCCCACCCTCTAGAAAATGGAAGAATAAAATTCATTAAAAAACTCAGCTGCTAGCGTTTGTCCATCTACTATGCCACAGGAACGTAGAAGGGTCCTGTCTGACTCTGATTGACAACTAGATACACAGAGGGCTTTTAATAATCCACCACTAGTGAACCGCACTCGCTCATTTTACACCAATAAGCCACAACTGTAGTATAACATAGAGAATACAGCCACCTTAGGTACAACCTCACCATCCTTGAAAGATAGAGTGATAAGTAATATGTTAGTGTCAAAGTCAAGAGAAGACATGGGACCAATAGAAGCCATAAAATTACTATCTTGGAATGTGGCAGGGATTAGAGCAAAATTAGAGGACCTGGAGTGGGGTGTATTCACCAACAAATTTCATATAGTTTTATTACAGGAAACCTGGGCTACCGAACCAGTGTATAGAGCGGGCGTTAGCACTTTCACTTCTAATGCAGTCCCCTCCAAAGCAGGTAGACCATCGGGGGCTGCTGATTTGGCTTAAAATGGAATTGTTTCCCAAGAGAAAAAGCTTGAGTACCAATTGTAGTGATCTGTTGGGTGTGACTAGTCTTGTCAGGCATTCGCTGGGGGCTGGGCACAGCGCAATAATTAATGTTTACATTGTTCCATCCAGCCTAACCATCATTCAGGAACGGTGAGTCAACTATGTAACATTATTGAATCCTTAAACCATACTCACAATTAAATTATAGCAGGTGATTTTAACATAAAGTTGCCGTAGGTGAGGAAATATAAATTCTATGGTCAAGTTGTGTTCCCTAGCGTGTACCCCACCGTCTCCATGTACCAGCTTAAAGTGCATGTAACTTCCCTCCTGTGCCAGCTATGAAGACGCAAATACATTTGCGTCCAACGTTAACATGTCCTCTTTCAGATCCACCCTGAATGGATTGAATAGTCCGTTCTTAAGTATGCTATGCCAACGTCTTTTCGTAGTGTACCTTATACGTTTTTCAGCTCTGGCAAAGTAGGCCCTGAATTTCTGCCATCGAGCCTTTTTTCTGGCTTCTGACTCTGAAAGCCTCAGCCCAGGCTGCCTCTGTACCCGTGAACTCTGACTTACTCCCAGCGCGGCCCGCCGCGCTTAGCTCAGCCTGCTGCCTGCCAAGACTGACTACAACCTTCGAGTTATCTGTTCTGCTCCTCGAAAATACATTCCTGCCTACTAGTTCAAGTAAACATTCCCCAGCTGCAGAGCCAAAGGGCCGGCCTGTCTCCATGCAAGTAATTCATAGCCTCTGTTACCATGCTCCCCTGGAAGGCCCATGCCCCCACGCTTCTCATGCAGACACTCAGGCGCTTATACACGCACTCACAGTCAGTATAGAATAGCTTCTGCCCCAGAGACCTTTCCCGTCCAGATAATATGGTTCCCAAACATCAGATATCAGATATGATAGAAGTACGAGTTGATCTGACATGCCAGACTTCTGTCTCTTTCCGTCAGTGTAAATGTCAAGCCCCCTGCACCCTCCAGTTTCACGTCATGCAGCTGCGCGCGCATCCAAGCTTCCGATTTCTGCTGACATTGCAACATCTCTGTTTGGTGCCACCCCCTTGTGACACCTACCTGTGACGTTTCTAGCACACACCTCTAGTTCACGCCTAGTCCACGCCTTCTGATTACGTACTAGTAACACGTGGATACTGTTATCTTGTCTTCTCTCAGCTGTTACGCCTACTGCATTGCTTTCTATGATGTAAATTAAGTATATAAGCTATGTACTGTTAATAAAATAGAGCGCTCTATCCCTTCTTCCACCCCTGTGGTGGGAAGAACATGATATCCAGGTCTTGACCATTCCTTTTTAAGGAATAAAACCCCTAAGAACTCTAACACCACGGACTCTGTTTCTTTCTTTCCGATTTGAGTTATTATTGATTAAGTACTTACCTGCATAGAAATTAAGACGGTAAATTAAATATTTACAACATTTTGGCGCCCGAATAGGGACCCCTCCCCCACCTCACGCGCCGGTTGGTGCGTTGCAAGCTCTGTCCCCTGCCATCAGTTAGAAGGAAACTACGCGTACCGGCAGGATTTCCTGCATCTCCCTCTGGCCCACGGAGGTGACGAAGACTGCGATCAGTACCCAGACGAGGCGGTGAGGAGTGCGGAGGATCCCGACCAGAGCCTAGCCGAAAGAAGCAAGGTCCGAGGTGTCAAGAGGCCCACCAGTTTTCCGAAGTTTTCCGAAGTATCCACGTGTCGAGTCGAGTCCAGTCCAGTCGAGTTTTCCGAGGCCTTCTGTTTCCGTGCTTCCCGGTGAGTACCATTGCTGGGACGTATCTAGACGGGTTTGGGTACACAAGTCCGGTCTGCACTGTTTTTAGACAGTGTATCTGTACTGTTTAGCAGTACATCCGTTATTTCTGCACTGTTTTAGCAGTGTATCTGTGCTGTTTAGCAGTACATCCAGTATAGGGGGTAGTCATATATGTCTCAAATGTCTTCTTCATGTGATTAATGTCGTGGTATGAGTGTGACTGTTTTCAATGTGTATTATTGTGTTCTTGTATAACTAGCTGTATCCAGTATTAAGAAGCAGGGATTGAGCATTCCGTACTAAGTAAACAAGATGCCGTTTTTCAACAAGTTAAAGCAGATAGGAACTAGGAAAGGGATACTAGAGGAAGAAATTCCTATCCCCCCTAGGGACACTCCAGGAAATTTTATGTACCACAAGCATGGCATAGATGCCATATTATATCTAGACTTATGGGCCGAGTATACTAAACATCTAGACGAAAGACACAGATGGCCTGTTACCGGAACATGGGATGCCGAGTGCATCATGAAGGTAGAGGAAGCACTATGGAAAAAGAAAGCCAGACAATCCCAGAAAGACGCCATAGAGTTTTGGCGTAAGGAATCACATAAGCGTGCTGAAAAAGAATTACGTAGAGAAGATAGACTTAGAGAATCAGATAAGGCCCAAGAAAACGAATTAGTTACTGAAGGGATCCGAGTAAAATCAGAGCAAGTAGACCGCGCACGAAACAATCTCGTAAACGGTATGTATCTCGCGGCCGAGGGTTCGCCTGAGGCCATTTCAGAAATACCGAAAAATCTGCCGCCACCATTGGTTCCAACTAAAGTAACTCATAGGACCACTAAAGACATATTCCTGAATACCTATTTAGAGGATGTAGCACCGGCTTACACCAATCTGCCTGTCCGCGCCCTGCCTAACGACAGGGACGGGGTGGTAACCCGCCCCAAGATCATATTCCGCCAGTACCACAACAGATTCCTCCTGTTCCACCACCTCCACCACTTCCCGTACCTAAAATTGATCTACCGAAACCACGTCTACCTGACCCTACTAAAAGACAAATTCAAGTTCAAATACAGACTCCACAGAGAGATAATGTTCAAGCTTCCGCTTCAGGAGGTGCGATGGGGGGTCTCAGGACCCCGCCATTAACACACAGAGTAAACCTTAGGGATATGCAGAGTCCTTTCACGTTCAAATCACCCCGCCTTGACATACTCAAAGAAAACCTTTCAGTTTGCAGATATGATCCAGTACCTGGCAAAGACGATAGAATGATGATGGCATCACTACGGTTAAGATCTGCTACTGATTTCCTGCTGTTATTTGCAGGAATGAAGGAGCGCCTAGATAGAATATATGAGTTTGTTCAGACTGGGAAAGACCCTGACAGTATTAAGGATGCCATGGAGCATCAGAAAGTTGACGTTCAAGCACAGATACTACGTTTTTTCATAAATTGCCTAATAAGAGAACGAGACAGGCCTGGGACAGATCAGAGCGAATTAGATGCACTAAACAAGTGGGGTCAGAATATATCTGAAGGAAAACACGACAAGGGGACTTGCATAGTCAGTATGTACAGGAAAATAAGAAAAGAAGTGATAGAAATACACAAAGAGAAAGAAAAGGCTTCCTCCGAGGAGGAAGAGGAACCTGAAGAATCAGAAAAGACTACAGACACTATAGCGTATGTAGGTAAGGGAACTTACCTTAGGAAAGGCACTCGTCCGGAAAGCAAGAGAGTATTTCTCTCTGCCTTAACAAATCCGAATTCTTCTGAACATCAGTTCCAGGAGACTGATAAAAGACTTCGAGAGAGAATGGGGTACCATGTACTCTATTCTATGGATGAACAAGAACTAGCCCGGTCAGCCATATTATGGACTGAAAATCCGGATATATATAATGATGACACCGTAGCGCAAACATTCCTGAACCTTTCCCCGGACGAGCAGAAATTAGCAGGTGTATACATGATTCAGCACCTCCTCACGAAATACAGAAACCAACATTCTGATCCAGGTCCCTTACACGAAACCTTAGAAGCACTACTCATGGATAGATGGAGAGGTCTAAGTACCAAGTTAATACAAATAATTCTAGAACAACGACATAGATATAACACTTTTGTAAGCTCCGAATATGTTCCCGCCCCGCCCCCAGAAAGAAAAATGTATCATATGGAACGCCTGAGTGGCATTGAAAGTCAGAACCCCTTACGAGAAGTGCATCCAGTTATGGGTGAAGATCATACCTTGAAACGTGTGTATGTACACACGCCACTGACTAAGTTAGAACTGTTAGAAATGAAGAAACTAGTCCCGTGCCACGATAAAGACCCTGCAGGTTTTCACAGAGAACTTAAAGACATGTTACTAATGGGGGATTACACATATGAAGATATCATGAAAATGTTAAAGGTACTGCTGCCCACGGGCATCTACGAGAAATTAAAGGAAAAAGAATGGGAGGTTGGAGAGAAAAAGATTGTATGGGCAGAAATAGAAGACGAAGAGAACAAACGTGTCCCAGGGGTAGGCCTTGGGGAGAAAACTAAAGCATTACCAGGTTTGATAGTACAGGTTCTGCCAAGATTACTGACAACAAGGAAGGAAGACTGGGATGCAATCTCAGCATGTAAACAGAAACCCGACGAAGATACTAGTGACTTCTATTCAAGATTCGAGAAATGTTTTATTATTAATAGTGGTCTTAAACCAAGTAGCGAGTCGTACCCGCATCTTTTTGTATCCAAGTTAGTTGAGAATTCCCTGTTAGCAGTCAAGAATCGTGTATACAAGGTTGAGAGTACATGGCAAGCAAATACACCATCCCAGATGTTACAGATGTTACAATACCATCAGAACAGAATTAGAGAAGAACAGGATCAGGAACAAAAACGTATGAAAGACACGAAAATGAAAATGTTAGTAGCCCAGTCGGTCCATACCGACGGAAACAGAAAGGGTACGACCCAGACAGGTCACGCCGCCGCTCCCGTAAAAGGGACATGCAATTATTGCAAGCAGCCAGGTCACTATGTACATGAATGTCCAGTTCTGAAACATAACATAGCAACAGGTAAAACTAAAGAGAGACCGCATCCACCAAGACAAGATCAGGTCCAGCAACAGACCTCACAGAATGTACAACCCATGCAGAACACGCAGCCTATGCATGCTTCATCCCATACAGCACAGACAGTAGCGGTATCACAGCCACAGCCTCTTGCCGCAACTCAGCAAGTTTCGCAACAAATGTATCAGTATGCCCAGTCCGCTTACCCCGATTACCAACGATACGCATGAAACAGCCTAGAGAGGGAAATGGGTTTGCCTCTTATTGAAATTCCTGTAGATCAAGATGGTCCTTATGTACACAGTCAAGTATTGGGAAAAGACAGAAAGTTTTTAATTGACACAGGGGCAAGCCGCACCACTATAAGCCATGACGAAGTCCCAGGGGCACCCCTCTCAGGCTCACAGAATGTTTCCCTTGGTTTTTCGGGACAGCCCATTGTAAATGAAGTATCAGAACCAGTCCCCCTGGCTGTGGGTCCATTATCACGTGTTACAGACTTGTTACTTACGAAATCATGTCCAGAAAATCTGTTAGGAATTAAAACATTGAAGGCTCTAGGAGCCATAATCTGCTGTTCCCCGGAGGGAGTTAGACTCTTTTGCGGGATTTCAAGGGGCATTACGTTTTACGAGAATTTGACGTCAGATTGAAAAATGTACCAGATCACTTGTGGGCAAAAGGCCCAACTGATGTAGGTTGTATGCATATCACACCATACCGTGTTACACTCAAGACAGGAGTTGTTCTACCACGAATCAGACAATACAAGTTACCACCCGATGCTGTAGTGGCTTTACTGGAAATCATTGAAGAGCTCATTGCCCAAGGAGTGGTCGTAGAGACCGACTCCAATATCTGTAATTCACCCATCATTCCAATTCTTAAACGTACTGATCCCAATGCACCGCCAGTATATCGACTGGTGATTGATCTAAGAGAGCTGAATAAATGCATTGTTCCGCAGTACCCTGTGGTCCCCGATATCTCTTCCCTATTGACTGCTATTGATTCAGAAGCAACGTTCTTTACTGTAATTGATCTCAAGAACGCTTTCTTCAGTGTACCTATTGATCCAGAGAGCCAATATCTCTTCGGATTCAGTTTAAATGGACGAAGTTTCAAATTTTCCCGCGCACCTCAAGGATTCACAGAAAGCCTCAGCATCTATAGTCAAGCACTGAAAAGACAACTAGATTGTATTCAAATGCCAGTTAACACCGCTTTACTGCAATACGTCGATGATCTATTGATCACCGCACGAAGTGAGCCCGAATGTGAACAAGCATCACTGACAGTTTTACATTTCCTGGCAGACAAGGGACACAAGGTGTCCCCTTCGAAGCTACAATTCTGTGTTCAGCAAGTTGTGTACCTGGGTCACTTGCTGTCCAAAGTGGGGAGACAGCTCACTCCCGATCGCATTCAGTTAATTGTAAATATGCCACGACCCCAGACACAAAAGGAAGTGCGGGCCTTTATAGGCCTCACCTCGTACTGCAGACAATGGATTCCTCAATATGCATTTCTAGCTAAACCACTCATCCAGTTAACGACACAGGAGGCAGCGACTTTGACTGTCCTTCCTTGGACTCAGGAACACACACAAGCCTTTGAGGAATTAAAGAAAGCATTATGCCGAGCACCAGTTTTAGCAACACCATGTTACAGCAAACCGTTTACACTTTTTGTTACAGAACGTGATGGTACAGCATTGTCTGTCCTCACTCAAGACCAAGCAGGTTCACATAAGCCTTGCGCTTATTTTTCAAGTACATTGGATTCAGTAGCCCAGGCACTCCCTGCGTGCTTAAAGTCAGTAGCAGCAACAGCACTAGCGATCAGACAGAGCGATTCAATTGTTTTAGGCCATCAGTTAACAGTACAAGTTCCACATTCTGTAGAGGTCCTTTTAAACAGAACCCAGACTCAGCACCTGACCATAGCACGACTGACAGGTTACGAATTAACGCTATTCCAGCCACACATAGAAATCAGACGCTGCAGCATTCTGAACCCCGCAACACTGTTACCTTCAATTAGGACAGATCAAGCCCCGCATGATTGTATAGAAATCATTAATGCAGTAACAAAGCCCCGACGAGACTTAACAGATGTTCCATTTGAATAAATCCAGACCTGACACTTTATGTCGATGGTTCATGTATGCGAACAAGTACAGGAGAATTAGTGGCCGCATATGCAGTGACCACTGAAACCGAAGTAAAGGAAACACATCGTATTGACACACTGTCCGCTCAAGCAGCAGAGCTTATTGCTCTGACCCGAGCCTGTATACTAGCCAAGAACAGAAATGCCAACATATACACTGATTCCCGTTATGCGTTCGGAGTTGTACACGACTTCGGAATGTTATGGCAAGAACGAGGTTTTCTGACCTCTCATGGTGCCAAGATCCAACACGGTCCTCTCATTCAAGCACTGTTAGAAGCAATACACTTGCCTTCAGGCATATCCGTCATGAAGTGTAAAGCACATACTAAAGTTACAGATTCTGTTTCCCAGGGTAACGACCTGGCAGACCAGACAGCAAAACATACAGCATTGACTCACACTCAGACAACTGACATGACAAAGACAATAGGACCGACAAATTGCATGACAGTCAGGGATCCCACACTAGATGTTATCGATATTCAGACACATGCTACCCCAGATGAAATAAAGAAATGGATTGAACTAGGAGGGATCCAGACAGATCAAGGTTGGATGACGAAGGGAAAATCTACATGGTTTCTCCCTGACTCGATGGTTCAAGTCATAATAAATACAGCACATAGTCCAGCACATCTAGGAGAAAAAGCGATGTTAGACAGTTTACAAAATCTTTGGAGCAATAAACACTTACGAGCAGCAGCAAAACAGAAAGTGCGTACTTGCATGATCTGTTGTCAGTTCAATCCAGGTAAAAGCGTCCCTGTAGAGCAAGGTGGATTTCATCCTCCCGATCACCCTTTTGAAGTCCTCCAGATGGATTATATCCAGATGGACCGTTGTCGAGGATTCAAATATGTCCTCGTAATTGTTTGTGCACTGTCCCGTTGGACCGAAGCATATCCAGTCCCAGATTACACTGCTCCGACCACTGCCAGGCAGCTGGTTTGTGAATTCTTCCCACGGTACGGCATGCCTCGTGTCGTGTACTCTGATAACGGTCAGCCATTCTCATCCGAATTAATGAAGCAAGTTTCCTTGCTGCTAGGATATCAATGGAAATTCCATTGTGTCCGACATCCCGAAGCCGCAGGCCTTGTAGAGAGGCATAATCAGACATTAAAGACCCGCCTTGGAAAAATATGTCAAGAGAAAGGGGTCGACTGGATAGTCGCCCTGCCAGTGGCACTATTCTATATGAGAATGGTTGCCCATTCGAGATCAGGACTATCCCCGTACGAAGTGGTCTTTGGTAGGCCACCAAATATGTGGGGGACGCCCATTCCTAAGAAAATTACTGATGTTGATTGCAATATGTTGACAGATTACCTTGCCTCCTTGATGTCTGCACTCCAATCATGTCGTTCACAGGTTGCCGCAGCCTTCCCTGACAACACTGATGTAAAGCCGCATGTTGTCCGTCCAGGCGACCTGATTCTAATAAGGAACTTTGACAGGAAAAGTCAGCTGGAGCCCCGCTGGAAAGCGCCGAAGACCGTTCTACTTACTACGAGGACAGCGGTGAAAGTGGAGGGCCGAAAGGGGTGGATACACACGAGCCATGTTAAACTATGCAATGAACTGAAACCCGACCCAGGCTCGTCCACCCCTTCCAAAGACTGTATCGAGCCCAGTGACTTTAAAGTTTCCGAACGAGAGAAAACTCCACAAGAAGAGTACAGATCAAAACTCCGATCTAGCAAGTCAGACAGTTTAATTGTTTAAGTCCTCCCCTAGGTAAATCGGTTAAATAGTTTCTGACATGTATCCCCTAGATCGAGATATTGAGAGAGAGAGACAATTCAAGAAACATACATACTGCAAATCACTGCGTAGTCACTGTATAGTGACATTGTTAATAATGTTTTTTTTAAGCCTTCTGATTATCGTTGCTAGTATACTTCTTCCTATCTATTGTCCTATTTTCAAGCGTGAACAATCTGCTTACAATGTTTCTGCTGAACATACTTTTAGCGAGTTACCTCCACATGAACTCTCTTACAGACTTGCGCTGCGCAACAACACTTTCGTTAGTATGCTACATCATTCCCATCAGACTAATAATGCTACAAATTGCTGGATATGTGGCCGACTCCCTCCCTATCAGAATTACAAGGGAGCTCTGCCCCTCTTTCCGTATCCGTTCACTCACAACGGCTCCTGTGGGGCATGGTTTAAAATAATTAATTCCTTAGATCCTGATATTGCTGTTTTCGACGGGAGCTGGGTTTGGGGAAACTTGAACTTGGTCCTGCTCGACGTCTGTTACCCTGATAAAGAGGGACTCCCCATTAGAATAGGAACTGATCTAGAAAATGAAGTATATGGATTAAGTAATTACACAATTAACCTTATGATTCTTACTGTTGAATCCGAAGCTGCACCAGTTCTGCCCGCTATGTCAGTATTACCCGTCACTGGTGAATTATGTGTCAGGAAGAAAGGTTCAGTACACTTGGGTCATAGTGAATGTACTACTGTGGTCGAATTCAGGGATCATGGTAAATCGTCCTTTAAAGCTATCCGTCATTCCTATTTTGTTTGTGGTCATACCGCATACATACGCTTACCTCCAGATTGGGATGGTACCTGTTATATTGCATTCCTTCTGCCACCGGTTTTTCTAGCTCCTCCTGATTATCACAGAAATACAAATCTAGTAAAGAATAGACTCAGAAGAGATATCCCACTTGTCGACTACACAGAAACGGCATGGGAACAGTACACCGATTTTAATAAAGGACTCTTTTTCTTTTTAGGTCCTGTCCAAAATAGTAAACTAATACGCAGATTAACTAGAACACTTGAAGCAGTAGTGAATAAAACTGCCTCCGCCCTAGGTAACTTAACAGAGGAGCAGTCCGCCATGCGGGTTGTTGTCCTTCAGAATCGTCTTGTTATTGAAGTCATCTTGGCAGATAGAGGTGGAGCCTGTAAGGTCATCGGGTCAAGTTGCTGTGTTTTCATTCCAGAAAACGCGCCATCTGTATACAAAGCTATTACCCGTCTCCATAAAATTGCAAATCAGATACATCAGAATCCAGGCACCTGGACTTGGTCCGGTTGGTTCTGGACAACGTTAACCGCTTGGGGATGGAAGATCCTATCCTTCCTAGGCATTGGCCTAGTCCTAGTATTCAGTTGCTGCCTGTGCTTGCAGTGTGGGCCAGCGATTTGTGGACTGTGTGCCACTTCCTGTATTGAACATTTCAGTTTCCTTTCAAGACGTAAAAGAAAGAAAGAAGAGCAAATGATGTTACAAGAACAAACTGATCGATTCATGAGGATCGATATATCATGAAGGGTCCGTAGGGAACAAGGAGGGAATGAGGAAATATAAATTCTATGGTCAAGTTGTGTTCCCTAGCGTGTACCCCACCGTCTCCATGTACCAGCTTAAAGTGCATGTAACTTCCCTCCTGTGCCAGCTATGAAGACGCAAATACATTTGCGTCCAACGTTAACATGTCCTCTTTCAGATCCACCCTGAATGGATTGAATAGTCCGTTCTTAAGTATGCTATGCCAACGTCTTTTCGTAGTGTACCTTATACGTTTTTCAGCTCTGGCAAAGTAGGCCCTGAATTTCTGCCATCGAGCCTTTTTTCTGGCTTCTGACTCTGAAAGCCTCAGCCCAGGCTGCCTCTGTACCCGTGAACTCGGACTTACTCCCAGCGCGGCCCGCCGCGCTTAGCTCAGCCTGCTGCCTGCCAAGACTGACTACAACCTTCGAGTTATCTGTTCTGCTCCTCGAAAATACATTCCTGCCTACTAGTTCAAGTAAACATTCCCCAGCTGCAGAGCCAAAGGGCCGGCCTGTCTCCATGCAAGTAATTCATAGCCTCTGTTACCATGCTCCCCTGGAAGGCCCATGCCCCCACGCTTCTCATGCAGACACTCAGGCGCTTATACACGCACTCACAGTCAGTATAGAATAGCTTCTGCCCCAGAGACCTTTCCCGTCCAGATAATATGGTTCCCAAACATCAGATATCAGATATGATAGAAGTACGAGTTGATCTGACATGCCAGACTTCTGTCTCTTTCCGTCAGTGTAAATGTCAAGCCCCCTGCACCCTCCAGTTTCACGTCATGCAGCTGCGCGCGCATCAAAGCTTCCGATTTCTGCTGACATTGCAACATCTCTGTTGTGTGCCACCCCCTTGTGACACCTACCTGTGACGTTTCTAGCACACACCTCTAGTTCACGCCTAGTCCACGCCTTCTGATTACGTACTAGTAACACGTGGATACTGTTATCTTGTCTTCTCTCAGCTGTTACGCCTACTGCATTGCTTTCTATGATGTAAATTAAGTATATAAGCTATGTACTGTTAATAAAATAGAGCGCTCTATCCCTTCTTCCACCCCTGTGGTGGGAAGAACATGATATCCAGGTCTTGACCATTCCTTTTTAAGGAATAAAACCCCTAAGAACTCTAACACCACGGACTCTGTTTCTTTCTTTCCGATTTGAGTTATTATTGATTAAGTACTTACCTGCATAGAAATTAAGACGGTAAATTAAATATTTACAACATAGGGCTTAATTTTGCTGCCCCTTGTGGCCCAAAAGTATGGTTCACTGACACCAAGAACGGATGGCGATACAAAATATATAGCAAGACACCCGAGGGTAGATGATCAAATCACAGAGCTGATGGCTACCTTTGACTTGAATTTGGCTAAAGGCCATACTGAATCTGATTGTCCTGCCGACTCGACTTTTAAGAGTGGCAGTTACAAAAGTATTTTAGACAATATTTAGAAGGATAGTTCCCTCTGACCACACCTTGTATACATGCTGGTAACAACAAGAAACTAAAGTGATCATGACGCACTTACGGCCATATTCCATCCTAGGTTTATTATAAACCTGAGTGCATTGGGAACCACTAACTCTATCAGCAGACTTGATATTACTAACAATAGAATGAATGTTAAATGGGCTTTACTAGCAGTTGATGATATAGTGCAGACTGGCATTTTTTGTCTCTTTGTGGAAAAGCTAGCCCCCTTGGAGACTCTAGAATAATATGCCATCAACATTGTAATCCTCCACTCTGAACTAATGGGGGCAATAAAACCACTCCTGACTAAGGAAGGACGCAGGGGCGATTCTAAACAAAACTACCTTGGGACTGTAAATTGGCCAGAACAGCTGTCTTAAAAGCAGTAAAACATGGGAAATGAAAGGGGATCATTAATGCCAGAAAAATCTATAGAAATACATTGATGCAGGCGAAAAGAGGGTGGGAGGCCGATACAGGTCCCGATGGTATCCCAGGAGACCTATATTTGTCTCATCCTGAGATTTAGGTGCCTTTTTGAATGCCATTAGCAATGCAATCCTAAGTGGCCAGGCCCTTCCATCTTCCTAGCATGGGGCTACTATTGTGCCCGTCTACAAGCAAGGAAGGGAAGAAATTCCATCCAGCTATAGACCCATCAGCTTATTTGACATAAGCCAAAAGGTATTTGCTAGGCAGATTTTTTATAGCTTCAACATTGGATGATGGAGTGTAATACCCTAGAGGATTGCCAGGCAGGCTTTAAGACTAAGGTCAGCACCTTGGACCAGGTCTTTCGCTTCAGGGCGTTGTGCTGGAAGTAGGTTGTCCTGAAGAGGAATAATTTTTACGTTGACCTCCATTGATTTGAGGGACCTTTTGACCTGGTCCCGAGGGAGAACCTCTGAGTAGTACTTGACGACAATGGCATTCCAGAGAACCTCTTATAAATTTAGCAAGCATTGGCATAGCCAATAGGTCTCACTTTTGGGACTTGATAAGTATTAATTTATGCAGCACAATATCCTTGGTGCACCAGCAGTGACTGCTGCATGGTTAAACACTTATAAGGTTCCAAAGGCAAGACCGATTAGCTATGCCAATGCTTGTTTGTTATATATCTGGATGAATGGACAGAAGGTGCAAAATATCAGTGGGGCAGCACACTATGCTGAGTTAGATTTTTAGCTTAAGTGTTTTTAAGCTACGCCCTTAATTACACTGGCCTTTGAGAGACTCCCTGATTTTTCAACCCGCTTAAAGCCCTTCCCCTCCCTCTCTTATGTCTGCTTTCTGCCCTCTGGGGCATGCATGAGCAGTCGCTGCTGACAGGGGAGAGGCTGATAGCTAATCAAGGTGGCACCACGCAGCCGCAGAACAGATCTGTCCAATGGGCAATCTCGGTTCCTTCAGCGCATCTGCCAACAAACGTTATTCTCCTGGCACTCTCTGTGCACCGACAGTGCCCTTTGACTGCACTGTTTCTGAATAACGTGATTTCAATTTATGTCCATGTTACTCTGCTCGAGTGCACGATGAAAAGAGCTTCGCTTTAAACCGCCCTTAGAATATTAGATGTGTCTGGCTGTAATGTACTAATACTATATGTCTATGAGTTTGACCAATTTACCAGTTTACCAGCGTTCGTATTTTTTGGAAGGTCTTGTATCTGGCCTCTCTTACGGGTAAACAGAACGTGTCATTGTAGCGCTGTGGATTTACGCCACCGACATCACAAGTTCGCATTCCAGTTCTATGTTGAAGCCATCTTACTACTAACACCCCTTTCTGTGATTGACAAACACTCCGAAGCTAGTCATAGGAGAGGAGTGGGTCTGGGGCAGAGACGCTTTATGTATACTTCAAACCTCGGAGGCATTTGAGGGACGTCTGTCTGCAGTATATGCTGACAGACCTGCCGAGTTGTTTCGTTGTGGCTTGTACAGTACCACAGTTCCTGTTTGAGCAGTGCTCACTGCTGTGCGTAAATGACATCCTAAGTCTGCTGGGCGCCGACCGGCAGAGAGAAAGACCCCCGAGTCCTGGAGCAGTTCGGCATTACGGTGGCTGAAAAGTGCCTGTATGCCGGGGTTTGGCGCTGAAGCCATGTCAGCCCTGTAGTGCGTCGTTTAATGCAGGTCCATTGTCCGAAGTTCATCTCAGACAGGTTACTGGCCCTGACCTTTGGGAGCTCACAGTCACTCACTGGTCGCAGGGTCTTTGAGGGCAAGCAGAATAAGTCTGCATAGAGGAACACCGGCCCTGCTTCAGCCGCTGTCTAGAAACAGATGCTACACTTAATTCTGTGTGAAAATGTCACTTGAGATTCTCCTAACTACGACTGCATAGTGACATTAAAGCCCATTGTTTTCGTCCACCTTCATTGGAGTGACACTCAACAGCGTCAGGTGCATGCAGTGCCTTAGACCCAACAGAAGAAACAAGCATTGGCCGCGCAGCCGTGAAAGTGATCGTGATCGCATGGCAGATGCACGCGTGCACTCGCGCGTGCACGTAAGCTTGAGGCCACCAAAAACCTGTGGAGGCACTTTCAAAAGCTGCTTACTAAATGTCTCGTAGAGCATCGCATATGCTGGCTCAGCGAGACCTAAAAAAGATTACATTCTGAAACATGTGCACAGGTCAGATGGAATGCGGAAAGAGACCTCACACCCAGGAAATGTATCAATCGTGTTGTCAGACAACTCTCTTTAGGCTATAAATAAACGGAGCTGCAAAATGGTTAGCGAACTGTATCCACAGTGCACCAAAAATGGCAGGCACGAGTGTTCCCCTTTTAATGTTTGCTGACGACATGCTTTCAATTTCTCGAACTTTGCGTGGTATTCAGCTGCTGCTTGATCGTTTCCATTCCTTTTGCTGTACAAGGTGTTTTGAAATAAATCCAGTGAAATCAAAATGAATTGTTTTAAATCCTCACCGTTTATTTAAGGGCAAGTTGAGGATTGGGGGGGCCTGTAGAGCAAGTAAAATGTTTTGATTATTTGGGAGTGAGGCTCTCTGACAATATGTCGTGGGACAAACAACTAAAGAAAAGTAAATTGACCTTGCTCCAAAGGGCAATTGCCATTGGGAAGAAATACAAGGCCACTTCCAACGGGGCAGTGTCACCGGCCCTGGAAGTTTACAGGGCCACAGTCCTTTCAGGGGCTGTCAATGGCAATGAACTCTGGGGGTGGATAGACGCAGCCCCACTAAAGATTGCAGAAAATCTATTTTTTAGGTCTATTTTTAACATCTCTCGAAGCACCCCTTTAATCCCATTACTATTTGACCTAGGACTAAAAAGAATAGAACATTTGATTGCATTAAAACTTTTAACGTTCTGGTTCCGGATCTGGACTCCTGAATTAGCCATCTACAGGAAGTCCAGAGAGGAGATTATCAGGCTTGGCAATAAGCACTACGGGGCATCTCTGCGTATCAGCAGGGATGCGCCAGTTATTGTTCGCCCCAGCTCCGCCACCCTGGACTCGCCGCATTTATAATGTGGCGCACCAGGGGGCAAAAACGGCACAGATGCGTCACGCATCTGTGCCGTAAATTCGGCGCATTGCTGGAGTTGCGCTCCAGCAATGCTCTGGGGGGCTCAATCTCCACAATGCTGCGTCAATCCTTACGCCTGCTTCAAGCAGGCGCAGGGTTTTGACGCAGCATGGGCCCAAAAGTGACTGAACGAAATCTTGTAGATTTTACTCAGCCACTTTTGGGAGGCGTTCCTGCACCGGAATGCCCCCCCCCACTATCCCCCCCCCTGCAATGGAACGCCTCCTTCTGGCGCAGGGCTTTACAACGTGAGGGATCTGAGAGATGCGTCACATCATAAATACCCCGCACCATGGTGCATCTTTTGCTGCGCCGCTGCGTCACAAAAGTGACACAAAAGGCGGCGTAAAAGAGGCGCAAGGGGCTTGTATATCTGCCCCTACGTGAGAGCCTCAGGATGGAAGAGGTGTGGCTACACCCCAAAACGATGACTTAGGGCACTATTGTCATATTAAAACGTGTTTTGGGGAAAATCAAATTGGAAGAACTGTGGAAAGACCAATAAGTGGGGAGCCTAACTGATAATATCCTGAGTCATAAATGTGGCCTTTCATTTGAGCCTTATCTACATAGAATACCCCCTGCCCAGGCTAAAATACTGTATATAAAGTTTAGATTTGGCATCTTACCTCTTAATTTGTTTACCTCCACGTGGAATAAAAATGGATTGTCTTCTTCTTATTGTCCCTTTTGTTTGCGGACAGAACAATCTATTGATCATTTCTTGTTCTTCTGCCCTATTTACAACATACCACGTAAAAACGTGATTGTTTCAGTGTGTAAACTGTTGGGTATTGCACGCTACTGGGAAGCATCGAGTCTCTTCAGATATGAAACTAAGAAGGCAATAGTGTTTAGCGTGTCTCGATTATTAGTATGGGCTTGGGGAATTCGAAATCGCAAGCTAAAAATGTATTTGCAAGTGTATCACCTTTATGTACTAGTTGCCTAAAATTATAATTGCACTTGCCATTTACACCGACACAAAACTTTATTCTATTATTGGTGTGAGATGCAGAGCTTGCAAGTCGAAGGTGAAACTATAGTGGAATGTCTGCCCGCTCTAAGCATAATTTAACATACATTTATTTGCACTTCATAGAACATGAGAGGGAAATTGTCCCGTTTGCCTGTAACCTTTGTCTGCTCTAATGGTATGTTTCTCATGTGCTAGCTGTGACTAAATAAATTAATAATAGGAGTGTGTTGTAAATTCAACGTAGGCTGTGTAGCAGGCACTGCATAAATCTGTAGGTGTATGAAAAACAAGTATTGATATGGGGCACAGAGGCAAATGATTCAATTCGTTTGGTAAGAATATAGAGCCAGTGAACCAGCTATTCTAACTCTGTGTAATAATAAAAGGTAGTTTTAGGCTTATCTGGTAGGGCTCTGGTTGCACGATTGGAAAGGCGCGAGTTGTGACCTCTGGGTTTGTTGAGGATGTCTTTGATGTTTTATGTATACAAGGTATTTTATCAGGGAAGTACTTTTGAAACTTTGTATTACTTTTCTTTTTTTTAATCTTATCGTATCTTATCAATAGTCTACTTAAAAGATACTTGTATAAAGAATAACGACATTTAAGAACGTGTTATTCTACCTAGTGATCCCTCTGAGTTCAATTAGGATCCCTGGAGGCTCAGGCTGTGCATAATTCCTTTAATTTATTGTCGATTTACACGGTATTTCAATCAAGATCAAATGGATGCCTAATGTGCACATGACTGTAAGCTTATGACGATCGCATTTCTTTTATGTATAAAATGTATGGATTTATTTATTGCGCTTGCACTTTTATGGTCATTTGACCTAAATAAACTACTTTGATTTGATTTGATTTGATTTGATCAACGCACAACATTGGAGCTTCATGCCACGTTCAGGTTCTATGTGTGGTGCTTGGATACTTGGGATACGGTATTGCAGCATCTAAAGTCAGTTCTTAAATTATGTGTTCCCTACTGTAGCAGCCGTTTTCCTCTATCTCAATACCAATGTGTATATGAGAAGTATCAGACACAGGATCTGCATGCCAGTGATTTTTTTTATCTTTAGCTGTTGGATCCTAAAAAAATCCTGCTTTGTTCACTTTCACCAGATTCATGCCTCCAGCACTGCAGTATCACCCACTTCTGTTAAGGAGTGCCTTGTGACAGTGGATCATGGTTGCAGTCTTTGTGGTGTTCCATATCTACTCTGAGAATAATAGGGCAAACAGATAAACTTTATTGACAGATGATTACCATCCCAACAATTAGTTCCTATAGTGCTTCATGTTGTGCCATTCTGCAACGCTGTAAATAATGAATGATCTGATAAATTGGGGCACAAGGTTAATACAATTGCTGGAGTCACAGTTGCATGTGTGACCTTAGAATTGGAACGTACAACTCAAAAACATGTTTACTTCATTTTGATTTGACTCACTGCTGTTCTTTCGATTATGAGCTCCTCTTACAGCCAGCAGTGGCCAAGTCACAGTGTCATATCACAGATCTCACATTTGCCATTGTAGAATCTTCTATTACTGGAGTGTGACTTTTAAGTGCATATGACAACCCCCAATCACTGGATATTACTAGGATTCTTGATGACATTTGGTAACAGTGCTTCCCCATCAGAGAGCTTTCTCCTGCATCGTTGCCCAGCAGGTAGATGTAAACACCCTTCAGAGACACTAGCCCCTTTTCAGCATATGCCCAAGGGTTGCAGCTCCAATGTAGCAGCATTAAGTTAATTTACACAAACTGGTCCACATATACATCCATGCGACATGGCGTAGTGGTTAAATGTTCGGAATTTCACATAACAAGGTTAAATTCAAATTCTTAAAATTATGGCAGTTATGCAGGTGTGATTAAAATTTCTACCTGGCGTAATACATACACATATACCACCTACACAAAGCAGAATTTAATCCACCCATACTCACAAAGTAACCATCAACCATCCTTGCATAAATGATCATCAATCCACAAACTATTTCCTTAAACATACATTCTCCATCCATATTCTCCAGTCACCTACTCATCCATCTGACCACACAAATTCACAATTTGTGAAAACATACATTAATAAGCCATCTAACCTACCACTCAGTCAATTGTACACCAACCCACCCATCCTCTTCTCCATGCATTTACTCTCCCGTCAATATAGACATTCAGTCTCCATACATAACATGACGTGACATTAATTTGTAAGCATATTTTCACCCCTTGTGCATCTTGGTGCTGAAATAATTGATGTATGTACTCAATCATCCATTCTTAACTGCTTTACTTGCTCATCCATTTATGCACTTACCAATCCACACAATCATATTGAACCATAGGCATCAAATAGGCAAGGGTGTTTGCACTGCTGCTGCAGAGTGTGTTCTACTTGTTATTTGAGAGACGTGGCTTCGTTGATACTTCTTTTCCTCGGTCTAAAGCAGTAGAACTAGCCTGTGACTGTAGGACTGCAACCTTCTGCTGCTGTGGTGTCGAGGGCGAAGCTTTGCCTACTGTTACAGTGTTGTATCTGTTCCTCTAAGAAGGGAATCTTGTACTTTGGCCCATGCTGTACCTCTTCCAGGAGCAATGGAGGTCTGCTCTGCTGATGCCCAGTTGTACCTGTTGTGTGAGGTATGATGTGGTATATTTCTGTAGAGATGGGAACCTTGCCAACTGAATCAAGCCAACTGTTGTATGGCTGTCTGGTGGTGCCATGGGGATGCACCAGGCTCTGGGTTCTTACCATGAAGGTGAGCATCGGATTGATATGCCCGTCTTATTTGAAGACCTGCAGGAACACTTGGCAGCTTTCTTAGAGAAAAGTATTAGACATTTCTGTGTAGTCTGAGTTTATGGAAGGGCAAGGAGGTTGTATTTACATAGAAGTTTGTGTCTATTTCTTTAACATAGCAAGTATGCCTCTGTTTGCAATAAAAAATATTTAGGAATAGTCTAGACTAATACTTTTGATATGTTTACATCTTGTATTTGCTACTTCATGTTCATATTTCAAAGGGGAAAAATACTGGATTAAGATGATTTATGTGATTTTTTAAACTGACAGCATGAAAATACTAGACAGGCCAATAGTCACAGTTTAAATCCTTTTACAAAAACCTTAGATGGTTACCATACCCGCACCAGAGCATTGCATGTAATGTTAGATCTTACATCAAGGTAACTTAGAGGGTTAATGTTTTTTACAGCTATCCTTGTGTAACCTTTGCCCTCACTTGTTTCTTTACTTGTGTGTCTATCTAAAGACTCCATATCATCTGCTGCAGACGGGGTTGAGGTGGGAATGTTAACTTGGACACAGTGACTCTCATCCTCTTTCTGCCACAGACTGGTTCCACCAGCCCTATCTAATGCTTTATCTCCTCAAGTCATCACATTGGTGTGTCATGACATATGCCAGTAACCAAGGAAACAGCTATTGGGACAATCAATCAGCTTCAAGCCATCCAGATGATTCAGTGTGTATTAGATCAGTGGTTCCTCTAACTCAAGCCACACTATCACATCACCCTACAACTTAACACATTAGACACAATTTCTGTCACCATTATATGCACAATACAGATCAAAGCCATAAAGTTTTTGCTCCCTCAGTGGTACATTGTTTGAAGTTATATTGACTCATTCTTCCTATCATCAATCTACATATGCTTTGTAAAGGCTTAGATTAAATCCACGTCTAAAACACTTAAAATAGCATCAAAGCTACATAATTACGAAAGTTGTAGATGGGTAATAGACAACTGTGCAACCCAATGGAATGAAAGAACGTTCAGTATCCTTCTGCATAAGTCTATTGACATTATCTCCATACATTTACAATACCATTTATATCTATACTACTATAATAAAGGAAGAATTTTCAGCCTTTGAGGTGGGTAAACTTGGGAACCACAGCGCCAATCCACACACCCGATACACCGTTGGAATCGTCAGGGTGTGTAGATGGTTATAGGCTATATAAATGTAAAAAAAAAACGTTATTTAAAAAATTTACAGTAAAAAAAACAGTAGTCCCTCCGAAGTGGCGCCGGCCGCGACGTGCGTGTTCACGTCAGGAGCGCTGGGAGGAGCGGCGTCCAGGAGTGCGACGAGGAGCGGCGGACATGGCGCGGGGGAGGAGCGGTGACGTGAGGAGCAGCGGACAGGCCAGCGACGGTGCGAGCAGCGGACACGCTGGAGGAGCGGAGGCTCAGGTAAGGGAGCGGCGGACATGGCGCGGGGGAGGAGCGGTGACGTGAGGAGCAGCGGACAGGCCAGCGGCGGTGCGAGCAGCGGACAGGCTGGAGGAGCAGAGGCTGAGGTAAGGGAGCGGCGGACATGGCGCGGGGGAGGAGCGGTGACGTGAGGAGCAGCGGACAGGCCAGCGGCGGTGCGAGCAGCGGACAGACTGGAGGAGCGGAGTGAGGTTCCGTGACAATTGTAAGTGATGTTTTTCGACTCGCACGAATATGGTCGAGTCCGGTATCTACGAACCGCAAATGACGAGTTTAGTAAGTGTGCGCAGTTTCGCTAACTTAAACTGTTCGTTTGCTACGTGGGTTTTTTTATCTGTACCCACGGGTTCCATCTTAGATACGGCATCCATTTTGTCTCTTGCCCTCAAGTAGCCAGCGAACGGACGTTGTCCGCTTCGCGACCCTGGGACTCCCAAGATATTTGCGGAAGACACATGTCCTTTGTAAGTGTCTTTATGATGAGGGGGATGATACTGTAAGGCAGATGGCCCCGCTCGAGGCTCATCTCGCCGTGCCGGTTTATTGTCTTAGCCGTGCATCTCATTAGACACGTCCTTTTGATGCCTGTAGCTCGTGTTTCCCGATACCTCCCCTTTTACACCCTTTCCAATCTCCCCACTGTTTTCATCTTCCTCTACACCTGTCCCTGTTCCTATTTCGATCTGTTTTACTGCTGATTGGAATGTACTAATGGTGGGAAGATGGGTTTTTACAGTTGGGAACCGCCAAATGTTTCCGCACTTATGTTCCGGACCTTATGAGTATTAAAGTGACCAAAGCGACCCCTCTCGGGGATAATTGTGGGAACCGGGTTGTAAACCTTTGTCTGCTATGCAAACCTATGGGAGAATTGTGTATAAAAGGAGCGATCCACAGAACCAATTTGAAGCAGTCTCCCTGAACTACACTCGTTGTACTTCCGTGATCTCTGTGTTTCCCTGCAGCAAATAAACCTTGAATCTTTGACGCCGAAGGAAGTGTCCCGTGTCTCTGTCATTCGTACGCCGGAGCAGGTTACCCACGAAGGTTTCAGGTGTTGTCCCCTGGCACCGCTGGGTCTCAAAGAACCCAGTCCTTCAGTTGGCGCCCACTGTGGGGCTGCATCAGTGGTACCGGTCCAAGCCCGACGATCGTGAGGAACTTCGTGTGAAATCTCCGAGGGAAGGTGCACTCCGCTTCATCGATCCTGTTGTCGAAACAAGTGGCCCGAAGACTTTTCCCGCGAAGATTCCCGCCTCCTGACGGCTGCGACGGACTGCTGCCCTGACTGTAGACCTGTTTTGGCGCCTGGCGTAGACCTTGGTAGAGCGAGACGATTGACGGGCCTTCCTGGTGACGCCATCGATCTTTGAGTTAAGTATTTGTGGGTCGCTCCCAGAGTTCTTGGTTGTGGTTGCTTAGTGGTTGCATGGTTCCATTGCATTTGTAGTTCTTGGTACTTTGTTGTGTTGTTTGACGACTGCAGCCGCCAAAAACCGAGGGTTTTTGCTTTTTGCTGGGACTTGGTAAATCCCGTAACCCTTGAAGTTTGTGAAACTCGGCTAGTGTGCAAGATGCCTAGTCGCAGTACTTTGTTTAGTTGTTTCAGACCTTGTGGTGCGGATTCCCGATTGGAGGACTCGTGTCCGATACCTCCGGTTGGAACTCCGACTTATGAACTGTACAGTAAACATGGGCTAGGCCCGATTACTTTTAATGATTATTGGATTCGCTATACTAAAAAGGACGGTGTCCTTAGTTGGCCACCTCATGGTAGCTTTGAGACCCCGATTTTAGACAACCTAGAGGCTAAATTGTTCGAGAAAAAGTCAAGGCCGGCCATGTTTGATGCCTTTCGGTTGTGGCGTAAAGAAGCCCGACAGAAAGAACTCAGACAGACTAAACGAAATCAGAGAGATGGTGTTGCTACCATTGTAAAGAAAGCAGAGCAATTTCAGCGTGATAAGGAGGTTAAGGAAAAGGAAGTGTTTGACAGATTACAGCGTATGACTATAGATAAATGCTATCCTACTTTGCCTACGGAGTTGGAAAAGAAGGAAGAGGCAGTTGAGGATCCCTTAATGTCCTATCTTATGAAGTCGCCACCTCCGTATGTACAGGTTACCACAGCTCCTGTGGTTCCTCCTGTACCTATTCTTCCACCTATTCTTCCTTTGCCTGTTCCTCAATCTGCACCCGTTCTTCCGACTGTTCCTGCTCCTTTGACCGTTGCTATCCCTACTGCTCCTCCGCTTCCACATACTCCTGCTCCCGCTACTACTCCTGCTCTGTTAACTCCTGCTGTTGCTTCTGTCTCTACTCCTTCACTCGTTAGTCCTGTGTCCTATACTTCTCCCTCTACTCGTAGTCGTAATTCTCCTCTTGCGGCTAGCTTCTTTCATTCGCTCGGACCTGTTCTTGGGTCCGCTGGTTCAGATGGTCCTCAGAGACGTAGTCAGCTTCCTGGTAACAGGGAACGCGCTTCGCTATATAATATGGCGATGGGTTGGATGACGCATCCCCTTAGAAATCCACCTCGTTTTGTACTTGACACGTTTTGTCAATTCAATATACCAACCCAAAGATTCGTGTTCGAAGAAATGTGTAAGGTCCTTCGTGATCAGATATCGGCCGACGCACCTGACGAGGTGCTGACCGCTTTGTCTGATTTGCAGCTTCAGTTCTCGACTGGACTGATAGTGGATACCAACGTTCGACGTGCGGTTGAGCGGTTGCTATCTTTTCGTCCCACTCCTATACCTCAAGCCTTGTTTGTTGAAGATGTTGAAAGACAACCAGATGAGTCTGGCCAATTTCCTATGCGTGAAGTTCCACCAGTATGGATGCCAGGTGATGCTACTGCTAATCCTATTATTCTGCCATATTTCCAGAGAGTATGGATACATCTCCCATGGAAACGATCAGAAGTGTTACAGGTAAAGCAATCTTTGCCTGACCCTCGCAAAAATCCTGCAGGGTACTATAAAGAATTATCGCAGCTCGTAGACGCTACGATAATGAATCTTGCTGATATAGATATGCTATTTGGCAATGTGGTACCGCAACCGGTATGGGCTAAGATTCGTCAGGAGAATCATCCCAATGAATTAGGTGGCGATTGGGCTGCTCTTATTGCGGCCGATACGCGACAAGTTGGTGGGGCTAAGCCTGAACAACTCATTACTGCTCTCCCTCAAAGAATAATCACGTTAATGAAAACTCTTATGCCAGCTATGAGAGTGAACTGGGACAAATTGTCAGCTTGTAAACAGAAGAAGGACGAGAGTGTCTCCGACTTCTTTACGAGATTCGAGGAGGCATTCATCGACCATAGTGGCCAGGATATGAGCACTGAGGGTGGTCAACGGTTATTTGTGGACAAATTTGTTTCAAACTTATTGCCCGATTTGAGCAATAAATTAAAGAATTCAGAAAGTGCGTGGGCCGTTTCTACTTCAGCTCAAATATTGGCCACGGCACAATATTATGAGAATAGAGAGAAAGAAGAGAACGACCGTGCTGATAAAAAGACGAAAGAACTCAAAACTAAAGTGTTGTTACAGCAGGCCGATCCTCCACGTTCGAATCAGAATGCTTCACAACAAAATAGATCGCAGCCACAATCGAACCGATCACAGTCTCGTAATGACTCCTCTTCCCAAAGATCCTCGTTAGGGTACAATCAATGTGCCTATTGTAGACAGGAGGGTCATATCAAATTCAATTGTCCTGTTCTAAACGATCGAAATAGTGGTAATTCATCTAGAGGAGGTCGTGGTGGTTCACAGCAGATGTCACGTGGTAGAGGTCGTGGTGCTCAAAATGACCGTTCAGATAACTCATCAAATTCCGATAATTGTTTTGATCAACGTGGATCGTCGCAAGGACGATCTGCGCAGTACAATGTAGACGATTATTACGTCGATCAGGGAACTGACGACAGTAATTATTAGGACAGCCATAGACAAGGAGAGGGAGTGGTATCAGTTCCGGTTGATCAGAGAGGGCCTTACGTCGCAGTTGCTACATCGGGCGTCGTTGAGCCTTTTCTGTTGGACACTGGTGCAGCGAAAAGTTCCATAAAGCATTCGAAACTCCCTGGCGCACCTTTGTCTGGCTTAACAAATGTTTCCGTTGGATTCTCTGGCGCCCCCGTTAGCAATCCAGTTTCGCGCCCTCTGCCCCTTTCAATTGGGCCTCGTGAGCTAGAAGCTCCGTTGATTTTGACTACTGGCTGTGGTGAAAATCTTTTGGGTCTGGATTTGCTTAAACGCTTGTATGCAACCCTGTATTGTTCCCCTGCGGGTGTAAAGCTTACGTTGGGAGAGAAGGTTGTCTCTCCTATGTACTTGTCTTTCGATAAGCTTCCACCGGAATTGAGTTCTCTTCCTGCATCTTTGTGGGTAACAGGTCCCAACGACGTGGGCCTGCTTGACATCTCCCCTTATGTTGTTCAGTTAAAATCTAATGTGCGGTTGCCACGTATTCCCCAGTATCGTATCTCTCTTGATGGCGAACGAGCATTGTTAGCGATCATCTATGATTTGATCGAGAAAGACGTAATTGAAGAAACACGAGGAAACGTGTGCAACAGCCCTGTACTGCCCATTCTAAAACGTACTGATCCTTCGAAACCACCTGTTTATCGTTTTGTTATCGATTTACGGGAGGTGAATAAAATTGTGATTCCTCAGTTCCCCGTTGTGCCTGACATCACGGCACTACTGACTCTGATTCCAGCTTCTGCATCTTGGTTTTCGGTAATTGATTTGAAGAATGCGTTCTTCAGCATTCCCATTGCAGAAGAGAGCAGAGACCTTTTCGGTTTCTCTCTTGGTGGTCGCAGCTTCCGGTTTAAACGCGCTCCTCAGGGCTACTGTGAAAGCCCATCGATTTACAGTCAAGCCTTGAAGGGTCAACTGGATGCATTTAGGTGGCCGGCTGGTGCGGCCTTAATCCAATATGTCGATGACCTATTGGTAGCTGCAGATACTCAGGACATTTGCAAAATTGCTACGGTGTCGCTGCTGCAACATCTCTGCGAGTTAAATCACAAGGTGTCACCTTCTAAACTCCAATATTGTTGTCAAGAAGTAACCTATCTAGGTCACTTATTGTCAAAGGAGGGAAGGCGGTTGACCCCAGAGAGAATTGCAGCAATTGCACGAATGGCTGTGCCAACAACCCAAAGAGATGTGCGTGCCTTTCTAGGTATCACGTCGTACTGCAGGCAATGGATTCCAAATTTTTCATTGCTAGCGAAACCATTGGTAGCTCTTACGTGCAAGGATGTTTCGACTCCTTTACCATGGACGGAAGAATGTCAGAAAAGTTTTTCTGAATTACGTGATTCATTGTGTTCGGCTCCTGTGTTAGGTACTCCTGACTATAGCAAGCCGTTTACATTATATGTTCACGAGAGGGGAAGGTTGTGCTTTGAGTGTTTTAACGCAACCTTTTGGTGGTAAGCAACGTCCATGTGCATATTTTTCCTCGACCTTGGACCCGGTAGCTAGAGCATTGCCGAGTTGCTTGAGAGCAACAGCGGCAGCTGCGGTGTCCATCCGACAATCAGCAGGACTGGTCATGGATAATATGCTTACGGTGATGGTTCCGCATGCAGTCGACACTCTTTTGAATCGTACGAAAACTCAGCATTTGACGAGTGCGAGATTGTCTGGGTACGAGTTGACGTTGCTGGCAAGCCACATTCAGATAAAACGTTGTAATGTCCTGAATCCGGCGACTTTGTTACCAATTAGCTCAGAGTCAGATGAAATAACAGAACACGATTGTTATTTGAGGACAGAAGAGGAAACAAAAGGTCGAGTGGACCTTATAAACACTCCTTTGGAAGACCCAGATGGAACGCTGTATGTGGATGGTTCATGTTTTAAATTATCGAATGGCGATGTGACTACTGCATATGCTGTTGTAACGTTGAATACTGTTGTTGAGACTGCAAGATTAAATCAGAATTCTGCCCAAGCTGCAGAACTGATCGCTCTCACCAGAGCGTGTGTGTTAGCGAAAGGGAAACGCGTGAATGTGTTTACCGACAGCCAATACGCTTTTGGCGTCGCACATAGTTTTGGACGATTGTGGAGAGAGAGAGGTTTTCTAACATCGCATGGTACGAAGATTCAGCATGGCCAGCTTGTGAATGATCTTTTGGATGCACTTACGTTGCCTAAGCAAGTGGCGATTGTCAAATGTAGTGCGCATCGTAAGGTGACGGATGATGTTGGTCGTGGTAATGCGTTTGCGGATGAGACTGCTAAGGAGACTGCCCGGAACCTTAGTACTCGAATGTATGTGACGAGTTCGGTTAGGTGGCCTACAGAATCGAGTATGTGTGAGGACACTATCGAAAGTGTGAAAGCGATTCAGAATGAGGCCACCGAGACTGAAAAGATGAAGTGGAAAGAAAGTACGGGAAAGTTGGATGCGAATGGTTGTTGGATTGACTTATCGGATCAGAAAAGATGGATGTTGCCTGATGCATATGTGCTGGCTGTTGTGACGATGGCACATGGGTTAGCACATATTAGCGCGAAAGGCATTTGCAAGTTGTTGTCTCCTGTGTGGAAGAATGATGGTATCACGAAATGTGCTGAACGATTGGTTAAGAATTGTATGGTATGTATGTTGTACAATCCTGGTAAGGGAACCCCAACTCCTCCTGGTAGTTTTGCTCCCCCTTCATGTCCCTTTGAGGTGATCCAATTAGACTTCATCCATATGGAGCGATGCAATAACCTGAAATACGTTTTAGTTGTGGTTTGCGCGTTCTCCCGATGGATCGAAGCCTACCCTCTTAAGGACAACACTGCTTTGTCAACTGCGAAAATCCTACTGAAGGAATACTTTCCTCGGTACGGAATGCCTAGAGTTGTGTGGTCCGATAACGGAAGTGAGTTTGTGGGGAGTGTGATGAAGAGTGTGTGTAAGGGCCTTGGAATTAATCAGAAATTCCATAGCGCCAATCATCCCCAGTCAGCTGGTTTGGTTGAAGGGTACAATGGCACCCTTAAACTAAAGCTAGCGAAGATTCAGGCTACGACTGGTCTCTCGTGGCCTGACGCTTTACCCTTAGCATTATTGTCAACAAGGACAACTGTACACTCCCGAGTAGGGCTCAGTCCCTATGAAATAGTGTTCGGTCGTCCTGCCAATGTTTGGGGGGTCCCTAGGCCGGGTGTGTTCTGTGATCTTGAGTATCCAATGTTGATCGATTATCTTCATGACTTGACTGCTAAACTGAGGTTAATTCACCAACAGGTTTACGAAGCATTGCCAACACAGACGGAAGGTCCAGGCCACCAGCTCCAGCCCGGAGACTGGGTGGTGACGCGGAATTTTTCGCGCAAGAAAAACTTGGAGCCAAGATTCACTGGACCCTACCAGGTCCTCCTTGCCACGAGAACTGCAGTTCGTCTAGAGGGTCGGAAAAACTGGGTGCATGCCACCCATACCAAAAAGGTCCCTATTCCGTTGCCAGCAGACTCGTGGGTGAGGAGAGGCATTGCATCAACTGAAACCGAAGGATTGCCGGCGTTTGTACCTTTCAGCGACGCACAACCTGTCGGAGAATCCTCAGTGCAGCAGAAAGACACTGTTGAACATTTGTCATCAAAAGACTCAAGACCAGAACATTCAACTGATCACCAGAACGCTGTCTCTTCAACGGATCCTTTGTTTGACGAACAGACACGTCCTGGGAAAACCCGATACTTTTTGCGATCCAGCACTAAAGACTAATAAAAGATCCTGTTCTGTCCCTTGACAATTGCATTATCCCGTTTTCCACGATCAGTTTGAACACTCGTATCACTGTAATTATTTTTGTATATGTACATTGAGTTTCGTTCCTCATATTTTTGCTTCCGCAGCTGAGAGACACTTTGCATACACATAATTGTGAATAAAGGCCGTAGGGCCGCGCGTGTACTTCCTTCTGATTAGTAGGTCTTGACACTAGGTTAAAGACCGTCGGTTCCTGGGAACTCCTAGGGATTGACTATTGCTACACAGAACGAAGTGCGTCAAGAAACGTTGCGGACGGTCGTAGGGGATGGCATTTTCGAAGCTGATGGACTCGGAAGGAGCTCAGGCGAAAAGGTTCAAGTTGCAACAACTTAGTCGTACCAAATGTTTTATGTTCCAAATATTCGTATTGCTTTTGACTGTTTCTGCATTATTGGCGGGTGGGGTGTATTACACGATGTCTTACTTCTTACCTTCTGCCATACCTACTCCTACCCCTGACCCTAAACTCACCTCCACTGCTTCTCCTCATTCGTTTCATATCTTACCTGAACACGAGCAGGCTAGACGTGCAGAATTCCGCAACAATTCCTTTATTCAGCTCCTTCATCAGCATCAGTTAGTGGTTAACACTACTAATTGTTGGGTGTGTGGGTTGATGCCACATACCACGGATAAGGGAATCCCATATCTGGTGTTACCGTATAGTTCCCAAGGGTCTGCTCGAGCATTTCAAACAATGTTTCGAAGCGCACTAGGCTTCCACCCCATTCGAGAACCACGTTCCCCCTACTCTGGTCCTAGCTCGTATCAAAAACCTTTGTCTATAGCAATTGAAGACTTAGATAGCGATATCTATGATCCCTCGCTTATTCCAGAAGAAGAGGTACAAGCCTATAGGGTCCTGAGTAGAGGCGAGTATAGTGTGTTCACTAGTGAAAAACAGCTTAAAAGCTCGCCTCCGATATGGGTCGTACCCCACATTGGTAATTTTTGTCTAATGGGTCGTGGCCGAAGATCGAAAGCCCGACTTGGAGAGAGTGCTTGCACTGAAAATTACATTCTGCCGATGGTCTCGTCCCCTGTGTTTCTGGCTGCCAAGGGTACATACTTTATCTGTCATGATCGTGCGTATGCATGGTTGCCCTCTGACTTCATGGGCTCATGTTTTATCGCAAACTTGTTGCCTCCGACGTTTACTGTAGATGCAGATTATCACAAGACTAGAGTTGTGAGAGGCGTAATTAGCGAAGAGGATACTGCCGGTCAAGAGGCAGGAGACTTTTTCAAGGGTTTCCTCCCGTTTTGGGGACCTATGGTTAATAGTAGGAACCTGAGACAGTTGACTCGAGTGGTAGAATCGACGGCTAATATTACTGCCAGTGCCCTTGGTAATATCACCACTGAACTTCAGGCGGATAGACTTATGACGTTACAAAACCGTATGGTTTTAGACGTGATCTTAGCAGATCGAGGTGGGGTATGTAAGGTGATCCATTCGAGCTGCTGTATTTTCATTCCTGATAACGCTCCGACTGTCTATCAAGCCATCTGGAAGTTGCATAAGATCTCCGAATCCATACACGTGGATGTAGGGGATTGGACGCTACTTGGGTGGTTTTGGGGCCTGATGTCGACTTGGGGTTGGAAGATTCTGATGATCATCGGAGTCGTTGTGGCGTTCCTGTTCACGTGTTGCCTTTGTGTGCAGTGCGGTCCTGCCTTATGTGACCTCTGTGCTACAACGTGTATGAGACAGCCGCCTGTTACCAATGGAACTCGGTTGGACAGAGCTATGCTACAGCAACATCTAGATGGTCTGATGAATATCGAGTATGATTCCGACTAGTGCTTGCCTACATGAGGGCAAAAGGAGCGTCTGAGGTTCCGTGACAATTGTAAGTGATGTTTTTCGACTCGCACGAATATGGTCGAGTCCGGTATCTACGAACCGCAAATGACGAGTTTAGTAAGTGTGCGCAGTTTCGCTGTGCTAACTTAAACTGTTCGTTTGCTACGTGTTTTTTTTTATCTGTACCCACGGGTTCCATCTTAGATACGGCATCCATTTTGTCTCTTGCCCTCAAGTAGCCAGCGAACGGACGTTGTCCGCTTCGCGACCCTGGGACTCCCAAGATATTTGCGGAAGACACATGTCCTTTGTAAGTGTCTTTATGATGAGGGGGATGATACTGTAAGGCAGATGGCCCCGCTCGAGGCTCATCTCGCCGTGCCGGTTTATTGTCTTAGCCGTGCATCTCATTAGACACGTCCTTTTGATGCCTGTAGCTCGTGTTTCCCGATACCTCCCCTTTTACACCCTTTCCAATCTCCCCACTGTTTTCATCTTCCTCTACACCTGTCCCTGTTCCTATTTCGATCTGTTTTACTGCTGATTGGAATGTACTAATGGTGGGAAGATGGGTTTTTACAGTTGGGAACCGCCAAATGTTTCCGCACTTATGTTCCGGACCTTATGAGTATTAAAGTGACCAAAGCGACCCCTCTCGGGGATAATTGTGGGAACCGGGTTGTAAACCTTTGTCTGCTATGCAAACCTATGGGAGAATTGTGTATAAAAGGAGCGATCCACAGAACCAATTTGAAGCAGTCTCCCTGAACTACACTCGTTGTACTTCCGTGATCTCTGTGTTTCCCTGCAGCAAATAAACCTTGAATCTTTGACGCCGAAGGAAGTGTCCCGTGTCTCTGTCATTCGTACGCCGGAGCAGGTTACCCACGAAGGTTTCAGGTGTTGTCCCCTGGCACCGCTGGGTCTCAAAGAACCCAGTCCTTCAGGAGGCTGAGGTAAGGGAGCGGCGGACATAGCGCGGGGGAGGAGCGGTGACGGGAGGAGCAGCGGACAGGCCAGCGGCGGTGCGAGCAGCGAACAGCCGGGAGGAGCGGCGGCTGAGGTAAGGGGACCCATGTCGGGGCAGGCGGGGGGTCGGGGCAGGCAGGGGACGGGCCGGGCGGGGGCCCGGGCTGCTTGACAATGTCGGGGAAGCCTGTTGCTCTCGGACAAGGTCGGGACGGGCTGCTAGTATTTTATATTATAAGGAAGGGAGTAAGTAAGAGGAATCACTGGTTCCTTGTTATTGTAAATTGTTGTGTCTTGTAAAGCGCACTGCTACCCGGAGGCCTCGTAGAGCTATAGACCGCTGGGGAACCCGTCCTGGCTTTCCCTGTGAGATAGTCCCTCCTGGGGGTCTCCAAGGTGAAACCAGGCATCCCCGGCGTTTGTGTGGGGCCGTTGTGGAGATGAGGCAAGCTAATGCCCAGAATTCCCGAGTGTGATCCCTGGTCGGAGTAGGCACCGATGCGAGAATTATCAGTCCGCTGATCCTGGTCCAAGACCCTGCCGCGTCGGGAATCGAACCCTGGTCCCGGGCCGTTCTCTGCACTCGGGTCTGCCGTCTCTAACCAGTGAGCCACACCTCTCCATCTCCTTATGTAGATCACAACAGTGTGCTAATGTTTTATGGTCCAGCTATTTTCAAACTTTACTTTCCTGTAGTTTTAGGTGCCTTATGTAATTACATTCTGCTAGTATACTGCAGGATTGTCTATTATTTTGCGGCTTTCACCTAGTCTGCTCTCTCTGATTCCACTCTTTTTCCAAACATTAGCTGCTGCTGGGCAGGACTACTAAAATGCCTGCTCTCACTGCCCACCCTAAGCCTGGTCTGCTGATGTTAGGTGTGGGTTTATGCTTGCCTGCTCTCTTGGGCCTGTATGCCCTTCTTTACTGTGAGTCAGGACTAGACTACAGTGAATAACATAGTTTAGACTATCTCACTGAGGTCCTGTGATGACTTCCCTTACTTTTCCAAATAACTGAAAAATAATGCCCCTAATCATGATAATTGCCATTATCTGGTGGCCCCAGCCCCCATGTACTGGTTAGTTAGCTATGGCCCTGATTATTTAAATGGGTGTTCAGCGCCTTCAAGCAATACTCTGATTTCTAACACCCATCCTTAAAATTTCCTGTTAGGGCTTGCAAAAGAAATATTTAGTAACATGCTTAATGAAGGACACAGTGCAAGAAGACTTAGGAGCTGGGTGTTTTATTGGCTATTTTAGAAAGATGTGAGGACAGTGAGGAAGGAACTAAACCGACCTGCATCATAAACCAGCTCCATGTTCTTTGTATTTGTAATTTAGATGCTCGAGTAAAATGTTTAGTCGGAGATATAGAAGAGGACATAAATTGGTTAGAACCTCCCCATTTAGGGTAATTTAGAACACTGTGTGCACCTGGCCACTGAATATGAGGCACCATATGATGCATGCTTCGAGGGGACCAAAACGTTTAAACTACATTGCTTTAACTATCCAGTGTAACATATCAGTTTGTTTTGTGATTTGTCAAGCTGTCTTTTTTTGCTTTAGAGCATTTTACCCCACTTCCCTACTAGTGCACTATAGGAATGCCTTGATGTATCTGAGAGTGTATGTTAACTACTATCCAAACCATCTTTTTATCAAGATGCTGCAATGGGCATATGAATTGAGGATTAAAGAATATAGGGGTACGGTATGAGCAGCTCATCGAAACATATGGTGCGACTGTCGTTGTGAACATTTGATATATTCTGGTGTAGTGGGGATAAAATTACTGCTATGAGTGAGACCGTCTTAAAGAAGCACTGGCAAGGCGTTGAGCAGAGTGGCCGTTAACTTGGGTAGAATGGAGAAGGGTGGATTGGGGTACATTAGCTTGATAGATTGGAGCGGGATCAATTGAATTGGGGAGATTGTGCTGGAGTGGGGTAGATTCAAGTGGAGTATATTAGGGTAAGGTAGAATAGGGTAGAGTTGAGTTGGGTAGGCAGGAGTAGGGTAGATTGCGGTAGAGTCAACTGAGGTGCATTGGGGGTATATTGGAGTGGAGTGGGGTAGACTGGAGTGGAGTCAGATGTATTGGGAGTGGTGTAGAGAAGATTAGGGAAGCGTGGACTGGGTGCATTGAGTGGATTGGGCTAGACTGGAGTGGAGTGGGGTAAACTGGAGTGAAGTGGTAGATTAGAATGGGGTAGATTGGCTGAATTATAGTAGGGTGGAATGGAAGATACTGGGGGTGGACTGGGGTAGTTTGGAGTGGGCTAGATTGTGATAGATTAGAGTGGAGGGGAGTGGGGTAATAGGAGTGGTGTGGGGTAAATTGGGTTGGGAAAGATTGGAGTGGGGTAGAGTATGGTAGATTAGAGTGGAGTGGAGTATATTGGAGCGGGGTAGACTGGGGTGAACTGGGACAGATTGGAGTGGAGTGGGGTAGATTGGAGTGGGATATATTGGGGTAGACTGAAGTGGAGTGGGGTAGATTGGGAAAAAGTGGAGTGCAGTATATTGGAGTTGAGTGGAGGTAGATTGGATTGTGGTAAATTGGAGTGGAGTGGTGTAGATCGGAGTAGATTAGGGTGGATTTGGGTAGATTTGGGTGAAGTAGGGTAGAGTGGAGTAAAATAGATTGTGTGAATTATGGTGGGGTAGATTGGAGGGAAGTGGGGTAGATTGGAGTAGAATCAGGTAGATTGGTGTGAGATAGATAGGAGTAGGGTAGTTTGGAGTGGGTATATTGGAGTGAAGTCGGGTAGGGTAGATTGGAGTGGAGTGAGGTAGGCTGGAGTGGAATAGGTCAGAGTGGAGTTCGATAGAGTGATGTGAGTAGATTGGGATGGGATGGGATGGGATGGGGTAGATAGGAATGGTATAGATTGGGTTAGGGTGCGGTATATTGGAGTGGAGTTGAGTAGATTGGAGTGGACTAGATTGGGGTACATTGTAGTGGGGTAGATTGGACTGGGCAGATTGGATGGGTTTGGTAGGAGTAGGGTAGTTTGGAGTAGAGTGGGGTGGGTAGATTGGAGTGGGATGGAGTGGGTTAGACTGGACTGGAAGATTTGAGTGACATGTGGTAGTATGGAGTGAAGTGAAGAGCGGTAGTTTGGATAGAGTGGAGTAGAATGGGTGGATTGGAGTGGGTAGATTGGGATAGAATGGAGTGGGGTAGAGTGGAGTGGGGTGAAATGGGGAGAGTAAAACAGAGTGTAGTAGACTGGGATAGATTTGGTAGATAGGAGTGGGTAGATTGGGGTAGAGTATGGTGGAGTGAGGTTGGATAGACTAGAGTGGAGTGGAGAGATATTGATTGGGGAAGAATGGAGTGGAGGGGGGAGAGTGGAGTGGTGTGTAGTGGGGTAGATTGGGATAGACTAGAGTGGAGTGGAGTGATATTGATTGGGGAAGAATGGAGTGGAGGGGGAGAGTGGAGTCGTGTGTAGTCAGGTAAATTAGGGTGGAGTGGGGTAGATTGGGTGGATCAGAGAAGTGTAGATTCTAATGGCATGGGGTGGGTTGGAGTGGGATAGATTAGAATCGAGTGGGATAAATTGGAGTGGGTTAGAGCGAGGTGGGGTGAAGTGGGGAAACTTGGGTAGATTATATTGGGTAGATTGAAGTGGGTGGGTTGGAGTGGAGTAGATTGTAGTGGAGTATATGGTATGGAGCAGATTAGAGTGAAGTAGATTGGAGTGGAATAGATAGCGGTAGATTGATGTGGGGTAGACTGGAGTGGGAAAGATTGGGGAGGGGTATATTATAGAAGTGTAGATTGGAGTGCGGTGGATTTGGGTGAGTGGGTTAGATTGGTGTGTAGTGAGGTAGATTTGAGTGCTGTATGTTAGACTGGAGTGGGGTAGATTGGAGTGAAGTGGAGTGGGGTGTATTTGGGTAGAGTGGAGTGCAGTGTGGTATAGTGAAATGGGCTAGATTGGAGTGGAGTGGGGCAGATAGAGTACACTGTAGTGTGTTAGATGGGAGTGGGGTCAATAGGGTGGATTGGAGTGTGGTAGACTGGAGTGGAGTGGGGTAGATTGTGGTAGATTGGAGTGGGGTAGATTGTAGTGAAGTGTGGTAGACTGGAGTGGAGTGGGGTAGATTAGAGTGGAGAGGAGTTTGACAGATTGCAAAAGAATTTGAAGTGATTCAGGTAAACTGGAATGGAGTGGGGTAAATTGGACTGCAGTAGATTGGAGTGGAGTGGGGTAGATTGGTTTGAAATTGGGTAGATTAAAATTAATTGAGTGAATTGGATTGGAGTACATTGAAGTAGCGTGGATTGGGGTAAATTGTAGTGGATTGGAGTGGGGTTCATTGGAAGAGAGTGGGGTAGATTTGATTTGAGTGCAGTAGTAGATTGAGTGGAGGGAGGTAGATTGGAGTATAGTAGATTGGAGTAGTGTAGATTAGAGTGGGGTAGATTGGGTTAGAGTGGCATAGATTGGGTTGCAGTGGGCTAGGCTAAAGTGGGGTGGATTGAAGTGTGGTAGATTAGAGTGGTGTGGGGTAAATTGGGGTGGATAGATTGGAGTGGGGTAGATTGGGTGGTGTAGAGTGTTGTAGATTAGAGTGAAGTAGATTGGGGTAGATTGTAGAGAAGAGGAGTGGGTGGGCTAGATTGTGGAACATTGGAGTGGAGTGAGATAGATTGGAGTGGAGTGGGTAGAGTGGAGTGGGGTAGGTGGTGTGGAATGGATAGATATAAAGTGGAGTGCCGTGTTGTGTAGTGGAGTGAGTGGCGTAGATTTAAATGGCATGAAGTAGAGTGGCGTAGCATGGAGTGGCGCAGAGGGTCTTAGAGTGGAGGGGTATAGAGTGGAGTGGCATGTCGAAGTATGGAGTGGCGTGGCATACAGTGGAAGGACATAGGGTGGAATGGAATAGTGTAGTATGGTGTGTGCATGGTGTAGTAGTGAAATGCCATTACAAACAACACATTTTCAGTTGAAATGACCATTAAATCTGCACCAAAATATAGTTTTACAGCACACAAACGATGTGTGCAAATGACATCACCTAATGAGTATTTTTTCTTATCGTAATCAAATATTTGTTTCCACCACCACTTCAGAATTACAAACAAAAATGAGCTTCATTTGTAATCATTCTGATATACTCTGAAACATCTGCCTAGTTGTGTGCTAGAAAAGAAAAAAGCATATTACACCATCTCCTCTTACATGGGTACTCAGCAGGATTGTCACAATAAATGTTCTCACTATGAAGTCAGAGAAAGAAAAATAATAACTGTGCTCCCTAGAAGAGAGCGCCTGACATGTTACCTCTGTCTTTGATTGCACAGCAAATGTGACAAGATAAGAACAAGATTTAAAGGCCGATTTACAGAAAGCGAGTTTGTGGAAGAATTCAGTAAACAAGATTTGTGCAACCGTGTCGTGGGGTGGGACTAACTCAAGCTGGACAGCCTAAAGCAAATAAAAAGCTAGAAAATGTGAGTTACAAACTACAAAACCAATAGTAGTAAATAACAGGGAGAGTTCATTCCTAGGTCAACTTTCTGAAATTTGCCAAGTTGTCTTTAGCAATATAGACAGCTGCGCTGTTTGGTAGGCTTCGACCTAAAGAGGACGGAAATGTTGATGCTTGTTTAGGCATTCACTGACTTTCACAACTAGACATATAGGACTGAAACAAATTATGCATGGGCAAAATATAACAATATGATCAAGTAAGCAATTTTACAACATGCAAATGAAGTGAATTGTCAGAAATCATGCCATTACAAATGTTTGCACATTTTTTTGCTGCACATGGCTGATTTTATTAGAAATCGTCTCTGGGGATAGATAAGAGTAGAACAAATATTTGGGGAAAAAACATGTTATCCAAGAACCAGCCCTCTTGCTGGAATAACGAGTGACTTTTAATTGCGATGTATGCTCTTTAGTTCAATTTTCACTCAATAAACACTAAACAAACAGAAACATTTACTCGTAATTTCACGAACTTGTGGACATTTCACGTAATTTCGGAATATGCAATTTTGCACACCCTCAGCAAACAAAAACAGAAGGCTGCTGGGCAGTGAGCTGCTTTCTGGGCTGAAGGGTTCTCAGTTTTCTAGGCCTTGAAAATAAACCTCAGGGCGCAAAAGCAGTGCTTAATTTGAGCCGATGGTTTCCGGGGCCCTGCACTTAATTGTCAACAGTGATGCTTATTACAGTTTATTTATTTATTTGTGCGTTTTTATTTAGCACAGACTTTACCCGAAGGTGTCAGAGCGCTTCACAATAGGAACAGAACTGAAACATGAGAATATTACAAGTGAACAAAACACAAAAGCATATGTTACATTAAATGAAGCAAAAAATACAATCGCTAATTTGAGGATGACCACAACATCAGTTGTTTATTAATTAAATATACAGTAAAATGACTAATAACTGCCTCTCAAGACATTCTTATACCATTGGGGTCCTGGAATTCACACTCATAGGCGTGTGATGGTTAGTAGTTGTGTTAGTACTGTTACTGGCAGCACTGGCAGGGTAAGTTGTGTGGTGCAAGCTGCAGAGGCCTTCTAACGAGCGCCCTGGCATATTTTTTTTTTACAAATAAAGCACTGTGCAAAGGACAACATTCTTATGGGCACATATATGATTTGCTGATGGAGAGTCATTAAACATTTCCTGTGCTTCCTCATGTATCCAGTGAACTCCTGCTGACTTTTAGTCATGTCTACGAGGCTGCAAAGAAACAGCAAGCACCGAGATATCAATGCCACCACACGCGCGAGCGAATGTCTAACAAAACGCCCCTTCATGAAAGTGTCGACTAACATTTCTTGGAAAACAAAAGATTTCCTGATGGGTTCTCCGGTGACTGGGCCCGCTCATAACAGTCTACTTTTTTTTTGTTCCCGGGAACTGCTCTACCGCGTTGCACGGTGCACCCGAGGTTCCCGTAAGGCCATATCCACCGCTCGACGCATTGAAACCTCAAGTTCCTCTTTTGTTTCCTTGGCTAGCCACAGCTGACGTCACACGTAAAGTCCCGTCCGCCTGGTACCGTGCAACCAACCTGGGCGCGCATCACATGCTGCGACCTGCGTGCGCCACTCGAGCGCCGCAGGCAACCACTTCGCAAGTGCTCCCTGGGAGCTATCAAAGGCGCGCATTGTTTTCTGACAAAATTCTCGACAGCTGCTGCCAGCCATGTAGCACCGCAGAAGATATTTCTAGCGATACCCCCACCAGGTGCACGCACGGAGTCAAAGAACTTGCTCTTCTGTACTCGATGTGTTTTTTCTGATTCTACAAGAGATCACTAATGCCCGAGCTCAGCTGCCAAGGCCCTTGGGTTCGAGCAACTTGTGGCATATGCTGGGGCTTTAAATAAATATGCGCTTCTCTGTGGAAGTCGGTTGGTACTGGAGCGAAACTTAAGAAAGCTATTTATACACACCTCTAGACTCCTCCTCTGTGTTTCTAAGCATTTCTGTTCCCTAACTTATTTTTAAACTTATTCCCAAGTATAATATTTGGTGGAAACTTAGATTAAGGGGCCCCTGTTGTTTACATATATTTTATTTATATTACGATGTATTTTGGCCCGTAGCAGGTGTGAGAAGTTGGCCCGATATGCAACGTTCGCTATTCTAGCGACCGCTATGTATCGTTCCAACGACCCTTATGGTGTTTGGTTGTAAGTCAACCTATAGACCAGCTATCCTAGTAGCGTGGATACGAGCAGTCTAAGGCTAAAGACTCGAGAGGGCGCGTTAAGCCAGCTGTTTACCACACATGTACCCCTTGAACACCCAGTGAAAGGACACCACACAAGTGTTATGAAAATAAACAGTATATTTATTAAGAATCACAGCCCTGTACTCTTTATGAAGACAGGGTACTTAGCACCAACCAAATCTCGTTAGCAAATACTTTAAGTGCACAGTTAAAACAAGTGTCCGAGGACACGGAAAGGTTAAGGCAAGTCGGAAGCGAGGGACTCGGGACCCTAGAGTAAGGAGGCTATGCAGGCACTGAAATGCCGAGTTACCTAGCCACGAGGGCTGCGGCTGCACAAGTCTTACAGGCGTCGGGGTCTTCGCTGACGAGCCAGGAGCCGGAAGAAAAGGAGTTGCTGGCCGGCGACCAGTGCTGAATAGTTCGTAGAGATCCAAGCCTGGATCGGAGATTGATGAAACCTGAAAGCAGAGGGGACCAAGTTCGTACTACTAGCCAGTAGTCAGAGGGTACCAGGAAGGCACCAGTTGGCCGTCACCTCGACCAGGTGAGTGGGCGACGCTAGGCTCTGCAGTCTCACGGACCAGGAGGCGTTGTCGGCGACCACGGTGGAGGTGCGAGCTGTCTCACGACGGATGTCGCTGTCGGCGTCTTGAGCGGACCAGGAGGGTCCGGGGTGCTTCTCGAAAAGATGGAAGCAAGGGCCAGTCTGGAGCAACCAGACCGGCAGTGATGATTCTCGGATGTCGTCACAGAAGGACACAAGCCAGCGGCTAATGACCAGGCAACGTGCTGAGCAGCGAGCAGAAGGGCCCCACGCAGATCGTGGAGATGCTGGGGGACTGCACTTCGGTGCTGGAGCGGCTCAGGGTCGGGGCTTCTCGGACCCCAGAGCACTCACCAGAGAGTTACCTCGATGGTCGTGCTGGGTTTTAAGAGCGTGCAGGTTCTGATGATGGCCGGTCCCTCGAGGTCTCGTCGCACCCACCGATCACAGCTGAGCTGATGACGTGGGTAGAGGTCAGAGGTGCCAGGGAAGCCGGTTCTCGTCGAGCTGGGCCGTCGGATTCCTTGAGGAAGGACTTACAGCAAACCGCAGAGTTCTTAGGTGGTGCCCGCTGATGCAGGGTGACTACTCCTTAGCCACAAGGGAGAAATCTTGAGAAGAGTCTTGAAGTCCTTTCGTAGAAAGTATTCTTGATTCAAAGATGATCTAATTTGGAAGGGTCCCCGCTCCGGCCTTTATCCTAAAGAAAGGGGTGGGTACATGACTAGGTCCTGCCCTAAGGGTGGGACCAGGAAGGGGGGTAGTTACACCCCTCTCCCCTGCCGGACTTTCCCCAGGCCAGGGCTGTCGCCCCTGGAACTGGTTCTAACCGGCAGATGCGTAGTGAGCACCGGGGTGCCACTCCGCAGTCACCTTCTCGCAAAAGCCCTACCTACCCAGAATACACAAACCCTGTCTGGGACGGTGCGAACACCGCCCTCGACAGGAAACCCTTTGTCCAAGCGCTCCTCGCTGGAAGGACTCCCAGCAGCAGGAGGTCAGACTCGTGTCTGTGGTGGCAGCATCCATTTTGTGGAGCTGAGGGTTTCGTTAACTTTAACCGGGGTTCACAGTTACGTACATGTCGTGTCCCTCTAGAAGGGCGGAATGCTAACCTCGTCGCCAGAGTTGGTGAGAGGGCAGCATCCCGATTCGTATGACACCTTACTCGACATGTCTTGATAGCGCGACACCGAAGTTACCGATGTGGCACGCGTTATCATGGAACAGCCATTGGGTCCTTTCTCCGCAAGCTGCAACCGGCTCGGCTCGGGCCAGAACACAGTTCACGCGAGCCCATGCACTCTGCCTTCAGGATTGTCAAGGCCTGCCATAGGAGTGACTGATAGGGACTCGGGTGTCCATTGTATGGTTAGATATAGAGCTACTATATCTAAAGCAAAGGGTGGTTACACGACTTCGCCCCAGCTGTCATGCAGCCAGTTGTGTCAAATTTAGGAGGCCAGCCAGGGGTGGCATAATACATGCTGCAGCCCCTGGCGGCCCTGGGTACACCTATGCCCTGAGTTACAGGGTCTGATAAGGGGGCCCAGTACCAATTGGTAAATGCACCTAGGGTACATGTTGTAATTTAGAAAGAGAACAGCCAGGCTGTGGGTCTGATTGGCAGGCCCACAGCCAGAGAAAGTCGTAAACCAGTGAAACAAAAGCAAAAAATCTGGGTGATCATAGGATTGCAGACCCTACTCTCCTACATGACCCCCCCCCAAACGTCGGAACAACTAGCTAACCTTGACCAGGTGAGTCTTCTTGTTCTAAGTGGAAATATCTGGAGAGCCCATCGGCATTGCCATGATCAGTACCAGGTCTATGTTCCACTGTGAAGTCCATCCCCTGTAGGGAAATGGACCACCTAAGCAGTTTGGGGTTTTCACCCTTCATCTGATTTAGCCACAAGAGGGGCTTATGGTCGGTCTGAATCTTGAAGTGAGTGCCAAACAAGTATGGCCTCAGCTTCTTCAGGGCCCAAACCACAGCAAAGGCCTCCCTCTCGATAGCTGACCAATTCTTCTCTCTAGGGGTCAGCCTTCTGCTTATGAAAGCAATGGGCTGGTCTTGACCATCAAAATTCAGTTGAGAAAGAACAGCTCCCACACCCAACTCAGAAGCATCTGTTTGGACAATGAATGGTTTGGAGTAGTCCGGACTCTTGAGGATAGGCGCCGTGCACATGGCCTGCTTTAGGTCATCGAATGCTTTTTGACTGCTCGCTGTCCACTGAACCTTTTTTGGCATTTTCTTACTTGTCAGTTCATTTAATGGTGTCACGATGGAACCATAGTTCCTGACAAACTTCCTATAGTAACCAGTCAGGCCCAAGAAAGCTCGAACCTGAGTCTGGGTGGTTGGAGGAGCCCAGTCCCTGATTGACTGTATCTTGCTCTCCAGTGGCTGAACCTGGCCTCCACCTACAAGGTGGCCCAGGTATACAACCTGTGTCTGCCCTATCTGGCACTTGGTGGCCTTGATAGTGAGGCCTGCTGCTTGCAGCGCCTCCAATGTCTTCCGCAGGTGGACCAGGTGATCCTCCCAGGTGGAGCTAAAGACAGCAATATCGTCAAGATACGCCGCACAGAAGTCATCCAGACCAGTAAGGACGTGATTCACCAACCGTTGGAAGGTGGCAGGTGCATTTTTCAGACCAAAGGGCATCACCACGAACTGATAATGCCCACCAGGGGTTGAAAATGCTGTTTTAGGCTTGGCGTCCTCAGCTAACCTGATTTGCCAATACCCAGCTGTCAGGTCAAACGTACTTAAGTAGTTGGCCGAAGCCAGCCTATCAATAAGCTCGTCTGCCCTTGGTATTGGGTGGGCGTCAGTCTTAGTGACTGCATTGAGACCCCTGTAGTCTACGCAGAACCTCATCTCTCTCTTACCACCCTGGGTGTGAGGTTTCGGCACTAGAACTACGGGACTAGCCCAAGGGCTATCCGAGGGTTCAATGACTCCCAGCTCCAACATTTTCTGCACTTCACTTTTGATGCAGTCTCTAACGTGATCAGGCTGCCTGTAGATTTTACTCTTTACCGGCAAGCTGTCACCAGTGTCGACCTCATGGGTGCACCAATCGGTCTGACTGGGTGTCAGAGAAAACAGATGTCGGAACGACTGAAGAACCTGTTTACAGTCGCTCTGTTGATGTTCGGAGAGGCTGCCACAAAAGACAACACCATCTACCGAGCCATCGTCAGGATTCTGAGTGAGCAGGTCGGGGAGAGGGTCACTCTCCTCTTCCTGTCCCTCATCTAAGGCCATGAGCAAACTCATGTCCTTCCTGTCGACATATGCTTTTAGCCTGTTGACATGAAGCACCCTGTGGGGGCTCCGGGGAGTTCCCAGGTCGACCAGGTAGGTGACCTCTCCCTTCTTCTCCAGGATGGTGTGGGGCCCGGACCATTTGTCCTTGAGTGCTGCTGGGGCCACTGGCTCCAACACCCACACCTTCTGTCCGGGCTGGTAAACAGTCAAGACAGCCTTTTGGTCATGCCAAGTTTTTTGGAGTTCTTGGCTGGCCTTAAGGTTTTCGGATGCCTTCTCCATGTATTCAGCCATCCGCGAGCGGAGGCCGAGCACATAGTCCACTATGTTGGTTGCCGGCTTTTTGAGAGGTCTCTCCCATCCTTCCTTCACCAAACACAGGGGTCCTCTTACAGGATGCCCGTACAAAAGTTCAAAAGGGCTGTAGCCAACCCCCTTCTGTGGGACTTCTCTGTAGGCGAACAAGAGGCAGGGGATCAGGACGTCCCATCTACGCCGAAGCTTTTCCGGTAGTCCATGAATCATCCCTTTTAGGGTCCTGTTGAATCTCTCAACAAGCCCATTGCATTGTGGATGATAGGGTGTAGTGAACTTGTAGTTGACACCACATTCCTTCCACATAGCAGTTAAGTAGCTCGACATAAAGTTTGCACCTCTGTCGGAGACGACCTCCTTAGGGAAGCCCACTCTGGAGAATACTCCAACCAGGGCTCTTGCCACAACAGGTGCTGTAGTGGTCCTAAGGGGAATAGCTTCAGGGTACCTGGTGGCATGATCCACTACCACCAGTATAAACTTGTGCCCTGATGCTGTTGGTGGTTCCATGGGACCGACGATGTCGATCCCCACCCGTTCAAAGGGCACCCCCACCACAGGCATTGGTATAAGGGGGGCCTTTGTCGTGCCACCTGACTTACCACTGGCTTGGCAAGTGACACAGGAGCGGCAAAACTCCTTGGTATCCTCATTCATGTGAGGCCAGTGGAAGTGCGAGACAAGCCTGTCCCACGTTTTCGTCTGGCCTAAGTGACCTGCTAAGGGAATCTCGTGGGCCAAGGTAAGTAGGAAACCACGCTGAGACAAGGGGACGACCAGCCTCCTGGTCATGCCAGGCTTGGGGTCTCTTGACTCAGTGTACAGGAGTCCATCTTCCCAGTATACCTTGTGGGTACCTGTGGCGTTCCCAGCAGCCTCAGCAGCAGCCTGCTGTCTGAGGGGTTCAAGAGAAGGGCAGTCTAACTGGTCCTTCCCCAGGTCTTCCCTTGAGGGTCCCCCTGAGCCCAAGAATTCAACTTGATCAAGTTCGAACTCCCGAGGCTCAGTTTCCCTCAATTCCTGTAGGTCAGCCTCCTCTGAGACTTGATCCTCGACCTGGGGCAAGGGGGAAGGCGCAGCCTTAACCCTACTGCTCTTTTTCTTGGGAGGTGTCTGGTCCGTTGTTCCAGGATCCAGCACCTGTTCAGTGGGGCATTTCCTGACCTGTGACCTAGTCACAGCGAACACATGTGCTGGCAAACCTAACATTTCCATGTGAGTCCGGTGCTCCACTTCTGACCATTGTGACGACTCCAAATCATTGCCCAACAAACAATCCACTGGGAGGTCTGGACTAACTACAACCTTCTTTTGGCCAGTTACCCCTCCCCAGGAGAAAGCTACAATTGCCATACTGTGATTGGTAGTGACATTGCTTGCATTGGTCACCAGGAATTCTGTACCTGGCATGATCTGTCCTGGGTCCACAAAGTTAGGCGTCACCATGGTGACGCTGGCACAAGTGTCCCTATAGGCCTGAGCCATCTTTCCATTTATGAAAGGCGTCTGTCGGTATTTGCCCAGCGTATTGGGACTTAGGTCAGGGGACACGTCCGCGTCCCCCGTACTGACAAGGACAGCCTGAGTGAGTGTGCCAACTAAGTTGTCACGCCCCTCAGAACCCAGGGTTAACCCTACTAAACCCTTGGGAGGCGCACTACCACTGCTGACTGTACTAGGGGGCACAGGTGCCTTAGGGGCTGCAGTGGCAGGAGTCTGCCCTCCTCCTTTCTTGGTGCACTCACTAAACCAGTGAGATTTACTTTTACAGTACTGGCACCATCTTTTGGATTGGCCTTCTTTCTTCTTTTGGGGAGCCTGACCCCCACCCTCTTTGGGTTGTTGGGGACCTGTCGAAGACTTCTGGTCATTTTGTTCCCCCTTAGAATCTTTACCCTTTTGGTCTGCTTTCTTCTGACCACCTTGATTCTGGCCCTGGTTCTGTTTAACTCTCGTACGAACCCATCTGTCTGCCTTCTTTCCCAATTCTTGGGGAGAGGTCAGATCCGAGTCGACAAGATGCTGATGCAACAACTGGTTCTGACAATTGTTTAAAATTTGTTCTCTCATCATCAAATTATACAATCCTTTGTAATCAGTAACCTTACTGCCCAGCAACCAGCCCTCAAAAGCCTTAGTGGCACAATCGACAAAATCAGACCAGTCTTGAGCCTGCGTTTTCTGGGTATCCCTGAACAGCACCCTGTACTGCTCAGTGGTTAGGCCGAACCCTTCAACGAGTGTATTCTTCAAGACGTGGTAATTATTAGCGTCCTCTACCCTTGTGGTGAGGAGCTTGTCTCTTCCTTTTCCTTCAAAGGAGAGCCACAAGATAGCTGCCCACTGACTCTGGGGAACGCCTTGCACAGTGCAGGCCCTCTCCAAAGCAGTAATCCATTTGTGGATGTCGTCCCCTTGTTTAAAGGGGGGCACTATCTTCCCAAGGTGTTTCGTGTCGAAACTCTTTTCCCTATTACTAGGTACATTGCTGCCACCAGTGGGGATTGCCCCACTTAACTGTTGCTCTCTAGCGAAAGCAAGCTTTTCCTTGGCCAGGGCAAGTTCTTCCCTTTCGATCCTTAGATTAGCTGCCCTTTCTTTCGCTTCGTACACTCTCCTCTGAGGGGACGTCATCCCTCTTTGAGAAGAGTTGTGAGAGCCGTTGGTATGAAGGGATCTGCCAGAGTCTCTTGACAGAGATCGGGCTCGTCCATTCCCCAGGTTAAGCGGAACCGACAGTAGCGCCGGGGTTCCCCCAGTACCACTATCGTGTCTGCTTAAGTTGGACCGTGTTAGTCTGACGACTTCTACCTGTCCCTTATCTGCCTCGTCCCCAGAGAGATCCTCATCCTCATCCTCCTCCACATCCTCGTTCTCGGTTGCGAGGTGAATGAGGTCAGGATCGTCCCGGGTTCCCTTGAGGGGAGGCATGTCTCCTTCTGGATTAGAAGAGCTACGAAGTTTCTCAGCTCTTCTGGCATCATAAGTCTCCAAGAGACCAATCAGAAAGGACGTTGTGGGGTTAGACCCCTGCTGAATCTTCCGGGAGTGACACAATCGTCTTAACTCCTTGAAGCTCAGCACAGTATATCCTGAAGGGATGACCTGTGGAGGGTCAACTGACACAAGGGGAGACTCAGAGTTTCCTCCTTGGCCCGACATACTGTTTCTAGTGTGGTGTAAGTGATGCACCTACCTACACTATGTGTTTTCCTACTGATCCCTTGCTAAGAGTTGTAGCCAAGGTGTGCTAAGCCTTGAGGAGCTACAACAGCTGGTTCAGTAGAACTCAGAGTATTCTAAGCTTTAGTTATATGTACTAACAGTACTTGCGCGATCTTTCAACAAGATATTCTTAGGATACGTGTGGTAAAACAACAGCAAGCTCAAATCCCAACCGCTGCCCACCAATGTGAGAAGTTGGCCCGATATGCAACGTTCGCTATTCTAGCGACCGCTATGTATCGTTCCAACGACCCTTATGGTGTTTGGTTGTAAGTCAACCTATAGACCAGCTATCCTAGTAGCGTGGATACGAGCAGTCTAAGGCTAAAGACTCGAGAGGGCGCGTTAAGCCAGCTGTTTACCACACATGTACCCCTTGAACACCCAGTGAAAGGACACCACACAAGTGTTATGAAAATAAACAGTATATTTATTAAGAATCACAACAGCCCTGTACTCTTTATGAGGACAGGGTACTTAGCACCAACCAAATCTCGTTAGCAAATACTTTAAGTGCACAGTTAAAACAAGTGTCCGAGGACACGGAAAGGTTAAGGCAAGTCGGAAGCGAGGGACTCGGGACCCTAGAGTAAGGAGGCTATGCAGGCACTGAAATGCCGAGTTACCTAGCCACGAGGGCTGCGGCTGCACAAGTCTTACAGGCGTCGGGGTCTTCGCTGACGAGCCAGGAGCCGGAAGAAAAGGAGTTGCTGGCCGGCGACCAGTGCTGAATAGTTCGTAGAGATCCAAGCCTGGATCGGAGATTGATGAAACCTGAAAGCAGAGGGGACCAAGTTCGTACTACTAGCCAGTAGTCAGAGGGTACCAGGAAGGCACCAGTTGGCCGTCACCTCGACCAGGTGAGTGGGCGACGCTAGGCTCTGCAGTCTCACGGACCAGGAGGCGTTGTCGGCGACCACGGTGGAGGTGCGAGCTGTCTCACGACGGATGTCGCTGTCGGCGTCTTGAGCGGACCAGGAGGGTCCGGGGTGCTTCTCGAAAAGATGGAAGCAAGGGCCAGTCTGGAGCAACCAGACCGGCAGTGATGATTCTCGGATGTCGTCACAGAAGGACACAAGCCAGCGGCTAATGACCAGGCAACGTGCTGAGCAGCGAGCAGAAGGGCCCCACGCAGATCGTGGAGATGCTGGGGGACTGCACTTCGGTGCTGGAGCGGCTCAGGGTCGGGGCTTCTCGGACCCCAGAGCACTCACCAGAGAGTTACCTCGATGGTCGTGCTGGGTTTTAAGAGCGTGCAGGTTCTGATGATGGCCGGTCCCTCGAGGTCTCGTCGCACCCACCGATCACAGCTGAGCTGATGACGTGGGTAGAGGTCAGAGGTGCCAGGGAAGCCGGTTCTCGTCGAGCTGGGCCGTCGGATTCCTTGAGGAAGGACTTACAGCAAACCGCAGAGTTCTTAGGTGGTGCCCGCTGATGCAGGGTGACTACTCCTTAGCCACAAGGGAGAAATCTTGAGAAGAGTCTTGAAGTCCTTTCGTAGAAAGTATTCTTGATTCAAAGATGATCTAATTTGGAAGGGTCCCCGCTCCGGCCTTTATCCTAAAGAAAGGGGTGGGTACATGACTAGGTCCTGCCCTAAGGGTGGGACCAGGAAGGGGGGTAGTTACACCCCTCTCCCCTGCCGGACTTTCCCCAGGCCAGGGCTGTCGCCCCTGGAACTGGTTCTAACCGGCAGATGCGTAGTGAGCACCGGGGTGCCACTCCGCAGTCACCTTCTCGCAAAAGCCCTACCTACCCAGAATACACAAACCCTGTCTGGGACGGTGCGAACACCGCCCTCGACAGGAAACCCTTTGTCCAAGCGCTCCTCGCTGGAAGGACTCCCAGCAGCAGGAGGTCAGACTCGTGTCTGTGGTGGCAGCATCCATTTTGTGGAGCTGAGGCTTTCGTTAACTTTAACCGGGGTTCACAGTTACGTACATGTCGTGTCCCTCTAGAAGGGCGGAATGCTAACCTCGTCGCCAGAGTTGGTGAGAGGGCAGCATCCCGATTCGTATGACACCTTACTCGACATGTCTTGATAGCGCGACACCGAAGTTACCGATGTGGCACGCGTTATCATGGAACAGCCATTGGGTCCTTTCTCCGCAAGCTGCAACCGGCTCGGCTCGGGCCAGAACACAGTTCACGCGAGCCCATGCACTCTGCCTTCAGGATTGTCAAGGCCTGCCATAGGAGTGACTGATAGGGACTCGGGTGTCCATTGTATGGTTAGATATAGAGCTACTATATCTAAAGCAAAGGGTGGTTACACGACTTCGCCCCAGCTGTCATGCAGCCAGTTGTGTCAAATTTAGGAGGCCAGCCAGGGGTGGCATAATACATGCTGCAGCCCCTGGCGGCCCTGGGTACACCTATGCCCTGAGTTACAGGGTCTGATAAGGGGGCCCAGTACCAATTGGTAAATGCACCTAGGGTACATGTTGTAATTTAGAAAGAGAACAGCCAGGCTGTGGGTCTGATTGGCAGGCCCACAGCCAGAGAAAGTCGTAAACCAGTGAAACAAAAGCAAAAAATCTGGGTGATCATAGGATTGCAGACCCTACTCTCCTACAGCAGGTAATTATATAAAAATATGAGACAACGGATCAGTACAGGTGGATAAGCCTCATCTGAAAGCTAAAAACACTTAATTGAACAAAGAAATGTAGTGGGACCAAGTGGGATGAAAAAAGTGGGCGTTTCTAAAAGAGAGCATTGCCATATATACATTAAACTTGAATTTTTTCCCCCTGAGGAGAGACATATGTACTGAAGGGTTTTGATTCAAACATGTAGGCTAAAAACCCGTGTTTCACCCAGCGTGCCACCGGACCAATATTTGAATACCTTTCTGTGAGCTTTCTGTTATTGCACCCAGACCTATAAAAAATGAATAAGGCAGGCCAGACCTTTTGACTTGGCCAATCCTAGATAGCAGTTGCACTTACATGAGTAACATCAATTATTTTGTTGGGAATTATCAGAATTGAAAAGGTTCTTAAAGTGTGAGACTGCAATTTAATCATTACTAAGGTCTGTGGAAGGGGGGATGAAGTAAACTGAAACACGCTTTGGAAGAAGAGTACTTTATTCAGTACCAAGGAAACAGCTTATACAACCACTTGTAGGCAAGGCTCAGGAGATATGGTCAACCACCACACAGAGAATGTAGAATGTACATATGACACAGAGAATGTAGAATGTACATATGAAGCATAACAATTCTAGAGTGATGTCAGGTGATACCATATGAAGGCAGTAGCACACATTTAAAGGGATACTACAGGGGAGTTGTCCTCGGAGTGTCTCAATCATATCTTTATTTCACTCATGCCACCTTCCTCTTCAGCTTCTCTCTCTTAACACCATTTTTCTCCCCTATCTTTCTGAAATCCTCCACCTGCATATCTCACCTGTCATCGCCTCCATCTTCATCACTGTCTTTTCTCTCTCTACTTCTGCATGTGCATTCTTTCCCAGTCAACATGTCCTCCCTTCTCCCTCTCTCCCACCACCCGCATGTGCACACTATCTCCACCTAAACACAGCATTTTCGTTTGCTTTAGTGCTGTACATAGTTCAACGTGTGTATGTATACCTCCTTCTCACACTTTAATGGAAAATGTACCTACAATTGACACCAAAGTGACAATTGTTCTGTGCACCCTGCAAAGAGGTCAAGGATAGGAAGGACATGGAGTCTGAACAAATTATGAACTGTGCTAGGCCCAGAGAGAAGTTCACCCTGCATTCAGCCTCACCTCATGAACTCTCAATTGTGCCGTGTTACGAGCACCCACCCACAACCTGAAGTCACCAATACACACAGAGGTGACTACGTTCGCCCTATGAAAACTAAAGAAAAGATAGCATCACTTACATGCATCACCTTATGGGTTTCTACAGTAACATAGAATTCAATCCAAGTTTTTCCCTTAAAGTTAAGGACAAAAATATAAAACCCAGTAGAGACCTGTATCAAAGGCAGTTCATAATTACTGCTGAGTCTGGGCCTGCCCTATTTAGAGATATGTTGGGACCTTAATTGCATTGACACTGGAGACCTACAGAATAGTTCCTGTATCACCCCTACCATTGAGAGTGCGCAGAACACAAATACATTTGTTGGAATGCAAAGTTGACGTCCTGGTGGCGGGGTCAGACTGGGACAAAATAGGCGTGGGCACTAAAGTAAAATTTGCCCCATTTAGCAAACCTGATAGCTAAAAGTGACCAAATTGTTGCAAATTAGGACAGTTTTGAAGATTGAATCTTTCTTACCTAAATCCAATGTGCTCCTATCGGGCCATGATACAGGCTTGGAGGAACCCTGTGGCGTCAGGAGTGCCAAAGGATGTTTTTAAATGTAAGAAATACCGAAAAAGTGCAATAGCAAGGACCCTGCCTAACTCTGCTAACATGAGGTAACAGAAAAAAGACTGTAGGAAAGTACAATCTTTTGCGTGGTGTATGCCCAGACTTTTACCCAGTCTGTTTTTGCTGACTGTAGGACTCTTGAGCGTTTAACTCCTTCTCATCAGTGGCAAAGTGCCTGTGCTTCCTTTTTTCAGCATGATGAAATTGGCATACTCACCTCTGGCATTTTTAACTTGCCTACAAGTCCCTGCCCCATGCTCAGCTTAAGAAAAAAGACTAAATGTAAATATAGAAATCTACACTGGAAAAAGGTGCCAAAACTATCCTCCTGGTGGAGAACCTTCTTTGGGCATGAAATTCGAATTCCTCCCTCTCAGAGCTTCTCCACAAAAAGTCAAAGGGCTTCACCAGGACCTTGTCCAACAACTAGGCTACCTCATGGCTCCCTCCTCGGACACAGCCTCCTGCCTTGACCTGCTGAAGATTAGGCCTGGGCGTAGTTCGCGGAGTTTTGCTACACTGGACTCCGCACAGTTACAAAAAAACTCTGCTAAGTTCCACGAGTGGCGGGGTGCAGTGCGAACTGTAGTTTGTGCTGGTATTCCTGCAGCTCAGGTAGAAATTCTACCCGAGCGGCAACTCGCACTCGCAAACTTACCGTTCGCGATCTCGAGCGGGGAAAAAACTCCGCTGCACATTGCGAAGCTTAGTTTTCTGAACTGCGCGGAGTGTAGAAAACTCAGCAAACAGAGCGAAGTTTACCGCCCAGGCCTATTGAAGATGTAGTACTTCTGTTTCAGCGATCGAATGTGAAACTATTGACCATGTCATACCTGGATTCAGAAGTCAACCTACGCTCATCACAGGTGGCCTCAAATCGCACCTAAGTTCCCATCCACCCTGACCATTTGCCAAAAGTTTGCGCTCCGAACTTTATGCCGCTATTTTTATTTAATACTTTAAAAATTAATATTCCTTGTTCCTCCTATTGGATTTTTGTTGTTTTGGTGTCATTATATTATTTAAACTGTATTCTACTAAGTTCAATTGGGTTTTTTCCTTACTGTTGACTTTATTACTGTTTTGGTACTGCATGAATACTTTACATATTGTCTTAAAGCTAAGCCTGTCTGTTCTGTCTGAGTCAAAGCAGGGGGAAGATCCTTCTCCTACATCGTGGCCAAAACCTGGAACGAACTCCCGATCAACATCAGGCGCGCCACCTCCTTGAACACTTTCAGGAAAGCAAGCTCTCAAGACCTGGCTATTCGACTGAAAGGAACTGCTGAGCCCCCACCCCAGCACCTTGAGGTTGTTGAAGATGTCGTAGAGGTTTTTAATCTTCAGGTGGAAGTAGGATCTGAGCTTGTCGCAGAGGTTCTGGGAGGGGGTGATGTCCGTGGCTTTGCTGCGGGCTTAGTGAATTCCTGTATGACGCTGTAGAGATCCTTGGAATTGCTGGAGTGGACGAGGATTTTGTTGTGGATGAAAGTCCTTTTTGTGGTTCTTATGCATTGGTGGTAGTCTGTCACTGCGTTCTTGTAGGTGGTGTAGTTTTCCGTTTTCTTGCTGTTTCTCCAGTTCTTCTCCAGGCGTCTGCAGGTTCGGCTGGCTTTTTGGAGGTCGGTGGTGAACCAGGCGGCTTTTCTAGGGCGCTGTTTGTTAGGGTTGCGTAGCGGGCGAGCTTGTCTGTGCAGTTGGAGACCCAAGTGTGGAGTAACTTGGCTGCGTGGTTGTTGTCGGTTGCAGTGGTGGGGGTGTTGAGGTTGAGGGTAGAGTTGAGTTGCTCCTCAGTGGCTTTGCTCCAGTTTCTTCACGGGGGCACAGAGCAGGTTTGGGTAGGCTGGGTTTGTCGATGAGGAAGTGTACGCAGTGGTGGTCAGTCCATGGGGGTTATGTGGTGTGGCTGGAGTGGACACTTACTATTATTATTATCATTATTAATTAACATTTTGATCCTACTAATATTTAAGGGTGTGTTTCAAGTTTGAGAGTCAGTTCTATACTTCAGTGGGTCTTCATTCACTAAAATGCCAGAAGTAGTTGAAGTAACTTCACCCACTTTCGTCACCATTGGCAGCGCAGGGTAGCCGTTGAAACACACACACGTTGCTCTTCAACATCTGGGTAGTTGCTGCCCAGTTTCTAGGTAAAGGGAAAAGTATAAAAACGAAATAACATAAAGACACAGGGCTTTTAGAGTGCTATTTACATTTTGAATCGTGAAACAATTTGTAGGAAGAGCAGTACCCTGGGTGGTAAACTAGGATAGCAATTGCTATACCAAGTAAAACCTGAAGTATTTCAATATCTGATGTGGAGGCAGCATAGCTAATCCTTCGAACATGCTATAACAGCAAACCTTTCCAAAAATCAGTTGCATCTCAGTCTATATTTCTACTAAATATTGCAAACTAAGAAAATGTAATGGGAGTTATATCAGTACCAATTAATATATTTTAAACATTCTATGTTACAGAGCTTGCACATGAGGCATTCCCCGCCAGACAACAAGAGATGGGTTTACTATACTTTCATCCTATTCTGCCAATAACTTAAAAGTATTGTGTCCAGGTAAATACAGCATTACCAGGACAGTAACTCAAATATGCTTCAAATGCACTATTTTCTATCACTTTTCTAAAGCTTCCTTTGGGGAAGTATACTCAAATATCTTGTTAAATATATGTTTGAATTCCTGTTAGTTTGATGCAACTGGTCCAGTGTGTTTGGAAATAATAATTTGTCATAGATTGATGTCAGGCGCTCAACACCCATTGGACTCAACGGGCTTCAGCCCCCCCCCCCCCCCCCGTCGTGTGTGGAAGCCCGGTTTGAGACAGATCCTGGGCACACTCAGAGCCGCACCCGAACGTTTCACAGGTCTTTAAAAGACCATATGAATACTAATTAGGCCTTGCAGTTGTTTCACCCCTTCTAAGAGCCCCTGCAGCTTCACTCTGCCTACTGATTAAAGGTTCAGCCCCCCCCCCGAAATTTTTTCTTAGCCCCCCCGAAATTTGGCTCTAGTTGCGCCTTTGATTGATGCATACAGTAGAACCTGACATTCTACATCATACTATATCTAATATACAAATATGTAAGAAAATGGAACATTTGCCATTCATTATGCTGCAATTCATTGAGAATCCTAAATTGGTATGAAACCTTGTTATGCTGAAAGTAATATTCAGCACCAAGTGTGCTTTAAAAGGCTTACTTGCCACATGTAATGCCGTAGAATGACCTCCTGTGTTATACGTTGTCCCGCAACAGCAACGGGAGCCCCCAAAAGTAGTTTTGACATGGTTATAATGATGTCTCCAACTCCACTGCTAGACGTGTTAGCCCTCCCCGAGGTCCAAGTCTAGTAGCGCCCCTTTGTAAGTTAAAAAAATGCATCCAGGGAAAGACCACTATGTGGCGCCATTTGGGGATTTTTAAAGGTGTTAGGTGGCATAAATAAATAAGGCAGACTTGTGTCAAAAATCTGTAACTAGATTTTGAAGCATATCGCTCTGAAAAACCCAAAGGATATGTAAATAATGGCACCTCTGCACTCTCCTTCAGAGGCTCTGCAGGTGCAGAGCAGTGTCCTGAGATCCATCCTCGAGTGATTGCAGCAGGACGTCGAGGGAGAAGGATACACTAGGCGTTTTTTTACCACTCAGTCTTGGAGGAGAGCACGTATGTTAGGTTCTGTAGAGTGAACCAATGCTCAGGGAGGGAAACTGAGAGGATAGTCTTCGAGAACTGAATTTATCTGGGTTGTGCTCTTCTTAAATGACCTTTAATGATTCCTCCATACTTTGGATGGGAAGGTGGATAGCCCTCTGAGCTCTCCCCGTCACAGAAGAAGGTAGGGGTAACCTTTTACAGTCTCTCTGTTTCGAGATCTCCAACAAAACTGAAAGTACATGGCAGTGGGCTCAGATAACACTGTATAGATGCGTTGGCAAGTGGATAGGAGGTATTCGACAGATTACCAGTGTGCCAGGAAGGCCCTGTTGACAGCAGGTACCCATTATGTTTTTTTTACATTCTCACAATGTATGCCATCAGTTTTACGCAAGAAGCAGACAGGAGCACAGCCCCTCACTCAGGATTCTCCTCGGTTCCCGTTGCCACGCTGCTCAGGTATGCATATCACCTTCCAAGCACAGAAGGACTTCCAGTTGGCAGAGGGTCAGTCCCCAAGACCAGAGACCTGCACAGTCCAATGAGCTCCATTCCTACCTCAGGAAGTGCTGACAATGGTTCTGGTAAATGCTGGTGGTCAGCTAAAGTTAGGCGCAAATCAGAGTTTCGCCTCCTACCAACCCCGTCGTAATTCCCTCTTCATGTATTCAAGATTATTGGAATTGCACAGGACCATCAGCAGACCCTGAAGAGCAGTCCTGAGCTGGAAAGCCTCCCATTAGTGTGTATGCAGCCAGTGGTGCTGATGAAGAGGGGAGAGGTGCAGGTAGAATGAAAGGAATACTACTCCTTCTGTTCTATAGTAAATCACCCAAGACATATCTCTCAAACCATTTTACAGGGTGCATTCGTATTCCGTAATATCAACATCAAACATACAGAAATATAAAAAAAAATTGAATTGCCAATATCCAGATGTGTGTATTCCCTCTATATTTAGATCAATTTATTGTGACAGCAGAAAAATACCACCAGATGTGCTCATTAGCTATTTAGTACTGCAACAAAAACAAGTGGATGGAAATACTTGAGTCAACAATTCTCAGGAGGTTAAATTCCTCTGAATGCCATTCCATAACTTCTTTTTTATTTATCTGTAAATTTAAACAGAATATACCAAATCTTGTACGAATCAGTCCTAAACCTCTCCCAATGATGAATTGAAGCCACAAATGCTAGGCCATATTGCTTGTTCTTTCTTCACTGGAACACAAGCATCTTGGGATATGTTCTGGGCTATTTGGACACCCGCCCACCGTTTCTTTGTTTATTTGAGGTATTTGAATATTGATCGCGTGTCTTCTCAAACATTTGTAATACCTTCAAGGAACAGCAGGAATGGGTGAAAGGAGTGAAAAAGAGAAAGGACACGGACAAGCAGAAGCAATGGATTTAGCTGTAACCATGAAGGAGCATTAGGGCCTTATGCCACTAGCAATATATGGATTTACAGACCCCTCTGTAAACTTAGTAATTATTGTAGCAGACTGAAGTGGACTGGAAGGAGGTTTCAGAAAACGGAGTCTTTCATATGATGTGATCTTCCCATGTGCCCAGTGTATTTGGGAAGATGCATAGATGGATGGCATAGAGGCAGGGGAGGTCAACATTATACGTCTGGTCAGTTGATATTTCCAAATGATTTGGAGAGATGGGTTGTGCACATACATGTTGTACCTTGAGTGCTACGTACAGCGATTTGAAGTGAGGGATTCCATTATTAGTAACAACAGTGGATCTGTCAATGCTAGTATCAGGACTGAGTGATGCATCTCATGGAAGAGGCAGGCAGTGTGCTTTGGGGTGCTTAAAGCTTTTAGATAGTTGTGTCTGGGTATCCACTGATTGCTCTGATTACAACCAGCCCCCTTTATGTTGAACCCTGGAGTACCAGTGTAATCAGTATTGCCATGGCCAGAGTGGAGGTTTCCCTGTAGAAAGCGTACATAATTGAAATCTCACTTTATGACCCTGTTAACTACAGAAATGAAAAGTCATCAAGCACAGCCCCAAAATTAAACACTTTTTGAATGGACTGGGGATGAAATGTCAGTGAATCCAGCAAGTTGAAGAGACTTTGGTAAGTCACAGAATTTTTAAATGTAGATGCCTTTGTCCCACTAATGTTTACTGCCACTGCATGTACACACATCCCACAATGTCTTAGGACAAATCAAGGCTTATTTTGATTTTAGCAGGTGATGCCATAAGCAATTGCTTGTTTTAATGTTCTTACTCTTTGATTCACACTAATTTTACTGCCCCTCCCCTTGACCGACTTTGCCTTTGATTTTTCTCTTTAGGATGAAATGTTGGTTTAGCATTTTTAAAACCCTACAGCTCTATGCTTCTATTTGTGTCAGATGTCCCCTCCACTCACCCCTTTCTTTCTCTCTGAATATGGCACAAAATGTGTCTCCTACTGCAGGTCATGGTGGTCTTTCAGTACTGTCTCATTCCTGGATTCCGTCCTCCCTTAAGAGCGTTATCTAGGCACGCATATCTCACACCCCAGCTCCTCCTGGTAGTAAAATATCCCCATACCCTTCGCAGCCACATGACCTCCGAACTACAAGTGCATACACCTGCAGTTCCACCTGTGCTGAACCTAAGTGGACGTCTTCTGGGGCTTCCTTAATACAGACACACAAAGAAATGTAAGCATCAAGTTTCATTGAGACCTCGGCTGACATCTTGGGTTGGTCTACACTAAGGACCTGATTACAATGTTGGTCGGAGGCCGTTTCAGTGTAGGAACTGCCGGACCATAGGTCGGCGGTTCCACACACCGAATTACGGTCTGACCGCACATAGTGTGGTCAGAAACTCTCCTTTCTCAATGGGAGCTTGTGCTGCCAGCGTAAACCGGCCGCAGCTCAAGCTCCCAATGAGTAATGGAAGTCTGTAAAATTCCCTACACCGTGTGGCAGGCACCTAATGGTGCAAACACAAGGAGATGATGGACGGAGTTTTCAGACAATCACCCTCAGTCCCAGGTCTGGGTTGAATTCATCATCGTCCTTTAGCTCACTTCGCCACACCAGTTCAAATACAGCTATATGCAAATCAGTCTTGACACTGTGCCTCATGGGAACAGTCAATCCTGAACGGCCAGGCCATGTCTTCCCTGGGCCGGAAACAAGCATCCTGGGACCGGTTTCGGGCTAACATCCCTCATCAGTCAGGCTAGCTTGAATCCAGTGGCAAAGTGAGCAAGGGACCCACGTCTGGACAAATGGTACCTGCCACACGGTGAAATGTTTTTTAGGGGGCACCATAGGTGTCCCCAGGCTCAGATGCGGGGTCCAGGGGTTAAGGGTGCCCTGCTAGGTGTCCCAAATGTTGATTTCTGCCAGCCTTTCCATGTTGGATAGGCCGACATGGAAAGGCTGTTGGAAACCAACATATTTAATCCTGACGGCAGAAACTACATCCTTAAGGGATTATGAGGAAGTTCCGACCGACCGATGGGCTCCATGAGCCCGTCGGAAGATGTTGGCCGGTCCCTCTGACTGCTGCCATCCTAATGCGTTGGTCGGACCGCAACAGTAGATGTGGTTTGGACCGCAACCAACAAGCCGCAGTTTATGGTCCGAACCAAATCGTAATGAGGGCCTCTGTTTAATTCTGCGAAGTGGCGCCTGGGCACATGCATGTGCTATACAAACTGATTAAGTGAAGAAAGAAATGCACATGTCCCTGTTTACAAACATCACAAAATATTCCCTCCCACAAATTCTGTCTGTATATACTCTTCTCTAGCTTGATCTTAATACATGCTGTGCCAGCATGCCGCACCTCGTGCACAGCTGTGTGAGAAAACTACTGACGATACGCCTAAACTTCAAACACAAATTAAGCAACCTTTATATGCTCCTGGAGAAGACAATACCAGGCTCTAGCTGTAGATATGTTCTACCTAAGTGTTGAAAAAGGAGGTATCAGTAGTATGTACAATGACGTCTTCAAAAGGACAAGATTACATGAACATATCATAGGCGCAGCTTTAATTCTAAACCTTGCACCCCAAAACAAGCGTTTGTATGACATGCATAGGCTTAGTTTAACAAGTTTGCATCACCCATTTGGTTCCACAAATACCATTACTACTCTTAGCTCCAGAGGTTTACAATCCTGAACGATAGCCGTATTGAGTGCCAGGTTGAGCTAAGTCCCTCTGTACCTGCCACCGTATCCTCGCTAAGAAGGCGCCAGCACCACTCCAGAACCTTATTACAAGGTATGCACCAACTCGTGCATTGCGCTCCTCGCAAGGAGGCTTACTCAAGGTCCCTAGGGTGAAAAAGGCCCGTATGGGAGGAAGATCCTTCCGATACCTGGCGGCAAAAAGCTGGAATAATCTACCTCTCAACCTCCGACTGGACCCCTCCGAATCTAGTTTCCGGAGGAAATTAAAAACTTACCTCTTTTCTAAATAAGTGGGCTCCTCCCCTACTTCTCTTTCAGAGTGCTTCAGTTTAGCGCGGGGACACGCATTCTGCGTAACCAGGCGCTCTATAAATGCCCCTTAATAAAAAAAATAATAAACAGTCCACTAATTGCAGACAGGCTAGAAACTGACTATTTGATACAACGGGTTGTATTTTTTCACTGACATTGCTGCTGGTATTTGCTGGTGTCCATAAATATCAGAAATCTTCAAACCTCCTAGCAAGTTATCTGCATAAGAAGCACTGTTTGTAGAACTCAAGATACTACATCTTAAGAGCATCTGAGCCGAATCACGAAACATTTTTGACTGGTGTTATTTCATATACTTGATAGTGAGTTAAGGCAGTACTTCGTGCAAACATTGCCCTTTTACCACTGTGTAATGAAAACAAGTTTCTGATGGTAGCAGTGTGTGACAACACTGTTTGTGCATAGGTGTTGTGTGTAATTTTGTTGTGAAGCATTAAGTTTTTATGGAGTGCTGTATTTTTATTTAGCAATGTGATGTTGCTGTTTCATGGTAGAACTGGCCGATATGGCAATCAGGCAGTGCCCTAGGGGCTGGTCTGATCAGTAGTGTAACAAATGTTTAAGGGGCTCCTGCAATGTACAGGAAGGGGCCCGCTCCGGATTTTATCTGGAGCGCTCAGACCTGAGTACTGTTCTGAGGGGGCCCCCTGCAACTGGGGGCCCCCCCACACCGTGGGGATGGGGGCCTGTTATACGCCCCTGGGTTGGATATGTTAGCGTCTGGGCCGATCTTAAGTCGAGCATAGCGGCAGCGCGCATACGCTACTTTCTCCCACGAGGCATATTGTTGTATTAGGGTATGCACTAGCAGCCCCACTCAACTCTCCTCCCACATTTGTCAATGGCTTTGTGTCATTGTCCTTCTTAAATGGTGGCTTCTGATTCACAAATATGCTTGTTAGTCCTGCCTTGGTACCGCCTTGTCTGCAATTGTTAACCCCCATAACAACTGGACCTTTTATTTATCTTGTTACACAGTTGGCTTTATCTAGTGGGTGAGCCCTATTTTGTTTTAGGACACTGATGGTGACAATGGCATTTTGTTTTCGTTTTTGTATTTTCATGCTGCTTTAATGACACCGAGCTCAGTTTAGATGTTTTTAAAAAAAACTTTGATGTTGAGAGGGGTGTGCGCTTCAGGGACAACTTGCTCTGTTTATTTATTTTATTTAATACTAAGCGCAGCGCCAGCTCCAGTGACACTGTGCTCGGTTTCAAATATTATTTTTTCTTTCATACTGAGCGCAGCACAAGCTTCAGGGACACCGCGCTCTTTCTTCTTTTTTTAAAAACTTTAATAATGAGAGCGGCGCCTGCTTCACGGAAACCGCAGTCTGTAATACAATAGGCATTGCTTTTGGTATTGTAAATGACAAAGCCTTTTAATTTTTTATAAAAGGCATTTCCATTTACAATGCCAATAGCTCAAAAACTCGCAATTGCCAGACCTTTTGCATTGTGAATGCTGGTTTTTGAAGTTTGTGGGGTTGTTTTATAGTCTTGTGGTCCAGATTTACTATTAAATTCCGTGATATTACCACAAACATTGTTTGTAGCAAGCAGAAATGCATGCATACCTTGCAAAACACCTATACAACAGTCTTTAGAACTTCATAACAGTCCTATTTGCAAGAGTGCACCACATTTTTGCTATCTGATGCACTAATGGGAGCCACTTTTATTTTGGTACCCGGGCCTATTATCTCTTCGAGTCTGACTCTGTGTTGTATTCAACTGTAGTTGTTCTGTTGAGTTGTAGTTTAATTTTTTTGTTGTGTTGTGGCTTGTTATTTTTTGCATTGTGCTATCTTGCTTTGTGTATGTTATTAGTTCATGTAATATTGTTTACTTTAGAGTTGTCTACAAATACTGCTACCTTTCCAACAAAGCAAACGATACACAATTGATGTACCGAATGCAGAACAAATCAAACCATTCACCCCCAGTCAAGAGTTCTGGGGTAAATCGTTCATTCTTTTGCTCACCATGCCACCCCAGTTTAGACCTGGCCATATGCAAATCAGTCTTGACCCTATGCCTCATGGGAACAGTCCAGCCCGAACTGCCAAGCCAGGTCCTCCTTGGACCGGAAACAAGCATCCTAGGGCCAGTTTTGGGTTTTCACCCCTCTTCAGCCAGGTTAGCTTGATTCCAGTGGCACTGTGAGCCCAGGACCCACGTCTGGGCATACCTGGGGCACTTAGAGTGAGAAAGCTAAAGATACACAATTGATGGACCGAATGCAGAACAAATGAAAACCTTCACCCCCAGTCAAGAGATCTGGGTTAAATCCATCATTCTTTTGCTCACCATGCCACCCCAGTTTAGGCCTGGCTATATGCAAATCAGTCTTGACCCTGTGCCTCATGGGAACAGTCCAGCCCGAACTGCCAAGCCAGGTCCACCCTGGACTGGAAACAAGCATCCTAGGACTGGTTTCGGAGTTTCACCCCTCTTCAGCCAGGATAGCTTGTTTCCAGTGGCACAGTGAGCCCAGGACCCACATCTGGGCATACATGGCACACTTAGAGTGAGAAAGCAAAAGATACACAATTGATGGACCGAATGCAGAACTAATCAAAACATTCACCCCCAGTCAAGAGATCTGGGTTAAATCCATCATTCTTTTGCTCACCATGCCACACCAGTTTAGACCTGGCTATATGCAAATCAGTCTTGGCCCTGTGCCTCATGGGAACAGTCCAGCCCGAACTGCCAAGCAGGTTCTCCCTCGACTGTAAACAAGCATCCTAGGACCGGTTTCGGGGTTTCACCCCTCTTCAGCCAGGATAGCTTGATTCCAGTGGCACAGTGAGCCCAGGACCCACGTCTGGGCATACCTGGCGCACTTAGAGCAATAAAGAAAAAGATACGCAATTGATGGGCCAAATGCAGAACAAATCAAAACTTTCACTCCCAGGCAAGAGATCTGGGTTCAATCCATCATTCTTTTGCTCACCATGCCATCCCAGTTTAGACCTGGCCATATGCAATTCAGTCTTGACCCTGCAACTCATGGGAACAGTCCAGCCCGCACTGCCAAGCCAGGTCGTCCCAACACCGGTTTCTGGGTTTCAGCCCTCTTCAGCCAGGATAGCTTGATTTCAGTGGCACAGTGAGCCCAGGACCCACGTCTGGGCATACCTGGCGCACTTAGAGCGAGAAAGCAAAAGAAACACAATTGATGGACGATAGATTTAGGCTCAGATCTCTGTACTGGGGTGAATGTATGACATTGTTCTGTATTCTGTCCATCAATAGTACTTTTTGCATTTGTCACCCCGAGTGGGACGGGTATGCTCAGACGTGAGTCCCGTGCTCTCCATGCCACTGGAATCAAGCTATCCTGGCTGAAGAGGGGTGAAACCCCAAAACTGGGCTTAGGATGCTTGTTTCCAATCCAGGAAGAACCTGGCCTTGCAGTTTGGGCTGGACTGTTCCCATTGGGCACAGGGTCAAGACTGATTTGCACATGGCTGGGTCCAAATTGGAATGGCATAGTGAGCAAAAAAACGATGGATTTAAGTCCGGATCTCTGTACTGGGGTGAATGTATGACATTGTTCTGTATTCTGTCCAACAATAGTTCTTTTTGCATTTATCACCCCGAGTGGGATGGGTAAGCTCAGACGTGAGTCCCGTGCTCTCCATGCCACTGGAATCAAGCTATCCTGGCTGATGAGGGGTGAAACCCCGAAACCGGTCCTTGGATATTTGCTTCCAGTCCAGGGAGGACTTGGCCTGGCAGTTCGGGCCGGACTGTTCCCATTGGGCGCATGGTCAAGACTGATTTGCATATGGCTGGGTGCAAACTGGAATGGCATGGTGAGCAAAAAAACTATACATTTAGGCACAGATCTCTGTACTGGGGTGAATGTATGACATTGTACTGCATACTGTCCATCAATAGTTCTTTTCACCTTTCCAACAAAAGCAGCACGTCTTTAAAGAGCATGTCACATGCAAGAATTTATTACTAAGGTTAAATAGCACTGCTCCATCACTTCAACTTCTGACGATAGAGTCAGTTCAAAACTTTGGCAGATACCTTGTATTAAATTAGCACTTGGAATGGCCACTTATTGCGATAAAGCCCTCTTTCCATCATGCCTTCTTCTTCAAAGTGTTTCCCATAGAAGCTCTTGCTTAAGACTCCAATTTCAAAGCACAAATATTCTGGTTGCCTTTGCCAGGTCTCTGGAGACGCACATCATGTTGCACCACCTCTTAGTTTTGGGATGTAATGATTAATTATCAGGTTATTAAACATTTTGTGCCAGCTTACTGTTACCTGGATAGTTTTGTTTTTGATATTATCCAACTCTACCTTAAATGCATTAAATGATGATGTGAAAAAGACCTTGTTCCCAAACAGCATGTGCAACAAGCGTTGGCAAAAACAATAGCTCTCGCCCATGCGAGAGCTAACAGATTTGCCAATGTTGTTCTCCAGCGTGGCTGCTGTTCCGCGTGGCTAAAAGTTAATGGCATCAGGAGAGTGTTGTTAAGTAGAGAGGCGAAGAGTAGAGTAGAGTGGTGAAGAGTGGAGTAGAGTGGCGAAGAGTTGAGCAGAGTGACAAAGAGGGGAGTAGAGTGACCAAGAGTGTCATGGAATGTTGTGGAGTGTCATGGACTGGAGTAGAGTGGAGAAGCGTAGAGCAATGGGGCATAGAGTGCAGGGACGTAGAGTGGAAATAAGTGTTGTAGAGTGGAGGGGCGTAGAGTGGCTAAGAGTGGTCTAGGGTTGTAGACTGGAGTGACACATAGAGGAGCAAAAGCATAGAGTGGAGTAGAGTGCCCTAGAGTGAAGTGGTGTGGAGTGGAGTGGCTTTTAATGGCATAAAGTGGGTAGATAGTCATAGAATGGAGTGAAGTAGAGTGGAGTGGCAAGGAGCATTGTAGAGTGAAGTTAAGTAGAAAGTCAGAGTGGAGAAGCATAGAGTTTAGGGGTGTGGAGAGAAGTAACATGGCATGGAGTGTTGTAGAGTAGAGTGGCATAGAGTGGAGTGAAGTGTGGTGGAGTGGAGTGTCATAGGGTGGAGAGTCGAGTGGAGTAGCATAGAGTTGAGTAGAGTGTTGTAGAGTTGCGTGTTGTAGAGTGGAGTTGCATACTGTGGAGTATGCATGGTGTGGTAGTGTATTGCCATTACAGGTAACGCATTTTCAATTGAAATAGCCATTACATTTGCACATGCAGTTTTACTGTTAAAACTATAGGGCAGACAAATGTGTGAAAATGACATCCCCTACTGTACTGAATTGCTTTGATCGTATTAGGATATTTGTTTCCACTATACTACACGTCCGAATTACAAAAAAAATGTGCTTCATTTATGGTTTCCTAATTCTGATATATTCTGAAATATTTGCACAGTTCATTTACAGCCATTTACATTTTGTTGTGTAACATTCCCTTTCCCAGTACCTGCAAGATTGTCACATAAATCCTCTCACTTTGAAGTCAGAGAAAAAAAAGTAAACACCAGGCTCTCGAAGTAAACAGAGTCTGAAATTTGACCTCTATCTTTAAATGCACAGCAAATGTGACAGCCTCAAACAAATGAAGCCAGCAAATAGAAAGCCAGAAAATGTAAGTTACAAACCACAAAACAAAGGGTGAGTATGGAGTGGAATGCTTTCCTAGGGAAGCTTTCAGAGTTCCCACAAGATGTATTGTCGCAACCTGATAAGCTTCGATCTAAAAAGGACCTAAACACTAACCTATTTTTCATGTTACCAACTCATGGGCAGCAGCGTTCGGCACAGGTAAACGCTAGTGGGTGGGGTGGGAGGCAGGGATGTTGACAGATGGCGGAATAGGTATATTTAAATAAATAAATAAATAATACCTATTCCGTCGTCTGTCGGTTTTCCTCCCTGCCGCACCCTGCCCCGTCTCGCCACACTTACCTGTACCGGGCGCCACTGCTCATGGGAGCAAGTCATGCAAAATGTGTCTTCTGTCTCAACAACCAGAGTGAGGACAGTTCAGGGATCATCAACGTTATGGTTGCTGGATCCCAATAGTTTCCAGTTCTGTAGACTGTGATCATCTGCAAATACCTTCTAACAATAACAAGGTTTCAAGCAACGTTGCAAACCATCTGCTCATGCTTATTTACTGCACAGTGCTTTAGTGTTGTAACCTAAAATGATTGGGCCTCCCACAAATGTGAAGGGGGGGCTAAATCTCTCATATCTCAGAGCTATGCATTGTCTCTTGGGGGAATGAAGCCTCTCTGAAGTATTTGGGGGCTCCTAAAGGCTGGGGCCCCCTCAGCCACGGGTACTGCAGGGGCGTGTGTTATCCTTTGCTGTGCTTGCTGCATGCACTGCCCACAAGGTGCTGATTTGCTGGATAAGGAAACTAAGCACACAAGTGTCTACAAATGTGTGAAGATGCATGCTTTATGCCACCTGCTCTAGTTGTCAACCCACACTGGAGGGTAGCTCTTATGCTTAAAATTTGCTATGGTCAAAGCCTTATGCCTCCAAATCTACCCTCATGTTCAGGATAAAACTGTAACTTCCTTGCAGGAGTGAACGTTTTTTAGGTCCCGCCCTGGAATTCGCATCCGAAGGATGCGTCCAGGGTCGGAGACTTATAGTTATCGGACACGGGGGAATGAGGACAAGAAACTGTCACGAGCTTTTGAAGGCAGATTTGGGTGCGCGAACGCGCACGTTCCGTCCTGCGCCGTGCCGTGCACTTCCCTCCCATACTCCCAGCAAGTCAGCCTAACGCGCATGCATGCACACAAACGCGCACACGCACTTACACTTACACAGACACGCAGGCACCCAGACAGGCAACCCCCTCACCCCCCCACAGTCACACACACACACGCATACACACAGACTCCAAGACACATACACACACACACGCACGCTCACACACATACACAGCCCCCCACCGCCGCACGCGCACACAGCATCCCCCCCCGCCCTCGCGGATCATCAACAAGGCGAGCCACACTCACCGGCTTCTTTGGTGCGGTGGCGGCGGCTCCTCTCATCGGCAGCAGGACTCTTCCTCCCTCCTTAGGCACCGGGGCGCAGGGTAGGCTCCTGCCTGCTCCGGTGCTCCAAACAGCCGCGGCTCTTCCGTGGGAGGCGGGGTAGGCTCCCTCCCTCCTACTTCCTGTTTCTGGTTGTCCCGCCCGGCCTGCCTGACTTCCTGGTCGCAGGCCGGCGGCGCGAGCTCTGGACAGTCTGTCTGCAGCACCGCACGGATGGTAAGCTACACCATGTGGGAATGTGGCGGGGAGGGTGCGTTCCTTGTTATTGGTGGAGCCATTTGTTTAGTTTTACACCAGCCTGGAGTTTACGGAATCACAAAGACTAGTAGCAGAGTGTAATATAGATTCTGCCGATTGCTAACCACTCTCTGCTTTTAAAATACACATTTTAATTTGCTCACTTCGATAGGGGTCTTGCAAATACTCAGTTTTTTTATCGATTTTGTTCTCTTGTGTACTCTTTACTTAAGGCACATGGTCACACACCGGAAACTCGTGTAATGTATACTAAGACTTTTATTTTATTTGTCAGCAGGCAGTAATAATGCTAAAATATAGAAAAGTCAAGGGCCCCCAAAATGTATAAAGACCTTGAGTCCAGCAAGGGCATCCATGAACTGTAAGGCCTGCTCCTGGCTATTTTACTCTCCTGTCTTTTGCGTCAAAGCAAATATAATACCTTAAATATTCTAATCTGTATCGATTTCACATCCCTCACTGTTGAGGTATCTCCCAAGAATCTAGTGTGGGTTGAATATCTATCTATCTATCTATCTCCCACACTCTATCTATCTATCGCCCTCACTCTATCGCCCCTCGCTCTGTCTTTCGCCCCTCTCTCTATCAATCTATCTATCTATCGCCCTCTATCTATCTATCGCCCTCTCTCTATCTATCTATTGCCCTCACTCTATCTGTCTGTCTATCGCACTCACTCTATCGCCATCACTCCATCTATCTATCTATCTATCTATCTATCTATCTATCTATCTATCTATCTATCTATCTATCTATCTATCTATCTATCTATCTATCTATCTATCTATCTATCTATCTATCTATCTATTGCCCTCTATCTATCTATCTATCTATCTATCTATCTATCTATCTATCTATCTATCTATCTATCTATCTATCTATCTATCTATCTATCTATCTATCTATCTATCTATCTATCTATCTATCTATCTATCTATCTATCTATCTATCTATCTATCTATCTATCTATCTATCGCCCTCCCTCTATCTCTCACCCTCCCTCTATCTATCTATCGAACTCACTCTATCTATCGCCCTCACTCTATCTATTTATCTCCCTCACTCTATCTATCTATCGCCTTCACTCTATCTATCGCCCTCACTCTCTATATCTATCAACCTCCCACTATCTATCGCCCTTACTCTATCTATCGCCCTCCCTCACTCTATCTATCTCCCTCCCTCTATTGCCCTCCCTATATCTATCTATCTCCCTCCCTCTATCTATCTATCACCTTCCCTCTATCTATCTATCACCTTCCCTCTATCTATCATTCACACTCACTCTGTCTATCTATCGCATCACCACAGCATCACTCAGCACCAGCACAGCATCACTCAGTGGCACCACAGCATCAATCTGTGCAACCATTCAACAACAACTGGTTCAAATATGTTCTTTCAATGTTTCAAGCTTTATTACAAATGTCACAAAAAAGATGTTAATATTTCCCTTCTGTTCTTGGATTTTCGTCACAATAAAATACACTAAACATAATCTTCACAAAAGTTATTTACAAAAGTTTAAGCTATTGCCATTATAAATTACAATAACTTTTATTTAAGTATTACTTATTAAACAAAATTAAAAGCCATTTTTATTTGAAATATCAATAAATCTAAGTCACGTAAATACAACACATATTGCATTACAAATGCTATAGGTGTCACATTTGCAAAAGTTATAACTATTGGCATTGGAAATGACAAAGCTATCAATTTCACTATTTTCAAAACCAACACATAAATAAAATATTTGTCATTTACAATACCAATAGCTCAAACTTTCCTAATGCGAGACCTATTGCATTGCAAATGCTTGTTCATTCTGGTGTTTCTGTCTCACACACCTCTTGACCTAGAGGTAGTATCAACAAGCTCTGTTCATTAGGGTCCCACAAAGTCGATTTTACAGGCTATATGTATGTTCTCAAAACTTATTGCATGCATTGTATGCATATATGCTCAGTATACTGTTTTCCTGATTAGTCCTTGTTATCGTCAGCACTTGAAAGGACCTGTTTTCTATGTTTCTAGGTTTGACCTCAAGACAGTTTTACCTGTCTATTCAGCCTCATTTTTTCTGACCGTGAGTGATGCATTCGGCTTGTGCACAGGTTAACATCCACCTAAAAAGTAGTTCACTTCAGGTCCAGGGATGGTAGGGTAATTTCCGTTTTTATTTCTGAATTAATTTCATGATGTTTCAAATTTCTTATTGCAGTCACCTTTTACATATTTTTGTTGTTAACACATACACGCCATCTAGCTAAAGAGTGTCATTTTTACTTTTTAGCATTGTTAAAATGTATTGTCTTTTCCATATATTTGTAGAAAAAATGGCATGTTTGCCACGGTCAGGACTATTTGTTTTGCAAACACTTGATACATTTGTCATTGATACTTTTTTAATTGTACATGCCTCCCGCGATTGCTTTAAGTATATGAACTGCACTCCTGTCTGTTAAAATCTTTTAATGCTACGCTGCTGCTATTTTATATGTATTGCAAATGTCTAGTTTGCACCGTGCTCTGATGCCATTTGGGCCTGGTCTGCACTATGGAAAAAGATATAAATAAAACAATATGACAGGGGAAGACCTGGGACCTTATTGCACAAAATGCCGGGTATGGGCAATCAGAGCACTTTGGGACTGTAATGGGCCTTATATAACATCAAATGTGTGAGGCTTGTAAGGAATCCAGTAATTCAAATATAACATTCCCTGATATGTATGGGGGCATGCACACATGGCTTGGGAGGAATTTAAAGGACACTGGAAAAGTTTGAAAACTTGCTGAATTTATCATTTGCCATATTTTTAAAATGTCTTGAAAATTTGCACTATCCATTATTTTCACCCATGAAAGACTCGCAGAAAACGTCTTGCTGAAATATATTTTTTTGCTTGAACCAATGTCTTGTAGGTATTTCACTCTTTTATGCAAAACATGCGTCACATTAAAAATAAACGTCACAAAATGTATTAGCTTAAAGTATAATTGAGCAAAATGTTCATCACATATTTCAAAATATCATTAAAACATGATGGAATTTAATACGCCCCCAAGCACACACCAATTCCGATCTTTTTAGCACGTTAGGTGCTAAAAAGTTTGCCAACTCAGGCTTAGACTGGAGTTAGTATGATGCACTCATCCTTTAAGACTTCTTAGACAAAGGCCCTCCATGTGGAGAAGGGAGCTGCACTCCCAGGCTGAGGTAAGTGGGCCATGGACACATGCTGATTCAGCCTACAGGACCAGACAGTCATTATTTGTGCAGATGCATCCACAGCTCTGCATCCTAAGGCTGGTCTGAAGGCCCCCACCAGTCTACGTCCATAAAGGTACTTCACTTACCCTAGTGCAGAGCCTGAGGCATCCTTTGGTGGGAGAGGAGAGCCCCCTGTCAAACCCAAACAGAGCAGATGTTAATGCATTCACAGCTACACTGCAGAACACAGCCAACTTTCGAGGATACCTCCCTGAAGTGTGAAGAATGCATGGATGCTCCCACCTCTCTTAAGTACAGCACACCGTTTCTCACAGTATGCGGCTTGGGTACTGGTGTCAGTCAAATGGTGTGCTCATTGTATCAGTTCGTGTTTCTAAACTTTGAGGTGATTTGTTAGAGTAATTGGACCTCACATACTTTCTCCTGTGTGATCGCTTCTGTCTTTACCCACATGTTGGCCTTACTTACTCCAAGGTTTTAGAGATTATCTTATACATGGACATCCCCACTATAGAAATTTATATTTTCAGGTGGGTACATTGTTGTTTACAGACAATTGTGATTACATTAAGGCCCGGCGGATTTATCGATCTGTATTTTAGTCCCTTTATTGGTATTTATCCATATTTATTTTAGTCTGCATAAAAATAAGTGAATATGCATCTAGTGTATTTCCACTTGTAAGTAACAGCGGCTGCTCCTCCGCTAAGGCAGAGAAGCGTCACCCCACTGCTTGTGTAGCAGTGTAAAACAAAATGCTAATACCAGAAGTTATTTCTGTTAATATCATTTTTGTTTTTTTGGGCAGGTTGGGCGGGGCTGGGCTCTAGTGATGTCCAGGAAGAGGAGTTGTTGCTGCACACTACAAAGTGCTCATGACTGCTTGGACGGCCACCTCGGGCCGGCCATGCAGTCATGCGCGCTTTGAATGTTCCTCACCAGGCTGCATTACACAGTTTGGTGAGAAACTCTCCCAGGTCCTGTCTGAGTGCCGAGCAACGTCGCTCAGACCAATCACAAGACCGCATTGCAGCGTTGTGATTGGTCAGAGGAGAGAGCCAGGGAGCGTCCAAGTTGGAACGAGGGACGAATGGACACAGGAGAGGCGGCTGCGGACTCGACGAGTATGTACATACGTTTTTTTTTATTTTGTAATTCCCCCCGCCGCATGACCCCATTGCCTCTCCACTTTAGTTCCCTACAAGCCACCCACTACTTGCATTTAAATGATAAATGCCATGTACAATAACTCAGTACCCTTACTTGAAAACGCTGGAGCCGAGGTTTACGTTGAAGACGTCAATAGAGGGTAGCTAAGTTGCTGTGCTGCATTGCATAAATGGGAGCGAGCAGATCCACTTAGATGTGGCGCTGTTCTGCTCTCTCCCTGCACTGGTGCCATTCTGGCTGCCATGTGCCAAGCCAGACAGCCTTGGCACATGGCTTTAAAGCATTTTCCACTTTTGATGTTTGTTGTACAATGCAGCACACATGCAAAGTGTTAGAAATGATACCAGTTCTCCTTGTTACATCTTCCTTGAAGAGTGGCATGATTTTGGTGCAAACCCCTGTCTAGAATTCTTTTTAAAATAGGGCTTTGGATCAAAACCTGTGGGTGGTTGCATGGGAACAACCACGCACCACCCATGGAACAACTCCTGATGCAAAGTAACACGAGGCAGTGCATTGCACAGGTTTGTGTTACTTTGGGTTACCATTCAACGTGAATCGCAATTCGGATTGTATTGTAAATCCCAGCTGAAGACTTTCTATCAAGTTGGAGTTAGAAAAGCAAATTCCAAGCAAAGCGTTTGTAAAACTGAGACTAGCATTGCAGTACATGCCTGGGCACACCTGCTGCTGAATCACCTTCATGAGGAAATGGCATTCTTTTATAAACCGTCTTCTGTCAGTCTGCACAGTTTTTGCCTTCTTCGTAACTGACAGTATTGAGAACGGGTGTGTGCAAAATTCTCCTAATTTGCTTTCATATATTTTTGCAAAACTTTGGGAATATTATAAAGCCATAGTAGGCGTAATTATGCAAAATACATATCTATAACTTTGTGCTATATTGTAGCATGATACACATCCTTTCGTCAATTTTTTTCACAAGTACATATTGCGCTGTAAAAAAATAACAGCTCAAAAGTAGTGAGAGCGTAACTTAAAATTCCCAAAATGACATTAATTTCACCAGTGTAATTTAAATTTTTGCCCGGGCCTAATTAAGAGGCACTAAAAGGAAGAACTAATTTCTACTTTTTCTGTTTTCAAAAATTAACGTAGAGAAACAGATTGATTTCAGTGTGTATTTTATTTTATATGTAGACGTGTATAGAAACAGACAAGTATACATTTTAATTATCAGTTAACGTTGTACACATTTAATCTATTCAGGATTAAATATTTGAAAGTGCTTGCAGATTTCTCTGCACAGGCGATGTGTATTCATCAGTCAATCAAGCAACGTGAAATGTACACACTCGAAAAATAATGACTTTATTTAGCCCATTTCTTCACGAGTCCAGGGACAGCAACAATCTTACTTTGTGAGATACAGTGTCAAATAGTATTCTGATGTCAAGGTAAGTGTCACACGCTGTTGCCACAAACTCCTTTTGTAAGATACAATGTGAAGAAGTATTCAGAAGTCAAGGTTGGTGCCAAATGTTACTGAATGGTGTGAACCTTAACGTTGCACTCTGAGCGTTGCTACATGAGAGATGATCTCATCAGACAGTGGCAGAACAGGACTTTATTCCTGTTCACTCAGCTAAGCACATGGGATCTTCAAGAGAGGCCCTTCTCAGAGCTGCTGACCTTCTCAGCTTGCTATATTAAAACAATGGGCCTGATGTTGAATTTGATGGACAGGGAACTATCCATCGGAATAGCAGAGAACATTATGTCTGGCATCCCTACAGTATTCTGGTAGTCACATTTAGAGAACAGTGCAGGCCAGAGGACACCTCGGCGCCTTGAAAGAAACTGCTGTGACAGCGGTGCTCTTCAAGGTACAAATGTTTTTGTGGATGGCTACTGTCTGTTTTTACAAATGTTCACCAAACTTTTAAAATTCTTTGTTTTATAGAAACAACCACCCAAGGTGTGAATTTGTTTCTAAGAAACAAAAACTCTAATGACCCCACACCCTGGGGAGGCTACTCTCACGGCGTAGGGGTCACTATTTATTTTTTGGCCCTCACCAACACAGAACAAAATGACATTTTAACTCTTGACAAATTTAGCATGAATGGTGTAATGTCCCCTGATAGCCCCTAATCCGTTGAGTTGTTGAAGAAAGCTTTGTCAATGGAACCTACAAGGACTCAGTCAACGGAAAGCTGGCCGCCCAGCCAACTCTAAATAAGGCCAGTGGACGGAGGGCGTGATGAAAAGGCTATTCTGTCACATTTGTGATGGAGTACCCTGTCCGTCAAACTCTAAATCAACCCCTATTTTTTTATTCACCGGCAGGCAGTACCCCTCCATCTTATGCTATGCCAATAATAATTTGTATTGCGCTTTACATCACATGAAGGTCACCTCAAATCAATGAAAGGAATTAGGACTAATGCAAAAGAGGGGCCTAGGAGAGAGGAAACACTGTAGCAAGATACATCTAAGCAGCCTCGTAGATAAAGAGATTTTTTGCAAAACATTAGTATGTCACCAGATAGTAGAGTCTGGGGAGCCATGCACTGGGCACATGAATTGCGGCTAGGAAAGGGTGGAGGAGATGAAGTAATTGTACACGGGTGCAGTGCCCTCTGCTGCACCCCTTGTATGTAGGTGGGGTCAAAGGTAGGTGGGGGGTCAAAGGAACTGAGGAGTGACAGTGAGATGAAAAAAAGGGCATGACAGAGTTCGACATGATGATGCAGTGTTCAACAGTTCTTGGGCAGACCAAAGAAAGCATTTGGTTGCAGGCACTGGCGGGCTTTCCACTTTTCACAGTGTCTCCAGTAAGACCTCTTCTACAGCCTTTTCCTTCACGTATACATTTGCTTGTGTAAACCCAGATGAAGAAGGATGTTGGAGGAGGGCGAATATGCTATTAATTTCCCTAGATTATGTAGTTCTTAACTTGTAGTCCAGGGACCCCAGGGGATCCACAAAGCCTACTCAGGGGGTCCGCGACTACTTAAAACATTGCATAATATTTACAGAATAATAAAAAGTAAATAAATCATGAAGCAAAATGTATAGCTGAACAATTTAAAAAGTTCTGTAAATGTGAAGGCATTTGAAATTGGAGAATCCCTGAGGGTCCGCAAAGCCTACTCAGGCATTATGTGACTGCTTGTAAAATGAAATAGTATTAACAGATTAATAAAGTATATATAACTCCAGAAACAAAGTGTAAAGTTGAACATTTTTTTTTGTCCTCATCTCACCAATAAGCTTCTGCGGGTCTTACGAAGCCGATGTTTCGATCTGTGGGCCCTCTGACTTACCGCACTTGCTTAGGTCTCCTGACCAGTCCCATTAGTTGGGGAACTTGGTGTAATCACAGGACCAACTATACTAACCACAGGTTACGTCCCCATAGCATAAGGGGCAGCCAGATGTTAGTCAGACTATCCCGTTCTCCTTCATGGTCTAAGCGGGCCATGTCAAGTGTGGCTTTAAGCCAGTCCTCACGCTTCGTGGAAGTAGATCTTTCCACTTTTTACAGACCTCTCTCCGGGCACGTAACACTAAATATAACAATAGTCCACTGTGAATCTGTGATACATTCTGACAGAACAAACCATCATCCTCAAAAAACACTAGTGACAGATTAACTTCAATATTGACTTTAAAAATGGCACAGAGGATATCTCCGACCTCCTTCCAGAAGGATTTTAATTTGGGGCATTCAAAAAAGATATGAAGATCATGAGCCAGGGAGTCATACATCTGGGGCATTTTGGAGTTGGTAATGGAGCAAACTTGGCTGTCTTGCCGGGGGTGTAATAGAGCCTATTGATGACAAAAAATGGTTCTTCTTTAAGCTTGAGGGTTGATGTATTTATATAGTAATTTCAGGGAAGGCTCGAAAAGGGCATCTCTGGACGGCTCAAGAGAGGTTTGGTTCCAAACCAAAGCTTGAGATGGGATTTCCAGATTTTCAGCTTCTAATAACTTGTTGTACCACACTGATATCTCTTTCTTTATTGGGTGTACTTTTTGAAACAGATGCTCGATTTTGCAATTTCCTCTTACGTCCCCTTTTTCTGTGTTGAACCAAGATACCAGTTGTAGATACTTAAATCTGGAAAGCTCTGTGCTATCCTGGCCCTCAAAAGTTCCCAGGGATTGATCCCCTCTGTATCTAACAAGTCAGACCAGATATTTATGCCTGCTCTCTTAATGGGTACCGCCAAGCTGTCTCTAAGGCACAGAGGGGTTCCGGGAGAATCCCAAATAGGTGCTAAGTCTGAATAGTATCCGATTGGGCCCATAATGGGGTGGGGAGGGGCAGCACATACCACAGACCAGCTTGTTGGTGTGTAAAAGGCCGCTTTATTGGAAACAGGTGCACCTTACAAATACATACCCTTGGCCTTTGCCGAACAAAACTAGACCTCACTAAATATATACTTCCTAACATACCCAACTCCCCCACCCCTAAAATTGGACCCCCTTTGCAACAATTATAACCACCAACTTGCAATTTGCAACCTCTTACCCACCTAACTATATAACTTCTTATATCTACCCAACTGTAAAACCCCAACCTCATAACTCCCCACTTGCATTTTTAGGGAAAAAACGCCAACCTAAAGGCCTCCGTGCAAACCAGCACCTGCTCCAGTGACAAAACCCCTGTACAGAATATACCCCCCGATGCACCTGCTCCCAACAAGACCACCTGTCAAAACAACCCATGCAGCCAAACCTACAAATCACCGTCAATCTACCCCCCCATGCGAAAAGTTAAAAGGGTGGGCGGGCGGGAAAAAGCTAGCACCCCCAGGACACCTCCTACCGGCTGCTGGGTCACTGCCACCAAAATGGTGGACAGTCTCCTAAGATGTCCGGTTAAGTATCCCCCAGCCCAATGTAGCCCAACACCAGCCCAAGGGGAGCCCAAGGACCAGCCCAAAAGGAAACCCAAGTAGCCCAAACAGCCCACTGATGTGCTGGCTGCCCCCCCCCGGGCCAAAATCCCGCAGGAGGGCCAGGCCTCCTGCTGGTCGGCTGCACCTCTCAAGGCCCTATTGGGCCCATAATGGGGTGGGGAGGGGCAGCACATACCACAGACCAGCTTGTTGGTGTGTAAAAGGCCGTTTTATTGGAAACAGGTGCACCTTACAAATACATACCCTTGGCCTTTGCCGAACAAAACTAGACCTCACTAAATATATACTTCCTAACATACCCCGCTCCCCCACCCCTAAAATTGGTTCCCCTTTGCTAAACAATTATAACCTCCAACTTGCAATTTGCAACCTCTTGCCCACCTAACTATATAACTTCTTATATCTACCCAACTGTAAAATCCCAACCTCTTAACCCCCCCTTGCATTTTTAGGGAAAAAACGCCACTCGAAAGTCGCTCTAACGGCTTTCGCCCCCCCCCCCTTAGGATGCTAGCCTCTTCGGATACCGACACTCACCTATGGCCTTATCCAATGCCTCCTTCAATTACACAATGTACAACTCCATCCCATACAGAGATATGTGTACTCCCTCCTCCCGAAAAAAATACACTGCCCCGTCCTACCTACACCTTCTTTCTCACAAAAATACCTAATTTCCCTGTTGAGCTTCCTACGCGCCCTATCTATAGCCACTGGCCTTTCCGCTCCTCTTCATATCCGTCTCTGTACTAGTTTTGACCAAATAACATGGCAGCCTGACCACTGGCGCCGAACCTCCAACAAGTCCCTCTTCATTTGCTTGACCAAAGCCAGCCCCTTGCACTGCACCAAATCATTCTCGCCCAAGTGTATAAGAAGCACATCTGGACACACCCCTCTCCTGACCACTTTACTCAAGGCCGGCAACAGCTCATGCCACCGCATACCCCTTCGCCCTTGCCACTGGCACACAAACAACCCTGGATCCAATCCTAAATTCAGACTCTGCTCCTTTTCCCACTCTGCTCTCTCCGATCGCTCCGCTCGCTTCACAAAGGAACGGCCCACAATTAGTATCGACAGGACAGCCTCCTCTGGCCCCGCCACTGCACCTGAAAAGACACATATGTGAGCCACAAGAAAAAAAACGCTCATCAAGCGCGGTCCTCCACCCCCACTCCCCTCAATCTGATATACGTCTTGTAGCAGTCCGATTTCCAACGCCCCAAGCGCATGAGGTCCTCCCTCCCCCAACCCTGCCGAGCCGCATCCGTCGCCGCCCCAATCCGGAAAGAATGTGTGCCAAAGACTCTCGGGTCCTCACCCATGGCACGTAGGGCGAGCCGCAGGACCTCCAACAACTAAGCCACCGTCATTCTGGTACGATTAGCCCGACGAAATACCTCGCCCTTGTCCCCCTGCTGCGCGGAGGCCAACAAACCGCCCCAATTAGCCGGGCAAACCCCACCTGCCCCCAAAGGACCCATCACTACCCACTTCCCCACGCCCCTTTGGTCGGTCTTAGAGCGCTGCAGCCGGACCGCCACCTCCTGTACCCTCAGGTCGACATCCTCCCACAAGATCCCAGACCTCCCTCTGGCCTCCACCAGCTCAGAAACGTAGAAATCTCCAAAGTACATCCACGACATGAGCATGGAAAACAGCACTGTCTCCTCTTGATTGTGCCAAATGGAGGGCAAAAACCGAATCAGCGTGCCGAGCATCCCCGCCGTGATGGGCCTGCACCTATTCACTCTGGCCCCTCTGCCCCGCTCCCAACTCTCCAACAGTCGTGCTACCAGCTCCCCCGCAGACGGAACGTACCCCCACCACAACTTCCCCATGAAGGCCACCGCTGCCAATTTCCTGGCAATCGTCACCCTCGTCATCCCCTAGTCCATCATGCGCAGTATTAACTGCACTACTTGCTCGCACCGCTGCCAGCGATCCGCCTGCCGCACTGCTCTACCTGTTGCGCAATCATTTACGACGTTCCGGTTGTTTTCTTCTTTAAGTTGTAAGGTCCCAATTCCCCAATGAATCAACCAGGCCAACAAGGAAGTGAGCTCTTGGCGAACCGGTTGATCCGCAAGGGAAAGGGGAAGTGGGGAGAGAAACAAACAAACACTGGATCTTCGTCTCAGGGGATCCCAAAGGTTTCTCTTGCTGAAGTGCTCTGGACTTTCCTTGATCAAATTATCGGAGAAGCGAATCTTGATCTATTATAACAACAACACCCTGATACAAACAGTATATTAATGACTTTTTAGTTTTTTAAACAACACTCATTTGTTATTCCTCGTTTCTCTATATCGCACCTAATGTCTGAAGGCCCATGTTAACACCTCTACAGTTTTCTGGTGATTCGAAAGGACTTTACCACCTTAAATGACACAAAACAAATTTTAGTCTCAGTAAACACCCACAAGTGCTGTACTGGTTAATAAGGGTTAGTCAGGAAAACAGTTTAACACCCTCACTTATAGTCGTACCTTTTCTAACTGTACGTAGAGTCCTCAATAATGGGGTTCTGTGAAGATAAATTAAAAGAAAGAAGAAAGAAAAACAATACCCCCCAAAAAAGATTCTGTAATTAGGCACACTCTGCTTTGGCCTAATACCCAATTCACTACGATCAGTTCCACTTAGCTTGTATATTTTCAGCGTTAGAACTGCAATTAAAATACACCACAGTTGCAATGATCACCAAACCTTTTTTTATAGAGCAGCTATATCCATGCTGCAACTATATTTACCAACACGATGTTTCAGTTGCAGAATTGTCTTAATAATAAGTATTATCCAATCACATCAAGGTCTCTGTGCCTAAATACAACAAATGTTCAGTATTTCAACAATGTTCAAAAGTCTCTTTAAAATCTGCTCATTAAAAGCATGGCGCGTATTATTTCAACAATGTTCAAAAGTTTCTTTAAAATCTGCCCATTAACAGCATGGCGCGTATTATCCTTGTTGTAAAATTATTACCAGTCTGTTTACACTTTCGTTTAAGTGTCCGGTTACCTGGTAACAAGGAATCTGTTTATTTCTTTAGATCGTGCAGGAAGTCATCATGACCGTGACCGGAACAAGAAGAACCTGAAAGAAGTTCTGATTCACCCAGGAACGAGAACCGAAGTCCGGAGCCTCAGGAATCAGGTAAGAGGGAGCGGGTGAAGGGAGGAGGGAAGGGGAGATACTCGCCAGTCTCAGGGTAGTTATGTCACAGAAGGAAATGGATCTCGCCGGTAAAGATCTCAAGCCGGCTGTCAGCTGGTTTCTGAAGTCGGGTCCGCAACGCTCATGGTGATCCGTATCAAGAAAAGCGAAGCGCTGTCATGCTCCAAGGCGTGCCTTTTAGAATCACAGTACGGCATGCCCTGGAACATTTGCATGCGCCTCACATGGGGTTTACTAAGCTGCTAGGCAGTTTACTCACGTGAGACAAGCAGCTGAATTCTACAAAGGGTAACAAGCATTGCTAACCACAAATATTCCCAAAAAGGCAACAAGCATTGCTAAATCACAAGAATTCTCAGTCATGGAAACTTTTAATGAATATAAATAAACAAATGCTGATGTCTAAGGGGAAAACTATAACACTTTCAAGGAGGGGTCACACTTAGGTGATTGCGGCAAATGAATCCTTAACACCACCGTCCTGAAATTCCCGCCAAGCTTGTTCGTACGTCCTCCAGTTAGAATCCGCCACCCACGCTCTTACCTGCTGTATGACCTTGTTTCTCCCACGTGCCACAGCCCCAGTGGTACCAGCGTCTTGTGGTCCTCCGTTTCCGTGGCTATCCCATGGAACCTCTGCCACTGTGAATGAGACAAAGCATCCTCAATGTCATTGACCCCGGGAACGTGTCAAGCTAGAAACAAAATATTGTGCTTCAAACATTTCATAATAAACACCCTCATCAACTTGAGCACCTGCGGGTCCCTGGCGGACTGCATGTTAACAACCTGCACCACCACCATGTTGTCCACTTTAAAGGTTACCCGCTAGTGTGCCAACCCTGTGCCGACACCGTCACTGCCACCACGAGCGGGAAGAGCTCCAAGAACGCAATGCTCTGTCCCCCACCTTGCCAATGTGACGGCCATTCCTCCGCACACCACCGTCCCTGCCAGTACAAACCGAAACCGCCCACCCTGCCGCATCCGACGAAATGGTCACGTCCCAGTCCCAGTCCTCCGGGGGTGCCATGGGCACATCATTGAAACGCTCTAGGAAAGCCCGCCACATGCTCAGATCCTTTCTCGTCCCCGCCGACAAACGGAGGTGGTGATGTGGCAACGTGAGCCCCGACAGCGCCAGTCCCAGCCGCCTGCAAAATATCCGGCCCGCCCGAATGACGTGACACGGGAAATTCAAATGCCCCAAAAGAACCTGAACCTCACGCACGTCACCTTCTTTTTCTTCAACATGCCGTCCACCAATGCCAGCATGTGTACCTTCTTCTCCTCCGGCAGGCGTGCTTCCATGGCCATGGAGCCTAGCTCTATGCCCAGAAATGACAGCACCGTGCTGGGACCCTGCGTCTTCTCTGGCACTAGAGGCACACCCAGGTAACCCATGACCTCCGTAAAACCATCCAGCTGCTGCTGGCAGTCCGCCGAACCGGTCCGTCCCACCAAGAATAAGTCATCCAGATAGTGCGCTGCCGTCTCGTTACCAGTGTGCCAGAAAAAAACCCACTGCAAGAAGGTACTGAAACGTTCAAACAGGGCGCACGAGATCTAGCACCCCATGGGCAACGCCTTGTCCACAAAGATGTCCCTGTCAAATTGGATTCCTAACAGTGGGTGATCCTCCCGATGTGCCGGGAGCAGCCTGAAAGCCGACTTAATGTTGCATTTTGCCATGAGGGCTCCTTCCCCCACCAATGCCACCAACCGCCACGCCACATCCACCGATGAGTACGACACGGAGGACAACTCCGCAGAAATGTAGTCATTCACCGACGACCCCTCAGGCCACGACAGGTGTTGAATCAGGCGAAATTGCCTGGGCTCCTTCTTAGGCACCACGCCAATAGGAGAAATGATCAAGTGCTGGATGGGCGCCTCCCAAAAGGGGCCGGCCAGCTGCACCTCCTTAAACAATTTGTCGTGCACCACCGCCTTGTGTGCGTTAACCGATTTTCAAAGTCTCTGCCCACCTAGAGATCCGCGGCCCCTCGTACACCAAAGGGAAACCCTCCCGGAACCCCCGGTGCAGCACGCTCGCGTCCTCGGCCGGCGGATAAGACACTAGGAGGGTCTCCAGCCGGTCCAACCTAACCAGCGTACAAGCCTTTGCCCATGTTCCCTGACCCCCCTTTTCCTCCCCGACTCCTGGGCAGTGCTCTGGCCACCGCGGGCTGCTGAGCTGGCGTACTGCCCCCCACCCCCAGCAGCCTACCACCGAGTGGCGCTTCCTGCACTTCGAACACTCGTGCTGGAATCGACAATACTGTCTGCCACACACGCCCTTGTTGTAATCCCAGCATGCCCCAACTGCAGCGGTCGTATCAGCTCCGCCCTGGACCACCCCTTCACGGGTGGGGCGGGCCTGAAAGGGGCGCGGCACCAGCAGAGCCCGCTGGCCGTGAAGGCAGTCCTGCCAAACTTCGCACCCCCCCATCGTCTAGTGGTACAGATCCGCTTCGATCTCACCCCACTTCGCGTCCGGGTCACCCGCCAATCAAGCCCGGAACTCCTCGTCATAGTGGGACCACGCGTAGCCCCCATATGTCACCTGTGCCCTTTGTATCACATCCATATATTGGAAAGGCGCGACTGCCCTCTCCGGGTACTTCTCACAGTACACGCTTGCGAATATCAAAATCCCCGCCGACCAATTTTCAATGGTCAAAGGCAACTTCGGTCGCCTCGCCAGCTCCTGCTCCTCCTCCTCCTTCGACCCCTCTTTCGCAGACAGCTCGCGATGCAGGAGCCTCAAAATGTCAACATAGTCCCCTTTCCAAATCTTCTCCTTAGTGGCCAAGGACAAATGCGCCCCCATGACGCCCAAATATGGCATCTTACCCACCGGTATGTTGTGGCTCTCCTTCCCCTCAGCACCCTCTTTGCCCTCCCGGGCCGACGTCGCAGCCGGGTCCGGGCCTACCTCTGTGTCCCTCACGTACGTCTCTCTACTCAGCCGCACCCCATCCCCACCCACCTTTGCATCAGTGCCCATGGACACCATAGCCTCGCCCGACCTGCTACTAGCCCCGCTACATTCCTTACCTAGCATCAAGGTCGGCGTCCGCACCGGATCCCGCTGCCTAACCAGTGGAGCAGGAGGGGCCGCCACTCTCTCCGCCCGGCTACTCTCCGCTCTGCAACTCCTCGGGCCTGCAACGCACTATGAACAACAATATTGCGTTCCCCCCGTCCCGCCGCTCCCCCCTCCCCTCCCGAATTCCCCCTTCCTCCGCGCTGTCCTCATCGTAATCCAACTGATGTGCATCCATGTCCCGGTCCTGCCACTGGTCACCCTCAATGGGCTCCACTCTGCTGAGCCCTGCCTTCTCTCTACAATTGCACCACAGCTCACCCAAATCAACACTCTCCCTTCTCCGCTCATCCACTTCCATCTCAGAGTCCAGATCAACACTGCCGGACCTCCCCTCCGTCCCCCGGCGGCCGTATCGACCCTTTGGGGTGGGGCTGCCGGGAACCTACCACCCGCCTCCCGTAGGACTGTAGTGTCCGGTCCCTCGTGGGAGTGCGACCGCCCGTACAAAGCAGAGCCGGCCCATCCTCTCGGTGGGGTGGAGCCCCATGCTGCTCTCTTGAGCACCTCACCAACCGCTCCTGTCAAGAGAAATTGGTGGAGTACCAAACCGTGTCTAAACTTCACCACTGCCAAAACATCATTCCTGGGAATATCCTTAATCATCCATCATCAGGTAAAGCTATCAAACTACTAACTAATGCCACTTGTGACTCCAAGAATGTAGTATATCTATTGAAGTGTCCTTGCGGATTACCTTATGTAGGTAAAACCGAAAGAAAAATTAAAGTTCGCTTGACGGAGCATAAAAGCACCATCAGAAACAAAACCACCAAAGCACCATTGGCGGCTCACTTCACTACACACCAGCATAATGTGAGTCAACTGAGGTTCCTTGTGTTGGAGATTGTACCGCTGAGACCAGGCGTTGATAACAGAAAAAGACTCCTCCAGAGAGAAACCATTTGGATTAAGAGACTCGATGCTTGCCAGCCCAAAGGTCTCAATGACAGACTTGAATATAGCTGTTTCCTGTAATGATATGTTGTCTCATCGTAAATACACTCCACTACCCCCATTGTCCCCACACGTCCACCTTGACTTTCCCATTTCGTGCTCTTTTAGTTTAGTCTTACCCTTCATACTGTCTGTTACCCTTTAGCGTTTCTTCTCTTTTACGTATAGTTCTCTGTTTTTATTTTGTACTATGACTGTCTACCTTCCCATTTACCTTCACACTATAGTTTATTGTCTTCTATTTTTTATTTTCGTTTATTACTTGCTTTTATTTTCTTCACTCACCTGTTCTTTATCAGTAATATATTTTGTATTGATACTATCACATTTACATTGTGTTTTGTAGTCCACACATGTTTAATATAATGGTTCCTTATGGTACTACCACAATCTAGGTAGCATGATTGACTGTTCCAAGATGGCCGCCATTATCGGTTTATACTGTAACACTCTCGTACATTCACGTAACTGTTAATTTATCTCTTTGTGACCAATAATATTCATGATCTAACCTTCGTTTTTATCATCAGGCCGTAATTGTGGTCGTTTGTCACATTCGATAAGTTTTTACGTCAATGTCCCTGGCTTGTTTACTAATATTCACGCTAGTCCGCTTTTTATCTCTGGCACTCTTTATGTATTTCCGCATCTTACATTGAACACCGACCCACCATAGAGATGTATGTTGTGTGCTGCTACTCTTAACATCGGGTAAGCAACTTGGCGCCTTTTACATGTGTTGACTATTTTACAAGCATGCTTTGTTCGCTCTGAGTGCACCGGTATTTCGGTCTTATACACACGGGTGACTGTCACATAACGCTTGTGTTTATCGTTTTGCTCTAAACTTCGGTCACATGGCTCTCAGCTATATGCTTAGTTTCATTTGATTGTTGCGCACGGTTTTTGACTGGGACTGTCACACAACACTTGTGTTTATCATTTTGCTCTTAACTTCGGTCACATGGCTCTCAGTTCTATGCCCAGTTTCATTTGATTTTCACGCACGTTTTGTACTAAGCACCCACTATTGATCTTCAACCATGATTAATCCGTGAATCTAGTGATTCTGTTTCTGTTTACCAATACTTGCACTTTAAGTCCCAGACACCTGATATGTACTTTGTGGAAGCCAACTCTCCTTCCTGATATCGATATGTTTATTTTCAGATCGTCCACCATCCCCTGACGAAGGGCTCTGTCCCGAAATGCATAGGGATAATATGTGGATATATGGATGTTATTGAAAATAAAATTTAATGCATTGTTTTGCCAAATGGTTACTATGACGTAATATGTGACCCATTAAACATATGGATTCTAAATCGGATTACTACTGACTACTCTACCTTGATTACCTTGAAAAGAAAGTTTATTACAGGAGTCCATACTCCCATTGGAGTGCCTTCGGAAGTAGTGCAAGTGGTTCTTGCACTCCTACACTGTTTGGTGCAAATTGTTAGTTCCTACCGGCCGGAAGGAACTATTTCCTGGCACCCTAAAATACGATCACCAGCTTTTTACCATTTACCCTTCTGAATTTCTCTACCACGGAGTGCCGCCATCTCCTTATATTTTGGGGTTAAAAAGACCCCCCCAAGAAAACCCCATGCTCCCCCACACCCCGCTCCCAACCTCTGCCGAATGACCCCCTCGCCGCACCAGGGTGTCGCACTCCACTCCCGCACCCCGCCTGAGCCCCGCCAACCCCACCCCTCCAATCCCCAAAAACACCCCCCTCCCCTTCACTCCACACCAGCGATTCCATCTCCCGCTGCACCCACTACCCCCCACCCTGCAACCCCCACCCGCTGGCCCCAATGCCCCCTCCATCTTCCCCCTCTGTAGGACCCCTACCCCCCTCGTCCCCCCATCTGCCCCGAACCGTCCGGGTGCGCTGGCCCGCGCTCCCCATGCTCCGCCACTCCAGATCCCCCCGGCGTCCCCATCAGATGAATCATCCCCCCCGCATCCGGACCCGTGCCCACTGAGACCCGCCCCACCCCCCAGTGACCCCGGCTGCACCACTCCGCTCACACTGAGACCCGCCCCACCCAAGGTGATCCCAGCTGCACCGCACCCCCCAAAGCCCTCACCCGCCTGCTCACCCCCTCCAACCTCCTGCTCAGAGTCCTCAATCAACAGTGGAGACGCCACCCCACGCTCTCGGGCACGGAGGCATCAATCCCCGCCCCTTCTCCTACCTGTGGCTGTGCTAATCGCATTCGGCCCTGCTCCGTCACCGCGCGCCACCCCTGCCCTCCCGCATCGAGCCACCTGCCACCACTGCCCCTCTGGGTGCGCCTCGCTCCCGCCACAAAAAACAATTGTGGCCGCTGCATCGCTCCCTGCCGCCCGCCTCCTCCCCCTCGCGCCTGCTTCCCCAGATATGCTGCTTGCCGCTCCTTCCCCTCCACCCCTCCGCTACTCCCCCTCCCTCTGCCCCCAAATGCCGCCGCACACGGGGCTGTTCCACCACCAGGACCGCCGCGGCGGCATCGCTCGCCGCGGTGGCGGCCTTACCTTGCACCCAGGCCACAGAAGATCGGTGCGGCCCGCTTCCTCAAGGAGGCAGAGGGCCTCCACCACTCTCGGGTCTTCCCGCGCCACTATCGCCAGAGTCACAGGTAATCTGGTACCACGGGCGAAGGCACACACCATGCGACTCCCGCACGACACTGCAGGCAAGTTGAAAGACGCGCGCACCTCAGCCGCAGAACACAACACGAAGCCTGCACCAGCAGCCCAGGGCAGAATCTAACAATCCCCCACAAGCCGTGTGACACAAAACGGCGATAAGCTGACTTACTGCACCGCACACAGGCCCAAAACGCTAAAACCCAAAAAGCTTGCACCCCCAGGACACCTCCCACCGGCTGCTGGGTCATTGCAACCAAAATGGTGGGCAGTCTCCTAAGATGCCGGGTAAAGTATCCTCCAGCCTGATGGAGCCCGACGCCAGCCCAAGAGGAGCCCAAGGACCAGCACAACCAGCCCAAAAGGAAACCCAAGTAGCCCAACCAGCCCACTGAGGTGCTGGTCGGCCGCCCCTCCCAAGGCCCTATTCTCCATCTAATTCTAACTTTAAACAATACATCCAAAGCTGCCCTGAGAACCTACAAACGTACTCGCTTGAAGTATTTTGGGGGCCCAAACTTGTATAGAAAAGCCTCTCCACAACCTCCTCCCTCCATTTTGGACATTTCTCCCAACAGTCTTCCCCAAGCCGACTCTTCTGGTTCTGTGAGTAAAGTTGAACATTTTAAAATGCTGTGTAAATGTGAAGGAATTAAAATTGGAGGCTAAAAATTAAGTTAGTATCCTCAGATTGATTAATGGGAACATAGTAATTGCATCAAACAAAATACAGTATGGCTGATAAGGGGCCTCAATTGAAATTTGAAATGCTCAAACCTTCCCATTAAAATTAACATTTTGAATATTTAAATTTGTGAATTTGTTTGGTGAATGCCTATTTCTGTGTTTTTTAGGCATTGTTTTGTGGGTCAAATCATCAACATTTCTTATGCTGCATTCCCCGGCTACCAGTATTGACTCCGCGGGATTCCCTGGATTCCAATAAGGCTTCAGCGTGGGTCCTCAGGTTCCAGCGATTATTAAGTGGGGTCCACCGAAATTATAATGTTTAGAACCACTGCCCTTGATGATTGGGTTTCTGGGGTTGCACTGAAGTTATAGAAGGCCTTTAATCAAAGTATGGAAGGTTTGGCTGCTGCACTCACCCGGACGGAGGATTCATAACTACAATCCTCACCCAAACTTGCCAAGCTGGCTGCTTGAGTAACGTCTCTTTCTTGGCTCAAAGAAGGCTGACACTTGCTTCTAAAATGTGTTTGTGTTGCAGCATCCATGATTACTGCAGCAATGACAAGAGAACAAATTAGCATGACGTAGGAATAAAGGCTAGTAGACAGCTTGCACAATAGGGGCATGCTCTAGGTTTCCAATACAACACAACACGGTACTCTTAATTGGCTTGACAAGTTAAACAAATCTTATATTATTGTTTTGTGTATTTCTGTTTTAGGCTCCTTCTGGTAAAATGCTGACTTTTCTAACTGTGGTGTGTTCAGTGCATACAGGAGATAATGGATCAGTTTATCAAAGTGAAAAGTTGCACTAGCAGAAGAGAATGTTACTGCAAGTCAAACACAGTGGTCAGGTAAACTGATCCGCCGCTTCCTGGATCCAAATAGCTGCAGTTTTCCTGCAGACGTGTAGTAGGGTATGGGGGCTTTTCTTCCGGAGTCATGGAGGTCGAGCAGTTGATGTTGGTGTCAGGCATTGCGTCTCACAGTACAAACCGCTGCTGGGGCAAGTTTCTGATCCTAAACTGTGGAAGACACACAAACAGGGGGGGCACTTGGAACTATGACCAACTCTTCAGCAAAAAATAAGAGGTCGAGAGCTAGTGGTTCATACACATCGATGACTTTTCTGCCTTCATGAAGTGTGGACGTGTGTTGGAGGTTGAGGACAGGAGGAAGAATATTGCAGTGGTCGCTATTTTGGCTACAGCTGGTTCTGGTATACCTGTGAGATTAATGTGTGGCTTAAGCGAGGCATCAGTGGCTCCCCAGGGCTCAGGGGAAAGAAAACCATCGATAACACCTAGCAGTTGTGGAATGCGTTATCAGTTAAGTTCATTGCTAGTGGAAGAGCGGCATCCTATTGGACTGACAAGGATAAAAAGAATATCTCCTGTCAGGGAGGAAGCGGGAGAGAATATTATAAAGAAAGGAGGATAAAAGAGTGTAGGAACAACTCCATACAGCAGGGACAGGGAAACAGGGCAAAAACCTTACTCCCCCTCTTTTAGACGGCATGGAAACTCCATTGTGAATATCCTTTTTCAGGGTACTAAAGAAGCTATCCCATGCTTTTGCAGGGTAGCATCACACAGAGAAACATACATTAGGCCTTGGTGGGTCAGGAGTATATACAACTTGATCAAGATGGAGAAGGAGAGGCTCCTCCATCACCACCAGCAGCAGGATGTATAACAGCCTCCTCCAGAGGATCCACAAACTGATCCTCTTAACTTTGAGTTTCAGGGAGATTAGAAGATGCGTGGGAGCGTAGCAGGCTTGCAGTCAATGGAAGGAGGGATAGATGTCCCCTACCCAAACGATTTGAAGACCTTAGGCCCATGGAACCCTTAGTTGGCGGGGGTCCAGTAGAGGTGGGAATGAGAAGGTCGGACTGGTGGCATATGCACAAGTGAGTAGTAGTGGTAGAACCCCTAATGCCCCTAAAGCCCCTATAGATCACACACCCCTTGTGCAGGGGGTTGTTAACCCTCAAGTCGTAGATGAGTTCCCTGTTTTAGTCGTTCAGGATCCCCCCAATATAGATCCTAATGTCCTTTTGGGATAAGAGATTGAAAGTCTAGGTAGGATACATGGGGTTATGGCTGAAGAGGTAAAAACTAAATACGCTGTGGAAAAAATGGGCCTTTTTAGGGGCTCACTGGTGCAGGGATTCACCCTTATCTGTCCACTGGTCCTTAAACCAACATAAGGAAATTGGCACTGAAGCTGGAATATCAAATAACAAGTTTATTAATCACTCAAGAGTGAGACTACATCAATACATCACCCTCGGGCACTGTATGAGGTAGTCCATGGAATACAGAAACCAAGGGCCTTTTATACCCTATTTACAGCTGAGTAAGCATGGAGACTCAAAGAGAAGGTACAGGCATATACAGGAATAGTTATTGACTAACATCGGCAGACAGAAATTGTTTGGTCAACAAAGTGGGAGGGAAAATAGTATTGCTTACTTCAGTTAGAATAGCCTGACAGTTACATTCTAAAACAGGTGCATTCTAGTTGCTAAAGGCCTTTCTGAGCATGCACAGTGTTCTGGCTCAGTACTGAAGGAGTGGTTGACTCAAGCGAAATAGAAAGGCAAGCAACAGTGAAGACAGCAGAAACGCATGGCTAATGCAAATGGATGCCACAAACAAAATGGCTTCAGCTTATGCTAACAGTAATTCCTGCGATTTCCACAACGCAATCTCAAAGACAACCAATCTGAAATTCAGGGAAAAGTGTAGTGCTCTGGAGGGATAAAATAGTAGATTTGATGCCTCTGACTGCTCATTTGGAGGACATTGTGACAAGAACTTTGCAAAGGTTGAAGGGTCACTCGAAGGATTTATTAAACATTAAGATAAACAAAAGGACTCTACAATAGACTGTGGAAACAATTGAAAATCAGGCCAAGTACAACAGTGCCAGAATAATGAATGTCCTGAGGGCACTGAAGGTGCGAACATAAAAATTGTTGGATTGACGTTGCCACTAGGGGCCCGATGTAGGTGGCTCATTACCGGTTGGTAAACCCGAAATTTGGTACATTTCAGGCTTACCGACTGGTATTGAGCCATTTGCTATGTAGGTGATGATTCGGTAAATACCGAATCGGTATTTATCGATTCTGTATTTACCGAATCATTATTTACCGATTCGGTATTTACCGAATCGGTAAATGGCATGTAGGAAGCACATTTAAGAGGGCTTATGTGCTTTAAGGATTAGTTATTTACCACCAACTATAAGTTGGTGGTAAATACCGAATGCCTTTGAAAATGCAAATCTGTGCATTTTCAAATGTGCCATGTGACAGACATACATGCCCTTAGGGCATTTATGTGTGCCACATGTGCACACAAGCACGATTATGGGGTGCAACAGGGTGCCAAAGTGACACCCTGCCACCCTTCAATGTCTTCCCCTTTTTACCGAATCGGTATTTACCGATTCGGTAATTCCCATTCATTCCTATGGGCCTCCAGGCCCATAGAAATGAATGGGAATTACCAAATCGGTAAATACTGATTCGGTAATTTTTGAATCTTACAGATTCGGTAATACTTACCGAATAAATACCTACATCCCATTTACCGATTCTAAAATACCGAATCAGTAAAATTCGGTATTTTAGAATCGGTAAATCTTCATTACCTACATCTGGCTCTAGGTCTGAGGGGTGAGAGAGGGCTATCGAATCAGTTGAGATGACCAAGAGATTGTTCGAGGGATCCTGTAGGGAAGTGACACTGAGTCGCCCTGAGTGTGGAACAAGATGGGAGAAAAAAAAATTAAAATCTTGTCCCCTTCACCTAAGTAGGTATTCGACAAGGAGGTGCGGGGTAGGGGGGATCAGTAAACTGCTACGAGTTGGAGTGGAATTAAATTAGCCACTTGGAATGTTAACTGTTTGAGTGTCAAGAAAAGGCAAAGGCCAATATTCGAGTTCCTGAGAATGTTAGTACAAGAAACACACTTGGCTGCGGAAGAACTGAAGTCTCTTAAAAAGTCAATTGTGGGTTTAAGAAATTTGCACTGCACACATTGCGTATAGCAAAGGGGTTTCACTTTTGGTCAGGAGCAATGCTGGGATTAATGTGATCTAGTCAGAGACTGATCGTAATAGGATATAGGTAATTGAGATGATACAGAGTGGAAGCCAGTGATATGTTGGATAATATGGTCCAACTTTTTATGCCCCGGCCACCCTTGCTAAGTTACTGGGGAGACTAGGCCCCCATTTTATGGGGAGGTGATGTCAACACACTGTTAAACAGTAAATTAGGTTGGTCCACCTCCTGGCCTCTACTCTACTAGAGCTGTGACATGGTTAGAAAACATAATGCATGATTTAGGGCTAGAGGATGCCTGGAGAGTAAACAAATTGGCATAAGAGAGGTCTACTCATTTCATCGCAAAAAGTATAGACATTGCTCTCGGATTCATTTCTGGTTTGTAGACAGGAGGGTTTTGGAGCAGGTGAGGGAAGCTGTATATGTGCCATCCTTCATTTCAGATGATGCAATAATAAAATTGGAGATGAATTTGGGCTAGAAACAATTGTGCAGGAGGTGTAAGCTGGAGAGGAGTTTGGTCAAGTAACCTGCTCGGTCCCAGTTTTTGCAAATGCACACAGAACATGCTTTTAAAGAGAATATGACCAGAAAATCAATTGCCTTGGTATGGGATTCATATATGGCATACATAAGAGGCACAATACGTTCCTAGACTGCACAGTTCAATAGACAGGAAATCCATGAAGCGCCTGTGCTGCGAAAAGAGATCAGTAAGTTGGATGAGCATCTAACTAGCCAGCCTCTGCTGAGTGTCATAGCTCCATTAGGGTAGGAGCAGGACCAAACAAAAGTCTAAGGTTAGATCCATGTTTGAGGGAAAGATTCGGGAGCAATGGCATGCTCGGAATACACAGCTTCATGAATATGGCGAGATGGCAAGTAAGGTGTTGGTGTGGAAGACAAAAACACAATGATCTGGGAATATGGTCTCCAGGATTCAATGTGTGCCAGACAACGCTGTAGTTTCCAGTAATAAGAATATAGGGGGGGGGGGGCTTTCAGTGTGTTTTTCAAGCACTTTATTGGGAAGACCTGGAACTGGATATTGGTACAATCCTGGGATTGTTAGATACTATTCAGTTGCCCTCACTTAATTTAGAAGATAAGGCCATCTTGAGTTAGGAAGCAACAGAAGACAAGGTTGCGGCAGCTATCAGGAACATTGCTAACAAGAAGGAAGCAGGACCTGGTGGTATTCCGGGGGAAGTTTACAAACTAGTGGAAGAGCATCATCTACCTATTTGAAAGGAGCTGGTTAATAACATTTAGATAAATGGTCAGGTCCCATCTGCTTGCTGGGGCACTGGTAATATAGTTGTTAATTTAAAATAAAATAAAAATCCTCTCAAGTGTGGCTTGTGCTGACCAATCTCCTTGCTAAACACTGATTATAAGGTTTTTTCAGGGTCATTAACTGTCAATGCTTGTGGGGAAGCTAGGAAATGGAGACTAGAAAGATTTTATACCGGATAGACAGATTGTGGCGTTGACTCACCATGTTAGTGGGATAATAGACATAGCTGTTTCTCAGTCTCTGCCACTGGCCATTGTGGCAGTAGATTTATTTATTCATTAAAAAGTTTTGATTAGCGCGAACATGACCCAAGCGGGTATCAGAGCGCTTCACATGGGGGTTGATGGAATACCGGTCGATAAGGCACTTAGGCAATATTCGTCAGGAGCAATATTGACATGAATAAGGGCAAAAGTGAGCCATGACAGAGGTCAGGTAGTAGTTCAGCAAATTACATTAGGAATAGCAATAACACAATAGCAGGAGATACAGGGCTGTAGCATGTGGCAGTTGGTAACACAAAACGCAAAAACAGGCTGGGCGGTGAGGGAGAGAGGCTACTAGGTCAGTAAATTGTTCATCAGTAGAGCCTTCACTTCCCTTTTTAATGCAAAAGTTGATTTAATCAGTCTTGTTTCAAAAGGTAGGGAGTCCCAGACTCTCGGGGCAGAACCGGTGAAAGTGCGTTTGTAGGTTTTCAGTTTTTAAAATTTCTTTGGCTTAAGGAGAAGAGTACTATTGCTCATTGAGGCCCAACAACTACCAGATAGTACAAGCTTATTTTTCAGGTATAGAGGGGTGTTGTAGTGAAGTGCTCTATGGGTCATACAGGCAATTTATAACTGTATCCTTGTCTCGAGTGGGAGCCAGTTGAGTGATTTCAGGTCCGGCGAAATGTGGTTGTATTTCTTGGAGCCAGTGATAAGTCTAGTCGCAGCATTCAGAGATGCTCTGAGTGGGGCTAGGCTGAGTTTAGGGAGACCACATAGAGTGGTACTGCCGTATTTGAGTCTTGAAATGACAAGTGCTTGCACCGCCGATTTGAGGTCATCTTGTGGGAGGTAAGGTTTGAGTTTTCTTAGGATGCTAAGATGGTAGTTCGCTCCTTTGGTCGATGCTCTAATGTGGTCTTGCGTGTTAAGATTCTTATCTAAAACAACACCCAATGATTTAGTGGAGTCAATGATGTGTGGTGTGCAATTGAGAGCGGTGGGGTTTGTGAGGAAGTTCACTACAGTGGGGGTTTGCCTAGTGGGTGAAATGAGGAGGAATTCAGTTTTAAGAGCATTTAGTTTGAGGTGGTTGGAGGTTAACCAGTTTAGGGTTTTGTGCAGGGTTCCGTTGAGAGACTCAATATCTTCTGGTGAAGATAGTGACATGTTCAGTTGGGTATCATCCGCATACATGTGCTATTGGATGTTGGAATTTTTGAGGATTACAGTCAGTGGTTCCATGAAAAGGTTGAAGAGTGTAGGGGAGAGTGAGGAGCCTTGTGGAACACTAAGTGTGCAGGGACTGGAGTTGGATAGAGTGTGATTGGATTTGACTTTTTGTGTTTTTTTGTTAAGGAAGGAGGGAAACCATTTAAGGACAGTGCCTGAGAGTCCCATCCTACATTCCAAGAGGTTAAGTAAGTTGTCATGTTTGACTGTGTCAAAAGCAGAAGTCGGTAGAATGTTGAGGATGCAGCTTCGTTGAGGGGGGTGAATTGGCTCCAAGAGGCGCTGTGTTTAGGGGAGAGAAAGGACATCGTAGGAGGGGTGGTGTGGAGGGGTCAGGATAGTCCAGAGAAGAGGCGAGTTTGATGAGAGCCGATTTGAGGTCAGATTCGATCTTATTCGCCTTAGCGAGGAAGAAGTCAGCAACGGCCTCACAGTTCGGTTGAGGGCAGGGGGAGATGTGCGGGGATTGTCCGGAAATGTTATTAGATTGTGACTTGATCAGCTCAAAGAGTCTTTTAGGACAGGTTTTGGCTTTATAAAGTTGTGATTTGAAGAAGTTTGAAGTTGGGAAAAGGTGGTGCAGGGTAGTGGGCTGGGAGTCTTGCGAAGTTCTGTTGGAAGGGAGCTCAAGGGCCAGGTCAGCGGTGGTGATAAAGAGGTTTTGGATGGCAGTTTTGAGCTTGAGAAGTTCCTGGTTTATATCATGCAGCTTAGCAGCTGTATCAGCGTGTTATTCACGATTCACATAGATAGGGGGAGGAGTGATGTTCACTGTGGTGGACGCAGATGAGTTCACAGAGAGGGACCGATGGGGAGGGGAGAAATCCTCTAAGGATAAATTCCGTCTTAGATGGGGAGGAGGACAAGGAGATTGGAGGCTAGAGGGGGGGTGAGTGGGCATTGCAGTCCCGGTGGAGAGCTGACCAAGAAGTAGAGGGGAGCGATAGTTAGGCAGGAGATCATTCGGAGGGAGGGGAGAGTGAGAGGTATGGGGGAGGTGAGCTGGGCTAGGGATAGCAGACTCATCATCAAGGCGGGAGGGAAGTTGGGGAATAATGGATGGTCGAGGCCCTGTGGATGCGTATGAGGGGCCTAGGTGAATGGGGTGGAGCTTTAAGTGAGTTGTTCAAGGTAGGAGGGGCATTTGACCTGTAGTTGTGGGACAATAAAGGGGGATCAAGTTGACTATGGGTTGAAGTAAGTGGAAGGTCGTTCAATGGGTGAGTAGGTGCTCCATTATGGTCCATCGATTCCTTAATGAGGTGGAATTTTTTGTCAAAGATGGCCAGGTTGCCATCTGTGGCCTGAATGAGTATGATTCCATTGTTAAAGGTGGAGATGGTAGCGTTTGCTCTAAAAGTGAGTGAGGATATCACCAGTAATCTAATACCGTGGGAAATTTCTTAGCCGAGGCGATTCTGAGTAAAGAGTGTAGTGCTATCCTCCACTGAGCTCTTCTTCGAGTGTGCAAGATCAGGTCACTAGTAATCGCTCCTTTTTTGTGACATAAGTAGTAGTCAGAGATAAGGGTTTCAGGGTTGGCTTTGAGTAGTCTATGTTTTAGCGACTTAGTCACAGTTTTGGAGAGGTTTGTCAGGTAGTTAATTGTGTGACTATTAATACCTAGTTTCTGGAATCTGGCGTCCATTCTGAACTGAGTGGAAGGGGGCAAGCTTGGGTGGGTTAATTTGACTAGTGTTAATAGAGAGGTGGGAGTGAGAATGTTACCAGTGAGAGACCCTCAGTGGTGTTGAATAATGCAAGATAGCATGTCAAGGTGAGGGGTATGGGTCTTTGCGGATAGGGCATTAGGGTGTGGAGTATAGGGAGGGCCGAAGGCGTGTGCCTTACTAATTGGTATGCCAAAAGCCAGAGAGCAAGCACTTTTCTGAGAGGAGGGAGGGCAGGGCAAAGGGCATTAATAAGGGTATTCAGGGAGAGTGGAGCATAAAGCGACGGGCGAGATCAGGTAAAATGATGCGTCGGTCGTGAGCTTAGGCAGGGCTAAGGGCAGTGATAAGGGGATTCAGAGAGAGTGGAGCATTCAGCAGTGGGTGAAATCAGGAAAAAAGTTATGCCGGGTGTGAGCTTACAGTAGCAATCAGGAGCCCAACAGCTTAGGCATGGCTAAGGGCAGTAATAAGGGGATTCAGGGAGAGTGGAGCATTCAGTGGCAGGCGAAATCAGGGAAATGTTTGCGCCGGGCGTGTGCTTACAGTAGCAATCAGAAGCCCAGAAGCAGACCGGAGCAGCCATTTTAAATATGTCTTTTCCACTTATAGGTGGGATGGAGGGTGAGAGTTTTCTGCAGGAGAGAGAAGACAGTACAATTGCCGCGCCGGGCACCATCATCAGAAAGGCTCTTTCATCGAACTGGGAGGGGGGTGTGGCGGGCCAAGGTAGATTGAATTTAAATTGAATTCAGGGTTAATAGCGTGGAGTCGAGCAAATGCAGAGGCTCCTCATCAGGCACTCCGCCTGCCAGAGGAGAGCGGTATTTGAGGCGCTGGTAGCGTGTGATAATTAGATATATATTTATATATATATATGAGCCGTGCTCGGGAGGAAGGCTGTCTATCTGAGACCCAGTGGAGGGCTGCTGGGCCAATATGAACACTCACCCTCTTTTGGTCTTGTCCTGGAGTCAGACCAAGGTCCGCTTGTTGGCCGCTGCAGTCGAGGCAAAAAATTCTGTTCAGGACTGGCTGCCGCACCCGGATGACCGCTTCCTGATTTACGGTCTGGTGAGGGCCACATCCGGACCATTTGAGGGACATCATAGACGAGGCGTTAAGGTCCTGGCACCCAATCAAAGTCATCAGCTCTGATGCGGGACTCGGAGGCGGCAGGGGGAAGCGTCTGTGGATGGCGGGCCCGCTTCATCCACGTCAGGGCTGTCTCAGCTTGCCTCTCTGACCCTGCCAGCTCCGACTCCACGAGTGGGTTGTGTGGAAGGAGGGCTCATCAGCATCGGAAGAGAAAGGCTGTGCAAGAAGGCAGGCATGTCAGTTTATCCCTTCTGTGGAGGCTTGCTGGGGGGGCGAGTGTCGTCAGTCCTGTGGGCCCAATCCAGCCGAGATCGTCGATGAGATCCAGGATGTCTCTTCAGGTAAGCGGCGACAAAATTGTAAGAACACTGTGTCGCGTGTTGTCTTAGCTACCGAAGTGGAAGTTGATGTTGGATGACCGCTTATCGTAGGGATATCGACCGATATGGTAATCCCCAAACCAGGAGCTCTCTGGAACAGCTCCTACTCGGCCGCCATCTTCAAACATTCCTAAAGCATTCGACCAGGTGTGCTGGGAATATTTGTTGGCCTGCTTAGGGAATTTTGGTATCCTGCCTTTGTTTATTGACACCTTAAAGGCTTCATAGAACAACCCCATTGCAAGAATTTGGGCATTGATAAGTAGGGGAACTTGGTAGGGCTGTTCCCTTTCACCAATACTTTTTTCATGTAGGACCCATTGTGGAGAAACTTAGAGTTGAGGATACAATTTTACAATTTGAAGGATTAGGGATACAAAAGAAGTTAGCATTATATGCGAACTGTCTGTTGCTACTTACCAAATGCCCAGAGATAGCAATCCTGAAGCTTGAAGAAATAGCAGACTAATTTGGGGCACATTCAGGTTATTCTATCAGTAGGGATAAAACAGGAGTGATGGTTTGGAATGTAGGTGGCTCATAGATGCCGTCAGGTATGCCAATAAAATGAGATACTTAGGCATAGATCTGTATCCTGAACCAACTTTAATCCTTACTAGAGAATTTGGCTTTAAAAGGTCTTTGGAAAATGGAAAAACCTGCCCTTGATGAACAGTGGCAGAGTAAGTTCAGTGAAGATGTTTATTCTGCCATCATGTTAGAAGGGTAAAGTATAAATGACTGCCATGCATCATGATGAATGTGCTCACGATCACGCTTTATGATGTATACGATGTCATGATGCAAATGCGTGCCTGCATCATGACAAAAGTTCCCGGGTTTATGGTATTTTGTTTTTTAACATTAACATCTATATTTATCCATATTATTTTTGCCATCTTATTAGTATTTATCCATGTTTATTTAGTTTTTTAGTAATAAATGGAGTGGTAACATGGTATATTTCTACATTTATTTAATTGATAAATATGCACTCATACTTTGATGCTGTTGCGTTTAGCAAACTAAGCAGCCAGTTTAGCAACACACTGCACCTACATGTACATCTTAGCAGCATATACAATATATGTTAACATATGCCTGTATTTAAGGAAATCTCATCCTGTTTTTTAACTCCCAGGCTGTCTATCTGCTCAGATGTTGGCTTGGAATTCATGAAGGGCAGCATCGAAAGTCACTTGAAAGAAGCACCATTTTCTGTGTTTTTCTTCTTTTGGAAGTAAATACAGATAGGAAACACATTGTTTTCTGTCTGTATTTCAGTGGCCAACCCCCCTCCCCCGTAGGAGAGTAGGGTCTGCTTCCTATGGTGACCCCAACTTTTTGCTGTGATTCACTGTTTTTTTTACTTTAGTATGGCTGTGGCCCTGCTAATCAGGCCACAGCCTAGCTGTTCTCTCTCTAAATTGATACCATGTACTTTAGGTAAATACCAGATTGGTTACTGGGTCACCCATATGAGTACCTTTATATGGTACCTTAGGTACCCAAGGCATAGGGACCCCAGAGGCCTACCAGGGGCCGCAGCATGTATTGTGCCACCCCTGGTTAGCCTTTCAAACTGACACCACAGGTCTGTACTTGCAGCCTGGGTAAGGTGGTATAAGCACCCCTTACTTAGATATAGTATACCTATATCTACTTTATATATAGACACATAGTAACCTATACTTCATTCCTATGACAGGCCTTGACAATCCTGAAGGCAGAGTGCTTGGTTTTGTGTGAGAGGGTGCCCAAGCATGAGCTAAGCCCCTCTGCAGCTTTCGGAACCATCTCCTTGTAGCTGTTCTATGAAATAGCCATACCATATACTCTTCAGTGCATTATAATCCTTGCGGTTAATGCTAACTTTGGTTTGGCTTTATCAAAACATGTCGTGTAAGGTGTCAAACACTTTGGAATACCACCCCCGCCAGTTCTGGTGGCGGGGGTAGCATTCCACCCTTCTAAAGGGAGAAGGCATGTAGTTACTGGTAAACCCGGTTAAAGTTATACAGAGCCCCAGCATCACAAAATCGATGCTGCTGCCACAGACACGAGTCTGCCCTCCTTCTGCTGGATGAAACTCCAGCAGGGGAGGCCTGGACTATAGGTTTCCTGTCCAGGGAGGTGCTAGCAACACCCCAGACAGGCTTTAGTGTATTGGGGCCGGGTGGGTTGCATTCAGTGAATGCTTTTCAGACACTGCCTGGAGCACACAAGGTGCTCCATGCATTTCCCAGTTCAAACCGGTTGCTGGGGCACTCATCCTCCGCTCTGGCGCGAAACTGGACAAAGGGGAAGGGGTGTAACCACCCCCTCCCCAGGTCCACCCATAGGAGGGACCTTAGAGTTAGTCCAACCCCTAAACTTACTATAAGTATCGAACCCCAGTCCCTAGGACTTTATATTACCCTGGATAAAACTCTGCAACATATATCTTGGACCTTCCACATTCCATATCGACTGGAAGATGGAAGAAATCTCCCTTGTGGTCAAGGAGTGACCACACTGTTCAAACAGGCACCAACTGCATCTTTGCCCAACTGCATTTTCGAGGCTCCCGCCGGATCCTGAAGAATCTGCGACACAGGACACAGACTTCCAGATATCTCTGAAGCTGACCCGAGCTCCCAGCAAAGCTTAGACCCATAGCTGACACGAGAGACGTGGGACTGGAACTCCTGGACATCCTGCATTTTTGCAACTGCACCTACTTCCCGAAGTATCCCGGAGTTGTGCATTGGGGTATTTGTAGCCCCTAGCCCGACCTCCTTTTGCACCGAAGTACAGAGGCCAGCACTCCACGAGTAATCCAGTGAGTCCCCTTTCTTCACCGCAGCTTGAGGTGCCTTTGCGGTTCCTAGTCTGTTGGCTAGTGAGCCCCCACGAAGGCCAATCCTTGGTTTCTTGAGCTTTCCTGGTTGCTTCAGACGTGCTCTCACGCTTCTTCAAAGGAGGAGTCCCTCAGACCTTGCTGGTCTGCACTGAACCAATCTTGTTATCTTGCGTGGCTTGCTGTTGCCAAGGCTTGTTGGGTCTAATCCAGATTCCGATATCGCAGTCAACTAGATCCTTCATGGGACAGCTTGAATCCAGCTCCTGGTTGTCGTTGACGCCTCTTGGACCTCGTGGCTGAAGAGTCAAGCTTCACCTCTTTCACCTGAAATCACCCGACATCGGCTGGCATCTTCTCCTCGCCATCCTGGTCACTGACTAGTGACCCAGACTCTGTCCCCTCTGCTTTCAGGTTCTTCACATCTCCGATCCATCCGGACACTTTTCCTCTGGTTGCCTGCAGCATTTCTTTGCAGCTCTCCATAGGAATAGACAACGAAACCCGACATCAAAAGACACCTATGCACCCGTCTTCCATGAGGTAACTCGAGCATCTCGAGTACTCCGGTACTCCAGTGGGTCTTGACTCTCGAAGTGTCCTAGTCAAAAAGGGTTCCATCGTAGTTCCCCTCTAAGTGAACTTAATCTTTAAAATTGTAACTTGTTTGAAAGTCAATTGTGATCCGTGGCTGTGTTTAGACACTGCACGCGTCCTCCTTGGGCCTCCTGCATCCTAACCTTGGGTGGTTATAGGAAGCCCTAGCAGTTCTACAGGCCCTAGGCCTGCTTTCTAACTCTCACGTGGTTCTTATACCATTATTTTAGTATATGGTTTATGAGGCCCCTAGGGCATAACGTATACTGTGCAACCTATCGTATGCTAATTAAGTTCCTTGTATTGTACTTTTACCTCTGACCTCATAAAGAGTCCAGAGGTGTTGTGTTTAGAATAAATACATATATATTTGATATATACCTTGTGTGGTGTGCTTTCATTTGATCATTCAAGAGATTATAATTGGTGAAACAACTAGCTTAACTCGCCTCTAAGTCTTAACCTGAAGGCTGCTATCCACAGCTACCATTAGGATAGCTTTCTATAAGGTTGACTTTACAAACTACCATCAATAAGGGGTCGTTTGGACTGGTGCAAGGTGCCCATTAGAATAGTGGACATCATATGCCAGGCCAACTTCTCACACCCCCCACCCCAAACATTTTTTAGGTCGAGCTGATGTGGCATTCATGCGAAGCATGAATGCATCAGCTCGACAACTTATGCTGCCCGTATTTAGGAGAGTGGACAGCAATCAGACGCGCGCTTTCCCATTGTCAGATTTCACCTCGGGAGCGCGCGTCTGATTGCTGCGCATGCGCGGTGCAAAGCCCTGGCTCTCACACAGACACAGGCAGCCCCCACCCCTCTGCATGCACGCACAAACACACACACACAGGCGCGCGCATGCACACACACACCGGCATACAGGCACACAGCCCCTCCACCCCCCTCCACCCCTCCCTCCCTCCCTCCTCCCTCCTCCTTACTTCACCGGAGTCGGACTCGGGCTCGCACCATCTGCCAAGGGTGCCCCGCAGAACACTCGAGCTCCTCTACAAAGAAGCGGAGCTTTCCCCACAGTCTCCCCGCTGGTCTTCACCCGGGCCCCCTCCTGGGACCCGGGACTTCACGCGGCACTTCTCGTCTCCGGGCTCGCGCTGGTCCAAAGGAAACGAAACTGCAGAGTGGCGCGCATGCGCAGGCAGCCCCCGCCCTCTCATTCATCATCGGCTCCAGGGTGGCGCTCGTTCAAACGCAGGGCTGGCGCGCCTCACTGCTGCACTTTTACCGCTGCAGGCACCAGGGCGCCTGCTGAGTACTCGAGGGGCGAAGGGCTTCCGTCTGGAGGTGCCCGAGCAGCAGAAAGCGAAGGGAGAGGCTCGAACAAGTGAAGAGCCGGGCGGACTTTATCGGAGTGAAACTGTGAGGACGGCTGCGCCTGCTTCAGTGCGGACCTGTTGGCATGCCCGGTATTGTTTTAAATATTAATGGCTGGTCTACAGCAGTCAGCATAAATATGATTTGCATTAGCAGCACTCCGATCACACTGAGTGCCTCTGATGTCAGCCATTCAGCGCGGTAATGTCTGACATCATCTCCCGGGGTCGCCGGCAGCTTTGACCTCTATTCTCACGCACAAGCTCTGTAGTCTTTGAAGCTCTTTTGAATTGATTTGAAATTTTGACTCTTCCCCTTTATGAGGCTGTAAAATTGATAATTATTCAGATGGCAACTGAGTGCTGAGTGAAAAATCAATGCCGGCCGCTCTCTGCTGCGTATAAAATTACTTCTGAGTCTGCCGGACTGGGCGGATAGCCGCGGTAAGAGCAGCAGGCAGGGAAAAGGGGAAGGATTATCTGGACGGAGCTAATAGCCTAAAGGGAAGGCTTTCGAGGCGGAGGGAGAGGCCGGTTGGGGGTTATTATCAACAATGATGGGACTCATTGATTATCTGTTTACATTATCCTGCCGGGTTATAAATCAACGCTAAAGAGAAGCGGAACCCAAGGCCGTCCATTTTTACCAGGGGACGCGGTATTAGATTATTCTCGTCTTCACTCTCAGATGAAAAGTGAGCCATTGATTATTCATCGGCTGGCCATTAAACACGGGTTTTTCCTAGATGATTTGACTATCAAGGTAGGTAATGAACAAGGTGGCGGCTTCATAACTAGAGGTTTCAATTTCCAGGACATCTGTGTCGGTTAAGTAATGCCTAACCCTATTAAAAGGAATAGCTTACAAATTGCTTAACAGCGCTGAAAAAGTAGACCCTAATGACTAATTGTGCTTTCAGTTTGGAAAGGTTTTGTCAGCCCTTTAAGCCAAACGGATGCGGGAGGACGGCGCTTATTTACTAGGTTAGGCTTCTTTTTTTTTTTTACTCGGAGCGTCTTTTACTAAAAACTTCTCTCGAGCCACTGCATGCAAATATGGTACTACGTCAAATCTGAATGCAAATAAGAATATCACATTTTAGAGTTACGATTGTCACTGGTTAATACAACTCAATAATTTAAACATGTATTTTACATTTTGATTTAAGGTGATGTTTGCTATCGGATAACACGCATTTGAATTATAAATATTTCACACAACCCCCCACACACATACACAACTACACACAACTACACACACACACACACACAAACAACCACAAGCACACACAACCACACTCAACTACACAACCACACACACAGCCCCACTACCACTACTACTACTTTGTGGATCTCTCAACCTCACCCACCCTCACCCTCACTCACACTCTCACACACCCTCTCACCCTCACACCCCCTCACACACCCTCTCACCCTCTCACACCCCGCACACTCACACACCCACATACCCTCACCCTCACACCCCCTCACCCTCACACCCTCTCACCCTCACACACCCTCACCCTCACACCCCCTCACCCTCCCTCACCCTCACCCCCCCTCACCCTCACCCTCACCCCCCCTCACCCTCACCCCCCCTCACCCTCACACCCCCTCACCCTCACTCACCCTCACTCACCCTCACCCTCACTCACCCTCACCCTCACTGACCCTCACTCACCCTCACACACCCTCACTCACCCCCACTCACCCCCCTCACCCTCACACACTCTCACCCTCACACACCCTCACTCGCCCTCACTCGCCCTCACTCGCCCTCACTCACCCTCACTCACCCTCACTCACCCTCACAGGATAGCAAAACATAGCATAGCATAACATAACATAGCAAAACAAAACAGCATAGTATAACAAAACATAGCATAGCATAACAAAACACAACAAAACATAGCAGAACAAAACATAGCATAACATAACAAAGCATAGCATAACATAACAAAGCATAACATAACAAAGCATAGCATAGAATAACATAACAAAGCATAGCATAGCATAACATAACATAGCATAGCATAACATAACATAGCATAGCATAACATAACAAAGCATAGCATAACATAACAAAGCATAGCATAACATAACAAAGCATAGCATAGTATAACAAAACATAGCATAACAAAACAAAACATAGCATAACAAAACAGCATAACATAACGAAACAAAGCATAACGTAACGAAACATAGCATAACAAAACATAGCAAAACACAACAAAACATAGCATAGCATAACAAAACATAGCATACATAACAAAACATAGCATAGCAAAGCATAGCAAAACAGCATAGCATAGCATAACAAAACACAACACAACATAGCATAACAAAACAAAACAAAGCTTAGCATAGCATATCATAACAAAACATAGCATAACAAAACATAGCATAGCAAAACAAAGCATAATAAAACACACCAAAACATAGCATAGCATAACAAAACATAGCATAGCATAACAAAACATAGCATAGCATAACAAAACATAGCATAGCAAAACACAACAAAACATAGCATAGCATAACAAAACACAACAAAACATAGCATAGCATAGCATAACAAAACAAAGAATAGGATAGCAAACCTAAACCTAGCATAACAAATCAAAGCATAGGATAGCAAAACAAAACATAGCATAACAAAACACAACAGCACATAGCATAACAAAACATAGCAAAACACAACAAAACATAGCATAGCTTAACAAAACATAGGATAGCAAAACACAACATAGCATAGAGCCTCACTCAGCACCACTCAGGGGCACCACAGCATCACTATGCGCTACCACAGCATCACTGAACGCAACAGCATCACTCGTTCGCCACCACAACACCACTCAGCGCCACCACAGCATCAATCTGTGCAACCATTCAACACCTGGTTCAAATATATTCTCTCAATGTTTCAAGCTTTATTACAAATGTCACAAAAAGATGTTAATATTTCACTTCTGTTCTTGGATTTTCGCCACAATAAAATACAATGAACATAATCTTCACAAAAGTTATTTACAAAAGTTTAATCTATTGCCATTATAAATTACAATAACTTTTATTTAAGTATTAATTATTTAAAAAAATTAAAAGCCATTGTTATTTGTAATATCAATACATCTAAGTCACGTAAATACAACACATATTGCATTACAAATGCTATAGGTGTAACATTTGTGAAAGTTAAAACTATTGGCATTGTAAATGACAAAGCTATTACTTTTACTATTTTCAAAAGCAAAACCTAAATAAAAAATTTGTCATTTACAATACCAATAACTCAAACTTTCCTAATGCGAGACCTATTGCATTGCAAATGCTTGTTCTTGTGTGCAGCTCTGCAACAGTAAGTTGGCTGGCGAGATTTGGCGTCCCCAAGTGTGCTTTTCAGTCACTAGGAGGGAACCCGGTGAGATTTCCCCAACAAAGGCGATCGCTATCGTTCATGGTCAGAAAGCTACTGCTTGAGTAGAAAATCTACTCCAAAGAAGTGGTGTCCACTGGCATGTAATGTGGTGCCGTTCACGCTGATTTTTCAGTGCAGAATGTGCTCACAGCACTAAAAAAATCAGCTCCAGCAGGGCGATATACTTAATTCCACCTCTTCCCGGAACTCTGTGGAACTCGTGGAGTTTTCATGTAATTCCGTGGAGTTCCTGAGTGAAACTCTTCAAGTTCCACCCACCCCTAACATTCATCAATTTTTGCATGTAATTTATCTGAACCCAGGCTTCCTATCATAAAATTATCCTTTATAGTTATGCAACTTCTGTTCATTATGCCTATTAATGTAATTCAGTGCTTTACTGTGTTCTACGGTTCGAACATTTTGCAAATATTTAGTGTTTGACTTATGAGGTCACACTATCATATTATGATTATTTTTGGAAACATGTCTTGTACACATAACGCAATTGGGAGCCCTAGGACATGTTCACACTACATAAATACTCCTAATTAAATAAACAAAACTAAATATAATACCTTGAGAAGTACTCCAAAACATCCAAAAATTGATGGGTGCTTCCTACCTCCTGCTTTAAACCAAAACGATATATATTTTGTTCATTAGTTCGTCAAAACTGAGAAACAACTTAGCATTACACTTTCTGCTTTCATATACGTTGCCTCTAGTTCCAAACACAATTCATTTTCAATAGCCTAAATGTCTGCTTTTGGTTTGATAGGTGAAACCATAGTTTCAAATATCTTTAGAAACTTGAACCTCTAATTCCCAATGATGGTATATAATTAATTATATGGTTTGCCTTCATCTCAAGCTGTAATACGTAAATTCAATTGACCTTTGTTTCTTAGAAAATGTATATGTATATTAACTACAAAAGGCACAACATATGATTGGTCGTATGGATGCCATCTTACAAAAAAACCATAGGTCACATGTATGAATGGATTGCGATTCTATAATCGGTTGCATATAGATTAGCGACCAGTCGTAGATAAGTTTGGAATTTATCAATGTGTTTTTTGTCTTCAGTCACAAAAATAGCAATGCAAACCGAATCTTACTGACTCACTATTTTTGCGACAGAAGTGTGCGATTAACTATTAGCTATAACCAATTTGCATTTCTCATTTTGGAATGTGCTATTGATACACAAATTGCAAAGGGTCACAAAAACAATTTTTTACACTTGTGAATTAGCATCCATGGGTTCAATCGATAATTAGATGCAAACTATAAAAGGGTGAAAATTGTGAATTTGTTTACCACAACGGCTGCTGTATATTTTATAGCGAGGAGAATGAGGTTATTTACTCCAACTCACCTCAGGGGAAGGCAAAGAGAGGAGCACATTTTCAGAATTGGGGTGACTTTATTTCAGCTCCCTGAAGAGGAGCTATGTAGCATGTATACGCTCAGCAGCAGTGCCAGCCTAGTAGCACCGAGATTAGGTAGCATGAGGCTGCCGGTCTACAATATGCCGATGACACAGCCATAATGGACCACACGAGGATGGGCCTACAGATAGCCCTAAATGCGTTGAATCAATTCAACAAAGTTAACAACCTTATAGTACACCAAGGGAAAACTAAGGTTGTCATTTTTGGGAGCTACCACTTGAAAAAAGAAAGCGCAGTGGTCAATGGGAGATCTGCAAATCAGTATAGTGGCAGAGTATAACTACCTAGGGGTTTGGTTTACGGACCGGGCCAAGGCAAATGTCCATCTGAAACAGCAGTCGTCCAAGGCCAATAAGGTGATATTCCTGTTAAAGCAAACTGAACTTACACCTGATAAGCCCCACGGCCGGACCAATATTAACTGCTTTAAAAGAAAAATTGCTGCCAGCCATTAGTTATGGCCACCAGGCTTTTCCGGGGTCGCATGATACCCTTCTCATCTCAATTCAAGCCAAAGCATATAAGTCAGTCTTTTCTATCCCGAGGTCGGCAAGGAAGTCAAGACTAAGATTGGAGCTAGGCCTGGTAAAGCCAGACTTAATGTGCCAAGGGGAGATAATAAAACTATACTTAAGGATTATAAGGGCCCCAGCAAACTCCTTAACACATCAGTTGAGAGCCATCTTTGAGGGGGCAAGATCAGCATGGCACACCAGCCTTGGCAAAGCACTCAAGACTTTAAAGATCGAGGAAAAGAGCATACCACTGCCAGAAATCCCACTAAATGCATGGAAAAAAGCCATAAACAGACAAGTCCGCAAAACCTCATACGATCTGGATCTTAAATCCCTTCGCTATAGCCCCCCATCTAGAACCGCTGAACAGCTCCTACACAGTAGGCAAGGCACAACCCTACCTGCATGAGGCCCTGACACCACAAGCCAGAACCAAAATCCTCTCCATGAGACTGTGCACCCTTGGAATTACCAAATTCAACCCCGCATGGGCTCGCAAGGGGGAAATTACAAGCTGCAGACTGTGCCCCTACACAAGAGAATCCTGGCTTCACCTTTTATGCTGCTGTCCCTCCTACATGAACAAATTTCGTCGACTTCTCCGCCCAGTCTGCATCACCAAGGGAATTAAAACATGTCGCAAGGCATCAGCCATGTGCTTCTCTAGAACAACCATGATGACCTTGGCGAGTCTTGGGAAATTAAGTCATCTGATTAGAATGGCTTTAAAGGCAGCAAATGAACACAAATAAACCAGGGCCACCAGCGAGGTATAACAAGGGGGACAATGCACCCTCCTACAGAGACCGCACTACATCAATGGCTCAAAATGGAAGGGACCAGGAGAACGATCCACAGACTGCTGTAGAAGAAAACCGCCAAGGCCTACGCAGCTTGCTAAGAAACTCTGTCAAGGACTTATGATAAAGACCCGGCACTGGCAGCCCAAGTGGTTGCAAGCGGAGACGGGATATAATAATTGAACAAAAATGTTTTTATCCGACAACCTCATAGTTTTAATTGTGATCAATTTCTCATTTACCAGTTTTATGCTTTTTTACTGTAATGATTTTAATTAATTTAACAGTTAATAAAATAATAATAATAATAATAATAATAATAACACTGTTATTTTAGACCTGATTCCTGAATTTGGCCCTGTGCTTTGTAGGATCAGGCACAAGAGTGCGGAACGACCAGAGCTGCTGACTTAGGAACAGAGGAACCAGCTTTGAGTTTTGTTGTCAGCTACACTTCCTGTGATTCTGGTCAAATCACTTAATCTACCCCTGCCTGAAAAAAACAAAAAGTAAACAAATATGAACATGTCATTGTGTAATGTAACTGGTTTTCATGTAAAGAGCTCCAATGCCTTTGAGGCTAGCAAGCTCTATATAAAACTGCAACAACAAAAACACAGAGTCAGGTACTTTCCTGCCTGTACCTTTTAGCCATAGGAAGCTATCAAGGAGTTTTTACCAAAGAGAAAGGGGTTCCCAGAGTGCACTTTTGCGTTTCTTTCACAATTTTGCAGTTCTTTTAAACAGTCATAGATACATGTTTCCCAGCTCACAGCAAGCATTGCTGAAAAACAAATTAGATTTTTTTGTGTGGCACATTTTCCACAGGTTATAGGCTATGTTGGTCCTTGTGCCAGCTCTCCCTCCTACAGTCCTCCTGTCCAGCTTGCCTGCGGTCTGCTACCATCTGCTGCCTGTCTACCTGCTGCCCTCTGTTTGTGCCTCCGAAGCTTGTTTCTTGCTCTTGAAGGACTGGGTTTTAGAACCCAGCGGTGTCAGGGAGAACGCCCGATGCCTTTGAGTTCCCTTGTCTTGGCAAACAGAGACACGGGATACTTCTTGATGACGCCAAAGACCAAAGTTTATTGGCTGCAACCAGGAACAGAGATCTACGAAGCACACACGGGTGGTTCGCTAGAGACTGCACAAATTCAATGAGCGGAGCATGGTCTTTTATGCCAAAAATCAAGCCTCGATTCAGAAAAGGGGGTGGTGATGGACAGAGTATCTGAATTAAGCAGAACACTCGTACCCAGTCAACAGATCAGGGCTTGATCCATCACCGTTTTTTAGCTCACTGCACCATCCCAGCTCAGAACCTGGCTACATGCAAATTAGTCTGTCCCTGGCCCAGTGCATCATGGGAACAGGGCAGACCAAACTACCAAGCAAAGTCATTTACTGGAAAGGAAACAAGCTTCCGGGGACCGGTTTCTGGCATTACAGCCGTCTTCGGCCCGGCTTGCTTGAATCCTGATGGTGCAGTGAGCAAGGACTCATGTCTGAGCATACCCTTCCACGCTTATGGTGGACAAAACAATTCAGAAAAGGGAGTGGTGATGGACAGAGTATCTGAATTAAGCAGAACACTCGTACCCAGTCAACAGATCAGGGCTTGATCCATCTCCGGTTTTTAGCTCACTGCACCATCCCAGCTCAGAACCTGGCTACATGCAAATTAGTCTGTCCCTGGCCCAGTGCATCATGGGAACAGGGCAGACCAAACTACCAAGCCAATTCATTTACTGGAAAGGAAACAAGCTTCCGGGGACTGGTTTCTGGCATTACAGCCGTCTTCGGCCAGGCTTGCTTGAATCCTGATGGTGCAGTGAGCAAGGGACTCATGTCTGAACATACCCTTCCACGCTTATGGTGGACAAAACTATTCAGTAAAGGGGGTTTTGATGGACAGAGTATCTGAATTAAGCAGAACACTTGTTCCCAGTCAACAGATCAGGGCTTGATCCATCACCGTTTTTTTAGCTCACTGCACCATCCCAGCTCAGAACCTGGCCACATGCAAATTAGTCTGTCCCTGGCCCAGTGCATCATGGGAACAGGGCAGACCAAACTACCAAGCCAATTCTTTTACTGGAAAGGAAACAAGCTTCCGGGGACCGGTTTCTGGCATTACAGCCGTCTTCGGCCCGGCTTGCTTGAATCCTGATGGTGCAGTGAACAAGGGACTCATGTCTGAGCATACCCTTCCACGCTTATGGTGGACAAAACGATTCAGAAAAGGGGGTGGTGATGGACAGAGTATCTGAATTAAGCAGAACACTCGTACCCAGTCAACAGATCAGGGCTTGATCCATCTCCGGTTTTTAGCTCACTGCACCATCCCAGCTCAGAACCTGGCTACATGCAAATTAGTCTGTCCCTGGCCCAGTGCATCATGGGAACAGGGCAGACCAAACTACCAAGCCAATTCATTTACTGGAAAGGAAACAAGCTTCCGGGGACTGGTTTCTGGCATTACAGCCGTCTTCGGCCAGGCTTGCTTGAATTCTGATGGTGCAGTGAGCAAGGGACTCATGTCTGAACATACCCTTCCACGCTTATGGTGGACAAAACTATTCAGAAAAGGGGGTTTTGATGGACAGAGTATCTGAATTAAGCAGAACACTTGTTCCCAGTCAACAGATCAGGGCTTGATCCATCACCATTTTTTAGCTCACTGCACCATCCCAGCTCAGAACCTGGCTACATGCAAATTAGTCTGTCCCTGGCACAGTGCATCATGGGAACAGGGCTGACCAAACTACCAAGCCAATTCTTTTACTGGAAAGGAAACAAGCTTCCGGGGACTGGTTTCTGGCATTACAGCCGTCTTCGGCCAGGCTTGCTTGAATCCTGATGGTGCAGTGAGCAAGGGACTCATGTCTGAACATACCCTTCCACGCTTATGGTGGACAAAACTATTCAGAAAAGGGGGTTTTGATGGACAGAGTATCTGAATTAAGCAGAACACTTGTTCCCAGTCAACAGATCAGGGCTTGATCCATCACCGTTTTTTAGCTCACTGCACCATCCCAGCTCAGAACCTGGCTACATGCAAATTAGTCTGTCCCTGGCCCAGTGCATCATGGGAACAGGGCAGACCAAACTACCAAGCCAATTCTTTTACTGGAAAGGAAACAAGCTTCCGGGGACCGGTTTCTGGCATTACAGCCGTCTTCGGCCCGGCTTGCTTGAATACTGATGGTGCAGTGAGCAAGGGACTCATGTCTGAGCATACCCTTCCACGCTTATGGTGGACAAAACGATTCAGAAAAGGGGGTGGTGATGGACAGAGTATCTGAATTAAGCAGAACACTCGTACCCAGTCAACAGATCAGGGCTTGATCCATCACCGTTTTTTAGCTCACTGCACCATCCCAGCTCAGAACCTGGCGACATGCAAATTAGTCTGTCCCTGGCCCAGTGCATCATGGGAACAGGGCAGACCAAACTACCAAGCCAATTCTTTTACTGGAAAGGAAACAAGCTTCCGGGGTCCGGTTTCTGGCATTACAGCCGTCTTCGGCCCGGCTTGCTTGAATCCTGATGGTGCAGTGAGCAAAGACTCACGTCTGAGCATACCCTTTCACGCTTATGGTGGACAAAACGATTCAGAAAAGGGGGTGGTGATGGACAGAGTATCTGAATTAAGCAGAACACTCGTACCCAGTCAACAGATCAGGGCTTGATCCATCACCGTTTTTTAGCTCACTGCACCATCCCAGCTCAGAACCTGGCTACATGCAAATTAGTCTGTCCCTGGCCCAGTGCATCATGGGAACAGGGCAGACCAAACTACCAAGCCAATTCTTTTACTGGAAAGGAAACAAGCTTCCGGGGACCGGTTTCTGGCATTACAGCCGTCTTCGGCCCGGCTTGCTTGAATCCTGATGGTGCAGTGAGCAAGGACTCATGTCTGAGCATACCCTTCCACGCTTATGGTGGACAAAACAATTCAGAAAAGGGGGTGGTGATGGACAGAGTATCTGAATTAAGCAGAACACTCGTACCCAGTCAACAGATCAGGGCTTGATCCATCACCGTTTTTAGCTCACTGCACCATCCCAGCTCAGAACCTGGCTACATGCAAATTAGTCTGTCCCTGGCCCAGTGCATCATGGGAACAGGGCAGACCAAACTACCAAGCCAATTCATTTACTGGAAAGGAAACAAGCTTCCGGGGACTGGTTTCTGGCATTACAGCCGTCTTCGGCCCGGCTTGCTTGAATCCTGATGGTGCAGTGAGCAAGGGACTCATGTCTGAACATACCCTTCCACGCTTATGGTGGACAAAACTATTCAGTAAAGGGGGTGGTGATGGACAGAGTATCTGAATTAATCAGAACACTTGTTCCCAGTCAACAGATCAGGGCTTGATCCATCACCGTTTTTTAGCTCACTGCAACATCCCAGCTCAGAACCTGGCCACATGCAAATTAGTCTGTCCCTGGCCCAGTGCATCATGGGAACAGGGCAGACCAAACTACCAAGCCAATTCTTTTACTGGAAAGGAAACAAGCTTCCGGGGACCGGTTTCTGGCATTACAGCCGTCTTCGGCCCGGCTTGCTTGAATCCTGATGGTGCAGTGAGCAAGGGACTCATGTCTGAGCATACCCTTCCACGCTTATGGTGGACAAAACGATTCAGAAAAGGGGGTGGTGATGGACAGAGTATCTGAATTAAGCAGAACACTCGTACCCAGTCAACAGATCAGGGCTTGATCCATCACCGTTTTTTAGCTCACTGCACCATCCCAGCTCAGAACCTGGCTACATGCAAATTAGTCTGTCCCTGGCCCAGTGCATCATGGGAACAGGGCAGACCAAACTACCAAGCCAATTCTTTTACTGGAAAGGAAACAAGCTTCCGGGGACCGATTTCTGGCATTACAGCCATCTTCGGCCCGGCTTGCTTGAATCCTGATGGTGCAGTGAGCAAGGGACTCATGTCTGAGCATACCCTTCCACGCTTATGGTGGACAAAACGATTCAGAAAAGGGGGTGGTGATGGACAGAGTATCTGAATTAGGCAGAACACTCGTACCCAGTCAACAGATCAGGGCTTGATCCATCACCGTTTTTTAGCTCACTGCACCATCCCAGCTCAGAACCTGGCTACATGCAAATTAGTCTGTCCCTGGCCCAGTGCATCATGGGAACAGGGCAGACCAAACTACCAAGCCAATTCTTTTACTGGAAAGGAAACAAGCTTCCGGGGACCGGTTTCTGGCATTACAGCCGTCTTCGGCCCGGCTTGCTTCAATCCTGATGGTGCAGTGACCAAAGACTCATGTCTGAGCATACCCTGCCACGCTTATGGTGGACAAAACGATTCAGAAAAGGGGGTGGTGATGGACAGAGTATCTGAATTAAGCAGAACACTTGCACCCAGTCAACAGATCAGGGCTTGATCCATCACCGTTTTTTAGCTCACTGCACCATCCCAGCTCAGAACCTGGCTACATGCAAATTAGTCTGTCCCATTCCCAGTGCATCATGGGAACAGGGCAGACCAAACTACCAAGCCAATTCTTTTACTGGAAAGGAAACAAGCTTCCGGGGACCGGTTTCTGGCATTACAGCCGTCTTCGGCCCGGCTTGCTTGAATCCTGATGGTGCAGTGAGCAAGGACTCATGTCTGAGCATACCCTTCCACGCTTATGGTGGACAAAACAATTCAGAAAAGGGGGTGGTGATGGACAGAGTATCTGAATTAAGCAGAACACTTGTACCCAGTCAACAGATCAGGGCTTGATCCATCTCCGGTTTTTAGCTCACTGCACCATCCCAGCTCAGAACCTGGCTACATGCAAATTAGTCTGTCCCTGGCCCAGTGCATCATGGGAACAGGGCAGACCAAACTACCAAGCCAATTCATTTACTGGAAAGGAAACAAGCTTCCGGGGACTGGTTTCTGGCATTACAGCCGTCTTCGGCCCGGCTTGCTTGAATCCTGATGGTGCAGTGAGCAAGGACTCATGTCTGAGCATACCCTTCTACGCTTATGGTGGACAAAACAATTCAGAAAAGGGGGTGGTGATGGACAGAGTATCAGAATTAAGCAGAACACTCGTACCCAGTCAACAGATCAGGGCTTGATCCATCTCCGGTTTTTAGCTCACTGCACCATCCCAGCTCAGAACCTGGCTACATGCAAATTAGTCTGTCCCTGGCCCAGTGCATCATGGGAACAGGGCAGACCAAACTACCAAGCCAATTCATTTACTGGAAAGGAAACAAGCTTCCGGGGACTGGTTTCTGGCATTACAGCCGTCTTCGGCCAGGCTTGCTTGAATCCTGATGGTGCAGTGAGCAAGGGACTCATGTCTGAACATACCCTTCCACGCTTATGGTGGACAAAACTATTCAGTAAAGGGGGTTTTGATGGACAGAGTATCTGAATTAAGCAGAACACTTGTTCCCAGTCAACAGATCAGGGCTTGATCCATCACCGTTTTTTTAGCTCACTGCACCATCCCAGCTCAGAACCTGGCCACATGCAAATTAGTCTGTCCCTGGCCCAGTGCATCATGGGAACAGGGCAGACAAAACTACCAAGCCAATGCTTTTACTGGAAAGGAAACAAGCTTCCGGGGACCGGTTTCTGGCATTACAGCCGTCTTCGGCCCGGCTTGCTTGAATCCTGATGGTGCAGTGAACAAGGGACTCATGTCTGAGCATACCCTTCCACGCTTATGGTGGACAAAACGATTCAGAAAATGGGGTGGTGATGGACAGAGTATCTGAATTAAGCAGAACACTCGTACCCAGTCAACAGATCAGGGCTTGATCCATCACCATTTTTTAGCTCACTGCACCATCCCAGCTCAAAACCTGGCTACATGCAAATTAGTCTGTCCCTGGCACAGTGCATCATGGGAACAGGGCTGACCAAACTACCAAGCCAATTCTTTTACTGGAAAGGAAACAAGCTTCCGGGGACTGGTTTCTGGCATTACAGCCGTCTTCGGCCAGGCTTGCTTGAATCCTGATGGTGCAGTGAGCAAGGGACTCATGTCTGAACATACCCTTCCACGCTTATGGTGGACAAAACTATTCAGAAAAGGGGGTTTTGATGGACAGAGTATCTGAATTAAGCAGAACACTTGTTCCCAGTCAACAGATCAGGGCTTGATCCATCACCGTTTTTTAGCTCACTGCACCATCCCAGCTCAGAACCTGGCTACATGCAAATTAGTCTGTCCCTGGCCCAGTGCATCATGGGAACAGGGCAGACCAAACTACCAAGCCAATTCTTTTACTGGAAAGGAAACAAGCTTCCGGGGACCGGTTTCTGGCATTACAGCCGTCTTCGGCCCGGCTTGCTTGAATACTGATGGTGCAGTGAGCAAGGGACTCATGTCTGAGCATACCCTTCCACGCTTATGGTGGACAAAACGATTCAGAAAAGGGGGTGGTGATGGACAGAGTATCTGAATTAAGCAGAACACTCGTACCCAGTCAACAGATCAGGGCTTGATCCATCACCGTTTTTTAGCTCACTGCACCATCCCAGCTCAGAACCTGGCGACATGCAAATTAGTCTGTCCCTGGCCCAGTGCATCATGGGAACAGGGCAGACCAAACTACCAAGCCAATTCTTTTACTGGAAAGGAAACAAGCTTCCGGGGTCCGGTTTCTGGCATTACAGCCGTCTTCGGCCCGGCTTGCTTGAATCCTGATGGTGCAGTGAGCAAAGACTCACGTCTGAGCATACCCTTTCACGCTTATGGTGGACAAAACGATTCAGAAAAGGGGGTGGTGATGGACAGAGTATCTGAATTAAGCAGAACACTCGTACCCAGTCAACAGATCAGGGCTTGATCCATCACCGTTTTTTAGCTCACTGCACCATCCCAGCTCAGAACCTGGCTACATGCAAATTAGTCTGTCCCTGGCCCAGTGCATCATGGGAACAGGGCAGACCAAACTACCAAGCCAATTCTTTTACTGGAAAGGAAACAAGCTTCCGGGGACCGGTTTCTGGCATTACAGCCGTCTTCGGCCCGGCTTGCTTGAATCCTGATGGTGCAGTGAGCAAGGACTCATGTCTGAGCATACCCTTCCACGCTTATGGTGGACAAAACAATTCAGAAAAGGGGGTGGTGATGGACAGAGTATCTGAATTAAGCAGAACACTCGTACCCAGTCAACAGATCAGAGCTTGATCCATCACCGGTTTTTAGCTCACTGCACCATCCCAGCTCAGAACCTGGCTACATGCAAATTAGTCTGTCCCTGGCCCAGTGCATCATGGGAACAGGGCAGACCAAACTACCAAGCCAATTCATTTACTGGAAAGGAAACAAGTTTCCGGGGACTGGTTTCTGGCATTACAGCCGTCTTCGGCCAGGCTTGCTTGAATCCTGATGGTGCAGTGAGCAAGGGACTCATGTCTGAACATACCCTTCCACGCTTATGGTGGACAAAACTATTCAGTAAAGTGGGTTTTGATGGACAGAGTATCTGAATTAAGCAGAACACTTGTTCCCAGTCAACAGATCAGGGCTTGATCCATCACCGTTTTTTTAGCTCACTGCACCATCCCAGCTCAGAACCTGGCTACATGCAAATTAGTCTGTCCCTGGCCCAGTGCATCATGGGAACAGGGCAGACCAAACTACCAAGCCAATTCTTTTACTGGAAAGGAAACAAGCTTCCGGGGACCGGTTTCTGGCATTACAGCCGTCTTCGGCCAGGCTTGCTTGAATCCTGATGGTGCAGTGAGCAAGGGACTCGTCTGAGCATACCCTTCCACGCTTATGGTGGACAAAACGATTCAGAAAAGGGGGTGGTGATGGACAGAGTATCTGAATTAAGCAGAACACTCGTACCCAGTCAACAGATCAGGGCTTGATCCATCACCGTTTTTTAGCTCACTGCACCATCCCAGCTCAGATCCTGGCTACATGCAAATTAGTCTGTCCCTGGCCCAGTGCATCATGGGAACAGGGCAGACCAAACTACCAAGCCAATTCTTTTACTGGAAAGGAAACAAGCTTCTGGGGACCGGTTTCTGGCATTACAGCCGTCTTCGGCCCGGCTTGCTTGAATCCTGATGGCGCAGTGAGCAAGGACTCATGTCTGAGCATACCCTTCGTCGCTTATGGTGGACAAAACGATTCAGAAAAGGGGGTGGTGATGGACAGAGTATCTGAATTAAGCAGAACACTCGTACCCAGTCAACAGATCAGGGCTTGATCCATCACCGTGTTTTAGCTGACTGCACCATCCCAGCTCAGAACCTGGCTACATGCAAATTAGTCTGTCCCTGGCCCAGTGCATCATGGGAACAGGGCAGACCAAACTACCAAGCCAATTCTTTTACTGGAAAGGAAACAAGCTTCCGGGGACCGGTTTCTGGCATTTCAGCCGTCTTCGGCCCGGCTTGCTTGAATCCTGTTGGTGCAGTGAGCAAGGGACTCATGTCTGAGCATACCCTTCCACGCTTATGGTGGGCAAAAGGATTCAGAAATGGGGGTGGTGATGGACAGAGTATCTGAATTAAGCAGAACACTCGTACCCAGTCAACAGATCAGGGCTTGATCCATCACCGAGTGTTCTGCATTAAGAACAGACGTAGAAGTAGCAGACAAAGGCAAAGTTGGCGGCCCCTGAGGAGGCTGCGCCAAAGGAACAGTAGCCAACGGAAGAGGAGCTGGCTGTGGAGGAATTACAGGTGGCACAACAATCGGAGGTTTCACAGCCGCAACTGGTGGCGTTGGTGCCGTAGCACTCTGTGTATAAGGTGGTGACGAACTTAACAGATGCGTCATTAAAGGATCTTTCGCAAGATCATTCTCATCTTTCTGCTCTTTAGACGGCAAGACTGGGTAGCATCTATCTACCACTAACTTCTTCACTCTAAGCATCTGTTCGCTCCCTTGCTCTTCCTCATTATCCCTATATGCAATAGCAGCTTGTACCATTGACATACCTCGTTCTCTCTTATTCTTCTTCGCTAATTTAATTTCTTTCTGTTTGGCTTCTTTGCGCCATATGCGGAAAGAGTCAAACATTGCCGGCCGGGCTTTCTTCTTGAACAATTTCACTTCGAGATTGTCTAAAATCTCAGCTTCAAAACTACCGTAACGGGGCCACTGTAGGACACCGATCTCATTATAACTAATAGGGCCCACACCATGTTTCACGTACAAGTCATATGTAGGAGTTCCAATTGGAGGAACCGGACACAAATCCTCTAACCGGGAATCCTTAGAACAACCACAACCAAACAATTTTCCAAGTCTGCTAAAACCAGGCATCTTGCACACTAGTCTAGCTTCAAACAACAAGGGAAATCTCAAAACGATAGTCTCGCGAATACACGAGTCCCTTGGCTTTGGGGCCTGCAGGTACCAAATCAAAGCGATCCACTAAAGGATACCAAAAAACAAACGAAGGACTAGGAGACGCTCCACTCATACTTAACTGAAATGTTGATGGCGTCACCAGAAGACCCGTCAATCGTCTCGCTCTACAAACGTCTAAGGCTCCAAAACAGGGCGACAGTCAGGGCAGCAGTCCTTCGTAGCCGTCGGAAAGCGGGAAACCTCGCAGCAAAGACTTTCGGATCACGCCGACATACAGGGGTCGATGAAGTGGTTGGCCTTCCTCCAGAATTTTCACACGAAGCTTCTCACAATCTTCGGGCTTGGACCGGTACCGCTGAAGTCGCCCTACGTTGGGTGCCAACTGAAGGACCGGGTTTTAGAACCCAGCGGCGTCAGGGAGAACGCCCGATGCCTTCGAGTTCCCCTGTCTTGGCAAACAGAGACATGGGATACTTCTTGATGACGTCAAAGACCAAAGTTTATTGGCTGCAACCAGGAACAGAGATCTACGAAGCACACACGGGTGGTTCGCTAGAGACTGCACAAATTCAATGAGCGGAGCATTGTCTTTTATGCCAAAAATCAAGCCTCAGGCAACATTTCAAATTAGCATTGGGTTCATACAAACTGGCCAATGGTAGCATACCATTTCAAAAGTAGCGTATGACGACAACCCACTTTCCGTTGTCCAGCCCACCAGAAATGACCAAGCAAATTCCATGTTTCTTGTCGGATCAGGCCGGACAAACCCATCATAAAACCCTCAACCCAAAGCAGTGATTATGTCATTAAGGAAAGGCAGAAACAGATTGGAAGTGAGATAGAACAGTCATCGGGCCTATGTGAGGGCAACCATACAAAATGGCTGCCGTACACAAAATGGAACCCGAAGGTTCAAAGTAAATCCTTGAATTACGGAGTGTTCTCATAGATCGATTCATGCGAAAACACTCAGACACACTACACTCGTCATTTGCGGTCTGCTGACACCATTATCGTCTATTTCCGACGACCTTCATAAAATGGGTTCGGAACCTTCGAACCTCACTCGCAAACCACAGAACTACACTCTGTTTTACCTTTTCTCCTCGTTTTACTGTCCTCTGTTTCGCCTTTCTCTACTTGTTTTCTGCCCTATGTTTTGCGTTATCTGCTTGTTTTTCTGCCCTCTGTTTTGCGCTCCTCTGCTCTATTTTGCATTTTCTGTTCATTTTTCTGCCCTCTGTTTTGCCTTTCCTGCTCGTTTTTCAACCCTCTGTTTTGCCTTTTTCAGATAATTTCTTCCCTCTTTATGTCGTTTCCCTCCATCCGCAGTTTTCCTCCTCCTGCAATCCAGCGCTGTCGCCCTCCCTCCAGGACCTACTTAATGGAGGCCTCAGTGCCACCCTACTGAACAGGTCTTACTGCCACCTTCTGCTGCCTGTCTACCTTCTGCCCTCCGTTTGTTCATCCTCTGCTCGTTTCTTGCTGAGTTTTGCCTTTTCGGCTTGTTTTTCTGCCCTCTACTTTGCTTTTCTGCTTGTTTTTCTTGCCTTTTGTTTTGGCTTCTGCTCTCTTTTTTGTTCTCTTCTACTCTGTTTTGCCTTTTCTGCAAATTTTTCTGGTTTCTATTTTGCCTTTTTCTGCTTGTTTTTCTTCCAATGGTTTTGCCTTTTCTGCCCTCTGTTTGGCCTTTCCTGCTCGTTTTTCTGCCCTCTGTTTTACCCTCTTCTGTTCTATTTGCCTTTTTTACACATTTTTCAGTCCTCTGCTTTGCCCTTTTGTGCTTGCTTGTTTTTCTCCCCTTTGTTTTGCCTTTTTTCTGCTCGTTTCTTTCCTCTTCCTGCCATTTCCTCAAGATCTGTCGCAGGGGGAGATGGCATGAAGGAGACCTCGCACACCAGCACTCAGATACCCCTAGGGGTGACAGTGCAGCTCTCTACAAATGCTGATTGGTTGATTGTTGATGGGACACATCTTAATTGGTCCAGCTAGTGCTACAGGGGGTTTGTTTAGAAATCTGATCAAATAGTTTGAAATGCCAGTTCTTTAATTACAGACCTACAGGCTAAGTTTCGAGTTTCCACCCATGACTCCTATATGTTTCGGCAGTATCCCCTATGCAGGAGGAGACTCTGGGGATGATTATCTTTTAGGTATTTCTGCATGTTTCATTTATGTATATATCATTCTAAATTACAAAGGAGTTGTGTATTTTTAATTTGTGTTAGGTGACAGTGCTTATGCAACACACTCATGGATTTTGACCCCATATCTCAATGCAATTACAAAGAGTGAATGCCATCATAATATTGCTCACAAATAGGCAAGATCAGTTATTGAATGTACTTTAAGGTACTTAATGTTAATGTTAACAGGATTTATAAAGTGCACAAATACCCCGAGGTGTCTTGGCGCTGAGGACAACAGTACTCCTGCACTAACGTCTAATTCATGAACAGCCAGGTTTTTAGTTCTTTCCTGAAGGTGGAAAGGGAGCTTGCACTTCTGAGCTCACTCGGAAGGGTGTTCCAGAGTTTGGAGGTGCCGTAGTGAAAGCTGCGGCCGCCTCAGCACAATGTTCGAGTTCTGGGCACTGTCAAGAGTCTGGCCCCTGTGGAATGAAAGTGTCTTGTTGGTTCATACTAGACAAACAGTTTTTGCAGTAATGAAGGACCTGTGTGTTTCAGTGCTTTATATGCCAAACAAAGAGCCTTGAATTTGATGTGTTGTGCCACCGGAAGCCAGTGCAGGTTAAAAATCTCTTTGGATACAGATTTTGCCATAGGGATGCTGACCAGTAAACTTGCAGCTGAATTTTGAACCATCTGGAACTTTTTTAAGCCCTGTTTCTGTATATTCAGGTAAAGCCCGTTGCAGTAATACAATTTAGACTGGATTTGCAAGGTTACCACGGTTTTCCTGGTATCCATAGGAATATAAGGATATATCTTCCTTATTTTCTTGATAAGAAAGTGGGAGGCAGATACAGTTGCATTTTTATGCTGAGAGAGCGATAGTTTGTTATCAAACCAAACTCCAAGGTTCTTAGCCTCGACCGCTGGATTTGGTGGTTCTCCCATCTCTGCCGGCCACCATAGATTACCCCAGTTTGTTTGCATATTGCCAAAAATCAGGATCTCTGTTTTTTCAGAGTTAAGTTTGAGACAGTGAGTACTCATCCATCTGTTTCTGGTACACATACAGCTCTGAAATTGTTTCATTGCCTTCATAAAAAAGGGGAAGCCCATCTGCATCACTTCCAGTGGAATGCAAGATTGTGCATTGTGTGTTCTGCTGCAGAATATAGCACAATGAAGAGACCTGCAATGCAGCCTGAGAAGGGCAGTTCTGATGGAGAGGAAGACCATCCTCTGCTAAACACATCCCAGGATGCTAGAAGAGCAGCAGATGGAAGGGAGATACGCAGTCACGTTACCAACAATTATTTCTAAGGTAAGTGTAGTTCAAGCAAACTATGCAATGTGTAACGAGGTAGTTACAGGGACTGGGTAATTCTTTGGTTTTTCACCAAGCCAATTCTTTTACTGGAAAGGAAACAAGCTTCCGGGGACCGGTTTCTGGCATTACAGCCGTCTTCGGCCCGGCTTGCTTGAATCCTGATGGTGCAGTGAGCAAGGGACTCATGTCTGAGCATACCCTTCCACGCTTATGGTGGACAAAACGATTCAGAAAAGGGGGTGGTGATGTACAGAGTATCTGAATTAAGCAGAACACTCGTACCCAGTCAACAGATCAGGGCTTGATCCATCACCGTTTTTTAGCTCACTGCACCATCCCGGCTCAGAACCTGGCTACATGCAAATTAGTCTGTCCCTGGCCCAGTGCATCATGGGAACAGGGCAGACCAAACTACCAAGCCAATTCTTTTACTGGAAAGGAAACAAGCTTCCGGGGACCGGTTTCTGGCATTACAGCCGTCTTCGGCCCGGCTTGCTTCAATCCTGATGGTGCAGTGACCAAAGACTCATGTCTGAGCATACCCTTCCACGCTTATGGTGGACAAAACGATTCAGAAAAGGGGGTGGTGATGGACAGAGTATCTGAATTAAGCAGAACACTCGTACCCAGTCAACAGATCAGGGCCTGATCCATCACCGTTTTTTAGCTCACTGCACCATCCCAGCTCTGAACCTGGCTACATGCAAATTAGTCTGTCCCTGGCCCAGTGCATCATGGGAATAGGGCAGACCAAACTACCAAGCCAATTCTTTTACTGGAAAGGAAACAAGCTTCCGGGGACCGGTTTCTGGCATTACAGCCGTCTTCGGCCCGGCTTGCTTGAATCCTGATGGTGCAGTGAGCAAGGACTCATGTCTGAGCATACCCTTCCACGCTTATGGTGGACAAAACAATTCAGAAAAGGGGGTGGTGATGGACAGAGTATCTGAATTAAGCAGAACACTCGTACCCAGACAACAGATCAGGGCTTGATCCATCACCGGTTTTTAGCTCACTGCACCATCCCAGCTCAGAACCTGGCTACATGCAAATTAGTCTGTCCCTGGCCCAGTGCATCATGGGAACAGGGCAGACCAAACTACCAAGCCAATTCTTTTACTGGAAAGGAAACAAGCTTCCGGGGACTGGTTTCTGGCATTACAGCTGTCTTCGGCCAGGCTTGCTTGAATCCTGGTGGTGCAGTGAGCAAGGGACTCATGTCTGAACATACCCTTCCACGCTTATGGTGGACAAAACTATTCAGAAAAGGGGGTTTTGATGGACAGAGTATCTGAATTAAGCAGAACACTTGTTCCCAGTCAACAGATCAGGGCTTGATCCATCACCGTTTTTTAGCTCACTGCACCATCCCAGCTCAGAACCTGGCTACATGCAAATTAGTCTGTCCCTGGCCCAGTGCATCATGGGAACAGGGCAGACCAAACTACCAAGCCAATTCTTTTACTGGAAAGGAAACAAGCTTCCGGGGACCGGTTTCTGGCATTGCAGCCGTCTTCGGCCCGGCTTGCTTGAATCCTGATGGTGCAGTGAGCAAGGGACTCATGTCTGAGCATACCCTTCCACGCTTATGGTGGACAAAACGATTCAGAAAAGGGGGTGGTGATGGACAGAGTATCTGAATTAAGCAGAACACTCGTACCCAGTCAACAGATCAGGGCTTGATCCATCACCGTTTTTTAGCTCACTGCACCATCCCAGCTCAGATCCTGGCTACATGCAAATTAGTCTGTCCCTGGCCCAGTGCATCATGGGAACAGGGCAGACCAAACTACCAACCAATTCTTTTACTGGAAAGGAAACAAGCTTCCGGGGTCCGGTTTCTGGCATTACAGCCGTCTTCGGCCCGGCTTGCTTTAATCCTGATGGTGCAGTGAGCAAAGACTCATGTCTGAGCATACCCTTTCACGCTTATGGTGGACAAAACGATTCAGAAAAGGGGGTGGTGATGGACAGAGTATCTGAATTAAGCAGAACACTCGTACCCAGTCAACAGATCAGGGCTTGATCCATCACCGTTTTTTAGCTCACTGCACCATCCCAGCTCAGAACCTGGCTACATGCAAATTAGTCTGTCCCTGGCCCAGTGCATCATGGGAACAGGGCAGACCAAACTACCAAGCCAATTCTTTTACTGGAAAGGAAACAAGCTTCCGGGGACCGGTTTCTGGCATTACAGCCGTCTTCGGCCCGGCTTGCTTGAATCCTGATGGTGCAGTGAGCAAGGACTCATGTCTGAGCATACCCTTCCACGCTTATGGTGGACAAAACAATTCAGAAAAGGGTGTGGTGATGGACAGAGTATCTGAATTAAGCAGAACACTCGTACCCAGTCAACAGATCAGGGCTTGATCCATCTCCGGTTTTTAGCTCACTGCACCATCCCAGCTCAGAACCTGGCTACATGCAAATTAGTCTGTCCCTGGCCCAGTGCATCATGGGAACAGGGCAGACCAAACTACCGAGCCAATTCTTTTACTGGAAAGGAAACAAGCTTCCGGGGACCGGTTTCTGGCATTACAGTCGTCTTCGGCCCGGCTTGCTTGAATCCTGATGGTGCAGTGAGCAAGGGACTCATGTCTGAGCATACCCTTCCACGCTTATGGTGGACAAAACGATTCAGAAAAGGGGGTGGTGATGGACAGAGTATCTGAATTAAGCAGAACACTCGTACCCGGTCAACAGATCAGGGCTTGATCCATCAACGTTTTTTAGCTCACTGCACCATCCCAGCTCAGAACCTGGCTACATGCAAATTAGTCTGTCCCTGGCCCAGTGCATCATGGGAACAGGGCAGACCAAACTACCAAGCCAATTCTTTTACTGGAAAGGAAACAAGCTTCCGGGGACCGGTTTCTAGCATTACAGCCGTCTTCGGCCCGGCTTGCTTGAATCCTGATGGTGCAGTGAGCAAGGGACTCATGTCTGAGCATACCCTTCCACGCTTATGGTGGACAAAACGATTCAGAAAAGGGGGTGGTGATGGACAGAGTATCTGAATTAAGCAGAACACTCGTACCCAGTCAACAGATCAGGGCTTGATCCATCACCGTTTTTTAGCTCACTGCACCATCCCAGCTCAGAACCTGGCTACATGCAAATTAGTCTGTCCCTGGCCCAGTGGATCATGGGAACAGGGCAGACCAAACTACCAAGCCAATTCTTTTACTGGAAAGGAAACAAGCTTCCGGGGTCCGGTTTCTGGCATTACAGCCGTCTTCGGCCCGGCTTGCTTGAATCCTGATGGTGCAGTGAGCAAAGACTCATGTCTGAGCATACCCTTTCACGCTTATGGTGGACAAAACGATTCAGAAAAGGGGGTGGTGATGGACAGAGTATCTGAATTAAGCAGAACACTCGTACCAAGTCAACAGATCAGGGCTTGATCCATCACCGTTTTTTAGCTCACTGCACCATCCCAGCTCAGAACCTGGCTACATGCAAATTAGTCTGTCCCTGGCCCAGTGCATCATGGGAACAGGGCAGACCAAACTACCAAGCCAATTCTTTTACTGGAAAGGAAACAAGCTTCCGGGGACCGGTTTCTGGCATTACAGCCGTCTTCGGCCCGGCTTGCTTGAATCCTGATGGTGCAGTGAGCAAGGACTCATGTCTGAGCATACCCTTCCACGCTTATGGTGGACAAAACAATTCAGAAAAGGGGGTGGTGATGGACAGAGTATCTGAATTAAGCAGAACACACGTACCCAGTCAACAGATCAGGGCTTGATCCATCACCGGTTTTTAGCTCACTGCACCATCCCAGCTCAGAACCTGGCTACATGCAAATTAGTCTGTCCCTGGCCCAGTGCATCATGGGAACAGGGCAGACCAAACTATCAAGCCAATTCATTTACTGGAAAGGAAACAAGCTTCCGGGGACTGGTTTCTGGCATTACAGCCGTCTTCGACCAGGCTTGCTTGAATCCTGATGGTGCAGTGAGCAAGGGACTCATGTCTGAACATACCCTTCCACGCTTATGGTGGACAAAACTATTCAGTAAAGGGGGTTTTGATGGACAGAGTATCTGAATTAAGCAGAACACTTGTTCCCAGTCAACAGATCAGGGCTTGATCCATCACCATTTTTTAGCTCACTGCACCATCCCAGCTCAGAACCTGGCTACATGCAAATTAGTCTGTCCCTGGCCCAGTGCATCATGGGAACAGGGCAGACCAAACTACCAAGCCAATTCTTTTACTGGAAAGGAAACAAGCTTACGGGGACCGGTTTCTGGCATTACAGCCGTCTTCGGCCAGGCTTGCTTGAATCCTGATGGTGCAGTGAGCAAGGGACTCGCCTGAGCATACCCTTCCACGCTTATGGTGGACAAAACGATTCAGAAAAGGGGGTGGTGATGGACAGAGTATCTGAATTAAGCAGAACACTCGTACCCAGTCAACAGATCAGGGCTTGATCCATCACCGTGTTTTAGCTCACTGCACCATCCCTGCTCAGAACCTGGCTACATGCAAATTAGTCTGTCCCTGGCCCAGTGCATCATGGGAACAGGGCAGACCAAACTACCAAGCCAATTCTTTTACTGGAAAGGAAACAAGCTTCTGGGGACCGGTTTCTGGCATTACAGCCGTCTTCGGCCCGGCTTGCTTGAATCCTGATGGTGCAGTGAGCAAAGACTCACGTCTGAGCATACCCTTTCACGCTTATGGTGGACAAAACGATTCAGAAAAGGGGGTGGTGATGGACAGAGTATCTGAATTAAGCAGAACACTCGTACCCAGTCAACAGATCAGGGCTTGATCCATCACCGTTTTTTAGCTCACTGCACCATCCCAGCTCAGAACCTGGCTACATGCAAATTAGTCTGTCCCTGGCCCAGTGCATCATGGGAACAGGGCAGACCAAACTACCAAGCCAATTCTTTTACTGGAAAGGAAACAAGCTTCCGGGGACCGGTTTCTGGCATTACAGCCGTCTTCGGCCCGGCTTGCTTGAATCCTGATGGTGCAGTGAGCAAGGACTCATGTCTGAGCATTCCCTTCCACGCTTATGGTGGACAAAACAATTCAGAAAAGGGGGTGGTGATGGACAGAGTATCTGAATTAAGCAGAACACTCGTACCCAGTCAACAGATCAGGGCTTGATCCATCACCGGTTTTTAGCTCACTGCACCATCCCAGCTCAGAACCTGGCTACATGCAAATTAGTCTGTCCCTGGCCCAGTGCATCATGGGAACAGGGCAGACCAAACTACCAAGCCAATTCATTTACTGGAAAGGAAACAAGTTTCCGGGGACTGGTTTCTGGCATTACAGCCGTCTTCGGCCAGGCTTGCTTGAATCCTGATGGTGCAGTGAGCAAGGGTCTCATGTCTGAACATACCCTTCCACGCTTATGGTGGACAAAACTATTCAGTAAAGGGGGTTTTGATGGACAGAGTATCTGAATTAAGCAGAACACTTGTTCCCAGTCAACAGATCAGGGCTTGATCCATCACCGTTTTTTAGCTCACTGCACCATCCCAGCTCAGAACCTGGCTACATGCAAATTAGTCTGTCCCTGGCCCAGTGCATCATGGGAACAGGGCAGACCAAACTACCAAGCCAATTCTTTTACTGGAAAGGAAACAAGCTTCCGGGGACCGGTTTCTGGCATTACAGCCGTCTTCGGCCAGGCTTGCTTGAATCCTGATGGTGCAGTGAGCAAGGGACTCGTCTGAGCATACCCTTCCACGCTTATGGTGGACAAAACGATTCAGAAAAGGGGGTGGTGATGGACAGAGTATCTGAATTAAGCAGAACACTCGTACCCAGTCAACAGATCAGGGCTTGATCCATCACCGTTTTTTAGCTCACTGCACCATCCCAGCTCAGATCCTGGCTACATGCAAATTAGTCTGTCCCTGGCCCAGTGCATCATGGGAACAGGGCAGACCAAACTACCAAGCCAATTCTTTTACTGGAAAGGAAACAAGCTTCTGGGGACCGGTTTCTGGCATTACAGCCGTCTTCGGCCCGGCTTGCTTGAATCCTGATGGCGCAGTGAGCAAGGACTCATGTCTGAGCATACCCTTCGTCGCTTATGGTGGACAAAACGATTCAGAAAAGGGGGTGGTGATGGACAGAGTATCTGAATTAAGCAGAACACTCGTACCCAGTCAACAGATCAGGGCTTGATCCATCACCGTGTTTTAGCTGACTGCACCATCCCAGCTCAGAACCTGGCTACATGCAAATTAGTCTGTCCCTGGCCCAGTGCATCATGGGAACAGGGCAGACCAAACTACCAAGCCAATTCTTTTACTGGAAAGGAAACAAGCTTCTGGGGACCGGTTTCTGGCATTTCAGCCGTCTTCGGCCCGGCTTGATTGAATCCTGTTGGTGCAGTGAGCAAGGGACTCATGTCTGAGCATACCCTTCCACGCTTATGGTGGGCAAAAGGATTCAGAAATGGGGGTGGTGATGGACAGAGTATCTGAATTAAGCAGAACACTCGTACCCAGTCAACAGATCAGGGCTTGATCCATCACCGAGTGTTCTGCATTAAGAACAGATGTAGAAGTAGCAGACAAAGGCAAAGTTGGCGGCCCCTGAGGAGGCTGCGCCAAAGGAACAGTAGCCAACGGAAGAGGAGCTGGCTGTGGAGGAATTACAGGTGGCACAACAATCGGAGGTTTCACAGCCGCAACTGGTGGCGTTGGTGCCGTAGCACTCTGTGTATAAGGTGGTGACGAACTTAACAGATGCGTCATTAAAGGATCTTTCGCAAGATCATTCTCATCTTTCTGCTCTTTAGACGGCAAGACTGGGTAGCATCTATCTACCACTAACTTCTTCACTCTAAGCATCTGTTCGCTCCCTTGCTCTTCCTCATTATCCCTATATGCAATAGCAGCTTGTACCATTGACATACCTCGTTCTCTCTTATTCTTCTTCGCTAATTTAATTTCTTTCTGTTTGGCTTCTTTGCGCCATATGCGGAAAGAGTCAAACATTGCCGGCCGGGCTTTCTTCTTGAACAATTTCATTTCGAGATTGTCTAAAATCTCAGCTTCAAAACTACCGTAACGGGGCCACTGTAGGACACCGATCTCATTATAACTAATAGGGCCCACACCATGTTTCACGTACAAGTCATATGTAGGAGTTCCAATTGGAGGAACCGGACACAAATCCTCTAACCGGGAATCCTTAGAACAACCACAACCAAACAATTTTCCAAGTCTGCTAAAACCAGGCATCTTGCACACTAGTCTAGCTTCAAACAACAAGGGAAATCTCAAAACGATAGTCTCGCGAATACACGAGTCCCTTGGTTTTGGGGCCTGCAGGTACCAAATCAAAGCGATCCACTAAAGGATACCAAAAAACAAACGAAGGACTAGGAGACGCTCCACTCATACTTAACTGAAATGTTGATGGCGTCACCAGAAGACCCGTCAATCGTCTCGCTCTACAAACGTCTAAGGCTCCAAAACAGGGCGACAGTCAGGGCAGCAGTCCTTCGTAGCCGTCGGAAAGCGGGAAACCTCGCAGCAAAGACTTTCGGATCACGCCGACATACAGGGGTCGATGAAGTGGTTGGCCTTCCTCCAGAATTTTCACACGAAGCTTCTCACAATCTTCGGGCTTGGACCGGTACCGCTGAAGTCGCCCTACGTTGGGTGCCAACTGAAGGACCGGGTTTTAGAACCCAGCGGCGTCAGGGAGAACGCCCGATGCCTTCGAGTTCCCCTGTCTTGGCAAACAGAGACACGGGATACTTCTTGATGACGTCAAAGACCAAAGTTTATTGGCTGCAACCAGGAACAGAGATCTACGAAGCACACACGGGTGGTTCGCTAGAGACTGCACAAATTCAATGAGCGGAGCATTGTCTTTTATGCCAAAAATCAAGCCTCAGGCAACATTTCAAATTAGCATTGGGTTCATACAAACTGGCCAATGGTAGCATACCATTTCAAAAGTAGCGTATGACGACAACCCACTTTCCGTTGTCCAGCCCTCCAGAAATGACCAAGCAAATTCCATGTTTCTTGTCGGATCAGGCCGGACAAACCCATCATAAAACCCTCAACCCAAAGCAGTGATTATGTCGTTAAGGAAAGGCAGAAACAGATTGGAAGTGAGATAGAACAGTCATCGGGCCTATGTGAGGGCAACCATACAAAATGGCTGCCGTACACAAAATGGAACCCGAAGGTTCAAAGTAAATCCTTGAATTACGGAGTGTTCTCATAGATCGATTCATGCGAAAACACTCAGACACACTACACTCGTCATTTGCGGTCTGCTGACACCAATATCGTCTATTTCCGACGACCTTCATAAAATGGGTTCGGAACCTTCGAACCTCACTCGCAAACCACAGAACTACACTCTGTTTTACCTTTTCTCCTCGTTTTACTGTCCTCTGTTTCGCCTTTCTCTACTTGTTTTCTGCCCTATGTTTTGCGTTATCTGCTTGTTTTTCTGCCCTCTGTTTTGCGCTCCTCTGCTCTATTTTGCATTTTCTGTTCATTTTTCTGCCCTCTGTTTTGCCTTTCCTGCTCGTTTTTCAACCCTCTGTTTTGCCTTTTTCAGATAATTTCTTCCCTCTTTATGTCGTTTCCCTCCATCCGCAGTTTTCCTCCTCCTGCAATCCAGCGCTGTCGCCCTCCCTCCAGGACCTACTTAATGGAGGCCTCAGTGCCACCCTACTGAACAGGTCTTACTGCCACCTTCTGCTGCCTGTCTACCTTCTGCCCTCCGTTTGTTCATCCTCTGCTCGTTTCTTGCTGAGTTTTGCCTTTTCGGCTTGTTTTTCTGCCCTCTACTTTGCTTTTCTGCTTGTTTTTCTTGCCCTTTGTTTTGGCTTCTGCTCTCTTTTTTGTTCTCTTCTACTCTGTTTTGCCTTTTCTGCTAATTTTTCTGGTTTCTATTTTGCCTTTTTTTGCTTGTTTTTCTTCCAATGGTTTTGCCTTTTCTGCCCTCTGTTTGGCCTTTCCTGCTCGTTTTTCTGCCCTCTGTTTTACCCTCTTCTGTTCTATTTGCCTTTTTTACACATTTTTCAGTCCTCTGCTTTGCCCTTTTGTGCTTGCTTGTTTTTCTCCCCTTTGTTTTGCCTTTTTTCTGCTCGTTTCTTTCCTCTTCCTGCCATTTCCTCAAGATCTGTCGCAGGGGGAGATGGCATGAAGGAGACCTCGCACACCAGCACTCAGATACCCCTAGGGGTGACAGTGCAGCTCTCTACAAATGCTGATTGGTTGATTGTTGATGGGACACATCTTAATTGGTCCAGCTAGTGCTACAGGGGGTTTGTTTAGAAATCTGATCAAATAGTTTGAAATGCCAGTTCTTTAATTACAGACCTACAGGCTAAGTTTCGAGTTTCCACCCATGACTCCTATATGTTTCGGCAGTATCCCCTATGCAGGAGGAGACTCTGGGGATGATTATCTTTTAGGTATTTCTGCATGTTTCATTTATGTATATATCATTCTAAATTACAAAGGAGTTGTGTATTTTTAATTTGTGTTAGGTGACAGTGCTTATGCAACACACTCATGGATTTTGACCCCATATCTCAATGCAATTACAAAGAGTGAATGCCATCATAATATTGCTCACAAATAGGCAAGATCAGTTATTGAATGTACTTTAAGGTACTTAATGTTAATGTTAACAGGATTTATAAAGTGCACAAATACCCCGAGGTGTCTTGGCGCTGAGGACAACAGTACTCCTGCACTAACGTCTAATTCATGAACAGCCAGGTTTTTAGTTCTTTCCTGAAGGTGGAAAGGGAGCTTGCACTTCTGAGCTCACTCGGAAGGGTGTTCCAGAGTTTGGAGGTGCCGTAGTGAAAGCTGCGGCCGCCTCAGCACAATGTTCGAGTTCTGGGCACTGTCAAGAGTCTGGCCCCTGTGGAATGAAAGTGTCTTGTTGGTTCATACTAGACAAACAGTTTTTGCAGTAAGGAAGGACCTGTGTGTTTCAGTGCTTTATATGCCAAACAAAGAGCCTTGAATTTGATGTGTTGTGCCACCGGAAGCCAGTGCAGGTTAAAAATCTCTTTGGATACAGATTTTGCCCTAGGGATGCTGACCAGTAAACTTGCAGCTGAATTTTGAACCATCTGGAACTTTTTTAAGCCCTGTTTCTGTATATTCAGGTAAAGCCCGTTGCAGTAATACAATTTAGACTGGATTTGCAAGGTTACCACGGTTTTCCTGGTATCCATAGGAATATAAGGATATATCTTCCTTATTTTCTTGATAAGAAAGTGGGAGGCAGATACAGTTGCATTTTTATGCTGAGAGAGCGATAGTTTGTTATCAAACCAAACTCCAAGGTTCTTAGCCTCGACCGCTGGATTTGGTGGTTCTCCCATCTCTGCCGGCCACCATAGATTACCCCAGTTTGTTTGCATAGTGCCAAAAATCAGGATCTCTGTTTTTTCAGAGTTAAGTTTGAGACAGTGAGTACTCATCCATCTGTTTCTGGTACACATACAGCTCTGAAATTGTTTCATTGCCTTCATAAAAAAGGGGAAGCCCATCTGCATCACTTCCAGTGGAATGCAAGATTGTGCATTGTGTGTTCTGCTGCAGAATATAGCACAATGAAGAGACCTGCAATGCAGCCTGAGAAGGGCAGTTCTGATGGAGAGGAAGACCATCCTCTGCTAAACACATCCCAGGATGCTAGCAGAGCAGCAGATGGAAGGGAGATACGCAGTCACGTTACCAACAATTATTTCTAAGGTAAGTGTAGTTCAAGCAAACTATGCAATGTGTAACGAGGTAGTTACAGGGACTGGGTAATTCTTTGGTTTTTCACCAAGCCAATTCTTTTACTGGAAAGGAAACAAGCTTCCGGGGACCGGTTTCTGGCATTACAGCCGTCTTCGGCCCGGCTTGCTTGAATCCTGATGGTGCAGTGAGCAAGGGACTCATGTCTGAGCATACCCTTCCACGCTTATGGTGGACAAAACGATTCAGAAAAGGGGGTGGTGATGTACAGAGTATCTGAATTAAGCAGAACACTCGTACCCAGTCAACAGATCAGGGCTTGATCCATCACCGTTTTTTAGCTCACTGCACCATCCCGGCTCAGAACCTGGCTACATGCAAATTAGTCTGTCCCTGGCCCAGTGCATCATGGGAACAGGGCAGATCAAACTACCAAGCCAATTCTTTTACTGGAAAGGAAACAAGCTTCCGGGGACCGGTTTCTGGCATTACAGCCGTCTTCGGCCCGGCTTGCTTCAATCCTGATGGTGCAGTGACCAAAGACTCATGTCTGAGCATACCCTTCCACGCTTATGGTGGACAAAACGATTCAGAAAAGGGGGTGGTGATGGACAGAGTATCTGAATTAAGCAGAACACTCGTACCCAGTCAACAGATCAGGGCCTGATCCATCACCGTTTTTTAGCTCACTGCACCATCCCAGCTCAGAACCTGGCTACATGCAAATTAGTCTGTCCCTGGCCCAGTGCATCATGGGAATAGGGCAGACCAAACTACCAAGCCAATTCTTTTACTGGAAAGGAAACAAGCTTCCGGGGACCGGTTTCTGGCATTACAGCCGTCTTCGGCCCGGCTTGCTTGAATCCTGATGGTGCAGTGAGCAAGGACTCATGTCTGAGCATACCCTTCCACGCTTATGGTGGACAAAATAATTCAGAAAAGGGGGTGGTGATGGACAGAGTATCTGAATTAAGCAGAACACTCGTACCCAGTCAACAGATCAGGGCTTGATCCATCACTGGTTTTTAGCTCACTGCACCATCCCAGCTCAGAACCTGGCTACATGCAAATTAGTCTGTCCCTGGCCCAGTGCATCATGGGAACAGGGCAGACCAAACTACCAAGCCAATTCTTTTACTGGAAAGGAAACAAGCTTCCGGGGACTGGTTTCTGGCATTACAGCTGTCTTCGGCCAGGCTTGCTTGAATCCTGATGGTGCAGTGAGCAAGGGACTCATGTCTGAACATACCCTTCCACGCTTATGGTGGACAAAACTATTCAGAAAAGGGGGTTTTGATGGACAGAGTATCTGAATTAAGCAGAACACTTGTTCCCAGTCAACAGATCAGGGCTTGATCCATCACCGTTTTTTAGCTCACTGCACCATCCCAGCTCAGAACCTGGCTACATGCAAATTAGTCTGTCCCTGGCCCAGTGCATCATGGGAACAGGGCAGACCAAACTACCAAGCCAATTCTTTTACTGGAAAGGAAACAAGCTTCCGGGGACCGGTTTCTGGCATTGCAGCCGTCTTCGGCCCGGCTTGCTTGAATCCTGATGGTGCAGTGAGCAAGGGACTCATGTCTGAGCATACCCTTCCACGCTTATGGTGGACAAAACGATTCAGAAAAGGGGGTGGTGATGGACAGAGTATCTGAATTAAGCAGAACACTCGTACCCAGTCAACAGATCAGGGCTTGATCCATCACCGTTTTTTAGCTCACTGCACCATCCCAGCTCAGAACCTGGCTACATGCAAATTAATCTGTCCCTGGCCCAGTGCATCATGGGAACAGGGCAGACCAAACTACCAAGCCAATTCTTTTACTGGAAAGGAAACAAGCTTCCGGGGTCCGGTTTCTGGCATTACAGCCGTCTTCGGCCCGGCTTGCTTTAATCCTGATGGTGCAGTGAGCAAAGACTCATGTCTGAGCATACCCTTCCACCCTTTGGTGGACAAAACAATTCAGAAAAGGGGGTGGTGATGGACAGAGTATCTGAATTAAGCAGAACACTCGTACCCAGTCAACAGATCAGGGCTTGATCCATCTCCGGTTTTTAGCTCACTGCACCATCCCAGCTCAGAACCTGGCTACATGCAAATTAGTCTGTCCCTGGCCCAGTGCATCATGGGAACAGGGCAGACCAAACTACCAAGCCAATTCATTTACTGGAAAGGAAACAAGCTTCCGGGGACTGGTTTCTGGCATTACAGCCGTCTTCGGCCAGGCTTGCTTGAATCCTGATGGTGCAGTGAGCAAGGGACTCATGTCTGAACATGCCCTTCCACGCTTATGGTGGACAAAACTATTCAGTAAAGGGGGTTTTGATGGACAGAGTATCTGAATTAAGCAGAACACTTGTTCCCAGTCAACAGATCAGGGCTTGATCCATCACCGTTTTTTTAGCTCACTGCACCATCCCAGCTCAGAACCTGGCTACATGCAAATTAGTCTGTCCCTGGCCCAGTGCATCATGGGAACAGGGCAGACCAAACTACCAAGCCAATTCTTTTACTGGAAAGGAAACAAGCTTCCGGGGACCGGTTTCTGGCATTACAGCCGTCTTCGGCCCGGCTTGCTTGAATCCTGATGGTGCAGTGAGCAAGGGACTCATGTCTGAGCATACCCTTCCACGCTTATGGTGGACAAAACGATTCAGAAAAGGGGGTGGTGATGGACAGAGTATCTGAATTAAGCAGAACACTCGTACCCGGTCAACAGATCAGGGCTTGATCCATCACCGTTTTTTAGCTCACTGCACCATCCCAGCTCAGAACCTGGCTACATGCAAATTAGTCTGTCCCTGGCCCAGTGCATCATGGGAACAGGGCAGACCAAACTACCAAGCCAATTCTTTTACTGGAAAGGAAACAAGCTTCCGGGGACCGGTTTCTAGCATTACAGCCGTCTTCGGCCCGGCTTGCTTGAATCCTGATGGTGCAGTGAGCAAGGGACTCATGTCTGAGCATACCCTTCCACGCTTATGGTGGACAAAACGATTCAGAAAAGGGGGTGGTGATGGACAGAGTATCTGAATTAAGCAGAACACTCGTACCCAGTCAACAGATCAGGGCTTGATCCATCACCGTTTTTTAGCTCACTGCACCATCCCAGCTCAGAACCTGGCTACATGCAAATTAGTCTGTCCCTGGCCCAGTGCATCACGGGAACAGGGCAGACCAAACTACCAAGCCAATTCTTTTACTGGAAAGGAAACAAGCTTCCGGGGACCGGTTTCTGGCATTACAGCCGTCTTCGGCCCGGCTTGCTTGAATCCTGATGGTGCAGTGAGCAAGGACTCATGTCTGAGCATACCCTTCCACGCTTTGGTGGACAAAACAATTCAGAAAAGGGGGTGGTGATGGACAGAGTATCTGAATTAAGCAGAACACTCGTACCCAGTCAACAGATCAGGGCTTGATCCATCTCCGGTTTTTAGCTCACTGCACCATCCCAGCTCAGAACCTGGCTACATGCAAATTAGTCTGTCCCTGGCCCAGTGCATCATGGGAACAGGGCAGACCAAACTACCAAGCCAATTCATTTACTGGAAAGGAAACAAGCTTCCGGGGACTGGTTTCTGGCATTACAGCCGTCTTCGGCCAGGCTTGCTTGAATCCTGATGGTGCAGTGAGCAAGGGACTCATGTCTGAACATGCCCTTCCACGCTTATGGTGGACAAAACTATTCAGTAAAGGGGGTTTTGATGGACAGAGTATCTGAATTAAGCAGAACACTTGTTCCCAGTCAACAGATCAGGGCTTGATCCATCACCGTTTTTTTAGCTCACTGCACCATCCCAGCTCAGAACCTGGCTACATGCAAATTAGTCTGTCCCTGGCCCAGTGCATCATGGGAACAGGGCAGACCAAACTACCAAGCCAATTCTTTTACTGGAAAGGAAACAAGCTTCCGGGGACCGGTTTCCGGCATTACAGCCGTCTTCGGCCCGGCTTGCTTGAATCCTGATGGTGCAGTGAGCAAGGGACTCATGTCTGAGCATACACTTCCACGCTTATGGTGGACAAAACGATTCAGAAAAGGGGGTGGTGATGGACAGAGTATCTGAATTAAGCAGAACACTCGTACCCGGTCAACAGATCAGGGCTTGATCCATCACCGTTTTTTAGCTCACTGCACCATCCCAGCTCAGAACCTGGCTACATGCAAATTAGTCTGTCCCTGGCCCAGTGCATCATGGGAACAGGGCAGACCAAACTACCAAGCCAATTCTTTTACTGGAAAGGAAACAAGCTTCCGGGGACCGGTTTCTAGCATTACAGCCGTCTTCGGCCCGGCTTGCTTGAATCCTGATGGTGCAGTGAGCAAGGGACTCATGTCTGAGCATACCCTTCCACGCTTATGGTGGACAAAACGATTCAGAAAAGGGGGTGGTGATGGACAGAGTATCTGAATTAAGCAGAACACTCGTACCCAGTCAACAGATCAGGGCTTGATCCATCACCGTTTTTTAGCTCACTGCACCATCCCAGCTCAGAACCTGGCTACATGCAAATTAGTCTCTCCCTGGCCCAGTGCATCATGGGAACAGGGCAGACCAAACTACCAAGCCAATTCTTTTACTGGAAAGGAAACAAGCTTCCGGGGTCCGGTTTCTGGCATTACAGCCGTCTTCGGCCCGGCTTGCTTGAATCCTGATGGTGCAGTGAGCAAAGACTCATGTCTGAGCATACCCTTTCACGCTTATGGTGGACAAAACGATTCAGAAAAGGGGGTGGTGATGGACAGAGTATCTGAATTAAGCAGAACACTCGTACCAAGTCAACAGATCAGGGCTTGATCCATCACCGTTTTTTAGCTCACTGCACCATCCCAGCTCAGAACCTGGCTACATGCAAATTAGTCTGTCCCTGGCCCAGTGCATCATGGGAACAGGGCAGACCAAACTACCAAGCCAATTCTTTTACTGGAAAGGAAACAAGCTTCCGGGGACCGGTTTCTGGCATTACAGCCGTCTTCGGCCCGGCTTGCTTGAATCCTGATGGTGCAGTGAGCAAGGACTCATGTCTGAGCATACCCTTCCACGCTTATGGTGGACAAAACAATTCAGAAAAGGGGGTGGTGATGGACAGAGTATCTGAATTATGCAGAACACTCGTACCCAGTCAACAGATCAGGGCTTGATCCATCACCGGTTTTTAGCTCACTGCACCATCCCAGCTCAGAACCTGGCTACATGCAAATTAGTCTGTCCCTGGCCCAGTGCATCATGGGAACAGGGCAGACCAAACTACCAAGCCAATTCTTTTACTGGAAAGGAAACAAGCTTCCGGGGACCGGTTTCTGGCATTACAGCCGTCTTCGGCCCGGCTTGCTTGAATCCTGATGGTGCAGTGAGCAAGGACTCATGTCTGAGCATACCCTTCCACGCTTATGGTGGACAAAACAATTCAGAAAAGGGGGTGGTGATGGACAGAGTATCTGAATTAAGCAGAACACTCGTACCCAGTCAACAGATCAGGGCTTGATCCATCACCGGTTTTTAGCTCACTGCACCATCCCAGCTCAGAACCTGGCTACATGCAAATTAGTCTGTCCCTGGCCCAGTGCATCATGGGAACAGGGCAGACCAAACTACCAAGCCAATTCATTTACTGGAAAGGAAACAAGCTTCCGGGGACTGGTTTCTGGCATTACAGCCGTCTTCGGCCAGGCTTGCTTGAATCCTGATGGTGCAGTGAGCAAGGGACTCATGTCTGAACATACCCTTCCACGCTTATGGTGGACAAAACTATTCAGTAAAGGGGGTTTTGATGGACAGAGTATCTGAATTAAGCAGAACACTTGTTCCCAGTCAACAGATCAGGGCTTGATCCATCACCGTTTTTTTAGCTGTCTGCACCATCCCAGCTCAGAACCTGGCTACATGCAAATTAGTCTGTCCCTGGCTCAGTGCATCATGGGAACAGGGCAGACCAAACTACCAAGCCAATTCTTTTACTGGAAAGGAAACAAGCTTCCGGGGACCGGTTTCTGGCATTACAGCCGTCTTCGGCCCGGCTTGCTTGAATCCTGATGGTGCAGTGAGCAAGGACTCATGTCTGAGCATACCCTTCCACGCTTATGGTGGACAAAACAATTCAGAAAAGGGGGTGGTGATGGACAGAGTATCTGAATTAAGCAGAACACTCGTACCCAGACAACAGATCAGGGCTTGATCCATCACCGGTTTTTAGCTCACTGCACCATCCCAGCTCAGAACCTGGCTACATGCAAATTAGTCTGTCCCTGGCCCAGTGCATCATGGGAACAGGGCAGACCAAACTACCAAGCCAATTCTTTTACTGGAAAGGAAACAAGCTTCCGGGGACTGGTTTCTGGCATTACAGCTGTCTTCGGCCAGGCTTGCTTGAATCCTGGTGGTGCAGTGAGCAAGGGACTCATGTCTGAACATACCCTTCCACGCTTATGGTGGACAAAACTATTCAGAAAAGGGGGTTTTGATGGACAGAGTATCTGAATTAAGCAGAACACTTGTTCCCAGTCAACAGATCAGGGCTTGATCCATCACCGTTTTTTAGCTCACTGCACCATCCCAGCTCAGAACCTGGCTACATGCAAATTAGTCTGTCCCTGGCCCAGTGCATCATGGGAACAGGGCAGACCAAACTACCAAGCCAATTCTTTTACTGGAAAGGAAACAAGCTTCCGGGGACCGGTTTCTGGCATTGCAGCCGTCTTCGGCCCGGCTTGCTTGAATCCTGATGGTGCAGTGAGCAAGGGACTCATGTCTGAGCATACCCTTCCACGCTTATGGTGGACAAAACGATTCAGAAAAGGGGGTGGTGATGGACAGAGTATCTGAATTAAGCAGAACACTCGTACCCAGTCAACAGATCAGGGCTTGATCCATCACCGTTTTTTAGCTCACTGCACCATCCCAGCTCAGAACCTGGCTACATGCAAATTAGTCTGTCCCTGGCCCAGTGCATCATGGGAACAGGGCAGACCAAACTACCAACCAATTCTTTTACTGGAAAGGAAACAAGCTTCCGGGGTCCGGTTTCTGGCATTACAGCCGTCTTCGGCCCGGCTTGCTTTAATCCTGATGGTGCAGTGAGCAAAGACTCATGTCTGAGCATACCCTTTCACGCTTATGGTGGACAAAACGATTCAGAAAAGGGGGTGGTGATGGACAGAGTATCTGAATTAAGCAGAACACTCGTACCCAGTCAACAGATCAGGGCTTGATCCATCACCGTTTTTTAGCTCACTGCACCATCCCAGCTCAGAACCTGGCTACATGCAAATTAGTCTGTCCCTGGCCCAGTGCATCATGGGAACAGGGCAGACCAAACTACCAAGCCAATTCTTTTACTGGAAAGGAAACAAGCTTCCGGGGACCGGTTTCTGGCATTACAGCCGTCTTCGGCCCGGCTTGCTTGAATCCTGATGGTGCAGTGAGCAAGGACTCATGTCTGAGCATACCCTTCCACGCTTATGGTGGACAAAACAATTCAGAAAAGGGTGTGGTGATGGACAGAGTATCTGAATTAAGCAGAACACTGGTACCCAGTCAACAGATCAGGGCTTGATCCATCTCCGGTTTTTAGCTCACTGCACCATCCCAGCTCAGAACCTGGCTACATGCAAATTAGTCTGTCCCTGGCCCAGTGCATCATGGGAACAGGGCAGACCAAACTACCAAGCCAATTCATTTACTGGAAAGGAAACAAGCTTCCGGGGACTGGTTTCTGGCATTACAGCCGTCTTCGGCCAGGCTTGCTTGAATCCTGATGGTGCAGTGAGCAAGGGACTCATGTCTGAACATACCCTTCCACGCTTATGGTGGACAAAACTATTCAGTAAAGGGGGTTTTGATGGACAGAGTATCTGAATTAAGCAGAACACTTGTTCCCAGTCAACAGATCAGGGCTTGATCCATCACCGTTTTTTTAGCTCACTGCACCATCCCAGCTCAGAACCTGGCTACATGCAAATTAGTCTGTCCCTGGCCCAGTGCATCATGGGAACAGGGCAGACCAAACTACCAAGCCAATTCTTTTACTGGAAAGGAAACAAGCTTCCGGGGACCGGTTTCTGGCATTACAGCCGTCTTCGGCCCGGCTTGCTTGAATCCTGATGGTGCAGTGAGCAAGGGACTCATGTCTGAGCATACCCTTCCACGCTTATGGTGGACAAAACGATTCAGAAAAGGGGGTGGTGATGGACAGAGTATCTGAATTAAGCAGAACACTCGTACCCGGTCAACAGATCAGGGCTTGATCCATCACCGTTTTTTAGCTCACTGCACCATCCCAGCTCAGAACCTGGCTACATGCAAATTAGTCTGTCCCTGGCCCAGTGCATCATGGGAACAGGGCAGACCAAACTACCAAGCCAATTCTTTTACTGGAAAGGAAACAAGCTTCCGGGGACCGGTTTCTAGCATTACAGCCGTCTTCGGCCCGGCTTGCTTGAATCCTGATGGTGCAGTGAGCAAGGGACTCATGTCTGAGCATACCCTTCCACGCTTATGGTGGACGAAACGATTCAGAAAAGGGGGTGGTGATGGACAGAGTATCTGAATTAAGCAGAACACTTGTACCCAGTCAACAGATCAGGGCTTGATCCATCACCGTTTTTTAGCTCACTGCACCATCCCAGCTCAGAACCTGGCTACATGCAAATTAGTCTGTCCCTGGCCCAGTGGATCATGGGAACAGGGCAGACCAAACTACCAAGCCAATTCTTTTACTGGAAAGGAAACAAGCTTCCGGGGTCCGGTTTCTGGCATTACAGCCGTCTTCGGCCCGGCTTGCTTGAATCCTGATGGTGCAGTGAGCAAAGACTCATGTCTGAGCATACCCTTTCACGCTTATGGTGGACAAAACGATTCAGAAAAGGGGGTGGTGATGGACAGAGTATCTGAATTAAGCAGAACACTCGTACCAAGTCAACAGATCAGGGCTTGATCCATCACCGTTTTTTAGCTCACTGCACCATCCCAGCTCAGAACCTGGCTACATGCAAATTAGTCTGTCCCTGGCCCAGTGCATCATGGGAACAGGGCAGACCAAACTACCAAGCCAATTCTTTTACTGGAAAGGAAACAAGCTTCCGGGGACCGGTTTCTGGCATTACAGCCGTCTTCGGCCCAGCTTGCTTGAATCCTGATGGTGCAGTGAGCAAGGAGTCATGTCTGAGCATACCCTTCCACGCTTATGGTGGACAAAACAATTCAGAAAAGGGGGTGGTGATGGACAGAGTATCTGAATTAAGCAGAACACACGTACCCAGTCAACAGATCAGGGCTTGATCCATCACCGGTTTTTAGCTCACTGCACCATCCCAGCTCAGAACCTGGCTACATGCAAATTAGTCTGTCCCTGGCCCAGTGCATCATGGGAACAGGGCAGACCAAACTACCAAGCCAATTCATTTACTGGAAAGGAAACAAGCTTCCGGGGACTGGTTTCTGGCATTACAGCCGTCTTCGACCAGGCTTGCTTGAATCCTGATGGTGCAGTGAGCAAGGGACTCATGTCTGAACATACCCTTCCACGCTTATGGTGGACAAAACTATTCAGTAAAGGGGGTTTTGATGGACAGAGTATCTGAATTAAGCAGAACACTTGTTCCCAGTCAACAGATCAGGGCTTGATCCATCACCATTTTTTAGCTCACTGCACCATCCCAGATCAGAACCTGGCTACATGCAAATTAATCTGTCCCTGGCCCAGTGCATCATGGGAACAGGGCAGACCAAACTACCAAGCCAATTCTTTTACTGGAAAGGAAACAAGCTTACGGGGACCGGTTTCTGGCATTACAGCCGTCTTCGGCCAGGCTTGCTTGAATCCTGATGGTGCAGTGAGCAAGGGACTCGCCTGAGCATACCCTTCCACGCTTATGGTGGACAAAACGATTCAGAAAAGGGGGTGGTGATGGACAGAGTATCTGAATTAAGCAGAACACTCGTACCCAGTCAACAGATCAGGGCTTGATCCATCACCGTTTTTTAGCTCACTGCACCATCCCAGCTCAGAACCTGGCTACATGCAAATTAGTCTGTCCCTGGCCCAGTGCATCATGGGAACAGGGCAGACCAAACTACCAAGCCAATTCTTTTACTGGAAAGGAAACAAGCTTCTGGGGACCGGTTTCTGGCATTACAGCCGTCTTCGGCCCGGCTTGCTTGAATCCTGATGGTGCAGTGAGCAAAGACTCACGTCTGAGCATACCCTTTCACGCTTATGGTGGACAAAACGATTCAGAAAAGGGGGTGGTGATGGACAGAGTATCTGAATTAAGCAGAACACTCGTACCCAGTCAACAGATCAGGGCTTGATCCATCACCGTTTTTTAGCTCACTGCACCATCCCAGCTCAGAACCTGGCTACATGCAAATTAGTCTGTCCCTGGCCCAGTGCATCATGGGAACAGGGCAGACCAAACTACCAAGCCAATTCTTTTACTGGAAAGGAAACAAGCTTCCGGGGACCGGTTTCTGGCATTACAGCCGTCTTCGGCCCGGCTTGCTTGAATCCTGATGGTGCAGTGAGCAAGAACTCATGTCTGAGCATTCCCTTCCACGCTTATGGTGGACAAAACAATTCAGAAAAGGGGGTGGTGATGGACAGAGTATCTGAATTAAGCAGAACACTCGTACCCAGTCAACAGATCAGAGCTTGATCCATCACCGGTTTTTAGCTCACTGCACCATCCCAGCTCAGAACCTGGCTACATGCAAATTAGTCTGTCCCTGGCCCAGTGCATCATGGGAACAGGGCAGACCAAACTACCAAGCCAATTCATTTACTGGAAAGGAAACAAGTTTCCGGGGACTGGTTTCTGGCATTACAGCCGTCTTCGGCCAGGCTTGCTTGAATCCTGATGGTGCAGTGAGCAAGGGACTCATGTCTGAACATACCCTTCCACGCTTATGGTGGACAAAACTATTCAGTAAAGGGGGTTTTGATGGACAGAGTATCTGAATTAAGCAGAACACTTGTTCCCAGTCAACAGATCAGGGCTTGATCCATCACCGTTTTTTTAGCTCACTGCACCATCCCAGCTTAGAACCTGGCTACATGCAAATTAGTCTGTCCCTGGCCCAGTGCATCATGGGAACAGGGCAGACCAAACTACCAAGCCAATTCTTTTACTGGAAAGGAAACAAGCTTCCGGGAACCGGTTTCTGGCATTACAGCCGTCTTCGGCCAGGCTTGCTTGAATCCTGATGGTGCAGTGAGCAAGGGACTCGTCTGAGCATACCCTTCCACGCTTATGGTGGACAAAACGATTCAGAAAAGGGGGTGGTGATGGACAGAGTATCTGAATTAAGCAGAACACTCGTACCCAGTCAACAGATCAGGGCTTGATCCATCACCGTTTTTTAGCTCACTGCACCATCCCAGCTCAGATCCTGGCTACATGCAAATTAGTCTGTCCCTGGCCCAGTGCATCATGGGAACAGGGCAGACCAAACTACCAAGCCAATTCTTTTACTGGAAAGGAAACAAGCTTCTGGGGACCGGTTTCTGGCATTACAGCCGTCTTCGGCCCGGCTTGCTTGAATCCTGATGGCGCAGTGAGCAAGGACTCATGTCTGAGCATACCCTTCGTCGCTTATGGTGGACAAAACGATTCAGAAAAGGGGGTGGTGATGGACAGAGTATCTGAATTAAGCAGAACACTCGTACCCAGTCAACAGATCAGGGCTTGATCCATCACCGTGTTTTAGCTGACTGCACCATCCCAGCTCAGAACCTGGCTACATGCAAATTAGTCTGTCCCTGGCCCAGTGCATCATGGGAACAGGGCAGACCAAACTACCAAGCCAATTCTTTTACTGGAAAGGAAACAAGCTTCTGGGGACCGGTTTCTGGCATTTCAGCCGTCTTCGGCCCGGCTTGATTGAATCCTGTTGGTGCAGTGAGCAAGGGACTCATGTCTGAGCATACCCTTCCACGCTTATGGTGGGCAAAAGGATTCAGAAATGGGGGTGATGATGGACAGAGTATCTGAATTAAGCAGAACACTCGTACCCAGTCAACAGATCAGGGCTTGATCCATCACCGAGTGTTCTGCATTAAGAACAGATGTAGAAGTAGCAGACAAAGGCAAAGTTGGCGGCCCCTGAGGAGGCTGCGCCAAAGGAACAGTAGCCAACGGAAGAGGAGCTGGCTGTGGAGGAATTACAGGTGGCACAACAATCGGAGGTTTCACAGCCGCAACTGGTGGCGTTGGTGCCGTAGCACTCTGTGTATAAGGTGGTGACGAACTTAACAGATGCGTCATTAAAGGATCTTTCGCAAGATCATTCTCATCTTTCTGCTCTTTAGACGGCAAGACTGGGTAGCATCTATCTACCACTAACTTCTTCACTCTAAGCATCTGTTCGCTCCCTTGCTCTTCCTCATTATCCCTATATGCAATAGCAGCTTGTACCATTGACATACCTCGTTCTCTCTTATTCTTCTTCGCTAATTTAATTTCTTTCTGTTTGGCTTCTTTGCGCCATATGCGGAAAGAGTCAAACATTGCCGGCCGGGCTTTCTTCTTGAACAATTTCACTTCGAGATTGTCTAAATTCTCAGCTTCAAAACTACCGTAACGGAGCCACTGTAGGACACCGATCTCATTATAACTAATAGGGCCCACACCATGTTTCACGTACAAGTCATATGTAGGAGTTCCAATTGGAGGAACCGGACACAAATCCTCTAACCGGGAATCCTTAGAACAACCACAACCAAACAATTTTCCAAGTCTGCTAAAACCAGGCATCTTGCACACTAGTCTAGCTTCAAACAACAAGGGAAATCTCAAAACGATAGTCTCGCGAATACACGAGTCCCTTGGCTTTGGGGCCTGCAGGTACCAAATCAAAGCGATCCACTAAAGGATACCAAAAAACAAACGAAGGACTAGGAGACGCTCCACTCATACTTAACTGAAATGTTGATGGCGTCACCAGAAGACCCGTCAATCGTCTCGCTCTACAAACGTCTAAGGCTCCAAAACAGGGCGACAGTCAGGGCAGCAGTCCTTCGTAGCCGTCGGAAAGCGGGAAACCTCGCAGCAAAGACTTTCGGATCACGCCGACATACAGGGGTCGATGAAGTGGTTGGCCTTCCTCCAGAATTTTCACACGAAGCTTCTCACAATCTTCGGGCTTGGACCGGTACCGCTGAAGTCGCCCTACGTTGGGTGCCAACTGAAGGACCGGGTTTTAGAACCCAGCGGCGTCAGGGAGAACGCCCGATGCCTTCGAGTTCCCCTGTCTTGGCAAACAGAGACACGGGATACTTCTTGATGACGTCAAAGACCAAAGTTTATTGGCTGCAACCAAGAACAGAGATCTACGAAGCACACACGGGTGGTTCGCTAGAGACTGCACAAATTCAATGAGCGGAGCATTGTCTTTTATGCCAAAAATCAAGCCTCAGGCAACATTTCAAATTAGCATTGGGTTCATACAAACTGGCCAATGGTAGCATACCATTTCAAAAGTAGCGTATGACGACAACCCACTTTCCGTTGTCCAGCCCACCAGAAATGACCAAGCAAATTCCATGTTTCTTGTCGGATCAGGCCGGACAAACCCATCATAAAACCCTCAACCCAAAGCAGTGATTATGTCGTTAAGGAAAGGCAGAAACAGATTGGAAGTGAGATAGAACAGTCATCGGGCCTATGTGAGGGCAACCATACAAAATGGCTGCCGTACACAAAATGGAACCCGAAGGTTCAAAGTAAATCCTTGAATTACGGAGTGTTCTCATAGATCGATTCATGCGAAAACACTCAGACACACTACACTCGTCATTTGCGGTCTGCTGACACCATTATCGTCTATTTCCGACGACCTTCATAAAATGGGTTCGGAACCTTCGAACCTCACTCGCAAACCACAGAACTACACTCTGTTTTACCTTTTCTCCTCGTTTTACTGTCCTCTGTTTCGCCTTTCTCTACTTGTTTTCTGCCCTATGTTTTGCGTTATCTGCTTGTTTTTCTGCCCTCTGTTTTGCGCTCCTCTGCTCTATTTTGCATTTTCTGTTCATTTTTCTGCCCTCTGTTTTGCCTTTCCTGCTCGTTTTTCAACCCTCTGTTTTGCCTTTTTCAGATAATTTCTTCCCTCTTTATGTCGTTTCCCTCCATCCGCAGTTTTCCTCCTCCTGCAATCCAGCGCTGTCGCCCTCCCTCCAGGACCTACTTAATGGAGGCCTCAGTGCCACCCTACTGAACAGGTCTTACTGCCACCTTCTGCTGCCTGTCTACCTTCTGCCCTCCGTTTGTTCATCCTCTGCTCGTTTCTTGCTGAGTTTTGCCTTTTCGGCTTGTTTTTCTGCCCTCTACTTTGCTTTTCTGCTTGTTTTTCTTGCCTTTTGTTTTGGCTTCTGCTCTCTTTTTTGTTCTCTTCTACTCTGTTTTGCCTTTTCTGCTAATTTTTCTGGTTTCTATTTTGCCTTTTTCTGCTTGTTTTTCTTCCAATGGTTTTGCCTTTTCTGCCCTCTGTTTGGCCTTTCCTGCTCGTTTTTCTGCCCTCTGTTTTACCCTCTTCTGTTCTATTTGCCTTTTTTACACATTTTTCAGTCCTCTGCTTTGCCCTTTTGTGCTTGCTTGTTTTTCTCCCCTTTGTTTTGCCTTTTTTCTGCTCGTTTCTTTCCTCTTCCTGCCATTTCCTCAAGATCTGTCGCAGGGGGAGATGGCATGAAGGAGACCTCGCACACCAGCACTCAGATACCCCTAGGGGTGACAGTGCAGCTCTCTACAAATGCTGATTGGTTGATTGTTGATGGGACACATCTTAATTGGTCCAGCTAGTGCTACAGGGGGTTTGTTTAGAAATCTGATCAAATAGTTTGAAATGCCAGTTCTTTAATTACAGACCTACAGGCTAAGTTTCGAGTTTCCACCCATGACTCCTATATGTTTCGGCAGTATCCCCTATGCAGGAGGAGACTCTGGGGATGATTATCTTTTAGGTATTTCTGCATGTTTCATTTATGTATATATCATTCTAAATTACAAAGGAGTTGTGTATTTTTAATTTGTGTTAGGTGACAGTGCTTATGCAACACACTCATGGATTTTGACCCCATATCTCAATGCAATTACAAAGAGTGAATGCCATCATAATATTGCTCACAAATAGGCAAGATCAGTTATTGAATGTACTTTAAGGTACTTAATGTTAATGTTAACAGGATTTATAAAGTGCACAAATACCCCGAGGTGTCTTGGCGCTGAGGACAACAGTACTCCTGCACTAACGTCTAATTCATGAACAGCCAGGTTTTTAGTTCTTTCCTGAAGGTGGAAAGGGAGCTTGCACTTCTGAGCTCACTCGGAAGGGTGTTCCAGAGTTTGGAGGTGCCGTAGTGAAAGCTGCGGCCGCCTCAGCACAATGTTCGAGTTCTGGGCACTGTCAAGAGTCTGGCCCCTGTGGAATGAAAGTGTCTTGTTGGTTCATACTAGACAAACAGTTTTTGCAGTAAGGAAGGACCTGTGTGTTTCAGTGCTTTATATGCCAAACAAAGAGCCTTGAATTTGATGTGTTGTGCCACCGGAAGCCAGTGCAGGTTAAAAATCTCTTTGGATACAGATTTTGCCCTAGGGATGCTGACCAGTAAACTTGCAGCTGAATTTTGAAACATCTGGAACTTTTTTAAGCCCTGTTTCTGTATATTCAGGTAAAGCCCGTTGCAGTAATACAATTTAGACTGGATTTGCAAGGTTACCACGGTTTTCCTGGTATCCATAGGAATATAAGGATATATCTTCCTTATTTTCTTGATAAGAAAGTGGGAGGCAGATACAGTTGCATTTTTATGCTGAGAGAGCGATAGTTTGTTATCAAACCAAACTCCAAGGTTCTTAGCCTCGACCGCTGGATTTGGTGGTTCTTCCATCTCTGCCGGCCACCATAGATTACCCCAGTTTGTTTGCATAGTGCCAAAAATCAGGATCTCTGTTTTTTCAGAGTTAAGTTTGAGACAGTGAGTACTCATCCATCTGTTTCTGGTACACATACAGCTCTGAAATTGTTTCATTGCCTTCATAAAAAAGGGGAAGCCCATCTGCATCACTTCCAGTGGAATGTAAGATTGTGCATTGTGTGTTCTGCTGCAGAATATAGCACAATGAAGAGACCTGCAATGCAGCCTGAGAAGGGCAGTTCTGATGGAGAGGAAGACCATCCTCTGCTAAACACATCCCAGGATGCTAGCAGAGCAGCAGATGGAAGGGAGATACGCAGTCACGTTACCAACAATTATTTCTAAGGTAAGTGTAGTTCAAGCAAACTATGCAATGTGTAACGAGGTAGTTACAGGGACTGGGTAATTCTTTGGTTTTTCACCAAGCCAATTCTTTTACTGGAAAGGAAACAAGCTTCCGGGGACCGGTTTCTGGCATTACAGCCGTCTTCGGCCCGGCTTGCTTGAATCCTGATGGTGCAGTGAGCAAGGGACTCATGTCTGAGCATACCCTTCCACGCTTATGGTGGACAAAACGATTCAGAAAAGGGGGTGGTGATGTACAGAGTATCTGAATTAAGCAGAACACTTGTACCCAGTCAACAGATCAGGGCTTGATCCATCACCGTTTTTTAGCTCACTGCACCATCCCGGCTCAGAACCTGGCTACATGCAAATTAGTCTGTCCCTGGCCCAGTGCATCATGGGAACAGGGCAGACCAAACTACCAAGCCAATTCTTTTACTGGAAAGGAAACAAGCTTCCGGGGACCGGTTTCTGGCATTACAGCCGTCTTCGGCCCGGCTTGCTTCAATCCTGATGGTGCAGTGACCAAAGACTCATGTCTGAGCATACCCTTCCACGCTTATGGTGGACAAAACGATTCAGAAAAGGGGGTGGTGATGGACAGAGTATCTGAATTAAGCAGAACACTCGTACCCAGTCAACAGATCAGGGCCTGATCCATCACCGTTTTTTAGCTCACTGCACCGTCCCAGCTCAGAACCTGGCTACATGCAAATTAGTCTGTCCCTGGCCCAGTGCATCATGGGAATAGGGCAGACCAAACTACCAAGCCAATTCTTTTACTGGAAAGGAAACAAGCTTCCGGGGACCGGTTTCTGGCATTACAGCCGTCTTCGGCCCGGCTTGCTTGAATCCTGATGGTGCAGTGAGCAAGGACTCATGTCTGAACATACCCTTCCACGCTTATGGTGGACAAAACTATTCAGAAAAGGGGGTTTTGATGGACAGAGTATCTGAATTAAGCAGAACACTTGTTCCCAGTCAACAGATCAGGGCTTGATCCATCACCGTTTTTTAGCTCACTGCACCATCCCAGCTCAGAACCTGGCTACATGCAAATTAGTCTGTCCCTGGCCCAGTGCATCATGGGAACAGGGCAGACCAAACTACCAAGCCAATTCTTTTACTGGAAAGGAAACAAGCTTCCGGGGACCGGTTTCTGGCATTGCAGCCGTCTTCGGCCCGGCTTGCTTGAATCCTGATGGTGCAGTGAGCAAGGGACTCATGTCTGAGCATACCCTTCCACGCTTATGGTGGACAAAACGATTCAGAAAAGGGGGTGGTGATGGACAGAGTATCTGAATTAAGCAGAACACTCGTACCCAGTCAACAGATCAGGGCTTGATCCATCACCGTTTTTTAGCTCACTGCACCATCCCAGCTCAGAACCTGGCTACATGCAAATTAGTCTGTCCCTGGCCCAGTGCATCATGGGAACAGGGCAGACCAAACTACCAAGCCAATTCTTTTACTGGAAAGGAAACAAGCTTCCGGGGTCCGGTTTCTGGCATTACAGCCGTCTTCGGCCCGGCTTGCTTTAATCCTGATGGTGCAGTGAGCAAAGACTCATGTCTGAGCATACCCTTTCACGCTTATGGTGGACAAAACGATTCAGAAAAGGGGGTGGTGATGGACAGAGTATCTGAATTAAGCAGAACACTCGTACCCAGTCAACAGATCAGGGCTTGATCCATCACCGTTTTTTAGCTCACTGCACCATCCCAGCTCAGAACCTGGCTACATGCAAATTAGTCTGTCCCTGGCCCAGTGCATCATGGGAACAGGGCAGACCAAACTACCAAGCCAATTCTTTTACTGGAAAGGAAACAAGCTTCCGGGGACCGGTTTCTGGCATTACAGCCGTCTTCGGCCCGGCTTGCTTGAATCCTGATGGTGCAGTGAGCAAGGACTCATGTCTGAGCATACCCTTCCACGCTTATGGTGGACAAAACAATTCAGAAAAGGGGGTGGTGATGGACAGAGTATCTGAATTAAGCAGAACACTCGTACCCAGTCAACAGATCAGGGCTTGATCCATCTCCGGTTTTTAGCTCACTGCACCATCCCAGCTCAGAACCTGGCTACATGCAAATTAGTCTGTCCCTGGCCCAGTGCATCATGGGAACAGGGCAGACCAAACTACCAAGCCAATTCATTTACTGGAAAGGAAACAAGCTTCCGGGGACTGGTTTCTGGCATTACAGCCGTCTTCGGCCAGGCTTGCTTGAATCCTGATGGTGCAGTGAGCAAGGGACTCATGTCTGAACATGCCCTTCCACGCTTATGGTGGACAAAACTATTCAGTAAAGGGGGTTTTGATGGACAGAGTATCTGAATTAAGCAGAACACTTGTTCCCAGTCAACAGATCAGGGCTTGATCCATCACCGTTTTTTTAGCTCACTGCACCATCCCAGCTCAGAACCTGGCTACATGCAAATTAGTCTGTCCCTGGCCCAGTGCATCATGGGAACAGGGCAGACCAAACTACCAAGCCAATTCTTTTACTGGAAAGGAAACAAGCTTCCAGGGACCGGTTTCTGGCATTACAGCCGTCTTTGGCCCGGCTTGCTTGAATCCTGATGGTGCAGTGAGCAAGGGACTCATGTCTGAGCATACCCTTCCACGCTTATGGTGGACAAAACGATTCAGAAAAGGGGGTGGTGATGGACAGAGTATCTGAATTAAGCAGAACACTCGTACCCGGTCAACAGATCAGGGCTTGATCCATCACCGTTTTTTAGCTCACTGCACCATCCCAGCTCAGAACCTGGCTACATGCAAATTAGTCTGTCCCTGGCCCAGTGCATCATGGGAACAGGGCAGACCAAACTACCAAGCCAATTCTTTTACTGGAAAGGAAACAAGCTTCCGGGGACCGGTTTCTAGCATTACAGCCGTCTTCGGCCCGGCTTGCTTGAATCCTGATGGTGCAGTGAGCAAGGGACTCATGTCTGAGCATACCCTTCCACGCTTATGGTGGACAAAACGATTCAGAAAAGGGGGTGGTGATGGACAGAGTATCTGAATTAAGCAGAACACTCGTACCCAGTCAACAGATCAGGGCTTGATCCATCACCGTTTTTTAGCTCACTGCACCATCCCAGCTCAGAACCTGGCTACATGCAAATTAGTCTCTCCCTGGCCCAGTGCATCATGGGAACAGGGCAGACCAAACTACCAAGCCAATTCTTTTACTGGAAAGGAAACAAGCTTCCGGGGTCCGGTTTCTGGCATTACAGCCGTCTTCGGCCCGGCTTGCTTGAATCCTGATGGTGCAGTGAGCAAAGACTCATGTCTGAGCATACCCTTTCACGCTTATGGTGGACAAAACGATTCAGAAAAGGGGGTGGTGATGGACAGAGTATCTGAATTAAGCAGAACACTCGTACCAAGTCAACAGATCAGGGCTTGATCCATCACCGTTTTTTAGCTCACTGCACCATCCCAGCTCAGAACCTGGCTACATGCAAATTAGTCTGTCCCTGGCCCAGTGCATCATGGGAACAGGGCAGACCAAACTACCAAGCCAATTCTTTTACTGGAAAGGAAACAAGCTTCCGGGGACCGGTTTCTGGCATTACAGCCGTCTTCGGCCCGGCTTGCTTGAATCCTGATGGTGCAGTGAGCAAGGACTCATGTCTGAGCATACCCTTCCACGCTTATGGTGGACAAAACAATTCAGAAAAGGGGGTGGTGATGGACAGAGTATCTGAATTAAGCAGAACACTCGTACCCAGTCAACAGATCAGGGCTTGATCCATCACCGGTTTTTAGCTCACTGCACCATCCCAGCTCAGAACCTGGCTACATGCAAATTAGTCTGTCCCTGGCCCAGTGCATCATGGGAACAGGGCAGACCAAACTACCAAGCCAATTCATTTACTGGAAAGGAAACAAGCTTCCGGGGACTGGTTTCTGGCATTACAGCCGTCTTCGGCCAGGCTTGCTTGAATCCTGATGGTGCAGTGAGCAAGGGACTCATGTCTGAACATACCCTTCCACGCTTATGGTGGACAAAACTATTCAGTAAAGGGGGTTTTGATGGACAGAGTATCTGAATTAAGCAGAACACTTGTTCCCAGTCAACAGATCAGGGCTTGATCCATCACCGTTTTTTTAGCTGTCTGCACCATCCCAGCTCAGAACCTGGCTACATGCAAATTAGTCTGTCCCTGGCTCAGTGCATCATGGGAACAGGGCAGACCAAACTACCAAGCCAATTCTTTTACTGGAAAGGAAACAAGCTTCCGGGGACCGGTTTCTGGCATTACAGCCGTCTTCGGCCCGGCTTGCTTGAATCCTGATGGTGCAGTGAGCAAGGGACTCATGTCTGAGCATACCCTTCCACGCTTATGGTGGACAAAACGATTCAGAAAAGGGAGTGGTGATGGACAGAGTATCTGAATTAAGCAGAACACTCGTACCCAGTTAACAGATCAGGGCTTGATCCATCACCATTTTTTAGCTCACTGCACCATCCCAGCTCAGATCCTGGCTACATGCAAATTAGTCTGTCCCTGGCCCAGTGCATCATGGGAACAGGGCAGACCAAACTACCAAGCCAATTCTTTTACTGGAAAGGAAACAAGCTTCCGGGGACCGGTTTCTGGCATTACAGCCGTCTTCGGCCCGGCTTGCTTTAATCCTGATGGTGCAGTGAGCAAAGACTCATGTCTGAGCATACCCTTTCACGCTTATGGTGGACAAAACGATTCAGAAAAGGGGGTGGTGATGGACAGAGTATCTGAATTAAGCAGAACACTCGTACCCAGTCAACAGATCAGGGCTTGATCCATCACCGTTTTTTAGCTCACTGCACCATCCCAGCTCAGAACCTGGCTACATGCAAATTAGTCTGTCCCTGGCCCAGTGCATCATGGGAACAGGGCAGACCAAACTACCAAGCCAATTCTTTTACTGGAAAGGAAACAAGCTTCCGGGGACCGGTTTCTGGCATTACAGCCGTCTTCGGCCCGGCTTGCTTGAATCCTGATGGTGCAGTGAGCAAGGACTCATGTCTGAGCATACCCTTCCACGCTTATGGTGGACAAAACAATTCAGAAAAGGGGGTGGTGATGGACAGAGTATCTGAATTAAGCAGAACACTCGTACCCAGTCAACAGATCAGGGCTTGATCCATCTCCGGTTTTTAGCTCACTGCACCATCCCAGCTCAGAACCTGGCTACATGCAAATTAGTCTGTCCCTGGCCCAGTGCATCATGGGAACAGGGCAGACCAAACTACCAAGCCAATTCATTTACTGGAAAGGAAACAAGCTTCCGGGGACTGGTTTCTGGCATTACAGCCGTCTTCGGCCAGGCTTGCTTGAATCCTGATGGTGCAGTGAGCAAGGGACTCATGTCTGAACATGCCCTTCCACGCTTATGGTGGACAAAACTATTCAGTAAAGGGGGTTTTGATGGACAGAGTATCTGAATTAAGCAGAACACTTGTTCCCAGTCAACAGATCAGGGCTTGATCCATCACCGTTTTTTTAGCTCACTGCACCATCCCAGCTCAGAACCTGGCTACATGCAAATTAGTCTGTCCCTGGCCCAGTGCATCATGGGAACAGGGCAGACCAAACTACCAAGCCAATTCTTTTACTGGAAAGGAAACAAGCTTCCAGGGACCGGTTTCTGGCATTACAGCCGTCTTCGGCCCGGCTTGCTTGAATCCTGATGGTGCAGTGAGCAAGGGACTCATGTCTGAGCATACCCTTCCACGCTTATGGTGGACAAAACGATTCAGAAAAGGGGGTGGTGATGGACAGAGTATCTGAATTAAGCAGAACACTCGTACCCGGTCAACAGATCAGGGCTTGATCCATCACCGTTTTTTAGCTCACTGCACCATCCCAGCTCAGAACCTGGCTACATGCAAATTAGTCTGTCCCTGGCCCAGTGCATCATGGGAACAGGGCAGACCAAACTACCAAGCCAATTCTTTTACTGGAAAGGAAACAAGCTTCCGGGGACCGGTTTCTAGCATTACAGCCGTCTTCGGCCCGGCTTGCTTGAATCCTGATGGTGCAGTGAGCAAGGGACTCATGTCTGAGCATACCCTTCCACGCTTATGGTGGACAAAACGATTCAGAAAAGGGGGTGGTGATGGACAGAGTATCTGAATTAAGCAGAACACTCGTACCCAGTCAACAGATCAGGGCTTGATCCATCACCGTTTTTTAGCTCACTGCACCATCCCAGCTCAGAACCTGGCTACATGCAAATTAGTCTCTCCCTGGCCCAGTGCATCATGGGAACAGGGCAGACCAAACTACCAAGCCAATTCTTTTACTGGAAAGGAAACAAGCTTCCGGGGTCCGGTTTCTGGCATTACAGCCGTCTTCGGCCCGGCTTGCTTGAATCCTGATGGTGCAGTGAGCAAAGACTCATGTCTGAGCATACCCTTTCACGCTTATGGTGGACAAAACGATTCAGAAAAGGGGGTGGTGATGGACAGAGTATCTGAATTAAGCAGAACACTCGTACCAAGTCAACAGATCAGGGCTTGATCCATCACCGTTTTTTAGCTCACTGCACCATCCCAGCTCAGAACCTGGCTACATGCAAATTAGTCTGTCCCTGGCCCAGTGCATCATGGGAACAGGGCAGACCAAACTACCAAGCCAATTCTTTTACTGGAAAGGAAACAAGCTTCCGGGGACCGGTTTCTGGCATTACAGCCGTCTTCGGCCCGGCTTGCTTGAATCCTGATGGTGCAGTGAGCAAGGACTCATGTCTGAGCATACCCTTCCACGCTTATGGTGGACAAAACAATTCAGAAAAGGGGGTGGTGATGGACAGAGTATCTGAATTAAGCAGAACACTCGTACCCAGTCAACAGATCAGGGCTTGATCCATCACCGGTTTTTAGCTCACTGCACCATCCCAGCTCAGAACCTGGCTACATGCAAATTAGTTGTCCCTGGCCCAGTGCATCATGGGAACAGGGCAGACCAAACTACCAAGCCAATTCATTTACTGGAAAGGAAACAAGCTTCCGGGGACTGGTTTCTGGCATTACAGCCGTCTTCGGCCAGGCTTGCTTGAATCCTGATGGTGCAGTGAGCAAGGGACTCATGTCTGAACATACCCTTCCACGCTTATGGTGGACAAAACTATTCAGTAAAGGGGGTTTTGATGGACAGAGTATCTGAATTAAGCAGAACACTTGTTCCCAGTCAACAGATCAGGGCTTGATCCATCACCGTTTTTTTAGCTGTCTGCACCATCCCAGCTCAGAACCTGGCTACATGCAAATTAGTCTGTCCCTGGCTCAGTGCATCATGGGAACAGGGCAGACCAAACTACCAAGCCAATTCTTTTACTGGAAAGGAAACAAGCTTCCGGGGACCGGTTTCTGGCATTACAGCCGTCTTCGGCCCGGCTTGCTTGAATCCTGATGGTGCAGTGAGCAAGGGACTCATGTCTGAGCATACCCTTCCACGCTTATGGTGGACAAAACGATTCAGAAAAGGGAGTGGTGATGGACAGAGTATCTGAATTAAGCAGAACACTCGTACCCAGTTAACAGATCAGGGCTTGATCCATCACCATTTTTTAGCTCACTGCACCATCCCAGCTCAGAACCTGGCTACATGCAAATTAGTCTGTCCCTGGCCCAGTGTGTTAAAAAGGGTTTCAAAGACAACCGGTAACCAAAGACCCTTTTATGTTGCCCGGCGGTATCGCCTCTATGACCCACCAATATTAATCAATGAAGAAGCAGGCGCTGGAGACTGGAAGGCGGGAAACGAGGATTTTATTCTCTCCGGAGGAGAACACATCAATTCAGACAGCAAGTATCGTCACGAGGTGCTCTAACCACATCTCTGAGGCCGGGCCTCTTATACTAGAGTTTACGACCTTTATTGCACATAACACATTCTCGTAATATTTTAATACTTGAAAGAACATCCTCGGAATCTCCCCTCCAGACCCGTTCCCACATACATTTACAGTTGGATTCCCCACCCCGGTCACAACAGGTGATGGTGGTCGCACAGCAGGGCATTCCGCCGATTCACGGAATGCGTGGGGTTGATCGGATCTCATGGGGTGGGGGCTTTGATCGGTTCGGGGGTCTTTTGATGGGGAGGGGAAGCTTCCTACTGTACGGGGTAATAAACAGTATCCGCAGGGTCAGGTGGCAGCCTGGGAACGAGGAAGACAAACGGGGACACAGGAAAAGGGGGTTTGCATCAAAAGGGTTTGAGGCCATGAAAGGAATGAAGGGAGGTGTCGCGCTGGGAACAGGATGGGGTTCCGTGGTGAAGCTGCGCTGGAGAGGGGTTTATGACCCAAGGCATGAGAGAGCGGGGGGTTGTCAGCGTGCGGGGGAATGCTTGCGAGGTTAAGAGAGAGAGAGACGTGCTGGCTATTAGTGAGGGGCAGGGAGGCCATGGTGCTCAAAATGGCTGCCGCTTACGCGCACGAATGGGCCTGGAAAGGGGGCAAGATGGCGCCGATAATGTTCACCAAGTTTGTATTTATTTTTCACAGTCCTCCCTTTAACATTTCCAAGACATCTTGCTGGCCTATTTCCTATCTACCCCTATATGCAGTGATCATAAGTAAGGGAGAGGGGACTTAGGTGAAAGAACTGTACGTAAACACCACATTATAAACATCATATTGAAAAATCTCATCAGTTAGTAGGCGGGTTCATCGTTAAGTTGATTGCAGGAAAAGTCATTGTAATGCAATATCAGACTAGAATTACGTAGCGAGGGCGTTGGGTACAGATCAGAGAATAAGAACTGGTAAGTTATCATATGAGTAAGTCCTTTTTGTATACGGCGAGTGCGTAGTCAGTCCAATGGTGCTTGGGAGAGAAAGGAGAGACAGTAAAAATATCAGAGTTCTCGTTGTTTTTTGTCATCTTCTGTTGGCACTGTTAAGCACCTGGATTACAATTCGGTCCGTCAACAGGAATGTTCATGTGGATTAAGTCGTTGGAGGTCTGCGGGCAGGGGTACATTTTGTCTTGTTTCGCCAGGCCTCATAGGAGCAATGCGTTACGGTTTTGGGGCAGGTGCATCTTCTTCCGTAATGCAGAGCATAGATTTTGCAATGGAAAATGCAATTTGTTCCAGAACTGTGAGATCTGTTCGTTCCTTGAGTCTCTGTGGTGGGCACTTCCTGTTGCTTCCATCATCTTCAGGGTGCTAGGTAGCGGGCAGAACCACAGACTTTGTTTATCTTTTCTTCGGGGGTGATCCTTGGTGGAGTTCTAGGTCACCGTTCTGGGATTTAACATAGTTCGTGGTCTACTTAGTCGGAGCTCCCTCCCTTCTGACGTAGGGAGTACTCTTCTCTGGGTAGCTCAGTAGGATTTGGAGGAACTTGGGAGTTCGGGTGGAAAGGTGCGGGTGTGAACAGTCCTTATGGTAGGTCGGAGGAGGAGGGGATGGAGCAAGGCCAAGTCGGGGACAGATCAGGGGGAGGCGGAGAGTTTGCGACAGGCGAGTCCGTAACCATGTTCAGAGAGCGGGGACTCTTGGCACACGTTGATCATAGAGCAGGGGCTTCAGGTCAGCCCTTTCCTTAGTTTTGTTTGAAACAGTGCCTCGTCCGGCGTCTCCTTACTGCTGTGGTCTCGCCTCGGCCTCCGACGCTGATGTTCCACGATCCGCAGTCAGGCCGCGTGCTCCCACATCCGGTCTCTTTCTCCTCCGACAGTGATATCCTTAAATGAGTGTTGAAAAGACAGTCTTTAGAGATTTTGCAGAAAAAGGTAATTACATGAATCTACTTTCTTTCCCAACACCAAGCGACTAGCGTAAGCACTCGCTACATTTGAGATTTTTGCGGCTTACGTATAAACAATTGATGATGGGTTTGCTGGATTCCTTGCAACTTCCTTTTGTTGGCTAATTCTTTGACGCTTTGATGATTATTACGTTCATTTGTCATATGTCTATTATAGTAGATGTCAGTTCTTCTGGCAGAGACCCATTTCTCTAGTACGAGTCTTGCAAGGCTAGGCTAGTCTTCAGGGCCTTGTATTTTACAAAAAGTGCAACGTGCTATTCACCATAGTCTGATAAGCATCCTTCTGAGGGATGAACATAGGCTAAACGAGTCTGTATTACATAAAAACATCTTATTTTCAACCATGCCTACTGCAACAAGTTCTTTCGTTTTTCAATCTAATTTTCAACTTTGCACACATCCTTCTAACTTTCTATATAAATCCTCGCAACCTGGTTACTACAAAAACTCGGGAGGGGTGGTTTGCAATAATTATTAAACTTATCCTCGGGGAAGGAGGGATCTGATGGATACCAAACTGGGGGCATTTTGGGTAGATGGGGGTGTCTCGATCATTTCTTACAGCTTGGGGTACGGAGACAATTTTCAATGGGGATGGTCGCATCACCACAGACACATTTTTATCATAGGAGCCACTGACAAAGAGTTCCCTGAGAGTGGGTCAAATTTAGGGAACCTTAGTCGTCTTACCTGTCCCTTTCCTATCGGCCAAATTAAATTTCATCCATATTTTAGTAGAAAAGGAGAGGTAGTAACGTGGTACCAATACAATTTTATTTAGGACAGATTTGCACAAATACTTGTGGTATTTGGGGCCAATCAGGAGGTGCACCCGGTTCGCCAATTAGGTGCCAGTTGCTAGGAAGAGGGAAAGTGTGGAGGGGTGGAAGAGTGAGTGAGAGAAAGAGAGAGAGAGAGAGAGAGAGACAATAGGCCGAACAGTACACGTGTGACATAGAGAATGACCGTGTATTGTTTGGGCTATTCAGTGCGTTACCCAACGTTAGACGTTTCGGGTCTGTGTTAGGAGGTGGGAAGCATGCGGTTTTGGGACAGAAAAGCGTTAGATTTGGTAAAAAGGTCGTGAGAGCGTCCTTGTTGTGCCATTTTGTAGCGCTAGTCCGTCTTCATGCATCGGGCGTGACGTGGTTCCAGATCCCTTATGATACTCTAATCGGGATTCTAATGTAACCTGCAGAGGGAAAAAGGGGGAGAAAAAAAGGGGGGGGGTAGGGGGACAACATTCGAACACATCAAATGTAAGGGCACGAAAATCCTTTACTTACCACATAATCGTACTTGTCTCTTCGGGATATAATCCCTTAGGGTTCTGGTTTCTTAAAGTCATGGGGGCAGGCAATGTGATAGGTGGTTCATGGGGAGGTTCGAGGATGGCGTTAAGGATCGTGTGTAGTGAAAAACGCTAAAAAGAGGAATCAGAGGTGCCTAGCGCGAGGTACCCGGTTTCGTAGATGTATCCGGTCATCGGGGTCCCAAAATCATTCCCAAAGCTGTGATGTTCTTAAGGCATACCAGTTCTTTGTTCAACCCTGTACCTTAGTACCTTCGACCACCATATCCTTATAGCAATTTATTCAATCACACCATTTTACTTTACCCATTCTCTGAAGTCGAGGTCCTTCTTCATAAGCAGCGTATCATACCTTCGTTTTGACCATCAACCCAGGGCCGAACAACCATTTCTCGGATAACCTTAAAAAGAGAGCAGAACAGTTGCGCACAGAAAAACCCTCCCACCGATACCCGTATTTACAAAAGTACGCGGAGCCTATCCATAGCTTCTAAGACTTTTATTTGTAGAGTTATTCAGTACGTAAAAGGTGAGAGCGCAATTCATATTTTGGCCTGACATGTCGTCGATGGAAGCACATACAGTAGGGGGTTATTTTGTAGTACAAGATCATGTAAAAAGGTCTAATTAATTATTTGTAAGTAACCAAAAACATTTCATTGCGTGACGAAGGAATCAGGGGCATTTCAGTTCATAGATGGAAACACAGTCAAGCTCATCGTAATCACATTTCCTAAATGCAAACCGCGGGCGTGCATCATGAGCGACGTTATGTATCAGTTACAACAAATATCAAAAATAAATTGTTCATTGAAATCAACATTTTTACAAAACCTCTTCTTAAATGTTTGCCAAGTGCACCCTCCTCCCTTTAACATTGAGTGCGCAATGGTTCATATATATACATATATATCTTAGTACATCAAGTTTCATTAGCTAAGGAACACCATGAGGCACCCGTAAGTTCCATTGATACCAGCGCCATTTTGGGCGAGGCCGGTTTAGTCCGGAAGTAGCATCAGGGGCAAAATATCCCCGACAATTGGCGGTTGGACCAGAGTCCCTTTCGGTAGTCCAAAAGAAAACTGTGCTAACAAAGGGGCTGGTGGTGTGGACCGTCAATCAAGAGAGGGAGGGGGTAAAGTCTCTCTTACCGGGTCATGTTGATGTTCAGCCGGAACTTGCTCGAGTTCGTTAGCCCATAATGTTCCTGGGTGGTTCAGACGGAAGCTGATGCAGACACGAGAGCACCGCCATCTTGTTGCTGTGCCGTGGTTATTTCATTTGAGATCAATGCAGCTGTTCCTCACCGGAAGCCTGAAGGGGCCGAGGGCTCTTGGGACTTTGGTAGAATCTTCAAAGTCGAGGGGATGTTTTGTCGATGGTGGGGGCTTGCGCCCAGGTGGGCAAGCGCCCGAGTTGCAATTTCGGACAAAGTTACTCCCGCGGCCTAGACCCGCCTTTTAAGGGCCCAGACGCCATTTTGAGGCCCTGCAGCAACCTTTGCCGTATCCATCAGGAGCGGAGGAAAACTTCTTGTGATGGCGAAAAACAGAGCATCATGCGGTTGGAGCAGGACATTTTGGTTCGGGGCGCCAGGGTGCAGCAGTGGAGCCTTCATCTGGGGAGGTGAGGGAGGCTCACCGTGCCGTCTTCCTCTCCCGGTGCATCCTACGCCGTCTCTTGGAATCAGGGGCGCACATGATGACCACCCTACACCCCTGATTCCGACTCTTGGGGGACCACTGTACATCCGGTACTCCGTAAATATGCCCGTCGGACATTGTATGTCCTGTCCTACGCAAGTATACCAGCCGGGTCTTGTATGTCCTGTACTGAGAAAATATACGAGTCGGGCATTGTATGTCCTGTGTTGCGGAAATATACCAGCCGGACATTATATTTCCTGTGCAGCGTAGGTATATGGCCGTCGCCCGGCTGGAGGACATCGGCGTCGGGCCAGGGCAGGGAAGCCTCCTACCTGTGGAGGTGGAAGAGGCTCGTCCGCGTCGCCTCTTCCTCCCTGCCCACCCTGCATCCGTTCGATGGAGGAATTCGTGATGGCCGGACCAGGAGATATGAGGGAGGGGGTCATTTTCATCCGCCCCCTCCCTACTCGCGGCCCGGGGGACGCCATCCCTGGAAGGGCAGTATGGGAAGACCATTTCATTGCCTGCTTGGTGGAGTCTCCAGTACCTTCTCGCCAGCGATCTCTTTTTGGCCCATGGTTGCTGGCAGGCCCCGCCCCACACGTGCTATGTGTTTCGGATGGGCGGGACCATCGAAAGGGCCATTACGTTTCGAGGACTTCCGGAGTGAGCATAACATGTTTTGTATTTTTTCTATTAGTCAAGTTTGCTTTTTAGAGAGTTCTACTAGTTATTCTATTTACTGTTGGTTGTGTGTTTTACCGTAATTAAATCCTAAGTTATATAATAGACGCTTGGCTTTCTTGAATCTTTTCTCTAACGGGGGGGTTGTTTACACTGACCTGCAGTTGTGTTTGTTTTTCAGAGTGGGGGAGCAACAGAGAGCAATCAGTCCCAGAACTCCAACATGTCGTTAAAATTTGTCTGACGAAATCTGTGCCACCGAGCATAATCAAACGGGGTGGTCCTGTCTGTTCTGTCTGCACTAGTCTGATTGGTTTTTATCTCACGTCTTTTTCCTTTCTGTCGGTCCGTCCTTTCTGTCACCCCTTCATTCTTACCTATGCTTTGCAGAGTCGGGCATTGGGCTTTCCAGTGTCCAAGACATTTACAGAAAGCACATTGGTTTTGTTTTAAATCTGTCCGTCCTGTGCGTAATGTCGGGGGATTACCTTCAGGTCGTTGCGTTCCGGGGTTGGCTTGTCGGCACATCCCCTTACACCATTCGCTTTTCATGTCTACTCCTCGGGGCTGTGCCATCGCTGGCCCTTCCCTTTGCCTACTAGACGTTTGGAGGTTTGTCCGTCGTGTCCCTTCACCTTTTCTAAATTCGTCGCTTTCCCTTCGTTGCGTGGCTTCTTTGCGCCACATACCGAGACTATCGAGCATAATAGGTGTTGTTTCATTCCTACGAAGGGCTATTTCTACTGTTTCTATTTTGTCGAGATCAAAGGATCCTCTCAGTGGCCACTGTCTTTCTCGATCCTTTTTCGTATATTTATGCCACAGCTCACTATAGGCTATAGCAATTAATCCATGCTTCATGAACATGTCCTTATTAGGGGTGCCTTCCAGCGGAGCCGGATGGTTCATCTCTAATAAGCGGTCCGGGTTAAACAGGCTACTGACCAGTGGGGAGAAGACAGGCATGACGGATCACAATGGGATAATAATCAGCACTACCTATCTTATCACTGCGCGCAAAGACTAGACAGAATATTTCTATTCTACGTTGTTTGCACGTAGTGAATACCTCATGAACCAATTCTGAGCAATCAATCAACGTTAGGTCAAAAATAAAAAATCAATATGGTCAATGGGGAGAATAAGTAGGCTCGCAAAGGTTCGCGTCACCTACCCTTTCACTATCTGTAAAGAGGGGACCTAATCTTCCCTGTTTTCAGACAGAGAATCTCCAGAAAACAATCTATAACAGTTAATCAATGGGGCGAAGGGGCAATTGTTCAGTGGGGGAGAAAAATAGGTCCGACGGGTGCGTACCTATCCTTCGCTGTTTATAAAGGGAGAGCCTGTTGTTTCTCCGTTTGTAGACAGTGAATCTCCAATAAATTAACAAAGAGTAATACTAGTATTTTCACAACAATTATCAATTTCTTTCAATTATCTATCACTTTCGCAATTCGTCGTGTTTACACGACCTTACCCGGACCGCATGGACAGTTTCTCGTCTTCCGAATCCAGCGCCCGATCGTCCTCTTCTCTTCGTACTTCTCGTGGCACTCCTGATGGTTCCCAGTCAGGACCGCAGATCACTCGAGAGAGGTCTGTTCGGAACCAGTGAAGTTCGGATGATCGGCTGTCAGACGAGGGTCTATCGGACAGGGTACCTTCCGATCGTTGCAGTCGTTCACTCTGTCGTCAGGACCTCTCCCACTGGATCCACGAGTCGCTGATGGGCCCCACGTTTGGGACGCCAATTGTTAAAAAGGGTTTCAAAGACAACCGGTAACCAAAGACCCTTTTATGTTGCCCGGCGGTATCGCCTCTATGACCCACCAATATTAATCAATGAAGAAGCAGGCGCTGGAGACTGGAAGGCGGGAAACGAGGATTTTATTCTCTCCGGAGGAGAACACATCAATTCAGACAGCAAGTATCGTCACGAGGTGCTCTAACCACATCTCTGAGGCCGGGCCTCTTATACTAGAGTTTACGACCTTTATTGCACATAACACATTCTCGTAATATTTTAATACTTGAAAGAACATCCTCGGAATCTCCCCTCCAGACCCGTTCCCACATACATTTACAGTTGGATTCCCCACCCCGGTCACAACAGGTGATGGTGGTCGCACAGCAGGGCATTCCGCCGATTCACGGAATGCGTGGGGTTGATCGGATCTCATGGGGTGGGGGCTTTGATCGGTTCGGGGGTCTTTTGATGGGGAGGGGAAGCTTCCTACTGTACGGGGTAATAAACAGTATCCGCAGGGTCAGGTGGCAGCCTGGGAACGAGGAAGACAAACGGGGACACAGGAAAAGGGGGTTTGCATCAAAAGGGTTTGAGGCCATGAAAGGAATGAAGGGAGGTGTCGCGCTGGGAACAGGATGGGGTTCCGTGGTGAAGCTGCGCTGGAGAGGGGTTTATGACCCAAGGCATGAGAGAGCGGGGGGTTGTCAGCGTGCGGGGGAATGCTTGCGAGGTTAAGAGAGAGAGAGACGCGCTGGCTATTAGTGAGGGGCAGGGAGGCCATGGTGCTCAAAATGGCTGCCGCTTACGCGCACGAATGGGCCTGGAAAGGGGGCAAGATGGCGCCGATAATGTTCACCAAGTTTGTATTTATTTTTCACAAGTGCATCATGGGAACAGGGCAGACCAAACTACCAAGCCAATTCTTTTACTGGAAAGGAAACAAGCTTCCGGGGACCGGTTTCTGGCATTACAGCCGTCTTCGGCCAGGCTTGCTTGAATCCTGATGTTGCAGTGAGCAAGGGACTCGTCTGAGCATACCCTTCCACGCTTATGGTGGACAAAACGATTCAGAAAAGGGGGTGGTGATGGACAGAGTATCTGAATTAAGCAGAACACTCGTACCCAGTCAACAGATCAGGGCTTGATCCATCACCGTTTTTTAGCTCACTGCACCATCCCAGCTCAGAACCTGGCTACATGCAAATTAGTCTGTCCCTGGCCCAGTGCATCATGGGAACAGGGCAGACCAAACTACCAAGCCAATTCTTTTACTGGAAAGGAAACAAGCTTCTGGGGACCGGTTTCTGGCATTACAGCCGTCTTCGGCCAGGCTTGCTTGAATCCTGATGGTGCAGTGAGCAAGGGACTCGTCTGAGCATACCCTTCCACGCTTATGGTGGACAAAACGATTCAGAAAAGGGGGTGGTGATGGACAGAGTATCTGAATTAAGCAGAACACTCGTACCCAGTCAACAGATCAGGGCTTGATCCATCACCGTTTTTTAGCTCACTGCACCATCCCAGCTCAGAACCTGGCTACATGCAAATTAGTCTGTCCCTGGCCCAGTGCATCATGGGAACAGGGCAGACCAAACTACCAAGCCAATTCTTTTACTGGAAAGGAAACAAGCTTCTGGGGACCGGTTTCTGGCATTACAGCCGTCTTCGGCCCGGCTTGCTTGAATCCTGATGGTGCAGTGAGCAAAGACTCACGTCTGAGCATACCCTTTCACGCTTATGGTGGACAAAACGATTCAGAAAAGGGGGTGGTGATGGACAGAGTATCTGAATTAAGCAGAACACTCGTACCCAGTCAACAGATCAGGGCTTGATCCATCACTGTTTTTTAGCCCACTGCACCATCCCAGCTCAGAACCTGGCTACATGCAAATTAGTCTGTCCCTGGCCCAGTGCATCATGGGAACAGGGCAGACCAAACTACCAAGCCAATTCTTTTACTGGAAAGGAAACAAGCTTCCGGGGACCGGTTTCTGGCATTACAGCCGTCTTCGGCCCGGCTTGCTTGAATCCTGATGGTGCAGTGAGCAAGGACTCATGTCTGAGCATACCCTTCCACGCTTATGGTGGACAAAACAATTCAGAAAAGGGGGTGGTGATGGACAGAGTATCTGAATTAAGCAGAACACTCGTACCCAGTCAACAGATCAGAGCTTGATCCATCACCGGTTTTTAGCTCACTGCACCATCCCAGCTCAGAACCTGGCTACATGCAAATTAGTCTGTCCCTGGCCCAGTGCATCATGGGAACAGGGCAGACCAAACTACCAAGCCAATTCATTTACTGGAAAGGAAACAAGTTTCCGGGGACTGGTTTCTGGCATTACAGCCGTCTTCGGCCAGGCTTGCTTGAATCCTGATGGTGCAGTGAGCAAGGGACTCATGTCTGAACATACCCTTCCACGCTTATGGTGGACAAAACTATTCAGTAAAGGGGGTTTTGATGGACAGAGTATCTGAATTAAGCAGAACACTTGTTCCCAGTCAACAGATCAGGGCTTGATCCATCACCGTTTTTTTAGCTCACTGCACCATCCCAGCTCAGAACCTGGCTACATGCAAATTAGTCTGTCCCTGGCCCAGTGCATCATGGGAACAGGGCAGACCAAACTACCAAGCCAATTCTTTTACTGGAAAGGAAACAAGCTTCCGGGGTCCGGTTTCTGGCATTACAGCCGTCTTTGGCCCGGGTTGCTTTAATCCTGATGGTGCAGTGAGCAAAGACTCATGTCTGAGCATACCCTTTCACGCTTATGGTGGACAAAACGATTCAGAAAAGGGGGTGGTGATGGACAGAGTATCTGAATTAAGCAGAACACTCGTACCCAGTCAACAGATCAGGGCTTGATCCATCACCGTTTTTTAGCTCACTGCACCATCCCAGCTCAGAACCTGGCTACATGCAAATTAGTCTGTCCCTGGCCCAGTGCATCATGGGAACAGGGCAGACCAAACTACCAAGCCAATTCTTTTACTGGAAAGGAAACAAGCTTCCGGGGACCGGTTTCTGGCATTACAGCCGTCTTCGGCCCGGCTTGCTTGAATCCTGATGGTGCAGTGAGCAAATACTCATGTCTGAGCATACCCTTCCACGCTTATGGTGGACAAAACAATTCAGAAAAGGGGGTGGTGATGGACAGAGTATCTGAATTAAGCAGAACACTCGTACCCAGTCAACAGATCAGGGCTTGATCCATCTCCGGTTTTTAGCTCACTGCACCATCCCAGCTCAGAACCTGGCTACATGCAAATTAGTCTGTCCCTGGCCCAGTGCATCATGGGAACAGGGCAGACCAAACTACCAAGCCAATTCATTTACTGGAAAGGAAACAAGCTTCCGGGGACTGGTTTCTGGCATTACAGCCGTCTTCGGCCAGGCTTGCTTGAATCCTGATGGTGCAGTGAGCAAGGGACTCATGTCTGAGCATACCCTTCCACGCTTATGGTGGACAAAACGATTCAGAAAAGGGGGTGGTGATGGACAGAGTATCTGAATTAAGCAGAACACTCGTACCCGGTCAACAGATCAGGGCTTGATCCATCACCGTTTTTTAGCTCACTGCACCATCCCAGCTCAGAACCTGGCTACATGCAAATTAGTCTGTCCCTGGCCCAGTGCATCATGGGAACAGGGCAGACCAAACTACCAAGCCAATTCTTTTACTGGAAAGGAAACAAGCTTCCGGGGACCGGTTTCTAGCATTACAGCCGTCTTCGGCCCGGCTTGCTTGAATCCTGATGGTGCAGTGAGCAAGGGACTCATGTCTGAGCATACCCTTCCACGCTTATTGTGGACAAAACGATTCAGAAAAGGGGGTGGTGATGGACAGAGTATCTGAATTAAGCAGAACACTCGTACCCAGTCAACAGATCAGGGCTTGATCCATCACCGTTTTTTAGCTCACTGCACCATCCCAGCTCAGAACCTGGCTACATGCAAATTAGTCTGTCCCTGGCCCAGTGCATCATGGGAACAGGGCAGACCAAACTACCAAGCCAATTCTTTTACTGGAAAGGAAACAAGCTTCCGGGGTCCGGTTTCTGGCATTACAGCCGTCTTCGGCCCGGCTTGCTTGAATCCTGATGGTGCAGTGAGCAAAGACTCATGTCTGAGCATACCCTTTCACGCTTATGGTGGACAAAACGATTCAGAAAAGGGGGTGGTGATGGACAGAGTATCTGAATTAAGCAGAACACTCGTACCCAGTCAACAGATCAGGGCTTGATCCATCACCGTTTTTTAGCTCACTGCACCATCCCAGCTCAGAACCTGGCTACATGCAAATTAGTCTGTCCCTGGCCCAGTGCATCATGGGAACAGGGCAGACCAAACTACCAAGCCAATTCTTTTACTGGAAAGGAAACAAGCTTCCGGGGACCGGTTTCTGGCATTACAGCCGTCTTCGGCCCGGCTTGCTTGAATCCTGATGGTGCAGTGAGCAAGGACTCATGTCTGAGCATACCCTTCCACGCTTATGGTGGACAAAACAATTCAGAAAAGGGGGTGGTGATGGACAGAGTATCTGAATTAAGCAGAACACTCGTACCCAGTCAACAGATCAGGGCTTGATCCATCACCGGTTTTTAGCTCACTGCACCATCCCAGCTCAGAACCTGGCTACATGCAAATTAGTCTGTCCCTGGCCCAGTGCATCATGGGAACAGGGCAGACCAAACTACCAAGCCAATTCATTTACTGGAAAGGAAACAAGCTTCCGGGGACTGGTTTCTGGCATTACAGCCGTCTTCGGCCAGGCTTGCTTGAATCCTGATGGTGCAGTGAGCAAGGGACTCATGTCTGAACATACCCTTCCACGCTTATGGTGGACAAAACTATTCAGTAAAGGGGGTTTTGATGGACAGAGTATCTGAATTAAGCAGAACACTTGTTCCCAGTCAACAGATCAGGGCTTGATCCATCACCGTTTTTTTAGCTGTCTGCACCATCCCAGCTCAGAACCTGGCTACATGCAAATTAGTCTGTCCCTGGCTCAGTGCATCATGGGAACAGGGCAGACCAAACTACCAAGCCAATTCTTTTACTGGAAAGGAAACAAGCTTCCGGGGACCGGTTTCTGGCATTACAGCCGTCTTCGGCCCGGCTTGCTTGAATCCTGATGGTGCAGTGAGCAAGGGACTCATGTCTGAGCATACCCTTCCACGCTTATGGTGGACAAAACGATTCAGAAAAGGGGGTGGTGATGGACAGAGTATCTGAATTAAGCAGAACACTCGTACCCAGTTAACAGATCAGGGCTTGATCCATCACCATTTTTTAGCTCACTGCACCATCCCAGCTCAGAACCTGGCTACATGCAAATTAGTCTGTCCCTGGCCCAGTGCATCATGGGAACAGGGCAGACCAAACTACCAAGCCAATTCTTTTACTGGAAAGGAAACAAGCTTCCGGGGACCGGTTTCTGGCATTACAGCCGTCTTCGGCCAGGCTTGCTTGAATCCTGATGGTGCAGTGAGCAAGGGACTCGTCTGAGCATACCCTTCCATGCTTATGGTGGACAAAACGATTCAGAAAAGGGGGTGGTGATGGACAGAGTATCTGAATTAAGCAGAACACTCGTACCCAGTCAACAGATCAGGGCTTGATCCATCACCGTTTTTTAGCTCACTGCACCATCCCAGCTCAGAACCTGGCTACATGCAAATTAGTCTGTCCCTGGCCCAGTGCATCATGGGAACAGGGCAGACCAAACTACCAAGCCAATTCTTTTACTGGAAAGGAAACAAGCTTCTTGGGACCGGTTTCTGGCATTACAGCCGTCTTCGGCCCGGCTTGCTTGAATCCTGATGGTGCAGTGAGCAAGGACTCATGTCTGAGCATACCCTTCCTCGCTTATGGTGGACAAAACGATTCAGAAAAGGGGGTGGTGATGGACAGAGTATCTGAATTAAGCAGAACACTCGTACCCAGTCAACAGATCAGGGCTTGATCCATCACCGTGTTTTAGCTGACTGCACCATCCCAGCTCAGAACCTGGCTACATGCAAATTAGTCTGTCCCTGGCCCAGTGCATCATGGGAACAGGGCAGACCAAACTACCAAGCCAATTCTTTTACTGGAAAGGAAACAAGCTTCCGGGGACCGGTTTCTGGCATTACAGCCGTCTTCGGCCCGGCTTGCTTGAATCCTGATGGTGCAGTGAGCAAGGGACTCATGTCTGAGCATACCCTTCCACGCTTATGGTGGACAAAACGATTCAGAAAAGGGGGTGGTGATGGACAGAGTATCTGAATTAAGCAGAACACTCGTACCCAGTCAACAGATCAGGGCTTGATCCATCACCATTTTTTAGCTCACTGCACCATCCCAGCTCAGAACCTGGCTACATGCAAATTAGTCTGTCCCTGGCCCAGTGCATCATGGGAACAGGGCAGACCAAACTACCAAGCCAATTCTTTTACTGGAAAGGAAACAAGCTTCCGGGGACCGGTTTCTGGCATTACAGCCGTCTTCGGCCAGGCTTGCTTGAATCCTGATGGTGCAGTGAGCAAGGGACTCGTCTGAGCATACCCTTCCACGCTTATGGTGGACAAAACGATTCAGAAAAGCGGGTGGTGATGGACAGAGTATCTGAATTAAGCAGAACACTCGTACCCAGTCAACAGATCAGGGCTTTATCCATCACCGTGTTTTAGCTGACTGCACCATCATAGCTCAGAACCTGGCTACATGCAAATTAGTCTGTCCCTGGCCCAGTGCATCATGGGAACAGGGCAGACCAAACTACCAAGCCAATTCTTTTACTGGAAAGGAAACAAGCTTCCGGGGACCGGTTTCTGGCATTTCAGCCGTCTTCGGCCCGGCTTGCTTGAATCCTGATGGTGCAGTGAGCAAGGGACTCATGTCTGAGCATACCCTTCCACGCTTATGGTGGACAAAACGATTCAGAAAAGGGGGTGGTGATGGACAGAGTATCTGAATTAAGCAGAACACTTGTACCCAGTCAACAGATCAGGGCTTGATCCATCACCGAGTGTTCTGCATTAAGAACAGACGTAGAAGTAGCAGACAAAGGCAAAGTTGGCGGCCCCTGAGGAGGCTGCGCCAAAGGAACAGTAGCCAACGGAAGAGGAGCTGGCTGTGGAGGAATTACAGGTGGCACAACAATCTGAGTTTTCACAGCCGCAACTGGTGGCGTTGGTGCCGTAGCACTCTGTGCATAAGGTGGTGACGAACTTAACAGATGCGTCATTAAAGGATCTTTCGCAAGATCATTCTCATCTTTCTGCTCTTTAGACGGCAAGACTGGGTAGCATCTATCTACCACTAACTTCTTCACTCTAAGCATCTGTTCGCTCCCTTGCTCTTCCTCATTATCCCTATATGCAATAGCAGCTTGTACCATTGACATACCTCGTTCTCTCTTATTCTTCTTCGCTAATTTAATTTCTTTCTGTTTGGCTTCTTTGCGCCATATGGGGAAAGAGTCAAACATTGCCGGCCGGGCTTTCTTCTTGAACAATTTCACTTCGAGATTGTCTAAAATCTCAGCTTCAAAACTACCGTAACGGGGCCACTGTAGGACACCGATCTCATTATAACTAATAGGGCCCACACCATGTTTCACGTACAAGTCATATGTAGGAGTTCCAATTGGAGGAACCGGACACAAATCCTCTAACCGGGAATCCTTAGAACAACCACAACCAAACAATTTTCCAAGTCTGCTAAAACCAGGCATCTTGCACACTAGTCTAGCTTCAAACAACAAGGGAAATCTCAAAACGATAGTCTCGCGAATACACGAGTCCCTTGGCTTTGGGGCCTGCAGGTACCAAATCAAAGTGATCCACTAAAGGATACCAAAAAACAAACTAAGGACTAGGAGACGCTCCACTCATACTTAACTGAAATGTTGATGGCGTCACCAGAAGACCCGTCAATCGTCTCGCTCTACAAACGTCTAAGGCTCTAAAACAGGGCGACAGTCAGGGCAGCAGTCCTTCGTAGCCGTCGGAAAGCGGGAAACCTCGCAGCAAAGACTTTCGGATCACGCCGACATACAGGGGTCGATGAAGTGGTTGGCCTTCCTCCAGAATTTTCACACGAAGCTTCTCACAATCTTCGGGCTTGGACCGGTACCGCTGAAGTCGCCCTACGTTGGGCGCCAACTGAAGGACCGGGTTTTAGAACCCAGCGGCGTCAGGGAGAACGCCCGATGCCTTCGAGTTCCCCTGTCTTGGCAAACAGAGACACGGGATACTTCTTGATGACGTCAAAGACCAAAGTTTATTGGCTGCAACCAGGAACAGAGATCTACGAAGCACACACGGGTGGTTCGCTAGAGACTGCACAAATTCAATGAGCGGAGCATTGTCTTTTATGCCAAAAATCAAGCCTCAGGCAACATTTCAAATTAGCATTGGGTTCATACAAACTGGCCAATGGTAGCATACCATTTCAAAAGTAGCGTATGACGACAACCCACTTTCCGTTGTCCAGCCCACCAGAAATGACCAAGCAAATTCCATGTTTCTTGTCGGATCAGGCCGGACAAACCCATCATAAAACCCTTAACCCAAAGCAGTGATTATGTCGTTAAGGAAAGGCAGAAACAGATTGGAAGTGAGATAGAACAGTCATCGGGCCTATGTGAGGGCAACCATACAAAATGGCTGCCGTACACAAAATGGAACCCGAAGGTTCAAAGTAAATCCTTGAATTACGGAGTGTTCTCATAGATCGATTCATGCGAAAACACTCAGACACACTACACTCGTCATTTGCGGTCTGCTGACACCATTATCGTCTATTTCCGACGACCTTCATAAAATGGGTTCGGAACCTTCGAACCTCACTCGCAAACCACAGAACTACACTCTGTTTTACCTTTTCTCCTCGTTTTACTGTCCTCTGTTTCGCCTTTCTCTACTTGTTTTCTGCCCTATGTTTTGCGTTATCTGCTTGTTTTTCTGCCCTCTGTTTTGCGCTCTTCTGCTCTATTTTGCATTTTCTGTTCATTTTTCTGCCCTCTGTTTTGCCTTTCCTGCTCGTTTTTCAACCCTCTGTTTTGCCTTTTTCAGATAATTTCTTCCCTCTTTATGTCGTTTCCCTCCATCCGCAGTTTTCCTCCTCCTGCAATCCAGCGCTGTTGCCCTCCCTCCAGGACCTACTTAATGGAGGCCTCAGTGCCACCCTACTGAACAGGTCTTACTGCCACCTTCTGCTGCCTGTCTACCTTCTGCGCTCCGTTTGTTCATCCTCTGCTCGTTTCTTGCTGAGTTTTGCCTTTTCGGCTTGTTTTTCTGCCCTCTACTTTGCTTTTCTGCTTGTTTTTCTTGCCTTTTGTTTTGGCTTCTGCTCTCTTTTTTGTTCTCTTCTACTCTGTTTTGCCTTTTCTGCTAATTTTTCTGGTTTCTATTTTGCCTTTTTCTGCTTGTTTTTCTTCCCATGGTTTTGCCTTTTCTGCCCTCTGTTTGGCCTTTCCTGCTCGTTTTTCTGCCCTCTGTTTTACCCTCTTCTGTTCTATTTGCCTTTTTTACACATTTTTCAGTCCTCTGCTTTGCCCTTTTGTGCTTGCTTGTTTTTCTCCCCTTTGTTTTGCCTTTTTTCTGCTCGTTTCTTTCCTCTTCCTGCCATTTCCTCAAGATCTGTCGCAGGGGGAGATGGCATGAAGGAGACCTCGCACACCAGCACTCAGATACCCCTAGGAGTGACAGTGCAGCTCTCTACAAATGCTGATTGGTTGATTGTTGATGGGACACATCTTAATTGGTCCAGCTAGTGCTACAGGGGGTTTGTTTAGAAATCTGATCAAATAGTTTGAAATGCCAGTTCTTTAATTACAGACCTACAGGCTAAGTTTCGAGTTTCCACCCATGACTCCTATATGTTTCGGCAGTATCCCCTATGCAGGAGGAGACTCTGGGGATGATTATCTTTTAGGTATTTCTGCATGTTTCATTTATGTATATATCATTCTAAATTACAAAGGAGTTGTGTATTTTTAATTTGTGTTAGGTGACAGTGCTTATGCAACACACTCATGGATTTTGACCCCATATCTCAATGCAATTTCAAAGAGTGAATGCCATCATAATATTGCTCACAAATAGGCAAGATCAGTTATTGAATGTACTTTAAGGTACTTAATGTTAATGTTAACAGGATTTATAAAGTGCACAAATACCCCGAGGTGTCTTGGCGCTGAGGACAACAGTACTCCTGCACTAACGTCTAATTCATGAACAGCCAGGTTTTTAGTTCTTTCCTGAAGGTGGAAAGGGAGCTTGCACTTCTGAGCTCACTCGGAAGGGTGTTCCAGAGTTTGGAGGTGCCGTAGTGAAAGCTGCGGCCGCCTCAGCACAATGTTCGAGTTCTGGGCACTGTCAAGAGTCTGGCCCCTGTGGAATGAAAGTGTCTTGTTGGCTCATACTAGACAAACAGTTTTTGCAGTAAGGAAGGACCTGTGTGTTTCAGTGCTTTATATGCCAAACAAAGAGCCTTGAATTTGGTGTGTTGTGCCACCGGAAGCCAGTGCAGGTTAAAAATCTCTTTGGATACAGATTTTGCCCTAGGGATGCTGACCAGTAAACTTGCAGCTGAATTTTGAACCATCTGGAACTTTTTTAAGCCCTGTTTCTGTATATTCAGGTAAAGCCCGTTGCAGTAATACAATTTAGACTGGATTTGCAAGGTTACCACGGTTTTCCTGGTATCCATAGGAATATAAGGATATATCTTCTTTATTTTCTTGATATGAAAGTGGGAGGCAGATACAGTTGCATTTTTATGCTGAGAGAGCGATAGTTTGTTATCAAACCAAACTCCAAGGTTCTTAGCCTCGACCGCTGGATTTGGTGGTTCTCCCATCTCTGCCGGCCACCATAGATTACCCCAGTTTGTTTGCATATTGCCAAAAATCAGGATCTCTGTTTTTTCAGAGTTAAGTTTGAGACAGTGAGTACTCATCCATCTGTTTCTGGTACACATACAGCTCTGAAATTGTTTCATTGCCTTCATAAGAAAGGGGAAGCCCATCTGCATCACTTCCAGTGGAATGCAAGATTGTGCATTGTGTGTTCTGCTGCAGAATATAGCACAATGAAGAGACCTGCAATGCAGCCTGAGAAGGGCAGTTCTGATGGAGAGGAAGACCATCCTCTGCTAAACACATCCCAGGATGCTAGCAGAGCAGCAGATGGAAGGGAGATACGCAGTCACGTTACCAACAATTATTTCTAAGGTAAGTGTAGTTCAAGCAAACTATGCAATGTGTAACGAGGTAGTTACAGGGACTGGGTAATTCTTTGGTTTTTCATAGCATTTTAAAATGTACATTAGAGTAACAAAATAAATATCTCTTTTGTATTTATTAAAACATACATTCAATGCCTCTTTGTTTGCCGAGTGTGGGATTTCTAGGTCATTTGGCAACATAGTCATTTCTAGATCAGCAGCCCAACTGTGTGAACACCTAGATCTTATAGCATCAGTGACAGAGATAATACTGTGGCTAGAAGCCTTCTCACTCTCTATAGCATGGAAAGACATACCACTCGAACGTGTTTGGGTTGTGTATACAAATTCTAGACATGATGTTATCTGGCCTAAACATCTAGCTATATCTTTGCATCAGTGAGACATTTCTAGCTGGATATGTTTGGAGTGACGGTTGAATATATCCCTTTTGCAGTTGCCAATTTTTCCCCACTTTTTCTAAAATATTGCATTTTAAATACAATTTGTCGATGTCTTCTATTCTGTTGATGGGTCTCCTCAACAATAGAATCTTTTAGTGAATTAATTGTTTCATTTAGATTATCAATACTATTAATCATAGCAGATTTTCCTTCAACCATGTTTCTGGCAAGCATTTTATTTCAGCTGCGGCCGGTGCATGTAAGAGCAGTGAGACGGTGAGGCGGGGTTGGGGGGTTTTCGACAAACAGCCACGAGGGAAAATGTATTTAATTTTCCCTCATGGTCGTTTGTTAACACCCCCCCCCTCCCCCACCCGACCCCACTGCCTTTACCTGCATGGGCGGCAGCTGTTTTATTTGCATCTAAATGTTTTGTTTGAATGTCTAACACTGAACTTTCAATTTTCACTGTTTCTGATCCAGATGTTGTGGCACCTGTATCAGCAGATCTGGTTGGAAACAGTGGTTGGATTGGTAAGAATTTTTTACTCCTGACTTTCTGTATTAAAGACTTTGATCTATGTTGTGTAGTTTCCCCTGAGAACTCGCCTAGATTTAGGTGTGTCTCTTCTTGTAGCCAAAGTTGTTTCAGAAAGTATTGGTGTTGGTGTGATCTCATTGGTTCAACTGTATCATTGTTGTGAGAATCCTGACAAGCTACATCGTACACATTGCGACCATCATGTTCTTTTGTAATGGTGTCTTCTATCTCTGTGTATACAATTTTATAAAACTGTAATTAATATGTATGTAGATTTAAATTATTCATAGGAGTCTATCTTGAGGTGTAAGCCTTCAGAGTCTAAAATGCACTCATTATTTTTTTTTCTTTCCAAAATCATGTTACAAGTTGTTAGAAATTGGGTTTCTGGTTAGCAGAGATATGCACCCTGTCAAATCAGAAACCACATTCCTAGTCACGGTAAGTGTAGTACACACTAAAGGTGTACCTGTTTTAACCATCTGGCTGCTTGGCACAGAGCGGACATGCTAAACTAAAGAGGCAATTTGTAAATTATTTGTGCACACACACACACAGTAATAACGTGAAAACACCACAAAAGTACTGTACATTGGTTTAGAAAAATAGTCAATATTTATCTGAGTATAACATGACCAAAATGACAGACATCCAACATACACAAATCAATATATGAATTTTACACTGTTAAATCAAAATTTAGTTCTTGGAAGTCAATAGCTCCAACTTTGGCTATCTGGTCGCGCTTGACCGGGTTGCGCTTGACCGGGTCAATTCCAAAAGTTCTGTGTGACCGCGATGGAGAACGGGCCAGATACAGGAGTCACGCAGACCCGCTGACAGTACCTTGAATGAGTTGAGGCTTGGGGACAATGCATTGAAAAACAAAGATGATACGTCACTGTTGAAGGCAGTGTCAGTTCCGAAGTCGGGTAATGTCATTGATGCATCAATGTCAGAAGCACAATAAGTTGGCAGTGAGTTAGTTCGAGGTGTCAATGTCGAACCGCTGGGCTGTAGGCGCAGCATTGGCTCGAAGCTGCGCAGGGTTGGAAATGCATCTCAGATGGGGACGGTGCGTTGCATACCTTGGCTATGCAGTGTCCGAGACTCGTCCAGAAATGGCAATTCAGAGGCACTCCATCAGCAAAGTTGGGGTTGTGTTGTAAGTCGAGGTCATTGTATTGCACAGTCGGTGAGCAATGTCCATGGCTTCTGTGCAGGCAGCAGCGATGCATCAATATCACAAAGAAATGTGCTCGTACCGATCAACACTTTGGGGTTGATGTGTTGGTTTCTTGAGTTGCAGCACCAAACACTCACTTTCAAGGGCCCAGGACTGGATTTGACACCTCTTTGCATGGCAGAACTCCCAGCAGAGAAGCCCAGGTGGTGGTAGCAAGATGCAAGTGAAGTCTTTGATATCCCTTAGATTTCAGAAACAAGAGGTAAGCCCTTGGAGAACCTTTAGAGATGTAGGATGAAGAGAGTCAAATCCAGCCCTCTCACTACCAGGCAAGAAGCAGCAGGCCAACTCAGCAAAGCAAAACGTCTTCTTCCTGGTAGAATGTCCTCTGTTCCAGAAGTGTTATGAATATATGGTGTCAAAGGTCCAGTACTTATACACATTTTAGTATTTGAAGTAGGGAGACTTCAAAGAAAGGTCTTGCTTGTAGTGCACAAGACCCTGCAGTCCAGAGACACCAAATTTTCTTTTCCTATCTTTTCTCAATTGGAAGTTAGACTTGTAAAGTATCACAAGGCAGCTTCAATGCTAACCTATGGGTGAAATAGAAATTGCTGTAGTGAATACGAATTTAGCATTTTTTCACATGTAAAACTACTTAAAAGTTCATGCATTACTTTTAAATACACATCACCCTTCAATTGGGGCTGCCCAGGACCTACCTTAGGGGCAACATATGTGTAATAAAAGGGAAGGTTTGGACCTGGCAAGTGGGTGAACTTGGAATGTGAAAATGGCAGTTTAAAGCTGCACAAACTGCATGTTTGAAGGGCTTCTCATGTGGGTGGCACTGTCAGTGCTGTAGGCCCACTGGTAGCATTTGACTTACAGGCCCTTGGTACACAAAGTGCACTGTACTAGGGACTTATCAGTAAATCATATACGCCAATCATGAAGAAACCAAATACCATTAGAATTTGGACATAGAGCTCATGCACTTTAGCACTGATCAACAGTGAAAAAGTGTGCATAGTCCTAAAGCCAGCAAAAACGAAGTTCAGCACACAGTCAAAACAGGAGGCCAGAAGGCAAGAATTAAGGATAAATCATGCCAAAAGAGGCCTAGTCTAACTTGTGTCCCCTCAGCAGAAAGTAGGGAGAATAACCTAACCCCTTGGGAGTTCTCTTCACTAAGGCGGAAGAAACTGGAAAAACCATCAGTGATGGCATGTTCTGTTCCAAGATAGTGTTCTATCATAAAATCCATTCCCTGTAGGGAAATGGACCACCTCAACAGTTTAGGGTTCTCACCCCTCATCTGCATTAACGATCTGAGGGGCCTGAGGTCTATCTGAACCCGAAAGTGAGTCCCAAAAAAGTAGGGTCTTAGCTTCTTCAGTTCCCAGACCACAACAAAAGCTTCTCTTTCTGTTGCGCTCCACCTCTGTTCCCTATAAGGTACCATCCTACTAATGAAGGCTGCAAGTAAAGCTTGACCCTGCTCATTTAACTGTGAAAGCACAGCTCCTACCCCACGCTCTGAGGCATCAGTCTGCACCACAAATTATTGGGAGAAGTCAGGACCCTTGAGCCTGGGCGCCATGCACATGGCCTCCTTCAGGGTGTCAAAAGTGGTCTGGCATTTCTCTGTCTAGATCACCAGATGTGGGTGCTTTTTGGAAGTCAGCTCTGTCAAGGGGGCAACAATGGTGCTGGATCCCTTGATGAATATCCTGTAATTGCCAGTGAGGCCTCAGAAGTTTATCACTTCTATCTGGGTCTTGGGGGGTGTCCAAGCCAGAATGGTGTCAATCTTTGGTTGCAGGGGCTGCACACGCCGCCCCCTACTTGGTGTCCCAAGTAAACCACAGAACCCTGCCCTATCTGGCTCTTACTGGGTTTTGATAATTAGGCCTGCAGTCTGAGGGCCCACATCACTTCTTTGAGTTGGTTCAAATGGTCCTCACAACGGGAGCTGAAGACTGCAATGTCATCAATGTATTCATTAACCCAGTCATAACCTGGTTGACCAACCTCTGGAATGTGGCAGGAGCATTCTTCAACCTAAATGGCATGACACAGAACTGGTAGTGCCCTTCTGGTGTTGAGAATGCTGGTGTCTCTTGTGCACCCTTGGTCAAGGCAATCTGCCAGTACCCAGACGTTAAATCAAACATGCTGATGAACTTGGCAGCTCCAAGCCGATCAATGAGCTCATCGGCTCTGGGGATGGGGTGTGTTTCAGTCTTGTTGGCCATTTGAGCTCACGGTAGTCCATACAGAACCGGAGCTCGGGTGGGTTCCCAGGCATAGCAGCATTGAGGACCAAAACCACTTGGCTGGACCAAGGACTGTAGGAGAGCTAAATAACCCCTACCTCCAGTATCTTAGAGACTTCCTCCTTGATAATAGCCCTCACTCTGTCAGACAACCTGTAGGTTTTGTGCTTAATAGCCAGGCTGTCCCCAGTGTCAATATCATGAGTGCATCAATGGGTGACTCCTGGGGTGAGCGAGAACAGAGAAGCAAACTGTACCAGCAACTGGCGTCAGTCTCTCTTCTGATATAGGGTCAGAGTAGGAGTGAGGCTCACACCCTCAACTGACCCATCCTGCTCTTTGGAAGATAGGAGGTGGGGAGAGGTTTGCATTCCTCTTCCGCCCCTTACGGAGAGGTAAGATGGCCACAGCAAGGTCGAGCCTCTATGAGGCTCACTTTATTGTTGAAATCCCCATTAAGCCTACCGTATGCTCCCTGCTGCTGTCACAACCTGACTACTAACTCAACAGCAACTTTGCAAATGTAACTGGGGTTAGAACAGTACCTGACCTTCTACAATTCCACCACAATGTCCCTTGAGGTTTCTGATTCAGACTCCCAGCAAGCTGGAAGACAGAGTCTCTGGGTCTCAACGATTGTCCTCTAATCTGTAGAGGCCTTCCCTCCTATGGATCCAATTGCTTCCGCTTTGTTTGTCACCTTACTTCACTGCACTCCAGGTTGGTGACTAAGGTTGATGACTGATCACCGATCGATACCGGAGTCCGCCATGTTGATGCCAACAACCGCTAGAACAGGAAGGTGGTAGACATTGTGGCCTGACATCCTCCACCAGTGTTGGCCCCTCCGCTAAAGCAGGGGAGTGTCGCCCCACTGCATTTCAGCAGTGTTTAAAAAGGAAAAATTAAATTATAATAACTCAATGTTAATATAATTTAATTTTTCTCTGCTGAGCATTTTCGTGGGTGTGGCTGCTATGCTCACAGAGGAGCAAGGGGAGGAGTAGTGGGCACTCTGAAAGCGTGTATGACAGTTTGGCTGACCGTCTTAGTCAGCCAAACAGTCACTCTCACTTGTGCATGTTCTTCACCAGCCTGCATTACAGCCTGGGTGCAGAACATGCACAGGCCCATAGTCCCAGTCTGAGTGCCAAACTATGCTGCAATCAACAGTGTTGTGATTAGCTAGGGGAGCCGGTGTGCTTCCTGCTTCAGTTACGGACACGGAGGGAGGACTGAAGAGAGACACATTGGAGAGGTAGATTTATTTATCTTAATTTTTTCTACACACCCACACTCCCTTCCCCCACCACCTCCAATCCATGCCAGCCTTCACTGTCCCCCGCCCACCTCGGTCTGACGTTTTTGTCCCACAGCACTACTGCACTGCACTGTGCATTTTCTGTGGGGCTGTTATTGAACACAGCGCTCGCCGGTCCTTATTCCCTGGACCAAGACCCCTGGTGTCTATGCTGAATCCTTTCCAGTCTTCTGGTGCGAGATCAGCATAATCTAGGCTCTCCTTCTTCTTTCTGTGGCTCCATGCTGACTAAAGCTTTCTGTGGGATCCATAGCCTGATTTCAAGGTTGCCCCTGCCTGTCTCCTGCCGTAGGGCTACATCCTTCAAGATGGCCGTTTTCTGGGTCAAGGCCACTTCATAATGGAGAAGAACCTGACAAAGCCAAAGGGTGCTGCAGCTGTACAGCGGTAGACTGCTGGAATTATTACTTGCTCTCCATGAGGCTGTCCTACAGTCCCAGGGATCACTGAGTGGGACTGTAGTAGCCCACATCTATTCTCTGGAGCTTGCAAGGTGCCTTAGCCTGTGGCTACGCTTATGCACTCCTGCTCTTCCGGGGCAAGTTGGGAGCTCGATGCTCACATGTCCCTTGGCATGTTGCTGAGCTCTTATAGCCTGGACCTGACGTGAGCGAGGTGCCTGTCCATGGTTCCTTGCTTTTGTTCTCTTGACTTGTTCTTGGGCCTACAGACACTTTGTTTTTGCTTTTTTTTGTGTTGAGGTTGTTGTTTTAAGCTCGGAGTAGATTTACAAGTATTTTTGCCACCATATTGTATATCTCCGACTTTCATTTGGTCCTCATCACCTCAGCCCCCCTCTATTATTCCCCAATTCTGGCTATACTTTCACTATCCAAGATGGCCCCCAACTTGATCCTGTAACCCTCTCCACCTTATACATGAACAGAGAAATAGGACTATTCATGACATTATCCAAACTAAAACTGAAAGAGGACATATCTCACTCTATCTAGAAGCAACTCTTGTTGGCTTGCACATTGACAGCCATCTTGTAGTGGCTACCTCCTTCATTTACATTCAACATCCACTACCTTCTCTATTCTGCCCAACCCTTCTCAGGACTCTCCTCATGGAACCACCCATATCACTAGTTTGAACCTACTGTTGTCCCCCACAGGACACAATTCTTCCAATATAAATTACCACCAAATTTAACCAAACACGCTACAAAAACTTTCAAACATAAAATCCTCAAATTGAGTACAGAAACACTAATAATAGACTCCTACTTTTGCTGCAATAAGGGTGCAATACTTAATGACCTTATCTTATTCACCAAGCGTCACCAAGCGTCAGGCTCAGTGATGAAAAGTGCTATTTCCCGTACTCAAGACCAACTCCACCAAAAAAATACCTCACAGCTATAAACGTACCATCTCGCCCTCCCCTGTATACATGGCAAAAGATACTACCCCCATCTATAATAATGGCACTGTGCTCATTCAGTCCTCTTACTGCAACTTGGAACTCTTTCACAATCTCTTCCCCTACTTCATGGCTAAGCTAGACAGGGATACTACCCCTTGCCCCGTACCCCTACTCCCCACAGAATCTCTTCCCAGGGATAACCACTTCACACCTAATCTCTCCACCTCACCCCACTACTCTCCCATGATAGACACCTACTTTCCCATCCCTGGGATCTCTACATACCATCATACAACCTCCTCTCGCGAGAGCACTGACCCTGGCTCTAACCATCATAACAAGAGCTCTCTTTCCCAACCTACTAATGAACTCATTACCAACACTGGAGAAACTAAGCACAGCAGTGGAACTCCTACTGCAAATTGCACCTAACCTGTTGTCCCCCAAATCCTTGTGATAGTGGCAATACCCATGCATATGTCAGTGTGCACACAGTTCAAGCACCCTCTGCCAAGGTGCAGTCCTAACAGGACTATACAAATCCAAACAGAAACCAACCAGTGCACCAAATAGTACTTATACATTGAGATAAGTAAAAAGAATGATTCAATTTCAGAGATGCATTTTCAAATTTTATTTTTATTCAAAAGAATTCGGGTATGGAATGCGTGTGCAGGGAAGAACAGCCAACGTGTTTCGTCCAATACACTGGATTTTCTTCAGGGCTGCAAAATGACATATATACACATATATAAATACAATTACATATATATATATAAAACAAGACTAAAGAACATAACATACCATCATGTAACATCACAGCACATATATATATACAGTCACGCACACTTATGCATGTTCTTCACCAGGCTGCATTACAGCCTGGGTGGAGAACATGCACAGGCCCATAGTCCCAGTCTGAGCGCCAAACTATGGCGCTCAGACCAATGACGATGCTGCAATCAACAGTGTTGTGATTAGCTAGGGGAGCCGGTGTGTATATATATATATATATATATATATATATATATATATATATATATATATATACAATAAAACCACAGTAGAATAGAATAGAATAGAATAAAATAGAAGGGATTTTTGTATAGCGAATGGCTACCCGAAAGCATCCCAGCGCTGTATGATCACTAGGGTCAGAACTCCCTTTTAAGGAAAGAGCCAGGTTTTGAATTGTTTACGAAAAACAAGATGATAGTTTTTGTTCCGTAGCTGCAACGGAAGGCTGTTCCACAGCTTGAAGGCGTTGTAGGTGTAGCGACAGCCACCACTTGGGGTTTTCCTTATCCTTGGTACCACTGCGAGGTGCATCTCATCCGAGCGGAAGCTTCGAGGGGCCTTGTAAGGGCAGATCAGGGATTCGATAATAGGAGGCCCATTACCCCCTAGGGATCTATGAACGATGCACAAGGCCTTGAAGTAGATTCTTTCTTGTACTGGAAGCCAATGGAGCGTGTGGAGTGCCCGTTTAGCGGAGCTTCGTTTCTGGGTTCCCGTAAGCAGCCTTGCAGCAGAATTCTGCACAGTCAGTAGTTTTGAAATTACATAGAGGGGACGCCCAGGTAAAGGGCATTATTTTAATCTATCCTTGAAAGGATCAGTACTTGGACCAGTGTTTTTTTGGCTTGCTCTGGTAGCAGAAGCAGAATTTTGCGAATCATTCTGAGTAGGCCGAAGCAGAGTGCACTAGTTTTCCTCGCTTGGACTTTGAAAGACAGATCTTGGTCCAGCCAAACACCCAGACTCTTTATTTCTGTTTTCGGTGTAGCTATTGGGCCCATGCAGGCTGGCACATGGTATTGTCTTTGAGAGTAAGCTGGCTGCCAAGTAGCATAAGTTCAGTCTTATTGCTGTTGAGTGTTAATTGGGAAAGATTCATCCAATTGGTGACTTCCTCCAGGCAGTGGTGGAGATTCAGGAATGAATGGTTGATCTGAGTTAGCGCTACCACACTGGGTATAATCGGCGTATGTGACTATGTGAATCCCAAGGGGACAACCGTCTCCGCTAGTGGATGCATGTGAAGGTTAAAAAGCATAGGGCTCAAAGACAAGCCCTGTGGGACTCCACATTTGAGGGGGACTGGTTTAGACAGAGCATCACCTGAGAACACATGACAGCACCTATCCTCCAAAAAGGATTTGAGCCAGGATAGCTCCTTGCCGGATACGCCTAGATTCATTAGACGGTGAGTCAAAATCTGGTGGTTCACCGTATCGAAGGCCGCACTTAGGTCGAGGAGTATGAGGGCGGCTGTGCCTCCTGAGTCAACAATCTTCCTTGCTTCCTCTACCACCGCCAGTAAGGCGGTCTTGGTGCACTGGTGATGGCGAAATCCCATTTGTGAGGGGTGTAGCAGGTGATTGGATTCCAGGAATGCTGTAAAATACGATGACAGGTTTGTTCCACTTAAAGCACAGACAGACCTTCAAGACTGGACGAGATACATAGAGCAGTCTAAAACAAACAATACATATAAATAATATATATATATATATATATATATATATATATATATATATATATATATATATATATATATATACTATATATATATATATATATATATATATATATATATATATATATATATATATATATATATATATATATATATATATTGCTTAGCCCGAAACGCGTTATGCACTTTTACCAGCTGAATTGCTAAATAAAATAACCTGTAACCTGATCCAGTGGTCCGTCTCCTGCTTATCGCTTTGCCAGTCCAAGTGGGGATTGGAAGTGGCGTGGAGGAGTTTTCGTGTATATATATATATATATTCCAAAGTTGCAAAACGGATTCACAATCCTTCCGCTCTCAGTAACTGCAAGACGGCGAGTAGGTATCCAAATCAAAGGGTGTTTATTCAGAAACACAACATGTTTCGGCTTGAAGCAAGTCTTGTTCACGTAACTGAAGTTTAGTGCACACAGAGCTAATAAAGTTGCTGGGTCACAAAGTACAACATAGACAAAGGACTGCAGTAAACGGCGCATTGTGCAAGTGCACTAGATAGTATGCATTATTGTCTCAGGAGGCCGTTGTATGATATGGATTTATGTTATAACATTGCCATAATGAAATGTATTTCACGTGTTAACCACGAAATGTATTTTATGTATCAATTACGTTTAATGTCTGACAAAAACGTTCAGGCAAGTGAAGGGCTTCTCGCTATGAACGCACGCGGTTCGTGCAATATTTCAATGGACTGCCGTTTCTGTATTATACATTATCTATTTGTGGGCACCAGCCTAAACTGAATGATGATATATATTGTGCTAACATGAAATAATGACATTAATTGCATCATAGGGCAGTGTGTTTATAGAATTGTACACTCAAAGATGGCGGGTGCTTACACACGCAATGCGCTGTTTACTGCAGTCCTTTGTCTATGTTGTACTTTGTGACCCGGCAACTTTATTAGCTCTGTGTGCACTAAACTTCAGTTAGGTGAACAAGGCTTGCTTCAAGCCGAAACATGTTGTGTTTCTCAATAAACACCCTTTGATTTGGATACCTACTGGCGGTCTTGCAGTTACTGAGAGAGGAAGGATTGTGAATCCGTTTTGTAACTTTGGAATTGTTTTACCGGTTTTCTCCGCTGGTATTTTCGCCACCTCCCATGGGGCCCTGACAGCCTGAAAGAGTTACCTTTTTGGAATGTATATATATATATATATATATATATATATATATATATATTGCGCTCGTCACAACCATGCAAATCCCAAGGAAGAGATGACAGCACTCGGGGGGTACCTTTGATCACACAGTAGTTTATTTAACTACAAGCTCGCCACAGACGCGTTTCGGCACTTGGCCTTCGTCAGTGTGTGTGTTTGCACACCTTAAACCGGTACATTTATTTCTCATAACAAAGTACAAAGGTCACACCTCAGTCGAAATCGACAGAGGACTAACACTCTCCCAACTTTCGCAAGCGCCATCTTGTAACGGTAAAACACACATTACGTTTTTAAATGGTGAGAATAAATGTGCTCAGCGTAGTCATACCTTCAGATAGGTAAATATGCTCAAGTGGGAGATGTAAAAACAATATTTGTGACATTCTTACACTGTTTGATATAGCCGTGGATCGGCAATGGTCCTCTAAAATAAGGAGAGGTGACCCTATTTACAACCTTTTGCACATAATTATATACACTAAGAAAATATACGTGAACATATCATACAAAGTGTAAAGAGTGAGAAGTACCAAAGAAAACGTGAAGGTGTGCCAGTGGTGCATTCAAATCTAGTTACTGTTCATGTAACATGTAACATTAGGAATCAAAGAGCCCTTTGAACCTATTAAAGTATCTCTTAATTAGACCAATATATAGCATATATCTAGTTCTCTGCTTTTGTATATATACTCTGGAGAGGCAGTTTGTAAATTAATCTTGGTTAACCTCCCCTGTAACTGTACAGAGACATATTATATATACAGTGATCCACAAAAACTCAGCATAAACAGAATACAGTTAGATGCAATAACAGCGATATTACTATTTGCCCAAATGAAAGACCATTTCCTCCCCACTATTCATCCCTTTAGGCCATTTAGTGGAAAGATCAATAATGTAGCGCGACTCAAGTCTGCGTAGTCGTCGCAGGCGATCACCCCCTCTAGCATTGTTTTTGATGGTATCAAGACCAAAATATTGGAGCTGGCTACGGTCCCTGTTATGTTTTTCGGCAAAGTGCCGGGCAACTGGGTACGATTGATCGGCCTTGTCAATAGCTCTAAGATGTTCTAAAATCCGTAGCTTCAGCATGTTGATAGTGCTCCCTATATAGCGGAGGCCACAGGGGCAAATCAAACAGTAGACTGCTAGGGGAGTGCTGCAAGTGATGAACTGTTTTATATGCAGTTTTTTGCCAGTATCTTGATTTTCAACTGAGAAAACCCTTTTGCTGCTGGCACACGCTTTGCATTTTCCACAAGGGAAAAATCCACTCATAGATTTTAAGGTGTTACTTTTTGGGAGTGGTTTCTCTAGATGGCTTGTCACCAGATAGTCTCTTAAAGATCTGGTTTTGTTGAAAGTTATGAGTGGGTGAGCAGGTAGGTCGTCTTTAAGGGTGCTATCCGTTTTGAGAATATGCCAGTTCTTACACAGCATAGATCTAAGGTCGTTAGCTCCAGCAGAAAAAGGGGTTATTAACCTGAACTTTACTTTACCATCATCCGCTGTCTTAATGGCGGGTTTGGAGTTGATTAGGGAATATCTGGGGATAGCTCTTACTTTCCTCAGGGTGTTTTTCAAAAGAGACTCTCCATACCCCCTGGCCTTAAATCGGTTCACACACTCGTTAGCTGCCATATCAAAATCCTCTAATCTTGAACAATTCCTACGGAGCCGAAGCAGCTCTCCGTACGGAATGCTTCTGATAAGTTGGGGAGGATGGCTACTACTGGCAAAAAGGGTGGAATTGCCAGCGGTTGTTTTTCTGTGTAGAGCTGTGTGAATCTGCTGGTCTTCTGAGAACACTTTCAGGTCCAGATACTCAGCTGATACCGGACTTATGGTCCCTGAAAAGTGTAAATTGTAGGCATTCTCATTCAATTTATCAATGAAGGCTTGTGCTGTTACTGATGAGCCCCGCCAGACAATAAACAGGTCGTCAATGTACCTGAACCAACCCTCCGTCTTTCCTTCCACCCCATCCACCATACAGCTCCTGGGTACCTGCTCCTCCCACCAGCCAACGAAAAGGTTCGCATAGCTGGGAGCGAAGCAGGTACCCATCGCTGTTCCAGACACCTGTCTGAACAATTCATCCTCGAATAAAAATATATTATTGTTCAGACAAAATTCGATGAACTCGAGGATCATGATATTGTGAGTGGTAAATCTCAATTGTCTCAGGTTCAGAAAGTGCTGGATAGCCTCTAGGCCCTGTTGGTGGTCAATAACAGTATACAAGCTTGTGATGTCAAGTACAATCAGTAGGCAGTCTTTGTCCCAATTCACATTCCTTATTTGATTCAAGAAGTCCTTGGTATCCCGTACATATGAGGGTAAAGTTAGTACCAAGGGAAATAGGAATTTATCTATAAACCGGGACATATTTTCAGTAAGACTACCAATCGATGACACGATCGGACGGCCCGGAGGGTGTAGACTGTCCTTATGTAGCTTTGGCAGATGGTAAAAGGTTGGTGTGAGGGGTTGGGTTGTCCGGAGGAAGAGAAATTCGTCCTTACTAAGCATATTACAATTATGCCATTTCCCTATCAGTCTGTCATAACTCTGGATGCTTTCCAAGTATACATCATTGGTGCATTTGACGTAGAACTTTGTGTCAGACAGCTGGCGTAATGCTTCAAATCTGTAGTATTCTCTGGTGAGTAGTACAACATTACCCCCTTTATCCGAGGGTTTGATGATAATTATTTCATCCCTCATAAGATCATGTAGGGCCATTTTTTGTTGCTCTGTAATATTGTACTTTATGGGATGGTTAGCTTTTCTGTACTGCATGAGTTCTTGGTTCATGGCTTCAGAGAAGGCGTCGATCGCATCCCAGGGCATCTGTGGGATGAACATTGATGGGGGTTTATATCCACTCTCTTCACGATCTTGTTCGATACCCAAAGCTAGAGCTCTTTGTCCTCTATTAGGGAATCCAGGTGAATCCTGTGTCCGATCTTCTTCACGCAACTCTTCAAGGGTTTCAAGAGCTTCCATTTCCCTGCCCGTGAGGGCATCGGTTGCTGTTGCTCTTATGCCTATCCCACCACTTTCTTTTAGGTGGGGCCGTAGCTTGAAGTATTTATGCAACTTGAGCTTGCGTGTGAATCTGAAGAGGTCTATTCTCGTTTGGGTGTATTCAAGTGGGGTGCTTGGACAGAAGGTTAGTCCGAGGCTGAGTAAATTTATTTCTGTTTCAGTTAAAGTTCGTTCAGTCAGATTGACCACCGTTAGATTTTTACTGGTGGTTTCCATTGCCGGAGTCACTTTTTGTTGCCTCGTGTCCGGTTGCCCCAGTTGTTGGGCTTTGCTCTGCCTCTCCCCTTTCCGCCGCCGCTTGCCGCCGCCCCCTCTCCTTGTCCGCCTTGTTTTTTTGTTTTCTGTTGTTGTTCTGCCATGTCCGGTGGTTTTGTCTTGCCGCCTCTTAGCCAGGTCCCCTTGATAACATCGTATTCCTGGTGAAAAGGGGTCTTTTCACTGTCATTTGGCTCCGTTGATCGCGGTTTTTGCCGTGTTTTGGCTGATGCCCTTATGTTTTGTTGCTCATCCCCGGATTCGTTCTCCGTCACATGTGTTTATAGAATTGTACACTCAAAGATGGCGGGTGCTTACACACGCAATGCGCTGTTTACTGCAGTCCTTTGTCTATGTTGTACTTTGTGACCCGGCAACTTTATTAGCTCTGTGTGCACTAAACTTCAGTTAGGTGAACAAGGCTTGCTTCAAGCCGAAACATGTTGTGTTTCTCAATAAACACCCTTTGATTTGGATACCTACTGGCGGTCTTCCAGTTACTGAGAGAGGAAGGATTGTGAATCCGTTTTGTAACTTTGGAATTGTTTTACCGGTTTTCTCTGCTGGTATTTTCGCCACCTCCCATGGGGCCCTGACAGCCAGAAAGAGTTACCTTTTTGGAATGTATATATATATATATATATATATATATATATATATATATATATATATATATATATATATAGTACAATTTTGACGGCTCTCAAACTCTACACAGGTCTACCTCATTTGGGCAGCTTACTGTGGTACGGGAGGTGCCTTTTACTTGCGGAGTGCTTGCGGGGCCATTGGCAATCCTTTTAATACTTTTTGCATGTGAATGGCGGCGGCGACCCACTTGGGTTCTACTAAACCACCAGTCCCAGAAAGCTTTGCTTCAGGTGTTACACCTGTGTATAATTACTGTGGGTATTTACTGGTGCTTGCAGGTTGCCGTCATGTCACATGGTCTGCCACTGAAGAGGGCGTTGGCCCGAAACGCGTCTGGCAGGAAAAGGACTTTGTTCGCGGCTCGCGCCCTTGCGTTGGCATTAATTTCTACCTGTAAGTGCATTCCCACCTAGGGGCAACTCTTTCTTCCATATATATATATATGTATACTAGCAGCCCGTCCCGACGTTGTCCGGGGGGGGTCCCCCTTTGCGCACCCGCCACCTTCAGGGCCCCTAATTAGCTGCACACAGTTCACCGCTCCTCCCCCCGTTGCTGGGCCGCTCCTCCCCTTGCTTCACACACCTCTTAGCAATAAACCTCATCTACGGCCGACCAATGCCCTGTGCAAACACGCACACATGTCTCTATTTATTATTATGTTATTTTGCGTTCCACTCCTTAGCAATAAACCTCATCTCCGGCTGACCAATGCCCTGTGCAAACACGCACACATGTCTCTCTTTATTATTATTTTATTTTGCGTTCTGTCTTTTATTTCCGTTGTGAATGTGGTACCACATTGGACACTTCCTGCAGGCCTGTGTGAGCGCTAACGGGCCGCTTCTCCCCTTGCTTCACCCAACGCAGCCCGAGTTCTTCCCTCCGCTCCTCCCCGCGTTCCTGTCAGCCGCACATTGGAGACTTCCCGCAGGCGTGTGTGAGCGCTAATGGGCCGCTCCTCCCCTTGCTTCACCCACCTCAGCCCGAGTCCTTTCCTCCGCTCCTCCCTGCGCTTCACTCAGCCGCACACGTTCCGATCCTCCCCGCGCTTCACCTACCTCAGCCTGAGTTCCTCGATCCTCCCCGCGCTCCTGTCCGCCGCTCCTCGACCTCCTCGCGCTCCTGGCCGCCGCTCCCCCCGCGCTAGATGTCTTTTATTTCCATTGTGAATGTGGTACCACATTGGACACTTCCTGCAGGCCTGTGTGAGCGCTAACAGGCCGCTTCTCCCCTTGCTTCACCCACCTCAGCCCGAGTCCTTTCCTCCGCTCCTCCCCGCGTTCCTGTCAGCCGCACATTGGAGACTTCCCGCAGGCGTGTGTGAGCGCTAACGGGCCGCTTCTCCACTTGCTTCACCCACCTCAGCCAGAGTCCTTTCCTCCACTCCTCCCCGCGTTCCTGTCAGCCGCACATTGGAGACTTCCCGCAGGCGTGTGTGAGCGCTAACGGGCCGCTCCTCCCCTTGCTTCACCCACCTCAGCCCGAGTCCTTTCCTCCGCTCCTCCCTGCGCTTCACTCAGCCGCACACGTTCCGATCCTCCCCGCGCTTCACCTACCTCAGCCTGAGTTCCTCGCTCCTCCACACGCTCCTGTCCGCCGCTCCTCGACCTCCTCGCGCTCCTGGCCGCCGCTCCCCCCGCGCTAGATGTCAGCACGCACGTTCACGTCGTTAGCGCACACACCCGGCGCTACTTCCAAGGGACTACCTTTTTATGAATGTATATTTTTCATAGAACGTATATTTTTTGGGTATATATAGCCTATGTCACTCTGCAGACCCTGACAATTCTAATGATGTATCGTGTGTTTGGATTGGCGCTGTGGTTCCCGGGTTTACCCGCCTCAAAGGTTCAAAGTTCTTACTTTGTAATAGTAATATATATATAAATATATATATATATATATATATATATATATATATATATATATATATATATATATATATATATATATATATATATATATATATATATATATATATATATAGTTGCTAGGACAAGCCCGCGCCGCACGGCCACCAGCTGCTGCGTGCGTCTCCCTGCCCGTGTGCCCCACTGCCTCGCAGACGTCTCGTGACCACGCCCCCTGCCTCAGAGCGGCGTGGTCCGTGCTCGCTCGTCCTGCCTGTTGTTTTTGCCGTCCTGTTTGTAACTGCTGTATTTTTGCCCATCTGTATTGCCTGTATTCTCTGTCCGTTTTGTAATTTGTAATCTCCTTCCTGTGTAGCCTTTTGTTCTGACCCCCGTCCTCCCTCCCCGCTTCCCGCCACCGCCGATAACCCCGCCCCTTTTTCTTCTGTACCCTCCCCGCTCCCGCCTCCCAGCTGCTCCGCCCCCCGCGCACTTGGCCATATATGGCGACCGTGCGACGCAGGTGAGTGTGACCTAGTTGCTAGGACACCCCGCGCCGCACGGCCACCAGCTGCTGCGTGCGTCTCCCTGCCCGTGTGCCCCACTGCCTCGCTGCCGTCTCGTGACCACGCCCCCTGCCTCAGAGCGGCGTGGTCCGTGCTCGCTCGTCCTGCCTGTTGTTTTTGCCGTCCTGTTTGTAACTGCTGTATTTTTGCCCATCTGTATTGCCTGTATTCTCTGTCCGTTTTGTAATTTGTAATCTCCTTCCTGTGTAGCCTTTTGTTCTGACCCCCGTCCTCCCTCCCCGCTTCCCGCCACTGCCGATAACCCCGCCCCTTTTTCTTCTGTACCCTCCCCGCTCCCGCCTCCCAGCTGCTCCGCCCCCGCGCACTTGGCCATATATGGCGACCGTGCGACGCAGGTGAGTGTGACCTAGTTGCTAGGACACCCCCGCGCCGCACGGCCACCAGCTGCTGCGTGCGTCTCCCTGCCCGTGTGCCCCACTGCCTCGCTGCCGTCTCGTGACCACGCCCCCTGCCTCAGAGCGGCGTGGTCCGTGCTCGCTCGTCCTGCCTGTTGTTTTTGCCGTCCTGTTTGTAACTGCTGTATTTTTGCCCATCTGTATTGCCTGTATTCTCTGTCCGTTTTGTAATTTGTAATCTCCTTCCTGTGTAGCCTTTTGTTCTGACCCCCGTCCTCCCTCCCCGCTTCCCGCCACCGCCGATAACCCCGCCCCTTTTTCTTCTGTACCCTCCCCGCTCCCGCCTCCCAGCTGCTCCGCCCCCCCGCGCACTTGGCCATATATGGCGACCGTGCGACGCAGGTGAGTGTGACCTAGTTGCTAGGACACCCCCGCGCCGCACGGCCACCAGCTGCTGCGTGCGTCTCCCTGCCCTTGTGCCCCACTGCCTCGCAGCCGTCTCGTGACCACGCCCCCTGCCTCAGAGTGGCGTGGTCCGTGCTCGCTCGTCCTGCCTGTTGTTTTTGCCGTCCTGTTTGTAACTGCTGTATTGTTGCCCATCTGTATTGCCTGTATTCTCTGTCCGTTTTGTAATTTGTAATCTCCTTCCTATGTAGCCTTTTGTTCTGACCCCCGTCCACCCTCCCCGCTTCCCGCCACCGCCGATAACCCCGCCCCTTTTTCTTCTGTACCCTCCCCGCTCCCGCCTCCCAGCTGCTCCGCCCCCCCGCGCACTTCGCCATATATGGCGACCGTGCGAACGCGCAGCGGTCACGCGCAGCGGTCACGCGCAGCGGGCGCGCCGATTGTGCGCCGAAGGCGCGCCGAAGGTAAGCCCGTCTACGCCCGTCCGCGACCGGACCGCGCCCAGTGCCAGGACCCCTGGCCCACGAGGACCCCGACCGACCCGCCTGACGTACACCGCCGCCACCCTCATCGCACTCAACACCGGCCGAATCCCTGGATGCTACCGAGCCACCCCACGACGCACCCACGGACCCTTCTGCTGCCACGCCTGCAAGTTCACCTGCATCCGGACCTGCCTCGCACCAGCACCCACCAAGACGAACACCAGCAGCACCCACCTCAAGTGCATCCTGCTCAACACCCGCTCCGTCCACAGACACGCCATCGAACTCTAGAACCTCCTCGACACCACAGCTCCTGACGTTGCCTTCCTCACGGAGACCTGGATGAACGCCTCTTCAGCTCCCGACATCGCCATCGCCATCCCAGAGGGCTGCAAGATCACCCGGAGGGATCGCACCGCCAACCAGATGGGAGGAGGCATCACCATCATCCACAGGAACACCATCCGTCTCACGACCAGCACCGACAACACCCTGACCACCGCCGAACACCTGCATTTCCAGATCCACACCGACCCGAAGACCACCCTCAGAGGCACCCTGATCTACCGACCTCCGGGACCACGCACCCAATTCAGCGAGGACATCGCCGACTTCGTCAGCCCACATGCCCTCCCCTCCGCCGACTACATCCTCCTGGGGGACCTCAACTTCCACCTGGAGAACAACAACGACCGCAACACCAGCACCCTGCTCGACAACCTCGCCAATCTTGGACTCAAGCAGCTGGTGTCCACCCCCACCCACCTCGCCGGACACACACTCGACGCAGTCTTCTCATCCAGCACAGACATCGCCTTCAGCCACGCCACAGAGCTTCAATGGACGGACCACAGCTGCGTCCACTTCACCTTCAAAAGAACAACGGCCCACCACCACCAACAACAGACCGCCCGCAGAAGCTGGAACAAGATCACAGCCGACCAACTCGCCACCTCCCTGAGCCAGCACCCTCCGGCCAGCTCAGCGAACCCCAGCCAAGCCGCCGAAAACCTCACGAAGTGGATCAGCAACTGCGCGGACGAGCTCGCCCCGCTGAGGACCCCGCCCAGCAGACCCGGCAGCAAGAAAGCCCCATGGTTCACCGACGAACTCAAGAGCTCCAAGAAGAACTGCCGAGCCCTCGAGAAAGTCTGGAGAAGGGAACCAACACCAGACAACATGACCACCTTCAAGATTGCCACCCGGAAGCACCACCAGCTGATCCGCGCTGCCAAGAAAACTGCATTCAAGGACCGGCTAGACAACAACGCACACAACTGCAAGGAACTCTTCAACATCGTGAAAGAGCTATCCAACCCCAGCGCTGGTAACAACGACATCACCCCATCGCAAGACCTCTGCAACTCCCTCGCCTCTTACTTCCACAACAAGATCGCGGACATACACAACAGCTTCAACAACCAACCAACGCACACCACGACCGAACAACCACCCCCCACCACCACCCTCCACGCCTGGACTCCGATCAGCACCGAAGACACCATCCGCACGATGAACTCCATCCACTCCGGATCTCCGACCGACCCCTGCCCTCACCACGTCTTCAACAAGGCCGACGCTGTCATCGCACCCCACCTGCGAGACATCATCAACACATCCTTCGACACCGCCACCTTCCCTGAGAGCTGGAAGCACGCTGAACTCAGCGCTCTACTCAAGAAACCCACAGCGGACCCCACCGAACTCAAGAATTACCGCCCCATCTCGCTCCTCCCGTTCCCAGCCAAAGTCATCGAGAAGACCGTCAACAAGCAGCTGGCCGCCTTCCTGGAGACGAATGGATCCCTCGACCCCTCACAGTCTGGCTTCCGTGCCAACCACAGCACCGAGACCGCCCTCATCGCCGCCACCGATGACATCCGAGCCCTGATGGACAACGGAGAAACAGCGGCCCTCATCCTCCTAGACCTCTCCGCAGCATTCGACACCGTCTGCCACCGCACCCTAGTACAGCGCCTCAGCAACGTCGGTATCCAGGAGAAGGCTCTGGAATGGATCATTTCCTTCCTCGACGGAAGAACACAGAGAGTCCGCCTACCACCGTACAAATCAGAGGCCACCGAAGTCATCTGCGGCGTCCCTCAAGGATCCTCGCTGAGCCCCACCCTCTTCAACGTCTACATGAGCCCCCTCGCGGCCATCACACGCCAACACAACCTCAGCATAATCTCCTACGCCGACAACACCCAGCTGATCCTCTCCCTGACCAACGACCCCGCCGCCGCCAGAGCCAACCTGCACGAAGGGATGAAAGAGGTAGCCGAGTGGATGACGACCAGCCGCCTGAAACTGAACTCAGACAAGACGGAGGTCCTCATCCTGGGCTCTTCACCCTCCGCCTGGGACGACTCCTGGTGGCCTCCCGCCCTGGGCCCCGCACCCAAACCGACAGACCACGCACGAAACCTGGGCTTCATCCTGGACTCCTCCCTCTCCATGACCAGGCAAGTCAACAACGTCTCCTCGGCGTGCTTCAACATCCTACGCATGCTACGGAAGATCTTCCGGTGGATCCCCACCGAGACCAGGAAGACCGTCACCCAGGCCCTCGTCACTAGTCGACTGGACTACGGCAACGCCCTCTACGCCGGCACCACCGCCAAGCTTCAGAAGAGACTCCAGCGGATCCAGAATGCCTCAGCCAGACTCATCCTCGACATCCCACGAACCAGCCACATCTCCGGACATCTGAGAGACCTGCACTGGCTCCCCGTCAACAAAAGAATCACCTTCCGCCTCCTCACCCACGCACACAAAGCCCTACACGACCAAGGACCGAGCTACCTCAACAACCGAATCAACTTCTACGCTCCCAAACGCCACCTCCGATCGGCCAACCACGCCCTCGCCGCCGTCCCCCGCATCCGAAGAGCGACTTCAGGAGGAAGATCCTTCTCCTACCTGGCCGCCAAGACCTGGAACGCCCTCCCGACCGACCTGCGCCTGACCCAAGACCACCTCTCCTTCAGGAAGAAGCTGAAGACCTGGCTGTTCGAGCAGTAGCGGCACCCCCCTCCCCCCAGCGCCTTGAGACCCTACGGGTAAGTAGTGCGCTCTATAAATGCCATTGATTGATTGATATATATATATATATATATATATATATATATATATATATATATATATATATATATATATATATATATATATATATATATATATATATATATATACATACATATATGGAAGAAAGAGTTGCCCCTTGGTGGGAATGCTATATATATAGTACAATTTTGACGGCTCTCAAACTCTACACAGGTCGCCTGATGCATGTCATGATGGCTGGGAGCACTAACACCGAATAAACCACCCTGCACAAAACTTGGGTCCGTGTCCGTGTTTTCAGGACGAGCTGGGCCTGCCTTGCAGCCGGATTATCCTTGGAATATATATATATATATATATACATACATATATGGAAGAAAGAGTTGCCCCTTGGTGGGAATGCTATATATATAGTACAATTTTGACGGCTCTCAAACTCTACACAGGTCGCCTGATGCATGCTGGATATGGTAGTGTTTTCCAGCAGTGATTAACGGACATCATGCTTTTTGTTTCCACCAAGGGATTACCGAGTTGTGAGCTGTTGGGTAGCGTTATGAGCCATCAAGTACAAGACCGAAAATATGTATGTGCTGTTGTAATTTTTCGATGTTTTTAAATTGAGGACTGTTGTACACAGACTCTCATTTGCGCATTAGCTTCACTACAATTCATCCCAGTTGGCTGTAATAAGTCGGGCCGTAAAGAGATATAACTAATATTTTTCAATGCTAAAGACATAAGTTTCACTGTGAGGTTTGTAAAATTTTACATTTAAGCTCTGCATTTAATTTTAGTGTTCTATTTCAGCAGACTGCGATTACTGTTGTATGCATTTCATAATCTTTCAACAAATCTCACTGAGAGAGGTAATGTTTGTATTTTCAATGGGGCAATTTCATTGCGCTTTTGCAGTGAAGTATTTTGTCTGTGTCAAGCCTCTTTGTAGTATCTAATGGCATGTCAAGCATGGCGACCTTTAGATTGATAAAGGCAGGCTTCTTGCCGAAAGGCGTCTCTCACCTATGTGAAGCTGTGGAGACCCATGGCAATAAAGATTTGCTTCGGATTTTACTCACCTCGAATGTGTGCGTTTCTTCTTGCGTTGGCATGAAGTGGGTTGGATGGAGTATTGTTGCAGCGTTGCGGTGATGCAGCAAGGACGCAACACCAGTTGGTTTGGGCCTCCATTTTTCACCGTGATGGAGTAAAGAGGCTGGAGGCCATATCGGAGGCCCCCAGAGTTGCACCCAGGGAAGAGGAATATGGTGGCGTTACTCGTGGAGGAGGAGGTGACATCGGCGTAGGGAAATCTCTGGATTTTCACCGTGGAAAACGCATCCTCTAAAACGCACTGACGACCCCGCTCAGTAGTCCTGAGGCATTCTGGTGACTGGGCACTGTAAGGAGTAGCAACTCCAAACGGTGAGGTGGGTGGACAACATTTGAGTTTTTTGAGCGGATGGGTCTCCGCGAACTTTGCTGTATACAGCTAATTATCGTACAATTTTGACAGCTCCCAAACCCTACACAGCTCTCCTTATGCATGCTGGTCATGGTAGTGTTTGCCAGCAGTGATTAACGGGGATCATGCTTTTTGTTTCCACCAAGGGATTACCGAGTTGGTGGCTGACTTTGGACATTGGTGAGCTGTTGGGTAGCATTATGAGCCAACAAGTACTAAACCGAAAATACTTACGTGCTGTTGTGATTTTGCTATATTTTTAACCCCTTCCATGCTGATGACAGCCCCCAGCCATCATGCATCACGGTGGACGTGTGCTGATGACGGCTGATGGCCGGCATGAACCCGCCCACTCTTTAAAACGGCCGCACAGGTGCAGAATCGCGGCTGCGCCCAAGGGGTTAAATTGAGGACTCTTGTACACAGACTCTCATTTGCACATAAGGGTCACTACAATTCGTCCCAAGTGGCTGCAACAAATCGGGCCGTAAAGAGATGTAACTAATATTTCTCAATGCTAAAGACACAAGTTTCACTGTGAGGTTATGTAACATTTAACATTTAAGCTCTGCATTGAATTGTAGTGTTCTATTTCAGCAGACTGTGATTACTGTTGTATGCATTTCATAATCCTTCAGCACATCTGACTGAGAGAGGTAATGTTTGTATTTTCAATGGGTCGATTTCATTGCGCTTTTGAAGTGAAGTATTTTGTCTGTGTCTAGCCTCTTTGTAGTATATAATGGTATGTCAAGCATGGCGACCTTTAGATTGATAAAGGCAGGCTTCCTGCCGAAACGCGTCTCTCGCCTATGTGAAGCTGTGGATACCCATGGCAATAAAGATTTGCTTCAGATTTTACTCACTGCGAAGGCGTGCCCTCCTTCTTGTGTTGGCATGAAGTGTGTTGGATGGAGTATTGTTGCAGCGTTGCGGTGACACTGTGTGGACACAACACCAGTCGGTTTGGGCCTCAATTTTTCACTGCGATGGAGTAATGAGGCTGGAGGCCCTAAGGGGTGTTCGGGGGTTTCTCCACCCGAGAACATTTAGAAAAAAAAGTGGGCACATAGTGCAGTTTCAAGCAAATTTGACAAAGCAGGAGTGTTAATAAAGCCATTGTGAATCTGTTCTAACGAGACATTGACTGGCAAAACTGGGTGTAAGGTTAGGTTTGTGTGTGAAACAAGAATGCAACTATGCACACGTTGACACATGCCCCAGTGATTTACAGCACAAAAAAAGCGGGTGCACGCACTGCCAACCCTTTCAACCATGCACAAAAACCGCCTGCTGCCTTGCTGAATATGAGTTATACAAAAATTCGTTCAGGAAGGGGGGAATTGTTAGTGGTAAACTAATCCTGCAACTTATCAGCCGTTCTCTGCGCATTGAACTCAGGTGGGCCCGCACTACTCAGCGCAGTGCGCCAAAAGCCAACAGAAAATAAGACAGGTTATATGCTTTTCCATTTAGCACTTTGAGGTAAAATCTTATGTTGAACTGTACAAGGCGTTGTAACATGTAAAATTTGGGGTGCTATATGTTGAGAACCAAGAATGGTAATTTGCCCTGAAATTGATAAAATAGGCTTATAAAAAGTGTTATGATATAAATCAAGGGACGATGAAAACTGTGAAGATGTGGAACCCATCAACTGTGCTGTCATGAGCTGAGACAATTGTGAGGACATGGAACCTCATCAAGTGTAATTTGGTGAATTACAGGACAAAGCCAACTATGAAGACAGACACAATGAACTGTCTTGTCATTAATAATGGGACTGAGACAACTGTGAAGACGTAGAACCCATCAACCATGAGGTTACCGAACATCACCAAGTGTCATTCTTACAGACTTCTGCACACTATAATAAACCATGCCTACTTTTTTTTTAACTTTATTTTCCATTTTCCACATATCCATATATACAGAAACACTGAGTTACTGTCAAACATAGTAGCATGAGCTTCATAACAGCGGCAGCATATTCAGCAGTGCACCATTAACATGAGTACAGACCTCATAATGTCAAACTCTGCATGCAAGTATATTCACAGCCCCCATGTCTGTACATGTTCCCTCCTAATTCCTTTGTTAGTACTCTCTTCCGCCTTTGAATACTGGACACATCATAGAGGTACAACAAAGCCTTCTATAAAGTGATCAAATTCAAGTCGCCCGCTGATTGATACCCTTCAACCCACCCCTTCTGGGACAAATGCCCGCTCTATTTCCGAGTCTGTGGCCTGCCAACCATGCCTACTTTGGCATCACAGATGCCAACCAAGTATGACAATCAAAGTACACTTCAACAATCAAGCAGTCATTTATTTTCGAGGCACTTTCAACTTGACCGTTTACATTTGACATTTGGTAGAGCACATCTGTGGTAGAATATGCCAGCAAAAAGCTCTGTTTATTTTGTTTTCCATCACAGAAACCCCCACCAACGGCTACATTGTTAATGGTGAAGTTATAGATTTGTACACTTCACTTAGGACCAGATGTAGGTGGCCAAATAACGAGCGGTAATGCTGAAATTTGCAGAATTTCAGCGTTACTGACCGGTATTTGGCTGAGTGCAATGTAGGTGAGTTGAAACCTACTTGCAAAATAAGGAATCGCAAAATAGTGATTCCTTATTTTGCTCTTGCATTTAAGGAATCGGAAATATCAATTCCTTAAATTCAATGTACGTAGCACTAAAAATAGTGCCATAAGGAATCGCTAATTACCGCCAACTTAAAGTTGATGGTAAGTAGCGATTTCCTTTAAAAAAGCACTTTTTTGCTTTTTTAAATGTGGCACACATCCATGCCCTTAGGGCATGTAAGTGCGTCACATGTGCACACATGCACATTTCAGGGGTGCAACAGGGTGTCCTTCGGACACCCTGGCACCCTTGTAATAACTCCCGCTATTAGCGATTCGGTAATCCCGAATCGCTAAAAGTGAATATCTACCCATTCATTCCTATGGGCCTCCTAGCCCATAGAAATGAATGGCTAGGTATTCCTTAATAAAGAATCTCAATTGGTTATTAAGGAATGTTAAGGAATCGCTAATATTCTAGCGATTCCTACCTACATTCAATTTAGCGATTCCTTAATAGCGATTTGGTAAAAATCACTATTAAGGACTCGCTAAATTGAAGTTACCTACATCTGGCCCTTAATCTTTTACAAAATACTCTCACTTTGCAGTCAGAGAAATAAATGTAAACACCAATTTCCAAACAAGCAGCAATTTTAAGAACACAGTCTGACATTTGAAGTGCACCAGAGAGTGCACCAGGCTGCAGATGAGGAGAGAGTGCACCAGGCGGCAGATGAGGAGAGAGTGCACCAAGCGGCAGATAAGGAGAGAGTGCATCAGGCTGCACTGGCTACAGCTAAGCAGACAGTGTGCAAGAGCTGACCACAGATAAGGACAGAGCACACAAGGGAACACCACAGAAGGAGGAAGTGCAGTATGACTGAGGGCAGATAAGGAGAGTGCATAGTGACTAACTACAGTATACAAAGAAAGGCGTCAAAGCTTCAAAGGTCCAGCACCAAACGTCACTACTTGTAAGGCCTATTAAATATCCACTGTGCCTCGGTGCATTGGGTCTAGGATGTGACCCGCATACAACCCAACAAAGTGGATGCAAACCACCACTATCCAAGACAAAAGGTTGACCCTGCACCCGAGAAAGACAAGTACTCTTATATATAGATATCCTAGTACATCATATTTAAACAATAAAACAGTATATTGATGAATACCTTACCAGATGAAAATAACAGATGGTCGTGTTTCTTGAATGTAGTCAGTGTAAATCTTTTATTGAAAAACACTTTATTCTTTTAAAAGCACCACACAATTGATTGCCAATGCGTTTCATCCCTCATGGGACTTCTTCAGGACTTAATTAAAGTCTGTATCTGCTGATGGCATTAATGAAAGTTCAAGCCAAATTTAAAAGCAGCGATGAAGAAACTGTGTATTGATAATAAAATTCCAGTTGTCGGTATTTTATCAGTATGTGCCACTAAGCGTCATAGAGAATTCTATAAGCCTGTGATTTGAAACAAACCAGTGTTTCAAAGTAGTTATTTGTGATAATAAGTTCCAAATTATCGGTATTAAGTCTGTGTGTACTATGACCTTCCACAAGAAATCGTGTCACGTGGTAAGTCGATATGCCTTTGTATTTCCAGACAGATATTGGGCAAAGTGTGAATCCCTCTGTGCAAACCCGGACGTCTCGTCAACCTTTTGTCTTGACTAACTGCAGCTAAGAAGACGGTGTACAAGGGATGACAGCAAATAAAGACATATGTATATATCTGTCCTTATCTGCTATCAGCACGTATACACTGCCTTTTTAGCTGCAGATATATATATATATATATATATATATATATATATATATATATATATATATATATATATATATATATATATATATATATATATATATATATATATATATATATTCAGGCTCACAGCGCGTAGTCAGTGGCTACGCAAATGCACTCTCCCAGACAGAGAACAGATCACTCCCAATCCTTCTTGTGCATTTTCAACGTTTCTTTATTCCATCATGTGCAGCATCGTGAATAAAACAACGAAAATAACCCCCTTTTTTTTTTTTTTTTTTTTTTGCATTTTCAACGTTTCTTTATTCCATCATGTGCAGCATCGTGAATAAAACAACGAAAATAACCCCAACGCGTTTCGGCGAACCTTCGCCTTGGTCACGGGTAATCACATTGTCAGTATTCCAAACATTAAATAAAGTTAACACGTGATTTGTGCTCAAAATAAACAAAGGACTTGAGACCTCATTTTCGCGGCCATCTTAGAGTGGAGTACTTATCCATGTGTTTAATGGGTCCACCACATTTTCTTAAATCAATTACGTAATGACAATCCTGTCAACAACTTAAGGAATGGAATTTAAGCATAAGCAATGCAAAATATCATAATCTCACCCCATCGAGTCAGAAATACGTGCAATTAACGCAAACTGGTTTTAGAGGCATCCCGCCCACTGACTTGTACAATTAGTAATTGCCACCGCTAGTAAGCGCCGCAGTCGCAAGGCTTAACTCTGAACAAATGTGATACATGATGGTGATACAGTGTATCGTTGGATAGTCATATCCTTATTGGGTCAATTACACATATCTGTTATCCCTAGTGGGATTACCAATGTTATGCAGCAGCATAAATATCACCAACCCAATTAATGTACAATTACAGAGTCTATTGCCAGAAATACAGTCCCCAGTGAGAGATTCTATCCTTTCGTCAGCTTTCATATCACCAGTCAACACCCAAGTGAGGTTTCATTCTGTGCTTCAGTGTGCTTCCATTACCTAAGAATAAAGTAAAAATATGGACCAGTTAGAAATCCATGACGATACTCACTTATAGGCCCTAACTGAATTACAAGCCCTAAACATTAAGTGAAAGTGAGTGAGATACGTGAAACCAAATATAAATTGGTTAAAAATTTGCAGAAGCACATATTCAACTAAAGGCTAATACATCTATACAAATTAAAATTACTGATACGTTCAAGTACTGTCACAGTTCTAAATAAGCTGACAAATAGTTCACACTTAGATATTGCTCGAAAGAAACGTTGAAAATGCAAAAAAAAAAAAAATAAAGGGGTTATTTTCGTTGTTTTATTCACGATGCTGTACATGATGGAATAAAGAAACTTTGAAAATGCACAAGAAGGATTGGGAGTGATCTGTTCTCTGTCTGGGAGAGTGCATTTGCGTAGCCGCTGACTACGCGCTGTGAGCCTGAATCTGTTTACAGGGTAACCTTTGCCCCTGGATTGCACCGCTGTTTGGGTGTCCCGGCAACCGCGAAGGAAGTGGAACTGTATATATATATATATATATATATATATATATATATATATATATAACTGCACTGCAGCTAAAAGGAGTGTACAAGGGCTGACAGCAGATGAGGACAGAGCGCACTAGAAGTAACAGTCTGTACCGGGACTGGTTGAAACTTGAATGACAGTGTACAAGGGCTGTCTACAGCAGAAAATGTAAATGTATTGCGACTTATATAGTGCACGTATCACCCCAAGGCATCAAGGCGCTTGCCTTGGGAACCCGTCCTGGCTTTTTCCCTGTGAGATAACCCCTACTGGGCATCCCCAAGGTGAAATCCAGGCATCCCGCAGCGGGTGGGCCGCCGTAGTGGAGTTTAAGCAAGCTATTGCCAAGAGTTGCAGCGTGGGACCCCATGATTAGAATAGGCACCGAGGCGAGAATTATCGAGTCCGTGGACATTTTTGGGCTCAGAACCCTGCCGCGACGGGAATTGAACCCTGGTCCCAGGCCAGACCTCTGCATCAGGGTCTGCCGCTCTAATCAGTGAGCCACACTTCTCCACTCACAGAAAGAGTGCAATACAGCTGGGGACAGATAAGGGCACCTGCCTGGGACCGAGAAGGACAGAGTTTGAGGAGCAGCTGCAGAGGGTGCTTCGGTCTGCCTGTCTCCAAAGAGAGCACGAAGCGGACCATGGGCAGCGCTAGTGCTGGCTTAGAACAGCAGTGTGCACACAGCATGCACCTGCAGCCACATTTCTGGGACGGATGTAATTAAACCAGAGTAAGTTCAAATAATCAACAGGGCAGTCTAAGGCGTAAGGACGAGATGCGGCAGTGCACGCCCAGGGCACCGGAAGGTTGGGCTGGGGCAGCGGGTGCCCGGAATCACAGGAGGCCGTCTGGGGCACCAGAGGGCGTAGGGAGGTAAGCGTGTCCTGTAAGAGGGGATAAAGTGGTCTGTGTCTACAGTCACACACCTGAGATGAGTAAAAGATGGGTTGTGTTTATTAACCGCACCTGAGAGGAGCAGAGTGCTAGCTGAGTCACTGTAATATCTCACACCTCAGAGCCGCAAAGGCGGGGCTACATTTTTTGTCTCACACTCAAGAGGAACACAACAGATCACACACGAGACGAGCACCGGCTGTGTTCAGTATGACGCTTCTGAGAGGCGCATGCCAGAGGCGCATGCCAGACTCACTGTGAAGAAGAGGGGAGGAATGGCTCAGCAAGTTAGGCACTGATCACTATTGCAAGCGGTGATCTACAGAGGCATTTGATGCTTCTGAGGTTCTTATAAGCACAAGCTGCATTCCTCTTACGGACCTGTCCTTACACGTCCTCACGGAGCTGCATTATCCGTACAGGTGCCTAAAGAGCTGTACAGCCACTACAGTTCTCACAGGCACTGGTGTTGCATCTCCCTCACAATCTCCACCCCCCCCCACACACACACAGGTGCTCGAGAAGATGCATCACTCTTACAGAGAGCTTTAAGTGGACCGCGTCCTGCCGGTGCTTGGCTAAAGGTCTCCCTCTACTTTCTATACATACGTCTTGCGTACGAACTGCGCAGTACTGGCGTCTCATGCGACACACCCACCATGTGCAGGCGACACAGTACTGTGTCGCGACGCAGAGTTTGGAAAGCTCTGGCCTACGGAGAGAAAGAAGGAAAGGTAGTGGAATAGAAGTAAGAAATAGAATATTAAAATATATCACAACTAAATGAGATTCGCAGAACATAAGGCTGGAAAATACTTACACAGGGCATAAAATGATATGAATGATGATGAAGCCACCAATCCACCCATGTAATTAACCGCAGTCCTAATGCAAGAATAATGAGAGCAGAGACATACCATTAGCTCTGTCAGGTCCATGAGGATATGTTCATGCTCAAAAAGTAAACCCAATTCATACTTGCTATATAGAAATGATTATTTAAAAAAAGTAAAATACTTGAAAGAAACCATCAAGTTAAGTCAGTAATTGTTTTATCCAATTAAAAAACATTGTGTTCCCCGATAAATTTGCATATATTATGATACCAGTTTTTAACAACATTCAAATCTGAATTTGTGTTGTTCTTTTTTATGATGTATACGCTGTTTGCATGGTGGTAAGCCCACCCTTTTATGATTTTTTAAATCAAATAAAGTATCATTATCATCATTATCCAATTGAAGGAGACCAAGGGCACATCAACCCCTGAGTCGGCACTTAACAACAAACATGACAAAATACCATAGGTGAAAAACATAAGATCTCCAGGGTCAGCATATTAGATGAAATGGAAGAAACATCAAGAACTCAGAGAGTCTGCCAGAATAAGTTTGAACTCCTAACTTACAGCCCAATAGAGCCACTATATCCTGTTGAGTAATAGCAAGCCATGTATAACACATGTTTGATATATCCGCAAAAGAGAAAAGGAGAACAAAAAGTCCCAATTCCGAGATCCCAATGCAAGTGCTATAGCTACAAGGATTGAAGAAAAATACTTGTACGAGACATTTATAATATGCCAACAGAGGGGGGAATCCCTGTTCTTTATTTTTTTTTTTACTTAAGCAATCAAATCTAACCATAATACATGCCTATGTTAAGCCTGCGCTTTCACGGTACCCTCACAAAGTAGTGAGCCTAGTCAAACCAGAAATGACAAAAATCTTCGAATTTAAAGACCCCACCCTTATTTGGTGAAAAAAAACACCTATGTCACGGTGTACCAGGAAGCTGGTGTGGGGTGTTTCAGATGAAAACTCTGGTAGAAGGGGCAGCCATTTTGTAAGTGCCCTAACTCGGAACGCCACCAAAGTAGAAATACCCGATCTATCAATAATCTTACGGAAAAAGGGAGCTATGAAAACATGATAAGAAAATGTCCATGTGTTAAATGGGAATTGGACAAACCCAGGCGTGAATCTATGCGAAACACAAAACGGCGGCCATATATTCATGGGGTAAATGGGACTTGAACAAACCCCCAGCGTGAGTCTACGCAAAACAGGAAACGGCAGCCATTTTAGACTGATCTTACAAATGTATCATATGGTAAATGACACTTAAGCGAACCCCGAACTTGAATCTACGTATCGCATGGGACAGTGGCCATATTAGAATTGTCTTAAGCACTGTAAAACCAATGCTAGCAGGATAGTCAGATAGAATGTTAGTAAAGCACCACATAAGAGTCAGGGGTACTGCCAATTAAACAAATAAACTCACACAGAAAAGACAATGAAAAACGATTCTGTGGTGATCCCAGCGAATGTGATAATTCCAACATAGAATATACTAAATATTTAATTAGGGTCGGAGGCCTGAAGTTTAAAGACTAATCAGGATATGCAGCCCCACAAACTAATAGCCAATACACACTATATAGCCCGTAGTCTACAAATAAAAGGCAAAAAAATGTAAAAACCAACACTAAGACTTCTCAGGAAATACAACAAATTTGTATGGATTCCCATCACTCACCATTCCAGGTGACATGCTTCATCATCTGGGTCTCCTTTAACAGGGCTAACACTCCACCCTATTGATGGAGGAGCCCAAGGATGTTTTCAAAGTTCGTAAATACAGATGTGAGCAGATGTAATATATGGAGTGTATGGGAAAAAGTAGTGCAGTGCAAAAAATGTGAAGTGAATTCTAAAATTGAAGCGTTATCAGATGCCTAATTTATTCTTGTCTGAAAACGTACAATGGTTAAAAAAAGTGCAGGAGGATAGTTTTAATAAATAGCCATCCATGAATGTATAATGGTCAACATGTTTCAGCACTAAACGGTGAAAAGGACACCAAGTGCTTTCATCAGGACCTAAATGATATTATAACTGCTACTGCAAACAGTGAAAAATTAATATAAATGCTGTAAAAGGATACTCAGTAGAATAGTCTTTACACAGTGACAATTCCTTCAACCTCTCAGACAATCTACAAGAGAAACAAGAGGTTTGTGCAACAGAGAGTCTTAGAAGGAAATAACATTTAAGCCTTATTAATCAAGTGGTTAGTATTAACCATCCCGTATGTCCAAACAATGGATTTACACAAAACATCCCCCTTACCTCACGAGTATGGAGGAAAGGCCTCAACCCACCTGGCAACAAGCTCAGGGCAAAGGAGACACCGCTCTAGGAAGAAAGCATAACACCAAACATAAATTCCATTGGTGGATTATTCTTCCTATATATTTAAAACCCACAGCGCTATCTGTCTATGAGATCGATAGGAGCACCTGCCGCTCAGAATTACTCACACATAGCTTTTTGAAAAAAACCCTTATAGTTGTATTCCGTGGATTTATATCTTACATGCACTCAGATCGTACATACTGCACTCAGATCATACATAGTGATCATTTCACACCTCCTTAATGGAGTACAAATGGTCCCAATAACCCATATGTCCATAGCCTCAAACAGGTTACCACCTGGATCCAGATGACATCTTTATGTTAGAAAACATGATCTCCCATGCTTTATATGCGACCCAGATCTCTATAGTAATACCAAAATGGCAACAGTCATGATTAAGGAGTCATATATTAAAGAGAGACTGTTTACCCCATGCGCAATTCGTTCACCCATTATCAAATTGCGCATTGGATTGCGATTTTCAGTACAAACGCTTTCACGCACCTTCTTAAATGTTATTTCCGTCTAAGACTCTGTTGCACAAACCTCTTGTTTCTCTTGTAGATTGTCTGAGAGGTTGAAGGAATTGTCACAGTGTAAAGACTATTCTGCGGAGTATCCTTTTACAGCATTTATATTAATTTTTCACTGTTTGCAGTAGCAGTTATATTATCATTTAGGTCCTGATGAAAGCACTTGGCGTCCTTTTCAGCGTTTAGTGCTGAAACATGTTGACCATTATACATTCATGGATGGCTATTTATTAAAACTATCCTCCTGCACTGTTTTTAACCATTGTACGTTTTCAGTCAAGAATAAATTGGGAGTCTGATAACGCTTCAATTTTAGAATTCACTTCACATTTTTTGCACTGCACTACTTTTTCCCCATACACTCCATATATTACATCTGCTCACATCTGTATTTACGAACTTTGAAAATATCCTTGGGCTCTTCCATCAATAGGGTGGAGTGTTAGCCCTGTTAAAGGAGACCCAGATGATGAAGCATGTCACCTGTAATGGTGAGTGATGGGAATCCATACAAATTTGTTGTATTTCCTGAGAAGTCTTAGTGTTGGTTTTTACATTTTGTTTGACTTTTATTTGTCGACTATGGGCTATATAATTCCAACATAACCAAATGAAAATACAGTACAGGTGTTGGACTATTTAGGAATATGAAAGTGAATCAATAGTAACTTACAATTGACATAGGAGTACCTGATCAATATAACTGCCTCCTCCAAAGGGTCTTCATAGTATTGTCAGACATGAGGGTTCTCTGTACCACATTTCACTGTCACCCAGGGACCGTAGGCTAACCTCAACTGTATCCCCATGACGACACACAACTCATCCTCTCCCTCTATGAAGGCACCACGAACACCAAGACCTGCTTCCACAACTGCATGATAGACATCACCAACTGGATGAAAGACATCTGCTTGAAGCTCAAAACAGGCAGGACAGAGGTACTGATTTTTTAAACAAAAGCTCCCCACCACAGCCCCAAAAAAATAAACACCTGCTCTCTGTGGTCCACCATCCTCCTCGTTGTGGTGTCTCTCCTCCTCACCGCCGTCCTCGCTGCAAACCCATACGTTTTATGTCTTGTGTGGACTGCGCATGCGCAATCCACACAAGACGTAAAAGGTAGGTGTTTGGGACCGACAGTGGAGGACGGCGCATGGAGGAAACACCATGGCACAGAGGAGGGCGGCACGCAGACGCCAGAGAGCAGTTAAGTGGGTTTGTTGTCTTTTTTTTAAATTGTCGATGGCACTGGGGCAGAGCGGAGTTCCACTGAGGTTTTTTTTAGTCTGTGGACCTCCGTGGAGTGCCACTCTGCGTACTCCACCCACACTTAACCAGGACCAACCGTAGCCATGCAGCACCAGTACCTGTACACCCTGCACCAAAAACGACAGCAAGAGGCCAATCTTGATTCTCACTGCACCACAACCGAGCAGCCATCGAGTGACATCAGCGTCATTGATACCCACTTTGTGAGTGGCTCAGTTGTCCTGATTTTGCCCCTGCTAGCTGTTTGTCCCAAACTGCGAGAATCAACTTTGCACATTTGGCCCAGCCGACCTAACCACTCTGCACCCAAGCTGCCCAGACTGGGTACCAAGGAAACGGCTGTGCCCCCTTGTTCCGAGCCCCTTTGCAACCAAAGTCCCTGATTGGGGCCTCCCCTGACTTGTCCACCAGTACCCCTATGCAGCCTTCTCTGTAGCACGCCCAGCTGCCAACCTCACCAGCACCCTTCTCCCAGCTAAACCCAGGCAGTTCCCAAAGAACTGTTGGCAGTACTTTGGACCTTGGCACACTACAACCCAAAACCCAGAAGGTGAACCCCTGAAACGAGTGTACTTACCGCTATGCATATATGTCTTTTCCTTCAATAGTATTTCACTGTGTGTAAATGTGCAGAAGTTTGAAAGATTTATTTACCTGTAAAAATTGCTAACAAAAACAGTACTTACTTTTGAACAAAGTTCTTGGTTTCACAAAATACATAATAAGAAGTGTTATTTTTCTAGTTTGGTCGCGGACTTATCCTTTGATTGTGTGTCTCATTTATTGCCTCCGTGAGTGCAACGAATGCTTAGCACTGCCCTTTGGTAAGTTTGACTGCTCGCCCACAATACCACAAAATAGAGCATTAGTGTTATCTGCTTTAGCATCTGTGAGCCAATTAGGGACCCACTGGACTCTCTACACATTGTACTTCTTTTTAGTGCACTATTTAGAGAGACAGATTCCTGCATTTGTGGATCAGCTGTGGGATTTAAAACTTTGCATTTGCTGATACCATTTGGTCAGTAAGTGACTACATGAGTAAATGCAAAAATTGCCTTTAGTTAAATTGCATTTTTTTCAATTTGTAGATTTTTTCTAAATTTCTAAAATTAACTATTAGGTCCCTGGTTAAGTCCCTGAGTATTAATTGTTTTAGTATTTAAAAACGTATTGTAGTTAGGACAAGAAATTCTGTTAGAATCTTTTTTCTTGTTTCCAAATAGGTCCCAACTTTAGTAAAATAGTGAATGCCTCAGAGGAAGTGGTTAAGGAGCTGAACCTAACCCCCTTTCAGCAGCTTAAGTAGTCACAGTTAAGGACCTTCTGTGTGTGGACATCATACTGGCCATAGAAAGGGAGAAGGCCGATATGAGTCAAGAACCCATAAATAATAGCAGCAACATAATACCTAGGGAGAAGAAAGGAAACCTTTGATCCTAAAATCCCCCGAGGGATTGTCTCTAAATATGTAGGGGGTAATGATGTCATCAAATGGTTTACAGCTTTTGAGAGAGCCGGTAGAATGAGGAGACTTAGCCAGAAAATTGGGACTCTCTACTTTGCATACTGTTCTCTGGTAAGTGCCGGGATAGACTCCTGATGCTGAACGAGGCAGAGGCTGAGTCCTATGACCACATGAAGGGTACCATGATTGCGGGCTTTGGACTGACCACTAAAAAGTGTCGAAATAAGTTTAGGGGGACTCAGAAAATCTTGAGTCAATTCTGGGTTGATTTTGTAGATTTTTCAGTAAAGACACGAGTGGTTGGTTAAAAGGAAAATAGCTGCAAGACTATATTTGGGTGTAACATTTGATTCTGAAAGAACATCTGTTGATTAACCATGTTTCTGAAAAGTTACATCAATACTTGATGTACCTAGGTCCTACTTCTCCCTGCCAATTGAGAAAGAAGGGGCTGGGTCAAGACTAGGGTGACCAAAACTGCCACTGTTGGGGGCGACCAAAAGAATTGGGTTACTAAAGCTCCCCAAGGGAAAGAGGGTGAAGATCATAGGAATCCTAGTCTTCTGAAGACCCCCAAAAACCCGCTAAGGAGGGTTGGGCCCAAAACCCTTTCAACCAAAAACTGGGTACCAAGCTAAGAATTGGGATCCAAAAAGGTGTGGTGTCACAACTGTAAACAGACTGGACACAGAACTGGAGATTCTGCCTATCTAAAAAAGAACCCCCTGGTGCTCTTCCAGCTAGCTCTGTCTTGGCAACTCTCCAGGTGGGATCCCTACTTTGCCCTGAGCAAATCAGTGTGCACACAGAAACTACACTAGTCTCTGAGGGTGGGGTGGATCTTGCTAACTTGGCTGTTTGTCTCACTAATTTGGAAACATACAAACAGCAACCCTTAATTAATGGATCAAAGTAAAGGCACTGAGAGATACAGGTGCAAGTGTCACCATGGTGACTGAAAAACTGGTATCTCTAGGAAGGTATATGACTGTACAGACATATCCAGTCACCAATACTGATAATGTTTCTAAGGTCTACTCCATGACTGTGGTGTCCTTAGAGTGGGGAGGGGTTACTGGCCTGAAACAGGTAGTGGTATCCTCTGCAATTCCCATTGAATGTCTGCTAGGGAATGAGCTGGAGTCCTCAACATGGGTTGAGGTTGAGCTTAAGTCTCATGCAGCCATGCTGGAAATCCTTGAATGGGTGTGCATAAAAACCCAAGCACAGTTCAAGACCCAGTGTGAAAAAGCGGCGTTGGAGCCTGAAACTATGGCCCAACCCTCCAAGAAAGAAGTCTGGGACACTAACTGCTGAAAAGTCACAAGCTCAGGTCCCCTCTCCTCAGGGAGAAAATGTGTCAGCTTTTTAGGGAACTGAGTACCAGGAGCTTGAGATTTCCACAGCAGAGCTCATGGGCCCAAGGGGACCATCTTGGGTAGAGCTGTGCCAAGGGAATAGGCTCCCACATGACCTATCATAAGGAAGGGCTTATTTACACTAAGGCCAGAGACCCCAATTAGCCTTTCAGGCTCAGGGTTATGCCCACTTCCCTCAGGAAGTGGTCATATAAAGGCTGTAGACACCCTAAAGGTAGGTAACTGTCATACTGTACTTAGGTATTTCAGCTAGGCTGGGAATATTGTGACAGCACTACATTTTGTGTGTGACAGAGATAACCTGTGGAGTGCTGTCAGTTGGCAGTTATTATTGTTGGCTGTGCCTGGCTGCGTTGAGTGAGGTTGCTCTGCCTCTTACTGGAAAGAAACCACAGTTGGAACAGCAGCGGAGGTGGTGTCTCATTATTAATTTTTGTTCTTTGAAATTAATAGAAACATGGTTGACACTGGTTCCCTGTACACCATTATGGCTAAATGGTTATTTGTTGCAACATGGCAGGGGTGGGAACTTATTCCTTTGGATGTAGTATTGAAGGGCTATGAAGGGGCGGATAATGAAGTTTTGGGGTATGCTCTTGCATCCATTAAATTTACAGGGAGACAGACAGAAGGTATATTGCCCAGGATGGAAAAATCATTTTGGAGTGAGCTCATCAGTACGATTTACACATCAAAGTGGCCCCTAGAGCAGTCAATCAGGTCACAGTGGTTAAGGAAAACTGCCTAACCTCTGTTTTTAATCAGTATGCTAGAGTATTTGACACCAAGTTAGGGGAAGTTAAGAGACATATGTATGAAATAAAGTTTTAAAAAATACAGTCCCTGTTAGGCATGCTGCGAGGAAACTCCCAATAGCAGCACAATGGCAATTAAAAGAGATCATACAACAAATGTTAATTGAGAAGGTAATAAAGCCAGTAGAGGCTACCGAATAGTTGGTTCTGGTGGTGATAACTAAAAAGGCAAATGGGTCACTTTGTTTTTGTGTTGACTTGCGTTGCTTGAGTGAGAGTGTGGTTACAAATACGTTTCTTTTACCCAATATTAACAAAATAGTATTGATGCTATCTAGGTGGAAGTTTATTTCGAAAATAGATTTCCAAAGCACTTACCACTAAGTGAAACTTCATCCACATTGTCACAATTTACATCCTTTATAACATCAGAAGGGACATTTCAATTTAACAGAATTCCTTTTGGTCTTTGTTTAGCGGCCAGTGTCTTTCAGCGTTTTATCACTAAAATTCTCAGTGGCGTAGAAACTAACAAGCACAGCCATTAAACTAAACCTTCACACAATTCCTCCTTCTAGCGTCAACTCACCTGTTATTTTGCTGAAAACACCTTACTCTATATTCGCATTACTAGCAAATTGACTGAAATTAGCTGAAGTAGAAATTATTAGCATTTCACTTAAGTACCATTTCACATCCTTCACTTAAGTAGCAATTTACATTGCAAAGGTGGGGGGGTACTTCCTCCATTTTTTATCTTCACTCATTCCTTGTCAAAGGACCAAGTAAAATCATTTCAGTTTTACTCACAACACACACTACTTTATCTTTACTTTTCCTATCACGTGCCCCTCATCGCTTGTACAGTTAAACATGGCAAAAATTCAGGAATGGCGGCAAAGGAACTGCAGAGGCTGGTCGCGAGCAATGGATGCCATACTTGGGCTTCTTGTACGCATGTCAAGTTGATAACATTATTCTGAAAAAAGAGGTTTGCCTGAGCTAATGAGAGTCCAACAAGATGTCGGTCAGTCCAGAGAACTGCACCAAAGTTCCCAATCCATGATGAAGTTGAAATCTTTCCTGGATATCAGTTCCTGTTTGACTCAATTATAAAGGACGTCAATCAAAACAAGGGGGAGACTGAACCACGTAGGTCTAAATACCAGAGGTTCAGGGATAGTGTTTCAGAGACCCTCAACCACGTGTTCACAGTCTTCAGTGTATATAATCACCACTTAGTGTGGTTTGGGAGACAGTGTCATCATAAGGTCTGTCACTTGAGTGTCCTGTTCTCCGAGTGACGTCATTACCTCCACAAGGAGGAAGACTGTCTGGATGCCGTCAGTGGTTGGTGAATTAAAGTTACCTCCTATCCTGTAGGTAAATCTTTATTGAGGGCGAACAATAGTATATGGATAAGACTAACAACAAATTGCCGTTAAGTGTATGAGTCACTGGTCCATGACACCTAGTGATCTGGTCGACATATTTCAGCCTGGAACAGCTCTTGCGGGTCTATGACTTTCGAGAGGACCAACAATGTGCACGTTTTAAACTATACGGCTATCCAGGGTTATGTACATAGGTGGACAGGTTTATAGGACAAAGGTTATGTCTTGGCTCAAAAGCGTCCCAGAAAGTGCTGCTGCATGTCTCTTTCCATCTGAAAGATGACGCCTATAACCACGGTCCATCTCAAGCAAAGTGTGCTCTCTGGTGGAGGCAGGTAAGTGAGTCATTGGCCCACAGTTTGTGATGCACAACAGCTATGGATTGCAAGGAGTCAGAAAATGTAAGTCATCCATCGGTTGCGGCGTGAAACCAGGAATTTGTGGCATTAATGTGGACTAGCTCATCATCCCTGAGTAAACTGGCGTGGAGACCGAATGATATTGTAACTTGTTTAATGGACAGCTTCTTACATAAAGATCAATTTTACAAATGTTAAGCGGGTGTGATTTTCTCAGAGTTAGCAGATATAGGATTTTTAATGCATTTGTTCACCACTGCCATTTTAAGTCTATTAAAAAGGTATTAAAATAGTAGCATATGTGGTACTCTTTTGTGTTAGCCCTTTCTGAAGCCAAATAAATCGAACCGTAACACGTATAAATCATCTCTGGGAGCCCAGAAGGCTGGCAGATGTATTTTCTGTCCCAACTACGATTTACTTCGGTAAAATTTGCCTTCAGTATCAGTGGTTTGGCTGCATCCCAGTCTTTTGAGCGACTACCCAATATGAAACAAAGGCACCAATGACACTGTTTGTATAGGTGTGTATGTGTGGTTTTGCAGTCTGCATTATTGATTAACTAGCAAGCACAAAGCGGAACAATTAAAAACCACCATAAAAAACAGCAGGAACAACACAAAGAGGAACTAGCAGGCTTTTAGAAAGAGAACATTGTGTTGGAATTTATGTAAAGGTTATTATGTTTACTAGGTCAAAATTAAACTGAGCCTCCTCTGCTGACAATTAGTTTACCTGTCTGTATTTAAAGTAAAAAAAATGAAAAAAGACAAAACCTTGAATTTGTTAGGCTCTATTCATGCCATTCGTTATGATCTCGAGGCCAATAGCTGTGTGTTTTGACAGCGTTAAGTATTTAAAAAGTAAGTTAAAATGAAGCTTATATAGTTGCAGATGTGCTTGCGGTAGGTGTATTGGTATTTTGTGTATGGCTACATAGCACACTAATACTCTATAGTCACCGATGTGTGAATATGTGTCTATTAAACTGCATTTTTTTCTTTTACTAAAATAAATATGGCTAATTCTCAATAAGATAAGAAAATAAGTATGGATCAATTCAAACAGATATATCTACAAGACAAATGGAATAAAATCCGGACCCTATCCTAGCATGACAGCACGCTCCCAACAAAGCACATAGGAATCACCTTTTCAGGCCAGGAGGTGATTACCCTGAATGTGACGTCATGTGGTGCCAGATTCGGCCCAGGGACCATCCACTGACAGGGAGGATGAATTTCATCAAGGGCAGTGGAGATAAAAAAGTGCATTCTGTGTCAAAGAATCATCATTTAAATTGGTGACGTGGGGTCATGCTAATGTCAAAGACGTTCTCACCTGCTTACCTATTGTGCTGTGAATAACTCAGTGATTATGAGGATGGGAATATGGTTACAGAAGCAACACCTGGATTTAGGCAGTGAAGCAATCATCTAGGCGGAGGGTGTTTGGTTGGATACTTGTGTACTCGGTGGCGCCACGGTTGTCATGGGTACAGAATAGGTCAGCTATGAGTCTGCTGTGGTTTATTCTTGGATCGACGTCTGACTCTCCTGTTGAGCTCTCAGGGTTAGTTTCACTTCCGGGCAGAGTGGATTCTGCCAACAGGCTATATCAGGATGCTGCTCACACAAACGCGCCCAGGCCAAACTCCTCACCCACACATATAAACACTTCACAACACTGGCCCTGCCTACCTCAACAACCGCATTCACTTCCACTCACCTCCTGGGCACCTCAACTCAGCCAGACCCTCACTCGCACACGTACCCCGCATTCACGAAACAAAAGCTGGAGGCCATCCTCCACTTACATCTCCCCCAGAGCATGGCTCGACCTCCCACATCACATCAGAGCTTCCTCATCGCTTCTCAAGTTTCACAAGAAGCTGAAGACCTGGCTCTTCGAACCATCTCATCAAGGGGATAGTAGACTACACACCTGCAAAGCGCCTGGATACCCTCACAGGTGATTAGCATGCTATACAAATCTATAGAACATATCAATGGTCGACCACAAGTAATTGGGGTGCAAATCTGGGATTTGGCCCTGGTAGTTTTGGCATACGTTCACTGTTTAACTCAATGGCAAAACATAGGTCCCTTCTGCAGGGTTCTCCAATAAATGGCAACAACTGTACTGGAGACAAGTAAAAGCACAAGAGAGGGAGTACTGAGAAAGAAATTGTGCACCTGGCGTTAAAATGGAGTCAGTGTTTCCACCGTGGTTGACTAATTGAAGGGCTCTGGAGGACCTATTTTATAGGTGAGTTTTACTACACTCTCTGGTGAAAGCCACTGTGTTTGAGAAGTAGGAGAAGTGGTGCATATTGTTTTTTTTACTTTGGATCAGGGAATCTTCAGTGTTCAAAACTCACTATTTTGGCTCTGACAAATTCACCCCAGATTAAACACATAGACAAACTACAGGCACACACAATCACACCACCCACATGGAAACAAGCATACGCACAGACCACTGCCTGCAGGCATACACCTAAACCTACACACACAAAATTAGACACTCAGACACACACCATTCTTCCATAGGCCTCTGCATGCACACACCCCATCTACACACAGACACACACTACACTGACCCCCACATATACCCCTACTCTGAGCTCAGCTTTCATGCACACCTTCAATCAATCAATCAATGATTTGTACAGTGCACTACTCACCCGTGAGGGTCTCAGGGCGCTGGGCGGAGGGGGGTTTTAGCCAGCTCTGGTCATCTCAAGAGCCTGGTCTTAAGGCTCTTCCTGAATGTTTGCAGTGTGGGGCTTCGTCTGATGCTGAGGGGGAGTTTGTTCAAGGTCTTGGCCGCCATGTAGGAGAAGGATTTGCCTCCCGTTCTGGTTCTGTGGATGTGGGGGATTTCGGCCAAGGCTAGGTCAGCAGAGCGGAGGTTCCTCTTGGGAACTTAGAAGGAGATTCTTTTGTTGAGGTATTGGGGTCCGTGTTGTGGAGGGCTTTGTAGGCTTGTGTGAGCAGCTTGAAGGTCACTCTTTTTTCGACAGGGAGCCAGTGGGGGTCTCGTAGATGATGGGTGATGTGGTCTTGTCGTGGGATGCTGAGGACAAGTCTGGCTGCGGTGTTCTGGAGTTTGTGTAGTAGAGATTTGTTGATTCCGGAATTTAGGGCGTTCCCGTAGTCCAGCCTGCTGGGGATCAGTGCGTGGATGAGGGTCTTCCTGAATTCGGGGGGATCCATTTGAAGAGTTTGACACACTGACATACAAACCTAAACAGACACATATGCACGCATGCACTACTACATAGCCACTCGTATGCACTCTGAACACAAACACAGTCACCTAGCCACACTCACATACACATTAAGACGCTTGCACTTTTCAGATAAATTGATTTGCCCAACCCATGTTTTCCCTGCTCAGATTACATACTATAACATATTCTTATCCTACAAAGCTGTGATCTTCTCAAATGTTTTATAAAGAAGAAAACATGTGTCATAAATGTTAATTTTCAACACACAGTTGAAGAGAGACCATCAGGTTATGATCCCCACAAGAGGTGTGCTACACTGAGGAAAGCTGAATCACACAAATTTGCAAAGGAACTTTCTATTAATCAGGGTGTTGCCGCAGTGCTTTGTTAAACTGTACATGGAAACAATAAAAAAGGTTGTGAAACCGAGAAACTCTACCCCACTAATCAGGCTGTGCTTAAAACAGTAAATGACACTCAATCTCAAGGTGAGGGCGTGTATTGATTCCTGAGCGAGTTAATCTCACAGCTTTCCAAGACATATAAACAGCTTCTAAAATAGACAGGAACTGCAAAACTCTGGAAGACAGCCCAATGCCACATTTCAAATTTCAAGGCATTTCTTGTAAATATGACTTTGTTAAACAAGCAGTGACAAAGCCAAAGGGTCTCATCTATGCAAGAGCTATTGGCTTTGCCAATGTGTTTTAGCCATGTTGTACACCAACGTGGCTGCTGTTCAGCACGACTAAAGGTTAGTGGCACAGAGCAGGTTGCCTTAGAGTGAAGAAGAGTGTCATAGAGTGAAGTGGAGTGGAGTGGTGTAGAGTAGTGTAGAGTATCTTAGAGTTGAGTGTCATAGATTGTCGTAAAGTGTTGTAGAATGTCGTAGAGTGGAGTAGAGTGGCGAAGAGTGGAGTGGCAAAGAGTAGAGTAGCAGAGAGTGGGGTATCTTAGAGTGGACTATAGTAGAGTGTTGCAGACTGGAATGATGGTGTAATGTGCTGTAAAGTAGAGTATAATAGAGTGGAAAAGAGTGGAGTAGAGTGGTGTAGGCTGTCCTTAAGTGGAGTGTTGTAGAGTGGAGCAGAGTGGAGTGGTTAAAAAATGGGATAGAGTGGTTTGGTGTAGACGGAAGTGATGTAGAGTGTCCTAGAGTGGAGGGGTGTAGAATGGCATAAAGTGCAGGACAGTGTTGTAGATTGGAGTGGTGTAGAGTGGCATAAAGTACCATTGAGTGTCATAAAGTGTGGAGTGGTGTAGAGTAAAGTGGCTTAGAGTGGTGTAGAGTGTCGTAGAGTGGAGCGGCATAGCGTGGCATGAAGTGGAGTAGCGTGAAGTGCACAGAGTGGAGTAGTGTTTCATGGAGTGGAGTGGCATAGAGTAGAGTGAGGTAGAGTGGTGTAGAGTGTCATAGAGTGTAGTGTCATAGAGTAGAGTGGAACAGAATGGAGTGTCACGGAGTGGAGTGTGGTGGAGTGGCTTAGAGTGGAGTGTCAGCGAGTGAAGCAGAGTGTTATGGAGTAGTGTGTCATTGAGTGGAATGACGTACAGGAGAGCATTGACATAGAGTGGAGTGGCATAAAGTGGAATAGAATAGAGTGGTGTAGAGTGAAGTAGCAAAGAGTAGCCTAGAGGGTCATAGAGTGGAAGGGCATAGAGTGGTGTGAAGTGACATAACGCGGAGTGTCTTAGAGTGGAGTGTCTTAGAGTAACATAGAATGGGGAGGTGTAGATTGGAAGGGGCATAGAGTGGACTGGAGTGGCATAGAGTGGAATTGAGTACAGTGTTGTAGAGTGGAGTGGCATGCAGTGGAGTAGAGTGTCATAGAGGGAAGTGGGATAGACTGGAGTGTCACAGAGTGGAGTGGCCTAGAGTGGAGCAGAGTAGCGTAGAGTGCCATAAAGTGGAATGGAATGGTGTAGAGTAACGTGGCGTAGAATGGTGTAGATTGTCATAGAGTTGAGGGGCATACAGTGGCATAAAGTTGAGTAGAGTGTTGTAGAGTGGAGCACCATAGATTGGAGCATGACAGATTGGAGTGTCGTGGAGTGTAGTATAGTAGTGTTTAGTAGAGTATCATAGAGTGGTGTGGGATAGAGGGGATTGTCACAGAGTGGAGTGGCGTAGAGTGGAGCAGAGTAGCTTAGATTTGAGTGTTGTAGAGTGGAGCACCATAGATTGGAGCATGACAGATTGGAGTGTTGTGGAGTGTAGTATAGTAGTGTTTTTTAGAGTATCATAGAGTGGAGTGGCATAGAGTGGAGTTTCACAGAGTGGAGTGATGTAGAGTGAAGTAGAGCGCCTTAGACTGGAGTGTTGTAGAGTAGCGTGCCATGGAATGGAGTGTTCTGGATTGGAGTGACGCAGAGTGGAGTAATGTGTCGTAGTGTGGATTGGCATAGAGTGGAGTGGCATAGAGTGGAGTGAGCAGAGTGTCGTAGAGTGGAGTATAGTGTAGATGTAGTACAGTGTCGTAGAGTGGAGTGGCACACTGTGGACTAGAGTGAAGTAGTGCTGTACATTGGAGTACAGTGGAGTAGTGTTGTAAAGTCAGGTGGCATAACGTGGAGTAGAGTGGAGTGATCTAGAGTGAAGTAGGGTACAGTGAAGCTGTACAGGGTGGCATAGAGTGTCATAAAGTAGAAGGGTGTAGAGTGGTGTGGAGTGACAAAGTGGAGTAGAATGATGTACAGTGGAGTGTCGTAGAGTGGACTACCGTAGAGTGGAGTAGAGAAGAATGGAGTGGTGTAAAGTGAAGGGGTTTACAGTGGAATAGATTGGCGAAGAGTCGAGTGGAGTAGTGTGTCATTGAGGAGAGTGTTGTACAGTGGAGTATAGTGTCGTAGAATGGAGTGGCAAAGAGTGGAGTGGAGTGTCGTAGAGTGGAGTATGCATGGTGTGGTAGGACAATGCCATTACAGTGAACACATTTTCAATTGAAATAACCATTATATTTGCACAGGAATTAAGTTTTACAGACCACACCATGCAGCACACAAACAATAATGTGTGGAAATCTGCATCACCTGGTGTATTGATTTGTTTCGATCCTATTCAAATATTTGTTTCCACCACTCTTCAAAATGACAAAAAAGTGCTTAATTTGTACTTTTCCAATTCTGATTTATTTGGAAACATTTTACAGTTGATTTACAGGCATTTACATTTTGTTTTGTGTCGAAAAAATAACATCATACTGCCTTTTTACATTCCTATACCCAGTGAGATCGTCACATATCTCCTCTTAGTTTGCAGTGGGAGAAGAAAAGTAAACACCAAGCTCCCTGGGAGACAGAGCCTTACATTTTACCTCTATCTTTGAATGTACAGCAAATGAAACAGAGAAGAGCACAATTTAAATTAATCTTTAATTCTTATTCACTTCTGAACTCCATCATGTTTTTTTTGGATGTGTTTCAGCACCCAGTCCCCCAATCACCGACTTCCAGTGCCTCAGTTATGGGTGCAAAACTGAGGAAGATGACTTTTAGGTTATGCTATTAGTAAAGAGCACTGACCAAAATAAACAAGCTGGTAACCAGAACATTGTTACACGTTGGTAGGCAAGATTGATGAACCTGAGTAGCAGAGATAAGTAGAATAATTCAAGAAGAAAGGCAGGAGGCAGGAAACCTTTCCAAAGAATGACAGTAGTTTACTACTGTAAACAAACATACAGGAGACAACTGAGACACTCATTTACTATCCTGGACTGCCTCACAAAAAAGAAAAAAAAGTGTTCCAAAAAAGTGATCACTCATGGAACAATACCTGGAGCCAGTCAGAGAGGTGAGAAACAGGCTATTCTCCACGGGAGGGACAAAGGCTTGCTGGACTGCCTAAAACAAATGGAGCCAGCAAATAGAAAGCAAGCAAATGTGAGTCACAAACCACAAAAGCCCATGGTAAGCAATGGGCGGAATATATTCAGAGGGAAGCTTTCACAACGTCCCCAAGAAGTGTTTTGCAACCAGACAGGGCAGCTGTTAGGCTTCGACCAAAAAAGGCGTTTTACTTAAGAATTTTCAGCAAAGTTGAACTACATTTCAAGGCTCTCTGTATTGCCCTAGGATTCCATTATGCAATGTTATGTATTTTAGATTTATAATACATTGGTAGGTTATCTTCTGACAAGACAAAGATGATACTATAGCATGCAATTTTGCGGTATATTATGTTATACCATATTACGTTACGTCATGATGTATTTATAATGTGCTAGATGCAGTAAACTCTGCATAGTTTTCGAAAGAACAGAATTAGGGTTCTTTATTATTACTATTATTTTTAGGTTGAGCCTACCAAACTATCCCGGTGTGAAAGACATATTGTGGGATTAGCAAGAACATAAAGGAGCTGACAGCTGCCCATTACTATTGGCTGGCTTTACTATCGCTCTAATTTGCCTGATGCTTATTTGTGTCCCAGCTTGTCAATCTTGTATTTGTCCTGCCCATTGAGCATAGCTTCTTTATCATCTCTTCGAGGGGCTGGCTGTTATGCTTTCCCAGTGTGCTTTTCTTCCCAACCACTTTATTCTCTTGCCGAAGTGTTTCTCTCCCCGATATTATATTGTGCTCTCTTGCCTCTGTGTGCTTCCCCCAGCAATCCTCGTTGCTCTTTTTCGCTGATGTTGCTTCTCCCTCCACGTGCTGTGTGGCTTCTCTCCCATGCTCTCCTTTAACTCACAACCCAGACATCCTTTTTAGTTTTTTTAAGAGCTTGTGCACTATTTTTTTCTCTGATCAGTAATGGATTGGTGAATTAAAAAACAAATGCATGTCATTTTGTAGGTGCGTGCATGCATGTTCAATGTATGCACACGCCTACAAAGTGACATGGAGGCCACTTCATTGCACCTTTCTTTAACTATGGCTTGGAAAAGACCGATTGGCATTGCTAATACGTTGCATGCTTCCTTGAATGACATCAGACTAATAGGCACTTCTAGGTGTAAAGGGGTGAGTGCACACATATATAGTGTTGTAGCTATATCTGTAATACTGGACAAAGCACAAGTCGACACTCTGGATGCTGGGTCGGACCGGAAGTCCCGTGCGACTTCCGACCTTTTATTTATAGCCTTCTGGCCACGCCTGGCCAGAAGGTGATACATTTTGCGTACGTAGTTCCAGCCGAAGCCGGAGCTACCAACAACTAGAACGTTACATCAGGATCGGCCACATGCATCATTGTTGGAATTTGCGATTCCTAAATTGCGAAAATTAAGGAATTGCAATTTAGAAATCGCAAATACCTATGCATTAAAAATTCGCATTTTTATTTGCGATTCCTTATTTTTCCTTATTTGCGATTCCCAATTTTGCGAAACGCAAATAAGGAATCCCTTTACATTGATTCCTATGGGACTAGAGGCCCATAGGAATCAATTGGAAGGCATTCTCATTTTGCGATACGCAATTAAGGAATCTCAAAATGAGAATGCAATTTCAAGGGTGCAGGGGGGGTCCAAAGGACCCCCCCCGCACCCCTGAAATGTACCTGAAAGTGCTTTTTTCACACACACATGCCCAAAGGGCATGTGTGTGTTTAAAATGAAACTTTCAAAAACTTTAGTGCATTTTTGAAAGTTTTCTAAAATTACCATAAAGGTGAACTTCATGGTAAATTACCACTTCTAATTTGCGAATTCGCAATTTTTTAAAAATCATGCATTGCATTTAAGAAATCACAAAAATGTGATTTCTTAAATGCAATCGCAATTTGAGAAATCGCAAAAAAATTGGGATTTCTCAAATTGCGAAAATAGCAAAATGCTTCATGCATCCCAAAAACGGGATTTGCATTCGCAAACGGCCGAATTTTGCGATTCGCACCGTTTGCGAATGTAAAAACCCTTGATGCATGTGGGCAAAATTGTCCAGTTAAAAAAGATATAAGGATAGTTTCACAGTATGACAACACAGGACATAAAGGGAGGTTATCAGCAGATCCAAGGTAGACTATTAAAGACTTCTATGACGAACTGCAATGGCCCAGTGTAGCATATTTATATGGCAGTTCGGTGTGAGGCACTTCTTTGCAGGAAAAGGATACGACTGCGTAATACCATTTAAATGCTTCTGCAATTCCTACTACTAGCAGCGTTACCATCTCTGTTGTTTATGGGAATACGTTCTAATTAAAGAGGCAGCTTTAGAATGTTCCTGTACGTCTCTACTGTTCGTTGGACAATATAGGACATATATAGGTTTATATAAAATATACTACAATCTCCTTAATCTTGCTTTACATGTTACAAATGTCTGTACCCACCCATAACATGCATACATTTTTGAGATTCGAGCTGCTACAATTAGTTGTAAGTGTGTTTAGAAATAGATGGTGTAAAGGGGGATATAGGTGCAGATGCTGCTGAATTTGCGACTATAAAGAACAAAGCTTATCACATCTTTTGTTTGTGCTTGTTCTTAGTTAAGGAGCCAAACTTTTGGTTAAAATCAGATTTTCACCAACATGGCATGCACACAATACCAAAGTCTAGGGAGATATGTTTCAAGGACCCGTGTTAAAATTTTGCTGCAAGAGGAGTTAGTCTCTGGGTGTGCTTTTATGCGTCAGGGCCTGGCAGAATCAGTATACCCAAGAGTAGGTCTAGGCGTGAAATTCCGCTCCTCTCGCAGAGTTTGCTGAGTTTTTCCCACTCTCCGTTCTGCGTGGTAAGCGGAGTTCCAAAAAACTCCACTATGTGGAGTGTAGTTTTTTCCCAGCTCACCACTTTAAGCTGGTGAGTGCAAGCGAGGAAAATCTTACTCCAGACCACCTCCCAGCAAAAATTCTCCACGTGGGTGGTTGCAGAAGGTCACTACAGCTTGCGTTGAGAAACCTTCCATTCATGTTGAGGAAGCTGCTGCTTGAGTAAAATATCCACTTGAGCGGCAAAATGAACCAACGCCCTCTCGTGCTGCACATGATGCCGTTCATGCAGATTTTCCAGCGCAGGACAAACACACAGCACTGAAAATCAGCCTGAACGGCATGACCTAACGCACTACGCAGAATGTTTATGTCACTTCCTGAACACCACCTAGGCCGACTCAAGAGAGGTTCTGGGAAAATTCCACCAACCTCCTCTATGTGAGATCAGGCAAGTGAACAACAAACGTTGGCTGAGCACTGTACTATTATGTTATATCCTAAGAAGTCTCAATAAAAACAGTAAACATTTTTTTTTTAAAGATGGCTGACCACTGTGACCTTCTCAGGGGGAAATGGACGTAAGGGATTGAGAAAGAAAACAAAGTAGAGTTGCTGAACCCATTTTACTGGATTCAGAATTACATTCACTAGTGGGAGGATATGTATTATCATTTTTCTCTCAAAGGGAGTGTGGTAACTTTAAGAAACATATGGCAGAGTTAACTACACAATACGCAGTAGTGTTGGCTGCCAGCAGAATTATAATGGTTATAGAACTACCACATGCTCCATTGCAGGGTCAGTTGAGGAAACCTGGAGAGCACCAGAAGAGTCTCTCCAGGTTTGGGACCACAGGATATCAGCAGCATGACCAGCAAAGCGGTGAGTGCCAGGATCGCCTTCAAGAAGAACAAACCTAGGTAATCCTATGAAGAGGGAAAGCGAAGAAAGAAACACAAGTGCAAGGCTAAATGTTGGGTGAACTAACAGCAGCGGGAAACACAACAAAGCAAGTTGCGAGCTTAAGACTGTTTGCCACTAATGCTACTTAAAATTCCCTGAAAGTATCCGCCCTATTCTGTAAAAGGAAAAAATATTTCTGATTGGATCTCTGTTTTAGGTAGTACTGCAAGTCCTTCCTTCTCAGCCCCAGCCTCCCCAGGCCCGTCTGCCACCTACACCAGTCCGAGCCAGGTAGTAGTCTACATGCCTTCTATACTCTGTGACGTTTTCGTAGGTGGTGAACAAATGGCAAATATTTTTCCTTCTTTGCTGACCTGACGTCTCTTCTGAACATTCACTGTGTATTTCTTGAAAATATGGGGCTTTGAGCCCCGTTCTAGTCAAAGTGCAGTTTGTGTTTGCCGAAGATTTGCCAGGAGTGACTTTTGCTTGGGTTTCTATTCGGCTTTCAGTGGTCCCCTAAGTATAAAGTGGAGCTGTCTTCTTCCTGAAAATACAGTTTTAGTCAGTTAAAATCAGAGACTAATGACTGATTGTCTGATATTGCACTCTACCATTTATATAGCACATCATGCCTCTGTGTGGGGCACCAAAGTGCATTTTCAGATAGGTAGCATGCATCATTGTGGGTTAGGGTATTGTTGGCAGAATGTTGTATTTGTTGTGATCCTTTGTGGGTACCATTAATTGTGGGTTTGTAATGCGCTTGAATCGACTCCCAAAGTAGTATCTCTGCGCAGTAGACCGCTGGGGAACCTGTCCTGGCTTTCCCTGTGAGATGGTCCCTACTGGGTATCTCCAAGGTGAAACCAGGCATCCCCGGCGTATGTGGGGGCCGTTGTGGAGATGAGGCAAGCTAATGCCCAGAGTTGCCGAGTGTGATCCCTGGTTAGAGTAGGCACCAAGGTGAGAATTATCGAGTCCGCTGACCCACGACCCTGCCGCGTCGGGAATTGAACCCTGGTCCTGGGCCGTCCTCTGCTCCCGGGTCTGCCACCTCTAACCAGTGAGCCACAGCACTCCATTACAGTGTCACGTGTGATATACCAGAGTGGTGGTGTGTTGGGGCACAGTGCCTAGAAGTGTAATGGAGGAGGAGGTGTGAGGGATAGGCATGCAAATTATTATTCTATATAGGCGCTACACAGCAACAGTCTAACCAGAAAAGAATTGCAGTGTTGTATGTGTGTATATGGGGGCGTAGAGATATTCAGAGATTTGGCAGCATGTGCAAGGCAGAGATGCTTGCAAAGGAGTAAACTCATGCTATGACACTGCTTAGTGTATGAGGAAAGAAGTGAAGGAGGAACCAAGCTTGACAGCCTTGGAAAAAACTACAAATCTTTAAATGGGATGGATTTGATCTACTTCTCCACTCCTGCTAGGCGAAAGAGGACAACGTTTTGATCGTGGGTTAGCACCCCAAGCCCCTCTTATGCTGTGGAAGATTCCCAAAGGCGGATGAGCACCAGTTGGGCAAGCCCAAATCAGTTCACGGCACAGACCCTAGCCAGACAGGCACGCTGCACAATTGAGGGTGCGAGACAAAATGGTTGGTAGGATGCTGCTGTGAAAGAAAACACAAATATGCGGGATAGCGAATGGAAATCTAACAAGCATGTAATCAAAGACTAGCCAGCAGGCATCACATAAGAAAGGCAATTGCCTGTTCAATAGACTAGAGCTTTACCTCTGTCAGTTGGAGCGTTAAATGCTAAAATCTATACAATTCGGTGCAACATTTCTACATGTTTTTCAATCCAAATCAATGGGCCCGATTCACAGAACTAACTTAAGACAAAATCCTGAACTTACTACTTTTGGTATTCACAGAAGGCATTTAGTAGTAGTAAAGTTAGGATTGTGTCTTAAGTCTGTCTTAAGTCTGTCCTACGTTTGTCTTAAGACTGTCTTAAGTCTGTCTTAAGTCTGTCCTACTACTTTTGGTATTCACAAAAGGCATTTAGTAGTAGTAAAGTTAGGATTTTGTTTTAAGTTTGACTTAAGTTTAACTTAAGACAGACTTAAGACAGACTTAAGACAGACGTAGGACAGACTTAAGACAGACTTAAGACAGACTTAGGACAAACTTAAGACAGACTTAAGACAGACTTAAGACAAAATCCTAACTTCACTACTTCTAAATGCCTTCTGTGAATACCAAAAGTAGTAAGTTTAGGATTTTGTCTTAAGTTAGTTCTGTGAATCGGGCCCACAGAAATCAAGAACACGTGATGTAATTGAAACATGCACACAGGCACTAATTGTGGGTGCCAGGCTCTTCTTGTGGGAAGAAGACCTTGGCAAAACAGATACATGTATTGCCAGCAAGAGCTGAACTGCTTTCTGAAACTTTTGCTTCAGTGTGCCAACTTCAGAACAAGGCTATGCTTACTGGAATAGTGCAGATACAATGTGCAATGTACAACATGGACTAACCAAACATGTGTTTGTTTAAAATGGATCTTTAGGCATACCTACCACTTGGTGCTCAGTGTCCTGCTCAATTTGGCTAGAATCTTGTTGCAGTCGGACCTCACTACATGGATGTTGGGTTTCAAGCATTGAGAGCTTTAGTTCCTAAAAAACTAGATTATGCATATGTTGGTTTATAGAGAAGTATCCTGAAGTTGTTTGTGAATTGAAAACAAATGTTAACTATTTCAACTCCAAATACTGGGTTGTATGTTCTGCTAAGATTCCCTATGATGGAACAGGACTGGATCCATGAGGGCAATTCATATGTTCGTAAATGTTAATGCGCATAGAGTATAAACTATTAGAATTCCAGTATGCATATTTATTGCTCTATGTGGGCAATCACATGTTCCATACCTGTCAGGTAAAAGCTATACTAACCTTCCACAAAAGAGTGTACAGTGACACAGCCTGAGGCAGTTATTGTAAACATAGGGAGATATGTAAGTGTATTTTTAGTGCATTTTCTGTTTCTTTTTGTTTAACTTTGAGTAGTACCCAGTACTCTAGCCTAGCATGCATGCTGATCCCGTATTTTTAATGTAAACTACACTGGGGGACAGTGTTCCTTAAAATTCCCCTGGTAACCTTGAGGGGTCATGGACGCCACCCCTATTAGGAGGTTCAAATCAATTTTTTGCCCCCATCGGTCCTCTGGTTCATGCCAAACCTGGTGGGCTTTTCTTGCTGGGCCATGGGTAGAGAAGATACTACCTCTTTGATGTGACTGCTGGGCGGACACCACAACCAGTTAAACTGGCCCTAATGAGCCCACGGCGGATGTTATGTCGCCGATCCTCTATGCCCCTTCAGGGACTCTCTCTGCCAATACAGCGCTATTACCCACATATATTATTTCTGCCTCTATTTTGTCTATTAGCCCATCCTCTTTCCCATGGTCCTATCACTAACATTCATGTTTTAGTATACATGGTCACTGGTGAGGACAGTCAAAGTCGTAAAAGAACTTTGCCTCTGTTGGATTTGCACATAAGGTTAGTTTGAATCTGATACGGTGTTGTGCCTAGTCACTTAGACATCTGCAGATGGAATTCCAGGTTGACATACACTTCACTGCCAAGGATTTGTCCTAATGGTAGTGCAACTTCAGGTGAGACTGTACATTATCCCAAAAATAGGCATTTCATATTTGGTGAATTCAATCATATTGTCAACTTTCTCGCACCCTCTTTGGGTACAGTTGATTGTGCATTGGTGGCACTGGTATCATTGCCACTGGCAGTGTTCAGCCATAGCATGGTCCTGTGTTTCAGTCATGTACGGTGGTGCAGCTATCTGTCAGAGACACTTAGAGTTCTAAAGTGCGAAAAATAGCGATTCGCATTTTAGAATTCGCAAAACGGGATGCATGAATATTTACGCAAATTTTTTGCGATTCGGTAGAAATCGCAATTTCTACCAAATCGCAAATATTATGCGATTTTCAAAGTGCGAATTCGCAATTCACATTGATCCTATGGGCCAAAAGGCCCATAGGGATCAATGGGAATTGCGAATTCGCACTTTGAAAATCGCAAATCCTGATTGCATTTCAAGGGTGGTGAGGGGGGTTCAAATGAACCCCCCCTGCACCCATGAAATGTTGTTTTCGCATCATGTTGCACACACACATGTCCTACGGACATGTGTGTCCGTAACATGAATGTTTAAAAAATGCATTTGCTGCGTTTTTAACACTTTTTGCAAATTTACCGAGTGGTTCAACCACTCGGTAAATTTGACACCCTAATTGCGAATTCGCAATTTTAAAACTAATCATGCATTGCTTTTAAGAAATCGCATATTTGCGATTTCTTGAAAGCAATTGCATTTTTAGAAATCGCAAAAATGTTGCGATTTCTGAAAATGTATGATGCATTCCAAAAATGGATTTTGGAATCGCAAACGGCCGATTTTAAGGAATCGCACCGTTTGCGACTCCAAAAACCCTTGATGCATGTGGGCCCTAATTCCCATGATCATCTCAACAGATCTCATGGTGATTGATTCAGAGTAGGTATATTATTGCCATGCACTGGCAGTCGTGCTCCAGTCATTCTGTTTTCCTGTCTGTTTCCCTTGGGGCTCCATGACACAGTTCTGTTTTGAATTAATCTTACATTTGGTGTATGGCATCCAACACTTTTATGGGTATGCGAACACGTTTCCATCATGAATAAACTGTTTAGCGTTCCATATGTGTGATCCAATGAAGGGGTGTTGTAATCCCCTCCCCCCACTCGCCCTCCCGCTTTAACAGCTACAGCGGGGGTAGCATTGTTAATGGGCGTCTTCAGTGTCAAACTCGACAGTCTAAAGTTCACAGTTAACTAATTAAGGAAGAAAGAAAGCAACAAGTGCTAAAAGACAAGGGAAAAAGAATGGAAGATTGAAAGGAAGGAAACGTGAGAGGAAGGAAAAATGAAATGAAAGATTTGAAGAGCAAGATAATGGATTTGTGGGTACATGAATGAGTGGGTGGATGAATGAGTGGATGGATGGTGAATGGAGAGGTGGATTGATGGGTGAAAGGATGGCACAGTAAATGGACATCTGAGAGGGTGATGGATGAACCGGTGAAAGAATGGCGGAGTAAATGGAAATATGAGTGGATAGATGGCAAAAAGGAACGATTGATGGATGAAGGCCCTTATTGATGGATGTGCAAGTCAAAGGATGAACGTATGGACGGATGGATATATGGATGAATGTATGCATAGTCGTGGATGTTTGAATCAACGCTAAGGTAAACATTAAATAATGAATGAATGAATGACAGAAGGTAAAGGTGAAATGGTGGCTATCAGAGGATGGCTGGAAGGGTGAAAAGATGAATGGATAGATGCTTGGATGGAAGAGACAAGGGAGCGCTTCTAGGAAGGTTCAAGTTCATATGCCCTTTCTCAATGCCCTCCAAGTCTGGTTCAAAGTATGGGCTATTTTCATTTTTTGTCTACTCCCTTGATCCAGTGCATTTTGTAGTGGTGCCCTTTTCCTATGTGGTATTGTGGTGTTCAGAGCTTCAGGTGTCCAGTTTGTGGAGGGTTGTGTGCAGATGGAGCCTCCCGTTGTGTTTCTGAATCATGAAAGAGTAAATATATTAATCCCATTATATCCTATTGATTTTATATTTTGGTGGACGAAATATCCATGACCTTTTTTTTTTCTTAAATGTTTTGATTGGCATTTCGCAAACAAGAACATTTGAAGTACAACCGTACATCAGCAGTAACGTAAATAAAACCATTAGATTCATTTCAACCAATATGTAACGGCTTCAATCATATTTTACATTAGTATTGCAGACAGAGCTACATACAGTGTTGAATATATCAATATCACCTTTCGTGCCTAAATACCTCAAAAAATCTCAACATAACTCCAGCAACACCCCCCAAATGGACGTCACTTGGAGAATTTATTGAACATCCTATTGTCATGTATACAGGGTCCTATGTTTGTGTAGTATATGACTTCTGTGAGTCAATGGTCACAGTCTGTGAGTTCATGTGAGTCCCAATCTGTAGGGCGTGTACCATCGAGGACCATGCTGGGAGGTCACCCACCAGTTTCTTATCCATCCTAGCTAGTTTCAGATGCATCGGACGCATATGGTGCTCTTTTCACCACTTTCCTCACCACGGTTTCCTATGTCCCAGGCCACATGTTTAATGAGGTATGTGGATGTCTCTGGGGCTCCCCTCTGAACATAAGAAGCTTCACAGCGACCCCCTCCCATATGACCCTTCCAGGGGTCTTTTTTCCCAGTTGTCCTGCTTGTCTAGCCACAGTCTCTGTAACGTTGAGAGGCTAATATGCCTGCGTTTATTACCCCACAGCAGGTCTGTGAGCAAGGACTCTATCTGTTTAAAAACTCTCTGCCAAATTCTGTAAAACGAGTGTTGTAGAACATATAGCCAGCGTGGTAGTATGGCCATTTTCGTGATTGCAACTTTGTCCATCATAGAAAGAAGTAGGTCCTTCCAGAAACGTACTGACTTTCGTACTCCCTTCATCACTCTGCCAATATTGAGCTCCAGGAATCTGTCCGCTGGTTGAGCTAAAATCATACCCAAATACTTGGGAGGGTCTTTCGCCCATGACAGCCCCACCTCTGGAAGCAGTTCCATCCGGCGATCCATCAGGCCTCCCATAGGGAGCAGTTTCAATTTTTCTTCCAATGCCCTCAGAAGAATTGGTAGGGCCTCTTGGGGCCATCTGCATTACAAAAGGGTGTCATTGGGATACATCGAGACTATATGACTGGTGCCTCCCACTTTCATTCCCCAGACGTCCAGCCTGGCACGCAGCATACAAGCCAAAGGTTCTGCCGCCATGGCGAATATCAGGGGCGATATAGGGCAGCCCTGCCTGGTACCCCTTTCCAGTTGGAATGCCTCCAAAAAGAAATTGAACCCATTTGATAAATCCCGGTTCCATCTGTCATTTTTTGCAATGTGGCCCAAACAAAGGGCCAAGACACAGAGTCAAACGACTGTTAAATGTCTAGGAGAACCATGGCATGCTCTTCCCACCTAGATCCCAAATTATGCCACACATGAGCCAAGCACTTAAGGTGTAGCATAGTATTGCGGCACGGGATGAATACCGCCTGGTCCAGGTGAATCAAATGTGTCATATACTGGAGAAGTCTACTCTCCAGTATACGGCTCAGCACCTTCATATCTATATTTAACAGGGATATCGGCCTATATGAGCTCGGTTGTGTGGGGTGCCAGTCCTGTTTCGCAATCAATATGACCAGTGCTTCCTGCAAGGAGTCAGGCAGTTTTTGTATACATAGCGCCTCACTATATACTTCCACCAGCCTAGCCACTAGTAGCGGTGCGTATTTTTTGTAAAATTCTGCTGGGAATCCATCGTTCCCGGGTGATTTCCCAGCCTTGAGGTGTTTTATGGCCTTCACTACTTCCGTGCACGTGATCAGGCCCTTAGTATTTCTGCTGTCTCTAGCTCCTACTGGGGTATTCCATGGAAGCCAGGAACTCCCCAATTGCGGTATCCGAAGACTCGTTCCCTGCGCACAAACTTTATCCAGGTTCTTGGCTAAGAGATCTGTGATTCCTGATTGCGTGTAAGTCATTTCAAAAGCTTTATTCGGTTTGTCAATAACAACCATATAAACATCTTATTAAAATACAGAACTATTATTAGCAGCCCACTTAAACTCTCAGATATTTGCTAAACAGCATGGGTAATTTTATATACGACATAGGCAATTTATAATTCGTGCAAAATCGCAAAAAAGTGCCAAATGCTATCAATTTTACATTATGTACAAATTTCGCAATAAAATACCATATGCAATCAGTTTACTTGTCGTGCAAATTATGCGAAAAGTGCCAAGTGCTATCAATTTGACATTATGTGCAAATTTCGCAATAAAATTTCATATGCAATCAGTTTACATTTCGTGCAAAATTTTGCAAAAAGTGCAATGTGCCACTGATACTAAATTATATATGCAGCTAGTACATGGCAACCCAAGTTGTTCGCATAAATCATAGAATATAAGTCACATGTACAGAACCTGTCTTCCGGAATTGCATAAAGTGCTTACGTGCTACCTTGGTTGTTTAAAACGCGACATATAAATATGCATACTCAAAAATTTATAGATTTCCTTGCAGCTATACATTTTAAAATATAGGATGCAACATAAAAGCATATGTCTGGACCTTCCAGAGAAAACATTAACTTCATAGCATTTTAGTGGATCGTACATTATATTTTTAAAAGATTGGATTCAGATAAAACTTCCTTAAAAAAGAATAAAATTTGCAAAACATTAAAAAGTGACAGCAACTTTGGTTAGATATGTTATCACATGGGCATACAGAATTGGAACTTTTTTTCATGGTCGGGAAAGCCACAAGATGGTGAACGATCCCCAACCTTAGGCGTGTCAATACAAAACGGTGGGAGATTCTAGTCACTTCAGTCAAATATGCCTGAAAGACAATTCTAAGGTTTAATTGCTGATAAAATACATGGGTGGGTTGTTCCCCAATTGTACTCCCACGGGCCTCCCTTTTATGTGCCAGGAAGGTTGTTTTTAACTCATTCTTTGCAATTGAGGTAGCGTACTCGGGCTTCACCTGAATGGTGCAATTAAACAAAAGACTATACCAATGGTGGATAAAACTTAGCCAGGGAATGAGAAAACAGTGATCCAGCTTCATACAATCTATAATAATTAATTGAGTAAATGATGTTTCTTCTTTGGACCAAATAGATTGCCACAATAGCAGGGGGCGTAGGGCAGCTAGGTCCGAGATATATTTGATTCCCACTTCCTGGTGTACTAGTTCTGTGGAAGCCGATGTTGGCACACTCAGCAAGCGTTTAAGGAAGATATTTTCGTCTTGCTGAAGTGACTTTTCGAGGCAGTGGCCCCAGACTCCTGCCCCATAAAGTGCAGAAGACACACACCTAGCATTATAGATGGCCACCATATCTTTAAATCGGCGGTCCCCCAATTTTGCAGAAAATCTAAAGATATTATTAGTATTCCTGCCCATTTTATAACGCACATTTTCATGTTCGAATGTCCATTTCCCATTACCTGCAAATGTTATACCCAGGTAACAGAACGATTTGATCGATTGCATTTTAGTATTCTCTAGATAAAAAGTCCTGGCTGGTTTGACGTTTTTCCCACATGTCATAACAAATGTCTTGGACTTGTTAATTTAAAGTTTTCTCCCATTAATAAACAGTGTAAAATTATTGATAAGCCGCTGGAGACCAATCGGAGTATGTGACAATAAAACTGCACCATCTGCATATAATAAAATAGGTACAGCATTTCCGTCTATCAATGGAGCATCCGCAGGTATCTGTCTTAATGTTGCGTCAACTTGATTAATAAATAGTGAAAACAATAGCGGAGCCAGGACGCAACCCTATCGGATGCCTCTTTTTACTATAAAAAAAGGGGTGCATTCACCTGCGGGCCCATAGCGTACTCTACTTGATAACCTCTCATAAACTTTTGCTAAAAAAAATACAATCTCCTTTGGGGTGCCAGAGTCAAGTAATGTAGACCACAGAGTTGAGTGGTCCACAAGATCAAAAGCACTACTCAAGTCGGCGAAACATAAAAACATATTGCCCCCTTTAGCTAATGTATATTTACTAATGAGAAGATCAAGATTGAAACACTGTTCCAGGGGTTCCTAAACCCTTTCTGAACCCAGCTTGTGAAAGAATGTTATTGTCTGAAGCCCAAGTTTCAAGCCTTTTTAGCAAAATCCTGCTCATAACCTTGATAGACGAATGCAAGAAAGATATTGGACGATAATTACATGCTTCCCATTTTTGAGCCTTTTTTAAAAAGTGGGATAATTAGTGACTGGCCCCAAGACAATGGAAATTGACCCACTACAGCAGCATTAAAAATCCTAGCTAGAATCGGGGCCCATAAATTAATTTCATTTTTGTACAGGTCAATCAGCACCCTGTCGGGGCCTGGTGCTTTGCCCCCCTTGCTGTTGACCAGCCCTTCGCACACCTCATCAACATTTATTAACAAAGGTAGTGTGGGCCACATAGAATCATTAATTGGCGATAAATCTAAGACATCCCTATCAGGATTAAAAATATTTGTAAAATGTTCGATCCAAGCATTGCAATTTACATGCGAAGTTAATTCTGGCACACAGCCATCCTTTAAAAAAGGGAAATTTATTGTCTCCCAAAACAATTTGCTATTATTAGTGGCTGCTGTTAGGCTAAGTAGGTCCCATGCCTCAGCTTGGAGTTTTCTTTTTCGAGCCGTAATAGATAACTTATAAAATGAGACGTAAATCTTGGATATGTGCTGTATTTCTGGGTTTAGCACCAAGGTCCTGTTTCAAAGTATGTAGTACTTCAGTACAGTTATGGTCGAACCATCCAGCATGCTCCTGTTTTTTTGCTCTATGGCTCTTGGTTAGAAGACCTTCTATTATATTATTTATCTTTAAAAAACTAGAGATAAATTTGAATTAGCCTCGTTACCAGGACAATAATCTATTTCCCTTCTGCATTTTGTTACCACATCCCTTTGTATCTTTTGCGGGTCAACACCAGCCCATTTTATCCTCATGCCATTTGGTCTTATGGGGGCAATGTTGGAAATATGATCCTCATTGTTAGGTGATTTATTCCCCCAGCATAGCAGTGATAAAGAAATACTGTTGTGGTCACTTACGGCCTGTTCTGTAATCCATAAGTTTGAATAATCACTGTTACATGAGATCAGTATATGATCGATGTTGGTGGCGGCATTCCTACCAGTAAAGGTTGGGCATTTAATATTTCCCCTGGTCACAGAACAGCTTAATATTTCAAGATCGAATTTTTCTATTAGGGCATTTAAGGCTGTACCATATTCGCAATGGGTGAATGCAAAAGTTTTCATTATCATCGATGTTATGGCCCTTCCTGAATCCAAATATCTTAGTTTAAGCCAGCAGACATGCCTGAATGGTAAAGTCACCGACCCAAAGGGTAATGGCTACCTTGCTAGTCGATGCCATCATCCTTTCAAATTCTTTTTCCAATGTGTAAACTATAGACCCCCGTCTGATATCAAACATGTTATTATAGTAGTTGACTAAAACCAATTCTTTGCCCTTATAAAAGTGGAGCCTCATCACCTGGCTAGACATATCTACTGCTGTACAACTTTTGATTTTACATGCATTCAGTTTATTAGAGACAAGAATCAGGAGACCACCCTTTGCTCTACCTGCCACAGAGTCGGCAGCCTTTAGTCAATGCGAGGTATAGCCCTCTACAAAGATCGGTTCTCTACACCAGGTTTCCTGCAAGCAAATTATATCATAATCTCAGGTAATAAAATCTCTCCAGAATGGCGTGTCTTGGTTCTTTCTAAGGCCTGCGATATTCCAGCCTTCGTTTGAATTGCCGTTTACAAACTTGCATAAGGGGGCACCTGGGTTCTCCATAGGGGATATATCAGTTGTTTCCCCAGTTGTTGTTATCAGAATTTCTGTTGGCCCCCCTGGGGTATGTCTTTTATTTCTCTTATAGTAGTTATGGCTAATTATGCATAGGGTTTCCTACAATCTTGCGGCATTAAAGAAAAGGATGGCTTAACCTTTGATTGGTGGGGAGGGTAGTCTACAGCTAATACATCAGCATCCTTGTACAAAGTCCCTTTTGGGTTATGTTTCAAAGATGTTCCATGGATTATCGTAAGTCAATTGTTATCCTCTAAGGAACTTAGTGCTTGAAATCTATTGTATGTTGGAACAGTGATTCAGGGTGGTGGTATGAGTGATGGTAGCATTTTATTAAAATTAGGGTTGTGGTTGTGACTGTCAAAATTATTGGTTGTCATCAAATGTCTATAAAAATATCCTAAAGGCAGGAGGGTCGTATTATGCTCCCAATGTGACGGAGAAGGGGCGCTCACAAGGTTATTCCGTGCCCACCCAGAGGTTCTGAAATTGATAATTATGCAGTGTCTCTCAAAACTTTTCTTGAGGGGACCGATCCATCCCACCCTTTGAGTTAGCAAAACCTGGTTTACCCCAGCCATTGGAAAGCCACGTTTATTAGTTAGCTTTTGTATAGTTCTATTCTTGAGCATTTTGTGGTTTTCAGTCTGGTCTTTCCGTAATTTAGGCACATTAACAAGGACCGCAACATAAGCACCACATTCAGCTGGTAAATTGATAGATGTAGGCATCTTGTTTGTAGTGGAGAACATTTGGTCTAGATAGCCTAGTTTAGTAACATATTTTGTTGGATGTTTACTAACCCCTGGGGTTAATTTCTCCCTTTGGTTCAAGCCAGGGTTGGCATTACTCTGGTTAACATAGAGTATTCCTTTGTTTTTTCCCTGGGGCCTAGCTTTTCTGTAGATGATCTCTCCGTATGGTGATTATTAGTTTTAGGTACAGATGAAGTACTATTACTATTAGTGTCCAATGTGATAACCTCGCTATTTACCTCACTATTTACATCTGCCCTTGATCTGCCTTGTTGTGTCCTTGCATTAATGTTTACAAGGCCTTTGGCTCCCTCAGATGATGACCTTCTCCTGCGCCGGTAGGGGCTTCTGGGATATGTAGTCTGCCGTTCCCCTTACAGCCCTAAACTACAATGCGGGTAGCAAAGCTCCAAGGCCGTTCCCCTCACTGCGGAAAAGAGCAGGGATGAAGAGCAACAAGGCGTTCCCCTCGCGGTCCACGGTAAATCAATGGCACGTCCCGCCCTACGGGTGATCCTCAGTGCTTATGAGGGCCTTTAGCGCCGTCAGATGATGACCTTCTCCTGCACTGGTAGAGGCTTCTGGGATATGTAGTTTGCCATTCTCCTCACGGCGCTGAACTACAAAGCGGGCAGGAAAGCTCCAAGGACGTTCCCCTCACGGCTGCAAAGAGCAGGGATGAAGAACAACAAGCCGTTCCCCTCACGGCCGCCGGTAAATCAATGGCGCGTGTAAGTCACTTTCCCTTCCCTATCCTACAGCTGTAGTATTGGTTCCGTGGAACGCTCTCAACTCAGTAATCTAGCCAATAGGGCACCAAATCTATCCCCCTCTCGATGCAACCTCTGTCGGTACACCGTATGGTCATACTCTCTAGGTGTTTCCACATCGCCAGTAACTCAGACTTTACCTTGTGCCATTCGCGAGCAATTGTAGGTTGGCGTGGAGCCGCTTTTCCAACCCGGACAGCTTACTCGCAAGTTTCTCAATGCCCTTCCATAGTTGTTGCCTGACCCCATATGTTGTATGCATACATACTCCCCTAAGCACCACCTTCATGGCCTCCCATTCATAAGCCCTATTTGTGGCCGTCATCCAATTTTCCTCAACGTATTTCGATAGCACCACTGAGACTGCCTTCTCAAAGGGTGGGTCTTGGGTCTGTCCAGAGGCGCCACAAAGGTATAGCCGTTCTGGACTTCTGGCCCTCAAAGCTGGTCAAAATTGGAGTGTGATTGGAAATATATCTAGCTTGATACTTTATCCCCTTCACATCCCTGGCTAATGACTGTGAAATGAACCATTAGTCCAGTCTGCTAAATGTATTAGTGGCTGATGTGTGGCAGGAGAATGTTCTCTATGTGGGGTTACATTCCTTCCAAATATCTAGAAGACAAATTTCTTTTAACAAGTCTGTCAGCATTTCCGTCGTATGCGGCTTAGTCCTTAGGTTCTCAGTCGAGATACCCATCTATAACACAATTCATATCTCCCAACATTAATATCTCCTCCCCCATGAATGGCGCAGCTGCTCTCAACACAGACGGGAAGAAATCAGCACAATCAGAATTCTGAGCATAGACGTTAATAAGACACACTTCATTCCCTTCTAATGTGCCCTACACAATCACATATTGACCTTCAGGGTCCATTACCTGGATTAGACGGTTAAATGGGACCCCTAGGTGCCCCCCATATCAAGACCCCTCTAGCAAATCCAGAATATGAAGTAGCCAATATCTGACCCCGCCATCTGCGTCTCATGCACGGGATTGTGTCCCCCCACACATGGGTTTCTTGTAAACATGCAATCAACACTTTATATCATGGATATGCATAAACTCTTCTATGTTTCTCATAGACTGCCATCCCCCGTACATTCCACGTGAGCGCCTTCAATGTTAACCCAGCCATTTCCACCAATGCCCTGTATCATCTCCACCACCCATCACTTCAGCCTCCCTCCTCACAGACCCCTTGCGCGTGTGCATTATCATTCCCTCCGGCTCACCCAGAGGACATCCAACATACCCCAATTTCTGAAACTGAACAAAAACTCCCCTCCCCCACCCCCTGGTCAACCCAGCTACACTCAATGCTTCCCATTCACGACAAGTCTGAGCTCGCTGTGGCCGCCCCATATCTCCCTGAGTAACTTTTATACTGTGATTACAGATTGGAGACCTTTTCAGTTAAGCTACCAGCAACCGGACCCCTAGCCAGGTGCGAGACGTGGCCTCTAGCTCCCTGACTTGGATCCGGTTCCTGCGGGACGTGAGCAGGACCCTGCCCCCCTGCCAGTGCAACCCAACTTACTTCCCCATATTCCCCATATTGCAAAGCTATAACAATGTCCACATTACATTCACTTTTCGTTGTTAAAGTTCAGTGTCCCCGTTCATGATGCATCAGCGTTCGACAGGAAAGTGTCAGGAACCATATCTTGCACCCCCCCTCCCCCGAGTCCTGGGTTCCTTCCTGCACAAGGTTCCGTCAGTTTGCACTCTTATTCTTCCAATACTGGACTCCCGCTCTCCTTTCGTCTTCCAGCCTATTGATGTTTTTTTGTTTACTCAACCTCCCCTGCACCATGATCCATCAGCACTTCCTTGGGGGCCCGCCCCCAAGTCCAAAATGCCTGACTCACCCATCAATATCGCCGCTGCCTCCGCCATCTCGAAAACGTTACTTTTCCCTTTCTACTCCACCGGAGCTTGGCAGGATTTAACAGGCTGTACTTCAGGCCAGCTTCAATCATTGTGCATTTCACCTCTAAGAATGTCCGCCGTTGTTCTTGAACGCGTTGAATATAGTCTGGGAAAATTGCAATATGATGGCCTTGAAAAGTCAGTCTTGCTTTTGCCCTGGAGGACTGAAGTGTCAGGTACCGATCTCTGTAATTAAAGAAGGAGGCTATGATTGCCCGTGGAGGGGTACCAGGATTCACTCAACATTTAAAAACTTTGATATCCTGTTTGGGGCGACCACAGCAACAATCCACTCCTCCAGGAACAGGTCAACAGCCGGGTCCTCTGCCAATTCGGTAAAATCTATAACGTGCAGATTGTTCTTGCGTGACCTCCCTTCTGCGTCTTCAGGCAGTTCATCTAGGTGCAGCACACGTTGCTGAATACACACCACCGAATCTTTGAGCGCTTGCTTAGTTGCTTCTCTAGTTGCATAGTCTCAGCATTTTGTTCCGCCGTGGTCACTCTGGCTGAGACCTTATGGAGATCACACCGCAACAAATTCACTTCAATGGCCACAGCGTCTATTCTTTGCACTATGTCTTCTCTGGAGGATTGAATTGCCACCATTATTTCCGTCAAAGATGGGGACTTGTCCAAATGCTACAGGAAATACCAAATAAAATTTGTTTTGAAAAAAAAGATGGGGACTTGTCTGCGGAATGACATGCCGTGTCCAGCTGTTTGTCTGGGCCACGGCTCCCCCAGCCGGGTCCAGCAGGCACAGCAGTCACAGCAGTGCATAGTTTGATATTTTATTAGTCTGCACCTTGCCTGTCTTGTCCTTGGCCATCTCTGTGCGCCTTTCAGACCAGTAGTCCCTTATATAAAGCGAAGCGAGTCCTGTTAGGGGTTATGACCTCTTGGGCTCTCCACCTGTCCCCCGGTTATGCAACCCAGCTGGTTCCACGTATGGCAGGCTCCCTTGTGGTACTTCATCCAAGTCAGGCTGTGTAGGAATTTGTCAGTGCCCACTCCACCACTACCGGGGCGTAGTCAAGTGTCTTTGCAGTATATCCACTGCCTGGTCCTTCTCCCTGCCCCAACCGTCGTCTGTCCATTTGTCTGCAGGAGTGGGGTAAGGGGCCCCAGATGCCGTTTTGGTGCCCCTCCTGCAGCTTTCCTCGACCCTCATGGGCCCGACCGGGTACAATCTCAAGGAGGGGGTGGGGAGCCCCTCTCCTGTGCTTTCCCCCACTCAATTGTATACTGGGCCCAGCTGGGGCCCAGGCCCTTGTTGCGCTGCAGCCCCAATTTGGCACGCCTGCTCTCCACTCCGCGGGTGGCGCTGCTGGTTATACTCAGGAGCCACTCACAGTGACGCACTCTCCAAGCTCTAGGTCCCGCTACCAACCTTGCAGCACCAAACTTCTCCCGGCCAGCCTGAGACCGCCGACAACCCCAGGGCTCCTCCGCATCTGCTGCTAGGCGCCCTGGCCGCTGGCTCACTCAGGTTTGGCCGGGCTCAGCCCAAGATGGCACCCAGCAGCCTGCTCCGGCTCAGCAGTTTTCATGCCCGCTCTGGCCTCTGGGACGTATCTTCGGGACCTCCGCCAAGCCCAGCAGGGTCCCACACAGTTCCACTACCGACCTGGGTTAGCGCAGGATCTGGGGATGTCAGGACCCTAACATCAGCTCATGCACTTTGCAGCTTACAATCGGCCAAGGCATGCCAAGGGGTCTATAGTGCTTATACTTGGTCCGATTGGGTGAGGCTCAGGAGAACCAAGATGGCCGCCAAAGTGCCCAAGTCACGGAATGGGTTGGCGGTCTAGACTCCAGTACGCACCTGTGGAGAAGGCTAGGTGATGCGCGAGCGCTCTTCTAACTGCACACTTCACCTTAGCCCGTAGCCTGTGAAGACGTTCCTGGAAGTGCTCTCTGAGTAAAAGACTTTCCTTAGTTATTATTAGTCAACTAGTATTTCTTTACCTAGTTAACCTTAGTGGTGCGTTATTTTGAAGAGGACTCGGCGCGTTAATCCAAGCGCGAGTCGAAAGAAAACGGCAGTGTTGTGTTCTGAGACTGTGTCAGAAGCCGAAGAGTTCTGTCGCCGTCCTGCTGTGGAGAAGAGTTTTGGAGCCTTCAGTTAGCGTTGAGAGAAGTCCTGTATGAGCAGCGCTTGTGCAGCAGAGCTGAACTTCGGAAGATTGAGCTAAGTGTATATTCTAGTATAGAATTGTGACACGATTTAAAAGAAACTTACCTGAGTCTTGAGTTAATTCGTTGGACTATGCAAACCCTAAAGACAAAGACAATTAAGAGAAAATATCAGTAGACACTTGGAAATTAAATTCTGAATGTTAATAGTGAAAAGCAGTGTATATATGTAAATACTTACCAGAGACTGTTGATAAGGTGACTACAATCACAACCTGTCAGAGATAAAAAGCACAGAGTTAAAAGAAGTGGTCGCAGATATAAGACAGCATAGGAAAGCACAGCGAGATAACAGAATCTATATTAGAGGATACTCTTCTAGTTAGTGAAGTAAGTGCACTTACTATATATTAAAACTACTAAGATTAGAGTAGGTAAAGAGTGATGAAGTATTAATTGTTATTTATTTAAATAGTACCAACTAACCAGAGGAGGAAGAGAGTGCTACAACTAAAGAACAGAAGAGAAGCAACGTCCAGCATAGCCAGGGTGGGTGAGAAAAAGATACACATATCATTAGAGCAGATTTAGGAAGAGAGTAGAGTTGGTTAGTATCTTAATGGTGTATTATTTACAGGTTCCATTGAAAGAAAAGAGAACGTCCGCGAGAAGCTGACGGAAGGAGCCAATGCTGGACCAGTCTCTTCTTTGTTTGTTATTTTATCCAATTCCCCAGTCCCCCAAGGTAATGATTGGGAGGTTCTGTTAAAAGACCTCCTGGCATTGCTAAGGGGGATTTGGGACCTAGCATTTCTGTTCCTGTGCAAGAACCGGTAAGCCAAAAATATAACAAGCTTTGAGTTCTGACAGAGGGAAGTGCCCAAGTTGCCTTCGCACCTGAACAGAGATGACTGAAGGAATTGATGTACAATCCTTAGGAACCATTCTAGATGCCATACATAAAGAATTAGGAGCAGTCAGGGAAGAAAATCGTACCCTTAGACAAGAGGTAGTCAGCGCTAGGAAGGAAACTGCAGAACTAGCACTAAGATTAAGACAGCCTAGTAGTCTAGAGAGAGAGGCGATGAATCCTGTATTGGAAGCCACAAATAGATCAACCACACAGATCATTCATTCTCTATCCCCTGTTATACCATTGGCAGCCTCAGAAAGATTTAACGGAGATCCGCAGAAGGCGCAAATATTTCTCTCGCAATGCTCCTTACACTTTATGTGCCGCCCTCCGATATTCCCTGATGCGCAGTCCAAAGTGGCTTTCATACTCTCATATCTGAGCGGGGATGCAGCTTCATGGTCTATGCCCCTAGTCACCCGGGATGATCCTTTATTGAGAAATTTTGACAAATTTAAACAAGAATTCCTTCGGATATTTGACAGACGGAGGATATCCCAAGTGGTGGATAATGAACTACTCGACCTGCGACAAGGGAATCGAGATTTGATTGCCTATCTGGCCCAGTTCAACAAGCTGCTGGTGGAAACTGACTGGCCAGAAAGCAAGAGAGTGGCAGTTTTTTACCGCGGTTTAAGAGATGAATTAAAGGATACATTGGCCCAGATTCCAAATCGCCCAACAGAGATTTCAGCCCTCATAGAGATTGATTTACGCCAAGGAGAAAGAAGAGGAGAGAAGAAAAAAGACTTTAGAACCATAACCCCCAGGTTTGATAGAGCTCGATCCGAAGGCTCAAGAAGTTCAGACACCCAATCCGGATCAGAACCAATGCAGATTGGAACAAAAAGAGGACCTCTATCCAAGGAAGAGAAGGACAAGAGGAGAGCCAGTAACTTGTGTATGTATTGCGGATCCAATGGGCATTTTGTTCGAAACTGTCAGAAGAAACTCAAGAACACCTTCAAGCCGAAGGAAAACTAGCGACACCACCTGTGGACGGAGTTGAACAGGTGGGTGCGATCTCAGAAAAGACTCCAACAGAACATCAGATAGCGAACACCCTGCAATCGGTGGCTCCGCTTTTGAATCTGTCCATGGAAGTGAGGTTCAGGCAGACGATTCTGACAGATGTATCGGTCATGATAGATTCAGGGGCCACTGGTAATTTCTGCGACGTAAAGTTTGCGGCCAAGGTGGGCATTCTAGCCATAAAGAAGATTAGGAACGAGCCCGTCCGGGCTGTGGATGGAACAAACCTCTCGTCAGGGCCAATAGTGAGCCAGACGGGACTAATTCAACTGATTTCAAGTGATGGGCTTAAAGAAAGAATTCAATTGAACTTAATTGATGCTCCACAGTTTCAGCTAATTCTTGGTCTCCAGTGGCTTACCGAACACAATCTCACGATCGACTGGAGCCCTAGAACGATTGTAATGGATTCAAGTTATTGCCATGAAAATTGTTTTGGTACAAAAGAGAAATCCTTGGAGAGCAATCCGGCCTTGTCTCTGTGTTCAACTGGGCATTCCATGTGTGTAATAAACGTCTAGGAAATTCCTGAAGTGTATAAGGAGTTCAAAGAAGTGTTTAATGAAGTGAAAGCTGATCAAATACCTCCACACCGGGTCTATGACTGTAAGATAGAGTTGGAACCAGGTTCGAACCTGCCCTGTAGTTGTGTCTATGCCTTGACGGAGAAGGTTGAGAAAAATGGGCCAGCAAGGGATTTTATTTGAATTATCAGTGTCAGCAAATTAGGGACTCTAGTTTATTAAGAACCCACACTACTACAAGTTAGTGGCTGAAAATAAAAAAATTCTCTTATACAAGTAAATATTGTTACCACACTAACAAAATAAATAAATACAATAACCAGGTTTTTTTTGAGTAAAAAGATTATTATTTTCTTAAAGACAAAAGAATTTGATTGGTGATAAAACAGGGTACAGAAAAATGCATTTGAGATATATAAGGAGTGTCTTATATACTTTTATAATACATCAGAAAGTAGGTCTAAACTGCTAACATATAATAACACAATGACTTCAAATCAAAAAGTAAGTGAAAATCAATCGTGGTTGATGAATAACGAGCAGAATTAGACTCAATAGTCGACATTTCGGTCTTTGCGAGATTATTTCATGAAACCATCATCAGGACATGGGCTTTGTGCATTTTAAGTGATGACCCTCTGAAAATCTGTAACAAAATAACATAACATTACAACCTGGTTATATTGCATTACATTAATAATACACATACCAATTATCAAAGCATGAAAATATAGGGCAGTTTTTTTAACATTTAATCATAAAATCCAAGAGACACAAAGGTATCGATAAAACTTTTTAAGTCGGTGTGGCAACTAAATATCAATCCAAGAGTTACTGGTTAATCACAAGCAATTAAAAGTGTTAATTGTGAATGAATCTCGCTTACTCAAAGTTCTGAAACATACACTTCCCAATTGGGTCAGTGATGCTGGTTGAGATAAATCAATTGACGACAAAACTCTGTCAAATATTGGGACAGGAGCTTCAAAATAGAGAATGCTGTAAAACAAGGGTAGTTGGTTCACGATATTATAACATGACGATCTATCTTGATACAGTGAACTATATTTGAGGTAAAGATTACCTTGAAACCTAATTTCAAAGACGCAACAGAAGAAACCACCATCAGGTTTCAATGTGTTTATTACTTCAAGGGCAGCTGGTGGGAAGTCACGATCTATAAATGGGAAAGGATAGATCTTGTTAACGTTTGTGACTTTCAATCAATGGTTGATAAAAAACAAAGTTTTCTTCATTGTAGAGTTAGGCGCTGCTGATAAATATCAGCAGAAAAAACTGTTTCATTGTGTCAAGAGCAGCTAATTCTAAACCAGGCAATTGCTGGAAATACGGGGGTCATATACAGCTTGTGCCATACAGGTTACGTGTGAATGACCCTGAAGATTATGCCTATTAGTGCAAAATAAATTCTAAGGTCAAAACCTCAATGAGGAAATGTCTGTAACGCGAAAAGATATATGTACAACAAAAATTAAACTCTACAAGGACAGCTAAAAGGCTCAAGGCTTTAACATTTATGAAGTAGAGGGGAAAGCCCCGCGCTTAATATTTACATGGAGATTAAGGCATTTAAGGGGAATAAATTAGTGTTAGCGGTCAGAGTGCTCATGGAACGTCTTAATAAGCACTATGAATTAGGTTGAGCGTTACTTATAGCATTGGTTTTATTGGGTTGCTCGCCCTTTCTTTAAATTTGACGGAGAAGGAGCATCACCACTTGAAAGAGTATCTGGATAAATATTTGGCCAACAGGTTTATTCGACCCTCTCAGTCCCCAGTCTCTTCTCCGTTATTTTTGTGCCAAAAAGGAGGGAGACTTACGGATGTGTATCGACTACAGGGCCATCAACAAGATCACTAAGAAGAACCAGTAGCCCCTGCCATTGATCTCGGTGCTCCTGGATCAATTTAAAGGAGCCCAAGTCTACACTAAATTGGATCTGAGAGGCGCGTACCATCTAGTTCAAATGCGCGAGGGGGATGAGTGGAAGACGGCATTTCGGACTAGATTTGGGCTTTTTGAATATCAGGTAATGCCTTATGGATTGTGCAATGCTCCAGCCGCTTTTCAGCACTTCATCAATTACGTCTTGAAAGACTTTATTGACCAATGCGCAATCGTGTACATTGATGACATTTTGATATACTCAACTGATGTCACAAAACATCACGAACAAGTGAAAGGAGTTTTGAAGAAGCTGCAAGAGAATAAGTTGTTCGTTAAATTGGAAAAATACGCTTCCGACGTTTCGAAAGTAGAGTTCTTAGGATTCGTTATTTCGCCAACCGGAATACTGATGGACCAGCGGAAAGTGGAAGCGGTTACGAACTGGGAATCTCCAACGAGTGTAAAAGAAGTCCAAAGTTTCATTGGATTTGCTCATTTTTATCGGAGATTTATTCATGAGTTCTCTAGAAAGATCCTTCCTCTTACTAAGCTGTTGAAAAAAGGAATCGAGTTTGAGTGGTCAAAGGAGTTGGAGGAAACCTTTCAGTCTTTGAAAAAAGATTTCACCGCGGCGCCTGTCCTGCTACACGCAGACCCTACTGAACCTTTCTATGTTGAGACAGATGCGTCAGACCAAGCCGTGGGTGGAGTATTATCCCAGCGACATAAAACCACAGGCCAATTACATCCGGTTGCTTACCGATCCAGGAAACTGACCCAGGCGGAGATCAACTACACCATCACGGAGAAGGAGTTATTGGCTATTAAAGATGCATTTAAAGAATGGCGACATTATCTGATGGGAGCCCAACATCAAGTGATGGTTTTCACGGATCATCGTAATTTAAAGTTCTTAAAGACGGCCAGAACCCTTACGCCCAGGCAATTGAGATGGTCCTTGTATTTTTCAGACTACGACTTCGTGATCACGTATCGTCCGGGAGCTCAGAATGGGAAGGCGGATGCATTATCCCGAATAGGTACGGAAGCTCAGAAAACTTTCACAGAGAATCCACCAATCATTCCAAGTGCAAGAATTATTGGAGCCACAACCTCAATCAGCTTGGAAAAAGATAGCGCTGAAGTCATGAGTCCGGAAGAGATGCAGACTTGGGTGAAAGAAGATTCGAATAGGAAGATCATCGAGCAACTGCCATATTACCAAGATGCCTTGTACATCCCCACCACGGAGTTACAACAACAAGTGATGCGCGAATGCCATGATGACAGGATGGCTGGGCATAAAGGAGAAGCCAAAACTGAGGAGTTCATTAAGAGACACTACTGGTCGCCAAGGATGACTTCGGATATTGAGAAGTATGTTAAGTCACGCGAGATCTGCGCTCAAGGGAAGTCAGAACGGCGGGCCCGAAGGGTTTGTTGCAGCCCTTACCCACACCTCCTTACCCATGGCAGACACTAACTCTAGACCTTATCACAGATCTACCCAACAGTCAGGGCTATGATACCATCCAGGTAATAGTGGATGCCTTTTCTAAAATGGCCCATTTTACAGCATTAAAAGGGGTTCCTACTGCCAAACAATTAGCAGCTCTTTTCAGTTCCCAGATAGTCAAGATACATGGAATACCTAAGATCGTGATATCACACAGAGGTTCTCAGATTGTTTCGCATTTCTGGAGGGCCTTCATGGAAGGATTAGGTACAGAGGTTATATTTTCCACTAGCTATCACCCGAGACTGATGGGCAGACAGAGAGAGTTAATCAAGAATTAGAACAATATCTGCGACTAATTCTATTGAAGGAAGAGGGTGATTGGTCGGATTATCTGTGGACGCGGAATTTGCTCACAATAATGCAAAAAATAGTTCAACAGGTTACTCCCCCTTTTACTTAAATTATGGCAGACATCCGAATGCTACCATTCGACAAACGGATATTTCAGTCCCCGCAGTTAAAGAGGTAGTTTCACATTTATGCCAGATCCAACAAAGGGCAGGAGACAATCTCCAGACAGCTAAGGAAAAGTACAAGAACTACGCAGATCGAAAAAGAAGAGAAGGGCCTACCTTGACTACAGGAGATCGAGTTTGGCTAAACACCAAAAACTTACGATTAAAAGGAAACTGAAAATTTCAACCCTGTTTTATTGGTCCATATCCAGTGGAAGAAAAGGTCAATCAGGTCTCCTATCGATTGAAGTTACCCACTAGGTTAAAGCTCCATCCAGTTTTTCATGTTTCTCTGTTGAAGAAAGCCTCCACAGATTTGAGAATCCAATCACCCCCAAAACCAATCCAGTTAGAAACAGGAACAGAGTTCAAAGTAAAAGAAATCTTGCATTCCAAAAGATCCAGAGGTAAATTATACTATTTAATAGACTGGAAGGGTTATGGTCCTGAGGAGCGATCTTGGGAGCTAAGTGAGGATGTTCATGCTCCTAGATTGATCAAGTCATTTCATCAATGGTATCCTCAGAAGCCCCGAGAGAGAGAACCTGCCTTGTTGGGGGGTACTGTCAGGACCCTAACATCAGCTCATGCACTTTGCAGCTTACAATCGGCCAAGGCATCCCAAGGGGTCCATAGTGCTTATACTTGGTCCAATTGGGTGAGGCTCAGGAGAACCAAGATGGCCGCCAAAGTGCCCAAGTCACGGAATGGATTGGCGGTCTAGACTCCAGTACGCAGCTGTGGAGAAGGCTAGGTGATGCACGAGCGCTCTGCTAACTGCACACTTCACCTTAGCCCGTAGCCTGTGAAGACGTTCCTGGAAGTACTCTCTGAGTAAAAGACTTTCCTTAGTTATTATTAGTCAACTAGTATTTCTTTACCTAGTTAACCTTAGTGGTGCGTTATTTTGAAGAGGACTCGGCGCGTTAATCCAAGCGCGAGTCGAAAGAAGTGTTGTGTTCTGAGACTGTGTCAGAAGCCGAAGAGTTCTGTCGCCGTCCTGCTGTGGAGAAGAGTTTTGGAGCCTTCAGTTAGCGTTGAGAGAAGTCCTGTATGAGCAGCGCTTGTGCAGCGGAGCTGAACTTCGGAAGATTGAGCTAAGTGTATACTCTAGTATAGAATTGTGACACGATTTAAAAGAAACTTACCTGAGTCTCGAGTTAATTCGTTGGACTATGCAAACCCTAAAGACAAAGACAATTAAGAGAAAATATCAGCAGACAATTGGAAATTAAATTCTGAATGTTAATAGTGAAAAGCAGTGTATATATGTAAATACTTACCAGAGACTGTCGATAAGGTGACTACACTCACAACCTGTCAGAGATAAAAAGCACAGAGTTAAAAGAAGTGGTCGCAGATATAAGACAGCATAAGAAAGCACAGCGAGATAACAGAATCCATATTAGAGGATACTCTTCTAGTTAGTGAAGTAAGTGCACTTACTATATATTAAAACTACTAAGATTAGAGTAGGTAAAGAGAGGTGGAGTATTAATTGTTATTTATTTAAATAGTAACAACTAACCAGAGAAGGAAGATAGTGCTACAACTAAAGAACAGAAGAGAAGCAACGTCCAGCATAGCCAGGGTGGGTGAGAAAAAAGATACACAAATCATTAGAGCAAATTTAGGAAGAGAGTAGAGTTGGTTAGTTTCTTAATGGTGTATTATTTACAGGTTCCATTGAAAGAAAAGAGAACGTCCGCAAGAAGCTGACGGAAGGAGCCAATTCTGGACCAGTCTCTTCTTTTTTGTTATTTTATCCAATTCCCCCGTCCCCCAAGGTATTGATTGGGAGGTTCTGTTAAAAGACCTCCTGGCATTGCTAAGGGGGATTTGGGACCTAGCATCTCTGAACCGGTAAGCCAAAAATATAACAAGCTTAGAGTTCTGACAGGGGATGATAGGATGATCACGAATATTGAAGCTCCAACCGGAGCTTAAGCAGACCCGACAAGTCCACCATGCATCCATGCCTCACCCCCTCATCCGTCACCTTTGTGACAGAGTAACCCGTCCGCCAAGATCTAAATCAGGCCCATTGGCATTGAATCCCAAATTTACCATTTTACATCGGGGCTCTATAATGGGGATGGGGTCTCGCTCACTCAGAACCTGAAACTTTGACAATTACAAGGTGATATGAATATGAGGAACAAAGTCATGCCAAATTTAAACTTTAAACTGTTATTGTACATATAGCTAGTACCTCTACTTTTCCTGACTATCTCTATGTTTCTTAAACCCTCATTCACATTTTATATGCAATATGGTCGAAGATATCAGTGCATATCATAGGGTGCTCAATGCACTGCTTAAACAAATAACCAAACAATATTTTTGAGTGTATACCAGTCTGTTTTTTAAACTTTAATGGGTAACTAAAACATACAGGTCACTAACTCTCCGGTGTTTAGACAAAATATCGAGTTGTAATTGTAAATATCAGGAGACAGAAATACCGGGGGAAAAATATCGTAATACAAAAATATTGCGATGCAAAAATATCAAGAATATTGTTTTATAAAGTAAGTAATATTGTTTTTAGGAATATTGTTGTCTTTAATTTTGTTTTCAGTAATATAGTTGTAAAAATATTGTTTTAAAATTATTTTAACGTATGTTAGTTATTATATTTAAAAAACTTGTGTGACTATTGTTTGTATAATTATTATTGTTTTAAATATAAGTAATTTAGAATGTTGCGTTTATTTGTTAATAGCAATATAAAGTGTCCTAGTAGGTTGTTGGGTTCGTAGAGGGAAAGGTGGGAAGTTTAATAAGTAATAATCATTATTATTTTTTTATTAATTATGTGATTTATATTAATAATGTAGCTTTTGTAATGCTGATTTATTTTCGTTATCTTTTAGGTGTGGGTTGCTAGGCTTGTAAGTGTATGGGTGAGATGTAAATTAAGTAATAATTAATCACAAATAATTATTAATTGATCATTAATTGAATATTAATTATGCAAATTGTGCGATACTGATTTATTTTAGTCATAGTTTAGGTGTTGGTTGCTAGGGTTGTATGGGTTTAGCTGGGGAACTAGTTAAGCAATACTTAATAATTAATTGATAATTCTTTGAATTGACTAATATTATGTAAATTGTGTAATTGTTTTTTTATTTTTTATTACATATATATGTATTTCAGGTTAATTAATAATGTTTGTATTGGAGTTTAATATGTTTTTTAATGAATAGGGTTATTCATATATGTAATGTGTTTTTGAAGTGAAGTACTTGACCTACTGTTGCTTAGACTGGAGTGGGAGTAGTAAATCTCACCCCTCTGAAGTCCAACACTTTCCCAACTATTGCCCAGTTTAGAGTGGGAATAGTAAATCTAGCCCATCCGAAGTCCAACACTTTCCCTGCTTTTGTGCTGTTTGGAGTGGTAATAGTAAATTTAACCCAGCTGAATTGCAACAGTTTCTCTACTGTTCCACTGACTGGAGTGGGAATAGTAAATGTAATCCCTCTATAATCTAATGCTTTCCCTACTATTGCTTGAACTGAAGTGCAAATAGTAAATTTCAACCCCTCCAATGTCCAACACTTTCCAATTGCTGCGCTGTCTGGGTTGGAAATAGTAAATGTCATTCCTCCAAAATCTAACGCTTTCCCTACTGTTACTTAGACCAGAGAGGGAATAGTAAATCTCACCCCTCCGAAGTCCAACACTTTCCCTACTATTGCCCTGTTTAGAATGGGAATAGTAAATGAAACTCCTCTGAAGTCCAACACTTTCCACACTGATGCACTGTTTGGAGGGAGAATAGTACATTTAACCCCTCTGAAGTCCAATATTTTCTCTTCTTTTGTGCTGTTTGGAGAGGGAATCGTAAATGTAACCTTTCCCAAGTTCAACACTTTCCCTACCTTTGCGCTGACTGGAGTAGGAATACTAAATGTAACTCCTCTAAAGTCTACCGCTTGCGCTGACTGGATATGGAATAGCAAATGTAACCCCTCCGAAGACTAATGCTTTCCCTACTGTTGCTTAGACTATAGAAAGAATAATAACTTCAACCCTTCCGAAGTCCAATGCTTTCCCTACTTTTGAGCAAATTGGAGTAGGGATGATAAGTATAATCCTCTAAAGTCCTATGTTTTCCCTACTGTTGCATTAACTGGAATAGGACTAGTAGAGTTAACTCCTCCAAAGTCTAACACTTTCCCTACTGTTGCGTTGTTTGGAGTAGAAATAATCAATTTAACCTCTCCGAAGTCCCACACCCTCCCTACCTTTGCGCTCACTGGAGTAGGACTAGTAGATTGAACCCATCCAAACTCTAACATTTTTCCTACTGTTGCTTAGACTAGACTGGAAAAAGTATATCTGACATTCCAAGACTCCAATACTTTTCCTAATATTAGTGAAATATATTTGTATCATTGTTTGATTATTTTTTATATTTTATATTATGTGTTTATATTTTAAAAATGTTGTAATTTGTATGGTTTTGTAACTGTGTTTTTTGGTTTTGAAATGTGTTATATTTTTTTATGTACTTAATGATTTGTATTTGAATTATTAATATTTTTGTATGTTTTATAACATTTATATTTATATATAAATATATGGTAGGTATGTGTGTGTGTGTGTGTGTGTATATATATATACATATATATATATATATATATATATATATATATATATATATATATATATATATATATATACAATAATATGTATATATACATATAAAGAAACAACTCTTGAAATGTAAGAAAGTCACAGCACTCCACAAAGTAGCTGTTTGCAAGTTTTTAATCCACAAGCGGAGAAGAACACATCAACACGTTTCAGCGCTTACACGTCTTTGGACTAGGCTGATCATCAGTTTCATGGTGTATATATACAAAACAATCAGTGCTAATGTACTAATGTAACAGGAAACAAAGAAAACAGATGACGTCCATATGGGCACAATTTACTGCCTTCTTGTTAGGGCTTTATACACATAATATGCCCTGCAGCACTACTAATGTAGCATACATATAAAGGTATTAGCTTTAAAACATGCTATTATAGACATTTCAGTAAACATTTATAAAGACTTCAACAGTAGTCCATCAAAAACATATATTTTTTTTTAGAGAGTTTCAAGCTGTTGAGATTTTTTTGGGAGAAGATTTCTGCATGAGTGCCATATTGACAAGGTAGAGCACAACATTTCTTACAATGGATGAGGGCCCGGTGGGCTGACTATGTTCGGCTGTGTACGTGCCAATCTCTCAGGACCCAGAAAATGAAAGATTTAGAAGAACAGATTCACACGTACAAGTTCCAAAACAGCGTATTGACTTTCATACATCCAAGTTATATGAGGATGACAAAGTGCAAGGCATCAATGGCTGTACTGTTTCAAGGTACACATTTCTTCCCCATGCCCATATTGCTCCCATTATACCCAGCAATCAAAGGTTAGAAAACAAAATCACACAGCACATTCCTGTGTATCGTAAATAAGTAGCTAGCTACCAAAGTATAGTTGTAAAGAAAAGATAAGGTGTGTACAGGGTGGTATGAAGCCCTAATGGGCTGCACCCTATCTGTTAGTTTATTATGTATCAATTATATCATACCTTCTATGACCAACCATCCAAAACCATAATTCAAAGCAAAAAATGATTTTTCTGGCTCCAAAAAGTATGCGAAGAAGGTTGTGATTGACCATAAGCAATGGTGATACACTGTCTGTCTCCCATAGCAGTACCTTTAGACTTTGTCTGTGTAAAAAAACATACACAAAATCAATTAAGTTAAAGGGATATATACCAGGCACAATCTAACAGAAAGCTGCAAGGCTTATCCAGGGAGTCTCCTCGTCAATATGCAGGCCGAATGATTCCTTACTGTCCATCTCCAGGATGTATCTGGATGCCAACGTCCTGAGCTCACTCTCTCTGTCTCCTCCTCTCAATTTCTTTGGCACACTATCAATAGCACTATACGTAAGTAACTTATGATCCCCATCATGTACCAACTGAAAATGAAGGGCTACCGAATAATTAATATCCGGATATTAATTAGAGGATGAGACAGAGAGAGGGAGCTCAGGAGGTTGTGTAACCACCGGGGAGGGGAGGGGCTATGGGGGCTAATGTTACACCACTGGATTCAAGTCACATTATTGTAATCTTAAACTTGAATCATTACATGCATGTTATCTCTTCCTTGTTCAGTAGATCCTGAGTTGGTCTCATTCTGTGAAGTGGAGCTTTTCTTAATGGGCGTGCACATTGTCTGTCTGCTATGGTGCATTAATGCTGGCATTACACAGTGCACTTGGATTACTCATGACTATGGTGAAGCATTGTTGTTCTTGTGAACAAATGCCACGTTTTTTATATGTCAATTCTGACAGTGAGTATCTACAGGTATAGCAGAACTGTGAGTTACACAATGACTGTGGCTGACTGCCTCCTTCAATTTGATTTGATCCTGTTTGTGTGTGCTGCTTATTCTTTTTCTTGCTACATATGTGCTCATGTTGGATTACCTCAATGTCCGGAGCACCATACAATGTCTTCCCCTAAACTTTCTCCAGGATTTATGTTACTTTTAAACAGGTCCTGTTTGTTTCCCATGTATGTGTTTGGTCAGAGTGGATCACTATGTGGTCATGGCTTTGGGCCAGCATTTAGAATCCCCACTGTTTTAGATTGTCCATCTACACACTGTGCTTTGCCTTAGGTGATACGGGACATCTGTTATTTACACTAGCTGCACAAGTGTTGTATTTAAGATTATATACAAAACACATAAATGTTATATTACTATTATTTGTTCATAGATGTAGTTTGTTGATACTGTATGGCTTTGTGTTAATGCACCAATGGCCATATGTAGTGATTTGTATCGGACCTTACTAGTTGTGTTTGCTAGTGTATTTTTTTGGCCTTATCATTTGGATTGAGCGAGTGGTTTTTTCTATCAAAAAGCCATATTTTTGACTGGTGATGTGTAGAAGCCCAGACATTTTGACAATTACCTCCATCATTGTACTAGACACAGGTTTGCTGTATTCGAGTAGTGGTCTGTTGCTTCTTAAGAATTCAAAGAGACTTAGATTCTAAGAGTAAATGTTGTCATTTGGGAGTGAGGGCTCCACATCTTACACTTTGCAGGCCCTAGTTAATCATCACACACAATAGGGGAACCAAGAGCGTGTTATCTACATTCAAGGGGTTGAATATAACCTTTGGATCATAGACAAAGAGAGGCTGCTTCCTTCTAACTGGTTTCGCTTCTATAAATGTTTGCTTCAGGTGTTATCCACTGAAGTGTGCACATGAATTTGTGGTGCTATGACACAATAGTTGGTATTAGACCACTTAACCTTTGATTTCCAGACCAAATAAAGAAGGTAGTCACTGTTTGGAGTCCAGCCTGGGTAGAAAGTGACGAGGCTTTCAGAAAACCGGGCATCTATTTTCATAGGAAACGACTCTGAGTATTTGCTTGAAATATTGAATCGAAAAGGCGAGTGTTTATGACTACAAAGTATGAAAATCCATAGTTTCTGCAGTGTTTGAGGCCTGTAGTGAAGTGACTTTTAAAAGCTTTTATGATCGTGTTCAACCTGCCTTAAAACTGGAACTGTTTGCACACTCAGCAGCACTCACAGAGGAATCCTTGCTAACAGTCTCTGTGGAGGAGCCAAACACTGAATGGGCATTAGGGTGAAAGCCACTTTATGAGGCTGCCAATAGAGCAAGCAGTTGGAGGAAAGTGTTAAATTGTCTTCTGAGGGCAGTGGGCTTCAAGCTGTTTGGCATGTCCTGGGGTGAAGCTAAGAGATGCCAAGGGTGGCATAAGACGCTGATCAAGAGGAGCACGTGATGTGTTTAGTGGAAACAAGCTTCACACCCATACTGTGATTTAGTGACAGAAAACAGAATGACCATATGGGCCAGCATCATGTATTTTATATGTTGCGTCCTAGCTGGGAGTAGGTGTGAAGGGGGATTTCAACTAGCTCTTACCATCTCACTCGTTCAATTCCACTAAGGAATAACACTGTATGCATTTAGGAGTGACAGGGTCAGTAAAAGGTATACATTTATGGGATGTATGTAATTACAAAGCATACTTTTACAATGCATGCCATTACAACGAAACTTTTACAACGCAACATCCATTACAACGCATTCCATTACAACGCATGCCATTACAAAGCATTTCACAAAACTACCATTACAACGCATTCCATTACAATGCATACTACCTTTACAACATATACCATTACAACGCATACCATTTCATCGCATGTATGGTAAGTATTGGATAGTGTAGGGGTACAATTTACTATTCTAACTCCAGGGGGTGCAACAGTAGGTAAGTGTTGGATAGTGTAGGGGTAAAAATTACTATTCTAACTCCAGGGGGGTGCAACAGTAGGGTAAGTGTTGGATAGTGTAGGGGTACAATTTACTATTCTAACTCCAGGGTGTGCAACAGTAGGGTAAGTGTTGGATTGTGTAGGGGTAAAAATTACTATTCTAACTCCAGGGGGGTGCAATAGTAGGGTAAGTGTTGGATAGTGTAGGGGTAAAAATTACTATTCTAACTCCAGGGTGTGCAACAGTAGGGTAAGTGTTGGATAGTGTAAGGGTACTATGCGTTGTAATGGTATGCGTTGTAATGGTATGCGTTGTAATGACTGCGTTGTAATGACATGCGTTGTAGTGGTATGCGTTGCAGTGTCATGCGTTGTAATGGTTGGGTTGTAATGGCATGCGTTGTAATGGATGTTGCGTTGTGAAAGTTTCGTTGTAATGGTAGTGTGTTGTAAAACTTGCGTTGTAAACGTTGTTTCCCACATTTATGAGTGACAAATCATCAAAAGCATGTTGGAGTCAAATATTTGTGGGGGTTGTTAAAGTGAATAACTGCAGTGTTTGAAATAGGTTAATTGCTGACAACTGACCTAATTTCCAGTGCAATCCTTTCAGCCAACCATGAACCTCTTTAGGGATTTGTTGTAAGTCTGGGTTCAAACAAACAGTATCCACAGTACTTTTCACTAAAAACCCAGGCAGGGCTGCAGGCGTCACGCATGACATGGGGCTAGTTGCCAGCTAAACATGTCAATGTGGAAAATTAAAACGAAATGGTACGGTTGAGCATCAATCTTTGGCAGCATTTCCGCCCTTTTAAGTCTAAATGTCTGCGCCTTTGCTTATTATGTATTTTTAATTTCTATCACATGGGTTTTGTTGTAATGTTGCTCGTCTACCTCATAATCGTACTTGAAATGTTTGGCTTGTTTGCTAGGTTTCACTCTGCCATTATTTATACAATATAAATCTCTCATGAATATCAGTTTTGTCTGTAATAGATGATCTGCTCATATGCTGCCGTGTTCTGACCCCAGGCCACCACATATGCCACATACAATTCTTCCGCTTGCTCGAGGGATTTTGAATTTTAAAGGGTGAGGAAATGTTTGTAGGTATGGGGGTGCCTGGTAAATACATTTTACGTAAAGGGTGCAGCATGAAAAAGTTTAAGGAGCACAGTCTTGGTGTAAGCAATAGACTCTGAAAGTCAGTACCTTGCAGAGAGGGGTTATCTATCTTTGTCATATAGATTTGACCATTGTAACTTGATTTATCTTTCAATTACACAAATATGGTCCAGTTTACATAGAATATCAAGAAAGGACTAGACTCATCTGTGACCTTTTGATCACAGGTCACACCTCTCTGTGCATGCAGTGGTTTCCTGTAGCCAAAATTATACAATTCAAACCACTTCGTTGTGTTCAAAATCCATGGGAAACTTTACCTTAATTTCACACAAAAAGTTCCCTTTCCACAAAAACCAAGGCACATTCAGTCATCATCTTCCGTCCATCTAAGATCAGTGCTAAAACACTCTCCATGACTTGACAGTCGATGCTATGATACAAAGTTTATAGTACAGAAGACCATTCCACCTGACCCGAGATCACCACCCATTTCGTCTTTCTTGAAAAGTAACCCAGAATGTGCCTGTCCAGGTTTCCTTTGTGCTCTCCCAATTGTCAGCTTCCGTGCTTGAAATCTCACATTCCATTGGATTAGCACTTTTATGCGGCCACTCCATTTATAAATCATCGTAGAAAACCTTCAACTATATATTCAATTATTTTTATTTCTTTATTATTGCATTGTTTATGAGAAACCTTGCAAAATAAGAAAACTGGTTATCAAAGAATGGAAAATGAAAATATGAAAGTTCACTTAAAAACAATTCTGCGCCATAATCTTTGAATACCTTGATAGTAAGTAGACTACTTTTTCATTGTCAACATATTCTGTTAATCTACTGCACTTTGATAAATCTTTAATTTTCCCACTTAATACAAGTGGGTAGTACAGTGTTCCATGGATCAAAGTCCCTAGAACACTTTTACCATAGAACAAAACCTTTTTAGACTGCGAAGCTTCAAGTAGTTCCCGAACAAAATGGGAAGTTATACTACTGTTCCATCAGTTTGGGTTGAATTTCCCCAGCGTCCATATTTGGGAAATTCAACAGATACTACATAAGTTCGTTTCTTTTTTTTGTGCCAGAGATATTACGCAATGAGCCATTCAAAGGAGCTTCTCAAACCTCTAATGCATTTGTCATTTCCCATAGGGCCACAGCTTTCAGATACTTCTTGTAGGAAGAGAGAGGTGTGGCCTAAGAGCCAGAGCTGCCGACTTTGGAACTGCTGTAACTGGTGCGACTGCCAGCATTATCTCAATATCCTGGAATTCTGGGCAAATCATTTAATATCCCTATGTCTAAAATAAATAAAAAATCTGTCCTTGTATAAAGTATTCTGATGCTTTTTGGCCAAGCTCGTTCTAGTTAAAGCTGAAAAAAAGGCTGAGGTCACGTCAGAATGTAATATGATGCGCAAACATTAGATCCTGTTGTCTTTGAGTTTCAAGCTAAAGGTAAATAGAAGATGCGTTTTGATGTTTCAGGTAGAATGTGCCAGCCTCGATTTCATTAACACAGATCAGGTGAGCAGCAAGAACATTTCACACAACACACAATTTAGGGGAAATGAAGCAAGCAGCATATTTTCCAAGTGTTCACGCCAGGTAGCGGAACAAGTGAAATGGTTGTGGTGGGTTACTTGAACAAGAGAGGACAGAACTGCACCATATCGTCAAAGAATAGAGATCTGATCTGATCTCTCCTTGTGCTGGTGCACTTATTTATGGCTGCCTGGCGCGAATGCAGGAACCTTTGCGCCACAGTGGAAGACTGTCTTTGTTAAAGTAGGATAGTTTTTGTGCAGGAAGAGGTGCCATCCTGCACAAAAACTGTCCTTGAAATTTATTTATTCTTGTGTGTAGCTGCAGAGTGTAGCACACATGTCACAAAAGATTTCCTGTGTTTGTTGTGGTGTCCACAACAGTAAAGATCCCATTTGGGGAGAACAGAATTAATTGGAATCAGGACATTGTCCTCACACATCTGGCCATGAGAAGAATGGCACTCTATACTGGGCTGCTAGGCACATGGACATACCAACCCTGATCCAGTCCTTCTGGATGAAATGCGTTGGATGGGCTGAATGACATTTGATAAAGGGATGAATAAAATTGGATTTGGATAGCAGTACGCAACTCCTTGCTCGATGATGGACTGAATTTGTTTGGGTGATTGATATTTGAGACTTTTTGATGAAAAACTTTCTCTTTGAACTTTTATTACTCAAATGAGATGAACAAATTTTGATTCTTTGTGCTCCTTTTTCAGTTTGTGTTGAAAAGTTTGAATACATTGTGATTCCCAAGCAGTGGTGTTACTAAAAGTTGAGCGCAACAGGTTGAATTTACAAAAGAGGAAAAAAATATACACTAGTGCGATGGCCTACACTGCTTTTGTGGTTGTTTTACCTTTTTTGTGAACCTCCTAAGAAGAGCACCAACCACAGTTGATTCATCGTGTGATCTTGCTTCTCTAGGAGCAAAGAGATCAAGTGAATTCTATACTCATTTAATATCTGTCCAAGAACAGAGGCCCTCTCCCTTAATCGTAACTGTACCTTGCATAGGGTCCACAGTTATTTATTCAGTTGTCTATCTGGGTGTTTTATTTAGCGCTAGCTGTCTACTCACAGTTACTTCATAGTGCTGTACATAGTTAAGTAACTGTTTATGTATTATTGGGAGCCCAACCTATTGATTGGCATGGTAGCTACCCAGTATTTCTCACTTGCTACCAATATATTAGTATATAATAAGTCCTATCTGAATAGTTTAGTTTTAAGGAGTTACAGAAACCATAGGTAATTAGGTTTTACTCTCAGATACAGCTCATCCAGAGCTTTGGGCCTCCAAACGGCCTGCCTATGTGTTTACATCTCTCAAATGTATGTGGGGTAGTGAGGCGTGATGGTAGCCGACTGTAGGTTCTTCGAGCGGTATGTATGTGGGGCTACGCTTTGCATGTAGCCTGGGCCCGTTTTATTAGGTCTGCCTTCCTGACCACGTATTTACGTTGTTGATCCCCCTAGCATCTTCTCCTAACTCCCTTAATGGAGCATTTCAGTGACCATGTCTCACTACTATGTGACAGCTTGTAGAGTAGGTGTGTCTCTCTCGATGCAGAGCCCTGACCAAAGTGACCAGGTGTGCACGTGATGTGTTCTCGGCAAACGGCATAACCTTATATCAGTCTGTCATCCTTCTCGTCTGTCTCGTTACATTCATATCCAAAACAGTACGATTATCTTTACTTGTTACATTTTGAGTACAGTTCTCGTCGTAGACACTTTTGTAAATGTCATTCTTCCTAATGATTTTTCTGAAACTGTGAGGTTAGATGTGGGACAAGAATGAATGCACTATTTGTGATCTCTCTGAGTAATGTTCATTGTGCCGTGTTAAAGTTAGTTTGTCCAGGGACTTTCACTGTTACTGCACCTACATACTATTTATCTGATAGCACAAAGGTTGCTTTATGCTTAACAGCAGAGTATGAACTTTATGTTTGCGCACTGGCTGCATGGTTTTATGTCTGTGTTTAAAACAACACACTGTAGGAGGAAGAAGGGGAACAGGAGTGGCCTTGGACCTAGATTACGTCAGTGCCTCTGTTGTACAGCGATAGGTTGCCAGTGCTGCTGATAAACTCCAGTGGTATTTGCCTTCTGCTTGCAGGCTCAGTTTACAGAAAGGTGCAGAATTCACAATCAGATTTCAAAAAGAGCATGCTTCTGTTGTGTTTTCATTCTATGTTAAACCTTGTGATCTTCCATACTTGGGGGTTCTTATAGTGATGTAATGAGAGAATGTTGTGGGTAGAAGGATTGGAGAGAGATGGGAGCTGGACTGATATATTGGCTCTCTGTACTCGTATTGTACCAGGGTACTCTTTCCTGTAATAAACGTCTTTGCAACTCATCTAGCTTAGAGTCTCTTTGCAGCTTGCCTATACGTAGATTCACCACGAGTTGCTACTTCTAATGTGCTCCAACATTTCATGCAGCACTTAATACTTGGTGTTGTAAAGACGAGACACGCAAACATAGAAATAATACTGTGTTTATTACAGCTGAGTAGTAGAGACGTTTTAAGGCATTGGCAAAGAGGGCATTTGGCCAGGCTCCACTCCTCCAACCCACCCCCCGCCCACCCATACAGGGACCCCTTTGGGAAGTGAATTTTCCATCTATCTCACATCTGTCTGTTTCTCTACCTCAGCTTTTGTATTATCTATCATTCGATATTGATGTACATCATGAGACTTGATTTGGAAAAAAACAAAGGTGTTTCAAAAGGATTCCCTAAATTATGTCTTGCGTGGACCCCTAAAATTCTTAAGATGTTACTTCTGAGGAGAGTGGTGGAATCTGCAAGCCAGTTGGTGTCTTTTAGCCCCCTCTGTAGAAGTGAATATCCTGACATCACAAGATTCCTTTCCATAGTGACATAAGTCCACAACTCATCCCCTCATTATAAACAAATACAATAACATTTAACAAAAAGAAACATAAAAATAGAACATTGTACAGTGAGCCAATAACACTAACAAACTAAACTGTTGGTTTAGGACAAATACACTATGGATGCAATAAGCACATAAGTAAGGGGTATACACACTGGTTTGATTACCTGTTTTGAACAATACAGTATTTTGCCCAAGCAGGTGGCCTCCTGCCCCTTTTTGACCGAACATCATCTGATTCGATCATCAACCCACCCTTTCTTCCAGAAACCAAAGATTCTTCCCCAGGATTATCACTATATGTGTCAACACGTATGCTACATCTATTCTCAGTTCAAGCCATCATGTTTCACATCCTTCATCCAAATCTCTTTTGATCCCAAAGCCACACTGTTAAGGTTCCACTCCTTGTGGCCCTTCCACAATTTCTTCTGGATCTTAGAAGTAACTCTCTCTTTGCACACTTTGGGCGGTTTCTTATTGTGAACCTTGTCACCCACTTTGATGTTCAAAGGTTTGACACCACGCTTAACATCATAATACTGTCCCCGCTTATTATGGGCATCCAACAAAGTATTGCGTACATCTTCCACTGAGCATAGCTCCACACCAGAACAGAATAGCCAGTCAGGATTGTACTTAGACAGTTGTTGCCATTCTTTCATTATTACAAACAAAGCGAAACCAGGGATTTCATTACTAGTGACCCAACATGCACAAATGTTCCTCGCAATCTGAGTGACCGAATCCATACTGCAATTCAGTGAAGACTTAATTGTGCTTTTAATAATACAATTAAACCTTTTCACCATGCAATTACTACTAGGACTATATATGTTATGTTATGTTATGTTACTTTCGTTTGTATAGCGTCAGCTCACCTACAGGTCTCAAGGTGCTATATATAATGATGTGGTTCTGTGCTTCATGCCAAGTTTCTCAAAATAACGCTTCACTTTGTGAGACATAAACTGAACTCCATAGACACCGACTATAGATGCAGGGATACCTTCAGACATGCAAGTGTGGTCCAAATATTCTAAAACCGAATCTGTATCTGCCTCATCCATCACTTTAACCACGGTCTATTTGGTACATATATTTAACAAAACAATAATATATTTTTGAGGAAAATCTGTAGGACCAATGATGTCAATAGCAACACACTCCAATGGATACCTAGGAATCAAACCCCACACATTGGAGGTCACAACGTACATAAGAACGTGTCTGCCATGGAACAACTCTTACAATTTTTTACAAATCTCTCCACAATATATCAACTCCAGGCAACTCCAAGCCACCAAAACTATTTTTATTGTAGCTATTGTTCTAATTAGGCCAAAGTGACCCTGGTGACATATCTCCCTAACCAGGCAATGTAACCTTTCTGGTGGTATATTTCATCTCTAAGTAGAACTCCATCCTCCATGAATAATTCAGACCTCATCTCCGAAAAAAGGTTTAATAAAACCAGCCAAAGTCTCATTTTTAGGCCATTCATTCTGAATATACAGCATTGCCTCCTGCAAAATAGAGTTGTTCTTGTATTCCAAATCCTACTCATTCTCTTTGATAGCCGATGGACTGCTGTCATGTGCCAATGCAACTTGTACTCTATTCTACTTTTCAACCACACATTCTTCCAAATAAACAGGCATTCTTGATAGGAGATATTATCCTACTCAGGTGTGTAAACAATTTTTTACACAAAATCCTACATTGTCATAGAGATCTTCACAGTTCTAGAAGATGCATTCACAGTACTGTCAGTCAAGGTATTGACAAAAGGTTTGTGATCACAATAAACTGTGAATAGCTTGCCAACAATAAATAATCTAAAATGTTCCAACACCCATGAACAAGCTAACGCTTCTCTCTCAGCGATTTAATATTTCTCCTCAGTTAGAGTCAAGGACCCGGATGCATAAGCAATAACATGTTCTTGCCCCTTATCATCAACTTAGGTTCAAACTGTACACACGCACTTTCGGTTTGCATTGGTGGTAACCACACTGTTGGAACAAACATTTCAAGACAGCAGCCCTAGCAGTGGTTGGATAAATGTTGTAGAAGTTTCTTTCACACTGCACAGACCAACCAAACACATTTTTTTAAGGCCTTGTCTGTTATTCATGTTTTCTCTGCCAAGTTTGGAATATACTTTACACCAAAATCTGGCATGCCCAAAAACAAAAAACAAATATCATCCATAGGTATGGGTCTCTTCGCATCCTCAATCGCACTTACAAGTATGGGGTTTGGTCTAACCCATGCACATTAATGACATGGCAGAGATGGTTACGCTATTTGCTTAAAAATTTAATTTTGAGAATTCCACCATGAACCCCTTATCCTCAAGGATGCTTCATCAATCTGGAATCATGTTCAGTTTTATCACTTCCAAAAATCAAAATATTATCCTGAAAGGATGTTACTCCCCTTTCCTTCCTGAGTAATTGAACATAAGATGTTGAAAAACAGCTGCTGTTGATGCCAGACAAAATGGCATACATTTGAATTGGAAGCAGCCGAATAGAGTAATGAAAGGTGTGAACTTAATTGAAACAGTCGACAAAGATGGTCCTTGCTGTTGCAACAATACCATTTAACAAGCTATTTCAATTTAGATTTGTCCTTCTGAAATTTAGGAGTCACCTTTTCATCTAAACTAATTTTCACTGTACCAACAATTTCAGCATATTTCACACTCTGAGAGCTTCAGCACATCTACCTCAAATTACTGCTTTCTGAACTACAGCAAGAATCTCCTTTATAGCAACATCACCATTTAAACCAAAGGCGATCTTTTTTTAAAAATTTGTTTTTATTGTTGCATCAAGAAGTATATGGATAGAGAAAATCATCTGCTGGCGTAGCGTCAACATTCCGCCACTGTCAGCCATTTGCGCAACTTTTTGGTTCTAAAACTCTTATTTTGCATTTTATGTTCATAACTTTAACAATACAGGCATGATAAAATGCAGCATACACCCCTCTACTCCCCCCCTCCCACCACAAAGCACAAACATTACTATTCTTGGTCTCGTGCCCACCGCCTTGTCCCTGTAGTGTGCCTATTCGGTGCTCTCACAGTCAGCAATGTTACCTTTGGTAGTTCCGTAATGGTCTCGATCCCCACAGCCCCGGGCTCCCCCCCCCTTACTGCCCACCCTCCAATCCATGGTATTGCCTCCATTTTGCCCATACTCTCCGGAACTTTTTGGGACAGCCTCTTGCTTTATAAATCACTCTTTCTGCAGCCATATATAGGTCCAAGCCCCTCCTCCATTCCTCTATGTCAGGCGTTTCCATTGCCCCCCAGTACTTTGCAATGTCCCTTTTAGCCACCACCAATGCGAGTACCAGGAAGATAAGCAGTGGACGTGGCAGGTCCACCTCGTTTGTCATGCCTAATAGTGCCAATTTAGGGTCTTGCGACAGAGTCACCCCTAGGACCTCCCCTAGCTCCGTGAATATGTGCGACCAATATGTTTGTATTCTGTCGCATGCCCAGATAGTGTGATAGAAGTCCCCTTGCTGGTGACGGCATCTAAGGCAGGTCGGATCCTCTATTTTTCCCATTTTAAGGAGTCGTACCCTATCAAAATAGGTTCTGTGGAGCACATTCAGCTGGATGAGGCGTAGTCTCGATTTGGTCGCCACCTCCCTGGGGTGCATTAGGACAATCTCCCAGTCCAGATCTTCCATTTCTCCCACTTCCACTTCCCACACGCTCCTCAGCCCTGCTAAGTCGCCTAGCATATTATTTGTCAAAGTTTTATATGTGAGGGATACCGCCTGACCCATGATCTGTTCCTGAAGCAGCCTACCCTCCATTGGTTCATATTCCGGTATCTCCGCGAGCGTGATATTTTGGGCCCTCCACGCATGTCTCAACTGTGTGTATTTGAAGAGTTGTGTGTGGTGCAACCCAAATTTAGTGTTAAGTACCTGGAAGGACTTCAGCTCCCCCTTTGCAATCACATCTCCGATAGTTGATATGCCTATGTCATCCCACCTTCGGAAGCCGCGCAGCTTACTGAGTTCTTTTAACCATTGACAGTGCCATAGCGGCGTCTGTCGGGTAGGTCTCCTTTCCCACCCCATTCGCCTTGTGGCCTTGGTCCAGGCGTTCAGTGTGATTATCGTTGCCGGTAGAAGCGGTACCTGCACCACACCTCCGTAGAGATAGTACAATAGATTTTTGGTGGACATTTTGAACCTTTCCAACGCGTAGGTCGGGTGGTCCGCCGGGGCGTGCATCCAATCATTTATTGGTGTTAGGTGTTCTGCCCAGTAGTAGGTCTCTAGGTTGGGGAGCGAAATTCCCCCACTATATTGGTGGCGTTGGAGCGTCGACAGGGCTACTCGCGGCTGCTTCCCCAGCCATAGAAAAGTACGAAGGTCCGCGTGAATTTTGGGTATCGTCTTGGCCGGGAGTGGGTAATATTCGTTTTGGAGCGCATATAGGAACTTAGGGAGGACAATCATTTTGTACATTGCCGCCCGACCCAATAGGGTGAGCGGCAGTTACCTCCACCTGGTCATATCCGCCACCGCGCTATCCATTATCCACTCTATATTCTTACTGAATGAAAGTTTCCCATCTAGGGTAATGTAAATACCCTGGTACTGAAATCCCTCCGAGGTATTGACCAGTTGCTCCAGTAGGTTCCCCCCTCGGTCCATTCCCTGTGGATCATAGAGGACCGACTTGTGTCAGTTTATGGTATAACCCGCCCTTGCGCCATAACCATCTAACTCCCTAAACAGTTCCGGGACCGTAGTTTCAGGTTTAGTAATGAACAGTAACACATCATCAGCGTATAATGATATTTTTTCTTGTGCGGAGGCTGAGATTTCCCGGGAGAAGCCACAAATCTCTGGATTCTGTCTTATCTTTGCAGCCAGAATTTCGATGGTTAGTGTGAATAGAAGGGGGGACAGAGGGCAACCCTGGCGCGTACCCCTTTTGATTCGGAATTCGCGGGACAACCTCCCATTTACCCGAACCCGTGCTCTCGGTGCCGGGTAAAGAAGCTGAACCCACTTCTGGAATTTCGGGCCGAGGCCAAACCTCTGGAGCGCCGCCATCAGAAATGGCCAGTGTACCGCGTCGAATGCCTTCTCCGCGCCAAGGGAAAGAAACCAATGAGGCTCACTCCTCCCCTTGACTTCTTGCAACTAATTGTGCGTGCATCGGAGTTTTAACTTGGTTGCCCTATCCGGCAGAAACCCCGACTGGTCTATGTGTATGAGCTCTGGAATAACCGACCTCAAGCGATTCGCTAGTAGTCGCTATAATCTTCACCTCCATATTAAGGAGGGAGATGGGACGGTATGAGGCACATTTGTCTTTCGGCTTGCCCTCCTTATAGATCGGGACGTTCGTAGACAGGGCGAGGTCCGGTGGCAAGCTCCCCACCTGATATGCTTCGGTGAAGAGGGCTTTAAGGTGTCGTGTCAAGAGAACAGTCGTCCGCTTAAAAAATTCCACTGGAAATCCATTCGGCCCTGGTGTCTTACCCGGTTTCAGTTTGGCTATGGCGTCAGATATGTCCTGTAGTGTTACCTCCGCCTCCAGAACTGTGCATGCTTCGGAGGACAGTGAGGGTACCTCCGTGAGTCCTATGTATTGCAGCGCGTCCTCACCAGTCCCCCGGTCTTTAGCCTCATAGAAGTGCTCATAGTGCGACGCGAACACGTCTGCTATTGCCTCATCTGTGTGGACCTGTCTTCCCTCCGCCGACTTGATCTGTTCTACCCACCTTGCCGCCTGTTCCTTTCTGCTGAGCCAAGCCAGGAGCTTGCCGGACTTATCCCCAACGTCATATAGACGGTGAAGGGTTGCCAGGGATTGGGTCCGTGCCTCGTTTGAAACCACCTCCCTGTACCTCCTTTGGGTATCTAGCAGTTGTCGGAGAGTCCCTGCATCTTTTCGTGTTTGATACTCCTCCTCTAATGCCAAGATTGTTGTTTCCAGGCCCGCAACCTCGGCCTGTTTTGTTCGTCGTTCATCCCCCAACCTACTCTGTATTCTATCCCATAAGACCGGTTTCATCGCCTCCCAGAAGGTGACCCCTGAGTCGACTGTTCCTTCGTTCTCAGCCACATACACCTTAATGTCAGCTCTGATGCCACGTATTGTCTCCGGCGTTTGAAGGTCCCACGCCGCTAAACGCCATTCAGCTCCTCCCCTCCCCCGCACCCGTCCCATCTGTACAGATAAGGGAGAGTGGTCCGAGATACCCCTCGCTTTGTATTCCGCCACGTCATCTGCTGTTAGGTACTGTCTCGATGAGAATATATAGTCAAGCCTTGAAAAGACCCTATGTGCCCATGAGTAGAAAGAGTAAGCTGTCTGCGTAGGGTGGAGCCACCTCCAAACGTCAGTGAGTCCTATGTCAGTCATCTGCTGTGCCAAAGCTGTTTGTGTCCCCCCTCTACACGCTGCCCCTGTACGGTCCTGCACTTCACACATTACGTCATTAAAGTCGCCACCCACTACTTGTATGGTATCCGCTGTGTCCAGGAGAATGGAAGTGATTGCTTTAAGTGTGCGTGCCTGGAGTTTCGGCGGAGCATAGACCGAAATTATAGTGTACCTGCGTCTTTTCCATGTCCCTTGCACTCCCACATACGTCTCCTGGGGGTCTAGCCATGTGCGCGTAATGCAAAACGGGGATGTTTTTTTAATTAGTATCGCCACCCCTCTGGAGTCTGACGTGTACCCTGCATGTGCCAGGACCGTATGGCGGCCTCTCGCTATGAACGCACATTTAGTACCTCTAAGATGTGTCTCCTGTAACAAAATGATATCCGGTGCTACTCTCTTGAGGTAAGCATTCACCAGTCCCCTCTTAATTTTCGACCCCAGGCCATTCACATTCCAGGTTAAGATAGTGACTCCCTTGTCACCCTGTTGCGGTACGGCTAATGTACTTGCCATTGTGTAAAGTGACCCTCTTTCATGGTGTGTCCCTGCGATGGATGTGTGGTACGGTGTATCAAAGTGTGCTGCTGCGTCTTCCCAACTGTTACCCCCCTCCTCCACCTAACCCTCCCGTTCCCCAACTTGAGAGAGTTCGAAAAACCTCCCCCCCTCCGACCCCCCTCCCCACCTCCCTCCCCTTCCAGTCGCATCCTAACGTAGGACCAAAATATCCGAGGGAGAAGGCCTGTGGCCCTCCCACGCATCCCTCCCTTCACAAACCAAAGAACAGTAAAAACTTAAGGAACAGAGAAGGGCGTGTCAACTTGCGTGCTCCCATATGTCGAGCTGCCATCTCCAAAGTCCCAGAGCACCATCGTTCACGAGTGTGAGTCTTGTGTGTCCATTGCGGGAGCGCTGGACTGCCCTGAAGAACGGATTTCATTCCGCAGGCAACTGAACCTGGAGCCCGCCACGGATTTGTTTCCCGGTGAAGCCGATCTACCTCTTCTCTTGTCACCCGCGCCATGGCCCTGGTACGGCGTCGCCGGTGTCTGCTTCCTCACCCTTCGCGATTTCCATCTCTGTGGCTTCGGCATCTCCCAATGAGACCGTTCCCGCATCGATCTATCCAGCACTTCTCGCCCCACGACCTCTCTGCTGTTCAGTATAGGGCGTTCCTCAAGCCACTGCCACGCTTCCTCCGGGTGAGAGAAAAAGATGGACTTGTCTTTGTATAGCACCTTGAGCTTAGCGGGGAAAAGGAGCATGCATGTGATGTTCAAGGTCCTCAGCTTTGCCTTCACAGAGTCGAACGAGCGGCGCTGTTTTTGAACTTCCTGGCTGTAGTCCGGGAATATCATTATGGTCGCATTCTCCGAACGGATCTCCCCCATTTTTCATACCTCTCTCAAGATCAGGTCTCTATCCGCAAAGTTCAAGAAGCGCGCTATAACCGGCCTCGGTCTCGCCCCTTCCGGAGGTGTAGCCAGGAGGGCCCTGTGCGCTCTTTCAATGATAAAACAAGGGGAGAACTGTGCTGCCGGGAAGGTGGTCTTCAACCAGGCGTGGAGGAATGAGGACATGTTCGTCCCCTCAATTCCCTCTCTAAATCCCACGAAACGAAGGTTGTTGCGTCTCGATCTATTTTCAGCATCGTCCACCTTCCACAGCAGTTGGCGGTGCGATGCCTGCAACTCCGCCATATCCCTCTTCAAGGCGGATATCGAGTCGTCATTTTCGCTGATACTCGTTTCGGTCGCCGTCACCCTATCGGACAATTTCCGAAAGTCTTGCCGCAGCAGTGTTACCTCGGAGCTCACTTCCCCAATCTTAACCTCCAGGGCCGCCCGAGACTCCTGTATGTCCGTTCTGGATGCCTGGATAGCCTCCATCAACAAGGCCGTGTCTGTCCGCACCCCGGATGCCACAGACTGAGCCTCCGCCGTGTGTCTTGGCGCCGCAAAGTTGTCCATGGGCCCTTGTTCGTAGTTTTAGGGATCGTTTCTCTTTTCCCCATGTCTGTCCACTCCTCAGGGGAGGACCCCCGTATCAGATCGTAGGCCTCAGACTTCTGGCGTGCCGGTCTTATGGCAGGGCCAAGCTGGGGGGGTCCCCCCTCTCCTAGTGCTGGTGTACGTGAGTTTTGTACACCCCCAGCCTCCCGTGTCGACTTCCCCTCCGCTGGCCGTGATCGAGGCCCCCTCTTTATGCACCTGTCACCTTCACAGACCTCTGGGCCCGCTCTTGTGTTTCCCTGCAGGGTACAGGTGGTCACGGAGCGAGAGCGACCCCTTGGCACTTTCCATCCAGCCAAAGAGGGGTTCAGCACCGCCAGATACCCAGGACGCCCTCACCAGTCTCTGCTTCTGGCCCTCTGGGTCTCTCCCCAAACAGCCGGTTGATAGGGGGTTCGAGCGATCAGCCCTCCAGGGGGAGGTGGGGGGGGGGCGGGGCGAGCTCAGGTCCCTCATCGCTGGGCCCCACCTTTCACCGGTCTCCAGGTGCCCCCATGGCTTTCGGCCCCCACAGGTGCCCTTCTAGCACCGCCGCCATGTTGGTGAAGGCGTCAGGGTCTTCTCCAAGGGGCCTCCTGCTACACCAATGTCTCTCGGCCTCTCATGGGACAGCGTCCCTTCGGGGATCGCGCCGGAGCTCTCTCGCTCTCCGACCCCTCAGTCTGCTGATTGCACAGCAGGGCGGATGGTGGTGACGGCCCTCGGTTCCCTCTTACCGGCTCAAGTACGCGTCGGCCGCCATCTTGGTATAGGTCGGCCGGTCTCCGGTGTGTCACTTTTCTCCCCTCCGGGCTCCGGGCCACGGACAGGTTCCTTTTGCGATGTCGCTCCAGGCTGTGGGTTTTGGCACTGTTGGGTCCCGGGCGGGCTTCTAGGAGCTCCGACGACTGCCGGGCGCTGCGGCCGCCATCTTGGCCACACAGGGTCGCGCCGAGTCGGCGATCCGATCCGTTATTTATGCGCGCCCCAGCGCAGTTTCTGCATTGGAAGCACCCTCGCCGGCTCCCGGGACATTGCGGCTCCCGCTGGTAAGTTTTGTGCCCCGGGGGGGATAGTTTTACGGCGGATCTGGGTGCAGCTCGACAGGAGCTCCGGCAAGGGACTTCCTAACCGGCCATGCTGTTGGCCACGCCCCCTCCACCAAAGGCGATCTTGACTGACTGAATTACAAGCATGCATGACTATTTGATTTATAATCAAGTCATCCTGCAGATTACCAAACTTGCAATCTGTGCCCAGCTTTTTAGTTTTAGCAACACCCTCATCCACTGGTTTCCGGTTGCCCTGTTTTCTATGGAAACATTTACACCTCGTAGTGCCTATCCTAACCTTCAGGAAAACATATATGTATCCAAATCTAATACAACAGGGTCAACAATATTAGTATCACCTGAAACAGGAGTATTAAAAGCTTGGTTATACACTTTTAAAACCGTGGTCTGTAAGGAATGTAATAGAATCCTCTTCTTCTGACCCAGAGACGTTTTACTTGGTTTGTCCACTGTCCCAGTGAAGTTTAGAAAATAATCTTTTCATTCCTCACATTTTTTTGTAAGCTCAAAACCCAGTGATGAAAAAGCCTGTGAAGGACTGATCCTAAAACGTTGTGTACCCATGCTGTGGATAAGTGGAATAGTCCAGTGTACACCCTTCACCACTAATTGAATCATTCACTGTCCTTACTTCACCACTAATCAATGGAGCATTGCACATAACATTGAATAATTCTGTATTCTCAAAGCCAGTAAGAAGTAAATGATAAGAGAAAAAAAAGTTCCTTCAAAGTCTAAAATTCTCACCTTGGTTTACCACCTCTCCACAAAGAAAGATGCAGTTTTTATCATGAAGAAACATTGTACACTGCTGTGTGCATGGACATCTGTAGACATAATAACTTGTGCCAAAAATTCGAAGCTGAAGACATGTAAGTAGAATTGATTAAAGACGCAACAGCTGTGGTGGATATCGTGATCCTGTCGATGTAATTCACTTGAAGAACCCAATCCAATTTGTCTGACATGCAATTTCACGTTGCGCGACCTCGCATCTTAATGTCAGCAATGAACACAGCGAGTGCAAACAATGCTCGAGAGAGGATCAAGCGTTGAAGAATGTCTCAGATTTTAAAGATAAGGGCGCATGAATTCAGCAGTGCGAGCAGGTGATAACTTTCCATGCCGTTGCCTGACAAACCCTATTCTTGGCATAAATCTCATTTTGACAGCGCCTCACCTCAACAGCAATGCTCCCTCCTCAAGCAGCGCTGTACTGGGCAGCACCAGTGTCCTGTTGATCCGCAATCATTGTGTCATAATGCAACATAAATCCGTACACAGACAGAGTTTGCATGCCATGTTCCTCCTCAGTTGTGTCCGGTGCATGTTGCCGCTTGTTGCACAGATGAGACACACAAAGTTAGAAATAATAGTATGTTTATTACAACTGAGGAGCACGGTAGACGCTGCCAGCTAGGTTGTGTCCTTCAGACTCCTCTATGGAATGGAATCCCCTGACATCACAGGATTTAATTCCACAGTGACATAAGCCCCCCCCATAAGCCCTCCCCATGTGGGTTCTGTTTCTGTTCTATTTCTGTTGCATTCCTGAATGTTATACTTCAAGAGTCCTTGTGGGACAGTTGTTACCTATCATGGGTTTGCTGCCTGTCAGGAGTTGCTAGAAGGCCTAAGCTGTGTCTCCTGCTCAATACCTCATGTTCCTCACCTATTGTGAAGTCTCAGTTTTCAGTAAATAAAAGCTCGAGGCAACCTGCTGGCACACACCTGACCCATCGTGATGCTGTACTACTCTCAGCCAGTGTGGTACCTTGATACTGGTTTGCTGCTCTGGTGATACCTGTGTACTCTGTTTCAGGGTGCTGGCCTGTTTGTGTCTTGGTAGCGTGGTGTCAGAGTGCTGACCCGAAGCACCATATTGTGCATAATCTTCAAGCAGAAGAGCCTGTTTTAACAGGTTTCTTGAAAGGTTGGTGTATGCTTGTGGTGGACAGTGGCATAAGAAACAGATAGACAGGCATCTCCCTGCCAACATACCAGTAAGACAAGATCCCATTGAGCCGTACAGGAGAGCAAATGTGTAACATGTCGCTGTGCAAACAATTTAAGGTGACCATCACATTTGAGCAATACCAAGGGAACCTTATCTTGACTTGCTAGCGGTCAATGCAGAGCAACTTCTTTACCACCATTGAGTGTACCAGAGTAGCCGCGCCAAGATCTGCTTCCTAACTGAGGTAAGACAATCAAGTGCTTTTTGGAGAGTGCCACAATTGCTACATCCAGAGTACCTGCTGCACAAAAACTGAGTGCTCATGCACAGTGGGCACCATTGGGAACTGCTTTGCTGTGCTTTTAGAGCTATTGACGTCGGTAAACAGCAGAAGACAGTGGTGCTGGGCAGTAAAGCCACATTGTGACCCACAGCAATGTATCAAGTAAAGTGTGTCAATCTGTCACATTAGTTTAGAGCAACATGTAAAATGAGTGCATCTGTGCTGAGTATAGTGAAAAGCAGCAACTCACGAACTCCACATGCAACAAGCTCCACATTAAATGTTATTCTGTTAATACTACCTGAATAGAGAGTGTCTTTTTGGTCCTTTGTAGGTTGTAATACCATAGGAAGCTCTCTTACTTGTGTCTGGTGCAACCCTTTAGATTAGGAACAATGGAAGAGAGGCTTATAGTGTATGTCTATGCCTTTGGGTGATGTATTTATTTACAAAAAAAGAATCTCCTGAGGTACAAACTAGGTTCAAAAGGCTGGAATGTATTGATAAACCTGCCAAGAGAAGAGGTGAAGTACAGGAGGGGTACAGGGTGATCCGGAAGTGGTGAATGATTACACTACCGTTATTAAGCTGTTTATTCAAATGTGCAATGCTTGGAGGAATGTTGTTTTGGAGAGATTTGGTACAGATGCCAGGTGAACTGGTTGAAGCCTGTTTGACTGCATTGATGTCCCTGGCAGGCACACAAGGAGAGTTCAAGGATGAGCTGATCAGACCCAACCTCATAAAATGGCAAGAAGTACAAAGGTCATGGAAAACTATTGTCTACAGAAAGCCCTCGACTTGGCTATAGAAATTGATGTAAGCATTAAACATACTACACTGTACATGGAGGGATGACCGTTTACAAGTGCTGGGATGGCCTTGATGTGATTAAATATATAACAAAGTGTAGTAAAGGTATATCTGAAGAACAGGCTACATGTATGAAAATTAACAGGAGAACATTAATGATATTAAAAGATAGACATGCTTCACCTGTGGTTACAGATAGCATCTATGAAATGCCTAGACCTGCCCAGCAAGGGCACCAGCCTGCTTTAAATGTGTAAGAGGCTCACTTTGTTATGTTAAAATGTTATTTATTGGGGGGCGTGGCTTGGCGCCCGGCGTGAATGGCGGTGTCTGGGTGAAGCTCCTCGGTTTGTCCGGTGTACGGCATCCTTCCTGACTCGCTCAGCGCTAATTGTGGGTTGTGAGGACGTCGGAACATCTACTCCTCCTACCCTGATATTTGTGGCTTCGCTGGAGTGCGGCATTTTGGATTTACGAACTATGTAAGTTCCGTAGCTGCATCGTCGCCTTGCGACCGCCATTTTGTTTTTTTCCCCGGCTGAGCTGTGTCACCGTATCAATGATCCCCCTGGAACTCTGTGGCGATTGTTCCCTCACCTTCATCTTCCTTTATGCTTTTGGAGGTATGGATACGTTTTGCGCTCACTTTTGAGTAATTTCATGTGCCTTTTCTGACTGACTTTCACTCGGCGGCCATTTTGTCTCTCCCGCGACCTCCGACACTTTATTGGCTTCTATTTCTTCGCCGCTATTTATGGGTAGATCTAAAGGCACTGCGGCTGCGACACCTCCTACCAAGCATATTTTCATTAAAAACTCGAAGATTTTTACCGAGTTTTCTTGGACTAAATCTATTCTATCTTCTCTTTCGGAAGACAAGATGGCGGCATCTGAGACTCCTACAGCGACTACTGGGAAATCTCTTACTAAACGCCTCAGACAAAACCCCCCTTCACCTCCAAAATCAACTTCTCCTGTCTCGATGGAGTTATTACTGGAGGCAATCCGGGCTCTGCGCCCTTTTATGGAAGACACTAATGCGAAACTCCAAGTTCTCACCGACTCTTGGTCGCAGCTCGACGGCAGGGTTACAACTGTGGAGCAATCGCTTTCTTCCTTGGCGAATGACTGTGCGAAGATCTCTCCTCTTCATTCTCAGGTCTCTACCCTTCAGCGTCAAGTGGAGGAGCTTGAAAACCGTAATAGGCGCAATAACCTCCGTATCTACGGCCTTGAGGAAGGACAAGAGGGGTCGGGTCCCATTGGTTTCTTCAAATCTTTCATCCCCAAAGTCCTTCGTATGCCGGAAGGCCCCCTGCTTAACATTCAAAGAGCACATAGATTAGGTCGCCCTCCATCTTCGACCTCCCCCTCTCAGAAGCCTAGAGGGGTGATCCTGTATTTCCTGGAATACACGGACCTATTGAAGGTTCTCTCAGCAGCGAAATCCTCTCAGCGAATTATCTGGTCCGGATCTACTTTATTCTTTGCTCAGGATTACGCCAAGGCCACTGCTAACAGGAGGAAGGCCTTCTTGGACTTAAGACCTGCTCTTCGGGACATGGGTGCTCGTTATGGTCTTTTTCACTAGTGCCTTTTCAAGGTTACTTACAATAATAAGACTACAACATTTGAAGACCCTCTTCGCCTTCGCAGCTTCATCAACGCTCATCATGCTGATCCCATGGAATCCTCCTCATCGACTGCTGGCTGAATTTATGTTCCTTACCCCTCACTGTTTGACCTTTTCGTCTTGTTGCGTTTGCTAGTCTTAACCATATGTTTTTCCCCTGTTTTCGTGTTTGTAACATTTGTTTCCTTATTTTTCTCCACAGTTTATCCCTTCCCTTGCTGCGATGCCTCCCGGCCCTCCGTCCTGCTTGATCCCGGTTGTATCGTCATTCCGTCTGGTTCCTCCTTCCCCCTTGTACCTTTTGAATCCTTCCTTTGTAGGTATGTCACGATTTCATGTTATTATCTGGTTGTTTTGTTCCCTTTTTCTCTCTTTTTCTTTTTGTTCTCTCTTCTTCCCTTCTTTTTTCCTACTTCCTCATCTGCTGTTACTTTCTCCATTTTCTCAACACTTTTCCTTCAACTTCTTTTTCCCTCCATTTCTTTCCCTATCTCTTTTCTCAACTTTTTTGATCCCTTTTTCTCTCTTTTTCATCATTTCCTCCTGTTTCTATAGCTCATATTTTCTTTCTATTCAAGTTCTTCCTTTTGCACTTTTTATTGCATTGTTTGCATTCTGTTCTCTTTTAATGCTTTTACTATATATCATTCAGAGTTACATCTTGGAATGTTAAAGGTTTAAATAGTCTAATTAAAAGACAGCGAGTATTAGCCCATTTAGCTAAGTTAAAAACTGATGTCGCCATGTTACAAGAGACCCACCTTAATGATATTGAATCATCTAAACTAAAAAGACTTTGGGTCGGTCATACTTTTTCTGCTACCTCTTTGGGGAAAAAGAATGGCGTAGTTATACTTGTTCATAAAAAATTTGCTGTTACTGATTCTCATTTTGAAATTGATACTGATGGTCGTTTTGTACTATTAAGAATGAAGATTGATAATGTGCCTATTGGTATTTTTAATGTTTACGCTCCAGTTAATGTTGATCATACCTTTTGGCCCCTCATCTCAGATAAATTGGTTTCCCTAAATGATAATTATATTATTTTTGGTGGTGACTGCAATCAGATCCATGATCCCTTCCTTGACAGGCATTCCCCAGTTACCTTCATTCGATCTAAAATGCATAATCAATTTACCTCAGCTATTCGTCGTAATTCCCTAACTGATATTTGGAGACTCTGTCACCCTGATCTCCAAGAATACAGTTATTTTTCTCCTCCTCACAAAACCCAATCCTGTATCGATTACCTTTTCCTTAGTAAATCCCTTACCCAATGTGTCCTTGCTTCTGAAATTGGTTCCATTCTCATATCCGATCATGCCCCTGTCCTCGTAGACTTCAACCTGATACCCTTCTCCCCCTCCCCTGGCAGATGGAGATTTAACAACTCTCTCTTGGCGGACTCCAAGTTTACAGACCAGTTCAGTGCTTTTATTTCTGACTTTTTCCACACCAATTCTACCCTTGACTCCTCCCCTGTCATGATTTGGGACTCCTTCAAGCAACGGCTAGAGGTTTTATAATTAATTTTGTCTCTAAAAAACAAAAGAGTTTCGAACGTCAATCTTCCCTCCTTTTAGCAAGAATCAAAAAATTTGAATATTCCTACTATCAATCCCCCTCTGATTCTTCTCTTAAGGATCTTATCTCTGCGAAAGTTGCTTTTAATAAGTCCTCCACTGATGCCGCATCCTCTTATCTTTTAAAATGCAGTGCCCGCTATTATGGCGGTCAAAACAAGATGGGTAAACTTTTAGCCAATTATCTAAAAACACGTCAAGATAGGACCCGGATTACCTCCATCACTGATTCGGATGGAGTCTCACATTTCAAAGATGAAGACATTCTAAATAATTTTGTTTCTTTTTATAAACAACTTTACACCCTGAATCCCCTCCTCTCCCTGATGATTTGACTTCTTATTTCCATTCTCTCACCCCCCCCTTCTTCTTCTCATGTTGACTTTTCCCCACTTGAATCTAACATCACTTTAGCAGAAATTTCTCACGCAGTTTCAGTACTTCGTCGTGGCAAAGCCCCTGGCCCTGATGGGTTTACTATTGAATTTTATAGCCATTTCTCCAAGCAACTCCTACCCCACTTACTTTCTCTTTTCAATTCCTTTATCTCTGATGGCTCTTCTCATGGTACTTTTCAAGAAGCAATGATCTGCCTCATTCCTAAAGACAACAAAGACCCTACCCTATGCAAGAATTATAGACCCATTTCCCTTGTAAATACAGATTACAACATTTTTGCCAAACTACTTGCCCTCTGTATAGATCCCATTTTACCTGAACTCATTGGTCCAGAGCAATCGGGATTTGTCAAAGGTCGCTTATCGTCTGATAATTCGAGAGTTTTCTTTAATGTTCTTAGTAAAGCTTCCACTATTCACTATCCCTTAGCTGCCATTGCTCTTGACGCCGAAAAGGCTTTTGACCGTATTAGCTGGGAATTTATGTTTCGTGCTCTTTCCTGGATTGGCTTCCCCCCTAAATTAATTTCCCTCATCGCTCTCCTATATTCTGGCCCCAAAGCTTCTATTTTCGCTAATGGTAAAGTTTCTGATTATTTTTCCCTCTCCAGAGGGGTTCGTCAAGGCTGCCCTCTATCCCCCTTATTGTTTATTGTCTCACTTGAGCCCTTTTTAACAAAGATTAGACAAGATAATCTTATTACTGGTTTCAACCCAGGTCCCGCCCAAGTCAAACTATCAGTCTATGCAGACGATATTCTTTTTTATTGTTCGAACCCTGAATCTACTATTCCCTCCTTTCTTCGTCAAGTTGAAGCTTTCTCTTTAGTTTCAGGATACCGTCTTAATCGTGATAAATGCGAGATCCTTCCCCTTAATGTCTCCTGCCTACGTCATTACTTTGACCAAACTGGGTTTTCCTGGCAACCTTCAAAAATTAAATATTTAGGCCTTTGGTTTTCCTCTTCCATTTCAGACACTCTAAAATTCAACTTTGATTGTATCTCCAAGAAACTCTCGGATTCTATCACTAAATGGAATCCACTATTTCTTTCTTGGTGGGGGAGACTAGATTCGATTAAGATGATGCTAGCCCCTATTATCTTATACTCCCTTTCTATGATTCCTGTCCGTATTCCTCATTATTATTTTAAACGATTAGACTCTCTTCTGTCTAAATTTCTTTGGCAGAACAAACCTCCTCGAATTGCGCTCTCCTTTCTTAAAAAGGACAAGTCTCAAGGAGGATTGAAATTCCCAAATTTCAAAACTTATCATCACTCCTTTTCCCTGAGACAAACTCTTCGTTGTATATCTACAGATCCCCCTACGTACCCTCCAATTTGGCTATCCTTGGAAAAGTCTTTCATCTCTCCCTTTGACTTTTCAGAATTACTCGCTTTTTCGGCTCACACTTCTTTTTTGCGATCTCCTATTACTGCACATTCGTGTCACATTGTTACTCCCTTCATCTCCTTTACTTATCCTTCCTCCGCTTCTTTATCTCACCAATCCATTTGGCACAATAAACAGCTCCGCATTAAAAATCGTTCCTTCTGTTGGAAATCCTGGCACTCTAAAGGCATAAAATGGGTTTTGCAGTTGCTTTATGATGGAGTTCCCTTATCCTTTTCTGAATTGCAATCCCGTTATCTTCTTCCCAACTCCTTTCACAAACAATATAATCTACTTTTCCCTGCACTTCTTTCTTTCCTTCATTCCCTTCCATCTTCTTCTGAATTCCCCCCACTCTACCCTCTTTTGTCTCCACTCTTAAACTCTTCTCCTTCTGCTTCTCGTATCTACTCTTGCTTACTAACACCTTCGGAGCACTCTAAATCTCGCACTGAACTGGCCGGGGAACAAGATTTATCAGTTACTTGGTCTGTCTCTTTATGGGATAAGCTTTGGATTAAGATTCACAAAACCTCTTGTGCTGCCAATACCACACAAACCCTTTATTATATTTATCAAAGATTATTGTTCTCTCCATCTAAATTAGCTTCTTTCTCCTCTGATTTTTTTCCGACATGTTGGTCCTGTTCATCGCCCTCAGCTGATTTGTCTCATATGTTATTTCACTGCCCTAACGTTACCTCCTTTTGGCATGGAATTTGGTCACGTATTTCTACTATTTTCCATTTCCAACTCCCCTTCACTCCATCCATTGCTTTCCTCAGCTCCCTTTCTCCAGAGTTACCTCAATCCCCTTCTCACTACAAGTTGTTCGACCTTTTTCTTGCTGTAGCTTTCCACTTAATCACCTCCAATTGGAAAGCTTCTTCAAAACTTACTTATTCTGCCTGGTGGAAAGCTATTTGTTTTAATCACCGTTTAGATACCAACTATGTATCCCCTGTTTCCCTTGCCATCAAACGTGACCTCCTTTGGATTCCACTCACCGATTACCTTTCCTCCACTTCTTCTCCCTCTTCCTCTCCCCCTCCTGTCACCATTGCTCCCTTTAACTTGCCAGATGCAGTTCGTAAACCCCCTTGAACATTACATCGTTGTCTTTTTGCCTATTCCTATACCGTTTTTTATTCTACCAACTGTTATTTATATGATTATATGCTTGCTTGCTCTTTTGCATTCAATGTAATCTGTGCACTTGCTGCTATAATTGGCTTTGATCTTCTTGTTTATTTTCATTTTTATTTTTATTTTTTCTCTCTCTCATTCCTTTTTTCATGAACGAGAGTGTATCGTTTATTGATTCCGCTTTTCTATTATTTTGCATTCCCAGTATTCCTTGTATTATATTTTCTCTTCATGCATTTCACTTTGTATTTTCTGTTTGGTATCAATAAACTTGAACTTAAAAAAAAATGTTATTTATTACGTGCAACTATCACTTCAAGGTCTCTAGGTGTGGTAATTGTCCATATGTGAACAAGGATAATGAGATAGGAAAAGAGGAGTAAATACCCTGCCTAAGCATGAGGAGTTAGATAAAGAAAAGGAAGAAGATTATACATCAACAGTGGATGGAAGAGTATTACCAGTTGTGTAGAATAGTAATTAAACACGTTATTGCAATTTAATGATTAAAGGGGAAAAACTATTGTTATTGATAGAGGACCGCCTTAGACACTCATTGATAAAGAATTTGAAATGTTTCCGAAGGTTGTCTTAAACAAGTACAAAGTAAAGATTTCTCATAGTGAAGGAAGAGCATTCAAGTATTTGTACACTGATATATTAGGAATTGACATATTTTACATAAACTGAGACTCTCATTTGATGTAAAAAAAACCTCTCCATAGGAAGCCTACACTATCCTAAACACATGATGTTACATTTTGTAAACATATGATGCCAAATGTTGTACCAGACGACTTAAAAATTAACTATATATAGTGTGATATTCTCAAAAAGGCTGCCTGTAACAGATATTTTAGCCCAACCTCATGGATCCATTTTAGATTTATGAACGTTAGGCAGAAGGATAGCATTGGAATAGATGTGGTGTCCTGTCTTAGGAATACTATTCCTTTTGTTATTTGGCACCTTTATCTGCCCAAGTTTAAAGAGACTAATAATACAAATATACTTGTTTGTTGTATTCCACTTAATCAAATTCTTCATAAGATTCCTCCTCTATGTAATGTAGACAACATTTTTAAATTCTCCATATTGCCAATATTTAATTCAAAGCCCAGGACGTTACTTTTGTTACACAAGGCCACTCTGTCTTTCTTGCATATATGTATTTATTGAAAATTGTTTACTTTCAATTTTTGTATAAACCGAAACAAATACTTTCTGTTCGTTGTATAGTTAAATGTGGATTTAGGATAGAATTAAAGACCTAATTCTAGTATTTGTTCGTCTGCCTTCATATGGAAATGATTGCTAAGATTTATTGACATCGAATAATGGTCCTTCATTTCTTCTTTTTGTGCTAAGATCAAGAATTCTTGGAAATAAGGGTCTGGCTTCTGATGCAGTTTGAATCTTTCCTTTCTCCTTCTATTCTGTTTCATTTTCTGATTGTGCCACCACCTCTCGGCCTCCCTCCTGCTCTAGTATCCATGTCTACTATGGGTCCAGCCTCCAAGGGATCACTCTTGAAATCTACTTCAGAAATGACATCTGAATTCAGATCAATTGTTGACATTTCTTTTTCTGGTTAACATCTTTGTCTTTTCTTTAATGATGACATTAAAACATCTTGCAAAATAGTCAATTTTTCTCTTTGGAACTTCAAGAGTTTCCTTGTTTTTATTTTTTTTAGGTGATGCATCCTTTCTTTTACATTATTAACTATACTATAATCTTCATATTTACTGAGGTATACAAAAATGTTGCTTGTCTCTTTCAGAGAGTTCTTATGCCAACCAGTGCATTTTTTAACAGAAATCGAGTAGCCCAATAGAGCAAGTGGTGTTATTGCTTGACCATTGTTATGCTTTGTTACTAGGATTTGGAAAGCATGACTTACTACCCGACGAGCATTCAGGCCCTGGAGCAGGTGTGAAGGTTGTATGCTGGTTGTTAGTTGAAGAGACAGGCCTTCAGCTTGTTATGGAATTCCAGAAGGGAGGAGGAGGCTCTTAGGTGTAGAGCAGAGGTCTTTAAACTGTGGCTGCATGACCAGGGGGGTGCAACGTAGAGCTTTCTCCAGAGCAGCCCCTAGGATCTGGAACTCACTCCCTCCTAACATTAGGAAAATTCCAAACACAGCAACATTCAAGCAGGAAGCGAAGATCTTCCTAATGAGCAAGTTCCTTCCTTAGGCTAGACTGTTCATCACCAGCATCGCGACTAATACCCAAACGTCGATTGTGAACTGTTTCTGATGCAGAACTCACGGAAAGCACATCAGAAACATTTGTATAGATATACTGTTACACCTTGTTCCTTAATCAGGTCCTAGAAAAAAAAATAGTCTTTTGCTGAAACCAATAAGAAAGTCACGTACCGGAATATTATATATATTAATGCTGCTATTCCCACTGTATTCCACATGTACCTCATGTAACTGTGAAGCGCTCTGCTCTGATACCCAAGGGTCACGTCTGCGCTATATAAAACTCTATAAATAAATACAATAAAATAAATGGTTTGGCAAGGACTTGTAAATGAAGATTGCATGGAATGGCACGTTTTCAGGCTGTCTATGGATTTCCACCTTGTTAGCTTTACTTACATTTGTTTTTCGTTGAAGCAGGTAACTGAAGGTACAAAAACATGACACTTATGGAATATTCTTTTCCTTTCAGCCATGTGGTGACAGGGTCAAAAACGTAGCTAAAAAGAACGAAATATTCTTCAAGTGTTTTGTTTTTCACTTTCAGTTAATTACATATAAAACAATGCATAACCTGCAACAAAAAATATAATTCCTGTTAATCTAATCGGATAGAGATGCATTCTTTTATGCTATGAAATTTAATTTGGTTAATATGACCACTGCACATGTGAGGAATAGTGACTTGTATGTTTATAATGCTACAAGGTCCCAGACGGGTGCAGGAAACACCGTGAATATGCAAGTTATTATTTTTAAATTGTATTATACACAGTATAAGGTATACTGCTGCAAAAATGATTTGGTGTTTTAAGATAAAACAAGTGGTTTCAACGTAAATGTTTTAGAAATAGGTTAATTATACCTCGGGCAAACATTTGTCTATTAAACATGCACTTTCTAGAACTCAGCTTGTAACACTCTGATATTAAATATCAAAAAGAATAACTCATTGTCCCCATAAAGCCTCAGGTGACCCCATCAATTAAATCCTATACTAGCTTCTAAGAAGCCTTTGCATTTGGTGATTAACCAATTGCACACATTTGTATTCTTTCAGGTAGCAGGCACCCTGGTGAGAAGGCATGTTTCATCCTTAGCTCTGTCTCCCTCCCTGAGCTTTTATGCAGAGGTACTTCAAGGGCCACAATAATTGTTCAGGTACTGTAGATTTTAAATGAAAAGTCTGGGAACTGCTTTTGTAAAATTAGGAAAAAGCATGGGGCATTTGGGTCCCCATAGATCCTGTTCACTTCAACCTCTTTTTATATGCACATGTCCCTTAAGGTGATTCAAGTGGGTGACATGGAGGAGGCAGGCAGGGTTTCGTTCAGACGGAATGATCTGATTGTCGAACCCCTTGGGCCTCAAAGTAATGGTCCAGGAGAAAGAGGAAAGAAGTGAGATCCTTGGACAGCATCAAAGAGATAACCCTGAGGAAGTGGTGCTATATCGGGTTGGAGGAACATTTTATAAATTACAAATCATAGCGACAGCTTCCTCTGAGAGATGCCTTGAATAAGGTGGGGAGTTTTATGGGCGTTTTTTTAGGACTTTTTAGTGCATCAGTTACAATTGCATTGGGACCCAGGCTCACAACACCCCATTGATGGAGCCTAGTGTTGTTGTGCAATTTCTGTTTTGGCTTGATATATTTATACTTTTCTCACATATAGCATGGATTATGAGCTACAGAATAATCACCCTGAAGATCTAGGAAGTGCCGTCCCGGAGCTTACTGCTACCCTTCCCACTCTCCCTATTCTTGCCATACATTTTTGGAGGGGGGCCTGGCTTTACACCTTTTGCTTTTGGTTTCAAGACGTCTGGTGTAGAGGGAGGTCATTTCATGTTTTGGGTGTGAGGAATGAGAAAGCTAGGCCTCCTGTTCTGTTTTTGCGGATGCAGGGTGTGTGTGCGAAAAAGAGGGAGGCAGTCTAGTGGGCTGGTAGATTGTGGATTGTGGAGGTGGCAGTTGAGGCATGCTGGGCCAAAGTTGTGAAGTGTCTTGTATGTGTGTCTGAGGAGTTTAAATTGGCAGCATTTGTGTATCGGAAGCATAGAGTGTTTCTTGTATAATCAAATCTGCTGGGGATTAGAGTTTGAGTGACGATACGTCTGGTGCTCTTGGCAATTCATCTAAAGATTTATTCAGGATGCGTTGTGATGGAACGAGGGTGAAAACAAAAATTTTTGTATACCCCTCTCAAAATCTCTTTCCCATAATAGTAATATGTATTAATTAAGGGTGGGCGTAAAACCCGTTTCGCGGGCGAATTTGCGGATTTTCCGCGATTTCGCGATCCGCGAATCTCGCGAAATCGGCATAAAATCCGTGAATCAGCGGGGACGAATTTTCAGCCAAGCAAGGGTTACAGCAGCAGGTGCAAAAGTTGAACCTAATTTCTTTGTAACCTTTTACAAAAGGGTTACAAACAAATTAACTTCAACTTGGACACCTGCTGCTAATTGCTTCCTGGCGCTTCGGAGCCTACTTGCAACTATTCTCTGACCCTGCTCTGACCCTTGAAGCAGGGTCAGAGAATAGTTACAAGTAGGCAACGAGGCACCTGTCCAAGGAATTAAACCTCATCAGGAAGCACTTACAGATATAAAAAACAGGAAGAAGGGAGAGGATGGCAAATACACCCATTTTGAGTTGTCAGGAGGGGTTAAACTAAAAGAGACCTTTACAGCACAATTTTCATATGCATTTTGCTAAAAATAAAAAGCTGTATGTTCTGTAGGGGCAACTCAGGAATCTGGCCCTTCAGAGATCCGGCCTCTCTTTCTTTCTCTCGTTCTCTCTCTCCCTCTCTCTCTCCCCCTCTTTCTCTCTCTTTCTATCTATCTATCTACCTATCTATCTATCTCTCTCTCCCTCTCCCATAAACGACTGCATGGGTAACTTCGCTATGCAAGCGGCTCGGGAAGACGCAAAAAACCCCACGAACACGCAAAAAACCCGGCGAACACGCAAAAAAGCAAAAAACCGCAAATTCGCACAAATTCGTGAATTTTGCGGATCGCGAATTCGCAAATCCGCAAATTTGCGGATCGCGAATTCGCAAAATTTGCCCATGCTTAGTATTAATCGTGTGGCTTTAAAATTAACCAACATAGAATAGAATGCACACACACAAATACATGTGGGATACTAATTTGCTTATGTTGCGAATCATAATCTACTAATTAAGTAAAATTGTCATACTAATCTGGAAGCCAAATGTCACATCTAACAAAAATCTATGTGTGTATGCTTTTTGTATGTCTTATTGTGGCAGAAATGATGGAGAATGATAAGAAAACAAAGCCTAAATATTGCAAAAATTGCTAGGTAATAACTAAAAGGGTTACCTTAGAATGGGGGGAGGTAAACAGAAGGGCTATACTTCGAAATCTAACGTTTAATTGTGTTTGTTTCTATAATAGTTCCCATTATTGCCCATGAGGCCTGGTATAAAATGGAAGTTTACAAGACTCCGAAACTGTGGTGATCTACGCTTGTGCGACTATGCTCGAGAGAAGTGCAAGCAGCCTGTGCCTGTACAGTGTGGGTCAAGGTCAGAGTGGCCTGGAGAGTAGACGAGTGCCAAAAATTTGTATGTCCACATCGTGAGCATGGGAATCAATACCGAAGTGACAATTTAAAGGACACAAGTGAAAAAACTGTTAAAGAACAATTGAAACCTTATTTTTTTTATTATAACGATGACTTGGCGGAAATATGGACAATGAGGAGATGAAGTTATGCTCATCCACCCCTTACACGGACCAATGAGAGTAAGCGAGGACCCTAAAAGTTTTAAATCTTAGATAGATAAATGAAGGTAAAAAGGTACGAAAGAGGATGTTTGAAAGTAAGAAAAAGCTTGCTTTTGATTTTATTTTCGCACCACGATATGCTGTCGGACTGACAAACTATGGGGGTCATTAGGATCGCGGACAAACTTGAGTCTGTCCGCGACCCCAGAGTATGAGGGAACGTCCGCATGGGCAGCGGCGTTCCCTCTGTGCTGATTAGGATGTGACCGCCAGGGTGGCGGTCACATCCTATATCTTTAACATTGCGGCGGGTGCAGCTTCAAGCTGCACCCGCCGCAATGTAAAAAAAGCATACAATGCATTTATATGCAGAAAGCGGCAGGCACCGCGCGGTGCCTGCCGATTTCTGTATACAAATGCAGGGGGGTACCATAGGTACCCCCCATGTGCACCCCCCACCCCCCTTCACCTAGGGGGCCCGCAACGGGTCCCCGCAGTGAAGATCCACATGCTTTTCCACGGCGGGAAACCCGCCGCGGAAAAGCATCTTTGGAAGCCCTTCCTAATATGGTGGACGGTGTCTGAGAGACACCGCCACCATATTAGAGCTTTTCCGCTGCGGTTGTAAGCCAACCGCGGCGGAAAAGCTGCGGACGGAAACCAGGACCCCCAGCCATCCTAATGTGGCGGTGGGTCTTTGGTGGGTCCGCTGCGGTCTTTCCGTATCCTCCGGGCCGGCGGTGGCTTCCGCCGGCCCGGAGGATGCGGAAATTCCGCAATCATAATAGGCCCCTTTATGTGGTGCAAGGACTTTGACATTTTTCTTGACTTTAACTTTTGATGGGTGCGGAGTCCAGATGGGATGTGAACATCAAGAAAGAATAGAGAGGTGTTTATTGGGGACATTGCTGTCCTAACCCTGATGTCCATTTACCGGAAACTTGGTAATATTGTCTCAACTTATTTTTCTGTACTATTCTGCTAATAAATGTAACTGTTTGAATTTAACTTCTCTTTCTCTCCAGGTTATTAAATGTTTTAGTAGATCATTTAATTAAGGTTGAATAAAATAAGCCCATGCTAGAAGAGTAAGTCTCTGAATAAAAATTAAGTAAACGGAGAATTAAGCAGGTCTTGTTGTCCATTAATTAACTTTTACTAGCTGATCCATTGACCAAACGGTGGAGTGTTTTAAATGTTTCTTAGGAATAAAATCTGATAAACTGCAGATGTATATAGTGTATGAAATTAGTAAATGAAATAAGACACTCCGCTAAAATCCAGCAGCTCTCCTCTAGTCTTCACTAAATCCTGGGAGCAGGGTGATTTTGTGTGTATGAATGACTCGCGGTGTTATGGGCCCCACTGACGAGTAAAGTGTGAATAGCTCCTAGGAAATATGGTGATGGATTGTAGGTTTTCGTTTCGGTTTTCGTTGAAGAGTTCATTTCAGAGTTTCTTTCCAGGAGAATCTAATGTCTCTAGACACAGCTAGAGACATTAGTCTAGAGACATTAGATTCTCCTGGAAAGAAACTCTGAAACGAACTCTTGGACCTTCGACGTTCATTTTGACTGGAAGACTGAAGACATCTCCCTTGTGGTCAAGGAGTGACCACCCTGTGCAAACAGGCACCACCAGTAACTTGTCGGTTTGCTTTGTCGACGCTCCTGTGGGAACCCAAGGACTTAGCGACGCAGCCTCTGGACTTCCAGACTTCTCTGACTCCGACCCACATCCACAGCAAAGCTGAGACCCGTGGCGGACACAAGAGACGTGGGACCGGACAATCTGCAGTACCTGCTTTTTGCTAACTGTGCAGCTTCTGAGGCGCCCTCGAAGTTGTGCATTGGGGTTTGAGAAGCCCAAACCCAGAGCAGTAAGTGTTCTGGCCAAGATGTCCTGCTAATGGAATATCATGGGCTAAGGTAAGAAGGAAGCCCCTGAATGCCAAAGGTATGACCAACCTCCTGGAAGCATCAGGCTTGGGGTCTCTAGCCTCTGAATAAAGGAGCCCTTCATCCCAATACACTCTGTGGGTACCTGTGCATTCCCAGCAGCCTCAGCAGCAGCTTGCTGTCTTAGGGTTCAAGTGAGGAGCAGTCCAATTGCGCCTGCCTCAGGTCTGCCCTTGAGGGTACCCCTGTCCCAAGAAACTCAACCTGATCAGGCTCAAGTTCTTCTAGGACAGTTCCCTCTTGGGTCTCACACTCAGCTTCCTGGGAAGTCTGATCCTCATCATGGGCTAAGGTAAGAAGGAAGCCCCTGAATGCCAAAGGTATGACCAACCTCCTGGAAGCACCAGGCTTGGTCTCTAGCCTCTGAATAAAGGAGCCCTTCATCCCAATACACTCTGTGGGTACCTGTAGCATTCCCAGCAGCCTCAGCAGCAGCTTGCTGTCTGAGGGTTCAATAGAGGAGCAGTCCAACTGCGCCAGCCTCAGGTCTGCCCTTGAGGGTACCCCTTGTCCCAAGAAACTCACCTGATCAGGCTTAAGTTCTTCTAGGACAGTTTCCTCCTGGGTCTCACACTCAGCTTCCTGGGAAGTCTGATCCTCATCCTGAGGCAAGGGGGAAGGCACAGCCTTAACCCTTCTGCTCTTTTTCTTGGAAGGCAACTGGTCCGTAGTTTCAGGATCCAGGGCCTGTTCAGTTTGGCACTTTTTGCCCTGTGACCTGGTCACAGCAAGGACATGTGCTGATATGCCCAGCATCTCTGCATGAGTCCTATACTCTACTTCAGACCAGACTGAAGATTCTAGATCATTGCCCAACAAACATTCTACAGGGAGGTCTGAACTTACAACAACTCTTTTGAGGCCAGTTACCCCTCCCCAGGAGAAATTAACAATTGCCATACTATGGGTGGTAGTGGCTTTGCTAGCATTGGTCACTAGGTAATTCTCACCTAGTATGATCTGTCCAGGGTCCACAAAGTTAGGCGTCACCATGGTGACACTGGCACATGTGTCCCTGTAGGCCGGAGCCACTTTATTATTGATTAAAGGTGTCTGTCTATACTTGCCCAGGTTACTGGGGCTCACAGTAGAGGACATAGCCATGTCCACATCACAGACAAGGATAGCTTGAGTTGGCACTCTGACTAGGCCAGAGTCCATCTCAGTTCCCAGGGTTAACTCTACTATACCTTTCTGTTGAGAACCACCACTATTAGCTGCACTAGGGGGAACAGTTGCCTTAGGAGCAATGGTGGCTGGAGCTCTCTCCTTTTTGTTGCAATCACTGGTCCATTTGTCTGCCTTCTTTCCAAATTCTAGGGGAGAGGTCAGATCAGAGTCAACCAGGTGCTGATGCAATAACTGGTTTTGACAGTTGTTAATCCCTTCCATGCTCATGACAAAGTCAGCTCGTCATGAGGCACGGTTGAGCTATGCTTATGACGAGCTGACCTTGTCATGAAACTATAGTATTCAAGCATTTTCAGCACAGGAGGGGAAAACCCCCTAGCAGCCAGTATTTGCTCTCTCATGATCAAATTATACAATCCTGTATAGTCATTAACTTTACTGCCCAGCAACCAGCCTTCCAGAGCCTTAGTGGTACAATCAACAAAGTCAGTCCAGTACTGAGTCTGTGTCTTCTGGGTATCTCTGAACAAAAACCTATATTGCTCAGTGGTTAAGCCAAACCCATCTATTAGAGAACTCTTCGGGGCTTTGTAGCTGTTAGCATCCTCATCACTAACTGTGAGGAGCTTGTCTTTTCCTTTGTCTGAAAAGGAGAGCCATAAGATTGCAACCCACTGACTTTGGGGTACCTGCTGTACTTTGCAGGCCCTCTCCAAAGCAGTTATCCATTTGTGGATGTCATCCCCACTCTTGTAGGGAGGGACAATTTTACTTAGGTTTCTACGGTCAAATGACCCTTCCCTAGTTCTAGGTTATTGCAGCCACCAGTGGGTTCTAACCCACCTAACTGTTGCTCTCTTGCAAAAGCCAGGGTCTCTTTGGCCAGGGCAAGTTCTTGCTTCTGGATCCTAAGCTTGACTTCTCTCATCCTTGCTTGATGCTCTAGTCACTCAGGGGAAGTCATTCTCCTGAGGGCTTCTGACCCTATTGAGGCACCAGAGTGCTGAGACTCCCTGGAAAGGGATCTCCTCCTTCTGTGCTCAGTGTTAAGCCTGCTTGGGGGTCTGTATGGGGCTATGCCCCATCCAGCCCCATGTAGGCTTAGGTTGGCCTGGCTAAATACTCCCACTTGGACCTGGCCATCATCATCCTCCTCCACTTCACTATCCTCAACTAGATTGTGATCAGGGTAATCTGCTGAGAGCTGACCCTCTTCTGCATTGCCCAAAGGACCTGTGTTAGAAGCTTTCTTAGCATTATACTCCTCTATGAGTTCTATCAGGTGCTTGAGGATAGGGTTTGAACCCTGTTTTAACCTCCTAGTTGTGCACAAGTGCCTCAACTCATGGAAGGTTAGGGTATCATATCTGGAAGGTATCCTTAAAGGATCTACCTCCAGTGGGAGAGATCCACTTGGTTCTGCTCTCAGAGACATGATCAATTGAGGTGTGGTGTGTGCACCTACCTACACTAAGTGTTATCTACTAAACCTCTCTAGGAGTTGTAGTCAGGGTGTGCTAGGCCCTTTGCTCTACAACAACTAAGTTCAGTAGAACTTAAGTATTTAAGGCTTGATTTATATGTACCTCTAGGTACCTTAATGTGATCTTTCAAATGATATTTCAAGATTATATGGTAAAACAATCAGCAAGCTCTTAATCCAACCGCTGCACACCAATGTGAGAAGTTGGCCTGATATGTGATGTCCACTATTCTAGTGGGCACCCTGTATCAGTCCAAACAACCATCACCATAAGGGTTGTTTGGACTGATACAGGGTGCCCACTAGAATAGTGGTCATCACATATCAGGCCAGCTTCTCACAGTGTGTTACTCAGTCAATATTCTCAAATTAGTTAGGTTTCTGTATGAGTGGTAGGTGTGCAGTTTGTTGATGATGTCTTCAGGGCTTGAACAACAGTACCGAAGCGCACAAGGAAGTCCAAGGTTGTTGTGTACAATCCAATGAAATAATCTTTGTTAGATCTGGGGTCTCTAGTTGGCAGAGGTAGGTACCAATGTCCAAATAGGGACCCTTGCTTCTAGTCAGGGTAAGGGGGATACACTCCTTAGATAACGCCTGCTCACCCCATTGGTATCTTGGCACGAGCAGACAGGCTTATCAAAGGCAATGAGTAAAGTATTTGTACGAACACTCACAGTAACACAGTGAAAACATCACAAATGGACTCCATACCAGTTTAGAAAAATAAAGTATCTTTATCTAAACTACACAAGACCAAAACAAAAAAAATCAAACATACACAGTTCAAGATTTGCGTTAAAATAATCCACAGTTGCCTCATGTTTAGCCCATAGTACCTGTAGATGAGACAAAAAGTTCCAAATGGAAGCTGCAGCGTTGAAAAACAAGTGATGCGTCACTCCTGAGACCCATGGGAGGCGATGCAACAGCCCCGCTGGACGCAGCGGCCGTGTTGCGACTAAACCGGTCTGTATGGGGAGGGAGGCGATACCTTGTATGGATTCCGGTGCGCAGGTTCGGTAGGAAGCGTCTCGCACAGGCACGATGCGCAATCTTCGGGACGGCGACGATATCAGGTGCGGCGGCGATGCGCAGCGCATCATTGATCTTCTCCTCTCGCGGCCCCTCGATGCGATGGCTCTGCGATGACGTTCACAGCGACGTGATGCAGTCCGCAAGCAAGCAGTGCAACGATCTCACCCAGCAATGACAGGCGCTGCGACGATCTCGATCGTCGCAGCAGTGGAAATTTCCCCGCTCTGTCAGGGATGCTCTCTGCAAGTGAGCGATGCGTGAAAATTGCAGATTGTCTTAGTTTCTCCTTGTCCAGCTTCCCAAACAGCAGGCACAACTTCCAGAGGCCCCACAATTGGACCAAACACTCTAGGACGGGCAGAACTCTCTCAGCAGAGTTCAGGGGGAAGCATGGGGTGAAGTCCTTTTGTTCTTGGGACTTCTTAATTGGAGGCCAGCTCTCCTCAGGTCCTTGGAGATCTCTTCAAGCAAGGGGACACAGCACAAAGCAAAGTCACCCCTCTCCTTGGCAGCAAAGCAACTGCAGGTCATCCCACAAGTACACAGCAGGACAGTCCTTCCTCTTCAGTCTTCCAGCTTTCTCCTTGGCAGAGTTTCCTTCTTGATTCCAGGATGATCTAGGGGCATATTACCAAGCAATAGCGATAATTATCGCTATTGCTTGGTTAGAGACAAAAATTTACCGCAGCGCTGCGGCGATTTTTACCGCAAATAAACTTTGGTATTACCAAGGTTTAACACAAATGCGGTAAAAATCGCCGCAAAGCATGAATATCGCTGAAAAGTCAGCGATATTCATGCATTAGCGAGCTAATGCTCTTAGCCATGTTATCCACCTCCCATTGGATAACATGGCTAAGAACTGCTCAGGGCAGGTGTTAGCTTTTGGAGATATTCCCGCTTAGCGTGAATATCTCCAAAAGTTGGTAATAGGAGATAGCGATGTTAGCGAATGTTTTCAGTTACTAACATCTTGGCACGCCCACTTTGCATCTCATTAGTGATAAATATCACTGACATGCAAAGTGGGGCCCAAGATGGTCGCTATCTCCTACTAGCTGTCGCTAACTGGTGTTAGCGGCAGCTAGGTAATAGGGAGATAATTTTATCTCCGCTTTCTTGGCTTTTAAAGCCAAAAAAGCGGAGATAAACCCCCTTGATAATATGCCCCCTAATTTCTTAGGAACAGGGTCCCAATATTTATACCCCAAAATAGTTTGTCCTCTGAGGGCAGAGGGGATTTTGCCTAGTCCAAACCAGTTCTGGAGCACTCTGTTAACATGACTCCTTCTTTCCTTTCACAGTGCAGGGCAGAAACATCAGACGCCCCACAGGAGGTGGAGCCAGCATTGTGGAGGAAAGGCACAGCCCTGGAGCACTCTGTTGACATGATTCCTTCTCTCCTTTCACAGTGCAGGGCAGAGACATCAGACGCACCACAGGGGGTGGAACCAGCACTGTGGGGGGCAGGCACAGTCCTATTCAGGTCCCAGGTACAACTCCTCCCTCCCAGCTAGATGCAGATCTCTCTATTCACCACTGGGCTCCTAGCAGAGGCAGGTTTGGATAGTTGGACAAGAAAATACCTGCTTTCTAAAAGTGGTATTTTCAAACAGAGAATGTTAAAACCAACTTCACTAAAAGGTGTATTTTATCATTCTGAGTTCAGGCATACTAAACTCAAATTTGACATACACTGCACCCTGCCCAGGGGGGTACCTTGGGCCTTCCATTGGGGTGTCCAATGTGTACAGAAATGGAAGGGTTAGGCCTGGCCAATGTGGACACTGGTCAGGTCAGCATGACAATTAGCAACTGCACATAGGCACTGCGGTGGAAGGCCTGAGACACCATTTTAGGGCTACTCATGTGGGTGGCACAATCAGTGCTGCAAGCCCACTAGTAGCATTTGAATCACCATCCCTGGCACACTCAGTATAGAAGATGATGCTTATATCTATTACCCCCAATCTCATCCGCTTTATGAAGTAGTGTTAGCCAAGAGGATTTGGGGAGCTCCCATTCCAGAATGTCTGCTAGGTATGTAACTACCCCATACCAGAATACCTCTGGGGCCGTGCATGGCCATACTGTGTGTATAAATGTGCCCTTGCTTATCCTGCTTCTTATGCATATAGAAGCTTCTATTAATCTGGCCCTCTATAGTTTGTAGTGTGTGTAATAAGCCCTGTGTAAATATTTGAATTGGACTAGTCTCAAGTGTGAGGAGATAGCAGCCCCCCAAGGGGAGTGGAGGGTCGCTGAGGAGTAGCGGCAATGGGTGATCCGACCAGCAGTCCAGGAGCAGACAGGCACAGACAGGCTTGCCTATGGTGCATTTCCGGGGGCTAGCAGCACGGTCGCAGAGCAGCCACCATTAAGAATGTCCTGGGAGGAGGAGAGGGGGTTCAGAGCGCATGGGGGTGGTGGGTGAAGTTAAGGAAACGTAAGGAGAGGGGAGGAGGGAGTAGAAAAAGCGCAGGCGGGGATTAGAGGGTAGGGGAAAGATGAAGGCACAAAGTAAAGTGGTACACCCTAAAGTGGCACAAAGTAAAGTGGTACAAAGCAAAGGCAAAGAGTGAGAGAAAGTGGTACAAGCAATGGAAACGAGTAAGAGAAAGAGGAACAAAGCAAGGGCCAAAAGTGAGAGAGAGAGGCACAAAGCAAAGACAAAGAGTGAGAGAAATAGGCCAAGGAGTGAGATAGAGAGAAGAAGATACAGGTGTATGGATAGCAGCGGCAGCATGGAGAGAAAGGCCGGATTCAAAAAAGCCTAAAACTGGTCAGAGGACCAGTCCCAGGTAACTTGGGAGCTGGGTCCAAGTCACCTGCTCAATAGGATTGCACAGCGGCTGCCATTAAGCAGGTCCTGGGAGGGGGGAAGAGCGCAAGGGGGCAGTGGGCAGGTGTAAGGGGAGGTGGGAATAAGACGCAGTAGAACAGGTTTTGAGCTGGGGAGGCTGGAGGAGGAAAAGCAGAGGAGGGGGTTGGGGGATCTGGATAAAAGATGGAGGCACAAATTAAAGAGGCACAGACCATTCCTTTAGCATTTATGGCTGTGTGGGTTCTCAAAGCTTAGAATAATTAGAATAACTATGCCCCACGGTATTCTTCCCAATTAAATATATTTTTGCAATATTGCACTTTCACACCACTTATTCAATTCCATTGTTGATAACTTCTTAAGACGATGCATTCTGTGCTGTATTGGGACATCCCCACCAAAATCTTCTAATTCCTGTTTACCATGTGATGTGATTGGTGTTTTTGCTCCACAAATGGTGTCATAGTCTCCACCTCTCATTTCTAATCCACTTCGCCCACTATTTTAAAATGGGCGTTAAATCTAGAATTGTTAAGTTCAGTATATGTCAGCACAGACAGCACAAAACTGTTATGGGTCAAAGCCTTGGCAACGACGCTGAATATCCTGTGATTCTGGGCAAATCACGTAATTTTACCGTGCCTAACAAAAATGAATGTGTCCTTCTGTAACGAAACTGGTGCTATGTAAAGCGGTCTGATACCCGATGTCTCTGGTCGAATTCGCGCTATATAAAACTCTAAGGAAAAAAAAGTGATTCTCACCCAGCCCTTCTACAGAGCGCTCTTTCTACAGTGCCTCGGGTGCCAACTCCTAATCACATACCCCCAGATGCATGAAGAACCCATTTTGCTATTCCTTAATAGCGAAAAATAACGATTCGCTATTAAGGAATAGCAAAATGCAATGCATGAAGAAATCACTAAAAAAATAGCAATTTCTTAAAATTCCTTAATTGCGACTCGCAAATTGCGAGTCGCTATTAAGGAATACCTCCTCATTCATTCCTATGGGCCTAGAGGCCCATGGGAATGAATGGGAAGACATTCTCAATTTGCGAATCGCAAATAACGAATCGCAAATTGAGAATGCGATTTCAAGGGTGCAGGGGTGTCCAAAGGACACCCTGTTGCCCCCCTGAAATTGATCTGTGCACATATGTTGCACACACACATGCCCTTATGTGTGTGCGCAAAATGAAACTTTGAAAAATGCACTTTAGTGCATTTTTCAAAGTTTTTGCAAATTACCATGAAGTTCAACTTCATGGTAATTTGCGAGCCATATTAGCGAAATCGCTATTTTTTAAACTTTAATGCATTGCATTTAAGGAATCTCAATTTGAGATTCCTTAAATGCAATAGCAATTTAAGTAATCGCAATTTTGTGATTTTTTAAATTGCCATTTTTGCATTTGGGATGATGCATCCCAAATGCAAAAATCCAAATGCAAAAATACTGGTCGCAAAGGGGCAGATTCTGAGAATCTGCCCCTTTGCAAGCGGATTTTTAGGGCTCGCCCCTTTCCTATTCCACAGGAATAGGAAAAAGAGCCCTAATACAGCTAAACCAACCACTACTTAAGGCCAAGGGCTCTCCAGACGGATTTTGGGAAGTGCACGCCTCGTGCACGAGCTTACCTGAGCCTTCTGCCTATTAGCCTGCCAGTTCTCCTCCCCTAATTATTCACTTCACTGACTCTGGCTCTTCAAAGGCTCTGCTCCCCCCCCCGCCTGCACTTCATGGCCGCTTGCCTTCTGTCCCTTAATCTCCCCGTGACTCCCCCCTCACCTCTCCCACTCCACCTTTTTTAGGCCCACACCATTTGCTCAGGACATTGCTTGTTTTTTTTTCGTTTTCGCTACAGCTTCCCCAGCATTTGTCATGCCGCATTATTAGTGCTCCATGCCTCAGCATCAACCACTTGGCATTGCTTCTATGGTGATGTTTTTATTTACATTTTAGCTACAGCCCTCCCCCCACCACCGTTGTACGATCACTCCTGCCCTTTACGTTAGTGCTTGTTTTTTGCTTTGTATATTTATGGCCCGGAGTTGTGCTGTTCCACAGGTATATTTTTATGTATAGAACTGGAGTCCTCCGCTCAGTATTCCCAAACAGTGGGTTGTCCCAGAACAGATGGCCCCCCTAAAGATAAGAAAGTCTCCAGGCACTACCCTGCACACAGAGGTCTCCTCGCTTAGCGTCCCCCCCAACCCACGTCCACTCAGGGAGCCTCTCCTCGCTTTAGCTCCCCACTTCTCCCCCCCCCACCCGTCCCCCTGCCTCGGAGCACACTTAACTTGTTCCTTTTGTAATTTAGGTGAAGGACGGCTGTCTGTGCACTCCTGTCCTTTCTAGCCGATTACAGATTTCTATGGGATGCGTGCTCGCAACATCTCATGTTGTGATCCCAAACATGCCTAGTATTATTGCTAATCACGCTGTAAACACCCTTGTGATATTATGACCTGACACTGTAATGCTAACAGACCTATAAAATCTTAATAGACAAACCGAACAAGAGAGAAGGAAATAAAATCTCTTGCCTTTATTCGTGCACCTCCAGCTCAGGGACTGACCCCTGGGAGGAGCGAAGCCGCCCCTACAGCCCCTGGTGAAGCTGAATAAAAGACCCAGCACCTAGTGTATGTGCAGGGGGCACGTCGTGTCTGAAAGCATGTACTCTGTGCCCAGCCCTCCGGCTCTGGTGCAGGGGACTGAAACCACACACATGTGCTTTCTTGCTGTGTGGTTGAACATGCTTAGCCGGTGTCAGCTCTGTACATGCCTGTTCACCCCTCTAGGGAAGGACAGCTATGGAGCCGCTTACTCTCACATTAATTTTTTTTTATATATTATTTTTTTTTATTATCGATTTATTAAGCGCGGTTGTTGCCCAGGGGCGTCCAAGCGCTGAGTTTAGACAGAGACGAGACGGAACACAGGAGGAACTAAAAGGGGTTCCTAAATAGTATGGTTTTCAGTTTCCTGAGAAAAGGGAGTAGGTCGGGTGTGGATCGAAGATCAAAAGGGAGTGCATTCCACAGCTTGGCGGCGTTCAGTGAGAACATCCTGCCCCCCGACCTAGCTCTCCTTACTCTGGGTACCACTGCCAGAAAAGCACCGGAAGATCGGAGGTTCCTGTTAGGGTGGTAAGGGGTAACAAGGCTGGTGTTGATTGCTGATCCAGTCTTCCAAAAAGCTCGATGTGTGATACACAGAGCCTTAAAAGCCACTCTCTGTCTCACCGGTAACCAGTGTAGGCTTTTCAGTCCCTGTCTGACGGACTGTGACTGTGGGATTTGGAGTATGGTACGTGCTGCACAATTTTGTACCACCTGTAGCTTTCGAAGAGTCATCTCAGGCGCCCCCAGATATAGGGCGTTATTTGAGTCTAAGCGGGACTGAATAAGGCCTTGCACTGCCACCTTCTTGGCATCTAGAGGTAAAAGTGAAAGGACCTTCCTCAGTGTTCTTAAAAGGCCAAAACAGGTGGCAGACAACTTAGTGGCCTGAGTGGAAAAAGAGAGTTCATGGTCCAACCAGACTCCCAAACTCTTGACACTGTCCTTAGGGGTAGGAGGTGCCCCTAGACCAACAGGCCATAAGGAAGAGAAAGATAGTGGTGAGGCTGGGCCTAAAAGCATGAGTTCAGTTTTCCCACCATTCAGTTTGAGGGAGGAGTTGGTCATCCACTCCCTCACGCTCTCCAGGCATTTCAGCAGGCCGGCCGAGGCTTGCCCACCGTTCTCCTGGGCCAGTGAAACCACCAGCTGGGTATTGTCAGCGTACGACACGATTTTAATGCCGTACGGTTCTACTACCCCAGCTAGCGGTTTCATATAGGCGTTAAACAATACAGGGCTCAGCGATGAGCCCTGCGGAACTCCACAGCTAAGAGGCTTGATGGTAGATGTTGTGTTACCATCAACGATCTGGAAGGATCTATCAGCCAGAAAGGACCTAAACCACCTTAGTGCGTTTCCCGAAACTCCGATGTTCTGGAGACGGTTCAGCAGGGTGATATGGCTGACCGTATCGAAGGCAGCACTCAGATCAAGGAGGATCACTGCCACTGATCCCCCCTGATCTAGTATCCTTCGAGACTCTTCGGTCACTGCTAGCAAGGCGGTTTCAGTCCCGTGGCCAGGTCTGAAGCCTGTCTGGGAGGTGTGCAGTAGGGAGTGATTCTCCAAAAACTGAACCAGGAAGGCATTTATGTGTTTTTCCAGCACCTTACCAGTCCATGGAAGCAATGAGATGGGGCGATAGTTGGAGTGGTCGTCAGGGTCCAAATTGGTTTTTTTTAAAAACGCCCGCACCGAGGCTTGCTTCCAGGCAGTGGGCACTGTGCAAGTGGACAGAGATGAATTTAGCAGTTCCAGGACTACAGGGAGGATGGCATCACCTGCCTGCATCAGGATTTCTGGGGGGGCTGGGTCTCGAGGGGATCCCGACTTGACCTGGCGAGCCACTTTCTCTAAGGTGACAAGATCCAGGAGAGGGAAGTGATCCAGAGTCGACTCAATGGTAGACAGGTCTAAACAGGGAGGATTTTCCGAGTTGGATAGGTCGGATGCCTCATGATTCAGAGCCATGGCTGGAAAGGTGGAATATATGTTCAGCACTTTGTCATGAAAAAAATCCGCCAGTTCATTGCATTGCTCCTTAGTCTTGGGTAAAGGGGGAGCAGTGGGGGCACTCGTGCATTGCTTTACTATGTTAAAAATTTCTTTAGGCTTTGATCTGGCTTCCAAGATTTTGCCGGAATAATAAGTTGCCTGGGCTGCCTTAATCCCTTCTTTATAGCTTTTGATCGTCTCTCTATAAGCTGCCTTCTTTTCTGGAAGAAAGTCTACGCGCCAGGCTCTCTCATGTTGCCTACATCGACGTTTTAGCTCTCTCAGCGAGTCAGAGAACCAAGGAGCTGATGTCTGCACTCGCTTAGAGGACGATTTGCAAAGAGGCAAGAGAGAGTCTAAAGAATTAGTAATCCAGCTAACATAGTTTCCATATGCCAGATTGGGGTCTGAGCAGGATGGCGGACGGGTAGCGTCTAACTCACGCCTCCAAAGGTCGCCGGGGAGTTTTTTCCAGTTTCTTCTCAGCGAGATTTGGGGGGGTAATTGGGGGGCTTTAAGGGTGGACCAGGTAAACGGCACCAGGTAGTGGTCAGACCATAAGAGGGGGATAGGTTGGGCAGTTATTAAATCCATACTATTGCTAAAAATAGGATCGAGAAGGTTCCCTTTTTCGTGGGTTGGGGATGTAACCAGCTGGGTCAGTTGAAGGGCTTCGAGGTCATCAACTAACTCTTTCGCAGAACAGTCGGACGGCGAGTTAAAGTGCAGATTGAGATCTCCCAATACTGTGTAGCTAGCCGCCGATAGGGATCTTTTTGCTATGATCTCTGGTAGTGCTCGAAGGAATAGTTTAGCAGACTCAGGGGGGCGATAGATCAGTGTACCAGGGAAGGAGTGGTTGGCGTTAAACTCTATACAGAATTCCAGACTCTCACAGCCAGGGATGGTGGATGTTGTAGTGCGGCAGTGGTACTGGTCCTTTATGATAATGGCCAACCCACCCCCTCTCCCTTCTGGTCTATCGAGCCTGCAGATGTGATAACTAGCTGGTAAGGCTGTAACAATATCGGGCTCCGATTGGGCCGTAAGCCATGTCTCTGTTAAAAAGAGCACGTCTGGCTTGTGCTCCTCAAGCAGCATGGCGATTTGTATACAGTGCTTGGGCAGTGATCGGCAATTCAGTGCATACATACAGTATTTAGGAACAGTGACCATAGGGTTATTCCGGAAGGGATGTTTACAGTCTGGACAGCTGAGGGGAAGTTCTGTGGGAGCATATATATGCATGCACTGAGCAGCGACCTTTCTTCCTATACTATGTAGGGCTGCCGAGCTATATGGCCTGCCCTGGGAGGTCGGTGAACCAGGGATTGTTCATATTCACAATCTCTGTCTCTGATGTGGCTTCCTGTGTCCTCCAGTCTCACCTCTCACTCTCTGCACCCTTCCACCCAGCACGCCCAGTTTTAATCTTAGAAAACTCCCTTTGCTTTTCACAGCTCACTGCGGTCTGCTGTCTTCGTTTCTGTTCATCAAAACCTTCTTTTCTGTGTTCCAAGCATCGTCCCTTTAAAATGTGTTTCTGTTTACCTCTAAATCTCCCCGTAAATTAGAAGTCCACCTTTTCCCTTGTTTTCAATAATCGTCTATGTTTCCTTGTACCATAATGTGTCCCTACACTATGTTCTCTGCACCAGAAAGCTAGTTCTTCCCCAGCTCTCTTTGGTGCACCTCTGTTCTGTGGTCTTATGGTGCCCCTTCATCTGTAGCATAGTGCATCCTGGCGGTGGCCTGAAGTCCACAGGTGTGAAGTGCCCCCCTCCTTACATTCACCACTTGTGTCTCTATTCGTTCCACTCAATCGATCGCCCTCACTCTATCTATCTGTCTATCTAACTATCGCCCTCACTCTATCTATCTATCTATCTATCTATCTATCTATCTATCTATCTATCTATCTATCTATCTATCTATCTATCTATCTATCTATCTATCTATCTATCTATCTATCTATCTATCTATCTATCTATCTATCTATCTATCTATCTATCTATCTATCTATCTATCTATCTATCTATGTATCTATCTATCTATCTATCTATCTATCTATCTATCTATCTATCTATCTATCTATCTATCTATCACCCTCACTCTATCTATCGTCCTCCCTCTATCTATCTATCTCCCTCACTCTATCTATCGTCCTCCCTCTATCTATCTATCGCCCTCCCTCTATCTATCTATCGCCCTCACTCTATCTAACTTTCGCACTCACTCTATCTATCTATCGCATCACCACAGCATCACTCAGCACCACCACAGAATCAATCAGGGGCACCATAACATCACTATGCTCTACCACAGCATCACTGAACACCAAAGCATCACTCGTCGCCACCACAACATCACTCAGCGCCACCACAGCATCAATCTCTGCAACCATTCAACAACAACTGGTTCAAATATGTTCTCTCAATGTTTCAAGCTTTATTACAAATGTCACAAAAAGATGTTAATATTTCACTTCTGTTCTTGGATTTTCGTCACAATAAAATACACCAAAACAAATTTTCACAAAAGTTATGTACAAAAGTTAAAGCTATTGCCATTATAAATTACAATAACTTTTATTTAAGTATTAATTATTAAAACAAATTTAAAGCCATCGTTATTTGTAATATCAATACATCTAAGTCACGTAAATACAACACATATTGCATTACAAATGCTATAGGTGTCACATTTGCGAAAGTTAAAACTATTGGCATTGTAAATGACAAAGCGATTAATTTCGCTATTTTCAAAACCAACACATAAATAAAATATTTGTCATTTACAAGACCAATAGCTCAAACTTTCCTAATGAGAGACCTATTGCATTGCAAATGCTTGTTGCTTGATGAATCTATGCCATAGTTATTAGAACTCTTATGTGACCGAACGCCTTACAGAAGAAGATACAGCAGGGCTCACAACCCCTGCATCCTCAACCATCAGTGGCATACCTGGCTCCAGATTCCTCAACAATGACGGCAGGGTGCGCGGCAGAAAAAAAAACAATCCATATAGCAAAGGTGTGTTAAAGTGACACTGACCCTACGATTATTTCAGACAGATGAGACGGCATTCGTTAAATCATCGTTTGGAGCATCATGTTCAAGTGGGCATAAAGATCACAACATCAAACCCCTTAACAGAAATAGGTGCTGCGAATTAAAACTAGGCATGAGCGGATTTTGCGGATTGGCAAAAATCCGCAAAATCCGCGAGTCCTCGCGGATTTTTTTTTTTATGTTCGCACGGGTTTCTGCAAGTTCGCGAGGGTTTTGTACAATTTTGCAAATTGTGAAATTGTACAAAACGCGTGCGAACTTGCAGAAACCCGTGCGAACACAATGTGCCCAGTAGGGTATGTGCCTCTTGTGTGAATAAAAGGTCAGAGAAAGATCAGTTCAGCAGATGAAGAGAAAGAAGCTCCTGGTCACAGGAACAGCACGGGTATTGCGCTCGTGAAAGTCAAGGATGCAAAGCCTATCCAGCATCACAGCTGATTTTCCACGGTAAATTTGGGAAGAAGGCACACCTGTCCAGCCTCGACGACGCTCACGATTGTTTTTGGGCTAATGAATGAGTCACTGAATTTAAGCATCAACTAGTTCGAGCGACCATGTGTGTGTTATTACTATGCAATCGCCCCGAAGGGCGCAGGGGTCCCTTGAGTGAGCCTACTCATGCAACTATTTTACAATGGCGCCAGCAAGCTGCCAGCGCCGTTGTAAAATAGTTACAAAGTTAGCTTGCACAGGAAGCACTTAGATAAAATAAAGCAGCACCTGCTTCGTTTTATCTAGTGGTTCCTGTGCAAGCTAACTTTGTAACTATTTTACAACGGCGCTGGCAGCTTGCTGGCGCCATTGTAAAATAGTTGCATGAGTGGGGGTTCAACTTTTGAACCCGTTACGTTCGCGGATTTTTTTTTGCGGATTTTGCGGGAAATCCGCAAAATTCGCGGATTGCGGATTTCCCAAAAATCCTCAAAATCCACGAGCGTAACGGATTTCCCGCTCACCCCTAATTAAAACACAATGGTCCTAATATTTAAGCATTCTTGTCTGAACAGCAAGTGATGTTTTCTTGCAATGGAAGTTCTTCTCAGTGACGTTTGCACTGAGCTACATGTTGGTGAAACTCACAATGGACTCCAAGAAAAAGAATGCAGGACAATGAATCTCAGAAACGGACTACATTGCCATTCTTCTGTGTAACTTAACTCGTTCTGGAATGTATACATCTTGTCTGAGGGAGGGGCTCTTGGAGAGCATTTGGATCCAAAAAAACATAGTAATACTTTACAAAAGCTTAAAGAGATAATTTACACAACTATAAATCACATGGCAGGGCATAAAGCATGCGCAGTTCCTCCCTGCTTTGTTTACTAGCCCCTGGTGATTGATGGATGGAAAAGTGGAAGCATAATATGTACATTCTAGTGCATTTTGGGTCTGGCTTACCGTATACTTAGATTGGATTTTGGCTCCACACAAGGGAGTATTACTCTCTCAAAACATGCTATTAGATATTTGGAGAATTATTTCACTTTCGAGGAAGTGCTTCCTTTGGAATACATGAGGAATTATTTTACATGTGAAAAGTGCAGTAAATCATCACACTGTTTGCCACATTTAATTCTCTACCACGTATGTATTCCTTCCAGAAAGGAAACCTTTTTGCTGCTTTGTTCCCAGCATTGACAAAACCAACAAGGTGACCTTGAATGTAGCAAACATAATGTATGAATGCATGTGTTTGCATGCCTCGGTACATTAATGCCAGATCTATTGGCGATCAGTGTGAGAGCTATGATTGCTTGCTCCTCCATCGCTATTGTGGGTCACGGGTCGTGCTTTTTTCCCAATTAGTTACTGTCCTAAAAACTAAAAAGATCTCCCAAATGTGGCTTGAAGTGACCCCCCACACTCCCTCCCGCTGTGGTGCTCCACTTATGCCACATAGCAGCAGTCTGCCAGGAACACATGGCGCTGGAACAGCTGAGAAAAGGGCCACACAAGGGGAAGAGCGCGCCTCGGCACTGTTGACTCAGCAGAAAGGCCGTATCAGGTGCGCATGTATTGCTTCTCACCTGCAGCAGTGACAGCTGGCAGCCTCTACTCGGAATCAAGTACAAGGGCTCCCGTTTCATTAGACGTTCTCCTGGTGCTAGAATGCCGAGGCAGAAGCAATGATACTGTGAGCTGTCACTGCGGCAGGTTCAGGAAGGGCCTGTCTCGTTCTCACGCGAGATGCGTCTGAAAACAACTGCACAGCTCAGGCCAGGCGCCTGAATGTAACTTAAGTTACAGACTCACTTTTCACCTTTATTTACTGGTCCTGCCTGAGGATTCATTCGCCACAGAGGGCCAGCTGCCTCTTTCAATCCATTTGCCATGAACCTCGTCAAACCTGATATGTGTCTGTTCTAAAACTTGAGGGACTCATTTACAATATTTTGGCGTGGGGCAGCGCCGCAAGCCTTCCTGCTGCGCTGCCGTACGGCAGAAGAAAAGGGCAGGACTGCACGGAACCAGACTCGGTTGAGCTGTGCTCATGACGGAGCGGTTCCGTCATGGCCCGCCCCACTCAATGGAACGTCCAGCGCAGGCGCGGAATTCGCGCCGCGCAGGTGCGGAATTCGCGCCGCGCAGGCGTTCCGAGCGGGCCATGATGGAACCGCTCTGTCATCAGCACAGCGCACCCGCAGCTGATGACGGAGCGGTTCCGTCATCAGCATCCAAGGTGCTAAAACAAGACCAAAACAAGGAAAATTGGATCAGGAGATATACGATTGTTTAAAAACGGTCAAAAAAGGCCCATTTGAATGGGACTTTAATTGTCAATACTAGTCTGTGTATACGAACACTATGGAGGTGACTATTACTTCAAAAAGGAAAAACAAAACAGTTACCAGCAAACTATCCTACCCCACACAAGATGAGATGGCAAAGGTAAATACATTTGAATGTTGCATAACTCAAAGAGCTCATTGGGAGGGATCCTGTATAAAGTGTATATGGAGTATCAGAGTGACCTACACCTGATCAAGGCTGCAGCCAAAGATCTAGTCTCAAATTGTCAGGTTGTTGAATATCTTCCTCCTAGTCACTCAAAAGGCACCCACAGCACATAGGAAATGCTTCTTGAGTCTCAGAGCACAGTAACCAGTGGGAAAAAGGGTCAACAACCTGATACAGCCAAAACGGTCAGCCCAACTGGTCTGAGAGTTCTTCTTCCAAGATGCCCTGATTCTGCTTTTTATCTACATGAGGATTCTGGAGACCATCTGGTCAGACCTGTGAGAAGTACAAGTCTGTAAGTACGGGGAAAGCATGGAAGGCCTCAGTCTTCTCCACTGGCAGACACATACAACTTGAATGTCCTCTTCTTCTGGTCGAGTTGTGTTTTGCAATGTTGAGTTTTCGCATGTTTTTTTATAGGGGTCGCTATGCAGTATGTTAGCTCCTGCTTACCTGGGGACAAGTTCGGTATTTCTGATGCCATCGAACGAGCCTTTGTGTTCTTTTTGTTGCTGCTCTGCGCATGGATCGCTCTGATTTAAGGCCGCATAGCTTTGCACAGGGTGTCTCCTGGGTGAGTTTGCTTCCTAGCAGCACCATATTGGTAAAATTGCACGCTAGGAGGTTGATGTACCCTGCAGCATCTCTGTAACACTAATGGTATTGAATATAAGATCTTAATAATTTAGTAGTCCATGCCAGATTTTTTCCTTTGCCTAAATCTACTTTTACAAGCATTTAGTTTTTGAATTGGCCAAGGTAGGATGGCGGCTAATCATTTCCTGTTTCTTTCCACAGATTTACTTCCTGTTTTGGGCTATAAAAAAGAAACCAGACCAGTTTAAACTTGCATCACAATTATACTTGATTTCATGGTGTTCGCTTATTAACTCGCAGGTGTTCCTTCGTATCCTGCTGCCTTCATCAATCTTCATTCCTCTGCTCATCCTCTTGATTAGCCTGGCTCCATTCTTTTTCCTTACATCGTGCTTCACTTCTTGCGACATCCCTTGACTTCTTTTGATAAGTATGGGGCCTGAGGTTGCTTCAAGAACAGGGCCACCCCTTCTTCACCTTAAGAAGAGGTTTCAGCCCTTGTCCAAGAGACTTGGCCTTAACACAGTGATTGTTTCTTTTCTTTTAACACACAATTTTATTGATTTTATATAGGTATTGTCAGTACATATGTGTCTAGTCTAGTCTAGTCTGGATATTTGTATTGCGCAGAACATATCACATCCCGTGAGGGAGTCTCATGGCGCATGCGGACAATCCCAGAGAAAAAGGTGAGAGATCATGTGAAAAGCAAGACCTAGCTGACAAGCCATGTTTTCAACAACTTTCGGAAACTCATGTGCTCGATCGTTGCACGGATATTCAGAGGAAGTTTGTTCCATAGGAGAGGTGCCATATGGGAAAAAGCACGTCCCCCATTTCTGACTGTTTGTACTCTAGATGGCGAGAGTTGGAACTTAGAGCTAGATCTCAGTTCTCGTCCGGGCTGGTACCAAGTCAATTTTTGGTTCCAGTATTTAGGTCCAGTGCCGTGCATATGTTTGTGAACCAGACACATGGTTTTAAAAATGACTCTTTTTTTTATGGGGAGCCAGTGTAGATTTTTTAGGCGTGGAAGGGAAGGGGATCGTTTTGGAAGTCCCAAAATCAGACGAGCAGCAGTGTTTTGAACAACTTGTAGTCTCTTTATATGGCACTCATTTATGGCAAGCAGGATGGAGTTGCAATAATCTAACCTATTTATTATGAGGCCCTGAAGTAGAACTTTGCGTGCTTCTTTTGGTATCCATTTGAAAGCTCTGCGAAGGCTTCGCATGATTCCAAAACAGGTTCCAACAGTGTGGTTCACATGGTCCTTCATGGATAATTTATTATCCATGTGGATTCCAAGATTGCGGACGGATTATTTTGGGACCGGACATTCCCCCATTTCCGGGGGCCACCAGTCCTGAGTCCAGTGTACACTGGCTTGACCGAAAGTCATTATTTCAGATTTTGCACCATTTAGTTGTAGGTGGTTCAGACTCATCCAATTTTTAACCTCTATCAAGCACTTTTTAAAACGTTTTTTGGTATCATTAATGTCATGGCCAAGGGTAGCAAGTATTTGCGTGTCATCCGCATATGATAACACGTCAAATCCATGTGCCCTAATGAGATTGGCCAGTGGGGCCATATAAACATTAAAAAGCGAAGGGCTAAGGATAGAGCCTTGTGGCACACCCCTAGTAACTGGCCGTGTGCTGGCTAAAGTTTCATCTGTTTGCAGTGTGGTGGTTCGATTTGACAGATAGCTGATGAACCACTTTAAAACCTGCCATTTGACACCATACTCCCACAGTCGTCTGACTAAGATATGATGGGAGATGGTGTCAAAGGCAGCCGATAAGTCTAAAAGTACCAGAATGCATGACTGGCGTTTGTCAAGGGCACCTCTGATGTTGTCGGTCACCTCGATCAGGGCTGTCTCTGTGCTATGTGCAGCACGGAATCCTGACTGTGAGGTGTCGAGTAGATTGTTCCTCTCGAGATAGCTTATCAGCTGCTCATTTACGAATGCCTCCAGCACTTTCCCTGAAAAGGGTAGCAAGAAGATGGGGCGATAGTTTGAAAAGGTGTTTGCATCCGCACCGGGCTTTTTTAGTAGTGGTTTTACTCTAGCCGCTTTCCAGATTTGAGGGAATTCCGCTTCTATCAGGGATGTGTTTAGGAGGCAAGAGAGGGGATGGACCAACACTGGAGCAAGGGTTGTAAATAGTTTGGATGTTAGGTGGTCGCAAGGAGATCCAGATTTAATTTTATGTCCTAGACGTAGGATTTTTTCATCGTTTAACAATTCAAAAGTGGACCAGTTAGAGGAAGAGACATCTTGGTTCATGTGTAGCTCTTTGTCAAGGTGTTGGAGAGGTGTATTTTCTGTATTGAATGGTTGACATATTTTTGTGATTTTGTCGTCTAAGAACATTGAAAGGTCTTCCGTCCATTCTTTGGTTTTTGGGGCCTCTTGCGGACTTTTAACGGACGTAAGTTCTTTTAGTATGTGATGGAGCTCTTTGGACGAGTTCTTAGCTTTACTTATACGTTCAGCTATATGGGTTTTTTTTGCCGCTTTGATTTTCCTCATGTATTCGGTATGTAGGGTTTGGTAAATTTTGCAAACATTGGGGTTTTTTGTTTTACGCCAGGTTTTTTCAGCATTTCTTGTTTGAGTTTTAAGATGTTTTAATTGGTCGGTAAACCATGGTGAGGTTTTTTCCCTACAGTACACCTTTCATAAGGGGGCTATTTTATCTAGTGTTTTATGGATGGCAGACTCCAGATGTATAGCTCCAAGGTGTACATTTTCCTTAAGGTTTATGTGATCTATTTTGAAATTTTCTGAAAAAGAGACCTGAGTAATATTTTTCATGTTTCTACATGCTTTTTGCTTTTTGTTTATTATAGTTTTAGCTCTATGGCCACTTATAGAGAATTTCACCAGAAAGTGGTCGGTCCATAATAATGGAGTGGGGGTCTTTAGTGAGACATTAGGCGAATTTGTGAATAAAAGATCAAGAGTATGACCTGCTAGGTGGGTGGGGCCAGTGACCATTTGTATCAGGTTAAGGGTGTTCATTGTGGAAATCAGTTTTTCTGTGTCCGCTTTGGACTAATCGTCCACATGATAGTTAAAATCGCCTAATAATAGGAAATTGTCTGACGTCAGTACATGAGGTTCCGGGGTTGCATGTTCGTGCAGCCATGTTTCCGTAATAAAGCACAGTTCCGGTTCTTCATAGTTAAGGAGACTCCATATTTCCATAGCATGTTTAGGGATAGATCTGGCATTCAAGTATATAGCGGTGTATTTTCCTAATGTGGAACTGAGTTTAGTTTGGGCCACAAACCGACTTAATACAGTCTTTGGGGGCTTTTAAAAGATCGGTTGTTAGTTTGTCTGATAACACTAGGGGAGGGCGATTAAGAGCCACCAGATCTTGTCGTGCATACCTGATGGAGGTCGGAGTGCAGAAAGTCATTTTCCGAGCCAGGGAAAGTGCTAGGACCGGCGCTGGGTAGAAGATAATGACCGGGCAGCTGGCAGCGGTCAGGCGTGGACGGGCGCAGACGGGCTTGCCTTTGGCGCGCCGCCGGTGCGCCACTGCGCGCGTCCGCGCCTCCCTTGGTATTAAATAGGGAAAGGGAGCCGGAGCACTAGCACGCTGACCTCTACTTCCGTGTGTGAAATCGGAAGTGAGTAAACCTGCAAGCGACCCTCCGCAACAAACGGCAAAAGCCGCGGCGGACCGGGGTCAGCAGAGAAAGTACACAAATACACTATTAAAATCAGTGCTAATTACAAGATAAAATATGTGCTTTCCACACCGTCAATGTAACGGGGCACAAAAAACGAAGATCGAGTGTGGGGGTTAAAACATGCAGGAGTTATAGATTTTTAGGTCTCAGGTAGTTTTTACCAACATTCAGCAATTTTACATAGCTTTTGAAGGAGAAAGCAGCCTTCAAAGATAACTCACCCTCTTGATCAGGGTGCCGCTGCGCGCGTCCGCGCCTCCCTTGGTATTAAATAGGGAAAGGGAGCCGGAGCACTAGCACGCTGACCTCTACTTCCGTGTGTGAAACCGGAAGTGAGTAAACCTGCAAGCGACCCTCCGCAACAAACGGCAAAAGCCGCGGCGGACTGGGGTCAGCAGAGAAAGTACACAAATACACTATTAAAATCAGTGCTAATTACAAGATAAAATATGTGCTTTCCACACCGTCAATGTAACGGGGCACAAAAAACGAAGATCGAGTGTGGGGGTTAAAACATGCAGGCGTTATAGATTTTTAGGTCTCAGGTAGTTTTTACCAACATTCAGCAATTTTACATAGCTTTTGAAGGAGAAAGCAGCCTTCAAAGATAACTCACCCTCTTGATCAGGGTGCCGCTATACACATGTCATGGTCATTTAACACAGTGATTGTTAATAACTCCTAATCCAATCTCAGGAAACTTTTTGGAGCTAAATAATTTATTTGCACCACCTCATTTTGTTTACTTTGAACATTTTCTGGAAAAGTTGCCCTGGGCTCTTTCAAAACTGGAGGACCTTATGGATCCAAATGCTGTCTTCTTGATATGAGAGATCTCTTCTTAAAACCCAACTCTAGATTTATCTTAGGCAAGGTCCTGTTCAGTTTAGTGTGGAGAGGTTGATTGGGACCAGACCGCATCAAGGACCTTCATCGTTCTAAGGCAGAGCTTTCCAAACTGTGTGTCCCGACACAGTACTGTGTCGCCTGCAAATGGTGGGTGTGTCGAAGCACTTTGCACATAACTGCTGCTAATTAGGAGGCATTCTTAGACACTCTGCTCTCTGAGGCTGGGCGATTCACAACAAAGCCTCATTAACAAGTAAGTGGTCTTTTAAAGACCTGTGAAGTGCTCAGGTACTGTGTGTGTGCCCGGGAAGCTGTGGTGAGGTGACAGAGGGTGGCAGACAGAGGGAGGCGGAGGGAGGGAGACAGAGGGAGGGAGACAGAGGGAGAGGAACAGAGGGAGGGAGACAGAGAGAGGGAGACAGAGAGAGAGGCAGAGGGTGACAGAGGGAGGAGGGCGACAGAGGGAGGGAGACAGAGGGAGGGAAAGAGAGGGAGGGAGACGGAGAGAGGGAAACAGACAGAGGGAGACAGAGAGAGGGAGAGAGGGAGGGAGACAGAGGGACGAGACAGAGGGAGACAGAGAGGGAGGCAGAGGGCGACAGACAGAGGGAGACAGACAGAGGGTGAAGTGTGACAGAGGGAGGGAGACAGACGGAGAGAGACAGACGGAGGCAGACAGAGGGAGGGAGACAGAGAGAGGGAAACCGTGGGAGACAGAGAGGGGGACAAAGGGAGGGAGACGGAGGGAGGCAGAGGGTTTGAGACAGACAAGAGGGAGACAGACAGAGACAGGGACAGACAGATAAGGGCAGAGACAGGGAGAGAGAGGGAGACGGGGACAGACAGAGACAGGGACAGACAGACAGATAGAGGCATAGACAGGGACAGACAGATAGAGGCAGAGTCTGAGACAGACAGAGACAGAGAGGCAGAGAGGTGGAGGGAGAGGGAGACGGAGGGAGAGAGACAGAGGGAGGGATACAGAGGGAGAGAGAGGGAAGGAGACAGAGGAAGACAGAGAGAGAGAGACGGAGACAGACAATGAGTGAGACAGAGACACAGAGGGAGGGAGAGAGAGGGAGGGAGACAGAGAGATAGACGGAGGGAGACAGAGAGAGAGGGAGACAGAGGGAGGGAGACAGAGAGAGAGGGAAATAGAGGGAGACAGAGGAGGGAGGCAGAGGGAGGGAGTTAGGGGGAGACAGAGGGAAGGAGAGGAAGACAGAGGGGAGGGAGACGGAGAGAGGGGGAGACAGAGAGAGGGAGACAGAGAGAGAGGGAGACAGAGGGCGACAGACAGAGGGAGGGAGAGAGAGAGACAGTGGGAGGGAGACAGAGGGAGGGAGACAGAGGGAGGGAGACAGAGGGAGGGAGACAGAGCGAGAGGGAGACAGAGATAGATGGAGATAGAGAGAAGGAGACAGCTAGAGGGAGACAGAAGGAGGGAGACAGAGGGAGGGAGTCAGGGGGAGACAGAGAGAAGGAGAGAGAGGGAGAGGGAGGCCGAGAAAGAGGGAGACAGAGAGAGGGAGACAGAGGGAGGGAGACAGAGGGAGGGAGACAGAGGGAGGGAGACAGAGAAAGAGGGAGACAGAGAGAGAGGGAGACAGAGGGAGGGAGATAGGGAGACAGAGGGAGAGAGACAGAGGGAGGGAGACAGAGGGAGAGAGACAGGGAGAGAGACAGACAGAGGGAGACAGACAGAGGGAGAACGAGAGGGAGACAGAAGGAGACAGACAGAGGTAGGGAGTCAGGGGGAGACAGAGGGAAGGAGAGGGAGACAGACAGGGGAAGGAGACAGGGGGAGGGAGAGAGAGGGAGAGGGAGGCTGAGAAAGAGGGAGACAGGGGTAGGGAGACAGAGGGAGGGAGACAGAGGGAGAGAGACAGAGGGAGGGAGACAGAGGGAGGGAGACAGAGAGGGAGACAGAGAGAGAGGGAGACAGAGGGAGGGAGATAGGGAGACAGAGGGATGGAGACAGAGGGAGAGAGACAGGGAGAGAGACAGGGAGAGAGACAGACAGAGGGCGAACGAGAGGGAGACAGAAGGAGAGAGAGGAAGAGGGATGGAAACAGAGGGAGACAGAGAAAGTGAGACAGAGGGCGACAGAGGGAGACAGACAGAGACAGACAGAGGGAGGGAGTCAGGGGGAGACAGAGGGAAGGAGAGGGAGACAGATAGGGGAGGGAGACAGAGGGAGCGAGAGAGAGGGAGAGGGAGGCCGAGAAAGAGGGAGACAGAGAGAGGGAGACAGAGAGAGAGGGAGATAGCAAGACAGAGGGAGAGAGACAGAGGGAGGGAGACAGAGGGAGAGAGACAGGGAGAGAGAAAGACAGAGGGAGACAGACAGAGGGAGAATGAGAGGGAGACAGATGGTGAGAGGGAGAGAGAGAGGGAGAGGGATGAAAACAGAGGGAGACAGAGAAAGGGAGACAGAGGGCGATGGACAGAGGGAGACAGGCAGAGGGCGGGAGACAGACAGAGGGAGGAGGGTGACAGGGATCGAGACAGATGGAGACAGAGGGAGGTAGACAGACAGAGGGAGACAGAGGGAGAGAGAGGGAGGGAGACAGAAGGAGAGAGAGGGAGGGAGAGAGAGGGACGCAGAGGGAGGGAGAGTGAGGGAGACAGAGAGAGGGAGACAGTTTGAGAGAGAGAGAGAGAGAGAGAGAGAGAGAGAGGGAGACAGACAGAGTGAGTGAGACAGAAGAGGGAGACGGAGAGAGGGAGGGAGAGAGAGAGCGAGAGAGATAGAGAGAGGGAGAGAGAGAGAGAAAGATGTGTGTATGCTGGGGCTGGTGGCTCAGAGGACAAAGGCATCTGCTGCAGGGGCTCTGTTCAACCTCATGGTCTCAAATTTGCTTGAAAATGCACAATTTGCCCACTTATATTTCAAAATTTTCTTCCAGCGGGAGAACCTCCCCGAACCCCTCTTGAGAGGTTTGGGATCGCTCGCTACGCTTGCCATTTACTTTCTAGTATCAGCATGTCAAATGTTCATGCCAACTTTGTGATGCCATCTTCTGCTTCCGTCCGCTCTACTCTTCCACAATCCATGAGCCTTAGCAGTGGGTGGGCACCAATGAACTCCTTCCTACCTCCATTCCTGCAAGCAAAGCCAATTGTTCTCTCCCAGGAAAGGCATTTCATTCCTCATCGAAAAACCTGTGACTGCCATTGGAAAAAACTGTGCCTAGTCACAAATTAATGAATTACTGTTTTGGTGTTCGAACAGATAATAGCAAGTTTTACCACACTTCGAAAGGGCGCTAGAGGGTGCACTAGCAGCATGGCTGCACTAATGTGAGGCTCCTGCAGCCTGGAGATATAATCCATTATTTATCCTGTTTAACCATCGCCTGCTCTTCCTGTGTCCGCGAATCCTGGGTGCGGTTGGCCTGCTGCAGCTCCGGTTCAAGTGTCGGCCGATTTTGATATTCCTGGCCGAAGTTACGACCGGCTGAATATTTCCCCGTGCGGTGCCCTGGAGACGCCTGGTGATGCTGGCCGGACTGCCGCTTCACTTTAGCCCGTGGCGCACCACGAGGTGAGAGGGCCCTCGCGCACGCCTCTCGGCGGCCGGTGCTGCCCTGCGGTGACCATCGCCGGAGAGGAGGGACGGCTGTCTGTGACCCTCGCTGAACACTTGATGCCCCGCTGTGTCGCATTTCAGGGATCGCCCTGTGGAGCCGCGATACTGCCCTCGGAGCTGACGGCCTTGCGAGGGGGAGGCCATTGTGTGGACGGGTGAGATGGGGTGTCTGGCCTGCTCGTGCCCCTGTCTGCAGTGTCTTTCACCGCTCCTACTGATCGCTGGCTGACCGGAGATTGCCGGCCCTGTCTTTCTTGGCGCTCTGTGCGGGCCTACCCTCCCATGTGTTCCTGGTGCGGGACCCCTGTGCATTGGAGGGCCTGTGCTTGGAGTTTGCATGAGACTGGGGACGCTCACTGCGGAGGGTGCTATTCCTGGCCTTGATTATTGGCGCTAGCAGGAGACGCAACTGGTATGTGGAGAACTATACATTATGATGTGATTTGTGCTCTCACGTCTCACATGGGGGCACTGCGACGATGCTGCGGGGCGCTGTCTCGCTGAATGGCCCTGCTGATTACAGTGCTGGTGCTTGGGGTGTACGGCCTGTGGCCCTGAGCTTTCTTTTTTTCTCTCACTTGTAAAACGGACTGCGAAGGGACATTAGCGTGTTCGGCACTTGGCTCCTGGATCATAGTGTTGGTTGTCTCCTACTGCTGTTCGAGGTGTGCGAGAGGGGAAGCCGGCTGCTGGTAATAGTGGCCCCCATCCTTCTGCTGCTCCTGGACTGCGCTGTGGACTGGATGCTCCATCTGTGAGGGTAGTGGTGTCTGCGTGCTGCGACTATCGTTACACCTCCTGCGGATAGTGAGTACTGGATAGCTCTTTTTGGATTGCGCTACCTTGTGGTTACTGGCTGATCTGTGCATCCCCAAGACCCCAGTGCTTACCTTGGACGACCGCAGGCAATTTGATATGGGTAAACCGGACAACAAACAGCCGAAACTGTTATTTGAGACTATGGCGGCCAAGAGAGGTTCGCGCCTTGTGCAGGACGCGGGCAGCTCCCGCTACACCCCTGCTGTGACTGACGCTGTCCCCCAACATGTTACCCCTGACTTTCAGCAAATGATGCAAGAAATGAGACAGGGGTTTGCTACCATTGTGGACAAGGTGGATAAGCTGTCGTCGCGGATGGATGCTGTGGTGCAAAAAATGGACGTTCATGAGGAGCGCATCACGGCGGCAGAACAGCGTATTTCTGATCATGACGATACGGCGGCTACCCACACAACTCAACTGGCCCGAATGGACAATGTGCTTCGGGTCATTGCTGCAAAGAATGAGGAGTTGGAGGCCAGAAGTCGGCGCAATAATATACGCGTGGTAGGTGTACCAGAGACGACCAATGTGGGTAAGATGGAGACCTATGTGGAAAAGATTCTGATTGGTGCGATTGGCTCGGACGCCTTCTCCAAGCAATTTATTGTGGAACGGGCACACCGATCTCTTGGGCCGCGACCTGCCACTGGAACCCCGCCGCGACCGATCATCGCCCATCTCCTGAACTATCGGGACCGAGACGCGGCTCTTCGTGCGGCCCCCACCTCCCGTACACTCTCTTATGACGGGGTCAATTTTTCCATCTATCCGGATTTCACGCCTGTGGTGCAGGAACGAAGGCGTAAGCTCCTAGATGTCAAGAAGAAGCTTAGGGAGCTGCAGGTGGACTATGCCCTATTGTATCCTGCGAAATTGAGAGTGACGCATCAGGCGAAACAACACTTCTTTACGAACCCGCAACAGGCTGAGGACTTTGTGAAGCAACTCAGGAGGGAACGTGCTGCGGATCGGCGCCATGGAGATGAGGGGCAGGAAGGATTCCACTCGGCCAATGAAGATGAGTGATTCTGGCCACGGACTGGGCTACGCTTGTAACTTAGACTTTTGGAGCTGCGACGCAGTGCCCGCAATTTAATTACTTTTTCTCCTTCCCATTTTTGTTGCCTGATCCCGCTGAGGAGAACTGTGAGATGTCTTCCATGCATACGAACGAAGGACGCTGGAGGAGCGATGGACTACGGTGGTAATGTACTCCAGGCAACCCCCCCACTACCTAGGCCGTGTTTGCTGGTGACATGAGGGCCGATGGCGAGGTGTGGGGGGTGGATATGTGCGCCTCTAGATTACACCCTGAAGGGTATTCCCCAATGACCTTGGTGTTTCTGATGCAGATATTTCGTTGGGTTGGTCTTGATGTGGGTGGGGGGGGGATATGGGGTCCTGGCAGGTTGGGGTTGCTCAGGTGGGTGGTGGGGGGAGGCACTTGTACTGAAGTGCGGTGAACTCTTGGGACTGTCTTTTGTTGTTTCATTGGTTGCTGCACTGCTGTGGTTGTGACTGCTGCTTTGGGCCGAGGGTGTGACCACACAAGTGTCGTGACAAGCCTTTATTGTTATGATATGCTGTGGGATGGCACTGTACCTGGTCTTCGTACCCGACCCTGCTGCCGTGGGGGGGTGGGGAGATGTCGGGTGCCTAGTGTTTGGTTTGCTGTAAGTACTTGTCCTGAGGACTCTGCAGAGATGGCAGTATTCCTGATTCCGGCCTGGTGTTCTACGGCAGTGTGTAACTGGTTTGTGCTGGATGGGGATTGTCGAGTTAAGGGGGGAGGGGGTAAGAGGGGTATTTGTGGTGCAGACTGGGTGCAGAAACGAGTGCATAATGTTTTCATACTACACTGTTCTTCGCCTGGGAGGCGACTTTGGCGTGTGGGTGTGTCTGAGTGGATGATCTTTTGCGTGAATTATGGCTGATGGTGCGCTGGATAAAATATCGATTATGTCATGGAATGTACGGGGGCTTAATGACGCCAGAAAGTGTAGGAATGTGCTGGCATATTTAGATAGACATCAGGTGCAGATCGCTCTCCTACAGGAGACGCATCTGCACCCAAAACATGACCCTAAGTTTGCTAGTCATTGGGCCACCGTTCGGAGGTTTTCATCATACTCGTCCTATGCTCGTGGGACTGCTGTGTTAATCAAGAAAACGCTCCCTTTTCAGGAGTTAGGGGTGAGAGTGGATCCTGATGGGCGGTATGTGATTTTATGGGGAAGAATTGGTTTGGATATTGTTGTGCTTGTGAACTGTTATGCACCTAATGTGGACACGCCTGACTTCTTTCTTACGCTCTGGGGCCACGTCATTGCCGTGGACGCCACGCATGTTATATGGGGCGGCGATTTTAACGTAGCGCTGAGAGCTGTGGAGGATAGGTCTGATGGGAGCCATCAATATAACAATCAGGCGAGGGATGTGTTGTGGGGCATTATGGAGGAAGCAGGACTGGTGGATAGTTGGAGGTTTACTCATCCTGGCGGCAGAGAGGGCACACACTTCACGGCACATGCACGCACTTGGGCGCGTTTGGATTATGTTTTTCTGTCCCTGGGGCTTGCCATGGGACTACACAGAGTGGAACATCTCCCCAGGACCTATTCAGATCACTGCCCGGTTAGGGTTGCTGTATCGATGCCGGGTCTCAATAAGCCGCGCCCTCCCTGGAGATTGTTTCCCTCGGTGCTGCTGGATCCCATCTTCAAGGCAGAACTTGGGGAGGAAATAGAGGCGTTCTTTCCCAGGAATAAGGGTTCGGTGGAAAGTGTGGAAATTATATGGGAGGCATTTAAGGTGACGATAAGGGGGATTACCATCTCCAAGAGCTGTGGGGTACTCAGAGATATTGTTAAGACTATTACGAAATTGGAGGCTGACTTAAAAGAGTTGGAGAACAGAATGATTGCTGATTCGGACCCAGAGCTCGCGCATAAGTTTTGGGGCAAATTGTCGGACTTTGAAGAGGAGGCTGCTAGGGAGGTGAAGTATAGAGGGAAGTACTGGACTGCGAGAAAATACTGCGAGGGCGAGAGGCCGGGTAAGGTACTTGCTGCACTCACGAGACACCCACGCTTTAGCACTGGGATTCTTGAACTGGTACTAAAGGACGGCACCCGGTGCCAGGATGCGACGGGGATTCAGAAGGCCTTCATGCGCCACTATGAACAACTATACGCTACACAACAGACTGGGGAGGTCAGGTATGGGGGCTTTCTTGACAATCTTGCATTGTGTTGGCTGTCTGATGACCACAGGGCATTTCTTGGTAGACCCCTGGAAGTGGAGGAAATCAGAGACGCCATTATGTCTCTGAATAACGGAAAAGCAACGGGGTTGGACGGACTCCCTGCCGAGTTCTACAAATGTTATGATGATATTATGGCCCCGGTGCTTAAAGAGGTCTTTGAGGAGTCCTTGGAGGTAGGGATTCTGCCGGGATCCATGAGGGAGGTGGCGATTACTTCCCTGCTGAAACCTGGCAAGGACCCCCTGGACACAGATGCCTACCGTCCTCTGTCGCTGCTCAATTGCGATGCAAAGATTTTAGCGAAAGTCCTGGGGGCGCGGCTGTCTTTACTTATGCCCACTATAGTGTTGCCAGATCAGTCCGGCTTCGTACCGGGGCGCGCAACCTCCCATAACCTTCGTACTCTCTTCTCTTTACTTCCGACTATAGCTCCTGAACTCCTTGTTGCCGCAGTCTTTCTGGATGCTACGAAAGCATTCGACTCGGTGGAATGGAATTACCTCATCGATATACTGTGTAGAATGGGCTTTCCTAAAATATTTATCTCGTGGGTAAAATTGTTGTACACCCAACCCGTGGCCAGAGTGATAGTTAATGGGGTTCTCTCCCCTCAGTTGTACTAGACAGGCCTGTCCTCTTTCCCCGCTTTTATTTGCTATTGCCATAGAGCCGCTGGCCTGTCGCGTCCGGCAATTGCATCAACATAGTGCGTTTAAATGCTTTCAACGCCAAATAGGGGTATCACTGTATGCAGACGACATCACAGTATATGTGAAGGACCCGCAGGCGAATCTCAACCCGATATTGCGGGAGCTTATCGTCTTTGGCGGGATTTCAGGCATACATATGAACTGGAAAAAATCTCAGCTATTCCCACTTACTGCGGCTGTTGAGAGGTTTCCGCTGGACTATCCCCTGGAGTGGTGCGACACTGACCTTCGCTATTTAGGTGTTGTGATTTCCCTTGATAGGGAAGAGATGATTAGGCTCAATTACGGGGTTGCTATTTCCAAACTGGCGGACAATGTTACGCGATGGATGTCATTGCCACTTTCTATGGCGGGTAGAGCCTCGTTCTTGAAGATGGTGGTACTCCCACGCTTCTTGTATCTGTTTCAAAATATTCCATATCACCCCGGCGCATATTTTTTTAAACGCCTTAGGTCGGAACTCCTTCGGTTGTTCTGGGGAGGCAAGCAACCGCGGTTGAAGTGGTCCACTTTAACGTTACCTTATAATAAAGGGGGGTTCGATGTCCCGGATTTCGAGGTATACTATCTGAGTGCTCAGGCGCACTAAAGCATGCGGCCCACGCCGTTTATGCCGCAGATAGCGGCTGAGGAATGGATTGTTCATCCTCTCCCGCTTGACGGTATGGTACTGGGGAGAGTCAGTCATGTGGATACGCAGCCCACCACAGTCACATGCACGATAGATGCATGGACTCGTATTGCAAAGCTGCTGGGACTAACGTTACTTTACTCACCGGCGCTGCCGCTTGTATACCACCCTGCATTGTCACTGCTGCGGGAAACGGGATTCCAAAACATGTGCAAACGGAACAAGGTGCTTACATGGGGGGATCTGTTTCTTGAAGGTCATTTTCATGCGAGAGATCAGTTCTTTCGAGAGGAAAATCTCACTCCCTTAGATGTTTTCTATTACGTGCGGCTCCGACAGGGGCTCCGTGCTTTGCTGCCTCAGTTCCCGGGTGAACCTGAGGTGGCTTTACCGCTACATGCTTTACTGGTGTCTGATGGTCGACATTTGGTCTCGAAGTTGTACAACACCATTAGGGTGCAACGAGAGGTGCCAGCTTGTCATGCGCGTGGACAGTGGTCTCTTGAGCTTGGCGTCGATATTCCTGACGAGCAATGGGCCTATTGTTGTGGCGTTACTGCTAATATATCATCTAGCTGCCGGCTGAAGATAATTCATTATAAATTTGTACAGAGGTTTTACTACACTCCAGCTAGGAAACTCAGATTCCGCCTGGCGGAAGATGATAGATGTGCTCGTTGTCGGGCGGAGGGGGCTGGCTTTCTTCATTTGGCATGGGAGTGCAGTGCGATACAGAACTATTGGGTTCAGGTTCATGATGCCCTGCAAATCATGACTGAGGAGGCGGTGACATTTGATCCCATGGTGATGCTGCTGGGATACACGAAGGAGGTGCCGGTATCTTATCGTAGGTTTGCAGATGTGGCTTTACTGCTGGCGAAAAGAAGGATAGCCTGTAGGTGGGGCTGAGGCAGGGCTCCGAAATTTAAGGACTGGCTGGACGATATGATGTATTGTCAAGATCAATATAATGTGTATGCTGACATGATGCCAGTGCGGTGCAGGCCTAAGGATTTCTGGAGCCCGTTGCAGGTTTACTGGGTGGCCAGAGTTGCGCAGCGTGCAGACTCGGATAGTGAGGGTTCTACTGGCCTGGTGTGAGGGCTATTCTTTCTTGCTAAATTTGTATTGCTATGAATGACTAGCATGCACTGTCAATATGCGCCTTGTATAGTTTGTATTGCCTTACTGGAAATGTGATGAGTGCTGCTGGCTGAAAACGGGAGATGTAATGGACTATTGCTGCGTACTATGTCACATCTGTCATATGCCTTTCAGAGATGTCTGCTGGCTGAAGATGTTTGTCGTTCACTACTGATGTTGTACATTGTGTGATGCACTAACCCGGGACCCTATCGGCTGTACTATTCCTTCTTTTTCTGATCCATAGCGCTGATGTGCGATGCTACCTGCCATATATGCTGACCAATTTTCCCGATTGTACTGTATACCGCCCAGAGTGAAGAACGCTATCCTTTAATATTTGACTATAGCATTGTGCCTTTTACTTTTGTACCCGCTATGTCTGTACACCACTGTATGGTTTTCTTTGTGCTCAAAAAGGTTTAAAAAAAATGTTTTACCACACTTCGGGAAAATCTCATTGTACCATATTTAAGAAAAATCACTGGTTGCCAATCAATTTGATTTTTTTTAAATCACTGTTGCAATGGCATTTACATGATTTCTGTAGCTATTTCCAAAGGAACCTGTGAATATGATGGCTTTTATTTTCAGCATGAACTACCATAGCCTTTACTGTTAAAGAGTATTTTGAATCCTGTCACTGCAGAGACATACCAATCTAAGGCCAATACCAATACCAATGAGGCATGTTTTTTTCGGATTGTGCACCCAGATCTTGCAGGCTTCAAAGTACTACTTATAGTTGACTTAACTAATGTCAAAAATAAGCTTCTAAACAGGTATATAACAGTGTCCACTGGCTTGTGCAGGAGTAGCTCTGCTCACAGCAGCCCAGGGCTATAAGGGCAGGCTTGAAGCAATGCTTTTATACTCATTTATTTGTGGTGTAATCTACAGTGCAGCCCATATGTGACATTAAATTTGTATGCCACAGGTGCACACCCATCTCCATATTATCATAGCCATACTTGACAGGTAAATATGCCAGTTGCTATTAGCCAATATTTCATCATGTGAAGGGTCGGGTGACCTGTAGATGCCAAAATATCCAACTACATCCTATCCTATTAGAGAGTAAAGTCTGTGGGTGAGTGGGGTAGGACCTGTGAGAAGGACTATGTATGTATTTTATCTCCTGAAGTCTTAATGTCATCAGATTTCCTGTATCGGTGTAAGTGTATTCACTTTCCCTAATCTTGTCTTGTATATTACCTGTCCAAATATTTGTGTTTTTCTGTTTTGTTGTTAGTCTTGTGTGTTACAGTGCCCCTGCTATATTTGTCTTCTCACTCACTTGTTACTTTCGCTGTGACATAGTAGATTAATGAGCACTACGTGCCTGCATAGAACGAGTGTGAATGCAGATTGTGTGGGAAGATCAAGCGAAGGTGACACGTTGCGACGAGGTGGCTCCCTTCAGCTTTGGTAGTGTTTGCAGCTGATTTAAAGGTGACAGAATAGGATGTGTATTCCTTCAAGCAGGACCTACTCTCTGGGAAGAGCTGCCAACGGTCCAGTGCATTCCTATATATTTAGCTTTGGTGCTGCAAGGCTCTGATCAGACTTGCATGTCCACCGCTCAAATTAACTCAGATTTCACTATACTAATCCACCGCTAATCTTTTTGGGTTCCGGAGTAGCGTGCAACTGGCTGAAAATCGCTTTGACGCCTCGTTAGGGGTAGTACGCGCTAAATAAATATAAATACAATTACAATAGAATGAGGGAGCATCTCATCTTCCTGTTCGTATTCCAGGAATTTGAAAAAGAAGAATGGAATCAGCACACATCAAGTTAAAATATCTTTCTTTATTCAAATGAGATCAAATTGTCCATAATGACTTGAAGAAGACTGTCAGGTCCAGATTGTTCTTTGTAATTAGAATTATTTTCTTTATTTAAAAATGGATGCAATCATTAAAATCCAATATTCACAAAATCCATCACAAAATTCATTGTGCCATTTAGCCAACGCGTTTTGTCTCCGAAGAGACTTCTTCAGGGCTCAAGATAGTAACGAGGTGTTGTATCCGAAAGTCCAATAGTTAGAAAATTTGTAAAAACATATACAGCTGTTTGCGTTTAGATGTGTTAATCTTAAAGCGATGATGGTTAAGGTAACATCATCAATAAGCGGCAGGGTGGCCAGCAATAATCATCTGAGCTCGTGTCAAAGAGAAGGTGCGTGTTGGCTAAATGGCACAATGGATATTGTGATGGATTTTGTGAATATTGGATTTTAATGATTGTATTAATTTTTCAATGAAGAAAATAATTCTCATTACAAAGAACAATCTGGCCCTGACATTCTTCTTCAAGTCGTTATGGACAATTTGATCTCATTTGAATTAAGAAAGATATTTTAACTTGATGTGTGCTGATTCCATTCTTCTTTTTCTGTTTTTGGGATTTCTTCCAATAGGAAGTGTAGAGGGGTGCACTTTCTTGTTTTCAAGCACCATCCCCAAACTCTTCAGCCATGTGTAGTGATAGATGAGGGCCTTTTGCCTCAACCCTCTCTGTGTGTTTTCTCACATTCCAGGAATTTGAGTCTGGCCTGAGGCGCCACAAGAATGCATACGAGGGTAGTGCATTGAGCAGCCCTTCCAGGGAGAGGGATAAGCCAGGAGAAAGAGGAAGTCAAGGGAATATTGATAGTGGGGCCAGGGTCTCAGAATCCATAACGCAGCACTGCGCCGTCCTAATGTGGCTCCCCTGACCTGGTATAGGAGAATGATCTGTACGGCGAAGATTTGTTCCACTGCGACTCACCTTACTTGATAGCAAGGGAGACTGGAGAGTCTGGTCACAATTGAATTAATAGAGTTAAAATGCAGAATTAGGGCATCTTGAAAGTAGAAGCCTCATGTGATGAAAGAATAGTGCAAAGCAGTGATGGTATTGATTAAGCATGAGCAAATTTTGCGGATCTCGCGTTCGCGAATTTTGCGGATTTGCGGATTCGCAATCCGCAAAATCCGCGAATTCCCGCGAATTTGCGGATTTTTTTTTTTTTGTGTTCGCCCGTGTTTCTGCCAGTTCGCGAGGGTTTTTACAATTTCGCAATTTGCGAACTTACCTGTCGGGTCGCAAGTTTTGCGAACTTGTTGTTTCTACGTGTCCAACCTGTTTGGGACACTCTTCTTCATCACTGCCACTCTCTGTCACCACTGCCACTCTCTGACTACTCATGCCACCCTCTGGCCCACCCATGCCACCCTCTGTTTCATCACCACACCCTCTGGTTGTCCAGTGTACATTATTTTCGGCAAAGCAAAGCACACCTTCCCTGCCTCAAGTGACCTGAATTAATTTGGGGCTGATTAATGTGTCACAGAATATTTTTTTAGCTGGCACCTGCTTCCTTAGTGCGCCCTGATTAGTGATCTTTTGCACTTGCTAAGTGCTTTCATTGTTGCAAAATTAGTTACAACACCTGCCCTGCCCCAACTGACAATAATGAATTAGGGGCTGATTAATGGATTTTAACTTCCAGCCTGGCTCCTGCTTGTCTCCCTTAGCTGTAATTCATGACCTTTGTGGCATATGTGTAACTATTCTGAGGTTCAGAGCAGGGTCACATAATAGTTTCAACTGGCAACTGAACTCTGGAGGGGCCCCTCAGGAAGCACTACAGGAAATGGCTACTAATGATGTGCCTGAACTTTTGAACCTGGTAAGTAGTTACTTTTAGTTTTGCTTAGATCGTATTTCTGCAATTTCGCACTTATTCGCGGGGCGCGAACTCACGCGAACAGTGCGAGCAGTGCGAGCAAAATCCGCTGCTCGCGGATATGCGGATTTTGCAGGAAATTCGCAAATCTCGCGGATTGCGGATTTCCCGAAAATCCGCAAAATCCGCGAGCGGAACGGATTTTCCGCCCATGTCTAGTATTGATGCAGCATCACATATTTCCAAAAATTGCCTGAAGAGGTTGATGAATGAGTACCACATAAAGAAGGATGCTCGGATGTTGTCATGCGGTTTTGAGGAAGGCTTCAAAATCCCATATAGTAGTAGTAGTAGTAGTACTGTCCCTGTGATTAACAGAGTAAGAAAGAACCAGCTGGGCACCATCAGGGAAAGCAAAAGATTGGGACAGATTAATGGCCCCTTCATAGAGCCGCTATTCCCAAACTTTATTGTGTCACGTATAGGGATATTACACAAAATACATTTGGGTCAGTACAGGCAGATACATAACCTGTTGCTCCCAAGAACTTGTTGGTAAACACTAGGATAGACCAGGAGCATTGCTTAGTCTCCTATTCATCCATTAAGAACCCAATTTAATTGTCCAAGAAGAGAGTTAAATGGGCATTAATTTCAATGGCAGACATAGGACCAGCATTTCAATTACTGCCACTCTACCCAGACAACTTTTACCTGCTTGACTTTAAGGTTGGCAGCAAACTTTGATAAATGCATGGAAATGGGTGGGACCATTTTGTGCACATATTTCGAGCACTTCAGCTGTTTTTTGGAATGCACCCTGCATTGGCAATACCAAAAGGGAGAACATGCATCACCTGGGCGACTTCTTCTTTGTGGGAGAGCTACAAATGAGGGAATGCATCACACCTTTGGCAGTTTTACAAGGTTAGCAGCCACACTGAGGGTTCTATTATTGCATGGAGCACAGTGGGTCTCATAAAGAAAAATGTCCCCTCCTGGCCGCATTCTCCAGGGCCCAGCACAGACTCAGCTCTTCCCATTTTAACTATTGTTGTTCAGGCATAGTTAGACCTGTGTAAGATTTTTTGTTGCACAAGTCAAAATCCTGAGTGTATGGCCACCTCCCTTGCTTATGAAATTGCCTTCTGCCATTCATCATCTTCCAGACTTCCCGGATCACGTCCCAACTTTCTCGTAGTCAGGTCAAGAATTCGGTTGAGTTATTTAACAGTTTGCAGGAAGTTAGTTCAATCTCTTTTCTCGCCATGTACTCATTCAACAGCCTATCTTCCAGTGCTGAGGATTCAGGGAGATCCTCACCCTTTTGTAATTCCTTCTGTAGGGCATGGCTAATCTGTAGGTAGCTATATGCCTGTGTGTGTGCTAGTTGGTAATCCCTTTGAAGATCTGCAAAGGATATCATCTCCCCATGTGCCAACAAGTCTCACACTCTCGACAGGCCTATTAGGTCACATTTGGCAGAACCCTGCTGTTTGGCCACGGTGCCCAATTTCGCTGTGTTCCTGCCAACCCAGCGCCATCAGTGCAGTGTGCCATACTTGAAGCATAATGGAAGTGGGAGTTGAGAATGAGGTGATACGCTTCCCCCATAGATGGTTCTAAGGTAGCCCCTTAGCTGCATATACCGCCTATCCATTCTGTAAGCAGGCTCATCCTCCATAAAATGAACCCAAAGATTGATGGTATTGAGTTTAGCCACCCAGTCATATTTCTGGAGTGCTGGGAGTGGTATCCTGCCATCATACCAGCCAGTGCCAGTTTTGGAAGGGATATTCTAGAGGGACCCCATCCCAGAGGAGTGTGCGTGTTACAGTGTCCACTGCTTGTGTATGGTGTATTGTGGAGCATGTAAAGAAAGTGGGACAGTGCCATCATTTTAAAGGGCGACACCTTTCCTAATAAGGATAGGGGCAGGGCTCTCCAATGCTGGACATCGTTCCGCAGATGCATGAGTGGGGGAATCAAGATTAAGCTTGTGAAAGGCGTTGGGGTCTTTTGTGATATAGATCCCCAGATATTAGAATCCTTCTGTGACCACTTGTGTACTCTTTTGGGAGTTGCAGCGTAACCCAAAACAGGACATGCCTCAGTGATTTGTCCCAGTTGATGGTGTAGCCAGAATATCTATAGTACAACTTAAGGATATGTAATACTCTGTCTAGAGTAAAATTTGTGTTGGCTACATATAGCAGGATATCGTTTGCATAGAGGGAAATTCTGCCCTCCTGAAGAACCGGGTTTCTATACCCAGCGGCGCCAGGGGCACGCCCAAAGTCTTCGGATTCACCTGTCTTGGTATACAGAGACACAGATTACTTCTGGGTGGCGTCAGAGACCAAATGTATTAGCTGCAGCTAGTAACAGAAGTCCTAGAAATACAACATGGTGTACAACTCAGGAAACTGTTCAATTTTGTAAGGCAAGACATCCTTTTTTATGCAAAAATCCACATTACGAATACACACCCACTGCGCAAAATTCTAGCCAATAAGGTACATTCTCAAACAAAGTATCACATAGCAAAAACCCTTCAGTTTACATTGCCCCAACCCACAAGTTAATTATTAGGAATGTCCCAAATCCAATCTCCACAAGCCGGACAAACCCATAATTGAAAGCACAATGCATGTAATGAAAGAGCATAGGAAAGGAAACAATGGCAGATAGCGAGCAAGATAAAGCATGTGTAAAGAACCTAAAAGTTAAGGATGTCCTGAACCTTGGTTGGCAATATCAGACAACAATCAACCAAGGAAATTGGCTTAGCGAGGTCAGTTTCAGATGAAGGGGTCAGTTTCTTACAATGCACCTTAGAGTCAAGAAAAAGGCCTAGTTAATAAGTGCATGAACAGCGAAGCCAGTGCAACTTCGTTCGTTCGGTTACCTCCACGGGCACACGGGCCTACGTGTTGGCAACACAAAATGGAGGCACAAACAAAATGGAACCCATATTCGAAACGAAGCCTCTAAATACGTAATGAACTCGCTAGCTAACATGACAAATTCACTCCATATTAGCCGCACTCACTAAACACGGTACAACATCACCAAAATCGTGACGGAACCATGACCTCACGAGACAAGACAGAATTTCACAGAACCACAGTCCCTCCTTTTGCCATTACGTAGGCAATAACCCAAACTCACGTTAATCTGAATCTAGGTCTATATCAATATTCATCAGATCATCAAGATGTTGCTGGAGCATCATCCTACTATTCTCTACTTCTCTCGAGACAGGTCTCCGCACACACAAGGTAGCACAAAGACTACAAACGGCGGGAGCACACTGGATACAAAGACAACAAGGGAAGAGCTAGCTAAAACCATACCAACAAACATCAGAATCTTCCATCCCCATTTGGACAGTAGTCCCAAAAACCATCCAGTCAATGACCAGTCTCCTTCATCCACATGAATAGACTCGGAAACCTTATGCAGTCTAGAAATGGCCTAGTATACCGTAGGGGCATTGTCTGGTATGAAAACACAGCAACTAGATTGAATCAATTTGCATACTCCTCCTCTATCTGCAAGTATAATGTCTAAAACCATACGGTTTTGTAACGTCATAAGACGATCCACTTGAAGCTCAGCGGTGACATTACTAAGGCCACCTGCAGTCTCATTGATAGTGGCTTCAACCACTCTCGTAAGTTGTCGTATATTCCTGCTATTGGCCAGAGGACCCCAAAACGGTAGGAAACCCTTGAAAAAGTCTCCTACTTCCTGTGCTGCGGTATCTTCCTGATCAAAGACACCTCTACCATATCTTGTCCTATGATAGTCCGGGGTAGCAGTGTACGTAGGGGGAAGCAAAAACACCACATAACAAGTTCCCGAAAAATCAGGTGGCAACCATGTATAGGCTCTGCCGTGACAAACAAAATACGTGCCTTTAGCTGACACGAACGGAGGAGAAGTCTGAGATGTATAAACATAGGTGTGAGCACACACACTCTTACCTAGCTGAGCTCTCGGATTTCGACCACTACCTTGCAAACAAAAGTGGCCTTGATGTGGTCCAATCCAAATCGGGGGAGACCTTTTTCGCCTCTCTTTCTCTGTCAGACTAGTACTATATCCAGTCACGTTCCAACCAACATAAGCCTGCACCTCATCCTTAGGGATAGCATTATACGCATCAATATCTCGGATCATATCTACTATTCCCTTTATCAAGGCACTATTTCTCGGATTGTCTTTCACGGAACGTAAAGGATATACCCACATTCGCATAGATGAACATAGTCTGAAAAACCCATACAGACCCATTGAAAGAAAAAGGCAAAACCAAATAAGGCATACCTCTATCTGTCGTATGAGGCATAAGACCACAAACCCAGCAATTAGTGGTATTCACTACCAACTGATGCTGATGCAACAGCTGTATAAAAGAATTGTTAACAAATTCTGACCTCCTTATCTGTTCATGTTCAGGCAACGTGTAAAATTGGTGCGAAGAAACAGTAGAAAAGGAAAGCATAGGTTGGGAAGTGGGTGCAGAGTTCAATGGGGTAGCATAAACAATCCAACCCACACAAGCTAATGTGATACTTAAAAACATAAAAGAACACAATATTATAAAACATTTGCTACGTATCAGTGTACAGAATCTCATCTTAAAATTCATTTTATCAACAACTCTCTCAGTTACAAAAAACTCGATCCTCTAACGTGCTGCTCACAGCAATTTTCCCTCTTCACTTAAGTGTGCGTCTAGGCGTCCTAGACGACCATAGAACCGCAGACCTTGTGTCAATACGCGGGTCACCCCTTAAGAACTTATACCGTGACCCTGCAGCTGAGCTCGGATGGTAGCTCAAAAAAGAAAAATAGAACAAAAAAGTTTCTTGTCTGAAAGAGTATAATTCTCAAAAATCTCAAAATGTTATTTGTCCATGTTAGATCTCAGATTTTAGCGTTCTTTACCAGACACCGTCTGATCCTTAAAAAGCAACTCTGGTTGAGTAGTATCAAGTTTCAGTCGAGGAGGCACAGCTTCTTGCAGAACTTCGTCATCCGCACGTTCCGACTGATTCCATGTCAAACATGCATCACTAAAAGGCACAAAGCTTGGGACCCTTTCAGTTTTGGAATCAGCAATTCCATCCCTGACCCATTGGTCATATGGTAAGGGCAAAGGAATCCTTTTACAATGGGTGGCATGCACCCAATTCTTTTTGCTGCACACTTCAACAGCCGTCCGAGTTGTTAGTAGCACCTGGAATGGTCCCTTCCACCTCGGTTCCAGATTCTTTGTCCTCTGGAAATTCCGAATTAAGGTCCAGTCGCCAGGTTGGATCGGGTGACCTGGATCCACAGAAGCTGAAGGTAAAGTATTGTGCACCTGTTGGTGAAGAACATGCAATTTAGCAGTCAAGCCATGTAAGTAATCAACCAACATAGGATACTCGATGTTGCTATATTCATTCGGCCTCGGCACACTCCAAACATTCGCCGGGCGACCAAAAACAATTTATGGGCTAAGTCCCACACGAGAATGTACTGTCATCCTTGTTGACAAAAGTGCCAACGGCAAAGCATCGTGCCATGTAAGACCAGTGCTCGCTTGTATCTTGGCCAATTTAAGCTTAAGAGTGCCATTGTATCATTCGACCAAACCAGCTGACCGGGGGTGATTCACAGCATGAAATTTCTGTTTGATTCCCAAACCCGCACACACTTTCTTCATAATCTGACCCACAAATTCACTTCCGTTGTCACTCCATACCATTCTCGGCAAACCATACCTAGGGAAATATTTCTCCAGCAAAACCTTGGCTGTAGATAAAGCAGTATTATCCTTTAGGGGGTAAGCCTCTATCCATCAGGAAAAGGCACAAACAAACACAAGGACATACTTTAGGTTGTTGCATCTTTCCATGTGAATAAAATCCAACTGTAGCACCTCAAACGGATACGTTTATTTATTTATTTATGAAGCTTGTAGAGCGCACAGCTACCCCCAACGGGGGTGTCCCGGTGCTAAGACTGTAAGCAGGAAAAGGAGATCTACCTATGCAGATGAGAATAGCCACGTCTTAAGACGGCTACGAAAGAGTGCTTCAGAGGGAGCAAATCTGAGATCTAAAGGTAGGCTGTTCCAAAGTTTGTCCGTGAGGACTGCAAAGGCTCTGCCGCCCATTCTGGAGCGGCGTAACCGCGGGACAATAATGAGACGTAGATTGTTGGATCGTAAGGATCTGACTGAGTGAGGTAGTACTAATCTCTTTCTTAAATATTCCGGTCCTGTTCCATTCAGAGCCCGAAAAGCAAGAGTTAGCATCTTGAACTTGATGCGACTGGCTATTGGGAGCCAGTGAAGCTCTTTACGATAAGCTGAAACCGGATGCCGGAAGGGGATGTTGCCAATCAGCCTCGCCGCCGCGTTCTGAACTATTTGTAGGCGTTCAATTTGGTACAGGGGGGCCCCTGCGTAGAGGCTGTTGGCATAATCCAAGTGGGAGGTAATTAAGGCCTGTGTGACCATTCTGCGAGCATCCAAAGGCAGAAATGGAAAGATCTTTCTCATCATCCGTAGTTTCCCAAAACAGGCTGCAGTAACCTTGTTAATTTGAGGGCCACAGGAGAGAGCATCGTCAAACTGGAAACCCAGGTTGCGAGCAGTGTGGACAGGGATGGGGGGGGGGATTGAGTACCGTCGGCCACCACAAGGTGGAGGGTATAGTCATTTTTTGATTAAAAAACAAGACCTCCGTCTTGTCAGTGTTGAGTCGGAGATGGTTAGAAGCCATCCAAGAGCATATTTCGCCCAGACAGTGATGAAAGCTGGCGAGGCTTGGACGTTGGAGAAGCAAAATGACCAGCTGGAGTTGGGGTTCCCTTACCAGGAATATGCATCAATAAAATCATGCAGTTTTTAACCAGATTCTCAGCACATTTTGGAATTCCAGCATTCTGCCATACCAGAGCCAACAACTTACATATCCCTTTTGAACTGATGTGAGCCAATCCATGAGCCATTGTAAACACTGGGAGCACATACGCATCAGGGAACAACCATTGCTAGTGCTCCGACAACTCAACCCAACAGCCAGTCGAATCCAACATTCCCGTAGTCTCTCTCCACACATTCAATTCTTTCTCAGTAGCTTCCGCCTGAATCAATTTCACACTTTCTATTGTGTCTTCACACATTCCTCCTGCCATAACCCATCTAGCAGGGCCTGCAACATACATACGACTCGTCACATCTTTCGCCGTTTCTCTTGCTACTTCATCCGCAAACACATTACCACGACCAACATCATCCGTAACCTTCCTATGTGCACTGCATGTCACAATCGCAACTTGTGTCGGCAAAGTAAGTGACTCAAGAAGTTCATTCACCAATTGTCCATGCTGAATTTTCGTACCATGAGAAGTAAAAAACCCTCTTTCTCTCCACAAACGTCCAAAGCTATGGGCAACACCAAATGCATATTGGCTATCAGTATACACATTCACTCTCTTTCCTTTCGACAACACACACGCTCTTGTCAGTGCAATCAACTCTGCTGCTTGAGCTGAATTCTGTGGAATACGTGCAGTTTCAACAATCGTGTACAAAGTCGTAACTGTATACGCTGCAGTCCTATCGCCATTTGGGAGTTTAAAGCATGAACCATCTACCCATAGGGTACCATCTGGTTTCTCAAGAGGAGTATCTTTCAAATCAATTCTACCCTTCGTTTCCTCCTTTGTCCGGAGAAAACAATCATGCTGTTCCTTAGCATCTGTCTCTACAGAAATCGGCAACAATGTAGCTGGATTCAATGTGTTGCACTGCTTAATGTGCACATGACTAGCCAAAAGCGTCAACTCATAACCTGACAAACGCGCACTAGTAAGATGCTGAGTCCTAGTTTTATTCAATAAGGTATCCACTGCATGTGGGACCATCACAATCAACGTATTATCCAATACCAAACCAGCAGACTGTCGGATAGAAACAGCCGCTGCTGCTGTAGCTCTCAAACAACTCGGCAACTCTCTAGCTACCGGATCTAAAGTAGACGAAAAATACTCACATGGGCGCTGCTTGTCTCCAAATTGTTGTGTCAACACTGACAGCCACCAACCCTCTCTCTCGTGTACGTAGAGTGTAAAAGGCTTACTGTAGTCGGGAGTACCCAACACCGGAGCAGAACACAATGCATCACGCAACTCAGAAAAACTCTTCTGACATTCGTCAGACCAAGGAATAGGATTCGGTGTATCCTTAAGGGTAAGTGCCAACAAAGGTTTCGCCAATAAGGAAAAATTCGGAATCCACTGCCTACAATACGAGGTGATACCCAAAAATGCAGGCATCTCTCTCTGTGTGGATGGCACAGTCATTTGAGCAATCGCTTGAATACGCTCTGGGGTCAATCGTCTTCCCTCCTTCGACAAGAGATGACCTAAGTAGGTCACTTCTTGGCGACAATACTGCAACTTCGAAGGTGACACTTTATGATGAAGGTCAGACAAATGTTGCAAGAACGAAAGCGTAGCTGCTTTACAAATCTCTTCATCATCAGCAGCGACCAACAAATCATCCACGTACTGGATAAGAGTCGCACCAGGAGGCAAAACAAAAGCATCAAGCTGAGTCTTCAAAGCCTGACTATAGATGGAGGGACTCTCACAATAACCTTGAGGAGCGCACTTAAACTGGAAGCTTCGACCTCCTAAAGAGAAGCCAAAAATATCTCTACTTTCTTCAGCAATCGGAATACTAAAGAAAGCATTTTTCAGATCAATAACAGAAAACCAAGCAGCTGAAGCAGGGATCATAGTCAATAAGGCAGTGATGTCCGGAACAACAGGAAACTGTGGCACGACAATTTTGTTGACCTCTCGAAGGTCAATCACAAACCGATACACAAGTGGCTGAGAAGAGTCAGAACGCTTAGGGACAGGCAGAACAGGACTGTTACACATATTACCTCTCGTTTCTTCAATCACATCTTTCTCAACTAAATCATAGATAATCGCTAAAAGAGCTCTTTCACCATCACTAGAGATTTTATATTGGGGAATGCGAGGTAGCTTAGCATTCGACTTGAGGGTAACAACATAGGGTGGAATCTGCAAGAGGCCAACATCATTCGGACCTGTAACCCACAGAGTATCAGGAAGCTAATGCAATTCCAGTGGAAGCCGATCTTTAGACAAATACATCAGGATCACTCTCTTACCCAACGTAAGGTGTACTCCCGAAGGAGAACAATGTTATGTTGCATGCAATCTTTTCAACAAATCCAAACCCAACAGATTCTCACCACAACCTGTTGTTAGAATAAGGGGTGCTTCCAATTCACAAGGACCAATAGAAAGAGACAAAGGACTAGAAACCGGATTACGAAGTGGAGCGCCAGAAAATCCTACCGAAACATTCGTCAAGCCAGACAAAGGTGCGCCAGGGAGTTTAGAGTGCATGATAGAACTCTTAGCCGCACCAGTATCCAAAAGAAAAGGTTCTGACACACCTGATGTAATTACTTCAACATAAGGTCCACTCTGGTCTACTGGAACTGACACTACTCCCTCTCTTTGTCCATGGCTGTCCTAGCTATCATTAAAACCAGCACTCTCACTTTCAACATAATAATCATCCGTGTAGTATTGAGCAGACTGAACAGACGGAACATTCTGTTGATCAAAATAATTCATAGAATTCTGAGGGGGAAAGGAACATTCATTCTGAGAAAACGTACCACGTCCTCTACCCCTAGATACTTGTTGAAAACCACCACGTCCTCTCTGACCAGACACACCATTCATACGTTGTAGCAAAACCGGACAACTATTCTTGAAGTGACCTTCTTCCCTACAGTAAGCACACTGATTAGGACCTAACGGAAGTCGCGGAGGAAAAGACTCAGGCTTCTGCAACAATCTCTGAAACTGTGGGGGCTGCTGAAACTGGGAAGGTTGCTGACGCTGATTAGAATGAGGCGGATATGCCTGCTGTAAAAGAACCTTCATCTTTAATTCTTTAGTCTTCTTTTCTACTTTATCCTTTTCATCTTTATCTCTATTCTCGTAATATTGTGCAGTAGCCAATATCTGGGCCGAGGAACAAACAGCCCATGAACTCTCAGAGTCCTTCAAATTATTGCAAAAACAAACTTGTCCACAAACAATCGTTGGCCACCTTCTGTACTCATGTCCTGACCACTGTGATCAATGAATGTTTCTTCAAACCTAGTGAAAAAATCAGACACACTCTCATCTTTCTTCTGTTTGCATGCTGCTAACTTGTCCCAATTCACTCGCATAGGAGGCATCAAAGTTTTCATTAAATTAATAATCCTACCAGGTAATTCTGCAACTAAAGGCTCAGCTCTGGCACCTCCTACCTGTCGGCCATCTGTATCAGCAATATTAACCGACGTATCTCCTAACTCTTGCACATGATCCTCGTGATGGATCTTCACCCACAGAGGTTGAGGAACTACATTACCCAACAAAATATCCACATCAGCTAAATTCATAACACACGCATCAACTGTCTGAGACAACTACTTGTAGTAACCAGCAGGATTCTTACGGGAGTCAGGCAAGGTCTGCTTAAGAGCCAAGACCTCTGCTCTCTTCCAAGGAACATGTACCCATACACGCTGAAAATGAGCCGGTACTCCCTGAATACCCTGATTAACATTAGCCACAACTTCCTCTCTCCATACAGGGGGAACCTCTCTCATCGGATACTGCTTCACTTTCCTCCTAACAGAAGGATCAGGTTCAAACATCGACTGAGAAGGAAGTCTACACCTAAACGCAAGAAGCGTCTCTACCGCTTCCTCAACATCGGGACCCACTATTGTCCCTTTAGCAAATTCGGACTGAACATCAAGCACTTTCTGCAGAATCAGACCCAACTGATTATTTTCCCATTCTTCATCAAGGAAAGTACACATGACATCAAAAACATACCTTTGCTTAGGCGGAACCCACTGTAAGAAAACATCAATAACCGCTTGTAAATCATACCTAGAAGCATTCGAAACCCATCTACGAGACAAAAGATCCAACACCGCCCGCTCTTCGGGACCAGGAAGCTGACTACGACTCTGCTTACGTTCCGAAACCGGGGTCATACTCAGTGACCCAAAAAGTGGAGACAAAAGACTAGCAACAGTCTCAGTCATCCGTTTTCGAGCAGAAGGAGAAGAAGTTGACATAAGGACAGGAGACAAAGTGTTTTGAGGAGACAAAGACATAGGGTCAGTAGAAAACGAAGTCAAAGGCAAAGGAGAAGAAGGTAAAGGAGTTTGAGGCAGAACTGGTAGCAAAGCTGGCGGCCCTAGAGAAGGCTGCGCCAATGGAGGAAGAACCAACTGTGGGAGAACAGCTGGCGGCTGAACAACAGCAGGGGGTTGAACAACTGGGGGTCGCGGAGGTGCTGTAGCACTCTGCACATAAGGGGGTGGTAATATCAACAAATGCGACATCAAAGGATCCTTTTCAGGGTCATTTGTCGCATTTGAAAGAAGAGGTGGCCGGATAACATTTGTCATTGGCCATGCAATGTTGTCTATCTGACACCTCAATCGCACGATCTTCTTCATCTTCTTTAAACTGCCTAGCAGCTTGCATTATCGATATATATTGTTCTCTTTCCTATCTTTCTTCGCTTGCTTAATTTCTCGCTGTTTGGCTTCCTTACGCCAGAGGCGAAAGAGTCAAACATCGCCGGCCGGGCTTTCTTCCTAAATAGCGCAACTTCTAGGTTGTCTAAAACCTCTGATTCGAAACTACCATGTTGGGGCCATCGTAAGATACCATCCTTCCTAGTATAGCGGATCCATACTTCATTAAACGTAATTGGACCCACGCCATGCTTTGAATGGAGCTCATAAGTTGGAGTTCCAATCTGAGGTATCGGACACGAATCCTCCAATCGGGAATCCCTTTTACAACTACAACAAAACCATTTCCTAAATTTGCTAAGATCAGGCATCTTATAGCTCACTAATCTAGCTTCAAACTTCAAGGGGTTATCAACACGATATACTCGCAAATATACGAGCCCCTCGGCTTTGGTAATTGCAACAACCAAATCAAAGAAACCCAAGAAACCAAACAAAGTTGTGGGAGGGACCCACTTGTACTTAACCAAAATGTCTGTCACGCCACCAGAAGACCGTCTATCGTCTCGCCTTACAAATCATCACAAACGGGTCCAAGACAGGGGGACAGTCAGGGCAGCAGTCCTATGTAGCCGTCTGAAAGGGGAAGCCTTGCAGTAAAGACCTTCGGTCCACAGTCGACATGCAGGGGTCGATGAAGTGGGGGCCCTCCTCTAGAATTTCCTCACAAAGCTCCTCACGGTCTTCAGGCTTGGACTGGTACCGCTGAAGTCACCCCACGTTGGGCGCCAACTGAAGAACTGGGTTTCTAAACCCAGAGGCGCCAGGGGCACGCCCAAAGTCTTTGGATACACCTGTCTTGGTATACAGAGACACGGAATACTTCTGGGTGGCGTCAGAGACCAAATTTATTAGTTGCAGCTAGTAACAGAAGTCCTAGAAATACAACACGGTGTACAACTCAGGAAACTGTTCAAATTTGTAAGGCAAGACAGCCCTTTTTATGCCAAAATCCACATTACGAATACACACCCACTGCGCAAAATTTTAGCCAATAAGGTACATTCTCAAACAAAGTATCCCATAGCAAAAACCCTTCAGTTTACATTGCCCCAACGCACAAGTTAATTATTAGGAATGTCCCAAATCCAATCTCCACAAGCCGGACAAACCCATAATTGAAAGCACAATGCATGTAATGAAAGAGCATAGGAAAGGAAACAATGACAGATAGCGAGCAAGATATAGCATGTGTAAAGAACCTAAAAGTTAACTATGTCCTGAACCTTGGTTGGCAATCTCAGACATCAATCAACCAAGGAAATTGGCTTAGCGAGGTCAGTTTCAGATGAAGGGGTCAGTTTCTTACAATGCAACTTATAGTTAAGAAAAAGGCCTAGTTAATAAGTGCATGAACAGCGAAGCCCGTGCAACTTCGTTCGTTCGGTTACCTCCACGGGCCCACGGCCCTACGTGATGGCAACACAAAATGGAGGCACAAACAAAATGGAACCCATATTCGAAACGAAGCCTCTAAATACATAATGAACTCGCTAGCTAACATGACGAATGCACTCCATATTAGCCGCACTCACTAAACACGGTACAACATCACCAAAATCGTGACGGAACCATGACCTCACGAGACAAGACAGAATTTCACAGAACCACACTCCCAATCTGCAGATCATCTCAAATCCAAAATGTTATGATCATCTCTTATCCAAACCATCAGCAGCTCTAACACCAGGGTGAAGATCAGTGTGGAAAGTGAACAGCCTTGTCTTGAGCCACGCCGCAGCGGGAATATCGTAGACGTGCTCCATTTTCCATCACCTGTGCCTGGGAATTAGAATCCAAAAGCCAAGTACAGGCGATGAATCGTGGCTCAAATCCCTGGTTCTCCAATTCTGCATACATGAAGGGCCACTCCACTGTATCAAAGGACATCTGCGCATCCAGTGACACCACTAGCGCATCTGCCGGGATCTCGCTGGCTCTGCCCAAAACCCTGTGTAAGCGCCGCAAGTTAAGTGCATTGTTTCTCCCCGGCATGAAGTCGGACTGGTCCGAGTGAACCAGTGGCTGAATGACTTGTGTCAATCGTGTCACCAAATGTTTTACTAGGATTTTCCCCTCGACGTTCAGTAACGATATTACCCTGTAGGAAGCACAGTCAGGTGGTTTTCCTTCTAAGTGAATTACCACTATATTAGCTAATGTCTGTTCTGCAGGCAGTATTCTGGAATCTCAGCATTCTCGAAACATGCACAAGAGATAGGAGGCAAGTTTAGTGGCTGATAATGTTCGATGGGTATGCCGTTAGGGCCCATGGCCTTTCCTGAGTTCAGGGCATCTATAGCCTGTAAAACCTCATTCTCTGTGAGTTCCTGCTCAAGGAGATCTCTTTTGGACTGCGAGAGATGTAGCATACAGTCAGGTCGGACAGCAACTCTCAAGCCTCTTCAGTTGTGGCTGGGGAGTGTAAGCGATTGTAGTAGGCCAAGAAGGTCTTGGCTACGCCTTGCCTATCCCTTATGTGACACCCTCCACATTCATTACCTCGAATATCCAACTTGACACTGCTTCTCTTTTATCTAACCATGGCAAGAGCTTCCCCGCCCTATCACCAACATCGTAGAGGCGATGCTGAGTTGTGTAATGTCTGGCCTTAGATTCTTCAGTCGCGGCATCTCTATATTCTTTTTGTTTGAAGGTTAGGCAATGCTGCACTGGGGCACAGTCATCTGTCCTCAGTTGGGATTCCAGCTCGTGAATTTCCTTTTCTAGTGTTCCTAGCCTGGCACACACTGGGGAGTGGTAGGAAATACCTCTGACAAGGTGATGGACATCACTAAAGTGAGGGAGCTGGTGAGCCACGGAAAGTATGCAATCTCTGGGGGACAGACTCCCATGGGCTCCTAAGTGAAAGGTGTATTGATGGGTAGTAGGATTTAGAGCTCGCCACATGTCTGCCAGGCCAATCGCTGACAAGAAATCAGCCAGAGGCCTGCGATGGGACTCAGGCTGATGAGGAGGCCAGCGATCGCTGCTCTTACAAATGGCAGCTTTGCTATCGCCATCAAGCAACAATTCTCCCTCAGGGAGTCGGAGCAGGACTGCACTAAGATCTGAGAACACTGGGACATGGAGTCTTGGGGCTATCTAGAGCAAGATTATGTTAAATAGTTGACCTTCCCAGTGTCCCTGCTACTGCCACATATCTCTCATCTCATGAGTGTAATGCCAAGTGTGTTAAATGATAAATGGAAGTGATCTGTGCAGGAGGATACCCACCCCTCTAGAACCCTTGGTTTACCCTGTATGGGCCACCATTTTGTACCCTCATCTCTCATTGCACAGTAGGGCGTCCCCTGAAGCATACATGCCAATAGACCCGATTCAGGCTGGAGTATACCGATTTTTCAAGGCAAAAATGGCTTTATTTGAGCTGTCTCCCGCCTGAAATTGCATTATCTATAATAGAAGTCAATGGGGAATTTTCATTTTCCCGATTTTATATTATAAATCTCCCACGACCCTGTCCTAAAATGTTGGCATGTATGCCCTGAAGGTGTGTCTCTTGCAGAAGCAATATATCGGGGGACTGTCGTTTCAGATATTGTAGGACCACCCCTCTCTTAACTTTATCTCCCAGCCCGTTCACATTCCAGGAGACGATCTTAAAGCTTGGAGTCTTCAGTGTATCGACCATCGGGTATGATTGGAGTGCGAACCCTGTCGGGGCTGTGACGCCCCACAGCTAGCTGAAGTCATGTAGTGCAGAGGCGCAACTAGAGCCACATTTCGGATGGGGCTAAGAAAAAATTTCGGGCGGGGCTGAAACTTTAAGCAATAGGCAGAGTGAAGCTGTAGGGGCTCTTGGAAGGGGTGACACAACATCAAAGCCCCATTAACGTGCACATGGTCTTTTAAAGACCTGTGATGTGCTCGGGTGCGGCTGTGTGTGTGCCCGGGAGCCGTCTGAGCCCGGGCTGCCACACACGACGGGGGGGCTGAAGCCCTTTGATTCCAATGGATGTTGCGCGCCTGATGTAGTGTAGTGTAACAGGATCTTTAAAAATAATGCCAAAACCGACCTGGGGGGCCCCAAAAGTCTGTAACTTGGGGTGAATTTGGGTGCAATTCAACCCCATGAGTACCATTAAGTGAAGTCGGGTGAGAAGAGGACCAGATTGATACTGCATCTTCAAAAGAAATTCACCACTGCAACAAAAACACATAAAAAAAACATTCAAATAAACCAAACCACTTTTGTAATCCCACACCCTGCATGACAGACTTAAAACGGCCCGGCCCACCCAACTCTTCAGAGTACCTTTTGCCCCAAAGCAAATAACTTACTGGAAGGGTCCGTGGTCCCCCCAAATTGTCACCCAGCATCCCCTGTTATTTCAAGAAAAAACTGTTGCTGTCTAGTCTCTGTCTGCTCTTTCGATAGTTTTAGCACTGTTCATAGACTAAGATTAAAAACATGTGCTCTCTAGCTGGGAAGATTCAGAACCCTGGTCCCTGAAGCAGTCTGAATGGTGATGCCCTCCCCAGTTAACTCTGGAAGCCATTAGTTAACCAAGCCCTAGCACCGGACAGACGACCTCCAGGAAAAAATATGTATTTATTTAATTTTCCCTCGAGGTCATCTGTCGAAATATCTCCCCACCCAGCCCCACAGCCTCACCGCTCTTACCTGCACGAGCCGCCACCGGCAATAATTTAGTAGATATGGTGCTCTCTTTGGCGCTTTTCTACTCTCTCCTTCTCATGCAAGACAGTGCAGCAACATTGGTTGCTGAGTTGCATTGCATGAAATAAGCAGAAAAGGGAGAAAGAAGGAGAAAGAAAGATAGGACAGCAGTGTTAAAGGGAGAGAGCAGGAATGAAGGAGGTTACAGCTGTGAGGAGATGATCAGTCGGTGCAGGGTGGTGGAATAAAAAGTCATGTGGCAGATCAAAGCTAGACGACTTTGGCATTCGGGAACCTGACTCGACAGTCTCTTATAAACACTGCACGTTTTATCTTTTAAAAATTAAGCACTGTTTAATGGGCTTCACTGACTCAGTCTAGGTAAAATGAAGTACTTCCGGTTCTTTAAATTTAATAGACGGTGTTAGAAAGACCTGTAGCAAGATGACCTTGACCTTTCCTCGTGCAATAAGGCAGGCAGGAGAGAGGGCTCGGGCTGCAAAGCGATTCATGAGGCCACCTGCTCAGCAGTGCAAGGTACGTCCCTCAGAGGAGATCAAAGGCCTCATTTGCATTAACTCCAGTCACCCAGACTGTAATCACAGAGGCGTGTAAACATGGCATTAACATTAACCTGTACCGTCTGCCAGAAAGGCATGCTGATGACGTAAACCTGCGAGGGCACAGATTTAGGGGGGGGAGGGAGGGCATGTCAACAGACTGCAGCTTCCAGCAGGGGGCAAGGGCTGGAAGTGTGGGAAGTGGGGACCCTCAACACCGGTATGGTTACACCAATAATAAGGGGGAATGGGTGCAAAAAAAAGAGCAAGCACTGGCAAATCCAAAAGGCCTCGGTTTAATATCCTGATGCATGCAGACACAGCCTTAGCACGTTAAAGTCAGACAAAGGTTAGAAACGAAAGTTAGTTTATAGTGAAAGCGGCGCTGCCTTCAGTACAGTCCATATTTTTGTTAATATGTGAAATTAAGGTCAGGTGGCAAGTGAACTTTTATTATGGTTCTGGTGGAAAGGGGCATTGAAAAGTGCTCAATGCCCCCCCTGGCATGGGAGGAAACTCCCATGGTGAGGACGGCATAGTTATTTTCACCTTCAAACAGTAAATTGCGCTCTGCGATTTTCTTTTTGAAGAAAAAAATGGTGAGTTTGCTGTCTGGCTCCATCATGTCGACCGAGCCGTCCGTCAAACTTACAATGCATTGGCAGGAACCGCTGTGACTGCAATTCCAGTCAATGCTAGAAATGACTGCTGTACCAGCGGGCATTTCTAAAATTCTCCATTTCGCTGGCAGCACCTCTGTCAGTGCGATAGAGTAATTTACTTTGTCACCCTGCCCGAGAAGGGCCCACCACCTATATATATCGGACTATTAGTCACAGAAAAATGTAACATAACAACAGTCTTTATCTTATGCCAATCATTACCAACCAGATCTCCCAAGTTCCCACTTCCGTGCATGAATAGATGATTGAGTACAGTGAGACGTATCCTTACCCTGACTGAAATAACAGATGTTTGTTGTTACCTAACAGTAATCGTTTTTTCAACCTTGAAAGGAGAAAGGCTGAGTGGGTTGGCAGGGATTTGAACCTTGGACTATGCAATCAAACACGGATTCCTGCAGTGGGTGCATTAGTCTACAGAGTCACCAGAGCGAGCTGCCACACTAGATTTCCAGTCCCGCTTTTTATTTTTTTAAAAACAGTGCATTCTGTGGCTTGCAGTCTTGGTTCCACTCAATTGAGTCGATTGAACAAATTCCTCTGATAATAATGAACAATCCGAGGACTAAAAGGTGGCGCCCAGCTGAAACCACCTGCCCACTCTAGGAAAGTCGACCTGATGTTAGTGAAGGTCCAGTTTTAGTGATTGCATTTGGCTGCAACAGAAGAAACAATTACCTGGAATGGATGGTATTTTATCACAGCAGAGCGCGCAGAACACCTTCTGCCAATCCTGGTGGTTAAGCCAACTACGCTCTGCATTCTGGGATTCGTTGTTTCACTTTAACATTCTAGATATGCCCTAAAAAAACAGCATGCACATTTTTGTTGGCTAAAAAGCCAGAGCTGGGAGGCATATTGGCGGCTTTGCATGCGTTTTTATTAATGTACTTTGTAAATGAATGGGTGTCATCTTATGCCTGATAACTTCAAAGCCACTGAGACACTTATGCATGTATTTCGTTGCCTCGGAATGCACAAACCTGTATCTATCTACCGGAGGTGAGGTGCTCTTCCCACGCGCTGGATGTCCGGGTTGACGTCATGACACTAGCCTGTTACATTGGTGGTGACCCAGGGAAGGCCGACCTCAATATCGCACGCACACCTTTGGTAAGGGGAAGCGCTTCCAGTCATTTATTTAAGCTGGCCTTGATATTTTGATATGCAAAAAAGAAGGGACGGCGCGAGGGCTGTAAACGATGACCATCTCTATGAGACCCCCTACAGAACAATTAACAAGGTACTACCCTCGGATGAGATCAAAGGCCACAGGCTGTCATGGTAGGAGGTGAGCTTCTGCCAGGATGGCGACAGGCTGGTGGGGCCAGTCAGACCCGGCTGAGAAAATTAGCAGACAGGTGCGTGGTGCCTCAAAGAAGGAGCCACACGCAGCAAACACAGCCTTACTAGTTAAACGCATCGCCCGGAACGGGGGTTGGCACACCCCTGGCCTTGTCCCACGAGTGGACTCTACCAGTTCCCACAAATCTGTGACTACACGCACTTTGGGAAACAAAAGCTTTTTCTGCAGAACGCGAGCGAGGCTTTTAAGATCAACGTGGTTTAGCACCTAAATTGTTAGAGGCCGCGCTACACGTTTTACGTTCTGCTGGGATTGGAGCTAGCAAGCTTGCCAAACTTTATGATTGTCGGCAGTCACTTGCCACCATTTCCCCATTTTATTTCCTTGCGAAACACTAGGACTACGGAAGCTGAGAAACAAGTTACCCCCACGTTTCTAATGACATGGGCCATTCCTACATTGGGTTATGCTCAGCTAAAGCCTAATTTTCTTGCCAATAGCACTTAGGGTTTGTAGAGTTATTCCCCCTCCCCCAATTGGCAGAATAGACCTGCGAAGTGTTTTGGGATAAAAATGTAAAGTTATAGTCAGGGCCGGTCCTAGAACTTCTGGGGCCCCGGGCGAAAGGGAAGATGTAGAGACGTAGCTAGAGCTTGTGGCGCCCGGGGCTATCCCTCAGATTTCCGCCCATGGCATCCGCAGACCTGTGATTGTTTGAGCTTAAGTCTCAGACTCGAATTTTGAATCTCACCTCAATGTCAAATTTCAGGAACAAATGCTTCTCACATGTATCTTTGGAATGCTAGTTTTACACTGGTCTATCTGAACTTGCATCCTGCCTGACTGTGACCACTGCTATGGGTGTCTTACAGGCTCTCCCAAGGCTTGCCCAGCCTCGGGGTCCAGTAAAGATCTGTGTTCTCTACTAAACTATTGTCTTGTATTGTCAGTGGCTCTTATTGCACAGCTTTGTTCCGCAGGTCCTTGCTCTTTTTGGTGTTAAACGTTAGCGGATCCATTTGACCTACTTTCTAGAGGTCCATAGCTGTCCTTTTAATTATAGTCAGCTGCAGCAGGAGTTTTCAGCAGTTTTAGATCTTCTAAGAGTTTTTCTTTGCTCAAATGGGTCTACTTTCTGAGAATTTATGTTTCCTCATCTTCATTGCTTGATTTTTGCTCGCAAGAAAGTGTCAAATGTCTCTCATTACCACACTGAAAATATGAACATGTCACATATAGCAATCTGAAACCTTGGCAGCTATGTATGGCACGTGTCATGTAGTCATTTGCTGACTGCCTAACTTGGTTAGTCCCCCCCACTTCTTTTTATAGGACTTTTGCCCACTGCCCTGCCAATCACCAAAACTCCTTTTCTCCCCATGTGATACCGCTTAGCTCTTACCTTCCTCAGGCTCCAGTACTCCACAGTGGTGGCAGGGTCTCTACCAAAGGGGTTGGTTCTGCTGCAGTCTGCAGCCAATCGCCCAGCACTGCCACTGCCCCAGACTCGACTCATAACTGCCAAGATTTCAGATTGCTATGTGTGACATTTTCATAATTTTAGTGTAATTATGAGTGGCATTTCAATGACTATGAGTGACACTTTCTCCCAAGTAAAATCAAGCAATGAAGACAAGGGAAACATATAATTTTCAGAAATTACTCCCATTTGAGCAAAAAGAAACTCTAACAGCTGCAAAGGACCGGAAAGGAAGGGAACTACCCTAGTGCCCATGTAACCTGATTGGACAGTGGCCTCAGACACTCGCCTCAGACACTCTGCATCCTGCAAGGCTCAGGGGAGTGAGGGTGAGGCACACAAGTTACAGCCAGCCAGGGCGGTGTAGTGTGTAAAATGGTATGTCCCGTTATGAGAAAATCCAAACATGGCAGACGCTGACACACCAAAAGAGGATGGATTAATGTTTGACATAGGCAACAAAAGGGGTGTGCAGTTTCATTTTTTTTTTTATTAATCCACCATACGTTTTGGCAGGAGGAGCACTTCTTTATCAGTTTCCCAGCTGACAACGGATGTCCAATTTATGTTAAACACAAAAGCCTGGAACAACTATTAAAGTCAGAAAGAGTAAGGGTAATAATGCGAAAGTGTCTAAACCAATGGCCATTCAGAATATTACATTCCCCATTTGTAACGTTGAAGAGCAGTCATGAGCACAAAGAAAGCTATATATAAATGTACTGTAGCGCATAAACAGGTAAGCTCTTTCAGCCAAACAGAGAGAGAATAAAAGAGCTGCACTAGAGAGACAGTGAGTTCAGGTACCTAATGTCTGTGGATTGATGCTGGGCTGCATCAGTTGCCTTAGGTGATAAAATATAACGTGCACTGGTTTAAATCGCTTTCTGAGCATGTATTTGACAAGAATAACTTTCTGAATTTTGTTGTTCAACAACAATAATGTATGTTGAGATTTTCAGTGCTACAGGACGGTGAATGCAAAAGCAGAAGAGCTAATAAAACATTATACAGTGCTTTAAATTAATTTAGGAAGTAGTCACTGCATGGGACATCTATTCAGGAAAAAACACAAACCTTTCCCTCCCACAGCTCGAGGCTACCACCTCTCAGTATGGAAAAAGTGTCTTACCATCATGAAGTATACACGTCAAGTGCTTGCTGACGAGACCCTAAACACCTTCCATAGCTGCCAAGGTTTCAGATTGCTTATGTGTGACATTTTTATAATTTCAGTATAATTATGAGTGACATTTCAATGACTATGAGTGACACTTCCGCACGAGCAAAATCAAACAATGAAGATGAGGGAAACATATAAATATAGGAAATTGCACCCATTTGAGCAACAAGTAACTCTAAGAAGATCTTAAAACTGCTGCAGATGACCTGTGGCTTTGCTGTTACTCAGTATTGGTGACTGCTGTAATTTCTATTTTTATGCTCTTGGTCTATGCCTAACGCCATTGTGTGGTATCATTTATAGACCTTATATTTTTATTTGTAAAGCAGTCTAACATCTTTCAGCCCCTCTCTCGCAAATTTTTCATTTGTTTTCTAGTGCTGCTCATACCAATGATGAGTGCCAGAGCACTTTACATCAGACAAACATTATACCAACACCATGACTCTTTCATGGGTATTCCAGTCTAGCAAAATGTCATTTGTAGCACATCTCCCCTGACAACAGCTGACGTGGTTTCATAGCCATAGGTAGTTATGAAACTGAAGTAATTTGCAGTGTTCACAAGCATTTTGCCTGGTGTACTGCAAGAAATAGAGCACACATTTGAAAATAGCAACTGGGGGCCCAAGCCAGCAGGATATTTGAAATTGAATATATCCCGCAATGTCACCTTAGTACTAAAACAGGCACGCACATGCTTTAACCCACCGAGTTATCTCACCCATACTACTTTTTTGTCTAAATCTAGATGCTTATATGGAGTGAGGCTTAAGGCTGAATGAGGAGATTTGTGTGTTGTGTCGCCGTGGTTACGCGCTTGTAATGTACAAAGGTCAATTCAAATGAGATCATCCGTATCCTAATGACCATTATTAAAACTTCAAAAAGCCTTTCTATTTTGGCCACAGGATATTGGACATTTTGAGAATGACACAGACAAAAGGGCGCCAGATATCATTGTCCACTGAAGTGCAGCTACTCTCACTTGCGATAGAAAGCCCAGAGGGCACTCGGTACCTGCTCATTTAAAGCACTGCTTGTGCAGGTACTCCGACTTTCCCCTGACTGTGGGTATCACCGGTGTCTGCCTCGCTGACTAGCCCTCCTGTAGGCGTCTGCCCCTCACCCAGGACCAAACCTCCCAGCTCCCTCCACACCCCCCCACCTCCCTCTGCGCAAGTTCCGCTCTTGCCCTCTGCACAAGTTCCGCTCTTGAGGCAGGATACTTTTCCTCCACCTTCCCTGACCACTAGTCCAGATTTTTTACCCCACTCTTAACAGTACACATGTTCTGCCTTCCAACCCAAGCTACACCCCTCCACACTCCATGCCTGACATGAGAGAGAGTTCAAACATGTGCCACCTAATAATGATCTCGCTGCCTGACCGCGCGCTGCCATTTATTGTGTAAATCCCCCAGAGGCTGGCCGCCTGATGCAACTACTAAACTGAACACACACAAACATCGGTCGCAGGGAGCCCAGGGTTAAAGTTGAAAAAAAGCACTTACTTGAAGTCTCTCCCTTTTCTGCTAATTGCCTCAATGCTGACTTCAGGACAGCATCCATTGCGCTGATTCGGACCCTCTCAGTGGGCTTTAGTGCTGCTGCAATTGAATATCAAGTCGGTCACTGTAGTTTGGCGTCAACATCGACAGTCAAAAGATGCAGGTCTGTCTGTGCCACCCACCCTTCAACACAAGAGGAGGGTAGCAAGTGAGGGGTGCTGCTGCAAGTTCATGTGATCCAGTCACAGGTCAACTGGCTGCCTTTTAAAGACAGGACGCAGGCCGGTGGTGTAAGTGCCCCACCCGTGACCCCTGCAACCCACGCTGAGGCAGGTAAGAGGTCAGGGCATGTCTGTTAGGGCCAGGGAGGGCTGCTGAGGCATTGGGCCGCACAGGTCAGGACTTACAAAAACATCCTGCCTGCAAGCAAGCATGACCGCCTCCATATTCGCATGTTGACCGTAATGAAAGGCACTATCGACTGTGGCGGCAGCAGGCCAACGAAAAACAAAGCTGCTGCCCACTACCTGAGCTGTGCTCTGGGATAATCACCATCCATAACAGGCAAGGCGCGACCCTTCGGACAGCTGGCTGCCGCTCACGAGAGAAGAGCGCGTGAGGCCACGTCACTGCTGCCGTGCTGCACTACATTTCAGCGTGAGGGCTGGCCAAACATTATGCCCAGGGCCGTCATTGGTAGCGCTTTTGCGCGCTACGAGATTGACGGCCCTGGGACTGGAACAACAATCAGGGTACGTATGTCGCTTAACAAGCACTAAGAAGGTGTGCTTGCTGTTCACATGGGGGCTACGCGTGCACAGGCAGCCGGTGGCATTGGCCTTTATAATTTATTTGGGGCCGCCGCCACGGGCCACCAGTGCATGCAGGGCGGCCACTGCCGCCCCCAAACTAGTGCTGCCTGGGGCGGACCGCCCCCGCCCCCTCCTAGCTATGTCACTGGGAAGATGTGAGGCCCCTCTAATTTGCATGTAACATCCAGTCGCGGCCGGCATGACTCACGGGTGGGGGATCTCGCGGGGTTCTTGCAGGAGGGTACGCGGGGGTATAAAACTATACTTCCCTTCCTGGGTCTGGCGACATCTCTGCGCCTGACCTGCTCTCCTGCCGCCTCCCTCCCCTTCCCTAAGCCAATCACAAAACTGAAATGACAGCATTGTGATTGGTCGGGAAGTGACCAACCAGACGAGAAAGGCCAGAGTGCGCATGACTGGTTTGGTCGGCCCCAGAGGGCCGACCAAACAGTCAGAGCCCTTAAAAGTTTGCAAGCCACTCCTCCCTTGCCCTAGAGCCAACCCCCAACTAAACACTTCTGCTTTCTCGCAGTGCGAGAAGCAGAAACATAAAATTTTAGTTTTAGCATTTTATGTTTCTGCTTCTCGCTCTGCGAGAAAGCAGTGGGGTGACGCTCCTCCGCCCTAGTGGAGGAGCCATCCTTGGCAACATCACAAGAAGTGACATCACAGAAAGTGACCGCAGGACTATTGATCTTATTTGGCATCACTGAAGAGATCTAATGTGGCTATCAGTAACATGGACAAAAAGATAAATATACAAATTAAATAAGTACATATATTTTAAAACTGTATTAAATGGATTACATTTGTCGCATTGGATGGAAAAGCTAGGGGCAGGTCTCACAAAGATGGATATTTTTTACTCATGTTAACTGATTGTTTCCAGATGAATGCATGATAAACATTCCAGCTCTGTCTCATAAAGGGGGGAGATCCTGCTGAGGTAATGAGGGGCGGGATCATTCAAAATATAAAATTACACAAGAGAAAACGCCTCACTTCATGTATATAATCGCAAATTTCAAAAGGATCCCTTGTCTTTCTGTGCCATTATTGTGCTACCTTAGGATGATATTAATACTTAGTAATTTGTTTTAACGTAATCCTCTCACCAGTATCCCTGTCATAGGACATTCTTTTTTTGTGTGTGGGCTATTTACTCGGCAGAATTATGTTAAGTGCAAAAACACAACACATATAATACAAAATTACAAGACACCATTGCAAAAAAATAAAGATTGTACATAAATTAAAAAAGATTTAAAACAACCGAGACCACTGCTAAATAATACATTGACTTGAAGGTATGCTACAGATTGAAGGGGTTTTCAAATCAGCGTTTTTGACTTGGTGTTAGAACTGTAGGAAGTAGAAGTGGTTGGCTTTGGCGCTGGTGGAGCCCTGTGCGACAATGTTTGTTGCTCCCCCCCCCCCATGACTCGGTCTGCCACGGCTTCCCTCACTACCACCCTTTAACAGTGTCCCTCAAGTCTCCATAACCATATCCTTGCATACAATTTGATTTACAGCGCCACTGACATCAGTGTAGGGTGTCAGAGAACTTTATATCACACACATTAAATAGAGACAATCAATCATACGTGTGAAAAACAGAAAAGGTAATGTTACATAAGACAAAGGACTACAAGGAGTAGGAGTCACATGACAATCCTACTAGTAGGCAGTATAGTTTAATAGAGATTTATCTGGAGAAACACAAACTCTGAATTTAGAACGTAATACCATGGTTGGGGATTCTCTTTAATAACCAGAATTGATTTCTGTCCAAATGAACCCTTTTTGCATCATTAGGATAATCAAAGACTGAGGAAAAAAACATAACGCTCTAATTTATACCTTGTGTGTTTGCATGCAGATCTTAGATGACAGTTAATAACTCATTGTTCTGTGTTAGGATTTTGAATTATAAATCACAAGTAAAAAAGGCTCTCGGACAAAAGCAGAAGCCCATTGGCCTAGTTACATCATGTTGACTTAGTGATCTGCACGGTACATGTTCTTTGCAGCAGGCACATTAACCCTCTGTTCTACCGTTTCACAAGTCAAAACGTCCACCTGACGAAACTCTATCTCTCTCTAGGAAGAAACATTCATCACCGGTGACATCATGACATTTTTATTGTTGCCGAAAATTGCTGAAAGCCAGGAAGAAGGCAGCAAGTGCTTTTAAAAACAAAATATACTCAAAAACATGACACTCCCACCTGCAGCCAGCTCTCAGTGCGATCTCACCGGTCGCACCGCCCTATAGCCTCCCTGTTCAAGGGCCCTGTGACCTCAGTGACAGTCACTGTTGCTCTAGGGTGTGCTGCTTCGTAGGCCTGCCCGCAAGACTGGAGGTGAGCTTCAATGGGGGTTATAGGGGAAAGGCCTTCAAGGTTAACCCACACTTGCCACCGCTATGGTCCACCTGCTGGTGCTCAGGCACCATTCTTCTAAGGTCTTTCGGGGCCTTCTAAAGTCTAGCATGGAAATGTGCTCTCTCAGGAGAGTGTTCGGGTGGACTGGTCATGAAGGCTGAAGCTGGTTCCAAAGTTTCAAATTTGGCAGCTCTGAATAGTGCCACATCCTCTCCCCCACTGACCACCATACTGCCCCTATGAGAGAAACTCCCACTGCCTTCACCTACAACCTAATTGCGACCCGCTATAAACAGCTCGATGCGACACAATTCAATTTACGCACTAGACAAGAGCAATATTCTGCCTAAAAAAAAAAGTAACATACTGAAAAAAGCAAACACACATAGGGAATGCAAGATTAAGTAAAGCATGTGAAATGTAAGCATGAACAACATGCCAACCTCAACGCTTTTACACTCACTGTTCAGAATCAGTGAGTGCTTTTGCATGAAAAGGTAAGGACATGACTACAGGACCAGAAGGGACCCTTTTCAATGTCCATGGCTTAGATCCTTACAAAATGTAAGCATTATGTTTTTAAAAGACCACATTTGTGAATACAGAGCAGTGTTATGCATTTTGTTTTCCTATCCCCCATCAAGCGGGTATTGCACAGTACCTCCAGGAATGGTGTGCTTCCCCACTCAGAAAAAAATGCTGTTCAGAGAAATACAAGAAAACAAAAGTATTGCTTCACTGGCAAACACAGTAAAGTGGCACTAACGTGTTTTGAATGTGAATAAAATCAATCTGGCCCCTTTTCGACACACTCTGTCTTGCTTTAGTTACCTTTCATATTTTTAACGTTTTATTTCTCACAGTCCGGAGGCTTCACTTTGGAAGTGAAAAATCTTAGAAAGAGACTATCTTTCCAGCAAGTGTTTCTTTTTTTGGATACATTTCACAGGGGTACAAATAATGGAAAGAGGGAATAATGGCTACAAAGCCAGGGGAAGAGGGGCCCCCACATCTGGACCTTGCAGAGCCCCCACATCTGGACCTTGCAGCTTGCTCTAGCAGTCTAGTGCTTAGAGGCCCAGGGAAAGGGGACCCCTCCCCTGCCCCTTTAACGCAGTAACAAGGCATTTCACAAAACACTGCTCTACCACGTCAGTCGTAAATGCATATTCTCATCAACAAAGTGGGTGATGCAAAAGTGTAAAAAAGCCAGTGATCTGGCTGCTCCCTCCTCCCCTCACCCACCTCTCCTTACCTATGGCCGGCTGTTGCTGGACACAAAGGGGCATTCTGTCGCCTAGGAACAAAATGCAGAAAGGGAATGGCGGGTTCTTAACAGAGGTGCTGCCCCCCCCCCGACACTGTAGCCAACATAATTGCAGTCCCCACTCTGTTTGTCCTCCCCCCCACCCCTGCACCCCCAGGAATATCACAACGCCCGGACCAGCAAGGTTGAGACATCTCTGATGTGTATTGTGATTGTGTGGGGAGGGGGCCCTGGAGGAACAGGTGGACTAACTGTGGCTTTTCACAGTGAAGCGGGGGGCCCCCTGTTTTTAAGCTGAGCGCGAGGCCCTGGGAAGCTGCACACACTGCCCATGCCTAGCGCCGGCCATTGTTCGGTGGTGACATGAGTAAAAGATTGTAGCTGGTGAATTTCAATGTTTTTTTAGTTTTTAAACATTTGTTTTTACCTTCTTTCAATACCTAACAATAACACTATTTTAACTTTTTGTTTTTTCTGTGAATTTCTAGGATTTTTAAAAAGTAAGCTAAGATTTTATTACAGTGGCTGCCACCACAAACAAAGGGTGGGGGGGCAGGTGAAGGGAGTGTGGGGGCCCCTTATTTATTCACTTATCGAATGCATTTTTATATAGCGCAGACTTTAGCAAAGGTAAGAGAGCGCTTCACAAAATTGAGCCAAGTGCGTTACATGAGGAGAAAATTACAAATTTACCCGTTGCAGAAACAAATGAGAAACAAGAACAGGTCAAATAAAATAATAGATGCCAGTCACTCAAAAACACACAAAACACAATAGGATGACGATTGTACAGGAATAGATTACAAATTTACAATAATGAAAGAACTTCCTTGAGGGAGATGAGAGGGGGTGTATTAATTCTGGAAGTGTCTTTGTAAGAGAAGAGATTTGAGGTCAGTTTGAAGGTCCGAGTAGAGGTGGGGGCTTCTGCCCCCTTTCGCCCTCGTTTTCAGTGTGTTGTCTGTGTGTGTACCCCAGCACACTTTCACTGCATTCTGTTGCTACCCTTTCCCCCCTCCGCCTTTCGTTCTCCATGTGCATGCCCCTGGCCCTCCCTCCCTGGCCTGTTGTGCTGTCACTGGCCTCCATTGCTGCACCTGCCAGTCTCCACCCTTATCCCCCTTTCTCAGTGTGCCTGCACTTGCCCCTTCTGTGTGCGCCCCAGTCCCCTCTAGTCCCTTGTCCCTTGTGCTGCCTCTGCCCTCTGTCACTGCCCCTCTCCCCCTTATTCATTTTGTGCATGCCCCTGACCCTCCCCTCCCTGATTCGTTGTGCTGCCACTGCCCTCTGTTGCTGCCTCTCCTCCCTCTCCAATTATTCTCCCTGTGTGTGCCGATACCCATTTCTGATTGGTTCGTTGTGCTGCCATTGCCCCTGTACTACGACCTCCGGTCCATTGCTGCTCCTGCTCGCTTCCCTCTCGTTCTTCATGTGTGTGCCCCTCCCTGGTCTGCTGTGCCACCACTACCTATGTGCTGGAACTGCCCTCCATTGCTGCTGCTGCCCCCTCAACCTGCTAGCCATGTGCATGCGCCTGTCCCTTGCCTCCCTGGTCTGTTGTGCTGCCTCTGCCCCTGTGCTGCTCCTGCTCTCCATTGCAGTTTCCCTCCCCGTGGCCCCCCCTGTTCTCTGTGCATCTGTGCCCCTCCCTCCTTCCCCCTGCTGTGCTGCCACTGCCCTCTGTTGCTGCGCCTGCCTCTCCAGCCCATTTTCGGTGTACATGCCTCTGCCCCTTCCCTCCCTGTCTGTTGGGCAGTTACTGTCCTCGTGCTGCCACTTCCCTCCATTTGTGCCCCTCCCCCTCCTCCTCATTGTGTGCATGCCCCTACTCCCTCCGTCCGGGTCCGTTTTGCTGCCCCTGCCCCCTTACCCTCTGTTCACTTTGTGCCTGCCACTGCCCCCATCTTCTATGCAGAAACTGTCCTTTGTTATTGCCCCAGCCTACCCTCCCCCGCTCCCACTTCGCGTGCGTCTCTCGGGCCCTACCCTCCTTGGCCCACATTGCTGCCACTGATCCTTTGCTGTTAATGCCTCTGCTGCTGCATCTGCCCCTCTCAGCCCTTATGTTCGGTGTGTGTGCCCCTGCTCTCCCTCGTGCGTTGTGATGCCACTGCCCATGTGCGGCCAAAGCCCAACATGGGTGCCCCTGCTCTCCACGTTCTCCATGTCACGTTCCCCTGCCCCCTCCCTATCCTTTTGTTCATGCTACTGCCCCTGTGCTGCCCCTGCCTACCACCACCATTCCCAATGTGTGTCTCTACCTCTGTGGTACTTTGTGCAGCCACTGTTCTCTGTTACTGCCTCTGAACGCCCCTGTTCTCCATACGCAGTTCCCTACCCCTTCCTGGGGCCTCATTTATGAGAAATGACGCATAGCTGCGTGAAAGCAGCAATGCGTCACTTCTCAGTGCGCACTCCTTGCGACATTCCTGATGCGTCATATTTAATGTATGACGCATCATGTCGCAAGGAGTTACAGATACGTCAGTATTTCTGACGTATCTGTAAGCGCAAAAGTGACGCATTGCTGGAGTGTGTCACAAAAGTGATGCAACTCCAGCAATGCGTCCTTTCACATGGGGCAAGCCCCATGTGAAAGGGCCTGCGTCAGTCTTACGCCTGCTGTGAGGCAGACGCAAGATTTTGACACAACGGCGTCCTAAAAGTTACGCAGAGAAATCTCATAGATTTCACCGCGTCACTTCTACGACCCTTCCTTGCGTCAATACGCCCCCCTTGCATACATTATACCTGGCATAGGTATAATGTGGTGCAGGGGTTTACAAAGTGATGCATCTACCTAGATGCGTCACTTTGTAAATATGGCGCAACGAGGCACATTTTTTACGCCACTGGTGCGTTACAAAAAGTGATGCACCGGCGGCGTAAAAGTGAAGCACAGCCTCATAAATGAGGCCCCTGGTCTGTTATGCTTCCACTGTCCTTTGCTGCCAATGGCCTCCATTGCTGACCCTGCCTCTGCCCTCTCCCTTTCCGGTCTGTTGTTTTGCCAATGCCTCTGTGCTGCTACAATGCAAACATTTACCTAAATCAAGAATTTCATATCGTTTTTCTGTGTGGAAATGTAGAGAGAACACTAACATTTAGGAAGCTTCAGTCGAGGCACCTGCTGCGTTCGTCTTTGTAAGTGCTTCCCGTTGAGGTTTCATTTTGTGAATCGAGCATCTGTGTCTGGATGGAAACCTGGCTGTATATTTATCCAAGAAGAGTCCACAGTCTCGCATCACATGCCCACCCAACAGGACTTTTTTCTATTGGTTGATTAGTAAGTGCTACCTCATTGGTTGGATACCCAGTGCATGCCCTACACTGCAGCTGCGTGTAAGGATATGAGGTAATGTCTACAGAGCTCCTGTGTATAGATATTTTCCATGATGTGTTTGTTCTTCAAATTTCTTTAAACAGTAATCCATGACTAAACTAATCTTTGTATTAAGAAGATGACAAAACAACAGACAAAGAGTTGACTCTCCACCAGACAAGGGTACTTCCTCTTAATTAAAAGAAGATCTTCTTTGATAGATATTTCCTTCTGTTCCTCTGTATCAAGTACGCTGCACTACATAGGACGGGGAAATGGGCCCAGGCATCTGTGGTGATTTTGCTGCATAAAGTTCCTGGAGTAGCTAAAATGGAGAATTAGCCACTTTCCTCATACAGTAGGACAACGCACACTATTAGTGTAAAAAAAAAGTATTTGTGGTACCACAGGGGCTGTGCTGGTTGCCACTCTACCAGCTGTTTTTTACTGCAGTATCCACCACTCAAAATATATATATAAAATATTTTTAATAGAAAGAGGGTCCACATGGCCCTGGGGGTCAGAGGGTGCCCACCATGCCCCCTTTTGAATTTCATTACAAGAATATTTCAGGACTCGGGGAATAAGTTCCCGGGGTCCTGAAATGGCTGTCAGAGAATTTGTGAAGAGTTGCGGGCAAGCCCGACGCAGCTCCAGCAATGCTCTGGGAGGCCCTATCTGTCCAATGCTGCGTCAAGCCTTACGCCTGGTTCAAGCAGATGCAGGGTTTTGACGCAGCATTGGCCTAAAAGTGCCTGCGTGAAATCTTGTAGATTTCACCCAGGCACTTTTGCGAGGCGCACCTGCCCCGGAACGCCCACCCTGCGCCGGAACGCCCACATGTGGCGCAGGGCTTTACAACGTGACGCATCTGCCTAGATGCGTGACGTTGCAAATGGGTCGCAGGGATGTACCACATTTACGCCGCCGTTGCGTGACGCAACGGTGGTTTAAACGTGGCGCAAGTCCGACATAAATCTGCCCCTTAGAATTACATGCGTTACATAAAAGATACAAACAGAAAAAATTGCAAATGTACAAGATGTAAAGTCACTCAAGGAGGAGATTCATACAGAAAGGAAAATTGCAAATGGGGGAGATACGAATGGATATACTCTAAGAGTCACATAGGAATGGTAGATAGTACAAATGTCTACTGCATATACTAGTCATTAGAGTTATCTCTATATACATAAGGAAGGGTTACAAATGGATATACTCTAAGAGTCACATAGGAATGGTAGAGAGTAAAAAGGTCTACTGCATATACTAGTGATTAGAGTTATCTCTATAAACATATATAGACACATAGTAGCACTGGACTGGCCCTGGTCCTGCAGTACTCAAAAGCCTTCCATGGACAATCTCCCTCAGTCAATCTGATTTTTTAAACATATGATCCAGAAATTCCTAACGTTTTTAAGGTATAGAATTAGCAGGTACCTTTCACTTTGAGCTGAAAAATTACAAAAGAATTTGACCATTCTAGTCACAGTATTACAGCTTAAAGATGTAAAGTTTTAAGCATCTATGCTTAAAAATTTTGCTGTGAAAATGGCAAGAGATGTTGTCATTCTTACGTTTGGCGTGGATGTCACTCTGCTAATCCTATGCTTAAAAACTCTGCTACAAAAACAGACATTTGAGATGAGCAGCTTTCAAGTGTTGGTGGACTGTTCGATGTACAGGAATTGTTCCCCACCTAAAACTTAGGGAGTAACTAGGTAAAAATGTAAGTTAAAACCACTGGGGGCCAACACAAGCAAGAAGTGGTGGGGTGGGTGATGAGAACATGGGGCGTGCGGGAGAGGGAGTGTGGGGGGGTAATAATACATTTTTAAAAAGACCTGAAGCTGCTGTCCACCTCGATCCTCAGTTTTCCTCTTCTTCCTGGTCCCTGCAGACACTGGGACACCAGCAGAGACTCCATGTGCAATCTTTGCGCTGCTCTCATGCTGTTGGCCTGAGCGGGCTGGTTTAACGCTCGCTCAGGCACAGGGAATCTGTGCTGTTTCTCCAACCTGGCTCTGCAATACAGCTGGGTTGGATAAACTTAACAGCGCATTCCTGTTTGACTGGCCTAAGATAGCCGGCCATACAAACATTCACACTTAGAAGTGCACTCAACTCCTCCCTCCCATGGACCTGCCCTGACCCTCCCTACACACGCTGGCTCTGCCACAGGTGAAAAATAAAACGATCATGAAATATTGTTTTATTTTTCAGCTGCTGGCTTTGAGTAAGTGGGGCGACCCTCCTCCGCTGGTTAAAACATAAGACTTTAAACAAACAAAAAAGGGGGCGTGGCCAAGATGGCGGGGTGAGCGGACGCTTCTTCCCGCAGCTCCTCCGGCCCGGCTAGGCCCGAGCCCTTTTTCGGCAGCTTCTCTCCCCCCGCTGGAGCTCAGCGGCCGCGGGAAGGGTGGCGGAGACCTTGGTGCATGCACGGGTGTTAAAATTGAGTCCCAAGTGCCGTTGTAGAAGACTACTTGAGCGATGGCGAATTGACTGCGGAGCACCACTGAGCCAAGGCGACGCGAGTTGCCGGACGCAGGGTCCTGGGCGAGCCCCGGCACGGGGGCTTCGGCTGAACAGCGTGGCGTCTGATTGCCTCTTTGCAGCGGTTCTGTGCCTTTGAAGCTGGTGAGCCGGACGAACAGCCCGCGAGGGACGCCGCGGGGAGGAACGGTCGCTGACTGAGCATAGCGACACTCGAGACCGCGGCTGCGGCCTGGTACGCCACGCGCTCCCCGGTCCCGTCTGAAGTTTGGAGAGGAGTACGGAACGGGGAGGCAGGACACTCTGCCCTCCTACGGATCGAGGGGACCCGGAGGGGACTCATTGTTGCGGCCCTGAGACTGTATGCAACTCGGGCGGTGGCCATTGGAGTCAGAGGGTCTTCTTGGAGACGCCTAGCCGCCATTTTGTCCCCGAGAAGGCGACGGAGACGAGCCCCTGAGGTAGCGGCCTAGGCTACCACGCGCCCCCCGGCCCCGAGCGGAGCGCCCAGCAAAGGTGCGGTTCGGTTGGCGGGGCCACGGACCGGGAGGTCTCTGAGCTGGCCGGCGGCCTGGACACTGGTTGGAGATGTAGGAGGGTCTATACAGTGGCGCCCGGCCGCCATTTTGTTCTCGAAGGTACGGAACACACTACGGCCCTGCTATATCGGAATCTCACCTTGACCGCACCTGGCCCATAAGTGGAGACCCAGCAACGCCGGGACCTGCTGTCGGCAGCCTAGAATTCCCTCTTCCATTGAGCGGCGTGCTGTGGTCCACGGTGTGCAAATGGCGAGCGGCCGTGAAGGACTGGGTTATTTAAGACCCAGCGGTGCCAGGGGACAACACCTGAAACCTTCGTGGGTAACCTGTTCCGGCGTACAAATGACAGAGACACGGGACACTTCCTTCGGCGTCAAAGATTCAAGGTTTATTTACTGCAGGGAACACAGAAGTCACGTGAAGTACACAGCCGGTATGTTCGCGGGATCTTATTCAATTTGCTACTGTGGATCGCTCCTTTTTATACAGTTTTCTCTCATAGGTTAACATGGTACACAAAGGTTTACAACTTGGTTCCCATAATTATCCCCAAGAGGGGTCGCTTTGATGTATTCAAGGTCCGGAACATAAGTACAGAAACATTCGGTGGTTCCCAACTGTAAAAACCCATCTTCCCACCATTAGTACATTCCAATCGGCAGTAAACGGATCGAAGAAGGAACAAGGACAGGTGCAGAGGAAGGCAGAAACAGTGGGGAGATCGGAAAGGGTGTAAAAGGGGTGGTATCGGGAAACACGAGCTGCAGGCATCAAAGGGACGTGCCTAATGAGATGCACGGCTAAGACAATAGACCGGCACGGCAAGATGAGCCTCGAGCGGGGACATCTGCCTTACAGTATCATCCCCCTCATCATAAAGACACTTTCAAAAGAAACGTGTCTTCCGCAAAAGTCTTGGGAATCCCAGGGTCGCAAAGCGGACAGCGTCCGTTCGCTGGCTACTTGAGGGCAAGAGACAAAATGGATGCCGTATCTAAGATGGAACCCGTGGGTACAGATAGAAACCCACGAAACAAACGAACGGTTCAGGTTAGCACAGCGAAACTGCGCACACCCACTAAACTCGTCATTTGCGGTTCATAGATACCAGACTCGACCATATTCGTGCGAGCCGAAAACACCACTTACGATTGTCACGGAACCTCAGACGCTCCTTTTGCCCTCATGTAGGCAAGCACTAGTCAGAATCATACTCGATATTCATCAGACCGTCTAGATGTTGCTGCAACATAACTCTGTCCAACTGAGCTCCTTTGGTAACAGGCGGCTGTCTTATACACGTCGTAGCACAGAGGCCACATAAGGCAGGACCACACTGCACACAAAGGCAACACGTGAACAGAAACGCTACAACAACTCCGATGATCATCAGAATCTTCCAACCCCAAGTCGACATCAGGCCCCAAAACCACCCAAGCAGCGTCCAATCCCCTACGTCCACGTGTATGGACTCAGAGATCTTATGCAACTTTGAGATGGCTTGATAGACAGTCGGAGCGTTGTCTGGAATGAAAATACAGCAGCTCGAATGGATCACGTTACATACTCCACCTCGGTCTGCTAAGACCACGTCTAAAACCATACGGTTTTGTAACGTCATAAGCCTATCCGCCTGAAGCTCTGTGGTAATATTACCAAGGGCACTGGCAGTGATATTAGCTGTTGATTCCACCACTCGAGTCAATTGTCTCAGGTTCCTACTATTGACCATAGGTCCCCAAAACGGGAGGAAACCCTTGAAAAAGTCTCCTGCCTCTTGACCGGCAGTGTCCTCTTCGCTAATCACGCCTCTCACAACTCTAGTCTTGTGATAGTCTGCATCTACAGTGAACGTCGGAGGCAACAGATTTGCGATGAAACATGAGCCCACAAAGTCGGAGGGCAACCATGTATACGCACGATCATGGCAAACAAAGTATGTGCCCTTGGCAGCCAGAAACACAGGGGACGAGACCATCGGCAGGATATAAGTCTCGGAGCAAGTACTCTCTCCAAGACGAGCTTTTGATCTTCGGCCACGACCCAATAGACAGAAATTACCAAGGTGGGGTACGACCCATATCGGAGGCGAGCTCCTGAGCTGCTTTTCACCAGTAAGCGCACTATACTCGACCTTACTCAGGACCCTATAGGCTTGTACCTCTTCTTCTGGAATGAGCGACGGTTCATAGATATCTCTATCTAAGTCCTCTATCGCTATAGACAAAGGCTTCTGATACGAGCCAGGACCAGAGTAGGGAGAACGTGGCTCTCGATTGGGGTAGGAATCTAGTGCGCTTCGAAACATTGTTTGAAATGCTCGAGCTGAACCCTGGGAACTATAAGGAAGAACCAGATATGGAATTCCCTTATCCGTGGTATGTGGCATTAACCCGCACACCCAACAATTTGTAGTATTAACCACTAACTGATGCTGATGAAGGAGCTGAATAAAGGGATTATTTCTGAATTCCGCACGTCTAGCCTGTTCGTGTTCGGGTAAGATATGGAAAGAATGAGGGGATGCAGTGGAGGTAGATTTAGGTTCAGAAGTAGGAGTAGGTATGGCGGAAGGTAAGAAGTACGACATCATGTAATACACCCCACCCGCCAATAGCGAAGAAACAGTCAGAAACAGTAGGAACACTTGAAACATAAAACATTTGGTACGAATGATCTGCTGTAGTTTGAATCTTTGCACCTGAGCTTCTTCCAAGTCCATCAGCTTTGAAAACGCCATCCCCTAAGACCGTCCGCAACGTTTCTTGACGCACTTCGTTCTGTGCAGAAGTAGTCAATCCCTAGGAGTTCCCAGGAACCGACGGTCTTTGACCTAATGCCAAGACCTACTAACCAGAAGGAAGTACACGCGCAGCCATACGGTACACCTGGATGCAAGGTATCTTATTTACAAATATATACAAAGTCTCTTAGCTGTAGAAGTAAAAACACATAGATAGAACGAAACTCAATATTTACAAAAATAATCACAGTTATACGGGTGTTTTAGACTGATCGTGGCAAATGGGATAATGTAGATGTCAAGGGACAAAACGAAATCTTTATTAGTCTCTGGTGGTGGATCGCAAAAAGTATCGAGTTTTCCCAGGACGTGTCTGTTCATCAAACAATGGATCCGATGAGGGGACAGAGTTCTGTTGATCAGTCGATTGTTCAGATCTTGAGTCTTTTGATGGCCAATGTTCAACAATGTCTTTCTGCTGCACTGAGGATTCTCCGACAGGCTGTGCGTCGCTAAAGGGTACAAAGGTCTGTAATCCTTCGGTTTCAGATGAAGCAATGCCCTTCCTTACCCACGAGTCCGCCGGTAAAGGTATAGGTACCTTTTTCGTATGGGTGGCGTGCACCCAGTTTTTGCGCCCTTCCAAACGGACGGCAGTTCTCGTGGCAAGGAGGACCTGGAAAGGTCCAGTAAAACGAGGTTCAAGATTCTTCTTGCGAGCAAAATTGCGAGTAACCACCCAATCTCCTGGTTGGAGCTGGTGGCCTGGACCCTCCGTCTGCGTCGGCAGTGCTTCGTAAACCTGTTGGTGAATTAACCTCAGTTTAGCAGTCAGATCATGAAGATAATCAATCAACATTGGGTACTCAAGATCAGAAAACACACTTGGTCTAGGGACCCCCCAAACATTCGCAGGACGGCCAAACACTATTTCATAGGGACTGAGCCCTACTCGGGAGTGTACTGTTGCCCTTGTTGACAACAAGGCAAGGGGCAAAGGGTCAGGCCACGAAAGACCAGTCGTAGCCTGAATCTTAGCTAGTTTGAGTTTAAGGGTGCCATTATACCCTTCAACCAAACCTGCTGACTGGGGATGATTGGCGCTATGAAATTTTTGATTAATTCCAAGGCCCTTACACACACTCTTCATCACACTCCCCACAAACTCACTTCCGTTATCAGACCATACAATTCGGGGCATTCCATACCGAGGAAAGTATTCCTTCAATAGGATTTTCGCAGTAGACAGGGCAGTATTGTCTTTAAGAGGATAGGCTTCAATCCATCGGGAGAATGCGCAAACCACAACTAAAACATATTTCAGATTATTGCATCGCTCCATATGGATGAAGTCTAGCTGGATTACTTCAAAGGGATATGAAGGAGGAGCAAAATGGCCAGGAGGTGTGGGGGTCCCCTTACCAGGATTGTACAACATACATATCATGCAATTCTTCACCAATCTCTCAGCACATTTCGTAATACCATCATTCTTCCACACAGGAGACAACAACTTACAAATACCTTTCGCACTAATATGTGCTAACCCGTGTGCCATTGTCACAACAGCCAGCACATACGCATCTGGCAACATCCATCTCTTGTGCTCCGACAAATCGACCCAACAACCATTCGCATCCAACTTTCCCGTACTCTCCTTCCACTTCGTTTTTTCAGTATCAGTGGCCTCATTCTGAATCATTCTCACACTCTCGATGGTATCCTCGCACATACTAGTCTCTGTAGGCCACCTAACCGAACTCATCACATACATCCTAGTGCTAAGGTTCCGGGCAGTCTCCTTAGCAGTCTCATCCGCAAACGCGTTACCACGGCCAACATCATCCGTCACCTTACGATGCGCACTACATTTAACAATCGCTACCTGCTTAGGCAACGTAAGTGCATCCAAAAGATCATTCACAAGCTGTCCATGCTGAATCTTTGTACCATGCGACGTCATAAAACCTCTCTCTCTCCACAATCGTTCAAAGCTATGAGCGACGCCAAAAGCGTATTGGCTGTCGGTAAACACATTCACTCGTTTCCCTTTCGCCAACACACACGCTCTAGTTAAAGCGATCAGCTCTGCAGCTTGGGCAGAGTTCTGATTCAATCTCGCAGCTTCCACAACAGTATTCAACGTTACCACAGCATACGCAGTAGTCACATCACCATTTGGCAATTTAAAACATGAACCATCCACATACAAAGTTCCATCGGGATCTTCCAAAGGAGTGTTTTTAAGGTCCACTCGACCTTTTGTTTCCTCCTCAGTCCTTAAGTAACAGTCATGCGCTGCTACTTCATCTGACTCTGCACTAATTGGCAATAAGGTCGCCGGGTTTAGGACATTACAACGTTTTATCTGAATATGACTTGCCAACAGCGTCAACTCGTACCCAGACAACCTCGCACTCGTCAAGTGCTGAGTTTTCGTACGATTTAAAAGAGTGTCAACTGCATGTGACACCATCACCGTAAGCATATTATCCATGACCAATCCTGCTAATTGTCGGTTTGACACCGCAGCTGCCGCTGTTGCTCTCAAACAACTCGGTAATGCTCTAGCTACCGGGTCCAAGGTCGAGGAAAAATATGCACATGGACGTTGCTTATCACCGAAGGGTTGCGTTAAGACACTCAACGCACAACCTTCCCTCTCGTGAACGTATAGTGTAAACGGCTTGCTGTAGTCAGGAGTACCTAACACAGGAGCCGAACATAATGCATCACGCAGTTCAGAAAAACTTTTCTGACATTCTTCCGTCCATGGTAAAGGAGTTGAAACATCCTTGCACGTAAGAGCCACCAATGGTTTTGCTAACAATGAAAAATTCGGAATCCACTGTCTGCAGTATGACGTGATACCTAGAAAGGCACGCACATCTCTTTGGGTTGTTGGCACAGATATTCGTGCAATGGCTGCAATTCTCTCTGGGGTCAACCTTCTTCCCTCCTTTGACAATAAGTGACCTAGGTAGGTTACTTCTTGACAACAATATTGAAGTTTAGAAGGTGACACCTTGTGATGTAAGTCACAGAGATGTTGCAACAACGACACCGTAGCAATTTTACAAATGTGCTTAGTATCTGCAGCCACCAATAATTCGTCAACGTATTGGATTAAGGCTGCACCAGCCGGCAACACAAATGCATCTAGTTGGCCCTTCAAGGCTTGACTGTATATCGATGGACTCTCACAGTAGCCCTGAGGAGCACGTTTAAACCGGAAGCTAAGACCACCAAGAGAGAAACCGAAAAGGTCTCTGCTTTCCTCAGCAATCGGAATACTGAAGAACGCATTCTTCAGATCGATCACTGAAAACCATGATGCCGAAGCTGGGATCAGAGTCAGTAACGCCGTGATGTCAGGCACAACAGGGAACTGAGGAATCACAATTTTATTTACTTCCCGTAAATCAATAACAAAACGATAAACAGGTGGTTTGGAAGGATCGGTACGTTTGAAAATAGGCAATACAGGGCTGTTGCACACGTTTCCCCGGGTCTCCTCAATAACATCTTTCTCGATCAAATCATAGATGATCGCCAACAGCGCCCGTTCACCGTCAAGAGAGATTCGATACTGGGGAATACGTGGCAGTCGCACATTAGATTTCACGTGAACAACATAAGGGGAGATGTCAAGCAGGCCCACGTCATTTGGACCTGTTGCCCACAAAGATGCAGGAAGAGAACTCAATTCCGGTGGAAGCTTATCGAGAGACAAGTACATTGGAGAGATAACTCTCTCATCTAAAGTAAGCTTCACTCCCTCAGGAGAACAATACAAAGTCGCATACAAACGTTTTAGCAAATCCAGGCCCAAAAGATTTTCACCACAACCAGTGGTCAAAATCAACGGAGCTTTCAGCTCACAAGGCCCAATTGTAAGTGGCAAAGGGCACGAAACCGGATTGCTAACAGGGGCGCCAGAGAATCCAACGGAAACATTTGTTAAGCCAGACAAAGGTGCGCCAGGGAGTTTCGAATGCATGATGGAACTTTTCGCTGCACCAGTGTCCAACAGAAAAGGCTCAACGACGCCCGATGTGGCAACTGCGACGTAAGGCCCTCTCTGATCAACCGGAACTGATACTACTCCCTCTCCTTGTCTATGGCTGTCCTAGTAATTACCGTCGTCAGTTCTCTGATCGACGTAGTAGTCATCAACATTGTACTGCGCAGATCGTCCTTGCGATGATCCACGTTGATCAAAACAATTATTGGAATTTGACGAATTGTCTGAACGATCATTGGGAGCACCACGACCCCTACCACGTGATGTCTGCTGAGAACCACCACGACCTCCTCTAGATGTGTTACCACTATTACGCTCATTCAGAACAGGACAGTTGAATTTTAAATGACCCTCCTGTCTACAATAGGCACACTGATTGTACCCTAACGAAGATCTCTGCGAAGAGGAGTCATTCCGCGATTGCGACCTATTAGGTTGCGACTGCATTCGATTACGTTGTTGCGAATCATTCTGATACGAACGCGGAGGATACGCCTGCTGCAACAACACTTTAGTTTTGAGTTCTTTCGTCTTTTTATCAGCGCGGTCATTCTCTTCTTTCTCCCTATTCTCATAATATTGTGCCGTAGCCAATATTTGAGCAGATGTAGAGACAGCCCACGCACTCTCAGAATTTTTTAATTTGTTGCTCAAGTCGGGCATTAAGTTAGAAACAAATTTATCCACAAACAACCGCTGACCACCCTCGGTACTCATATCCTGACCACTGTGATCGATAAATGCCTCCTCAAATCTCGTAAAGAAGTCGGAGACACTCTCGTCCTTCTTCTGTCTGCAAGCTGACAACTTGTCCCAGTTCACCCTCTTAGCTGGCATAAGCGTTTTCATGAGGGTAATAATTCTCTGAGGGAGAGCAGTAATAAGCTGTTCAGGCTTAGCCCCACCAATTTGTCGTGTATCTGCCGCAGTAAGAGCAGCCCAATCACCACCCAATTCGTTTGCATGATCTTCCTGACGAATCTTGGCCCACACCGGTTGCGGTACGACATTGCCAAACAGCATATCGATATCGGCAAGATTCATTATCGTAGCATCTACGAGCTGCGACAATTCCTTATAGTACCCTGCAGGATTTTTGCGAGGGTCAGGCAAAGATTGCTTCACCTGTAAAACTTCCGATCGTTTCCATGGGAGATGTATCCATACTCTCTGGAAATGTGCCAATACCGGAGGTTGAGCCTGAGGATTAGCTGGCATCCATACTGGAGGGACCTCGCGCATGGGATACTGACCAGACGCATCTAACTGTCTCTCAACATCCTCAACGAACAATGCTTGAGGTATTGGAGAGGGACGGAGGGCCAATAATTGCTAGATGGCACGTCGAACATTGGTACCCACTACCATTCCACTCGAAAACTGAAGCTGTAAGTTGGTCAAAGCAGTTAATACATCTTCCGATGCATCTGCCGATATTTGATCGCGCAAAACCTTGCACATTTCTTCAAAAACATACCTCTGTGTCGGTATATTGAATTGACTAAACGTATTCAACACCGAACATGGAGGATTTCTATAGGGATGCAACATCCATGACATCGCCATATTGTACAACGCGGCACGTTCCCTATTACCAGGAAGCTGACTACGTCTTTGTGGACCGTCCGAATCAGCGGACTCAAGAATAGGTCCAAGAGAATTAGCAAAATTTGCAGCCATTGAAGGGGTACAACGTCGAGTAGTTGGAGAAGTATACGATAGAGTAGTAACAAGAGAAGGAGTAGGAACAGAAGAAGCAGTAGGAGTAAGTAGAACAGGAGCAGTAGCGGGAGCAGGAGTATGTGGAAGTACAAGCGGAGGAGCAGTAGGGACAGCAATAGGCAAGGGAGCAGGAACAGTCAGAAGAACAGGTTGAGGAGCAGGTACAGGAGCAGGTACAGGAGCAGGTACAGGAGGAATCGCAGGAGCTGCGGTATCCTGTGCGTACGGAGGTGGTGACTTCATAAGATAGGACATTAAGGGATCCTCAACTAATTCCTCCTTCTTATCCGACTCCGTTGGCAAAGCGGGATAACATTTATCTATAGTCATACGCTGAAGCCTGTCAAAAACTTCCTTTTCCTTTTCCTCCTTATCACGCTGAAACTGCTCTGCTTTCTTTACAATGGTAGCAACACCATCTCTCTGATTACGTTTTGTCTGTGTGATCTCTTTCTGTCTGGCTTCTTTGCGCCATAACCGAAAGGCATCAAACATGGCCGGCCTTGACTTTTTCTTAAATAATTTAACCTCAAGGTTATCTAAAATCGGGGTCTCAAAACTACCATGAGGTGGCCAACTAAGGACACCATCTTTTTTGGTGTAGCGAATCCAATATTCATTAAAGGTAATCGGACCTAAACCATGCTTGCTGTACAGCTCATAAGTGGGAGTTCCAACCGGAGGTATCGGACACGAATCCTCCAGCCGGGAATCCGTACCACAACGTCTGAAACAACTGAACAAAGTACTACGACCAGGCATCTTGCACACTAGCCGAGTTTCACAAACTTCAAGGGTTACGGGATTTACCAAGTCCCTGCAAAGAGCAAAAACCCTCGGTTTTTGGCGGCTGCAGTCGTCAAATATCACAACAAAGAACCAAGTACGAAGAACCACAAATGCAATGGAACCATGCAACAACTAAGAACCACAACTAAGGACTCTGGGAGCGACCCACAAATACTTAACTCAAAGATCGATGGCGTCACCAGGAAGGCCCGTCATTCGTCTCGCTGTACCAAGGTCTACGCCAGGCGTCAAAACAGGTCTACAGTCAGGGCAGCAGTCCGTCGCAGCCGTCAGGAGGCGGGAATCTTCGCGGGAAAAGTCGTCGGGCCACTTATTTCGACAACAGGATCGATGAAGCGGGGTGCACCTTCCCTCGGAGATTTCACACGAAGTTCCTCACGATCGTCGGGCTTGGACCGGTACCACTGATGCAGCCCCAGTTGGGCGCCAACTGAAGGACTGGGTTATTTAAGACCCAGCGGTGCCAGGGGACAACACCTGAAACCTTCGTGGGTAACCTGTTCCGGCGTACAAATGACAGAGACACGGGACACTTCCTTCGGCGTCAAAGATTCAAGGTTTATTTACTGCAGGGTACACAGAAGTCACATGAAGTACACAGCCGGTATGTTCGCGGGATCTGATTCAATTTGCTACTGTGGATCGCTCCTTTTTATACAGTTTTCTCTCATAGGTTAACATGGTACACAAAGGTTTACAACTTGGTTCCCATAATTATCCCAGAGAGGGGTCGCTTTGATGTATTCAAGGTCCGGAACATAAGTACAGAAACATTCGGTGGTTCCCAACTGTAAAAACCCATCTTCCCACCATTAGTACATTCCAATCGGCAGTAAACGGATCGAAGAAGGAACAAGGACAGGTGCAGAGGAAGGCAGAAACAGTGGGGAGATCGGAAAGGGTGTAAAAGGGGTGGTATCGGGAAACACGATCTGCAGGCATCAAAGGGACGTGCCTAATGAGATGCACGGCTAAGACAATAGACCGGCACGGCAAGATGAGCCTCGAGCGGGGACATCTGCCTTACAGTATCATCCCCCTCATCATAAAGACACTTTCAAAAGAAACGTGTCTTCCGCAAAAGTCTTGGGAATCCCAGGGTCGCGAAGCGGACAGCGTCCGTTCGCTGGCTACGTGAGGGCAAGAGACAAAATGGATGCCGTATCTAAGATGGAACCCGTGGGTACAGATAGAAACCCACGAAACAAACGAACGGTTCAGGTTAGCACAGCGAAACTGCGCACACCCACTAAACTCGTCATTTGCGGTTCATAGATACCAGACTCGACCATATTCGTGCGAGCCGAAAACACCACTTACGATCGTCACGGAACCTCAGCCGGAACGTGAAGAAAGGAGATCGCACGCTCCCGGACATGCTCAGCAGGGCCCAGCAACAGCGTGATAGAGCGCAGCCGTCCCCGAGCTCTTCCAGAAACTCAGGAGAACCGGCTGGGGGGGAGCCCCCGGTCACGAGATCTTTCATGGAGGCCCTGTTTAGTTCGCTCAAAGAGGACTTTCAGACACTAAAGCAGGAAGTGGCCAGCGAGGTGCGCGAGGTTCGCAGTGAAGTGGAGGGCCTTGGTGAGCGGATGAAAACGGTGGAGACAGCGGCCCACCGGAGGGATGAGGAGATTGTCCACCTACAACAGGAGGTACTCCGCCTCAGGGAACAGCATGTGGACCTCCAAGCGCACAATGAAGACCTGGAGAACAGGTCGAGACGGAATAACATACGGGTCCGGGGAGTCCCGTCCACTGAAGAGGGTGCTGATGTTGCTGGCTACCTGAGGGACATGTTCAGAGAGATCCTGGGTGAACCAGCGGACTTCCCGATCCGGATTGATAGGGCCCACAGGGTCGGCCGTCAGCGACAATCGGCGGCGCCTCCACCGGACATTTTGGCCTACCTTCCTGATTTCCTCGTAAAGGAGCGCATAATGGCGGAGGCCCGCAAGAAGCAACCGCTGACCTTCCGTGAACACTCCGTCGCGCTGTTTCAAGACTTGTCTGCCATCACGTTGCAAAAACGCAGGGCCTTCAAGATTGCGACGGACTTTCTGAGGGAGCATGAAACACCATACTCTTGGGGGCATCCCTTCCGCCTTATCTTTCGCTGGAACGGCGTGGTGCACCAATTGCGCTCCTTGCAGGACGTCTGTGGGGTCCTGGGTCTCACAGCTACGGAGGAGGACGAAGCGACGCCGGGCCGGAGACGCTCAGAGCGAGGAGGACGACGGCGGACGGCGAGAAGGAGATCGGTGGCTAGCGCTGGGAGGCCGGATTCACCTACCATCAGAGCGGAAATGGCCAACGCGTTGAGAGAGGCAGCCAGGGACTCTGCTGCCACGAACGGTGTAGCCTTGACGGCATAGAAACGCTGCGGGGGGAGAAGGACATAGCTTCTGATGATAGCAGGTTTGGGGCTGGAGGGGGGTTGGAGGGCAGGCGGGAAGAACGAGTGGCCGGACGTCCACTTTAAGTACTTTCCACGGATTGTCCGTTTTGGGACATGACCGGGACATTGGGCTGTTCGAGTTTGGGTTGGGGGTTGGCCAGTTGCCACGGGGTTGGTTCGGGGGAAGTTGGGGGAAGTTGGGGGAAAGGGGGGAAATCGTCCAGTGTCTTACATACTTTTGCATTATTTCACTTTAGCACCCCTGCGCTGCAATCCCGTGCCCTACCCTCCCCGATTGGGTGACCGCTGCTTAGCGCACACTGGCCTTCAGGAATATGGCATGGCTAAGGAACAACAAGGGCACCCAACGAGTCAGCACAGGACCTTGGGGAACATAGTCTATATTTAGTAACAGTGGTCCTATGCATAAATTGTTACGGCGTAATGAATATAGACACAATGGAGCTATATTAGTTGTCGTGATTTGTCCAGCCGGACAGTGATCACAAAAGATTTTTACTATTTGAAAAGTTAGAAAAAGTTACCTTACATTCACAAAGAGTGAGACACAAGCCTGTGCCTTCACGCTTACAAATTGGCAAAGTAGAGGGATAGAAAGAGGCAAAGAGAAAGATAAGTTTAGGCAAAGATCGAGCGATTTCTGAGAAATGGAGAAATAGCAGAAATTCAGTTACACCATTAATCACAATTCTTATTAAGTATACATTTGCATATATGGTCTAAGAGGTCGACGACGTTTCGATTCCATAACCATAATACAAGGAATCATCATCAGGACAAAAGTTTTGTGTCTAAAATTTGCATAACACAATAGCCAGCGGAAATTGCTTGGGGACAGAACTAGTTAAATGAGTAGTTCATCCGTTCTTGGATTAGTGGAGATAACCAAGGCGCTTGAAGGCTTGCTTAATGGTGAAGCCGGAGGCCAGAATGGGTGAGCACCGGCACCTGTATTGCCTGCTTAGATAAGCGGAGGGCAGGGGGAACATCCAGCGTCAAAAATAGAAGCGCAAAATGATGAGTCCTCGGGGTGCGAGTTCTGGTGGCCCTTAAAAATAGTGAGCAATGCTGTTAGCCGCAATGGGGAACTACAACGCCAAAAATAAGGCGTGGAGGGACGAGCCTAATGCTTCGTTTCACTGGAAATACACGATGTGGCAATCAGCGATCTTCGCACCCCGAGGACTCATCATTTTGCGCCTCTATTTTTGACGCCGGATTCACCATTAAGCAAGCCTTCAAGCGCCTTGGTTATCTCCACTAATCCAAGAACGGATGAACTACTCATTTAACTAGTTCTGTCCCCCAGCAATTTCCGCAGGCTATTGTGTTATGCAAATTTTAGGCACAAAACGTTTGTCCTGATGATGATTCCTTGTATTATGGTTATGGAATCGAAACGTCGTCGACCTTTTACACCACATATGCAAATGTATACTTAATAAGAATTGTGATTAATGGTGTAACTGAATTTCTGCTATTTCTCCATTTCTCAGAAATCGCTCACTCTTTGCCTAAACTTATCTTTCTCTTTGCCTCTTTCTATCCCTCTACTTTGCCAATTTGTAAGCGTGAAGGCACAGGCTTGTGTCTCACTCTTTGTGAATGTAAGGTAACTTTTTCTAACTTTTCAAATAGTAAAAATCTTTTGTGATCACTGTCCGGCTGGACAAATCACGACAACTAATATAGCTCCATTGTGTCTATATTCATTACGCCGTAACAGTTCAGGAATATGGCGACACTTAAGGTAGTAACACCTAATGTTAAGGGATTGAACAATCCAGTTAAGCGGAGGGCAATCTTGTCTTTGTTGGAGGGGACACAAGCAGACATTTGTCTCCTGCAGGAAACCCACTTGTTAACATAGGACTGTCATAGGCTGCGTTCCCGCAAGTTTCCCACACAGTTCTTCTCTTCCACTACCTCTAAGAAAGCGGGGGTGGCCATATTGATAGCAAGTTCCTTCAGGGGGGAGGTGCTGTACAAATTCGCAGAACAGAAGGGGAGGCTGTTGGTGTACCGCCTCAAACTGGGAGATGTGACGTTTACTATTGGCTCTTTGTATAGCCCGAACGACCACCAGGAGCGCTTTCTAGACTCGGCGCTGGTGGACGTGACTGCCTCCCCGGACAGACATATCATTCTAGGGGGTGATTTGAACATGGTTTTTGATTCCACACTTGATAGGTCCGCGCAGAGACACCCGCAAACTGGGGAACTTTCACAGGCAGGAAAGGCTCGGCTCGCTGATCTGGACCTGCATGGCCTTTGGTGCACACTGCACCCCACGAATAGAGATTATTCTTACTATTCACATGCACACCGGACATATGCGCGGTTGGACCACTTGATTGTCAGCGGACCGATGTGTGCCTCCGCTACGACGGCGGACATAGGGGTCCTCTCATTATCAGATCACGCGCCGGTCGCGGGTACATTTGTGCTCCCACCTGTCACCCCCTCCCGCGGTGTCTGGCGCCTTAGGGACACCCTCTTACATAAAAAAACTGTTGTGAAACACATTGAGGAGTCGATCCGGGAGTACCAAACACATAACGATAACTCAGACGCCTCGCTAGCGACACAGTGGGCGGCGCTGAAGGCGGTCCTGAGAGGGGAGTTTATCTCTATCTCCTCGGCAGAGAACAGGGAGAGACAGCGCAAGAGGGAGGAGTTGACTTCCAAAGTTAGAGAACTGGAGCATGCACATCGCCGTACGGGGGCCCCTAGGATATGGAAACAGTTGAAGGCTGCTAGGAAACTCTTATCAGCGTTAGATATGGGCAGGGCGGAATACGCGGTACTGCACCTGAAATACGCGTTTTACACGGGAGGGGATAGGTGTGGCAAACTCCTGGCGAATAGGCTTCGTGTGGCGCATCAGCGTAACCTGGTTAAGGAACTGTTAGATTCTGATGGGGTTGCGGTCTCTGAAGACGCAGCTGTAGCGGAGGAGTTCCGTAGGTTCTATGAAGACCTTTACACAGGGGAGCCCCCTTTGCCGCAAGATACAGCGGACTACTTGGAGTCGGTGGCCCTTCCGGCCCTGGACCCAGCGCAGGCGGAGCACCTGGAACGTAGTATTCACGTAGAGGAGGTGATAGCCGCCATCTCCAGGCTCAAGCATGGGAAGGCCTCGGGCCCGGATGGTTACACGTCCTTGTTTTATAAGACCTTTTTGCCCGATTGTGGCACCTATCCTTGCCCGCTTATTCAACTCCTTCTCTGCACCGGGAGCCATTCCGCCGACCTATTAAGAGCAATGGTCTCGGTAATTCCGAAACCAGGGAAGGACCGGACCCTCTGCGGCTCGTACAGGCCAATATCCCTCCTGAATGTTGACCTAAAGCTATATACAGGGATTCTGGCGTCCAGACTGGCTTTACATCTGCCGGGCCTGGTAGAGGCTGATCAGGCTGGATTTGTCCCAGGTCGACAAACAGTCGATAATACATAGAGAGTGGTGCACGTCTTGGAGAAGGCCTCACGGATTCCGGGAGAGAGAATGTTGCTGGCGGTGGACGCGGAGAAAGCATTTGATCGCGTTCATTGGCCCTATCTTGAACAGGTGCTCCGGAAGATGGGTATCGGAGAGATGCTCTGTTCGATGATTTTTAATTGTTACAAGTCCCCTTCGGCTACAGTTAGAGTTAATGGCTGCAGCTCCCGCAGCTTCGAGATAGAAAGGGGTACTAGACAAGGGTGCCCGCTTTCTCCACTTCTCTTTGCCCTCTATATGGAGCCGTTTGCCCAGAGAATTCGCCAGAACCCGGATGCGATAGGGGTTAAGATGGGGCGATATGTCCATACGGTTAGTCTCTATGCGGACGATGTCCTATTGACCCTGGATGACCCGACGCGGGCCCTCCCGGCATGCATTAAGAAACTGGATGATTTCTCGAAAGTGGCGGGCTTCAAGATGAACATGGGCAAGTCAGCGGCCCTGGATGTGTCCCTGACAGCGGATACAAGACGAGATCTGCAGAAGCTTTTTCCTATGCAGTGGTCATCATCCCTGGAACCTTACCTGGGGATTCTGTTAGCACCGACGTTGCCAGCAATGGTAGCGGCCAATTATGCATCTCTGGGCAGGAAAATCAAGGAAGAGCTAGCCCGCTGGGGTAAAGGAATGTTGTCCTGGCTTGGCAGAATAGCTGCGGTCAAGATGACGGTCTTGCCCCAGATCTTGTATCTCTTTCGGGCCCTGCCGCTCCAACCGCCTACGGGATGGATCAGACAGACGCAAGCAGATATTGCACGTTTCATCTGGCAGGGTCGCAAGCCGAGAATGAAGAGGGTTCTCTCCACACTGGCCCCGGAGGCGGGAGGCCTTGGCATCCCAGATCTCCGGAAATACTTTCAGGCAGCGCAGTTGCGCTACTTTGTAGAATAGAGCAAATGGGAATCTGACAAGCATTGGCTCTTTCAGGACCAGGCGGTGGCGGGGCGTCCTTTACAGGAGGTGCCATTCTTGCGGCGGATCCACCGCCCCCCCAACCTATACGCTTCCTATGTCACGCGAGTCCCCTTGAGAGTGTGGGACGCTGTTAATGAAGTTCACCACCTCACCACATTCCCCTCGCCTTTCACGCCGATAGTAGAGAACCGTGATTTCTCCCCAGGTCTAGAACCGGGCGCGTTCACGCACTGGAGGGCAGCGAGTTGCCGTGCGCTCTTCCAGATGTATGACTCGGATGGGGTGGTCCCTTTTCAGCACCTGAAGCAGGAATTCCAACTGACTGAGGCAGAGAGGTTAAGGTACATGCAGGTTAGGCATTGGGCGCTCCAGCCGCAGGTACGAGACACTGCAGATCGCCAGATGAAACCGTACGAGAGATGGTTAATAACTCGCACCTCTGACGTCAAACTGATCACGGACCTCTATAAATTCCTGCAACCCCCCCCATTTCACTTTTATAACCCTGGCAGGGAACGCTGGAATAGAGAGCTGGGGAGGACGCTCAGTCATAAGGAATGGGATCAGATTGCATACCGCGCGAGACACTCGGCATACCACACAGGACTCACAGAAACATTCACAAAGGTGTCCACGTATTGGTATTATACCCCGGAGAGACTACATGAAATGGATAGGAATATTGGGAAGGCGTGTTGGGGGGAATGTGGACAGACGGGGACTCTCACGCATGTGCTTTGGGACTGCCCCCTGTTGAGGGAATGCTGGACGGAGATCATTGACGAGATAGACACTCACTTTGAGGTAGAATTGCCACGCTTCCCGGCGTATGTTTTGTTGGGCCTCCCGAATGGGCTAATGTACCCGCTGGAGTCCCATAGAGGTCGGCAAATAGCAATAGCACTGGGATCGGCGATCCAGAACATATTGATACATTGGCGCACTACCACAGTCCCCTCCATCACGGTCTGGCTCCATAGACTTTGGCATGTCCTAGGCATGGAAAAACTATCGCTTATGGTGGCGGGGGACGTGGAGCAATTTGATGAGTTGTGGCGACCCTTTCATGCGCTGTTGACCACAGAATTTAGAGAACTTACCTTTCCAAGGTACCTTAGACTCCTGAGACTAACACCTCCTGTAGACCCAACCAACTAAACAGACCTGAGATGGGGACTCATGGGGTGGGGGGGTGGGGTGGGGCATCAGGACGCATTAATGACTTAAGCACTGGACGGGGGAAAGTTGGGAGGGAGTTGGGGGGAGTTGGGGTGTTGGTGGGAGGGTTCAGGGGGGAGGGAGAGTCGGCTTCTTGCTTTTCCTTCCTTTAGCTTTTCAGCCTCACCGACAGTGGCAAACATGTTCAGCTTTTTCCCAACGGAACCTTATCTGCGGTAGCCACTGTCTATTACCATGCTTTGATTACTTTTGCTTTGATGTTTTTGTTTGTAATGTGCATACCCCTCCCTTCTTTGTCCCCTTTCCTCCTATGTTTTGCCTTAATAAAAAAGCTTTAAACCTAAACAAACAAAAAAAACGGACATTCACCAGTTACAGCTAAATGAAGTGACTATAACTTGTGATTCGCCATTCACAGTGATGTCATTAATGATGTCATCAGTGATGTTATCAGTAATATCCTAGAACATGTCATGAGTGATGTAACTTGTGAGGTCACATGTGAATTCATAAGCTGTACATGGCGAGTTCTATTGACTTAAAGCGAAATAATGCGGCTCCCATGCAGAAAGTGATGAGGGGCACCAGAGTCACCCATATCTCACAGATATTTATTGAACTTGGGCAGAATGGGCCCCCTATGAATGGTTGGGGGCCCCCTGGAGAGGTAGGCGCACTCCTGTGCTACAGGGGCTGCAGGGGCCTGCCCCGGGTGAGTGCACAAGTTATAGGTAGTTCATTTAAATATAACTCGTGAATTTAAATATGTGGTTTAAAAAAAAATCTTACATTTTCACCTTTTTTTCCCTATCTGTTGCACAATAATGGGCTTTTCATAAATCTTAGCAACTAATATATTGTTGAAGATGGTGGCTGGTGACCTCAGCTCTGTGATTCCTGGTTTCCTGTCCTTCCTGCCTTAGCACATTCTTCACACTCTCTGATATTAACTAAAATTCAGACAAAGAAAGGCGCAGGGAAGGGGTTGCGGTGGAAGAAGAGACGCTGTCCCTTTAAACAAAAGATATCAGGTTTGACAGGCATTTCATTAAAATGAGCTATTACAGAAGGTGTGGAGTGGGGCTGGTGTCTCCTGTCTTTCCTGAGGCCTTTTGCAGCTAAATCTCCCTCTCGACAGATCTCCTGCCCACGAGGCAGTTTAACGTGCATTTTATTAGATTTCAACATCGAGTAAAAAGGATTTTAATGATTTTCTCCATCATTCATTTTAGAATTATGTATACTGCACTGTCAAAGTACTGGCCCACGGACCCGCCCAGCAAACCCCGCAGTTTGGCGCATCATAAAACATTATCCGTCACGTGGTGAGCCTCGGTGCTGAGGCGCATTGTACATTCATATTAAACCCAAGTGATTTACGGCACGAAGGCAATTTAATAACGCTAATACATGTAAAGAGCACAACCCAGGATATTCTTATGGTCTGTTAATTGAACTGCTTGGCATTTTCCCTGCATAGAACAAAATCTGCACAATGTGGTCACAGGTCAGGCAAAGCAACATGGCGCCTGAGACCGCTGAAGAGAGCCAACTCATGATAAAACCGCAGCCAAACCGCTGTGATCCATGAGGGACCATAGAGAAACCACCGGTAGGCATGATAGGCAATGAACACAAGAAAAGGAAGAGATGACCCTGAATGAAATGAAATTTGCCCCATGACAATCTGCCCTGAAATTGGATCTTTGGTTGATTGACAAGAAGGGTGCGGTATAAGTAGCTGAAGTGCACAAGGCCTTGTAGCAGCTGTCCCCAGAGTCGCGTAGCGGAGTCCACTGGTGCAGGTTTCATCTATCAAAAGAAAGTGTCCATCACCGCAAGCAACACATGGGGACAGTCCACACGGAGCCTGTGCGTGACAGCCATGGATAGGAGCCCAGGATAGCAACATGTGCGCCAACTGGCATAATATTTGGCTGTAAGGCGTGGCCATGAAATAACCCTGCAGCTGTGCACTGTGTGGTCACTGAAAAAGGGCAGATAGAATGCACAGTAAATAGAACGCTTAATCTGGATGAGTAGGGTAGGGGGAGGAGGTGAGAGTGGGAAATAGTTCATTCTAATCATGCACTCCACCAGGGCCGGACTAGCCATACTGGGCATCAGGCATTTTCCCAGGAGGCTGGAAGGGTAGGAGCCAGTTTTGCTGTGGTGCTGCAATATCAGCCCCTAGTATCAAAAGCAACAGGCAAGCATTTAAAGCCTCCGGCGGGAGGCAGCCAGTTCTTCTACAGGGTCTGGTCCGAGAATGTTGCAAGGGCTGCTTTGGCTTCCTAGTCTGGCCCTGCACTCCACAATCTAATAGTAACCCGATAGTAATGGTAAAATGTGATAATAAGCAGAAAGAAACAAAAGGGATGGTGAATAAGTTAGCCGCAGAGTTCTGGCTGCAGGACCATGCAAAGTCTTGGGCTCCTTACTGCAGAATGGCCGTACTAATATATATGTAAATACTAATGGTGTTACTCAATGGTAAAGAAATCCACAGAACATGATCTGCTTTAGGGATCAGTAATGCAAGCAGATTGCAAATGTGCTAAGAGCCACAAAGTCATACATTAAGAAAAAAACTGCAAATAGCGTCATCTAAAAAGCTGTGCTAACTCTATGATTTCTGAACCCCCAGAAGTCCGGTGTGGTCTACAATAGGGTGCCTTGCCATTCACAAAGCAGCAACTGCCCCGCTTTGGCTCAACAGTAAAGGGAGTGCTAGTTCAGCTCATGGTTCAGTACATAAAGAATGACAGCGGGCACATGAGCAAGAAGCTTGTCACCAGAGAAAATGTCTCTCGATGAACAAGATTTCATTTTGAAAGGGGCTATTATTCTACTTGAGGAACTAGAGGACAGTGACAGAAAATTACAGCTTGGTAACCTGCGTACATTGTCTCGGAGTTGTACATGGAGTGCATACAAGACAAAAATGCTGGCGTGCAGCTGGAGGTCTCTGTGGTATCGTGAGGTAGAGGAGGCTGTCTCCAGCTGATCCCTGCCATATCCCACAGAGGTGGCCACTCTCTGAAATAATCTTAACAGATCTGTTGCCACAGTTTGTGTCCCTGCCAGTCTTATGCAAGGGATGGTCATACCGCTATTAAGAAGCCTTCTGCCGAATCAAATGAGTTCAAGAAAGAGAGACCCATCACTCTTCTTCCCATTCGGACCAAAATTCGTGAAAAGGTTAATGCTCCTCTCTCTACTGTTCTTGAAGGATCTGGTCCTGCACAATCGACTTCCAGGTACCTAATGGCACAGAGATGGTCTTCACCGCTGCCTTAGATGACATCTGACTAATGCTGGACAACAGCATCATCAAAGCCCTGGTCCTGTTAGATCTTTCTTCAGCCTGTGACACCTTCCACTACTTCAGCATGTGTCCAAGGCTCAAGCCTGAGCTCCCAACTTTGAAAATAGTTTTAAGGCAGGGTCTTGTAGTGGCGGGGTCAAGAGTGGGGGGACAAGGCTGTAAGTACATTACCAACCAGGGATGATGCAGGGGAATAGTCAAGCCAACTGAAGTTTATTTGCATAGGTAATACAAACCATTGCATTACAGTTTAAAAGAGCAAAGTGTGCTACCTAGAAATTCACTTAGAGAAAAAGACATACATTTAAGAAAGAGTAGGAGACAAAACATATTGATACCATTATCAAAAAGTAAAGCATTAACTGATCAATCATGCAATCTGGGTAATTGTTTCTTAAATCACCCACAGGCCCTAATCACTCTTTATGCGCTTTCTCTGTGTGTTACTGGAACACGTTTATCTTTATGTGAACCTGATTGATTCCAAACCGTAAAGTGCCGATTGCTAGTGCAAACGAGAACACCGTAGCCCATTTATAGAGTGCAAATAAGCTCAATTTAAGTTAAATTGACCCTACACCCTCTTGTTCCCTAAAGTGTCCAGACAAAGGAGTCAACCTGTTGAAATGGGATAAAAAGGGCCCATATACACCATAAGCCCAGATGTGTATCATGTTTCTAAAGTCAGCCTCTTAAAACAGGATAATAAAGAGCAGGTGTAACCCATAATCAAGTTATAAAGTGCAAATATCATGAGCAAACGAGTAATGTTGAAATTAACCTCTCCTTGTCCCTTCATGATCACGTGAGAGGTTTGTAGACAATTTCAAAAGGCCAATTCCTAAAGCTGGAGACTAAAGGGCTTATTTACAAGGACCTTGCCCCACTTTTGCGTACTTTTTAACATGGGGAAAGCAACGCAAAAGTGGCGCAAGGGGCTTGTAAATCTGCCCCTAAGACTCTGTCTTGTATAATATGCATTCCTTGAAGGGAGTAGAACCTAGCACTGTCTCAGACGACCCTCTCACCTTCCTACAGAGAGCAAAGGTTTCTGAGGCTGTTGCTCAAGTCCTGGGTAGATTGTCAAACCCTTAATTGATGGATGACTAGAAACATGAGCAGGAAACACATTCTTTGCTTGGGTTTCCAGATCACTTTGTGCCACCATGTGATATCTGCTGTTCACCTGGAGACCATATGAAGAGAGCAGATATATATTAGCACAAGCTGTCACCATGTGAGTTGACACGTCAGTTAAGTAGACGCCAGTTTTAGTAGATGGGGATGATCTGTCTTGCACTGGACTGGAGTTGCTCTTACTTAAATCACAGAGATCAGACAATTTCTCCACCCTCTAATATCTTTCAGTACAAAATTCTTACCTGTGCCATTCCGCTTTAGTCACCATTGTGGGCTTGCCTCTTTAATGTCTACCTAAATCTTTTGGCACAAACCCCAAGAGAATTGTTTTTGTACAGGACAGTGTCCCTTCCTGCACAAAAATATTCCTGCCAACAATGCAGGCACCCTTGCACCATAGTGCAAGGGTGCGTGCATTGGTGTTAGGCAGCAGTGTGTGCTCCAGCTCAGGCTTAGAGCAGGAGTCTGCCTTATAATGTTAAATACAGTGCATTCCTGCCCTCTCCCTTTCACACAGCAAGGCGCATAAAGGTGACTTGCTCTGTTGCATTGCATGGATACTCGATAAATATGCCCCATATCCTTTTTGATGATGCTTTCCATATCATGTTTCCTATAGGTTAAGAAGTTAGCTTCCATTTTTGTTGCTGATCAGGTACTTCAAAAAACACTCTCTTTTCTATATCTTGATGCATATAGTACAGGAATCAATCCCCTCGTGTCTGGATTACAGAAGCGTTCTCTGCTTTAGTTTGCTCAAGTTCCTCATTACCCAAGTAGAAATTGCTCAAAAAACTGCAGTAAGGCTAATATCTGGCCTCTAAAAAGTGTCCCCATCTTTGTTCAACTGTCTAAGTTGAATGTCTTTTTGTCGTGAAGCATTTCAACTTTATGGCTCATTGCATGATCCCCATGCCTTCGATTCCAATTGACCAATTCTCTTCACAGCAAACTGTAACATCATGCTCCTGTCCCGACTATGAGCTCTGCCTCCATAGTTCTTCTTATGATACATCATGCTTGCTTTGGTGGTCGATTTTTCTCCCACTGTTCTCTTCCTTTGAACCTCTGTTCTGGGTGAGAGCATTGTTCCTTCAGCGGGAAGCTGAAAATACTTCTCTACTTCTCGCAAATTGATCTCTCAAAAGTTCGAGCGATCTTAGCACCAGGACAAATTCCGATAAGACTGTCAAGGGCCAGACTGGACGTAGCGGGCATAGGGTCATTCCCCGGGAGGCTGGAAGGGTGAAGGACGGTTTTGCAGTGGTGGTGGCCTGTTTTGTTACTTGGTGGCGGTTTTGTAGTAGTGCTGCAAGATTGACCCCCGTAGCAAAAACAGGAAGCAGCAAGCAAGCCTCCGGGGGCCAGACAGTGTTTTGTTAGGTGTTAGAATAAGAAAATTTAAAGTTAAAAAATGAAAGGAGGACCCCATGCAGGCTAATAGGGGACTGGGGGGATAATAGTTGTCAAAAAGGACAGGGGTGTCCCCACGAAAAGGACAGAATGAAGGTGTGTCCAATCCTATTGAGTGCACACTATAGTGAGCATATTATTCAATGAACAGCATGCCATCAATCAGGCGAGAAAGGTAAAGGTACAAAGTGTAAATTCCAGCTTCTAACAGTATGTTTCAACTAAACAAAAGTTAATTTTGTACTCAAATGTTACTATGTTTGACAGTTGCCCAGTGCTAGAGGAAAACCTAATTTTTAACAATATGTTCAACTAAATACGTCATATTCAGAATCTGCTGTATTTAATGAATAACACAATTAAAAAGAGATGTTTTCCACACCATAAGTTTGGTAAACCTCTGTTTTGGATTTATTACAATTCAAAAGACAATTCAAAAACAATTAATCATTCTACATTATTACAATATTAAAAAACACATGTTATACATTTTATAAAAATTGCTTTAAAAACACAAAGAATCAACAAGTCGACGCGGCGTTTCGGTATTCTGTTAGTATACCTTCTTCAGGACTGATTCTTATGCCAGATGGAGTACATATCCCCACTGGACAATATTTGCTTCTTATCAGAATCCTGTAGACTTCGGATTGATGGGCCTGTCCCAGGATTCTATGCTTAGTATGTGATGTCACTGTTCTTTAGCATAAATATGCTGGGTATTTGACTGCCAGGAGGAGCCACCGTTTTGTCAATTGTGGGTATCGACATTCACCCATTTAAATTAAGGTGACGGGTATAATTTCTTGGATATTAGCTTCCAAGGCGCTCCGTTTTGGAGTAGGGTCCGTACTCTGGTTATGTAATCGGCCTCCCTGCTCCTTTTCTCCTGGCAGTCTGTCGGTATTTCCTTCAGCCGGTATGTTCCGAGCCGCAATGAACCGAATTACCGACAGACTTTTGACAAAACGGTGGCTCCTCCTGGCAGTCAAATACCCAGCATATTTATGCTAAAGAACAGTGACATTACATACTAAGCATAGAATCCTGGGACAGGCCCATCAATCCGAAGTCTACAGGATTCTGATAAGAAGCAAATATTGTCCAGTGGGGATATGTACTCCATCTGGCATAAGAATCAGTCCTGAAGAAGGTATACTAACAGAATACCGAAACGCCGCGTCGACTTGTTGATTCTTTGTGTTTTTAAAGCAATTTTTATAAAATGTACAACATGTGTTTTTTAATATTGTAATAATGTAGAATGATTAATTGTTTTTGAATTGTCTTTTGAATTGTAATAAATCCAAAACAGAGGTTTAACAAACTTATGGTGTGGAAAACATCTCTTTTTAATTGTGTTATTCATTAAATACAGCAGATTCTGAATATGACGTATTTAGTTGAACATATTGTTAAAAATTAGGTCTTCCTCTAGCACTGGGCAACTGTCAAACATAGTAACATTTGAGTACAAAATTAACTTTTGTTTAGTTGAAACATACTGTTAGAAGCTGGAATTTACACTTTGTACCTTTACCTTTCTCGCCTGATTGATGGCATGCTGTTCATTGAATAATATGCTCACTATAGTGTGCACGGAATAAGAAAATTGCCTGGGCTGGTTTGGGTTCCCATCCGGCCCTGATACTGTCCTTTAGAAAAATCACTAATTAATCAATCACACAATCAATTAATTAATCAATCAATTAATCATTTATCATGATGCATCAGTACACAGCTGGGTTTATTGTCATTTGTTCATATATTTGCTCTCCTTCACTTGCCTGTGAATTCACTTATGTCAAAATAAAATGGTTTGCGAATGCTTGCTCCCCCTCCAAGGATGATGCCAATGATCATCATACAATTGGAAAATCCTGCTGCCGCCAGAGGATGGCAGCCAAGAAAAATACAGAAGCGGCAGCACTGTTTGAAATCTGGACAAAGCAACAGAACCAATTTTTAAAAATTGGAACATAAGCACTGTTATGATGAATACATAATGTAAGTTTATATAAGGTGAATGAACTCAGAGTGTGCTCGCTTCCAGTGACAAGATGGTCAATATTTCAGGAGAAACTGTAAAGGTTCTCTAAACCATACTTACACCTAAAAGGTAACGCTTCCGGAATATTTATTAAATGTGTTCCTGATTGGATCAGAGCTAGAAACAGGAGATTCTGCACTATTCCCTCATGTCTAGGGGCCTAATGCAACTTTATGTGTGTCCTATTGAGAAGCATTCAGTGTTGGACTGGGACAGTAAATAGTTCCAGATACCAAAACAAAAGTAGCCCCCATTTGTGAATTAGATAGCTAAATGGAAGCTGGTGTTAGCAAATTGTGGCAGTTTTGAACTTGTAAGAATACAGTGTGCAAATGTTTTGCGTGGGATCAAAGAATGCGTGGATTTGAGCTTGCTGCATGCAATGTTTGTTGTAATATCAGGGAAAAGAACATTAAAAACCATCCCAGCAGGACATAAAACTGGCCAACAAACAGTCAAAACACCGACCCACACACTGACCTGTCAGACCAGCCCATCGGACATTGCCTAATTGCCTCATAAGCCTGACCAGCCCTGGAAGTATTGTATTTTAAATCCCTGTGCTTCTGTCAAAGATCTATTTATAGTCAAAGGCCTATAAATCGTCACGTGTGTCCTATACCAGACTTAACGAATACTTAACTCATCATCTCTTACCTTTCTGCTAAGGATTGGAATCCTCTCCCAATTTCTTTGTATCTGGACCTTAAGGGTCGTTAAAACGTTTCTCGTTCAACATTCCACTCACTCGGACCTTTCTAGATTGATGTGATTTTTGTTTAGCATCAAGACACTATGCGGGTAGCAGTGTGGTCATTAAATGTATATCGTCATTATCATCAAAGACTAGATAAGTGCTACTGTAACAGCTCTTTAAATGTTGGATTGATCCAGAATTTTAAAATGAATGATTTGCCCAATAATAAAAGTTGAGTTAATAACCTTATCCAGCTAAGGTCAGCTACAGTGCTTAGAAAAAGCAAACATGTAAAATAAAGCACTATCTAAAAACATTATAATTATTAGTAATCTTAGAAGTAGTATCATTAGTGTTATTACTACAGTGAAAGATATAACACTTTAATATAAACAACATTGAAAAATCTATAGCCTCTACAACAAACTGGTCACTATCTTGCCTATATATAATTTTTTTTGGACACCCCCAGAATAAATCTGCCGGTTGACCGAATCTGGCTTACAGCTGTGGCACAGACCAGGTCTATTTGGATATGAATATTTCTTCTGAAGCTTTGCTGGGAAAATAGTAGCATCAATTGATTGCTTTACAGCTAATTATTTTTGTTACATGACAAAGATAGCACGTTGCATTCAATAATCAAATTGATTAGCAATAGTCACCTGAAAGGATACACTTCAAATGCTTTGCCAATTTATCATCTCATCTATAACATTGAACGTCTTTTGTGTCATACCATTTTTTTTGTTTGGTGTGCGTCTTTCTTGAAGTTGATTTACCTTGGAATCACCTTGGGACAACGACATTTCTTCTATACATGTGGTGGTGCTTTCAATACCAATAGCAATTTCTTTTTTTTATTGAGATCCATCAAACGTTCAAATTCATCCATATAACACAGTATACTTTCTTGGTTATGCACCACTATATAATAAATACAGAATACATATTCAGGAATATAAAAATATATGAAGCAGAGTAAGAACAAGAATAACGAGACTAGATGCAATACCGAATTTTGCGTTAAAGAGCAATTAAAGTGCCTATGGTGTTTAAAGTGTGAACTGAAAAAGAATGTGCTAATGGGCAAAACAGTCAATCCTAAAATTTACATTTCATCATAGTAGCATCCCCTTGGAATAAACAATGTGCACTTCTCTAAAATACACCAGTAGCAATTTAAAAAGCTTCATATAATTGTAAAACTGGTGGGTCAACAATTTTGCTTGCTTTTAATTTTTTGAACAAGTTGGTCCCCAATCATTTCTTCCTCAAAATTATTGTAGTCACATATGGCGACTACTAGAACACAGAAGCTCCTACAAATCACTAAAACATGTAAAACTCCTACAAAACAATGTACAAGACTACCTGGTTCTTGGTATGTGCTGTAAAATGTGTGGAAATTCATCAATAGCATCGCCTGCTTCTACAATATTGTCCCTCTGAAGATCGTTTAGTACTTTCCTGCCTTCTGAACCGAAGCAATGGTGGAAAATAGCATATTTTCATTTGATTAAAATAGTCCTCGTCAGAAGACTACAAATAAACCTTGAAGCCTTCTTTCTATCGTTGCCACACAATACAAGGGGTTCCTGAGATGATTATTCTTGATTGATGTTTTATTGCATATTGAAATATGTGTGGATACATGTAGAGGATTTGTGTATATTTGAGAAGATGAGCAGAGAGGGGTGAAGGCACAGGGATTGTACTTATGCAGAAACAATATGAGGCTTGAAAGATATGTGTGATTCACTGCAGAAGCAATACACAAGATGTCTATGGTATCCACCATATATTAGTATATTGAAAGTGTGTGCATAACTATGTGCGTACCTTTCGTCTTTGTTGATCAAAGTTAAAAATGGTGTGTGTGATCATCAGTGTGTATGCACCTTTGTGTTAATATGTGCCCAATGCAAGATGGCGCTCCTCACGTCGTGCATGTTGGAAGATTGATGACGCACATGCTGGTTCCCAACACAATACAGAAATAACCGAGAACAGTGGAGCACACTATCGGCAACCAAGGAATGCAAGGCACCATTATCCAGACAGGTGATAGCAAAATGTTTTCTATGCGCAAGCAGCGTAGCAGCCAACATGGCAAAGACAATGCAGCAAAATCAGACATCATGGAGAAACAGCAGCAAGCGGGTTACGGTCTGGATGTTCGACGATCAGCAATAACAGAAGAACGCCGGTAGCTTTGCACACGTGGATTCACTGGTTGCTTAGAGCTCATCGCCAAGGAAAGATGAAGAAACAGTGGTTCTTTCATTCTTTATTGGTGTGCATTTGCAGAGCAACCAGTCTCTAGGGACCCTCCAGCAACTGTCCCCCACAGTTCAAAATTTGCAAACATACGTGACAAGAATTTTCAATTCTATTAAGGACAAGGAGGCGAGGATTATGCTTCCTCATTTCTTTATTAGAAATGCTCAGCAGCCAATTAGAAAACAATATATAAACAAGCACTGGCGTTGCCAATAGGTCTCGCAGTAGGAAAGTTGGAGCTATTGGTTTTGTAAATGACAAAGCCCTTTATGTATTTAAAATGATAACCAAAGTGAAAGGCATTGTTATTTGCAATTGTAATGGCTCCAACTGTCGTACTGCGAGACCTATTGGCAACGTGAGTGGTTTTTCGTGTGTGAGTGGCGTTGTGTGTGTGAGTGGCGTTGTGTGTGTGAGTGGCGTTGTGTGTGTGAGTGGCGTTGCGTGTGTGAGTGGCGTTGCGTGTGTGAGTGGCGTTGCGTGTGTGAGTGGCGTTGCATGTGTGAGTGGCGTTGCATGTGTGAGTGGCGTTGCATGTGTGAGTGGCGTTCATGTGTGCGTAGTTGAGTGGCGTTGCGTAGTTGAGTGGCGTTGCGTAGTTGAGTGGCGTTGCGTAGTTGAGTGGCGTTGCGTAGTTGAGTGGCGTTGCGTAGTTGAGTGGCGTTGCGTAGTTGAGTGGCGTTGCGTAGTTGAGTGGTGTTGCGTAGTTGCATGGCGTTGCGTAGTTGCGCGGCGTTGCGTAGTTGAGCGGCGTTGCGTGTAGTTGCGTGGCGTTGTGTAGTTGCGTGGCGTTGTGTAGTTGCGTGGCGTTGCGTAGTTGCGTGGCGTTGCGTAGTTGCGTGGCGTTGCGTAGTTGAGTGGCATTGCGTAGTTGAGTGGCGTTGCGTAGTTGAGTGGCGTTGCATGTGTGAGTGGCGTTGCATGTGTGAGTGGCGTTGCATGTGTGAGTGGCGTTGCGTTGTTGCGTGGCGTTGCGTAGTTGCGTGGCATTGCGGCATTGCGTAGTTGAGCGGCGTTGCGTAGTTGCGTGGCATTGCGGCATTGCGTAGTTGAGCGGCGTTGCGTAGTTGAGCGGCGTTGCGTAGTTGAGCGGCGTTGCGTAGTTGAGCGGCGTTGCGTAGTTGAGCGGCGTTGCGTAGTTGAGCGGCGTTGCGTAGTTGAGCGGCGTTGCGTAGTTGAGCGGCGTTGCGTAGTTGAGTGGCGTTGCGTAGTTGAGTGGCGTTGCGTAGTTGAGTGGCGTTGCGTTGTTGCGTGGCGTTGCGTTGTTGCGTGGCGTTGCGTTGTTGCGGTTGTTGCGTGGCGTTGCGTAGTTGCGCGGCGTTGCGTAGTTGAGCGGCGTTGCGTGTAGTTGCGTGGCGTTGCGTAGTTGCGTGGCGTTGCGTAGTTGCGTGGCGTTGCGTAGTTGAGTGGCGTTGCGTAGTTGAGTGGCGTTGCGTAGTTGAGTGGCGTTGCGTAGTTGAGTGGCGTTGCATGTGTGAGTGGCGTTGCATGTGTGAGTGGCGTTGCATGTGTGAGTGGCGTTGCATGTGTGAGTGGCGTTGCGTTGTTGCGTGGCGTTGCGTAGTTGCGTGGCATTGCGGCGTTGCGTAGTTGCGTGGCATTGCGGCGTTGCGTAGTTGCGCGGCGTTGCGTAGTTGAGCGGCGTTGCGTAGTTGAGCGGCGTTGCGTAGTTGAGCGGCGTTGCGTAGTTGAGCGGCGTTGCGTAGTTGAGCGGCGTTGCGTAGTTGAGTGGTGTTGCGTTGTTGCGTGGCGTTGCGTTGTTGCGGTTGTTGCGTGGCGTTGCGTTGTTGCGTGGCGTTGCGTAGTTGCGCGGCGTTGCGTAGTTGCGCGGCGTTGCGTAGTTGAGCGGCGTTGCGTGTAGTTGCGTGGCGTTGCGTAGTTGCGTGGCGTTGCGTAGTTGAGTGGCGTTGCGTAGTTGAGTGGCGTTGCGTAGTTGAGTGGCGTTGCGTAGTTGAGTGGCGTTGCATGTGTGAGTGGCGTTGCATGTGTGAGTGGCGTTGCATGTGTGAGTGGCGTTGCGTTGTTGCGTGGCGTTGCGTTGTTGCGTGGCATTGCGGCGTTGCGTAGTTGCGTGGCATTGCGGCGTTGCGTAGTTGCGCGGCGTTGCGTAGTTGAGCGGCGTTGCGTAGTTGAGCGGCGTTGCGTAGTTGAGCGGCGTTGCGTAGTTGAGCGGCGTTGCGTAGTTGAGCGGCGTTGCGTAGTTGAGCGGCGTTGCGTAGTTGAGCGGCGTTGCATGTGTGAGTGGCGTTGTATGTGTGAGTGGCGTTGCATGTGTGAGTGGCGTTGCGTTGTTGCATGGCATTGCGGCGTTGCGTAGTTGCGTGGCATTGCGGCGTTGCGTAGTTGCGCGGCGTTGCGTAGTTGAGCGGCGTTGCGTAGTTGAGCGGCGTTGCGTAGTTGAGCGGCGTTGCGTAGTTGAGCGGCGTTGCGTAGTTGAGCGGCGTTGCGTAGTTGAGTGGCGTTGCGTAGTTGAGTGGTGTTGCATGTGTGAGTGGCGTTGCGTTGCGTGGCGTTGCGTAGTTGCGTGGCATTGCGGCGTTGAGTGGCGTGGCGTAGTTGATTGGCGTTGCGTAGTTGAGTGGCGTTGCGTAGTTGAGTGGCGTTGCGTAGTTGAGTGGCGTTGCGTTGTTGCGTGGCGTTGCGTAGTTGCGTGGCGTTGCGTAGTTGCGTGGCGTTGCGTAGTTGCGTGGCGTTGCGTAGTTGCGTGGCGTTGCATGTGTGAGTGGCGTTGCGTTGTTGCGTGGCGTTGCGTAGTTGCGTGGCGTTGCGTAGTTGCGTGGCGTTGCGGCGTTGCGTAGTTGCGCAGCGTTGCGTAGTTGAGTGGCGTTGCGTAGTTGAGTGGCGTTGCATAGTTGTGTGGCGTTGCGTAGTTGAGTGGCGTTGCGTAGTTGAGTGGCGTTGTGTAGTTGAGTGGCGTTGCGTAGTTGCGTGGCGTTGTTGCGTGGCGTTGCGTTGTTGCGTGGCATTGCGGCGTTGCGTAGTTGCGCGGCGTTGCGTAGTTGAGCGGCGTTGCGTAGTTGAGCGGCGTTGCGTAGTTGAGTGGCGTTGCGTAGTTGCGTGGCGTTGCGTAGTTGCGTGGCGTTGCGTAGTTGCGTGGCGTTGCGTGGTTGCGTGGCGTTGCGTGGTTGAGTGGCGTTGCGTGGTTGAGTGGTGTTGCGTGGTTGAGTGGCGTTGCGTGGTTGAGTGGCGTTGCATGTGTCAGAGGCTAAATGTAGCACAGGGAGACCTCCAGTGGTAAGACAATCAAAAACAACTTAGAAAACATTTGACAGTATGAAGAGATCAAACTCATGAACAAGCGTGATACACCTCAGCTAAAAATCATGATAAATAACAACACACATTAGAAGTGAAACTGCAAGTACAGAAGGACCAGCTTTGCTTGTTTAAAACTCCCACTTCAGGCAGATGAGTGTAATGTGTAAAGCGTCTTGTGCACATGAGCAGATCGGAGTCTGGAAGCAAATACAAAGAAGAGGAATGACTGAGGCGCATTGGTGTGAAGCACATCAAAGGGCTTCTCCTCCCCTAATTAGCCGTTCTGGGGAAACTGAAAGTACGGCCGGCCTGCGGCCGGCCATGAATAATTAGGGGAGGAGAAGCCCTTTGATGTGCTGGGCTGGCTGGCCCTGAATGCGCGTGCATGTTATCACGTGGTTCACGGGCACTGCAAGAAAACCGCGGCTGAAAGCCCTTTGGTTTGACGAGAAAATAGCCGACTTGAATTCTCCCCATTTCCCATTCCTGCGGAATGGTAAAGGCTCGACCTAAAAATAAAACTACAATACCCATGAACCTTTGGGTATCACATGACATATCGTAGAGTCACTGGTATAAAAGGTCCTATAGAGAATACCCAATCCTCTTTTTTGGGCGATTAAAACAGGTCAAAACGAAAACCAAACAACAGTCCAATAAGCAGATCCAAAAGGAAAGAACCATACAACAGAATCTATGAAGAGAAGGAAACTGGATGCTTGCAGCCGTAGACCACTTGGAAGAGAATGTAACCGCCAGGCAGGACGAACCGTGCTGGACATCAACCTCTATTTCAGATCAGATCCTGAAAAGACATAAAGAGCCGTAATATACACAGCTAGTGCTCAGAATCTCAATAGAATAGAATAGTGGGGGAAAAACAAGGAACAATAAGAAACAAAATACCATATGCAATTAGCAATGATCAATAACAAGATAATATGTAAATACAGAATATGGGTGGGATAATCCTCGCCTCCTTGTCCTTAATAGAATTGAAAATTCTTGGCACGTATGTTCGCAAATTTTGAATTCTATGTCAGGACAGGAGGCTCCGATTATGCTTGTTCAAAGCTGATCCACCACAACAGAAGCAATATGAGCAATCGGTTTGTAATAAAATGTTTTAAAGCCAGAGGGCCCAATTCACAGAACTAACTTAAGACAAAATCTTAAACTTACTACCATGTTGGTATTCACAGAGGGCACTTACTCATTTTGGTATTCACAGAAGACACTTACTCATTTCGGTATTCACAGAAGTTAGGAGTCCTAACTTTAGGACTCCTAAATGCATTCTGTGAATACCGAAAGTCCTAAAGTTAGGATTGTTCTCAATTTAGTAGTAGTAAAGTTAGGACTCCTAACTTTAGGACTCCTAAATGCCTTCTGTGAATACCGAAAGTCCTAACTTTACTACTACTAAATTGAGAAAAATCCTAATTTTAAGACTTTCGGTATTCACAGAAGGCATTTAGGAGTCTTAAAGTTAGAACTCCTAACTTCTGTGAATACCGAAATGAGTAAGTGCCTTCTGTGAATACCAAAATGAGTAAGTGGCTTCTGTGAATACCAAAATGGTAGTAAGTTTAGGATTTTGTCTTAAGTTAGTTCTGTGAATCAGCCCCAGAATCAGAAGACCAATCAGCGGCCTTCATAATGTCAAACAAAGTCACTCCCATTGAGAATGCTTTAGAAGCCATACCCCCTCGTGCGGAATGTGCACCAAAGATCGAGACATCAATACCAGCCTCTGACATGAGCCATCTGACCCAGCGGGCCAATGTAGCTGGGGTGACAGGGCGAAAAGGCTCTTGCAAAGCAATTAATAATCGAACATTCATAGCCTGACGTTAAGAAGCAGTACTCACCTCGTAATCTTTAACACATTGAACTACGCAAAGTTTGGGATTATTGGGAAAAGAAGGATAGGTAACAGAAGACGTATTCGTTTTTGTGCGTCTGGAAATAACAAAAGTAACACCCTCAGGCGTAAAACTGCGACCTGCTAGGTCCAGTGCTCGAACATCAGACACGCGTTTGCATGAAACAAGGCATAATAACATAGTCAGTTTTGCTGACAGCTGTTTGCGAGATAACAAGGAATTTGAAGGCCAGACCTCTAAAAATCGCAAAACAATGGAAACATCCCACAGGGCCACGTATTTGGGACAAGGAGGCTTCGCCAGGCGAATGCCCTTAAGCAATTTGGAAATCAACAGATGCTCACCTGCAGGCTTACCATCAATATGGATATGACCTGCCGAAATGGCCAAACGGAAATTATTAACAGTTCGATAAGCCAGACCGGATGAGGCAATGGAAGCAAGGAAATTAACGATCAGAGAGACATCTGCTGAAGCGGGATCCACCTCCCATTGAACTCACCAATCACACCATTGTTTCCAAGACGCTGCATAACGTTTGTGAGTGTTGGGTGACCAAGCCTCGCTGATAAATCTGGTAGTGTCTCGCGAAAGGCTTGGGATTTGCCAGCGATCCCCGAAATTCGCCATGCCAGTAGGAGGAGATTGCCTGATTGGATCAGGGGATGCGGATTGCCGAGAGGATCCAGCAAAAGATTCCACTTCTGGGTAAGAAGGAACGGCACTGCACAACACATTTCCCGGAGAACTGGGAACCAAGCCTGAGCCCTCCACATAGGAGTGATCAGAATCAGCTCTGACTGATAACGCTTTGTGCAAGCCAGGACCCTGGGAATCATCATAAACGGGGGAAAGGCGTAACACAGGAGCGGTGGCCAGGTCTGCAGAAAAGCACCTGTGGCCAGGGCTTCCGGGTCCGGTCTCCAGCTGAAAAACAGGGGAAGCTGAGCGTTGAGACGAGAGGCAAACAGATCGTTCTGACACTGGCCTGACGGGACTCAGAAGCTTTGTGAAGCACAACGTTGCTGACGAGAGGCCGAACGGGAGTACTTTGTACTCGAACCAACTCCCTTGCCACTGGAACTGCAGGAACTGATGGGCTGTAAATTGGAATCGACAAATACGCATCTTTTAGATTGAGACGGACCATCCAGTCCCCTTCCCGAAGCAGATCTTGCAACAGGTGGATGCCCTCCATCTTGAAATGGCGATAAACCACCCCTCCGTTGAAATCCTTCAGATTTAGTACCAACCTGGACCCGCCCCCTTTTTTCTGAACCAGAAAAACTGTGCTCACAAACCCTTTTGGATGGCGGGAAGTCCGAAGAATTGCCCCTTTTTTCAGAAGGGATTCTATCTCTGCTGAAATGAACTATTGATCTTGAAGGGAGAAAACCAATGGGGTTGGAGGGTGGGACTGATGCTGGGGCTGGTAAAGTTCTATCTTGTAACTCTGAACAGTATCCAGCACCCATGCATCGCTGGAGATCAGACGCCAATTGTGCAGAAAATTGGATCCTGCCCCCCAATACAACTTCCGGAGCTGGAATCAACCTCACCTGAAATGTTGGAATCATGATGTCCTCCTTGATTTCCGCTGAATGGTCCTTTCTTATACTGACCTCTCCCTTTGCGAGAGGGGTAGAAGTTGGCAAAGTTGTTGTAACCGGCACCTTGTCCCCCGGCTCTTTGGGACTGGAATCCCCGCTGGGAATTCTGTTGAGATCCCCGGCCGAACGAGCGTCCCATGTGTCGTTCGGCCCTGGCAAAAAACAGTCAAAAGGCTCGTCTCAGAGAAGCTTGATCCTTTACGAGCCCACTAAAGGTAGCCACAAACTTGGTCAGTTCCTTCAGGAAAGGCTGACCAAAAAGAAGTCCCTGAGCCAACGGTCCGGACTCAGAGGAAGACAGCTCTGCCAATTTTGGGTCCAATTTCAGAAGGATGGAGCGGCGATGCTCACAAGAAATTGCACAATTGGCCTTTCCCAATTGACAAATGGCCCTTTGGGACCACTCGATCAATTCATCCGGATCGACAAGACCTGAAGACTCCTTTGCTTGAAATCCTAGGTCCAAGATCTTAGTAAGAGGACCCAATAAATCCAGCATCTTATTCTGGTAGGAACGCCATGCTTGGTCAATGCCTTTCTTCGGATCCCTGGCATACTTCTTAAGGTACGTGACCATTGTAGGGTCAACCTCTGACGTGTCAGCCAAATTGTCGGCCAGATCAGGATGAGGGCATTCACACTTCAGACCTCAGACGAGCCCTGACATCTTTCTCAAAGGGCTGGCGAATATGTGCCTGAACATTTTCTGCCACAGCCGGGGACAGAAGCAAAGAAGACGAGTTAGGATGAATGATGTCAGAAGGCTCAAAATTGAGAAGGGGAGGATGCGTGGGAGCATCAACATAATGCTCCTTACAAGCTCTCTTTGAGGGTGGAGGATCATCCTGATCAGAGAACGAAGAGGAATGATTGTCATCCGAATCAGTAAGCTGAACCTGGGACGTAGAAGCTCTCACAAAGGACTTCGCAGATGATTGGTCAGAAGATAAGGCTTTTGCCAACTTTTGAAAATCCGATTTATGGGGGTTATTGGGAGACTTAGACGAAACACGAGAAGATGGCAACCAACCCTGTTGCTGTGCATATTTGGACAAATGACGTTTCAAGGGAGTAATTGCCTGAACGAGTGCCTTATTGACTGACTGTTGAACCCCTTGATCCAAAGCCTCAACCAAATCCTGCTCCATAGAGCCAGAGGCGTCATCTTCATAATAATAGTCATCCTCCTCATAATAATCTGCCATAGTCACAGAAAATTGCGACAATAATGCCCACAGAGGAGACTTAAAACCAAGTTAGCCAAAGGCACAATGCAGCGGGAGTGACCAACCCCAAAGAAAGCCAACAGCACACAGGCAGATCCTATGTGACAAGCAAATCAAATGTGGAAATGAGAAAGCATAATCGGAGCCTCCAGTCCTGACATAGAATTAAATATCAACCTTCTCTATAGAACATGGAACCTTTCTCCCAGAGTTCCATACTTCTCCACCAAAACCCAACATATATGAACCCTGAAAGACTATACAATGCATATGACATGAAGATGAATTGCCACTGTACAGCTATGAAAAAGTGCAATTAAAGATTAGTCTGTGTTTGACCGTTTGAAGTACTCGGTCTAATAAAGAACTATAAAACATTCTAGAAAAGCACAACACACCAGCAAGTTGCTCATCTGTGTAAAAGGTTACCAGCTTCCTCAGGCTTAAATTTTAATTATTAACCATGTATTTGCTCATCTTCGCATTTGTCACTAAAATTCTGGATTGGTTATGTCTTTAGAAATACACCCAGCTGTAACTGTCTCAAATATTATCAACTGCAAATAACTTACCAGCCGCAATGGGGGTTTGGGATGGGCGGCCGACCAGCGGGAGGCCTGATTCTACAAGGGGTTTGGCCAGGGGGGGGGGTGGTAGGGGGGGAGGGGGGATGAGGGGCAGCCAGCACCGCAGTTGGGCTGGTTGGGCTAGTTAGGCTATTCTTGGGCTGGGTGGGCTGATTTTGGGCTGGTTTTGGGCTTGGGTGCTATTTAAACTGCCATTTTGCGTCACTCCTGTAATAAGATAAGCTGTAGCCGAGATGTGATGATTTAAGTAGGTTTATTGATGAATTATAAGCTTGAATCATAGGATCATTAAAGCCCCACCAGGTGCAGCTCTCCTGCTGCTCAGCCCTCTCTTCCAACTGTCATCCATCCACCAGGCATCCCATACATTCTATATTACCTCACACACTCCAACATTCCACCATTCATCCACATAGGCTGAGCAGCAAGACAGGTTAGTGAGGAAGGTACATGGCATCCAAACCAGGATACCACACCACCTTCCCCCTTAAAGGAACACCATCAAATGAATAATGTAAATATAGAGAATGGCCATTCTAAAATTAAAACTTATATTGTAAAATTGAAGCTTTCAATAAATACATATAAATATTTCATATGACCACCTCTTCCCCCTTTACAAATCAAACAAAGAAAGATTGATACATACTTTCGTACTAAAGTTTTTTAAACAGAAAGTAAGAGATTGAATTCAATGTCTCCAACAGGACATACTAGTTGGCCAGACTAGCATGGTGAAGGTAACGGAGATTTCAACAATTTAGAAAATGCGAAAATGAAAAGCACTTAATTACAATTCCTACTAAGTAACGTGTGCACAACGTACTGTAAATAGGAATATGTAGGTGACTATTCCACAGAGTCACATGCAAAGTACTATAATTTAAAATAAAACATAATACACTACAATGTGTAGGTGACAAATCCACGTGCAAAAATGTTAAGTAAAGGAGGAAAATCACGTGCAAAATACTATAGGAAAAAAATAACAGGTAGAAACACATGGGTCACAAATCCACAGGCAGTAAATTGAAGAAAGGTGAAAAATCACATGCTAATATGCTAACGCATATCACTGTCAATTAAATTAAATTAAATATGTACTAAAGGTCAGAAATCAAATATGTATTAATTCCAAAATAGAAGAACACGGGCTAATAAACGAATACTACAATTTATGATGCTTCCCACAAATGAATCATAAACAATAGAACAGTTACATTTAGAATGCTCAACTAACATATTAACTGTACATATTAAAATGCGATGAATACTCATACCACAGAAAGCATTCTAAATCCCATGTACAATTAGGCATAAAAGTAATAAGACATCTTATATAATGAATGATGTACCGTACACATTAAAATCTAAATACAGTCCCCCATAAAACTATAAATTAAAATAAACAAAGTAGACACCGTACTCAGGGAACAGGACTGTGATGATAACTAGGAGACCAACTAAACTCCCTATAAAATGATGCAGGTCTTTAAATGAAATTAAATTAATCCAAGAACTGCAAAAGATCTTACATGGAACTGCTGCCTACCGCACCAGATGAAGATAAAATCGAAGAAGTCAGCCTTAAGTAGCTTGAAAATGATAGGGTGCACATTGCTGAATTCGAAGTGTCTGACTGAAGACGAGGATGTGATGATTTAAGTAGGTTTATTGATTAATTATAAGCTTGAATCATAGGATCATTAAAGCCCCACCAGGAGCAGCTCTCTTGCTGCTCAGCCCTCTCTTCCAACTGTCATCCATCCACCAGGCATCCCACACATTCTATATTACCTCACACATTCCAACATTCCACCATTCATCCACATAGGCTGAGCAGCAAGACAGGTTAATGAGGAAGGTACATGGCATCCAAATCAGGATACCACAATTCCCCACCATTTTGGTGGTAGTGACACAGCAGCCGGTTGTGGGTAGCTCTGGGGCTTTATGGTTTTGGCTCTGGGTCGCTTTAGTTGCATTCTTGCCTGTTGGCGGTCTGTAGGCCTCTCGCTTGCTGAATTTGCCTGCCTTACCTACGGGTGCTCGGCGTTGTGATCATAGGCAGGAATCCCTGGTTCGTGGGCAGCCTGTGTGATGGCGCGTTTTGAGGATCACCGGGAGCTGGAGGATCTCCGCCTTCTTGCCGATGCGGGCCGCATGGATATCCTGTGGCCCGAAGTCAAGGTGAGGTCGCCGTGGCGTGCGCCGAGTGACGCCACAGCGGCAGTACTCGCTACTGAACCGCCGCATGTGCGGCAGCGGCTGGGGGGCGGAGGAAGGGGGGCGGTGCAGGGGAGCGGGAGAAAAAAGGAGGCGCGGCCACGTGGTGGGAGCGGCAGCGCCGTGGCGGCGAGGCGGGCGCAGTTTCGAGGCCTGTTTTAGAATTTGCGGAGGTGGCTGGGGGCCATCCGCGTAGAGTCCGCCACTGGTGAGGCAATGGCAACGGCCTTTTAAGAAGTTCGCAAACAGGATTTCGTCCAGGTCAAGGCACGGACACCGCCCTACTGGCAGTCGTTGAGGAAGCAAGGAGCATTTTAGATTCAGGGGGCTCAGTGGCAGTGATCCTCCTGGACCTTAGTGCTGCCTTTGACACTGTTAACCATCAAGTGTTACTTCAGCGACTGTCAGATGTCGGGGTGACGGGGAAGGCACTGAGATGGCTTAGATCTTTTCTCAGTGACCGGACCTATCAGGTATGGGAAGGTAGCGCACGTTCGGCATCTATTCACCTCCATTGTGGGGTACCGCAGGGCTCCTCCTTGAGGATGTGGTTGCTCCCTTTAACATCAAAATCGTGAGCTATGCCGACGACATGCAGTTAGTGTTCGCCCTATCCCAGGCCAATAAAAGTCTCGACCAGCTGTACTCCTGCCTGTCCAAAATCCATACATGGATGGGGAAGTCAGCTCTAAAGCTTAACGGTTCAAAGACCGAAATTATGATGTTGGGACATAAAGGATCCCCTTTCCCCGCGATGGCCTGGTCCAGTTGTCTGGGCTCACCCCCTAATCCTAAGGAGGAGATTAAGAGTCTCGGGATCTGGTTGGAGCAAGATCTCTCCTTCAGGACTCAGGCTACTAAGTTGGCAGGGGTCTGTTTTGGCTTTCTTCCTCGGGGCGCAAAGTGCTCCCTCTGCTCCCCTCGCTATCGCGGAAGCTTCGTATCCAGGGGCTGATTGTATCCAGACTTGATTACAGCACTGCCATTTATCTGGGTGCCCCGGAGGCAACGTTGAATAAATTACAACAAATTCAAAATGCTGCAGCACGAGTACTTGAAAATATCCCCATGTCACGGTCGGCTAAACCTGCTATGAGGGCTTTGCACTGGTTACCGGTGCGCGAAAGGGTGAAATTCAAATCCCTTTGTCTGGCGCACAAAATTCTGCAAGGTATAGGCCCTCCTATTCTGCGTAGCTTGGTTATACCTTACAAAGCTAGCAGAACTTTACGTTCGGACCAAAAACATCTTCTCAAGACTCCGAAAGTTAAAAAGGCCCGCACGGGGGGGAAGAAGATTTTCTGTGAATGTTGCCGTGCTCTGGAATTCACTCCCCTTAAGTCTTCGTGCTGAAACTGGCCTCCTTCGTTTTCTCAAGCAGTTGAAAACTTATCTTTTTGCCAACTGCTGTCCTTGAGTGTCCACGACCATTATTTTCTGTTCTAAAAAGCGCTGGGATGCTCCAGGGTAACTACGCGCTATATAAAACTGCAATAATAATAATAATAATGCGAGAGTGGGGGCGGGGCCCGGAGGCGGGGGCGGGGCTGGAGAGGCCGGGAGAGCACACCACAGTGGGAGCAGATTGGGGGATGCCCTCACGTGGGAGAGTGTGGAGGGGGAGTCTCCCCTGCTGATAGAAAGCTCCAGGGAGGAAGAAGGGGAGGTGGAGTGGGGTGGGGTGAGGGAAGCTGAGGAGGAGGCTGGGCACTACCTGGGTGGGTTGGGGAGCGTGGGGTTGAAGAGCCGACCGCAGACCCCGAGGGTGGGCCTGGGAGGGAGTGAGCAGGGTGGGCAGCGCGGGGGGAGGGATTTGATCATGGGGGTGGACGGGGCTGGCGGGTTGGCGGACCTCGGGTTTGGAGCCAGAAACGCTGCTGGATGAGGCCCGGGGGGGCAGGGGAGTTGGTGTGGGTGCGGGTTGGTGGGGGGTGGATGGGGGACTCTGGGGGTGCATCTAGGGGGGGAGAGGTGCTGGCATTTGGTGGGGTGAGGGTGCTCGGTGCAGCGTGAGTTGGAGGCACTGGTGTAGAGTGAAGGGGAGGAGGACGGCTGGGGGTTTGGGGGTGGGGCTCGAAAGGCGCAGGGGGAACTGGGGGACATGGCAGGATACCCTTTCGTGCCGGGGGGCATTCAGCGGGTGTAGGGAGGGGTGCGGGGGGATGGTGGGGGACACCAGTGGAGCGGGTGGGGTGGGGGGGGCTTTTTAACCCAGGCATGCTGGACTCCACTTCTTCTTTTTTCTGCCAGGAATGTGTAGTGAGGCGCTCGGGAGAGCAGTATGCGGCTCCACCCTCCGAGAGGATGGGCCGGCTCTGCCTTGTACGGGCGGTCGCGCTCCCACGAGGGACCGGACGATGGCTTCCTACGGGAGGTGGGGCGGTAGGTCCCCGCCAGCCCCACCCCGAAGGGTCGAGACGGCCGCCCGGGGATGGGGATGGAGGTCAGTTAGCGCTGAACTGGACCCGGAAGAGTATATGGCAGAGAGGAGGAGGGAGAGTTTGGACCTGGGGGAGTTAATGCGTACCTGACCTGTAAGGAGAGAGCGGGACTGAGCCGGCTGGAGCCCGTGGAGGGCGGCCGGGGTCAGGATTTGGAGGTTGCCTCAAGTGGGAGACAGGAGGACGAGATGTCCCAGCTGGATTATGAGGGGGACAGCACGGAGGAAAGGGAAATCCGGGCGGGGGTGTTCAGAGGGGGTAAACAAAGTAATGCTGTTCCTAATTTTTTGCAGGTGCCCAAGAAGGGCAGAGCGGAGAGAGTGGCGGCCCCCTGCTGAACTGGTTAGGCGCGGGATCCGGTGCGGACGCTGGCCTTAACACCAGGTAAGCACGGTGGCAGGGTGGGGAGTGGGTCAGGTGGGATCCCACGGGGGAAGTTGTCAGTGTGGACGGAGGCTAAAAGTGGGGAGGAGGGGGTGAGCCTTAATAAAGAAACGTGTGTGAAGGACACGGGGTGGGCCCAGACGAGGCAGACGTCGGCAGGGCTGGAGACACTAAGACAGCCGGGGCGGGCGTCGGCGGTTTCAGGGACGGTAAGAAGGACGAGGGGAGCAAAGGGGGTACAGGGAAGGAGAGTTGCGATATACCGGTGCACAAGCTACCTTATATGGGCATTACGAAACCCCTGGGGGCGCATCTGTCGCTGGCGACCAAAGAGAAAATTTGGAAAGGGGATTATGTAGAAATTCTGAAGCTCCTGCACCGTGAGCTGACAGCGAAGGAGGGGTCAAAAGAGGAGGAACAGGAGTTGGAGAAGCGGTCAAAGGTTCCATTGAACATAGAAAACTGGTCGGAGGGATTTTTTGATTTTCGCCAGCGTGTACTGCAAGAAGTACCCGGACCGGGCGGTTGCGCTTTTTAAGTATATGGACGTGATCCGGTGGGCACAGGTCACGTACGGGGGTTACGCGTGGTCACATTACGATGAGGAGTTCCGAGCACATTTGGCTGCGGACCCGGAGGGGAAGTGGGGGGAGCTTGACTCGGACCTATATCAACAGACCATGGGGGGGGGTGAAGTTTAGTAAGACGATGTATACGGCCAGTGGCCTAGCGCTAGCGCCTCGCCCCTTTCCGGCCCGCCCCACCCATGGGGGATGGGGGAGGGGGATGGTGATGCTACTACCACAACGGGAGCATGTTGGGATTATAACAAGGGCACGTGTGCCAGACAGTACTGTTGTTTTGCGCAACAAGTGCTCCAAATTCGGAAACAACACCTGGTGGTGCACTGCTGGGGAGTTTTGGGGGGCCAGAGTCAGCAGCCAGCGGCAACAGGGGCGCAATCCGGGGGCAGGGGAGGCAGAGGGGGCCAGGGAGCACTGGAGAAAGGCTCATACACCGGTTAAGGTGGACCGGCTGGAGACCCTCTTAGTGTCTTATCCAGGGACCGAAGACGCTAGCGTATTGCGGCAGGGGTTTTGGGAGAATTTCCGGCTGGGGTATGAGGGTCCAAGGGGGGCAGAGAATTTGAAATCGGTCAATGCGCACAAGGCGGTGTTGAGGGACAAGTTGTACAAGGAGGTACAGGAGGGATGCATGGCGGGTCACTTTAGGAAGCGCCCATTAGGGATTTGATTATCTCTCCTATCGGTGTGGTACCAAAGAAGGAGCCAGGGCAGTTTAGTCTGATTCAGCATCTGTCGTGGCCGGAAGGAACGTTGGTCAATGACTATATATCGGCGGAGTTGTCGTTGGTGTCCTACTCTTCCGTGGATGTGGCGCGGCGGCTTGTGGCATTGGTGGGGGAGGGCGCCTTCATGGCAAAATGTGACATTAAGTCGGCTTTCAGGCTGCTACCGGTGCATCCGGGGGATCACCAGAAAATGGGGATCCAGTTTGAGGGCGACATATTCGTGGACAAGGCGTTGCCCATTGGGTGTTCGATCTCGTGCGCTCTATTTGAGTGCTTCAGTACCTTCTTGCAGTGAGCTTTTTCCTGGCGCACAGGCAATGAGACGGTGACACACTATCTGGATGACTTCTTCTTGGTGGGACGGCCTGGTTCGGTGGACTGCCAGCATCAGCTGGACAGTTTTACGGAACTCATGGGCTACCTGGGTGTGCCTCTGGCGCCAGAGAAAACGTTGGGTCCCAGTACTGTGTTGTCATTTTTGCGAATAGAGCTTGACTCCAAGGCCATAGAAGCACGCCTGCAAGAGGATAAGAAGGTGCATACGATGGCATTGGTGGACAACATGTTGAGGAAACAGAAGGTGACGGTGCGGGAGGTCCAGGTTCTGGTTGGACATTTGAATTTTGCATGCTGCGTTGTGCAGGCGGGTCGCACATTTTGCAAACTGCTGGATCTGGTACTGTCCGGCTAGACGCTGCCACATCCTCACTTGCGTTTGTCAGCTGGTAATAAGGAGGACCTGCACATGTGGCGGGCCTTCTTGGCATGTTTCAATGGTGTGGCCATGGCACCCCCTGTGAACTGGGAATTGGACGTCACCATCTCGTCGAATGCGGCTTGGGTGGGCGGTTTCGGTCTGTACTGGTGGGTGATGTGGTACGTAGAGGAATGGCTGCCGCATTGGCAGGGTGGGGGGCCGAGCATCGCATTCCTGGAGCTATTCCCGCTGGTGGTGGCGGTGATGGTGTGGGCGCAAGAGCTGGCAACAAAGCTGGTGATTTTCAAAGTGGACAACATGTCGGTAGTGCAGGTGGTCAATAGGCAGTCAGCCAGGGACCCACAAGTCAAGCTGCTGAGGGTGTTTGTGCTGAGTTGTTTGGATCATGACATTTTGTTTCAGCCCGACATGTGCCAGGGGTGGACAATGACATTGCGGATGCTTTGTCTCGTTCAGAGTGGCAGAAGTTCCATGGGCTGGCCACAGAGGCGGACGAGCGCAAGACGCCGGTGCCGTTGGAAATGTGGTCGGTGGGAGAGACCGGGTCGTACAGCTGGTAAGAGCGTCAGTGGCAGTTTCTACCTGGAGGGTGAGCAGGCATGGCGGGAATTTTTGGAATGGGGACAGTGCGGCAGGACAACCGCTGGTTACGGGGTGAACAGTGGTCCAGTTTATGCTGCGGATGATGGACAGGGGGATGTCGAAGGTGACGATTACCGGCAAGTTGTCGGCCGTCGCATTGATGGGGAAGTTGTGGTGGGGTTATGCGCTGTCAGCGGGGGAACTGGGAACGTGGCTGTTGGAAGGTTGGGTGTGGGAGAAAGGTGCCAAAGTAAGCCGGAGCCGGCCCATCACAGCGGGGATGCTTCAGGGTTTGCTACAACTTTTGCCGGCAATTTGTCGCAATCGAGAGGAGACCATTCTGTTTTCCACACTCATGTCGTGGATGTATTTTGGGGCTTTTCGGGTCTCAGAATTGGTGGGGCTCAAGGGTAGGCCGGGGTCCTTAGGGGGGAGTTGAAGCTGAGTGCTCGGGAGTTAGTGGTGCTGTTACGACGTTCCAAGAGTGACCAATGGGGAAGTGGGTGGTGATGGGTCCGGTGGACACAGAGGTGGTGTGTCCGGCGTTTTGGGGAACGAGGCTGGCGTCCGGATGGCGGGCGGTGACAGGGGAAGTCTTTGGCCATTTTGACAAGGGCAGGGTGACAGCAGCTCAGCTGCTATGGGTTCTGCGGCACACCCTATGCCCTATGGGTGAGGACCCGGGGGTTTTTGGGACACATTTGTTCCGGATAGGGGCGGCGACGGATGCAGTGGGAAGGAGGAGCTCATGCATCTGTGGCGTTGGAAGTTGGACTGCTACAAGACGTATATCCGGTTGAGAGGGTAGGGTTGGAGGGCTAAATTTGATTGCTTTTTCGCTGTCTTACATGTGTGTCTTTGCAGGTGCGGTGACGGGGCTGGATGCAGCTGTCCTATCTATCCTCATTTGTAAAGCGAGCGGAACGGGCGGAGTGGGACAAGACACAGTGTTTAAATCTGGAATTGGATCCGAGGTTGTTTGCATGTCATTAGCAAGGAAAAGGGGGTATGAGATGGCATGAACTGTTGCCATCTTTGAATCAGGTGATCAGGAAGGGAGTGTGCCCGGACATAGTGGGCATACACTTGGGGAAGAACGATTTGGTCCAGTGCAAGGGTCTAGCTTTTGTGAAACAGATGAAGAGGGATTTGTTGGAGGTACGGCGCCAGAGGTCAGGCTGGCATATCATATGGTCGGAATTTATACCCAGGCGAGTTTGGAGAGGAGCGTAGCGGCCGGCGGCCATAGATAGGGCGCGTAAGAAGATAAACAGGGAGATGAGGGTTTCTGTGAGAAGGAAGGTATGGATAGGATGGAACATTCAGACGTGCGCTATGGGGCAGTGTACTTTTTTAGGGAGGACAGAGTTGACCTCTCTCGGTATGGGATGGAGCTGTATATTGTGCAGTTGAAGGAAGCTCTGGACAGGGTTTTAGGGGTATGCAGGTATCCGAGGATTCAGGAGGCTTATGCATTTTTTCCTAAGTAATGGGGGATTTTAGGAGCCCTGGTTTACTGTTGGGGTAGATACATGAAGTTATTTAGTTAGGTAGGTAGGAAATTTGGAAATTGCAGTTTTGTGTTGATAATTGTTACAGGGGGGAACCATTTTTAGGGGAGGGGGTGTGTTAGGAAGAAAATATTTAGCGAGGTTTCGTTTTTTAGGGCAGAGTAAGGTGCACCTGTTTCCAATAAAGCAGCCTTTTTCACACCAACAAGCTGGTCTGTGGTCGGGGGGCGTGGCTAAGCACGCAATCGGGTAGAGCTCTGAGCCGAGCTCCCCTTCCCTGGGCCAATTCTCCGTTGAATTACCTCGCAGCCGCCTGAAATTGCGGGCGGATCGCCACGGAACCATTCTCGACATTCCAGCCAATTTTTGTACTGAAGACCCGACCCTGACCGCATCGGACTTTCCTGCGGGCCTCTTGCGGGGTTTGCTGCAACCTGACCGGCGGGTCGAGACCACGAGAGGCCTCGGCTTGGGCCTGACACCTGGGCCTCGGCGTGCAGCTGCAACCCACCTTGCACAGCCTCCCTGCCCACTAGAATCGAGACCTGGGAGATCGCTCGCCGCTCCGACCCCATTGCTCACGGGGCACCGCAGGAACCCTGCATCGGAGGGGAGCGAGGACCCGGCCGGTGGAAACTACCTGCCACATCGGCGGCGGCCTAGCTGAGGATATAGCGGCTGGCTGCCTGGTCCCACGCCCGGAGACACCGGGACCCCTGAGGTACTGAAGGTGGAGCACCCGTAGGACTGGGGTGCCCAGTGAACAGGCCCCCCCCCCCTCCGTGCCTCGCCGAATAGCCGTGACCACCCGGCGGGGCCCCTTCCCCACGCATGCACGGTGTGGCGGCGAGTGACGGACGCCGCTGGGAGCCTGGAGCGGACGTCGGGACCGACACGTGGGGGGCGCCGGGAACTCGCTGGAGCCTCACGCTCATCTTGCGACACACACTCCATCGGTGGCGACGTTGTCTATCCCTGACTACTGCGGACCCCCCCTGGGTCCCCTGCGATCGGCTGACTGGGGGAGCCCTGGCGTGAGCTGCCCAGCTGCTCCTCTGCCGGAGAATCAACGCCATTGAGGGCACGTGAGGCGCCAAATGAGGGCTCTGGGCCTGGTGAGGAAGGAGAAGCCACACTCGACCGGAGGGGCCTCGCACTGCGGATTTCCACGGCCGAGGTGACCTAGCTTCCTTGCAACACGCAGAGGAACGACGGGACTCCAGCCACGAGTTTCTGGCTCCCCCAGCACACATACTAAGGTACGCTGCCTGCCCTACCTGCCCTGAAGGCCCTGCGGATCTCGAGGGCAAGATATCATTTGCTGCCACGCGGCCAGCTATCTACGGTATGTACATGCCCGCCCCGGACTGCTGACCGAAGTCTGCTCTGCCATCCTACCACATAAACATATTCTGCGAACTTGAACGCACGGTGTGTGGGATGCCGGCTGGCCAACCGCGTGGTAACCGACACAAGCAAAGGCCACACCGCCACTTTCAGACACTGCCGGAATCGCACTCCGGAAAAAGCCTTCTCCTCCTGACAAACAAGGCTGAACTGATACCCAGGGACACCCTACCACGGGCAGACAGACATCCAATTCTCCTGCAACCCCGACAGGACTGATAGCCCAGTAGCCCTGCCCATGTCCGGAGGGGTAAGAAAGCGCACCGGAACTGGAGGCGCCCCGCCGAAAGGGAAGACTGATAAGACGCTAAAGAGGATGGATGCCGACCAGGTGACCACAAGACTGGATAGCGTGCTAGCTGCCATGGAGCGCTTGGAGGAGTCGCTCCAATCGACCAGGGCATCACTGGAGTCCAAAATCGACAGCGTCGCCATAGACCTCACCCACCTGAGGGACGATCACAAGAAGCTGGCGGACCGGACCAAGACTCTGGAGGGCACAGTGGTGGACCTTGAACACCGAGTCACCCAAACAGATAAGCAAGTACAGGGCCTCCTGAACAGAGTAGAGTTCCTGGAAGACCGTGCCGAGGATGCGGAAGGACGGGCACGACGAAATAACATCAGACTCGTGGGGATCCCGGAGAAATGGGAAGGCAACAACCCTGCCCAACGGGTAGAGGACTCGCTGCGGGACATACTGCCAGAAGTCACACTTTTGCCCTACTTTGTGGTGGAACGGGAGCACCGCGTACCCACGAGACCACTTCCCACAGGCTCTAACCCAAGACCGCTGCTCCTTCGGATACTGAACGATCGGGACAGAGATACGGTTCTGCGAGAAGCCAGGCGGCATGGGGAGATACGAATAGACAATGCCACAGTTATGTTCTTCCCGGACTACACCATCCAAGTAGAGCGTCAAAGGCACTCGTTCCTGGAGGTAAAACTGAGGCTCCGCACAGCAGGCCTCAACTATTCCCTCCTCTTCCCTGCGAAGCTAAGAGTGGTTGCGCAGGATAAGACTTACTTTTTTAACACCCCGAGGAGGTGAGCTCCTGGCTGGACAGTGGCACTGACACAGCACCCAGGCAAATACAGGGCTATGAGTCGAGGCCGCGGGCACGTGGGCCGAGACGTCGTCGCAGGAACAGAGACCAGCAGGTCCGTCGCCCGGAAGAAGCAGCACGCCGCTCTCCGCCAGCGGACCAAATTCTTCAGGAACAGTCAGATGCACTCCGAAGGGTCTCACAACTGAGCAGTTCACCGGCATCAGACGTCGCACTGGGCGCCAGCCCACGGATTGTCCCAAGCGACGATGAAGCCATTTATGGAATTCCGGACTCTCAGCTTTCGGTGGACTTGCCGGATATCACACCGCAGACAGCTGACCTGCTTCATTGACATTGCACGAGACATCCCAACGGAACCTGCTGTAAAAAAAAAAAAAAAAAAAAGTATTTTGCCAATATTTGTTTGTCTATACAAAAATAAGGTATTTCTGAATATAAAAATAAATACAATTGATTCGTGTCTAAAACCGACTAGCAATTGAGTCATTGTTAGTCTGGGTTCCAATTTAGTTGGTTGTGGTCTGGTAAATCAACCACAGTATTTGCACTTCTTTTGTTTATTACTAGTATTGGACTCTGCTTTACTGTGGATGAGTCAAAGCCCTTGTTTGTTGTTATGTAACGGAGGGGACGGCAGTGGGGGCCGGCTGGGCGCTGAGGCGACACCGGTACTTGGTGATGCCAGGAGCCTCTTTCCCCCCCTTGCCCATAAGCTGGACGGTGGAACACTGACGCAGTGAGTATTGCCCCAATCGCGTAGACGCAGGCAAGGTGCGGTAGTGGTGGGGTTACCCTGCGATCCTTCCTCCCCCCCCTCTGCCTGCTGGCCCCAACGAACGGGGAACTAATAATGCCAGAGGCTCGGGTGGTGTGAACAGTTTTACTTTTTCCCCTTATATGGCTGGCTGGACTGGGACCCCTGCACGGCATGCATCGCTACATTCCGGCGCAATAACTTTGGCTGCAAGATGCATATATCATATGGCCCGGGGAAGGACATTGATCTCCTTCTTTATCTAAATAACTAAACCGCCAGGACTGTGATTAGCACACAATACCCCCTAGACTTGAAAGGTTGTCCCTCTTTCTCGAGAGTATGGACGGTGGCCCGTTTCGCTACTGCCCTTTTGGCATTCTGGTGTGGTTCACCCACAGTTGGTTCTTGTTGTTACTTGTTTGCCCCTCCTTTAATGTCCTCCTGAACTGTGCTGAGTGTATTGATGGGAGTGGTCATGGGAGCCCTGGGTGGGGGGATGCAATGGACCCGGGTCTGGCTGATGTATGTGGAAATAGGGGGAGGATGCCTGCATTGATAAAATGTCTACGATAAAAATCCGCACCTGGAACATTAGAGGCATGCACACGCCAGCGCGCCGTTATCAAATATACACCTACTTGAAAAGACATCAGATTCACATTGCACTCTTACAAGAAACGCACTTGAACAGGGCAGAAGTAGTCGCACTGCGCTGCAGATGGAGAGGGCAACTGTATGCCACCGAGTACTCCTCATATGCCTGTGGGGCGCTATTGTGGGTGAAACCGGGTACTCTCTTTACAATGACTGACACCCATACTGACCCAGAGGGTAGGTATGTGTTAGTAAACAGCCGCATTGATGGGCAGCCCGTGGTTCTGGCGTCCATCTACTCTCCAAACACGGAACAGGGGGGCTTCCTGGCACACCTTTCAGAGAAATTGGCGCCATGGCATGGAGTCCCCTGGATTCTCGGGGGTGATTACAACACAGTATTGGATGCTACACTAGACCGCTCGGCCCCACCCCGGCCTGATGCATCATCTCTTGGAGCAATGAAGGCACTCACCCAGTGGGCGACACAGTGGGACTTAAAGGATGCATGGCGCGCCCATAACCCTAGCACCAAAGTATACTCCTATTATTCAGGGGCGCACGTGTTACATGTCCGCCTAGACAGATACATGGTGTCATCAGATGCCTTGCCACACATCACAGACTCTCAATACCTTGGCCAAACACACTCGGACCACGATCCACACACAATGAAAATAGCTTGGGAACGCCCACACCCGCCCATCCCTACATGGCGCTTACAACCAGCCCTGCTGTTAGATGCTCCCTTCAGAGACTCCCCGTAAGCCTGCGTAACACAATACTTCACAGACAACTCGGGCACAGCGTCCTCCCCGCAGATTGAATGGGACGCCTTCAAGGTTGTGGTAAGGGGACACTGCCTGGTTACACAGGGGAACATGCAGAAAAAGCTGGAGGCTGATCTGCACCGGGTAGTGGCTGACTTGCTCCGCTGGGAGCAGGAAGCAGTGACAGGAGCAGATGACCAACTATGCGAGGCTCGTGAAGAGCACACAACACTACTGGAACGACTACGCACATCAATTACGCAGCCCACTCGGCGCGTGTGCACCAATACAGTGAAAAAACCCGGGAAATTATTGGCCCGGCTAGTCAAACAAGAGAACCGTACAGAGCTGGTGTCTGCCATCCGAACGACCGAAGGGGAGGTAGTGTACACTTAGAGTAAAATACACCAAGCCTTTGTGCACCACTACCAAGCCTTGTACAGGTCGCAGATGAGGGTCTCATCGGAGACTATAGCAGACTATCTCGCTAATATTCAGCTGCCTTCCCTTACGAATACACAGCGGGGGGACCTAGGGGCGCCATTCACACAGGAGGAAATGCGTGAGGCTATTTTCGCTCTCTCCAAAGGCAAATCACCTGGTCCAGATGGCCTACCCGCCGAATTTTTTAAAACATGCTCAGAAACACTGATCCCGGAACTGGTCAAAATGTACAATGCTGCAATAGACGACTCGGCACTCCCGGCTACACTTAATGAGGCTACCCTGGTTTCACTCCTGAAACTTGGTAGGGAAGAAACATGTATGGGCTCCTACAGGCCTTTGGCCATGTTAAACACCGACTACAAAATGTTCACTTCTCTATTAGCCCGGCGCTTAGCCACTGAGGCCCCGGCCTTGGTCCATCATGACCAAAATGGATTTGTACCTGCGAGAAGCACCTCACGCAATATTTGCCGCCTCTTCCGAATACAGGAAGCCGCCACGTTGCAATGGCCGAGATCGGGATGTCTGGTTCTGGACCTCGAGAAAGCCTTTGATTCCGTAGAATGGCCCTATCTCGGGGCGGTGTTGGACAAATTCGGCCTGGGCGATGCATATGCTGACATGGTTGGGCTACTCTATCAACGGCCCAGTGTAAGATTACGAACGGGCGGATTGCTCTCGGAGGCAGTGCAGGTGCGCAGAGGGACCCGACAGGGCTGCCCCCTGTCGCCCCTTCTCTTCTCTCTGGCCATAGAGCCCCTAGCGGCGCTGTTGCGGATGAGGGGAGCGGGATGGGGGATCCCGCTGGCTGACGGTGTACATATAGTCTCGCTTTACACAGACGACCTGCTTCTGTATGTGCGTGACCTCGCAGCTGTGCCGGGCTTATTGTCGGAAATCTTTCAGACATTTGAAGAGGTATCGGGATTTAAGGTCAACTGGGCGAAGTCCGGAGTGTACTCGTTCAGTCCGGACACACAGGAGTGCGACGTGCACCTCGGAGGAGTCAGACTTACATGGTATCCCACCGCATTTAAATACCTTGGAATGCACATCTATAGGGACACGCAGAGCATACTGGAGGGTAACCTGGTGCGCGCTATATCCTCGCTACGCGCCCAGATGGCCTTCTGGAAGACACTGCCTCGGAATGTACCCAGTAGGATAGCACTATCCAAAATGATAGCATTACCTAGACTGCTCTATCACTTCGCCAATATCCCACTATATGTGCCTACCAAGGTATTCCTTGAACTAGAATCAATGATCCGCAACCTGATTTGGAACACTGGGCGCCCTCGAGTGGCTCTGGCAAAAGTCTACTCCCCAACTGCGGAAGGGGGTTAGCGGTCCCTAACCTAGAGCTGTATTATCTGGCGGCACAGCTACAATGGGTGACACACTGGCTGAGCGGCACACACTTAGATGACACAGCCACCGCTACCTACATGTGGACACACACGCAAATATGTACATTGTTTCATCCCTTGACTAAGGGGCCTCGCCCGCTACCACTACATGTGGCTGTGGCCCGCAAATGCTTCCTCCGTAGCCTAAAGCTGACCCGGGAAGTCAAGCCTTACGCCCCCCGCGCTTCCCCTGTTGGGTACCCCCAGGAGGAGCGGAATGGTGACACTGCGCATTCTAGAGAGCTGGACTACGGCTGGGGTGGAAACCATGGTCGACCTTTATGCGGATGGAGCCATGCTCCCATTTGAGGAACTGATGGAGGGCACGGGTCTGCCAGCAGGGCAGTTCCTACTTCATGCGTCCATTCTACACGCGTACACGGAGTCCTGGGGCGACATTCAGGAGGAACGACCGATACTCCACCTAATGCAATACTTGCATGTTATGGGCAACGGTTCCCATATCATCCACTGGCTGGCGCAAGCCCTCTTCATGCACACGCAGCGGTCTACACAGCCACTACGAGAAAAATGGGCGGTTCTCCGAGGGAGGGACTGGACGGACAAGGAGTGGACCATGATCCTAGCCAGCCCCGTGAATATCCCACGTAACTCCCATTTCAAGACTATACAATTTTACATACTACATCAAGCATATTTATCGCCGGACAAAATCAATAGGTATTTCATGGTCAACACCACTACCTGTCCCAGATGCAACACTGAAGGACTGGGTTCTTTAAGACCCAGCGGTGCCAGGGGACAACACCTGAAACCTTCGTGGGTAACCTGCTCCGGCGTACGAATGACAGAGACACGGGACACTTCCTTCGGCGTCAAAGATTCAAGGTTTATTTACTGCAGGGAACACAGAAGTCACGACAAGTACAACACGTGCAACTTGGGGAGACTGCTTCAAATTGGTTCTTTGGATCGCTCCTTTTATACAGATTTTACCCATAGGACAACATGATACACAAAGGTTTACAACCCGGTTCCCACAATTATCCCCCAGAGGGGTCGCTTTGGTCACTTTGATACACATAAGGTCCGGAACATAAGTGCGGAAACATTTGGCGGTTCCCAACTGTAAAAACCCATCTTCCCAACATTAGTGTATTCCAATCGGCAGGAAAACAGATCGAAATAGGAACAAAGACAGGTGCAGAGGAAGACGGAGACAGTGGGGAAATCGGAAAGGGTGTAAAAGGGGAGGTATCGGGAAACACGAGATACAGGCATCAAAAGGGACGTGCCTAATGAGATGCACGGCTGAGACAATAAACCGGCACGGCAAGATGAGCCTCGAGCGGGGCCATCTGCCTTACAGTATCATCCCCCTCGTCATAAAGACACTTACAAAGAACATGTGTCTTCCGCAAATATCTTGGGAGTCCCAGGGTCGCGAAGCGGACAGCGTCCGTTCGCTGGCTACTTGAGGGCAAGAGACAAAATGGATGCCGTATCTAAGATGGAACCCGTGGGTACAGATGAAAAACCCACATAACAAACGAACGGTTTAAGTTAGCACAGCGAAACTGCGCACACTTACTAAACTCGTCATTTGCGGTTCATAGATACCAGACTCGACCATATTCGTGCGAGTCGAAAACACCACTTACAATTGTCACGGAACCTCAGACGCTCCTTTTGCCCTCATGTAGGCAAGCACTAGTCGGAATCATATTCAATATTCATCAGACTATCGAGATGTTGCTGTAGCATAGCTCTGTCCAACCGAGTCCCCTTGGTAACAGGTGGCTGTCTCATACACGTTGTAGCACAGAGGCCACATAAGGCAGGACCGCACTGCACACAAAGGCAACACGTGAACAGGAACACCACAACAACTCCGATGATCATCAGAATCTTCCAACCCCAAGTCGACATCAGGCCCCAAAACCACCCAAGTAGCGTCCAATCCCCTACATCCACGTGTATGGATTCGGAGATCTTATGCAACTTCGAGATGGCTTGATAGACAGTCGGAGCGTTATCAGGAATGAAAATACAGCAGCTCGAATGGATCACCTTACATACCCCACCTCGATCTGCTAAGATCACGTCGAAAACCATACGGTTTTGTAACGTCATAAGTCTATCCGCCTGAAGTTCAGTGGTGATGTTACCAAGGGCACTGGCAGTAATATTAGCTGTCGATTCTACCACTCGAGTCAACTGTCTCAGGTTCCTACTATTAACCATAGGTCCCCAAAACGGGAGGAAACCCTTGAAAAAGTCTCCTGCCTCTTGACCGGCAGTATCCTCTTCGCTAATTACGCCTCTCACAACTCTAGTCTTATGATAATCGGCACCTACAGTGAACGTCGGAGGCAGCAAGTTTGCGATGAAGCATGAGCCCATGAAGTCAGAGGGCAACCATGCATATGCACGATCATGACAGATAAAGTATGTACCCTTGGCGGCCAGGAACACAGGGGACGAGACCATCGGCAGAATGTAATTTTCAGTGCAAGCACTCTCTCCAAGTCGGGCTTTCGATCTTCGGCCGCGACCTATGAGGCAAAAATTACCAATGTGGGGTACGACCCATATCGGAGGCGAGCTTTTAAGCTGCTTTTCACTGGTGAACACACTATATTCGCCTCTACTTAGGACCCTATAGGCTTGTACCTCTTCTTCGGGAATAAGCGAGGGATCATAGATATCGCTATCTAAATCCTCTATTGCTATCGACAAAGGTTTTTGATACGAGGTAGGACCAGAGTAGGGGGAACGTGGTTCTCGAATGGGGTGGAAACCCAGTGCGCTTCGAAACATTGTCTGAAATGCTCGAGCAGACCCTTGGGAACTATACGGTAACACCAGATATGGAATTCCCTTATCCGTAGTATGTGGCATCAACCCACACACCCAACAATTAGTAGTGTTAACCACTAACTGATGCTGATGGAGGAGCTGAATAAAGGAATTATTGCGGAATTCTGCACGTCTAGCCTGCTCGTGTTCAGGTAAGATATGAAAAGAATGAGGAGAAGCAGTGGAGGTAAGTTTAGGGTCAGGGGTAGGAGTAGGTGTAGCAGAAGGTAAGAAGTAAAACATCGTGTAATACACCCCACCCGCTAATAATGCAGAAGCAGTCAAAAACAATACGAATATTTGGAATATTAAACATTTGGTACGACTGAGTTGCTGCAGCTTGAATCTATGAGCCTGAGCTCCTTCCAAATCCATCAGCTTCGAAAATGCCATTCCCTATGACCGTCCGCAACGTTTCTTGACGCACTTCGTTCTGTGTAGCAATAGTCAATCCCTAGGAGTTCCCAGGAACCGACGGTCTTTAACCTAGCGTCAAGACCTACTAACCAGAAGGAAGTACGAGCGCGGCCCTACGGCCTTTATTTCACAAGTGTATATGCAAAAACAATGTCTCTCAGCTGTGGAAGCAAAAAGTGTAAGGAACGAAGCTCAATGAATATGTACAAAATAATTACAATGGTACGAATGTTCAAACTGATCGTGGAAAACGGGATAATGCAATTATCAAAGGACAGAACAGGATCTTTTATTAGTCTTTAGTGCTGGATCGCAAAAAGTATCGGGTTTTCCCAGGACGTGTCTGTTCGTCAAACAAAGGATCCGTTGAAGGGACCACGTCCTGTTGATCAGCTGAATGTTTTGGCCTTGAGTCTTTTGCTGACAAATGTTCAACAATGTCTTTCTGCTGCACTGAGGATTCTCCGACAGGTTGTGCGTCGCTGAAAGGTACAAACGCCGGCAATCCTTCGGTTTCAGTTGATACAATGCCTTTCCTCACCCACGAGTCTGCTGGCAACGGGATAGGGACTTTTTTGGTATGGGTGGCGTGCACCCAATTCTTCCGCCCCTCAAGACGAACTGCAGTTCTCGTGGCAAGGAGGACCTGGTAGGGTCCAGTGAACCTCGGGTCCAAGTTGTTCTTGCGCGAGAAGTTGCGCGTCACCACCCAATCTCCGGGCTGGAGCTGGTGGCCTGGACCCTCCGTCTGCGTCGGCAATGCTTCGTGAACCTGTTGGTGAATTAACCTCAGTTTAGCAGTCAAGTCATGAAGATAATCGATCAACATTGGATACTCAAGATCACAGAAAATACCTGGCCTAGGAACCCCCCAAACATTCGCAGGACGACCGAACACTATTTCATAGGGACTTAGCCCTACTCGGGAGTGTACAGTCGCCCTAGTTAACAGTAATGCTAAGGGTAAAGCGTCAGGCCACGAAAGACCAGTCGTAGCCTGAATCTTCGCTAGCTTTAGTTTAAGGGTGCCGTTATACCCTTCAACCAAACCAGCTGACTGGGGATGGTTGGCGCTGTGGAATTTCTGATTAATTCCAAGGCCCTTGCATACACTCTTCATCACACTCCCCACAAACTCACTTCCGTTATCTGACCACACGATTCTAGGCATTCCATACCGAGGAAAATATTCCTTCAGTAGGATTTTCGCAGTAGACAAAGCAGTATTATCTTTGAGAGGATAGGCCTCGATCCATCGGGAGAATGCGCAAACCACAACTAAAACGTATTTCAGGTTATTGCATCGCTCCATATGGATGAAGTCCAATTGAATCACCTCAAAGGGACATGAAGGGGGAGCAAAACTGCCAGGAGGAGTTGGGGTTCCCTTGCCAGGATTGTACATCATACACACCATACAGTTCTTAACCAAGCGTTCAGCATATTTCGTGATACCATCATTCTTCCACACAGGGGACAGCAACTTGCAAATACCTTTCGCGCTAATATGTGCTAACCCATGCGCCATTGTCACAACGGCCAGCACATACGCATCCGGTAACATCCATCTTTTCTGATCCGACAAATCAATCCAACAACCATTCGCATCCAACATTCCCGTACTTTCTCTCCACTTCGTCTTTTCAGTCTCGGTGGCCTCATTCTGAATTGCCTTCACACTCTCAATAGTGTCTTCACACATGCTCGACTCTGTAGGCCACCTAACCGAACTCGTCACATACATTCGAGTGCTAAGGTTCCGGGCAGTCTCCTTAGCAGTCTCATCCGCAAACGCATTACCACGACCAACATCATCCGTCACCTTACGATGCGCACTACATTTAACAATCGCCACTTGCTTAGGCAACGTAAGTGCATCCAAAAGATCATTCACAAGCTGGCCATGCTGAATCTTCGTACCATGCGATGTTAGAAAACCTCTCTCTCTCCACAAACGTCCAAAACTATGGGCGACGCCAAATGCATATTGGCTGTCGGTAAACACATTCACACGTTTCCCTTTCGCTAACACACACGCTCTAGTGAGAGCGATCAGCTCTGCAGCTTGGGCAGAATTCTGATTTAATCTTGCAGTCTCAACAACAGTATTCAACGTTACAACAGCATAAGCAGTAGTCACATCACCATTCGGCAACTTGAAACATGAACCATCCACATACAGTGTACCATCTGGTTCTTCCAATGGGGTGTTTTTAAGGTCCACTCGACCTTTCGTTTCCTCCTCTGTCCTCAAATAACAATCGTGTTCTGTTATTTCATCTGACTCTGAGCTAATTGGTAACAAAGTTGCCGGGTTCAGAACATTACAACGTTTTATTTGAATGTGGCTTGCCAACAGCGTCAACTCGTACCCAGACAACCTCGCACTCGTCAAGTGCTGAGTTTTCGTACGATTCAAAAGAGTATCGACTGCATGCGGAACCATCACCGTAAGCATATTATCCATGACCAATCCTGCTGATTGTCGGATGGAGACCGCGGCTGCCGCTGTTGCTCTCAAACAACTCGGCAATGCTCTAGCTACCGGGTCCAAGGTCGAGGAAAAATATGCACATGGACGTTGCTTACCACCAAAAGGTTGCGTTAAGACACTCAACGCACAACCTTCTCTCTCGTGAACATATAATGTAAACGGCTTGCTATAGTCAGGAGTACCTAACACAGGAGCCGAACACAATGAATCACGTAATTCAGAAAAACTTTTCTGACATTATTCCGTCCATGGTAAAGGAGTCGAAACATCCTTGCACGTAAGAGCCACCAATGGTTTCGCTAGCAATGAAAAATTCGGAATCCATTGCCTGCAGTACGACGTGATACCTAAAAAGGCACGCACATTTCTTTGGGTTGTTGGCACAGCCATTCGCGCAATTGCTGCAATTCTTTCTGGGGTCAACCGCCTTCCCTCCTTTGACAATAAGTGACCTAGATAGGTTACTTCTTGACAACAATATTGGAGTTTAGAAGGTGACACCTTGTGATTTAACTCGCAGAGATGTTGCAGCAACGACACCGTAGCAATTTTGCAAATGTCCTGAGTATCAGCAGCCACCAATAGGTCATCGACGTATTGGATTAAGGCCGCACCGGCCGGCAACCTAAACGCATCCAGTTGACCCTTCAAGGCTTGGCTGTAAATCGATGGACTTTCACAGTAGCCCTGAGGAGCGCGTTTAAACCGGAAGCTGCGTCCACCAAGAGAGAAACCGAAAAGGTCTCTGCTCTCCTCTGCAATCGGGATGCTGAAGAACGCATTCTTCAAGTCAATCACCGAAAACCACGATGCAGAAGCTGGAATCAGAGTCAGTAGCGCCGTGATGTCAGGCACAACGGGGAACTGAGGAATCACAATTTTATTCACCTCCCGTAAATCGATAACAAAACGATAAACAGGTGGTTTCGAAGGATCAGTACGTTTTAGAATGGGTAGTACAGGGCTGTTGCACACGTTTCCCCGTGTTTCCTCAATAACGTCTTTCTCGATCAAATCATAGATGATCGCCAACAATGCTCGTTCACCATCAAGAGAGATACGATATTGGGGAATACGTGGCAACCGCACATTGGATTTCAGCTGAACAACATAAGGTGAGATATCAAGTAGGCCCACATCATTGGGACCTGTTGCCCACAAAGACGCAGGAAGAGAACTCAATTCCGGTGGAAGCTTATCGAGAGACAAGTACATGGGAGAGACAACCCTCTCTCCCAACGTAAGCTTTACACCCGCAGGAGAACAATACAAAGTTGCATACAAACGTTTAAGCAAATCCAGGCCCAAAAGATTTTCACCACAACCCGTGGTCAAAATCAACGGAGCTTCTAGCTCACGAGGCCCAATTTTAAGGGGCAAAGGGCGCGAAACTGGATTGCTAACGGGGGCGCCAGAGAATCCAACAGAAACATTTGTTAAGCCAGACAAAGGTGCGCCAGGGAGTTTCGAATGCTTAATGGAACTTTTCGCTGCACCAGTGTCCAACAGAAAAGGCTCAACGACGCCCGATGTAGCAACTGCGACGTAAGGCCCTCTCTGATCAACCGGAACTGATACCACTCCCTCTCCTTGTCTATGGCTGTCCTAGTAATTACTGTCGTCAGTTCCCTGATCGACGTAATAATCGTCTACATTGTACTGCGCAGATCGTCCTTGCGACGATCCACGTTGATCAAAACAATTATCGGAATTTGATGAGTTATCTGAACGATCATTCTGAGCTCCACGGCCTCTACCACGTGGTGCCTGCTGCGAACCACCACGACCTCTTCTAGATGAGTTACCACTATTACGTTCGTTTAGAACAGGACAATTGAATTTAATGTGACCCTCTTGTCTACAATAAGCACATTGATTGTACCCTAACGAGGATCTTTGGGAAGAGGAGTCATTACGAGTTTGGGATCGGTTCGACTGCGGCTGCGATCTATTTTGTTGCGAATTATTCTGATTCGAACGTGGAGGATACGCTTGTTGAAGCAGCACTTTAGTTTTAAGCTCTTTCGTCTTTCTATCGGCACGGTCGTTCTCTTCTGCCAGGGGACAACACCTGAAACCTTCGTGGGTAACCTGCTCCGGCGTACGAATGACAGAGACACGGGACACTTCCTTCGGCGTCAAACATTCAAGGTTTATTTACTGCAGGGAACACAGAAGTCACGACAAGTACAACACGTGCAACTTGGGGAGACTGCTTCAAATTGGTTCTTTGGATCGCTCCTTTTATACAGATTTTACCCATAGGACAACATGATACACAAAGGTTTACAACCCGGTTCCCACAATTATCCCCCAGAGGGGTCGCTTTGGTCACTTTGATACACATAAGGTCCGGAACATAAGTGCGGAAACATTTGGCGGTTCCCAACTGTAAAAACCCATCTTCCCAACATTAGTGTATTCCAATCGGCAGGAAAACAGATCGAAATAGGAACAAAGACAGGTGCAGAGGAAGACGGAGACAGTGGGGAAATCGGAAAGGGTGTAAAAGGGGAGGTATCGGGAAACACGAGATACAGGCATCAAAAGGGACGTGCCTAATGAGATGCACGGCTGAGACAATAAACCGGCACGGCAAGATGAGCCTCGAGCGGGGCCATCTGCCTTACAGTATCATCCCCCTCGTCATAAAGACACTTACAAAGAACATGTGTCTTCCGCAAATATCTTGGGAGTCCCAGGGTCGCGAAGCGGACAGCGTCCGTTCGCTGGCTACTTGAGGGCAAGAGACAAAATGGATGCCGTATCTAAGATGGAACCCGTGGGTACAGATGAAAAACCCACATAACAAACGAACGGTTTAAGTTAGCACAGCGAAACTGCGCACACTTACTAAACTCGTCATTTGCGGTTCATAGATACCAGACTCGACCATATTCGTGCGAGTCGAAAACACCACTTACAATTGTCACGGAACCTCAACCTGCTAGGCGCGGACATTTTGCACATGATCTGGCATTGCCCCTCTCTTGCCACATATTGGAAAGAGGTGACATCTCTCCTGACGCGCAGCGCTGGCTCAGGGCTACCGCACACATGGGAGGCTTGCATTCTAGGATTATACAAAAGAAACAAACTCAATAAAATACAAGCCAGGTTCTGGGACCTAGGCCTTATTACTGCCAAGCGGTTGCTCACTAAACATTGGAAAAAGAAGGAACCACCGCTCACTAAGTTTGGTATGTTTCCTTCACTAACTGGGCTAGGGCGGGAAGCGTTGCTTTACACCGAGAGGAAATAGCGGGCTTAAGAAAATTCCCAATTGCACAACTCTGGGATGACATAATGAGCTTCCTCCAAAAGGAGGGCACGACCAGAGGGCTCACTTAGAGTTCACCACATAAGGGGAAACGCAGGTGGAGAAGGTGTGGAGATACTAAGGACACAGACAACAATGTCTCCTCATGACGCCCGCACGACCGGGGCGCTGGAGATGTGGTGCCTACAGATCGGAAGAAGCTTGCCTCCCCCCCGGTCGCATCGAATAATGATTGTAACATACATCCGACACGCTAGCCGCAGGTCCTGGCGCCCACCCACGCGGCGATCCACTAGTCCATGACATGATATAATACTTTCCTGGTTCTTTTCACGACCTCGCTCCCCCATATGCACTCTTCCACCCCACTCCCTCCCGCATAACTCCCCCCGTTTATTTTCTTGTTTCTTATCTCTCATATATAGCCTTTTTTTCCTTTGAACGTTTCACTCGGGATGCACACACAGACGCCTGACAAGTCTGTAATGTTACTTCATGGATGATTGCATACCTGGGGACTTATTGTTGCCCCCCAAGTGGATATGGTTTAGAGAATGGGTATGGCAAGTCATCACTACCATTCAAGCCACGATGAAGAATGTAATGTCCCAGGGGTCTAGAGGCATACCCTACTCGGCCCCCCGGTATGTACGACATTTCGGACAATGCCACACCAAGTCAGCTAGACATGAGGTGGGCACACGTAAGGGACAACATTACATGCCACCTCCCACAGGACGCCAAAGCACGATCTCCTGAGACCACATATCCCTACAAATGGGGGTAAGAATGACTAGCACAATGCTGCATTAACACAGGGCAAAACTGCTCGAGCCTCATGGCTGCAAGGCCTGAAGTAAGTCGCATCTCCCCAGTATACAATTAGGCTATACTATTTATCCATGTTACATATCACCCACTACATTGATAATCAGTGGAAATTCACCGTTCTAAGTAGGTGATGTGAATCACAATAAGGATAGACCGAACACGTGTAATAACTAATCCTATCCACAAGACACGCTTACAGGGTCTGTCCGTGAACATCATGAGTTTCAGTACAGTGGAAATCGGAATGTTACCCGATGGCACAGCCAACTATCTGGGACAAACCGATAAGAGCTGTTAAGTTTACAGAGTTACATTCTTTACTTATAAAAAGATAAAACAAGACGTCATTTGAATGTAAAATTGAACTATGAGCATGCACGATGCGAATGATGCAATTAATGTCATTTATCCTGATGTTACGGTCGGAAGAGATGTGTACCTTTCTTTTGTTTTATTTTTTCTTACTATGCATTGAAGAGTTGCAGCCGGCCCAAAGGGTTGTAGGCTCTGCATTATGTACTGCTCTATATAATACTAATAAACGTCTTACAAAAAAAGAAAAAAGAAAAAAAAACAAGCTGGTCTGTGGTCTGTGCTGCCCCTCCCCCCTCCTCCCCCCCCCTTGTGGGCCCAATGACCCTGTAGCATTAAGGCTGCAGTCTCCAGCGCCTTCAATACCGTCAGCTGCAAATGAGCTTACAGATTTGCTAATATATTGCACTACAGTTGCAAACTGTTCTTTACTTCTGCTTTCACAGTAACATTTAGTGAAGTACACAAAAGTGTGGCAGATGTCTGCCGGACCTTGGAATAAGATATTTACACCTTCTAATCAATCATCAACCAAGAGTGTAAATGCAATTTGTATAAAGAAACCTGGAACAAATGAAGATCACCTCTGTGTTCGCTAGTTCATCAGAAATTGCCATCAGCTACTGGGTGTCATCTCAATTGGCTACATTGTGGAAAATTCAGAACAAGAAATGAAAGCCATTGATACTAAAACATCGAAAGTAGAACCCCTGCACCGCTATAATATAAGCACTGACCAATAGGAAGAAGAACTCCTAAGTTTTCCAGGCATGAGTAGTGTAGTAAAGGCTCCGGAACCTTCATGTTGGAGTAACAAAACCTTTATTTAGACCCAGCCTGATAGAGCGTGACTTTGTCCTGCCAGCTAGAAGCAAACTGACAAGTGTAGAATCGTGCTCTAACCAACCACTCATGACTAGAAATCCGCAACCATAATGTTCTAGATACAGATTCTACGCTCTGCCTTCAAGAGAAAGAGATACCACTTCACAACACATCCCCTCTATTTCTATCCAAAAACAAATAGCTAAATATAAATAATAAAACACAAGAAAACACGAAAATACGGAAACAACAAAGAAGCAAGAAATAATTCCAGCATTACCCATCTCATTAAGAAGACTTCACTGACCCTGAATGTAGTCTTCAAAATAATGAGGCGGTCTGCAACATCTCTAGATCTGCGCCTCACTGTTCACTTGAGGCAAACTCAATCTACATTCACTATTCCTCATATCACTGCCCCCGCTTTCACCACTCAACACACTATTATAGGGGTTTGGAGCAATTTCTGCATCCTCTATCAACATCAAACTGCTAATCCCCTCTAGGTTACCATGCTCCTCCATACTTTCATTTTTTTTTATGCAAGACAACCTTGCGACGGTTCCATTTGTCTCCATTTTCCAACTCAACATGTCCTTCACACACATTCTTCACCTCAAAATGTCCTCAAAATTTGGACAAGCTCGCACTCACTCTTCCATTCTTCACTTTCAACAAACCTCCCACATCAATGACTACTTTGGTTACCACCTCAGACTTGGCTTCCTTCCTACTGCCATCACAGTTTAACAACTATGCAGGACTCAATTTTGTGCCTTTTTCTCGCCCTTTCATGCTTTCAAAAGGCGATACCTTAGTCACTCCATTCTCTGTGGTCCGATAATCACAGACCATGCTGTTCATCATTTCTTCCACATTGCATCTGCCTTGTATTGCCATCAGAACAACACCATTAGCCCTTTCCACTAAACCAAAGATCTGGGGGTTGCATAGTATTGTGCAATGAAGTTTAATCCCACATTATTACAAGAATTATGTAATTTCTTGCTAAGTGAGTTGGGTACCATTGATCCAGCGGTCCAACAACAACAGATACTCCACTACCATATACTCACCTGAGCCTATAAACTCACAAATGGTTAAAACCGCTGGTGTCGGTTTAAGTTTTAACAAACTTTCACAAAACTGTTTAGGATTAGTTTATTAAGTATCTCTGCACAAATTTTAACTAACCCTTAACAGATCAACAAGTTCCTTCCTATGGTCGATGGCCTGTTAGTTGAACTAGTTGATGGTGATAATTAACATCAGCTAACTTTTCTATACTTTAAGTAAATCACCACAGACTCAAGAAGTTTTCAGATCTTTATCTAAAATTTTGATGCATGAGAACAGTTTCAATGCAGCACAGTCACCATCATTCATAGGAGAGACAAATGTAATTAATAAACACAATACATTTATCTCTGACTCGTGCAATCAACTGATGTCGGAAAGGGAGAGGACAGAGAGAAAAGATCTGAACATTTGCAAATAACCGAAAATAATAGTTACCAAGGATGGTGTGAAAGACCAACCCCCTAGCCAAATGGCTAGTAAGGGTCCCCCGGGATAGGTCAGGAGACAAAGGCTTCAGTACAGGAATCAGGACAGGATAGATGACCTCTCTAGAATACCAACGGTTGCGTCACACCCCTCTCTGACACTCTCTTCCTCCTCGAGATTCTTCTACAATCTTCTGATCGAACCCAATTTATTAGGATAGAAAGTTCTGCTTCAAGTTCTGCATGGGGTTCTTCATCAGCATCTCACAGCATCTCTCCCAGCAACAGCATCTCCCGCAGCAACGACAGCATCCCAAAAATCTTCTGCACCCTCTGTTCTCTGCATTCGGCACATCTTCATCTGACTAACTTACTAAAGCTATCTTAATTATGGTACACAGCCAAAATATCGAGTTTTAAATTTCGATATACAATTATATCGAAATTTAAATCTCGAAGGGACATAATATAGAAGGTAAGTAATATCAACACTTTTAATATCAATATTAGTAATATCGAAGTTTTAAATATCGATGTCAGTAATATTGAAGTAATTAATTTCGATGTTACTAATATCGATTTTTAAATAAATTTAGTGTATATTATATAGTATTTATTATGTTTTATCATGAATTTTTAATGTAATTTAATTAAAAGTTGTGTTTTAGTACTGTAGCGGGTTGTGGGTTTATAGGGGAATAGGGTGGGAAGTAATTTAATTATGGTAAATTAATTATTAATTAGTAGGAATTATTAATTAATTAATTGAGAATCATTTTTAATTAATTTTAATTAATTGATTAATTGATAAATATGTTCTGTTGCGGGTTATGGTTTCATGGGGGAATAGTGTGGGAAGTAATTTAATTATGTTAAAATAATTAATAATTAGTAGGATTTATTAATTAATTAATTTAGATTTTTTAATTTAATTGTAATTAATTGATTAATTGATAAATATGTTCTGTAGTGGGTTATGGGTGCACTGTTGCATTCTATGGAGTTGGAATAGTAATTGTTACCCCTACGCTATCCAACACTTTCCCTACTGTTGCACTCTCTAAAGAGGGAATAGTAATTTTTACCCCTACGCTATCCAACACTTTCCCTACTGTTGCACTCTCTGGAGTTGGAATAGTAATTGTTACCCCTACGCTATCCAACACTTTCCCTACTGTTGCACTCTCTGGAGTGGGAATAGTAATTTTTACCCCTACGCTATTCAACACTTTCCCTACTGTTGCATTCTATGGAGTTGGAATAGTAATTGTTACCCCTACGCTATCCAACACTTTCCCTACTGTTGCACTCTCTGGAGTGGGAATAGTAATTTTTAACCCTACGCTATACAACACTTTCCCTACCGTTGCATTCTCTGGAGTGGGAATAGTAATTGTTACCCCTACGCTATCCAACACTTTCCCTACTGTCGCACTCTCTGGAGTGGGAATAGTAATTTTTACTCATACGCTATCTAATGTATTTTGGTTTTGTATTACTTTTATGTTGATATTAATTGTTATTTATATGATTATTTAATGTATATAAATGCATTAGTAATTTATTATATTATTATTTCTTTATAAGTTATGAAAATAATTAATTTAGAGTTATTATTAATGAAAAAATATTATGTATTATATATTTTTTAATAATAATTTGTATTAAATTATGTATTAATTTTAACTATTATAGTACATTTTTAAATATGTTTATTACATTTATAAGTATATTTTTGCTGATATTACATAATTATTTTATATTAAAAAAACGTTTTTTTACAAAAAACGATATTTTTGTCATTCTATATATTTTTTTCGATATATTTGTACTTACCTTGTTAGGGATAGGATTCCGATATTTTTGGCATCGATATTTTGGTTCCGATATTTTTGTATATCGATAATTGTGACTTCGATATTTTGTCAGACATTCCTTAATTATACCTTTCATTCTGCACGCTCCACCCACTAAAGTTTCAATATCGTAAAAACACAAAATCTGATTGGTCAGGCAAGGGGGAAGCTCCATCACACCATGCTTACATGAAATTAAAATCAGTTCAACTGTTGTTCGCAAACCGAGCCCCTTAATTTTTTATTCATAAATGTAGTTCTTAATCGCCTTTGGTTTACTCTTGCAACAATTTTAATAACATTCTGAATAGGAGTCTTCTTCGTTGAACTCTTCCCCCGCCATTCCCACATTTGTAACACTCGACTTTGGCTTCCTTTCAATGGCTCTGTCATGGCCTTCATGGCTTTACTCAGTGGGCATGCGCAGGCATCGCGTCACTTCATTCAATCCAGCTATGCAAGAGAGGCCCAAATACACACTAGTGATAAAGTCAAAAGACAGATGTTACTTTAAAATCAAAAATGTTCACACTGTGTACCACCCACCTCTACTCTAATCCCCTTTATTTATTTATGTCTTTTCCCGCATTAGCATTAGTAAATAACCACTTGATTTAGTTCAAACAAGCAGATGCCATGCACGCGAGCCTTCAAGACTCCATTTTAGTATCTTCTACTCATGCGCCAGAATTTCCCTCCAAGCATTAATAAGTCATACTATATAGATGCAGTTGACTCATGCGCACAACAGTTCCTCGTTTAAAGCAGTATTAGTCTGTCTTCATTGTTATCCGCATTAGTACACACATAAGCAAGCTTCAATAACCCGCAAGTCTCTTTTCCACGAAACCTTGCTCCATCACCATTATCTGTAATGAGTAACTGAGGAAAATCCTCCTCCATAAATACTTTCTCCAGAACATAAATGGTACACTTGGTAGTGAGATCCCTCATAAATTTGACCGCTAGTTATTTGAAATGTACATAAACCAAAACTAAGGCATTCCTAGCATCTCTCCTTGCACCTAAAAGTGGTCCAATGAAATCCAGACACACCATACTCCACGGTTTGCACTTATCCTCGATGTGACCGAGGGCTGTCTACACACAAGTTTTAAGTCCCTACAAGTTCTACAATTTTGCACCCACACTGTGACTTAATCATCCATCCCTGGTCACCAGAAAAGTTATTTTACTCTTCTCTTGATCAGTGGATGTCCCAGATGTCTCTGATGTGCTATACAAATGATGTGTTTTTTGAGACCCTCTAGCGGAACACATTTATCACTACGCATAATGACATCCTGGCCACACAAAGTCAATTCATCAAGAACCTTCACAAAAGGCCTCACAGAAGGGGAGATGGCACTCTCCCTCTGCCCATCTTCACCAATCATTTGTTTAACAGCCTTCAAGACTCCATCCGTTTCCATACTATGACCCCCATTCTCCAGAGGTTAAAGTTCCACAACCATACTCCTTATTGTCCGTCATCCATGCCACTGCCCCTTCTTGTTCTTTATCGAACACCACTTCTTTATCAATATCCGACCAATCTAATGACAACCGTGAAAGAGAGTCTCCCTGAGCATTATGCTAATCAGGATTTAACTCAATCCTGTACCTAGACTCTCATAAGCTAGACACCAGTCTGGCCAGCATAGCTGAACCTTTTCCAGCCCTTCCTCGTGACAGCACCTTGACAAAAGGTTTCTGATCAGTATGGCGACAGAAGCGCAAACCCCACAAGTACATCCTGAAGTACTCCACATCCCATGCTGCGGCTCGTTCCTCCAGCTCAATCACCGAATCATTGCATTAGATATTAGTCAGGGAGTGCAATGCAAATGCCATGGTCTTCCCCACTCCTTCATGTATATATAACAGGACAGCCCCTACACTACAAGGACTTGCATCCACTATCAATATAAAGGCCAAACAGGTATAAAATGGCACCAAGATCTCGACTTTTCATACTTCTTTCCCTATACCATCAAACACGTCTTGCTGGTCTCTGCCCCACACAAACGCACACCCCTTTTCTCAACAAGTGTCTTGAATTCTCAGTCTTCTCAGCAAATCTTTCCACAAGCTTAGAGTAATATTTCAGGAGACCCATTAAATACCATAATTGGTCTTTATCTTGAGGTACAGCAGACAATCTAATGGCCCTCAGTAAATCCTCCTTGGGCTTGACTCTCTTGCCCAAAATGGTGTGGCCTATGTACTCAATCTCTTCCACTAGGAATTTACATGTATTCTTCTGCAGGGTGAGCCTCATATCTCATAACCTGTTAAACACAGATTTTAAGGGACAATTATGATCTTGCACTGTCTCATCGAATACCAGTATGTCATCCTGAAAATAGATGGCATTTCTTAAGCCCTTTAAATAGTGCAGCAATCATTCGTTGCTTCTGGCTGACAATAACAGGACGGGCACTCTGGTGCTCTGAAATTTCCTCACCATAGTGACAAATGCTGTTAAGTTGTTTGATTCCACGTGTAAACGGATCTGGTGGTAAGCACTTTTAAGATTTAATTTTGAGAAAAGCTTTCCACCTTTGAGCAACAAAATCCATTCATTGATGTTAGGTAGGAGAAAGGTGCCTGTGACTATGTTTTGAATGTGACTCCTTAAATCCACACAAAATCTGAACCGGCCATCAGCTTTCTTTGTTCTTACCACAGGTGAGATGCAACTTAAGGCTTCAACAGGATGAATAATACCCTCCTTCATCATTTCTTCCAATATTTTTTTACCTCACTCTTAAACACCACAGGTACACTTTTGAACTTGGTTTTTATTAACGGCCCCTACCTTCACAATAAATTTGTGAACGTATTCCTTCAGTTGATGCAATTTCTCTCCAAACGCTTCCTTCACTTCAACAAGCACATCTTCAATACCAATGTCATCTGCAACCATAACCTGACTGGAGCATATGGATTGATTATGATATGTATGCACCCAACCTACAATTGGTTCAATCTCTCTGGATAAAAATGTAATTGACACTGAAATATCCTTAGATGTCAATCCTCTCTCCTTGATATCACCTAGGATTAATATCCTTAGCCTCAATTTAGTATATGGCTATTCCCTTTTTTTGGTTTGTATAATGGTATACAAGGACACCAAATCAACCATCAATTCAATTCCCTATTGTTGACCACAAAGTTCGCTTTGGGTCTTATTCTCCGTCCGTCGTTGTTTCCTTCCTGTTACAAGTTTAACACCCAATATTGTGCTGCCCATAACCATTCTTCTGTCATTTTGCTCCTACACTAAACTATCAGTGGGTTGAAAATGAGTTCAGTCATTTTGCCAAAGCAATATTGAACCGAAAGCTCAAGTAAATTGGACACAAAGTCATCCACTGATTCCCCATATTTTTGTGGATGTGAGTAAAATTTGATCCTAGACAAAACAATATTCTCCTCTTTGGCAAACTTGTGTTTGAAACACAATTTTGTTTCACGTTTAGGTTGGTCATTAATATAAAGTACCTCAGGAAGAAACTTGAATACACATAAGGCCTTTCTTTTTCCAAAGGTCTTAGCAGTAGAGCTTTTTTACATACTCACCCAAAGTCCTACCCATTCAAAGCTTTTAAATAATTCTCAAATAATTCTATCCAGTCCTCCCACTGGATAGAAGGTGCACCCAGGTGAGCTAAAAGGGGGAGGAACTACGATTGCCGAAGTTTCCATGATGTGACACACAGCAGTCCTTTTTTAGTTTCTTGCTTGCTTAATGTCTCAATAAAAAGCCGTAAGGTGCTTTCCTCTAATTGACATGTGATGCCATTGGCTCACCACTGACAAACAATCCTTTAATGTGAGAGTGTTTGAAACATCTACATAGATCTGTGCTGAAGTATGTGTTAGAGGAGTTTATTCTAGGAGTGATAAGCTTGGTTTCACTTTTTTAATTAGTTGGCTGCATGTGCACATCATGGTGACCTCATGGATTGAGGGGCATCTCCCATGTGCACTCTAAACAAAGTATAACTTTTCTTATCTTGAGGTTTTCAAAAAAACTTTATAGAAATTGTCATACGTTTTATGTAATTTGGGTGTTTCTTGATGACAGTTGTTATTACTTTATAACAATACGTTCCAAGAAACGTGGTTATAAACATTCAATTATGCCCAATGCATTTCGGGCGTTGTGCCCTTCTTCAGGGGTGTACAGCTGTAATGTAGAGGAAACTGAGGTTCAGTACAGGGGTGGCAGATAAGCCAAGGTATGTAAAATACTGTTGTGGAAGGTGGAAACTCATGCATATACAGTCTATCCATCCACAATTTCTTAGAAAGTCCTGGTACTTTACTATTCATAGCATGTGACATTCCAAACACCGGTCATTGGATCATTGTGATGCTATGCATGTCTAGGAACATGACAAGCTGACCTCACTTCGTATCACTGTATATGCATGAGATTCCAACTTGCAAAAACTCAAGATAAGAAGAAAAGTTATACTTTGTTTAGAGTGCACATGGGAGATGTCCCTCAATCCCTGAGGTCAGCGCTTGTTGGAAAGTTGAAGATTATCCTCCCTCTCAGGAGGATTCACTCTATTGCACCACCTACCTGTGTACATTTTGTTACAAATTCATTAAAAGGGAGTGCGCTCATCTGTCCCAAATCTGTAACATCACAGTGAGGCGTACCGGTGAAGTGCATGAGCGTTCCCGTGTCTCGAGCAGTCATGGGGGGCCGTGAGCTTCTCACATGGCAGTGGTTCTATGAGATGCAGCATAGTCCCCCAAATATTTCAAAAGAAGTAATTGCAGCAGATGCACTGGCTGGCATTGGACAACTTCTATGTGAGGCACCAACAGCTTCAACTTCACATCACTGGTCATGGTCTTAGCATATCTGTGGGCTTCAGTGACAAGAGCTGGATGGTTAATTTGATGATTTCCTTTCAGGCTGTATGGCGGACTGGACATCGCCAAAATGTAGTAAAGGTTCTTGAGACTTCAAGTCGGAGTAACAAAACCTTTATTTAGAGCGAAGCAGAATTTAACTCCCAGGTCTACTCACAACTAGAATTCCACAACCATTAGGTTCTAGACACGGATTCAACCCGTGTCTTAAAGAAACACCAAGATAACACTTCACAACAAGCAACTTATCTAAGCTATTTTTTCATTACATGCTGGGATTTGTAGTCCTGCTTAACCGTTTATAAAATAAGGTCGCCAATGAACCAAATGCAGAGAAAATTCCTAGACTGTATGGCCTACACACGTATGGAACAGAGAAACTTGAGAACTAAGGGATGTAATGCTGGTCTGCATCATATCAATGCTAAAGAAACAGCTTGACTCCATGCTAAAAAAGCAATCAAGACCAATACTGGTGTGATCCATACTGGCATCGTAGTCATGATTAGTGGCTTCAGGTCTACTGTTTTCCAGGATTATACAGAAGAAAAACAGGATCGACAACCTTGCAGAGGGCCCCAAGATTCATTTAATAAAGGCATTGACCATAGAACAAACAGGAGGAGATATGATATCACTGACTTGGAAACTCAGAAGTAGAGGGTGAAATATTCAAATCCTATATCTTAAAGAAGGCTTTCAAAAAATTCAAATCATTATGAGGAATTTCTCAAGCGCTACAAACTTAAAGTCATGGGTGTACATCTTGATAGCAAATAGGAGATCAAATGGGCTCATCGGATTCCCACACACCCATAGAAAAGCTAATTTTGTTGAGCAATGACTGTGAAACTACTCTGTTATTACATACTAATCTGACTCTTTTGCAAGGTTTTATGTAGGAACAGGGATTCGGGGTGTTGAAGCAGGCTCACTGTGATTACCTAGAATGGCACTACCTGTAAAGTGTTTACAAAATTGGATATCCTATGTTCAAACTTAATGGTCTGTAACTGCAAAATCTCCCCAGAAGCATCTTGTACCTTGCTGTTGTTTTATCAACCACTTAGTGCCCCAGGTCTCTATAAGGTATAAGAATGCACTGATTATAGGAGGCCTCATTCTTCATTTCAATAGCCCCTTAGATACTACTTTCATGGATTTTTTACAGGAAACATATTCCTTTGGTTTGGACAAGACCGTAAAATTTGCTTCATGCAGGGGTCATACACTGCATATAATCCTTCCTTCTCAGAATCTGCCTACTATTACCCTTCTTGGTGGGACCAAACACTACCAGATAAATTTCATTATTGATCAATTATTATTCAGAAATTAGTGCAGGAAAAGTACTACATCAGTCTTCCAGATGTAGAGACTGTTATAAGGAACTTGGCAGAATGGTTATAACTCAAAGTCACACAACAAAATCTAAGGAGGGAAGTTGACCAACTGAACTGTCAGGTGGAACATCAATGCCTTTCTATATTAATTTATACTTTTGTGCAAGGCTCACTGGAGGCAACATTCGTCCTTGTACATTTTGAGATGAAGAGAGCATACAATTGATTCTTATGCTCAGCGCTCAGCTAGGAGATGTCCACTGCATAGCCCAGCTGGCAACAGCATCTCTGTAATCAATAATCAAAAATTCTCAATATTGCCAAGGAAGTTTTATCTGCCATTTTTGGCCTTTTCCTCTTAACTGGAACCAACATAAGAAGATATTTAATACCTTTCATCTGTGTAATAAGTGTAAAGTGACAGCTACTGTGAGGAGTAGCATAATCTTCAAGCAGTCAAAAAGGAAATTCGAAAGATGTTCACTGCCCAGTGCTTAGCATATGTATGCACATTCTCTGTCTGACAATATTTGGGTGTTAAGCTTTATCTTCCACTGAGAATACTGAGATCCTTGTCCATTTCACGAATTATATTAAAATGGATTTCGATCTCAGCAAATATCAACAATGTTGATACAATAATAATCATTGGAGGATCCATACAAAACCAGAATACAATTTAACAATTAATAAATGACTGTTCATAATTAATTTTTTTTAGAGAAGCTGTTAAAATATCGGAAAAAACTCAAGGGCATATTACCAACAACTAGCGATAATTATCGCTATGTTGGCTTAGCGGCAATATTTTTATCGCCGAGCTGTGGCGATTTTCATCGCTTTAGAACCTTGCTATTATCAAGGTTTATCTCCTAAGCATTAAAAATCGGCCGAAATGCATGAATATCGCTGAAAAGTCAGCGATATTCACGTATTACCGAGCTAATGCTCTTAGCCATGTTATCCACCTATCACTGGATAACATGGCTAAGAACTGCTCTGGGGCAGGTGTTAGCTTTTGGAGATAATCGCGCTTAGCGCGAATATCTCCAAAAGTTGGCAATAGGAGATAGCGATGCTAGCGACTGTTTCCAGTCGCTAACATCTTGGCACGCCCACTTTGCATGTCATTAGTGATAAACTTCACTGACATGCAAAGCGGGGCCCAAGATGGTCGCTATCTCCTACTATCTGTCGCTAACTGGTGTTAGCGGCAGCTAGGTAATAGGGAGATCATTTTATCTCCGCTTTCTTGGCTTTTAAAGCCAAAAAAGCGGAGATAAACCCCCTTGATAATATGCCCCTCAATTTTTTAAAATACCATATAACTGATTTCAAGGGTCAGGGCACGTGTAATAAATTGCAGTAATTCAAAATGTGATGAAATACAAAAATTCACTATTAAAGGACAAAAGAAACATTTTCTGATGTCTTTTAAAGCAGCACAGAGATGAAGTACATTAAATAAATTATGGGGTCCTCTAACTTACAGAAATTACAGATCATAGAATCCTATGGATGACCTCTCCATTTCGCTGTTATTATGTAAAGGGGAAAGACACCTATTCGTAGCAACAAGTGCAAAAATTTCACCTTATGAGAAATTTGACAAAAGAGATATGGTTGAGCATGACCAAAGCAATTATTAATATTAAAACATCTCTATGTTTTCCAATTCCTGTAATGATCTATATTGCAGGAAGAACTTAACCTAGCAACTTGAACTTTAAGAAAGTGGCGCAACCACCATGGGGACCACAGCTATAATAGGCTCCTGGTACAATTAAAACTCTCCAGTGCATATATGCAACTTTTTGAGAACCGTAGGGTTCCGCCTATCGCCTTTCGTAAATGTGTGCAACCCACCTCTGATGAAATTCTGGCTGTAGCCAGCCTGCAGCTTTATAACTGGGTCTTCCGCTTGGTGTTCCTGAAATATTGCCTCCACTAGGGCACGAGGACCCTGTGCATCGCACAGAAGTTTCTCTTGCGTCCTGGGAGACAATTATCTATTGTTTATATGGGTCTCCAATACCCCGAGCTCTACCAGATCTCACGGGGTGGGTTTTAGGATCTGGCAGGAAGCTTTGAAGTGAATTGGTTTGTGGGGTCACGGTACATCTATGCCTTCGGAGAGGCACGCTTCACCATCATGTGACGGGTCTGAAGGGGTTTGGTTGAGGGGACCTAATCAGCATCTCCCAGCTTGGCGATATATGGCTGGGCTCTGCTGTGTGTTCCTTTTCCGAGTTGCAGGCTGACTTTCATTTACACCATACGCCGTTTTCCCGCTTTCTACAGATTTGTCATGCCTTATCTTCTCACCAAGTAGATTTGGGAGTGGTCCCAAATACAGTACTATGGAGGTGAAGGTCCTTATGTCACCAATGGGCCACAAGGGGGGTCTCACTGATTTACCGATTCCTGGGTGCCAACTCCCCACATTTATTTATGCCTCCCCACACTTGATGAGAGGCTTGGTTGGGGACCTTAGAAGATGGGGAATGGAAGGCAGCACTTATGGCATGGGCCATCTCCTCTCGGCTTCGCCTAATTCAGAATAATATTCCCCATACTACTTACTTTACAGCAGAACAGCTGTGGAAATCGGGTAAACTTTTATCGCCCGCATGTCACCGATGTGATGTTGATTCAGCTCATTTTCATTATGTGCTCTGGCTATGCCCTGTTATACAACGATATTAGTCCCAACTTCTTGAGGTTTTGTCAGATGTGTTGGGGAGGCTGATAGACTGCTCTCCTCAGATTCCAGTTCTGGGTTTACTGGAGGAGCTGGGAGGCAGGCGATTTGAGAGGTATTTTGTGGGTTTGGGGAAACGCAAGAGCGCTCGCCATTGGATATCAAAAACTGCTCCGGACATACAACCATGGCTGAATGCCACGGACTGGCACTCAAATTGGAGGAACTGATGTACGCAGCACGTGACTGCGCTAAAAAACATCTGGTGGGACCATTTTGGGCATGTGGGTTCTGTCGTAGATCCTTATTTTGTGAGGGGAGACTCTTAATGCTTGCTTGTTCTTAGTTTGATTGTCGATATGTCAAATATCTTTGAAAATCAATGAAAATACTTTATTAAAAAAACTACTCTCCAGTGCAAATTTTTAATTACTATAAAAGTCATTTAATCTGCTTGGGCAGATGCAAGATTAATACCAGGAAGAGCGCTTAAAGAATTAACTGGAGCATAAAGGAGTTTGTAGCTCCAGCGCCTCATATTTGCTAGAGCTAGTGTGTAATTACTACATAATCCAAATCCTAATCTTAGAATTTGTTCTGGAATGGCCTAGATCAACTCCAAATTTTCGTAAGATCCTCCCTTCATATGTATTTAGAAGAACCAACTCAAAAGGGAGTATTTTCAAGGGCATAAATAAGACTGGGAGGGATCTTAATTTGTTACCTATGTAATAAATGGATAAAAAGCCTTTTCCCCAGAGAATTATAAAAACTTTGCGGGGCTCCTTTATGGACCAGGGCTTTTTTTCCCCAAGGTTAATAAAGTGCAATTTATGTGAGAAATTACTGGAAAAGATTCTGCCCAAATAAACATGATTATCAACCACCTTAATTATTTTCTTGGCCAATATACCAATTATGCTAGCCCTCTTTGTTTTGCCCCTAAAAACTAACACCTTCGTGTTTGCAGAATTTACTTGGCATTCTGTATAAAAACGTGAGTCCCGCAAGTTTCTTTGCAGACCTACAGGAGTCAGATCGAATAGAATTATATCCTCAGCATCCACGAGAATGTGCAATTGATGCGACCCCAACGCGGGAGGAACGTTACTCAACTTCAGAAATTATTGTGCAAAATCAGACACATAAAGCGAAACATGAATCCTTTACCTCCCCACCAAGCTATTGTCCTGGTTTCTGGCCCTAGATCTTGCAAAGGACCAAACAGGAAAGCACCAAAGTGAGTCCAGGAGAAAAAAACCTAAATGGCTGTTCTGCCCTGGGTCGCACAGAAAGTTGTAGAATAACTAATTTTATGAGTAAATTACAATGCTCATTTTATTCACTAGCCAGTCAGCCGTGTGTGTTGCAGTGCACGACAAATGTTAGCTTGATTACAGCACTTCTTTGTTGAAAAACATAGTATTATATGTGGAATCGTTGAATGCCATTTGTTATCTGATCTGATTAAAATGTTCTTCGGAAAGAAACTGACAGACTGGTGACATTTACATACAGATTTTTGATTATGAATTTTGTTGCTGACTTGTCAGTTTCTTATTTAATTGTTGCCTGGGTGGTATGAATGGCTTCCTTTATATATTGTTCTCGTTGTGCCCGCAAGGAGCCCTGGTCACATGGTTTTAGGGAATTTGAACAGGTTTGTTCCAGCTTTTTCTGTGCTTATTTTTTGTGCAAGAGTTCGTTAAATCAAGACTGGTTTTATTTTGTATAATGTCCTTGATGTATCGAGCAATTTTGCTGTGACTTAGTGATCAGGTTTGCATTAATGACCAAGATGACTGTCTATGTTTTTGTGTTGTGCATTTTTTTCCAGGGGCCACTAATAGTTTCTCCGAGAGTTCCCCAGACAGATTGTAGTCTTTTACTCAGCACTGAGGTAATGATAGATTAATATTAATTTTCAAGGGAAGTGGCGTTTTGTGTATTTAAAAGACCACAGGGCCTGCCCTAATGTTCTTTGGTATTTATCCTATTCAGGTCGATATTTCTATGGTATGCTTTTATAAATGCAGCAGACTGAAATGCCAATTTATGTTATGTTATGTTAAAAGTTTTACAGAGCGCTCAAATCACCCTGGGGCATCACAGCGCTGCCTAGAAGTATAGGATTCTGCGGAAGGAGCACAGGGGGAGAAGAGGGAGTTAAAACAGAAAGGCTTTCAATTGTTTACTAAAAGACCATTTATAAGACCATTGTTTACAAAAAGATTATATCATACCCCAGGGAGGTATGCTGTGAAATATAAGTTTTTGGAAGGAGGGCAGGCATGTTGAATATAAGGTGGTTGATGGTTGCTGTTGAGGGTTGTTTGACCAGAGTAGATTTCAATGTAGATGTTTACGATGCAGTCACTTGACTCCCCTACCCTACCTTTCTAATATAATAATAGAGTGCACCTGTGAAACTGTGACAACATTTATTGGCATGTGCAAGACCTACATTATTTATATACAGATTGCACTTTCACCCGTAGGTAGTGGCGGCTCGCATAGGGCATGCTGTGGGGTGGTGAGGCGGGGGAGGTGCAGGGGCAGGGTGAGGGGGTAGTAAATTCAGACATTCGACGGAACGGAGGAAAGTAATTATTACGTTCCGCCGTTCCGTCGTATGTCCGAGTTTACTACCCCCACCCTGCCCCCCCACCGCCCCGCAGCAAGCCCTTTGCGAGCCGCCACTGCCTGTAGGCATCAGAGAACTCGGGCAACCATGAAGAAAACGAAAGGAGGTATAGACTAGGCGGAGCTCGCCAAGTTTCAATCTGCAGAATTCGACGGAGTTACTTGAATATTCCGCAGAATTCCGCGTAGTTCCGCAAGCTGCCGATGGAGGAGCTGCAGGCACTCAACAACAAGCTTGCAGCCTTCATCGACAAGGTAAGAAACTGTTTTACCTGAAGGCTGTTTGGTTCTGTGGCATGTGGTTGGTGAAGGCATGTGTGGAATGAAATGGATAGCTGCTGCTGCCCAGCAGTTCAGCCCAGCTGTGCCGAGATTTCATTAAGCGCTAGACTCACTCGTCGTGTGGGACAGTCTGCCTGTCACTGGCATGCTGTGCTGATGTAAGCAGCAAGAGCTGTCAGACTGATACTGCAGAGAACCATTCTAGAGCAGGCAGACACTCAGCCAGTGAAACACTCTTGGCATTGATGCCATTCCGCAGCTTGCGGAACTACGCGGAATTAGGTCATGTTTATTAGGTCATGTTAGGTCATGTACAGGAGTAGGTCATGTAGAAAGGTGCCCCTGTTCCTCCAGGCTAGCCCACCTACCAGCTAAGGAAGCTGAGGCTGGGGCAGCTGCAATCGGAGGCAGTGCTGGCACTGGCTTCGGGGGAAGAAATAGGGGGCGGCAGGAGTCTATGGGTTCGGCCGTGGTGGCAGAGCAGGGGGCTTGGGCTTCGGCGGTCCTGCATTGCCAACTGGAAAACAAGCGGCCTCTTACTTCAGCGGATCTGTGGGGGTAAACCAGATAGGCTGTAGCAATACAGTCAAGCCCCGCCCTCATCAATCTGGAGTAGGATGGCTTGGACAAAGGCACGTCCAGACCCAGCAACCAATCAGAAGACCTAAATTCAGTATGTTGCATGAGGATTGGCCCCCTCCCAGTGATCTAATTGATCTAATCCCAGGTCACTAGTGTTAGGGGTGAGGATTGAGGGAGTAGCATGCCGGTATACTCCGTTCCATCTGCGGGTAACTGAGTTATTCATAACCCTGCCCACTGGCATCTCTCCTGGATCGGGAGCCAGTGAAGCTTCTTAAGGAGGGTGTAATGTAGTTTTGTCCTGCTGCTGAGTTTTGTATTGCCTGTAGTCTCTTCTGGAGGCGTGCAGTGATTGATTCGTACAGTCAGTGTGTTCCCGTAGTCCAGCCTGTGATGATAAGGGTCTTTGTGATGTTCCTTCTGGTGTCGACCGGGAGCCACCTGTAGATCTTGTGGAGCATGCATAGTGTGTGGAAGCTGGCGAATGAGACTGAACTAATCTGTTTCTTCATGGCTAGCTTGCTGTCCAAGATAATGCAGAGATTGTGGGTGTGGTCTGTCCAGGCAGTAAATGGGCCGGGTTTAGCAGGCCACCATGCATCGTTCCATGGTGAGCTGTTGTTCCCAAAGATTATTATTATTATTATTATTATTAAAAATTTTTATAGAGCGCGTAGTCACCCGGAGGTATCCCAGCGCTAAGAACCCTACCTCTACAGGTCAGTGGGCCGGGAAAAGAGGGGGGTAAGAGAGGGGAGGGGGGAGCTGGAAATCGGGGTTGGACGAGCAAGTTTCTTTTAGGGAAAAAGGTGGGTTTTCAACCGCTTCCTGAAGCGTAGGTAATGTGGTTCAATTTTCAGGTCACGGGGGAGTGCATTCCAGAGGCGGGCGGTGTGAACAGCAAAACGTCTGCCACTTGAGCGTGCCTTTTTAAATCTGGGAATGATGATGAGATTCTCCTTGTCCGAACGGAGGGATCTTGGGGATTTATAGGGTTTGATACATTTTCTGAGAATAGGGGGGCCTTGGTTTTGTAGCAGTTTGTGAGCCAGGCACAGGGCCTTAAATTTGACCCGCTCCCTGATTGGGAGCCAGTGGAAGAGTTTAAGTGCGGGTTTGGCCGAGGCTCTGGCAGGAGTATTAGTGAGAATCCGGGCGGCGACGTTCTGAATTCTCTGAAGCTTGTTCATTGTTGCTTCGGGGGCGCCCAAGTAAATCACATTGCTATAATCAAGCCTAGAGAGAATTAGGCCTTGAATTAGCAATTTTTGCGAGTTGGGGGGCAAGAGGGGCAGGATCTTCCTCAGTGATTTCAAGAGCCCGAAGCACGTCCCGGCTACTTTTTTTGCCTGCGTGGTGAACGAAAGTTCTGTATCGAGCCACACGCCCAAGCTTTTTACTTCTTGTTTAGGGTCAGGTGGGGGACCTAGACATCCTGGCCAGATGTTGGGGGAGAGAGTGAGTCCTTTCTGGCCAAGGAGGAGAACGTCAGTCTTTGCTCCGTTCAGTTTTAAGGCTGAACTGTTCATCCAGCGTTGAACCTGCGTAAGGCAGTTAAATAAGTCTGCTGGTTGTTGGCTGGGATGGGATAATGACACAACTAATTGTGTGTCGTCAGCATAGATGAGGACTTCTGTCTTGTCTATGTTGAGCTTGAGGCAGTTGTCCTTTATCCAGTTGGTGGCATTCATCATACATCCGTGGAAGTTGTCTCTGGTCGTGGAGGGGTCTTCTGACAGCAAGAAGATGTGCTGGGTGTCGTCGGTGTAGGAGACGAAGTTTAGTCCATGTGATATGACGGTGTTGGTCAGGAGGGTCATGTTCGTGTTGAAGAGGGTGGGGCTGGCTGATGATCCTTGGAGGATGTCGCAGATGATCTTCTTAAGTTCTGAGGCAAATGGTGGGAGATGCGTTCTCTGGGTTATTCTGGTGAGATATGAAGCGATCCATTTTAGGGCGATTCCCTGGATTCCGATGTGAGGGAGTCGGTTGATCAAGAAGTGATGGGAGATGGTGGCGAAGAACTCTGATTGGTCCAGAAGGATGAGGGTTGCTGTTTCACTATGGTCCAAGAGGGCCCTGATGTCACTCCAAGGATTGTCAAGCACTATTGCAACTGCCTGGTCATGTTGCACCACAACACCTCAGCCACCAGAGTAGGATGATGGAATGACAGATCGAAGTCATGCCAGTACTGCACAGTAATGCAGAACCTTTAGAGTAAGCCTTTGGCCCTTTGAAAAATAATAATGATGGCTTTAGAAGGAGAGAATCCATAGCCGTAAGGGTGTTTTGTGCTTCTTGGTCCCCCGTGCTGTGCCATGGGAGCCTATAGGTGGTCTGTCCACATTCCTGGACAGACCAAAACAACATAGGAGCCAACCCAATATTATTTTTGTGGTGCTTCTCCAGGACTTGACATAATGAGGAGGTAACCTCAGTATCCTCTAATTCCTTGCAACGAGGAGGCATTTGTGAAGACAGAAATACCCCACACCAGAGATATTTAAACCTGAGACACCCCTAACATGATTGAGGCTGCTGCACTTTATGAAGCCAAGCCAGGACACCCCATCTGGTTCGAGATGCACTATCAGTAATAGAACAGGGTCGTCCCATATTTTCTTATAGCCTGTCCAACATACTGTTGCCTACTCCTTTACAATGAGGTCAAACAATGGCCATACTCTAAAGCAGCACTCTTCAATCTGTGGGGCGTGACCTCGAGGGGTGCCTGAAGTCCAGGGAAAGGGGCCTTGCATTCCCAAGCCTCACTTGTGCCTGGAATTCAAAACGTTTGTTTCAGTTTGGAAAAAGACAACAGTCCTGGGATGGCTTATTGCAATCCTTAAAATGCTTGCAGCCTTGCGGTACTGCCCTACGCCAGTTCCTCATAACCTTTGACCACAACCTCATGCTCACTGACCTTTGGTTTGCTAAACACTGTTCAATTATATATCCCCACTGTAAAAATATTTTGCTGTGAGAATTGGGTGTGTTTATGATAGTCGATAATGAGGAGTACCAGGCTCTACAAAGTGTTCTCATGAGGGGGTCCTTACGCCTAAAACTTTTGTCGAGGAGGTCTCGGCATCAAAAAGGTTGAGGACCTCTGCTCTAAAGGCTAATACAGTAAAAGCATCCAGTTCTCCTACTGTGTCCATCAACAGCTCTAGGCGAGGCCTAGTAGTTCCTCTATGAATCCAGAGCATTTCCTAGAGCTGTGGTTAACCTGGTGAGCTCTTCTGCACATGGATGTACTTGTGTCTATTTTGATCGGTACTGCAGCATGGATTATTCTCCTACCTAGTAGACACAGTGTGCTGCCTATCTCAATCCTGCAAAACAACAGTTGATGGACAGAATGCAGAACAATATCATACATTCACCCCAGTACAGAGATCTGGGCCTAAATTCATCGTTTTTTTGCACTCCACACCACCCCAGTTCAGACATGGCCATATGCAAATCAGCCTTGACCCTGTGCCTCATGGGAACAGTCCAGCCCGAACTGCCAAGCCATGTCTTTCCTGGACCAGAATCAAGCATCCTGGGACCGGGGGTCTGGCCATCAGCCGTCATCAGCCAGGATAGCTTGATTCCAGTGGTATGGAGAGCATGGGACTCACGTCTGAGCATACCCATCCCACTCGGGGTGACAAATTCAAAAACAACAGTGTTCTGCCTATCTCAATCCTGCCTTGGCTGGAGGAAAGGAATCTAGGGCCCAGAGTTTCCCAGTACTAGTCATTTGATAATGACAGACCAACTCTTGAAGATAACTACAGTCTATATATCACTCGTGGAGCAGGCCTACTATACTCCCATAGGAACCTGTAAAGAAAATTGTTACACTTTACGCTTTTAAGTATCTATATCAAGTGTTACATTTTTTGATCTAGAATTGCTGTTTTGTATTGAATTCACCTTACAGGTTTAATCTTTCATACAATTTTCTGAAAATATTTTTCTGTTGCCATAGCTTCTCTGTTTTAACAACATCTATTTTCTATATTGTTTGATCACCATAATCCTAAAAGCATTGTTTTGCTTCCTCTTGAGAAATCTTTGTCTGACATTATTTTGCCCCGATCAAGCCAAATAAGGAGGCAACAGAAAACACTGAAGCTGGTTCATTTTAATATATTGTCATTTCTTTCATAAACAATTGTATTGGCAGAGCAAGAAAAAGACAAAAAACAATTGTTGATCAAAGATTGTGAAATGTGAGAGCAATCCAGCAATGTTCTTGAACACCTATGTGGCAATCAAAGTATAAGCAGTTATTTTACAACATCAATTAAATATAGGTTACATGACATAGATATGCGAAAGCAGCTCCACCAGGTACGGTTGGTCTGATTGTGAGGATAACCCCTTTCTGGCAATGATGGGGAGCATTTACTAATCTTTCACGCAACACGGGGCAGCAAGCAAATGTGCTGTGCTGCGTTGCGTGAAAGGTAGCAAGCAGAAATGCTACATGTTTACAATGTTGGGGAACATTATTGCTCTAGTCTTGTGCTGGTGCACTGCTGCAGTCTAGCAGCAACGCAGGACCCTTACACCACAGTGCAAGGGTGCCTGCATTACAGGCAGAATTGTTTTAGTGCAGGAAGAGATACCTTACTGCACCAAACAATCCTTGGAGGCATTTTCTTCTTTCAGTGTGTGCTGCTGAATGCAGCAATTGTGGAAAAAGGAAATAACACGGAGAAACAAAGATTGTTCCCCTTGTTATGCCTCACTGAGGAATGTGTAGCATGTTGACCCATTCCCAGTCTTACAAGCTTTAGTAAATCTGGGAATGCACCAAAATCCGTGGGTGGATGCATTGGAACACCCATGCCCCAGCCATGGAACGTCTCCAGCTTGACTCGAAATGTAACGCAGTGCAAGCGGAAGTGATGTGTTACATTTCTTTATTGTGTGTATCCAGTCCTCCAAAGAAGGTCTTGAAGCTAAATACCAGTACTTAGCAATATCTCTTCTAGCCAAAAGGTGCCCAATTCCATCCATATACAGGTCGCTTCTTTTCCTCTGCAAAAACCAAAAAACGAATCCATGTTAAGAACCTCATGTCACTTTTTTTCAATTGTTATAATATGTTTAGTTTTTTTGTTAGAATCTATTCACGTGGGACACGATTACACTGTTTTGAAACTGTACAAATGTATATAAATGTGTGAATTGTTTACATGTGTATCCATTTTTTCTGGTATTTAATATATTCTTCCAGTGCATATACCACTTACTTGCCTTTCGTCTCTTTTATATCACCCATATTGCCATTGTGCATTTATAATATTATAACTTGTTGAGTATTTACCCACAGGAGCCATTGTTTTTGTTTGAATACTTTGCCCAGGCTCCCAGTGAGTAGGTTTCCCCTGTCAATTGTGTCAATTCCATCAAAGGGCATTGCCCACTTGTAAGTCCAGGTTCTTCATGATACCTAGGAGAGCTAGCTTGGGTGTGAGTGCCATCTGCCATCCCAGATCCCTGAATAGGGTATAAATGCTCTTCAGAAATTTGGAATGACTCTAAACGGCCACAACGTATGCAAGAATTCCTCGAAAAGTACTTGGCAAATGAGGCAGATATTGAAACTTAACTTTCTGCAATTTAGCTGTGAAAGGCAACTCTCCAGGGGCCATTTTAGTGTTCCTCCACTCATTTTAATCTAGTTGCACTACACCGGTCACCTTGTGTTACAGCTCTCTGAACAAGTCAGGGGCATCACACACCATGGTCCTATAGATGTTGGATATTCTAACTTGTTTTCCACCAATTTGTGTTTAAATAGATTACATTTGAAAAATGCCCCCAGATCTGAGTAATGCAATACAAGACATGACATAACTGGAGGTATCTATAAAATGGGGATTTGTACAGCCCGAAACTTAATGCTTAAGTACTCAAACCGATTCAAATGATCCATTCCTTGCTCAACCATCCCCTAACTTTGATATACTAATTAGGTGCGAAGGGTGGAAACCTGTGGGATCTAATTTCCCGAGAACGTAGGACAGCCTCCTTTCCCACTACAAGGTAGATTCCATGGGGTACCAGTGCACCTGTTAGAGGACTTCAGCCATGTAAGACACACCTTCCACACGACAAGGTAGATTCCCTGGTCAGCTTGTGGTACCACACCACTAAGCAGAGGGCTTGTGCCAACGATCTGCTCACACAGTCTCTTGGTGAGGCGCTGATATTACACAGAGGGAAATAGTGAGCTGGAAACCCCTGAACAGAGCCAGTTTGCATTTCATGTTTGGAGAATGAGCACAGCTGATATCCATAGGCAGGGTGTGGGGAGTTACAACATCTTCAGGACATCAGCAACAACCATTAAAGCTTTTGTGGAGTTTTTTTGAGCGGGGGCTGGGAGGTCATCGCTCAGCACAAAGTCTCATGTCTTGTAAAACTAATGGGCTCAAGGTTGCACACTGTACTTAGCCCCTGCCGCTTTAAGCCCATGCCTCCACTCACACAGAGAGATTTTTCACATATTAGGCAGGCCTGCACCTTGGTACCAATACGAATGTTGAAGATCTGGGGCTACTATAGAGTACCCACGGAAAAATTACATTTTGAGAACGAGTTGAGCTCAAGGTGTGTACATGGGTTGTCTAAATGTGCTTGCAAAGACTGGCACTTTAGAACTTGGTATTGTTTGGTTTTACTATGAAGGTAAATGGTTGGGCATTCCATATTCAGGTCTTCTTCAGAAAATGTACATACCCCATGTTTTGCTTTTAAAATGGTGGAGTTATCATTTTGTACTGGGACACAACTGTAAAATTCTTCATGCCCTGTGGTTCTCATTAGTCTCAGCCCAGGCATAATGGGCTGTATCCAATCAATGCACAATCATTGAATAAAATCAGAAATGGTGTTTGTTTGCTATGCATGCTGCCAATCATTTGACCCTCAACTTGATACATAGGTCTTACAATGATGACACTACTGTATGCCCATCAGTGTCTGAAGCAAGCCCATTCCATAATGTCATCACAGTTGCTGGCTATCCTGGACGAGAGGGGTCGGCTCCCTCCCGCCCAGCACCAGCACTACTAATTTAGAGTGCTCCCACTCAATGAGGGTTACTACCACCCTCTGAGTGAGTATATACACCTCATTACATGACATTAAAGCTCGCTATCACATGGTTCACTCACTCTTGGACCAATATCACCCTTTACTACTTGGCTAATAAGCCAACATTCTTCCTGCCTTGATGAGATCCCTTTATCAAGTTGAAGGTCAAAATGTCATCGACAGGCAAAACAAACAAACAACAGTTGTGAACCTGGCCTGTTAGTTTACATTGTGCTTGTAGTTTGCTATAAACACACAGAGATATTTTGTCACATCACGGTCACTTGTCTTTTGATACTTTCCTTTGTGGTTTCCTTACTCACTGGGACACATCACATTGATGTATTTATCTTGGCAGACACTACATTAATGTTGGATATTGATTACTGTCTACTACAGATTTCTCTTTGTACAGTAAGACCCGGTCCGTGATTTTTACATTTTTATTCAATTATTGGGCACTGATTATGTACAACCATTTGGGCTGAATATTAGAAGAACATTTGAATGAGACCAATAAGAACCACTGTATATGAAGAACTGTTAATGGCCTAGGTTCAGTGGTGCCCGACTCTATCACAGGGTGGTGGGGTGGGAGGACCACGAAGGGGGGGAAGCGCACGCGGGGGCCACGTGTTAACAAAAATTATTTTTAAAAGCTACCTGAAGCAACCTGCAGCCTCCCGCGTCGCATCACGTTGTGTCGCTCCTCCTGGCCTCTTCCTGGTCCCAGCAGCCCCTAGGACAGACTCCCATCAATCCCCGTGCTGCAGGCAGGGTGGGGATTGGCCTGAGCAGGCAGGAAAGGCACTACGCTCAGGTCATGGAGTCTGCAGCCAGGCTGGAGAAAGCTAAGTACGCAGGTGTTTTTTGGTCGGAATGAGACGGCCAGCCAAACACATATGCATACTTAGGGAGTGCACAAGCATTCCTTCTCCACGCCCCCGTCCCATGCCCCACCTCTCCATGCACAAGTAGGCTTAGAACCGAATAACAAAAATAAAACGATGCTAGAGCATCATTTTATTTTGCGTTTGCAGGCTCTGCGCCAGACGGTGTGGTGAAGCCCCATAGCGGAGGACCCGCCACTGCCTCGGTTCCCAGTGGTTTGAGTGCGTCTCTTGTGCTATAACTGTCTAGGATGCAAATGTGAGGCAGTATTTTTTCATTTTTTAACTTTTACAAATGATATGGCTGATTTGTTAGCGTTTTTTATGAATTTCAAATGCAGATCCAGATTCAATATGCGAATATACTTCAAACGCGTCTTTATAGGTTGAGTCTAGGTACCGCATGTGCTGTCTCTTCGAGACATGCTATATTCACTCTGTGGGCTTACAGACCACCCATTGCCTTTTTATTCACCCCTTTGTTTGTCGTTCAAAAATGCTTGTTTGCTAGTGATTAATCCTCCCTCTTTGCCCCTCCTTTTTGTGTTTGGTTTCCTCCCACAGAGCACCGCACAATTACTGTTAACAATAAGCTCTGTGTTTATGTGTTCATTTGGGGGACTATTTTTCTTTGTTTCCTGCTCGTTTAACTGTTTGCCAGTCTTCAGTGGTTCAGCTTCGGCATATGTCTCTTAATTTCCCCGTCCTTTTCAAATACCAAGATGAAATGTCAGTGGCTTCATCACTGTTTTCAAAATTGCCTCTTTAATTTGCTCTAACTTGCAAGGATTTTCCCCAAACACCTCCAGCTTCACTGCTTGTTGTTTTAGTGAGCCTCGTTCACCGGACCTTAAGCTCCCCAACCATGCAGCACACTTAAGGGCAAGACTTGAGCAACTCCTGTCACATTTGCTCTGATGCTTGTTTATGTATTGAGAACTCAAGCGACCCGAAGGTGTTGGGGTACTTTACATGAGTGTTATTTACATTAGGGAATGCCAGATTAACACTTTCCATGCTCATGACGGGCTCAGCTCTTCATGAGCCACGATGCTCATGACCGTTGGAATGCTCGCACGCTGGGCAAATTCCCCTGCTGTGCGTTCGTTCTAAAGAAACGGGTGTGGTCATGACGAGCTCAGCTCGTCATGAGCACACGACCACCGTGGCTCATGACGAGCTCAGCTCGTCATAAGCACCGGGGCGCTGCACGCGCCCCCCCTTCCCCAAAGCACAGCACAGCGGGGGATTATACCCCGCAGAGAAGGGGTTCATTTTTGGGGGCGTTTTTATAGAGCATGAACTCAACTGACCTGAAGGTATTGAAGTGCTTTACAAAAGCGCTAGGTACATTGTATAACAACAGGTTACGTGTTTAGGTAAGCGGAGATTAAGTGATGCCGACAACGCCCCTGTTTATTCAATATTTCCTCCCTGCCTGAAAAAATCGGAGCAGCATTTGTCCCTCCACGCCTGTCCCTGTGTCTCTTCCTGTTGTCATCTTCCTCCTTTCAGCGCTCTAATTTCAAAGCACATTCACAGCAGCTCCCCAGGGACTGTGAGGCATTTTTTATTATATAATGTGAACTCAAATGACCCGAAGGTTTTGGAAAACTTTACATGAGTGCCAGTTAGATTACACAAGGTCACATTAATTGTTTTGGTTTTCTGGTGCCCGGAGTTTAAATGATGTGGATGCCGTCCTTGTTTAGTTATTATTTCCTCTCTACCTTACAAATGGGACCATTTTGTTGTTGTTGCTTTGTCCAGTGCTCCTATGCCCAGGGGTCTGGGACAGAGGGCAGGGACAGAGGCTTGCTGATAAACGGATGGTACAAGCTTTGTTTTGAAAAGAAAACTCGGGAGAATGATGCCTGGTGAATAGGGGCCTGGGGGAGGAGGGATGTGACTTCCAACCATTGAAAAGTACTTCACTGCTCTGTTTCAGAACCTGTTCAATACTCTGTTGATGCAGTCGGACACAAAAAATGATAGTGCTGTTGACTTGCATCAAGGCACTTGTCTTTCTGTCTGTGCGTTAAAAAGCCTTGGAATGTGTCCATAAATGTTTCCTGAGACAAGCATGCATTCCTGAATCACACTGCATGAACCAATGTGTAGTAATTGTATAGCTCTTCTATCCCTTGTGGCACAGCACCCAGGATAATGTACTGCATGGCTAAACACTTATAAGATTCCAAAGGTGATGCCTATTAGCTATGCCAATGCTTCTTTTATTTACTGCTTTTGATGCTGCATTTTAAATGTTTTGTATTTGGTGGATTTAGTTTATCGGATCAAAGCACGGTATGTCATAGTATTACATTTTTTTTCCACTAATAATTGCTGCCAGTTGTGTTGCTTTTTCTTCTTTTTCAAGGAGGGTTTCGAACTTTTGGTTGGATATCTTGGTTTACCGAAGCAGTCAAAATTATTTGGTCGTCAAACTGAAATCCTCTGGTTTTGACAATGTGTTGAGGGTCAGTGGTGGTGACTTGGAGCATTATTAGTGGGATACCAGAAAGGCTTTTTTGTTTTGACTTTTCATCCTATCATCAACATCTTTTGTTACTGATTTTGGGCCAGTTTGCATCCATCCAGCTTTTAAAGAGGTCTGTGCCCCTAGGGACTCCAACTGTTGTGAGCATTTTCGGGTGCAATATTCACATACGGTTTTTAGGTCTTGTAGAGAGACCTATTGCCGTCCATCCACAAAGCTGACTTTTTACGATGAGGATTTTCAACAGTTCACGTGAATCACATGACCACAAGCTCCTCGTGCACGAGCTTGCATTTCCCCACAGGCTTCCCCCTGCCAGCAGCATTTGCCACATCAAAGGCTTCAGCTGCCCCCCCCCGCCGTTACTTATTCACGGCCGCAGGCCGTGCCTCGCTTCTACAAACATGGATTTCCACAGCAACAGCTTCAGCGTTTCTTTCTTTGATCTGGTGCTTACAGCCACTTTTGAAACGGAAGTCATGCTGCAAATTAATGTACCGATTGCTACCTCATGTATTTTGGTTGCTCACTATTGTCACTTTTGATCCATGTAACTTAACGTTTGCTTTTGTAACTTGTTTCCTTCCATGCACCCACATTTGCTGCAGTTCTGGGACACTGGTGGTGCCCGGGCGTTATGTGTCTCTGTCACGGCATCCGTGTGGTCTTACAGTTTTGTTTCAATTATCCGTCTAATTTGCGTACAGAGTGCTTCGCTTTTCACGATGGCATAACGTGCAGCCGGATTGCTGTAAACTGTAATTGTGTTGGAAGCCGCCGTTAATGCCCGTAACAGACACGAGGTGTGGTCCGAGAGTGAAAATCCAGGCGAACTCCACCCTCGCGCATCTGTCACTGGCCTCTATTTACCAGACTTGTGTATACCCAAATGTCCAATTTTATTGTTCAGAAATAACGATTTACAGAGGAGTGCCGGGGCCCCGTGCAGTTAAGTTGGCAGTGTGAATGAAACACTATTTATTACCCTGGCAGCGCCATACCCCCCACCTCTGTTTTGTTTTTTCATTTAATTACTGTGGCATTCTGGATATAAACAGCCCATATTTCACAGGCTAATTTTCCTTTGGTGTTCATGCTTTCCAAGCATTGGCTTTTGAGATGATGCACAGAGATTAGTTTTTCATGCAGTGATGGGATTGCAAGCTATATAATAATCATGGTATGTTCCTTTAAGAAATGAACAGTTCGTGAATGATTATAGATACCAGCCAGAGTTTGATTTGATTACTCTGTGCGTGACTCGAGTACCTTTTTTTCCCTGCATTATTATTTATTTATTCTATTTGTTTTGGCAACGTTCAGGGGCATTTTAAAACATAATGGTGTGTGAAGAGCAGAGATCTGTGATGAAGAGCGCCCGCCCACCCTCCCCCACCGACCCAGAGGTTAACTGGCATTTAGGTGTGAAAGTGGCTGGCCAGGAGCCAGCCCAAACTAGCTGCTGAGGCCCCCTGGGATGGGCCTGGCACCTCTCTGCCGTCAGGCAGGCCCAGCAGCGGATTGGGACTGGAGTGGGGATGGCAGGCGACCATATGTTATCTTCGACCCCACTTGTCCCCACCACCCCTGACTCGTGTTTGCTGTGCTCACAAAGCATGTTTATCCTCCCGACATTCGTTTTTAGCGTCCCCCTGCCAACTCTTGGCCGTTTCCTCCTCGCGCCGGGTGTTTTCATACCGTTTGCCATGAGTGTGCTTTAGAACTGCAATGCTTAACCGACACGCACAATTACGCATGCCGACCATTGTGCAAATGGAGGCACGACTTGTGCAATTTTTCCCCTCAGGGCATCTTATTAATATTGTGGGATTGGAGTCGATAATCTGCAGACTTTTTCCCACAGTTCCTTGCCAGGGTTTGTTGCATTTGTGTTCTTGCCAACATTTCCAGTTTCTGATTGTGTTTCACGCTCCTTTCATGTGCGTGCCAGCCCAGGGCACGCATGTCAGTCGTGGTCGCATCGGTCCAACCTGTGACAACAAGGGAGGTAGTGACGACAAATGGCACCCTCTCACGGCATGTCTCGCTTGTTACTTTAAGGTGTTTCTGTTGTGTTTTCTGACTTTGTTGTTTGAGTCTTGGTGGCGGCAGGCACCACTAGGGCCAGTGGTTGAGTTGCATTACTGCCTGGCCGCCCTTAAGCCACAGACTTTAGGCACCGGTGGTGTCAGCCGCTCCTAGGGAAGGCACAGCCAGCTTGTCAATATTTCCATTTTTCTCGCCCTGTGTGTCTTATGCTTCTGCGGGTGGCTTGTCCCAGGCCTGTGATGGTGGTTGCTTGTACCTCCAGGTGTGCTGTGTGGTTGTCTGGGGCAGCTGCGGTGGACAGACTTTGCTTGCATCCATTATGGTTGAATCTGCTTTTATGCTCAAGCTCTGGGCTCCCCACCAGGTCGCCCCCTTTCCCGCACGCAGCCTGTGGTTCTTTTCTCTCGTGACCATTTGGTGCTGTCATTTCTGTTTTAAGGCAAGTGCACCTTGTTTAATACAACTTTGATAGCGTTCCTTCTGGCTGCTTTGTTTTGAAGAAGTGATGTCGAATAAGGGAGAGTTTACCACTAACTAAGAAAGTTTGTAGGCTTGCACGTCGATGCACCACAATGCATGGGCAGCCGACATGACGTCACGCACCCTTTGGTACCTGGCAGTGCAGTCACTGGGTTGACTCCTTGTCACATCTTTAGCTTCCTGTTTAATGATGAAGTGCTGGGGAAGGGGGGATGGAAACTGCAAAAGGTAAACAGCCCCCCATACCCCTCCCTGTACTTTTGTTCTTGCTGTTGGTTGTGTGAAATCTCTTGCCAGGATAGATAAGGGCACTAAAGGGCAAGCCAGTAGTATCCATGATTGACCTTCATGTTCTTAAAAGGAACGGTGGTGTGAGTGCATTGTAATTGTTCTGCAATCCATGGACCTACATATCTGCAAATGACTGTCTTAATTCCTGACATTTTGGGATACTGTTCGTGGAATGCATGTACATGCTTGAGGCTACGGGACCAGTGTACGTGTGCAAGATATATGCCTGGGTACATGTATACGTATGTGTGTATACGTGTATATATATATATGTTCTATTTGGATAATGGAGAAATGCATTATGGTCTTATATTGGTATTTTGGGTCACAGCAATAAACCATGAGGCTAGGGGGTTTTAAAGTTACGTCAGAACACCGCAGTATCATTTTTGGAGCATTCTTTTTGTTGAGTTGGCATATAAATACTTTTTTTAAGGCAAGAATGTTTATTGAAAACTAATTTTCAGACTACTGCAGTGTTTTTGATTCGTAATTAAAAGAACAGAGGGCACACCTTCATATCTTTGGGTCAGCGGGCATGGCTGGAGCTCTGTTTTACAAATCTATTATGGCTGCAGAGTTTAGTTTTTCAGCTACTATATGCAATTTTCATCTAGCAGTGGATCTCCCGATTGTAACAATTGTTTAGGTTTCATGTCCTTGATGGGTAACATTCTTTTGATTGTTCAAATGTGTTATCATGCTCCAGAAGGAAGTCTTACTGAGGGTGTGTCTCTTTTTTCCCTCTCAAATAGATACAGAATAAGACCAGAGTCTTATGCTTTGTTTCCAGCTCACTGGAACGTAGGCTGATGAGAAATCACGACCGCAAACAACCAACAAGACATGCACAACAGACAGGCCTACAGCAAGTGTATCTATCATACAGTGCAGGATGACCATGGCTCCCTCCCACTCTTGAAAATGTGAAAGGACAGCACACATTTGTGATGACACCATACCAGAAGTGTGGCAAACCGTTTGTACATGCTCCATGGCAGAATACACTTTACATCACCCTGACACAAGAAGCAACTATCAGAAACCATGTGCCATCAACCTTGAGGGTGCACACCTCCCACCTCGATCATCCGCTGGCTGAATGTATCAGCATCCTTGATAGAAACACTATGAGAACCCTACTGCATCCGGATCATTAGAGTGCTAATGTTCAGTCAAAGACCTCTTATGAAGATGGATGTCAACTATAGCATGCAATAGGTAACTTGCGCAAAGAACAGACTGACTCCACCACCACAGCACCCAGATTAAATGAGGGAACACTGAAACCAGAGATCTCTTGAGAACCAAGGAAAAAGTAAATCCACATAGTGACTGCAATTAATTGACAGCCACATTGTTGTCCTCATTATTTGATCCCAGTGGCAAGGAAATTACAGAAATTCTGCAGACCGGGACCCTTTTGTCTATTGATTGCTCTTGACCCATACTAGCCTTTTAAGGTGGAGTTAGCTGATGCCTTTTTTTCCTGTATTATTTTGAGTACCTTTACATCTGCTGGAGTCGATAACATGGTTCTCACTCTCTCCTCCTCTATCCCTCTCCGTGCTCTCCTCTTTCTCTCTCCCTCTCTCACTCCACTCCCTCTCCTCTCCCTCCTTCCCTCTCATCCTCCCTCTCTCTCCCTCCCTCCCCTCACTCTCTCACTCTCCCTCCCTCCCCTCACTCTCTCACCTTCCCTCTCTCCGTCTACCTCTCTCCCTTTCCCTCACTTCACTCTCCCTCTCCCCTCTCTCCTCTGTCACCCTCTCCCTCTCTCTCCTCTCTCCTCTCTCCCCCTCTCTCCTCTCTCCCTCTCTTTACCTTCCCCCTGCTCTCCTTTTTCTCCCTCTCCCCATCTCCCCCTCTGCCTGCTCCCCTCTCTCTCCCTCCCTCTCTCCCTCCCCTCTTACTCCCCTCCGTCCTTTGCTCTCATCCCCCCTCTCTTCTTACCCTCCCTCTCTCCCTCTACCCTCTCCCCCTTTCCCTCTCTCCCTTTCACTCAATTCCCTCTTCCTCTCTCCCTTTCCCTCTCTTCCCTCTCCTCACTCACCCCTCTCCTCACTCTCTCCAGGCCTGACTCTCTCCTCCCCTCTCACCACTCTCCCCTCTCCCCTCTCACCACCACTCTCCCCTCTCAACACCACTCTCTTCACCACTCTCCCCTCCCCTAATTGCATTTTTTCACGAACGCCAGGCTGTGACACCACATCAAAGGGCTTCTCCTCCCATAATTATTTTTTTACGGCCGGCCGTACTTTAAGTTTCGCGCCCGCCATACAACATACAACCACACATACAACCACACGCACAACCACACGCACACCCACACCGTCAGTGCACAGTTTCACCAGGCACAGAAACCATCAGTCGTCAGTGCATGCTTTCACCGGGCACAAACACCACCAGCTGTCAGTGCACACTTTCACCGGGCACAAACACCACCAGCCGTCAGTGCACGCTTCCACCAGGCACACACCACCAGCCGTCAGTGCACAGCCATCAGTGCACGCTTCCACCAGGCACACACACACACCACCAGCCATCAGTGCACGCTTTCACCAGCCACACACACACCACCAGCCATCAGTGCACGCTTTCGCCGGGCACAAACACCACCAGCTGTCAATGCACACTTCCACCAGGCATACACCACCAGACGTCAGTGCACGCTTTCACCAGGCGCACACACACCACCAGCCATCAGTGCACGCTTTCACCAGTCACACACACACCACCAGCCGTCGGTGCACGCTTTCACCAGGCACACACCACCAGCGTCCGTGCACGCTTTCACCAGGCACACACATCACCAGCCATCAGTTCACGCTTCCACCAGGCGCGTCAGTGCACGCTTTCACCAGGCACACACACCACCAGCCGTCAGTGCATGCTTCCACCAGGCACACACACCACCAGCCGGCAGTGCACACTTCCACCACAGCACCACTCAGCACCACCACAGCACCACTCAGCACCACTACACCATCACTCAGGGGCACCACAACATCACTATGTGCTACAACAGCATCAATGAACGCCATGGCATCACTTGTCCCCAAAACAACATCACTCAGCGCCACCACAACATCAATCTGTGCAACCATTCAACAACTGTTTCAAATATTTTCTGTCAATGTTTAAAGCTTTATTACAAATGTCATAAAAAGATGTTAAATGTTTTCACTTCTGTTCTTGCTAAAACATTGTGATTTGTCAGATCAATACATGTAAGACAGGGTGAAACTAAACATGTACCTTTACTAATGCTATAGATGTAACATTTGCTAACTTTATAACTATTGGCATTTCTAATAACAAAATTAATACTTTTATAATTTTAAAAACATAAACAAATTTTTTTCTTTTTACATTTTACACACCAAAAGCTCAAACTTTTCTTTTGCGAGACCTATTGCATTGCAAATGCTTGTTTTTTCTTATGTTGGTGTTAGACATCCGACCCATCTCTGAGCTATTTCAGCAGTTCTTCCTAATCCCTTATTTTTGCCCATTCGTTTTCCACCTACTTACATATCTGATAGGACTAGGTTGGTCGGGCATATTTACAGGGGCTTCATCTCCGCTTTTTTAGCTTAAAAAGCCAAAAAAGCAGAGATAAAACTATCGCCCTATATTCAAGAGGGTGCTATCATGCCTAATTGCATGTTAGCACCCTTTTTCCCAACGACTCCCTTTGCATCTCCAATGAGATGCAAAATGGGCATCACTGGGCGTACCCCGGATGAACTACCTTGCAAATATCGCTGATGTTCGCATCGCAATATTTACAAGGCAGCCCACAGGATTTTAGCACACGTTAGTTTTTGGAGAAAACAGCTGTTTTCTCCATAAACTAACGTCTGCTAAAATGCAGACTTACCTATCCCTGACATTGGGGTGGATTATGCTGATACGATCCTGTGGGTCGTATCAGCAAGGTTATCGATATTTTGCAGGGAACATCGCTGGAAAACCAGTGAAGTTCCCTGCAAAATGGTGATTTCCCCGCTATCTCTGGAATTTTTATCGCCCTGGAGTAACGCGTTGTTAATAACGCGCTACCAGGGCGAGAAATTCCAGAGATAGACGGCGATAAATAACAAAGCGCTAAGCGCGCTTTGCGTTTATTTATCGCCGTCCTTGTAGATATGCTCCATTGTGCGTTGTCCTTTGGTAATGGCAGCTGAGTTTTTACATCAAACAAGACTATTTCAGCACTTGATGACTTTATCTAAAACACGATGCCCATTAACTTAATTGGTTTGTGGTTTCTAATTCTTTTTACTTTGTTAGCTGAATATGGTTTTCACTATTGTGACTACAAATGAGAGACTGTTCTCTGAATACATGTCTTGTGGACATTGGTATTAGTGTCTAAGAGAGGCCTGATCCTTTGGTGCTTTCATTCTACTATGGTGATTTATTAGGCGACCTGATGCATTGACTTACTTTGTTATTGCTGGAAAAAGGGCCCATAGCAAAATAGAGAAGTTGAAGAATGCATATTACTTGACCTCTCTAGTTTACTAGGTGCCCTCTGAGCAGCGTGTGACTTTGAATGGTATTGGTATGTGGTGCTCATCAGCACATACCACTTAGTTTTTATTATGTATTTCCTGTGCTTCGTGTTTTTTCATCTTAGAACAGTTTCTGTCCCTTAGGGAGCACTGTTGCTAGAAATATTTTAATCTATGCACTGATCATACTGTTTCAAGTCTGGATGGACATGGACTGTAGCAAGAGTTTTTTTTAACATATTCCCATCTTGATTTTTTTTTTTTTAAATAAGTTTTCTATTGCGTTGTATGCTTTGCTTTTTGGTGAAGGCGTATTTATGTCTTGCAACAATTCTCCCAACCTATGTACAAATGCTAAAAAAATAGATGATCACACTTGCCGAAAGAGTGCAAAAATCTCTAGCGGGTGTTGTCCACATTTCTTTATCCAGAATTACAAATCAACACAAAAGTAAATCCCATATGTGTCCCAAGTGTTGTTTGTGCCATGTTTTTTTCTGCCTCCAGTTTATAACAAAAGTCTAAATGACCCCACTATTCGTGTTTGCTGGATGTCTCACTTTCTTACTCATGTATTTCCTTTTATTGATTTTACTAAGGACTACTTTGTCACACTTCTCTATTCAATTACTTGTTGTAACCTTTCTTTTTTAGTCCATTTTGTGTTACAAGAATGAGAATTGCTATTTTTTGATGGGCAATTTTAAATGGAGTGTGGATCATGAAATTTAGCTTCAGGCAATTTCATGAATGTTTTTTAAAGCTTGCCAAACTCTCCAAGTTCACAAAGATGGCAATAGGTTAACAAAGTAATACAAGGCAGACAAAATACATGTTTTGTTGAAGAAAAACACACAAGAACCTTTTTGTGGAATATTTGCTGACAAAACATTATTGTTGGAAAATCTCCTGAGAAAACATTTTTTGTGGAAAATGTATCTGGTGGGAAAAGTTGCGTAGACATGAAAACACTTAATTTTGGAATGGGTTGCCTTGAAGGTAGAGAACACTCACTTAAGATGGCCTCTCACAGATGCCATGTGAGTTGGTTTACTGTTATAGCCTGAGGGGACTAGCATCATGTAGGCTATCCTTTCCCTTGAAGATAATATAATTTTTCTGCCCCCTGGTCCTCATCATAATATCTCTATATTAAAAATATCTCTATCTGCTTGTCCTCCAGGAAAAACTCTTCTCCAGGTGTAGATGAATTATAGTCCTGAAGGTTCTCTAACCAAATTGTCTGAAAAATTAATCTTCGAGTTAAATATTCTATGGATTTAGTCCTTAAAAAGTGTGTCTGACTGCATTCGAATAAAAGGATTAGCAGGAGACTGGGATATTTTATTACAAGTCCCTCTGTGTCGAAGGCTAAATTACTCAGGTCTTCTTAGCTGCTCGTGTTCTGGACGTTTGCGTTGTTGTCGTGCTACTGTGGTAAAATTGTACCACAAATGTTGCATAATTACACTACATAATGTAATAGCATAATTTATTGAGTTTTGTGTAGCAAGCGTAACACTAATACTCAGGAATTATGCAAGATTATGCTGGCATAACAGAATTTCACCCGGGCCTAATGATGATTCCAGGCAATCAAATCGAAAGAAAAGCAGTTGCATGCCTGATGCCCACATCTCCACCAGGACACTCTCTTAATTAACTGTTTATGGCTAGATTTTGAGTGCCTTCTTTTGGGCATGGAGGTGTTATCAAAGTAGCTATGATTTCCACTTTTGCTTTATAATACCTAATTCATCCTTTGCAGTCCACAAAAAGTCAACATTAAAGGGCAATGGGTCCTCTACATGGGCCACAATATTGATATGTGAAAACACAAAATCAGTGCATATGTAGCAGCTTGATTTGAGATTTATAAAGCGCAGCAGTCACCCGAAGGCATGAAGGTGCTAGAGATCAGCCGCCCATACCCAGGAACATAGAAAGAGCCAGAAGCTCCCGCTAGATGCTAAACCATGAAAAGCCAGGTTTTAAGAGCTTTTCTAAAGGGGAGCAGAAGGGAGATAGATCTGAGAGCAAGGGGTAGGGAGTTCCAGAGCTTGCTTGCTGCCACCGAGAATGCTCTATTCCCCACTTCTTCTTGGTACAACCAGCTGCATTTGGAGAGAGGAACGCACTGGTCTGCTGGAAAAAAAAACAATTGAACATAGTCTTCAACCTTGACGGATAGGAAGCATGCAGCGATTTATGAACTGGAGCTGAAACATATCTCTGTCTTGCTTGAATCCTTGAGGTCTCATCATAAGCATTGACGCTAGCATTCACTGTAGATACTAATTATAAATATGCATTTAAAAGAGAAGTTGAAAGCTAGGACTAATTTATCAGTTACAAATTATACAATATTATATATATGATATAGCATATGACTTTAGACTAATGTCTGTGAAGGTTTTCCTTTGTCCACTAGGTCAGAAAACTCTGTTTTAACGAAACAGGTGGGAGTTTTCTGACTTCCCTCAATGTAAAGGTAAACTCACTATGGCCACTGCAGCTCAGAACTTCCTGCCGCTCTATGTCCCATGCTCTTAACATTCTATAGTGGAAATTAGGTGCTGTTCTGCAAATCTTCCTGAGCAGGTATGTGCTGTGGGTAGGGGACAGTGGTGGGACACTAGAGGCAGTCAGGGGACAATGCAGAGTTGGAATACAGGACTTGCCGAGGGTGGATTCTAGAATCAGCGGACGGCCTTCAGGTGGTAGTAGTCCACTTGCTGAACTGAGTGAGAGAATAGTTTCCCCCTGCAATGAAGAGAACCGAAAAATCCCCCTTTTCTCTTGGTTGTCTGTTGCATTTGTGTTTTTGCTATTATCACTTGAAGAAAGATTACACACACAAAACAGAGCAAAAATAAATAATAACACAAAGTAAACAAATAATTGTGTCAGGAAGTCAAGAGGAATGGACCTCCCTCTTACTGCCCTAGATTATTCTGAAAAAATACTAAATAGATAAGTAGTAGCCTGATTATATCTCAAGAGCAGAGAAGCAACATTAGGTATATCATGGAGGAGTGGACAAGATAATATCTGTCGTAAATTGGACAAAAGAGAAAATCTGTATCTTAATAAAAGTTTAGAAGCTTGCGCCTGTGTGGAAATTCTTTGTTTAGTGATAATAATCTGTTGCTATACAATTAAGAGTATAACCACCAATGCACGTGTGTTGTTCCCAACAAAGCATTTTTTACATCAATACTATTGCATTTATATTTTTATCCCGGCTTTGGCGTATTACATTTTTAACTTAATCGTGTTGTCCTTTCTTGAACCAGCATTTACAACATGAGTAACTGTACTCTCTGTGTTATACTTGTGGCTTAAGATCAACTTACATTGTCATCCATTGTTAGGCTATCCCTAGTGGGGGCCTTCCTGTTGTTTTATTATGGCACTAGTTTTTTAATCCGTAGCACTACTCCTATTGCAGTTTATCCTTTCTAACACATGAGGATAATTAAGTTACTGTCTAATATGGAACTTGTCTATTCTAATTTTCAATCCAAGTATGCACAAGGTCACTATCTTTTACATACTCGGGTGATGCCCCTACATTACATGGCTCTATACACTGTCCGTTATGAGATTCTTTCCAATCTTAATCTATGACAATGACTTTATGCACTCTATTTGAGTTGACTCATTCTTGATTTCTGCTATTTAGTTTTCTTTTTGCCTTCTTCTTCTGAGAGTTTTTTCAAACAGTTTTCTTTTCTAACCAGATCTATTTTTGTATTGCTGGTGAGAGGTCAATCTAAAATATGCCAGAATAAATTATGACCTGATTACTATTCCTTAGTGTAGTTCATTATGTCTTGTATAGTGTACCTTTGAATATAATTCATAAAGTTAGTTTCTTACTACTCAATGCCATTTGCTGTTTTTGTATTGATATATACATATATTACAGTCATCACAAGGCTACCCAGAATGAATGCTTGGCTTTCATGATGTTTGGGAGTTGGGATTTTTAAGACTCCGGATACTGTTGCTTCCATAGTTACGTTTGGAAAGCCTTGTCTTACTTTTTTTGTTAGCTTCAAATACTTTACTACAATCTTAACCCACTATAAATAACTACATGACATTTCCTCTCCCAGGTGGTTATCTGGACACTATATCATTCTTTCGATTGGACCCACGAAGAGAAGCACCTCTTGGTAGATGTCTGTGTTGTTTTCGTTGGAACTAATACAGGTTTGACTTATTAGCTCTAAGCAGTGTTTCATTACAGGTGGACCAAATACAATACAATCTAGGATAGAGATTGATCCACGTGTTAAAATATGGACTAATTAATCCCAAATGACAACTATGTTAGAGATGGACACTTAAACACGATATGAGGTGATTTCATTACTTTAGGGGATTGTTCTCTGTATCTGTAACACAGTGGGGCTCACATGTGCTCCCCTTTGATGTACTGACAGTTCACTGGAACAGCATAGCAGAATGACTAAACAATTGTAAGAATCATGAGGAAATAAATTCGAAAGTCAAATGGCACCATTGATCTGGAGCCCTTCCAACTGTGGTTTATGCTCTATGTTGTAAATATTATGTTTTAATTGATTATGCATTTTAATAGTTTAATAGCTTTTTGTCAATCTTGGTTTACAGCCCTGAGGAAGTTCCTGGTTGTGGGAATGATACATGTTTGCTGTTATTCTCTGAATTGTATAACAAAGGATTATTATGACTGAGCAGTAAAAGATTTCGATACGGATACAAGCTTCTAAACTTGTATTGTGACACAGACTCTCTAATGTTGCCTATGCTCTCTTGGGCAATTTTCTGATATATGAGCTGTGGCAGGTAGCTAGTGGAGGTGTGCACAGCTTGAATACTAATTTGTTGGAGTCTGGAAAGTGAGATGGCATCTCTGGGGAGTGGTGAGGCAGGCTAATGGGTAGTAGGTAAAAATAAATTAAACGTCCACTCGCCTTCAACACGTCCTCCTCCTTGCTGCCTGCCCTCCTCCTGCTGCTGCAGTCCAGTCTTCAGTGTGGGGCCCAGTCAACTGCTAAAACCAATCCTAGCGCTTCTCTCATTCTATTAACTAGCATGAGAGAAGCGCCATGATTGGAGGGAGTGGCCTCTCAGTGCTCCCAAGGGCACTGTAGGCCTGCACTTTGTCTAACCAAGCTGTTTTAAGAAAGCTGCTTTGGAGCTTTCAAAGTGCGAATGTCTGGCTGGCCGTCTCAAGACAACCAGCCAAAGTGACATGCGCACTCTCTGCTGCTGCCACTCAACAAGCCCCGCCCCATCCTGACCCTCAATTCGGGATGAGTGGATGAAAAATAAAATGGTAATAAATTAACTTTATTACCGCTTTATTTTTCATCTCTGGGGTTTTGGGGTGATGCTCCTCTGCTCTCACGGAGGAGCCGCCCCTGTGCGGTTAACTGCTATAGCTATCTATCAAAATGTTGCCTTATGATTTCACTCTTGCGGTAACTCGATCAATGAAGACTGAACTTAGCAGGACATGCATTGCATACGCAGATATATTAATCACTCTAAGGTGGAGATGGGCCAGTGGTTAATTTGAACTGATGGTTGCTGGAGGGGCTTGCCAGCATTCATTTTTGGGGACTGGCACTTATTATCCTCATCAGATATTGACGGAGAACAAGAGAGGGAAACAACCCACACAGGAAAGAAGGAGGAAGAGAAAGACTGCAAAACCATTACAAAAGGGGAAAAGGAACCAGCAAGAGTGAGATAAAGGGGCGGCGGTGTCTGTGAATGATTTTAAGAGACCTGAGGTGAATTTTGGTACACCCCCATTTAACAGCACTGGCAACGGGCTTCTGATTAGAGCTTTGGGCACCGACACTCATTTACACTCATTTATTTACAAATTAAGCACTGGGACTGCTGATTATATTAACAAGGATGGGTCTCACCAAACACAAATACTTTTATAAGTATAAACTCAACACTAAAAAGAGACCATTTGACCATAATAAAGCCAAGCATGTGGGACAAAGTTCACTGTATGACGACTCCCCACTGACGTGATTTTATGAAGAAATCATTTTACTTTAGATTGATGGAATACACATATTTTCGTTTTTTCTGCATATATGGAATTCTGTTCCTGGTGAACCAGAGACAATTTTCAACAGCCCTGTAAGTGACTGTTCTCGTCAGCATTTCCATGTTTAGACATAGGAGAATTCTATTACTTTCATCGGATATACACATACCGACAGGGCTTGAATTGTGCCGGTGGTGGCAGGTGATGGGCACCAGAACTCCTCTTTGGTACCAGGACTAATTTTTCAGATCAGACTTTGACACAGAGCATTAAAGAAAGGCAGCGCAGGTATGGACAAGGAGAAAGAGAGAAAAGGAGTGATATGGGGAGATCGCAGGGATGAAAAGGAACCATCAATAGTGAGATAAAAAGGTTAGGGAGTGTAGGGTGGCAAAAGAAAGAGGAATGAGGTGGAATCAACGCAAAGAAGCCTTGGCATTTGGCAACCTAGCATCTGTCCGTACCGTGCGGCATCGTAAGGAACACTTTGGGACCAGCCACTTCTTATTTTTACAAATTGCGTATCCCATACAGGAGGAGACTATTGCTTTGCAAAGAGTACTTAATTACATTGGATATGCAGATACAGGAGTAGGTTATTACTTTGTGAGAAATACTTAATTACATTGAATATGCAGACAAAAGAGTATGCTATCACTTTGCGTAGAATACTTAATTGCATTAGATTTGCACATACGGGAGTATGATATTGCTTTGCGAAGAGTACATACTTACTCTGGATATGCGCATACTATGCTACTACTTTGTAAACAGTACTTAATTTCTTTGGATACTGAGATACAGAATTGCTTCGGATATGCAAATATAGGAGGATGCTATTACTTTGCAAAGTGTACTTCATGAGAAAAGCGTCACATCTCTTCTTCAGAAGTGTGTCGGCATGGTGCAAGCTGTTCAAAAGTAACCAAAGATAAACATAGCGATATATAATAAAATCACGTCGAGTACGCAGAGGCGCGACCCCCTCTCATCTGCCCCGGATTGTGCGCCATTCCTGGCACGGTTCACAGTCACGGGACAGGGGAGTCCACGTGCACATGACCCTGATTAGTTACGCTTCATAAAAAGCGTCAAGGTTTCAAGAGTGATGACCCAACGTAAGTCCCTGTTGACAGAGAGAGCAGTGTTCGTGTGTGCGCTGCGCGCCATCTTTAAAGCAGTCGCCATGAATGTGGGCTTTATGCGTGCATGGAATCCGAGCGCCTCTAGTATATGCTTAGGTCTGCCGTGTGGAACATCCGAATTAACACACCACCCCTCAAGACAAAAATATTGAGTACATCAAAAGCGTATAGAGCGCCCAGACAGCGCTGCAGTGATGGGCCCGAGAAAGGGACTATTGACGAATCTGTTCTCGGTTAGCCACAGTTGCTTTTCCTAGCCTGAAAAAGAAGGGCTCTTTTTAAGGGGCGTGGGGGGGCTGTCGAAGGCCAGAGACTTTGACACAATAAGCAGGTGTGGCCTTTTGATGTGGCTGTTCTACAATATCGACCTTACTTGAAGCATTGAAGACCAAAACTAGTCTCTTGCCAACTAACTATAATACCACGCATTGCTCTGAACCTACTAACCACACTCCTAGACGTACATCGATTTAACAGGCAGGCAGAATTTGCCCTGTTCTCTTCATCCAACTTATGCAGAGTCAGCCACCAGGCCGCTGGCCTCTGGCAGTCCAGAATGGTTTGCTTTGAATGGGAAAATGCCTCCTGATAGTGGGCATGAAAATCAAACAAGGAAGGGTGAGATACACAATCCACACCAACATTCTAGTAAAAGTGAAGGACAGTTAGTGCCGTCAACACAGCTCATTCATTGACCGTCCTATACACAGAGGGCGTTTTTTCATTGTTGAATGACAAATGTGCCTGCCCCCTGCATTGATTTCTCTGTCTACTCAGATCTCATCTTCCACCAGCCATTCAGTTTGGGTTCCCCATTGCTGATAGGAAGTGCTTGAAATGGAAAAATAAAAGTGCAGGTACTCTCTACCAGAGTACCTGCTTGTTTCTAAGAAGTGCCGGTACTCTCCAATTAAAAGTATTACGTCAGTCTTGAGAAGTGCCTGTGCTCTCCCTCTCAAAATAAAAAAGTGCTGATACTCCGTACTGGACAGTACCGGCCCATTTAAGACCTCCATGCCCGGATTTGTCAACATATCAGGCAGTACTGATCTAAGACGTTGTCATAGAGATATTTATCAAAGAAGAATCCTTAGGCAGATGCCTAAACCTGTATCTCTTTCACTTCTATAAATAATAAATCCGTCTATGAACACGGGTTGCGGTCCTTCTAGTTTAAACAATAGAGTATTAAATATACCTCTAAACACAACATTCTTGTCTTCTAATGACTCAATAACTTGCACACAGTATCAGATTCTACTGAACCCTGCTAAGCTGCAAGAGAATGTTGTCTAACACCATGTGTACAACATGCCTTACAGACACACTTCAGCCCCAGGTGAGTGTGTTAGGCATGAAGTATTAGTGCTGGGGTACTTTTAAATCTTTCTCGGATATCTCATACCATTCATCATGCCATACTACTAGGCAACCTAGCACTTATAGCAGCACCAGGTTTAACTCCTAGCTGGGTTTCTGTTTTTTCCAAACCAACCGTGGTCATTTCTCCTCTTCTGCCCTCCAGCCTACCAAACGCGCAGTCACACAGGCTCCTCGTTGAGTCTGCCCTACTTAATGTGTATGCTTGCCCACCAATAAATCCCATTTACAGTTCTGAGACAGAGGTCTTTTTATATGATGACAATGCAGATTATTTTTGACAAGTGATATCTTCAACACTTCAGCTTCACTGACTCTTGAATCGTGTCTCTGAAAGCAACACAACTTTCTGAAGATACATAAGACTAATATGTTGATAATGCGAGTAGGGTGTCAGCCCAGAGGAATATGGTTCCGAGTGTGGTTTAAGTAATCACAATGAGTTAGTTCAACAAATAGTCTGCTTTATACCTGGCCCTGGGTGTGCATGAATTGCAAGATTAATCTTTTAGGCAGGAGGGAGAACAATGCACACAGAACTGGTCTCCTATGTATTCCAGTTCTTGACCAGTCAAAGATTAATTGACATACAAAGACAATGCACCTTCTCTGAAATTTTTCTCCCTGCATTCTGAGGGAGACTACCCTAGGAGTAGACATTCTAATGACAGCAGGAGTAGGCACTCTGGTGACAGCCTGGCAGCAAGGAGTAGGGCATGCCTTTTTCCCCACGATACCTAACTCTCAGGTTTATGGTTCAATTCCAAAGAATAACTGGTGGTGGGGTGATGTGACTCCTTTGTGGGTCTTTGAGCACTGAGCGAATGCCTTGCTTCATCTAATTGAAGGGATTTTGAAGCAATGTTAGTCTTTGCTCTGGGTAGCGGGACCTTTGCAGTTTGTGAAGTAATAGAGTCCATCAAAAATTCCTGCCCGAATTACCCAAGTGGGTCAAACTCATGAACATTAAACCACTTATCCTTTTAGATTTTCTTGGTAGCAAAAGATCACTTCCTTTCCTAAACAGCAACCTGCATGTAGATGTGGACTTGTCTAATTCGAAAAGCGTATACAACAATTTGCAGCCAGTTTAGAAGAGGGAATGCTTTCACAGCATTGTTGTAAGACTTATGTCACACAGAAATAAATGG